>NC_142095.1:11187177-12437177 GCF_054644295.1 Miniopterus natalensis | reverse complement strand
GAAGAGAGGCAAGCAGGAAAGATGGTCTGGAGGAAATATCACGGTGTGGTTTCAGGTGTGCAACTGACCACTGCTGCTCGTAGTCTGAATTAAGGAAAGCTACACAGTCAGCACTAAAACAGAAACTCTTACAGTCACTCTACAGGTTCTGGCTGAACAGACATTTCTCAAGAATGCCAGCTGGAAAGGATGATGGAAAGTTCTGAGGGACACATGGTGAAAAGATACTGTGGGCTATCAAAGAGGAAAAAGGTAATCTTTTTTATTACCCTTTTTTATTGGTAGGCACTTATGAATGTATCATGTGCACTACAATGTGTAATACTTGCAATAACATAGGATAGATATATTTTAACCCCATTGTGTAGATGAGAAAGCTGGAGGTCTCGGAAGCTAACTTCCCCAATTTTAATCAGCTAGTAAACACCTGGGCCAGGATTCCTGTCTAATCTGGAGGCTTCAAGGGCTGTTCATTTTACATGTTGATGATTCTCAATAATACATGAGCCAGGATGGAGAATTCAAACTAGTTCAAGCAAAAATAGGGGATGTGTTCATTCCCATAAGCAAGTCATGGGAATAGGGAGAAAGAACTGGTCCCAGAAACAACCAGTTCCAATGGATGTACGTGCACTGCTGGGTTGCCAGTGCCCCTCCTATACCTCACCCTTCTACCCCTCCTTCCCTTGCACCTCCATCTCTTCTGTTTCTCAGTGAGTATTAGCTTCATTCTCCCCATCGTCTTTATTCATCACCTGACCCCATGGCCACAGGCCGCTTCAGTGTCTTATCTTACAACTATATGACAAAGAAAACAGAGGCTTCCCGCCTTCTCCTAAGATGAACTATTTAGGAAAGAGCTAGTATTGCTCTGCTCCATTTGCATACCCATTTCTGAAACAGTAAGAGTGTACATGGAGATGGTAACAATGACTGGTGGAGGCTAGGTCCTGTGCCTGCCCTGTGACCAGGGCTCTGTAGCACTGAAACTGGAAACCCCCTGCAGAACCACAACATTGGAAGAGAAGCAGTTACCCAGACAGAAAGGAATTGCTGTTTGGGGCCAGATCAAACAGTAAATGGCCACTCTCTAGGCAGGGGGGAAGCATGGATTTTGGAGGGGGGCAGAAATGAGTTTAACCCCAGTCTGCTGCTTCCTGGATTTATGGCATTGAACTTTAGTCACTGTGGTAAGTAAAATATGAAGCAATAAATTCAAGAGCAGTCAATGCTAAATAACAAATTGCTAAATGAACGGATGATAAAGTGCTAAGTAAATGCAAGGTTCTAATATTAATATGACTTTGATCTTGAATTTAACAATTTCCTTATCAGGATGTATGATTTCAGAACTACCTACCTCCCAACACACACACACACACACACACGGTGGACACTTTTCTCAGACTCTGTGTTCAAATAGACTGTAAGCTCCTGGAAAGCAAGGACTATATTTTCTGTTTCTTTTGTGTTCCCTGAACACATAGCAAATGGCTGGGATATGTTAACAGCATTTGTTTAAAAAGTATTTGTTAATGTATATCATTGAAAAGATTTACAGACTAGTCACATTGGGAGTCCATACATAAACTTAGCACTGCTTGTTCTGGTGCTCTAGGGCCTGGACAAAGAAGTATTTCTGAGAACAGGTATTCATAGTGTTAATATTCGCTTTTATCTAAAATGTGCAAATGAGAGTCATTTTATCAACTTTTTTGGCCTAACGTTATGAAGTTATGTTAAATGATTTTCATAGCTGATAATATCGTTGCCTAGAAAATGAGGAATATTATGAATGTTAAGCCTTTGCAATCTGCTTTGTGTTATGAGTTCCCATTATTTAATTCTATTCTTCTCATGATAATTTTTAATACATTTCCATTTATTATGTTCCCACCGATGTCCTGAAGTAACCCCAGCCAAGCTTATTATATATTTTGATGGAAAAAAACACATGTCTAAATGGGAACTTTTTACTTTTTTAAAATAGATTTGTAATGGCCATTAAAGTATTTTCTCTACATAGACTCTGATTTTGAAATTCTCATTGAATTTTATACTTTGTCCCACAAAAATATAAGCATATTGTTATTTTGGCTAAAATTACTGGGTATCTCACCCAATGATTCATGGCTTTGAAACACGAGTGACTGTTTCTTATCCTTTTGTTAATGGGTTGAAAGCTCCCTTCCACAAACGCCATGAATTGTGAATGAGTACTGAAGAGACAAAAGTGATTAAGGGTGCCTATCAGTTTTGTGTGTGTAGGAAGTTCAAGTACCAAAGGTGCTGGAACAGTCATTTGAATGTCAACATTTCTTTTGTATGCTAATGGGAGACATGAATTTCCTACTTTGTATTGTTGATTATGTTCCAGTTGGCTTGGGCCCCTCTGCATCTAATGACTTCAGTAAAACTTCTGAGGAGCTTCCCAATACTCTAGAATATAGCCCAACCTGCATAGGGTGGCCCTCCCTCTGGGCCATTGCCAGTCCCTGCTGCCCGGGAGGTCTCGCCACACAGCTCTGAGCACTGGGCTCCTTGGCATTGGCAGTGTTGCCTCTCAGCATGTGCTCAGTCCAACTTAGGCTCAGCGTTTCAGCCAATGCCTTTCTCTGTCTTTATTTTAAACAATTTGCAGAGTGAAGAGTGTGTGTGAGTTCTGATGACAACAAACATATTTTAACTTCACAGTTGTCATGCACAATATCCATATTCACAAAATGGCATTTTCTCACTATTTCTATAACGTAACTGGTGATGTTCCAAAGTCCTGTGAGTTGATAAGGGGAAGATGCCTCTGCTGAGATGAAGACTGACTTCAGTCTACAGCTTCTGAGCTACCACACACCCCTTATTTTCCTTATTTAGCAGGCATCCCATTCCTTTTCTTTTGAAAAATTTTGTTTAATATTGTTTTCTCTCAGTAGTCTGTACACTTCATTAGGTTAAAACTTCCTAGAACATAATAGATGCTCGAAAACATTTACCAAATGAATGAATGATAGAATATAATGGGGAGAGGGGAGGGAAATAAAGGCAACAACAGAGAAAATTCTAATTTTGCTTTTTTTAGCTCTCTCTGAGCCTGGGCCACCTCAGCTGCAATACTGAAATGATAGCGTCTTCATTCATAGTTTACTATAAGGATTAAATAGAATGAGTTGTATATTGTGCCTAGAACACTCTTTGGCACATGGTAAGTGCTCAATAAATGACAGGTACTGTTATATCCTTTAGGTTTTTTAATGGTAGGTTTAATAAGGAGGCTTTTTAAAAGGAACGATGCTTATCTTGATCTAGGTAAAATGACACAAATCAAGCCATGCCCCCACAAACTCTAACAACTGGTGGAAATTTAGGAACATATAAAATTAATACAGTTAAAACATTTTAAAACTTAATTATGAACAAATAATAATGACAAATCAATGCATGAAAGCTCTTTGATGATATTTGACAATATCAAAAGACGTAACAAATTGTTCCTTTCCATGAAGTGACCTGGATATCAATTGGTCATTTAAAAAAGGCAAAATGCGCTCAGTCTAGAAAGGGATATAAACTACTCACATAGAAACACCCCGTTGACTTTTCACACATCAGCAAATATTATACCTGCTCTTATTTTATCAGATCCTCATTTTTTTCCACAAAGTTTATTTCACAGGCACATAAACATGTGTGTGCATGCACACACACACACATACACACACTTTCTCTCTCTGCTTGTGTAAAGTCACCAGAGCTCACAAAAAACAGGGGTGGTAGGGTGTGGGGCTGGTACTTTATATTTCAACCCTGGCTTCACAGGCAGTTATTTTGCAAATGGCTTTCGAAAATAATTACATTAATCAAAACTCTGTTTATTCTCCTCTATCACTATTGATTTCACCTACACTTATCAAATTTATATTCTGCCCCTTACTGCCTCCCACTATTGGGGTTAAGAGTACATACATATCTGCACACCACAAATATTCTCAGGGCTCTCTTTTAAATAAGATGTCTATAAAACCCCACAAGTACGAAGACATAGGAGTTAGGTTCATCTTTTCCTATGCCTGTTACTCATCAGAACTGCTCCTGAAATTCTTTGGTCTACCTGTCCTTTATTTGCATTTGCTGTATGAGCAAATAATGGCTGTATTATATTTAGTTCTCTGAAAATTGATAAAGTATCTCATTTTTGGCCTTACATTTTAGATCATGAAAATTAAATGGCAACAAACAATTTTAGAAGCAGCTTAAAAAACTAATATTAAAATGGTTTGATATATCAACACACTGTCTGTAATTAAAAGAGAAAGAGAAGAGATGAGAAGAGAGACAGAGAATAAATAATTAATGTGACTAAGTTTAACATTTGGGGTATCTGAATGGAAAGCAAACAGTAATTTTTTGTACTATTACTGAAATATTATTGTTCACATGAAATTATTTCAAAATCTTTTTTAAAAGTTTTAAAAAACAATCCCATGTGAGATTCTCAATGATGATGACTCATAGCCCTATAAGATGGAGACTCTGTGGTGTGATTTTGAGGAGTCAGAGGTGATAAATGAGACTCGCAGGTAAAGCACCCAATCCGACCCATTAGATAACACCCAACACCAAAGCTCAGTCATCTTTAAAACTCATTCAGCGGAGTAAATCTTAGTTAAGATCTAAAGAACGTCAAAATGCAACACTAGTCTTCCAAGTCACCTCCAGCAAAATAAGTAAACCAAAACACTAAATAACAAAACATGAAGGCTTTCAAATAAGTTTTTGCTTTGAATACAATTCCAGCCAATGCCAAATACCTTGTTTACCAAGGGCTGCATGAAAGAACAGCAGCCCCTCTGCAAGCCACACACTAGCCATCTCATCCCCGTCATATATATGCTCCACGCTCCTTTTTCTAGCTGCTGGGGATTTGAATCATCTCAGCAGCTCTAGGAAACCCTCTGGCACCCTTAGTCCACTGCCGCCTACTGGCAGCTCTGCCTTGGGGACGGAGCCACCGCTCTGCAGGGCCGTGCGCAGGGGGAATGAGTGTGCCCCGGGGGAATGAGTGTGCCCCCGGGGAATGAGGGTGCCCCCTGCACCGTCTGCCAATCCTCAGGCATTTCAGCATCGTGGCCCTTATGTTCCCTCGAGAAGCACCACCAGTTATTCTCACAGTTTAATCTCGGTTTCTGGAACAATCTGTTTAAAAGTTGCCTTCCTACCCCATTCCCCCGGCAGTAGGTTTACTGAGGAACCCGTTTACCTTTACATTTCGATTTCTACGGAAAACCTGCTCACTAGACACTTGTTTTCCATGCGGTTCCCCGAGAGAGACGCACACAAACAGGAAGACTATAAAAGAGAATAGGACAAACTGCGGCACTCAGATAAACATGTACGTCCACTTCGGTCCTGATATCCTGGCCTATTTTTAACAGCTAAGGAAAGAGCAAGACCTGTTCCTTCTAAGTAATTCCATGGGAATTCTCAGTGTGGTGAAAAATATAGAACAAAATGTAGCCCTGTCTATTCCTGGAAGGGAAGCTCCACTTGAAAAAAAAACTTCATTGTTGAGAGTGTTACATATGTACCCCCTTTCCCTCACTGTTCCCCTCCACCCTGTTCCCACCCCGCCCCCCATTTCCAGAAGAAATGACTGTAATTATTCTTTACCTCTCAAAAAACACTCTCTTTTTGGTAGCTCAGCAGCTCTCATGCCTTGGACCTGAGCACTTTTTGTGTGGTCACTATACTTGCAAGATTTCTTAATTTTCTAAAAGTTTTCAGTTCAGAATGTTTTGAAGATAATAATAGTACTAAAGATGCAGTGAGAAATTAATTAATATTTTAACAAGCATAGAAGCATAGTCAGCCTATGGTAAATGCAATGAATGTGTTAGCTTTTCAGTCTAGGAAAACTTATTACTGGTCACTGTTTTCAAAATTACGACACTTCTATCACTGGGGATATCAAATGATTTTAGGTTTTTTGCAGATTAACACTTTTATTTCAATAATTATGCATTTATTTTTATAGCTGCTATATGCTAGTGGCCAAGAATACTGGATTTTTATTTATGCTGGTAATATATAGCTTCTTCCTAGTTAAATGGTTTTAAGCAAGAAAAGTTGATTCAAAAAAATAATTTAAAAATTGTACAGATGCTACTCAGTTATGACAACAACTGTGAAATTGTGAAGGTGGACCATGAGTGAGTGTCGTTTGTGTTACGTATGCTGCTTGTTTGCAGAGTTAACTTTGTGTCATTGGCGTAAAAAGATTCAAGGATCCAATAATTCTGTAGATAGTGTTAATTTTGAATTACTGTCTTAAGCAATTAAAGATGCAAACTGCACCTGAAGAATTAAGCAAAAGGGTGAAACAACAACCGTCTAGCACTTTGCTGAATGGACAGAAGCGTCATCTTTGCAACAGATTTTATCAAGTAATTGAAGAGGGATCCCCTGATTAATTAAATGGAGAGGCGAACTCGTTTAAACTCATGATGCTAGGACGAGATTACAGTATTTTGCTTTGGCCAAAATAACGTAAAAGTTTACAGCTTTACCCTTGAGTTTTTGCTATCTGCAACATAGTCCGCTTGCTGACAGATTTTCAGTACTTGCAGATTTATTCAGGCCTATTAAAGGCCTCAAAGCAACCAGGAATTGTAATAAATATTTAAACAGAGCGCTCAATGTTTCAAATGCTGAATAGATCATTAGAATCAGAGCTAGGTCACCAGCTAGATTAATGCAGCGTGACTCGCTCCCTTGTCCTGCGCTCACTCTGTTGACACCTGTCCTTTGCTCTCCAGTCATGGTATATTCCTCACTAGCTGAGGGAAGCTCCATTTTCATTTCAAAGAGTTGTTTCTCATTCAGAAAAGGCATATCTAGGACAAATGTTTATGAGACTAGTAGACAGATTTACTAGTCGCATAAATCATCTTCACCGTTTCTGTGGAATCAGTCAGCCCGGCATTGCAAGTGGAACGATTTAGGGTAATAAAACCTTGGCTCTAACAGCCCTTCTTGTAAGGATCTCAAGGTATCAGGGTACACCTATAAGTCACTGAGTCCTGACCCTCTCCACAGCCAGATCCCTTTTTCATTTCTCACATGCTGAAAGCTTCAGATTCACTCCCTCCTGCATGGTCAGGACAATGAAGATGTCCCCTTCTCTTGCCATCCACCTCCATCCAGAATGAGACTCTCTCTTGCTAGTTGTTGCTAACAATTTTTTTTTTTTTAACCTAACCTTTTGAATTATAAAGGGCCATTGAGATTTGTTTACCATTTGCATTACCTATGCTTTGGGTTTCTATTTCCCAGCTCTTAGATCTTCCCCTAAAAATGGTCTATTATCTTCCTAGGGCCTTAAATAACAACTTACTATAAACTGGATGGCTTAAAACAACAGAAATGCATTCTCTCACAGTTCTGGAGGCTAGAGGTACAAAGCCCAGGTGTCGCCAGGGCCATGTTCCCTCTGAAGGCTCTAAAGGAGAATCCTTCCCAGTATCTGGTGGCTGCCAACAACCCTTGGGGTTCCTTGGCTTGCAGGCACATCGTTGCAATCTTTACCTCTGAGTTACAAGACATTTCTTTGTTATAACGGGGCCTAGACTGAGGGACAGAAACTAGGTTCAAAGCAACAGGACCTGAGACATTAGAGCAGAGCTGTCAGATCAGGACCTGAGGGTAAGAGGCAGAGCTTGGAGAAAACCCCCAAAGCTGGCATTATTTAGTATCTTTTACTTTGCATCCATCACTGTGGCTCAGGGCTTTATATTCATTCTATTACTCAACCTTAAGCAACGTCGCCAGATAGGCATTACAATCTTCATATTCTCGATGATAAAACTTAGGGTAAGAGAGGTAAAGTAAACTTTTCAAAGTCATTTTGGGACAGAGCCTAAGCCATGAGTAAAGAGAGAGATATTAGGGAGTGCCAGCTTGGCTCAGATAATTAGACTGTTATTAGCTCCACTCTTTGGGCCTTCCTAACTTTACGTTCAAATTCTAGTCATGCAAAATAGGTGATAATTGGCCATCACAGGGTTGGGAGAAAAGCAAAGAAATGACAGATCAGCTAATTTTGTAGCTGAGAATAGAAACAGGCTCTAATTCTGAGCAGTCTGGGCTTGTCTTGGCTCTGTCTTCATAGACACAAACTATACTTTCCAACACTTAACCCAAAAGAATCCTGTGCTCCACTGCCCTGTGCTTTCCCTGCCAACAAAGGTTCTAATACTCCCTTGGTGTGTGTACTCCTGAGTATTTCTGCTTGCTCTCCTTTTGACTCTGCTCTCTTTCACTTGTCCCCTTTCTGACTCGAAATGGTTCAGCCATGCCGGCATCAGAGCCCTCAGATAGCAGTCCACCCTCTTCTTCTGGGCCCTAAATCCCCACTCTCAGTTCTATCTTATTGTAATCGCCCCAAACCAGCATAACCAGTCCTTCTTCAGGAAATAGACCCCCAACTCTTTTTCAGAGCAAGTGGGAATCTCTGTTCCTGCTGGACTATATTTCCTCCCAGTATCACAGTCTGGCCAAAGCAAGCAGAAAGAACCAACTCTCATCTGCACGGTTGTGTAGAAAAGGGGAACTGATTTCTACAACCCTGTTGATGGACTGCCAAAGCATGGGAGATTCCAAAATGTCAAGTCTAAATATACAGACAGCAAGAATTATTCCAAAACCAAGGCCAACAGCACAAGTAAAAAATGACAAGTGGGGTCTGGAGGCAGCACATGGAACACACAAAGAGAAGGCTTTTTGTGTGGTGTTTGAGGACAAGCCTGTGGGTAGGATAAATGTAGTTAAGGTCACTGTGCTGATTTGGATAAAGAGAATCCAAGGCCAAGACTAATTCAAACTCCTTTAGTGACTTCATTCTGAGGTCTGTGGTCTGAGTCACCAAGTAGCCTTTCCGCAGGCCTCCCTGCCATTCATCTCTTCTTGGAGGTGAATGCAGTAAGGTTACAGGAATTCTTCATTCACAAGCAGAATCACTGCTACAGGCAAGTGCATAATGAAGTAGCACTTCAGGAGGAGTACCTTGCAGGCTTTTTGCCAATATCTGCAGCATTTTAGCTATAGAATATTCATTAAGGCCCAAAGAATTTGCCTGGCTGAGGTCCATTGAAATAATAAAAAACTTAGAACACCTGATCTTCTGAAAAATTTGTTTCACGGACAGAACAATCTATTGGAAGGAGAGTGGACCCCATTCAAAGCCATCACGTTCTGCAGGGCCCTTGTTTCTAATCCCACCAATGCGCACCATCAGGCCTTTCTTACGTTTATTGGCTTATGAAAAGCATGCGGGCCCACGGACTACAGGTCTATTGGGTATAATTTTGACTAACCTGTCTTTTTCCTTCCTTTCCACAGACATGAAGGTTGACTCTTTCCCTTTTGAAGTCCAGGCTTTTTTTCTAAGATGATGTCATGACACTAGAGAAGGTCTAGAGGAAACAGTCCCCCAGGGAGGTGCGCATGTCCTCCACTCAGGGAGGCACATCTGTGCCCTTGGAACATCGTTGACTTTGATCAGTCGGGGGCCTCTCTGTGGTCTGGAAAAGAGGGCAGAGGCCTGAGTCCCTGAGGCCAGTACTGTCTCTGAGCAGGAAGGAAAAATGGCTTCCTAACAGGGATCTGGCTGAGACGTTTGCATCCAAGTCAGGTCCATGGCCTGAACTTCTTTTTTCTCTAAATGCCTTCCTTCTCAATCTCCTTCCCTTCAAAGAAGACAAAGGTCTGTCTTATGCTTCAAATGTAAAAGAACACCTGGCCTTCCCCTGAGGTTGACTCAGACATCTGGTCTGGCCATCGAGAAGCAGTGCCAGGGGGGGCGGGGGGGCTGGCAGGGTTCCAAGTGTGGTCCCCTTTCAGCTTACTCCACATGTTTCTAGGACTTAGCAGAGCATCCCTATGAATGAAGAACAGTACGCAGTGTCTTCACCCTTATAAAATGCT
Source organism: Miniopterus natalensis (assembly GCF_054644295.1). Lineage (NCBI taxonomy): Eukaryota > Metazoa > Chordata > Mammalia > Chiroptera > Miniopteridae > Miniopterus > Miniopterus natalensis. Next base: position 12,427,202 of record NC_142095.1, on the reverse strand, counting down.
TGCTGTTGTGTCTATAAATAAAAATAAAGGAGGGAGTGCTTTAATAAGTATTTCATGTTTATAAGTTGCTTAGGTTAAAATCTCCAGTAAGGTAATATTGTAGTAGGTGAATGGAACACTTTGGGCTGACTGGTCTGTTTAAATCTCATTGGCACAGTCATAAGTTCTGATAGACACTTCCATCCCTAGGTTTGGCACTTAAACAAAACCTTTAGGCATTGAAAGGAATTGTTTGGGAATATTTCTTGATGACTTCTACTTGCTGTCTTTCTAAGGGAAGAAACAATCAGTAATTAAAAGAGAAAAAAAAAAACACACCACACTCAGTTTCTCTTTGAGATGGAAATGATGGTTTCCTCAAAATCCAGCTGGAGAGAATATACTTGCGAGATCAGCAGCCGGATGTGTCTGTTTTTTCAGGAGATTGAAAGAGTGTAATAAACTCTCCAGGACAACACCCATGTTCCCCTGTTTTGAGAAACATTTTATTATAAAGCTTCTCACACCAAGTAGTATTATTATCTGTGTTTCCATTTCTATTCTCCCCCTGGACTGAAACCCCAAAGGGTAGGGCTATTGGTTACTTGTTTCATAAGATCAAAATGTTACACAGCCCCGGCCAGTGTGGCTTAGCTGTTGAGCATCAACCTAGGATCCAGGAGATTGAGGTTCGATTCCCGGGTTGTGGTCGCGATCATCAGCAGAGGGCGTGCAGGAGGCAGCCAATCAATGACTCTCTCTCATTGATGTTTCTATCTCTCTCTCTCCCTCTCCCTTCCTCTCTCTGAAATCAATAAAAAGACATTTTTTAAAAAATGTTACACAGAGCCTACAGCATAGCAGATGGCCCAAACAGTCGTTGGAAAAACAAAAATGAAGCAAAGTTGAAGAAAAACATCTCTGGGTATGTCTTAAAGGAACATGTCTTCTGGAAAGATTGAAGGCAACTGGAATAACCAAAATCAGGTGTCAACAAACTACAACCCGAGAACTAAATCCAGTAGTTGCCTCTATTTTTAAGAAAGTTTTATTGGAACACAGCCATGTTCATATGTTTACATAATGCCTATGGCCACTTTCACATCACAATAGTAGTTCCATGTTTGTGACAGGGACTATATGGGCCACAAAGCCAAAAATATTTAATACCTGGCCTTTGATTTTTCAAATATGGTAACTCCTGACTTAAATGAAGATAGATTGCAGCACGCAAGTAAGTAAGCAACAAGTAGTTACTCAATGCTTATGTGCTTAATTCATTGCAGGATTTGCAGCAGACACAGCAAGATACATCTTCCCTCTTTGAGTAACAGGTTCTTTAAGTGTTTGAGGGCATTGATTTTAGCCACTGTGCCCATGAAGGAGAGAAAGCATTATCTATGTTTTGGAGTAAAATGAACCTTATCAAGATTAAACGGCTTGTAAATCCAACAGGAGGTAAGCAAAGGGGAGCAAATTAAGCGCAAAAGTGGTATTTTGGATGCAGCAATGACAAATAGCAACCAGAAGAATGTAATTATTGTCCAATATCTCTCATTCCTATTTTCTGGAAAGAATATTGGGGGGAAGCATTGCATTCTGCATTCACTTTAGTATAAAGACTGGAACTACTTTCCTTAAGATAGTGAATGATGGAGTGACCTCAGAAGACTGAAAAACTTGGTGACAATTGTGCTGTAGATATTTTATCTCTGCTATATGTAATTAATGTTTTTAAAATTTCATTGAAGATAGAACCAAAGGACCATGTTAAGTGCTTTATATACATTATTTAACTTGATTCTAGTTTTATGCAAGAAGCCTCATTACTTGGATAGTACAGCATCATTATATTTATAGTAACTTCCTAAGCCACACAGTGTATGAGTCAGTCAGAGTAAACTAGGTTGTGCTTCAATAACAAACAAGCCCCACAGCTCAATGGCGTAACACAATAAAAGTTTTTTTTCTTTTCTTGTTACACGCTCGCTTATGGGTCAGCAGGGATCTCTGCCTTCTGTAGTTACTCAAGAAACCAAACTGGCAGGGGATCCATTTTCACTATCATGCATTGTAAAGAGGATGTTGCAGCATCTCCTACTGTCTATTATGTGCTTTATTTAGAAGCGACATAAATAATTTCCACTCATATTTCATTAGCAGGATTGGAAACCATTTCTATGAGACTCCAATACCCATTACCTTTCTAGCAGCATTCACAGTTATATAATAATTCATATTAAAATAATAGTGTGCCTCATTGACATTTTTCAACCCTAATCTAAATATGCACAGGGGTGCGCTGACATTTACCAGTTCAAGAAATATTTATTATGTGCCTCCAATGAGCCATACACGATCCTAACCACTAGAAATATAGCAAAACCCTAAATGGACATACCATCCTTCATGGAGCTTATATTTAGCAGGGAGAGAAAATAAACACATTAGACACATCACTTAGTAAATAAAACTTAGTAAAATACGTAAGACAGTTAATAAGTGCTGTGGGGAAAAAATGATATGGAAGGTGATAGAGAATGCTGGGGGCTGGGAGCTGAGATACTTCCCAACGTAAGGTTTATTAGCATTTAGGCCTGAGCATGAAAGATGGCCTGGGCATCCTGGAAACCTCATGCTGCAGGAAGGAAACTGGTGTAAAAAGCAGATTTATATTATTTCTGGTGGTCTCAAGTTCAAAAAACATCTTGAGGCTGTGAGGGGCAGAGAATTAGGAGGGGCAGTGGTCTTGCTAGAATTATCTGGTTTTCTGAGACCCCATTCAGATGGAAGTAAGGAGGTTGAGGGAGGGGCCATGGTACAACATTCAAAACTTGGACTCTTTTATGCCTCCTTAAGTATATTATAATTGTGGGCAAGAAAACAAAGGTCCATAAAATAAGTCTTCAAGGGATATGATAAAGAGAGGAGGAGGGATCTGTCTGACATTTAAAAACACACAAAAACCCTGGACATGTACCTTATGTGTGTGTAAACAGAAGTTAGAGAGAAGCCTGCTTTGGGCTTGACTGGTAGAAGACTGCAATGTTTCTCTTCACTTATAATGAGTGACAAGTTTGTAATGAATTTTCCTAGCCCCCATTTTGGTCCCTGTTTTCTTCCTAAAATAACTCTTCCTTTGCTCAACTCCACTCGGCTGCCCTCCGGCCCTTTCAGTGGCTCCCATTGGTAGCTCATGAACTGTTTTAAGGCCAATTTATACTCTTTACTTTCAGTAAATCCTTTCTCTTTTCCCCTGCAATTTTTCCAACTTACTATCAATCTTCATGTTAAGGTTTCCGGCAAAGTCTGTGGATAAAAAATATCTCCTTTATAAGTGGCTTTTTCTATTAACCTGGATCATCCCACCTTGTCAAAACACTTAGCCGTGAGATAGCAACTCCCTCGAAGTCCTGGCTCAGATTTCAATTTACTGGTGACCTTAGGTGGATAAATCATTTTGCCATTGTGACAGAGCCTCCTCTGGGAATATAGGCATTATTCATTCCCTGCTCAGCTACAGAGTAAGAATGTGAGGATTTCTTAATATTTTAAGTGTTCTGTAGTTGAAAAGAATGAATCTTATTTGGTGATTGATCAGTTGGAGATATAGGGAAAGCCCGTGTCCAGCATAACCTCTGAGCTCAGGCCTTCCCCCAAAAAATCAGAGCACCATTACGATTCCTTACCTGCACCCTCATTCCTCATCCCACTTCCCCCCAACTGCTTCCCTCTCTTCCCACCCCCAACCTACACCACAATAAAAACAAGGAGTCATCTTTCACTGGCTGCTTAGCATGTGCCAACCATTGAGCTACACATTGTAGTAGGTTGTATAAACAGGTTGCTCACACCTCCAGGGTACCATGGTTTCCATGATCTTTGACATGTGACTTTCTTTGCAGTTCCTCTCATGGAAACAGAGTGTGCTTCCTGGTCCCCCAATATTGGGTTTGGCCATGTGATTCACTTTGGCCAATAGAATACAGTAAAAGTAATTATGTGCCATTTCTAAGTCGAGGCTTCAACAAGCCTTGAATATATTTGTTTCATCTCTTGGAACTCTGTCTCTGCTATGAGAACAAGCTTGAGCTAGACACATGGAAGATGAAAGATACATGGCCCTGTTACCTGAATCACCTTTATGGCCAGACAACATCTGGTAGATCTCTGGGTCTGCGAGGGAGATCTCCCTAGACAGGCCAGCCCCCAGCTGACTGCAGGTATGTGAGTGAACCAAGGGGTCTCAACCAAGACTGGTCCGGGGAGCAGCAACGTCAAGTGACTCACACACACAGGAGAAATAATAGCTGGGGTTTTTTTTAAACTGACAACTGGGGTGTCTGTCATGCAGTAATAGCTAACTGATAAACATTTTATAAAGATTAGTTCATTCAATCATAATAATCTTACACAGTAGACCCTATGACCATTTCCACTTTACAGAAGAGAAAACTGAAGATTAGAAAGTGTTAATGTCACACAGCCACGAAGGGGCAGAGCTAGAATTTCACACCCCAAAGTCTAACAACTTAGAATCTGACATCGTTTCACCATATATATCACTGTAGAGACACCCTCCTTGCTTTCCTGTTTCTACCCATTTTGAAGGGGAAAGGTTTCAATTACAACCAATTGAAATTTGCTAAAACTCAAGTTGATATTTTTCAGATGAAAAAAATCCTTTTCATTAGACTCAAAATAAGACAGGTAATTGACTTTTTCTTGGGGTCTCAGTCATCTTGTGAAGATTCTCTGAAGCCAGTGTCAGTGAAGAAATAGACACAAGACATTTCTGAACACTTAGGGAGACATTTTTTATGGTAACAACTTCTTTATGCAAATAAGACTGCTGCCTGCTGTAAAATTTTCCAGTGTTCCTTCTTAATGGGTTATTATAATTAATGGAGCCTGCCACTCAGCCAGAAATGTTTGTTCTTACGCCGAATGACTAATTGGACAGGTCAATGCAAACGTGATCATAGGAAGGCTCTGTGAGAAGGGAGGAGCAGAAGCCGGCCGGGAGCCGCAGGAATTTCACGGAGAGAATGGCATAATCTTTGGCATGTCGCTTGGTACTAACCGCCCTTGCTCCCCTTGAGGTCGCACTGTTCCTGCACTAGAATAATGGGCCGAATATTCTCTATTCTTGTATGATACTGGTGGGAAATGCTTGTGCTCTCAAGAAACGCGAATTGGTTTTATCTTTTACTAGATTCCAGCAAATAAGCTATGTTCTCCTCAAGCAGTCATCTGTTGTTAATTTGCTTTTCTTATTTGCAAAGTTCAATATTAAGGCTTTCTTAATTGCTAGCAGCTTTTGCCTTAAACATGCAAGAGTTGCTCTCCCTTCCTGTCTGAACATTTTGTACAAGTACAGACAAGAAGTTTCGACATTTCTGCTATGTCCTGGAGCTTTTCTATGGCTTAAAGCGTAAGAGGAAAACGTCTCTGTGTTTTTGCTCGCAGCCAGTGAATCTGTCACACGACACGTTGCTCCAAGTGCGTTTCAAACGCACAGCTGAGAGTGCGAAAGGGTGGAATTCCTGCCATGCCCCAGTCACTCAGAGCATCTGTGTTTGTTCCATTGTCAGGCAGGTTACGTGACTTTTTTTCCTGATTTTTCATTCTATAAACAGTTGGGAAGAGTTGACATTCTACTTCTGACTCATTTTCACAAAATAGAAGGAATTCCTCAATAGGACTTCTTTTTGTTGTTTTTTGGACAGACTATGGCCTAAGTATAATTAAAAAAGTGAAAACTTAAAAACAGTTCTTAAAATGATCTCATTTAATAGGGTGAATACTAGTAAACTAAGTAATATTTAAGGATTAAAAGTATGATATAATTTAAACTTCATTTTTTTCTGCCTTGTATTATTATTTAACTTTTATAAATATATTTTGATCCAAGAAGAGTATAAAATTCTTCCAAAGTTATCTCACTAATATACTCTCTCGTGTATTTAACTATTTTAAAGTTTTTAACCACATTTGGTCTGCAACATTAACAATTCTCAAATCACTATTAATTATTGTGATATTTTTATGTTTGGAATAGTAAATGTACATTTATATTCAAGTGACTGCTACTGTTTTATCATATGTAAAGCACATAAGATTTCCCACTTCAAGGTAGATCTAGGATGTGTACTTATTCCTGAATACCAATCCTATTTTTCACATGAGGATACCATCGATCAGAGATGCTGTCCAGGGGTACACAGAAAATATGTGGGACACCCATTATTTGAAACTATTTGTGCCTAGTTCCAAAATATGTGTTCTTAACTTCATGACTTTCCTACTTTTTTTTTCTTTAATATATTTTTATTGATTTCAGAGAGAGGAAGAGAGAGGGAGAGAGAGAGATGGAAACATCAATGATGAAAGAGTCATTGATCGGCTGCCTCTTGCAAGCTCCCCACTGGGGATCGAGCCCGCACCCGGGCATGTGCCCTGGCCGGGAATTGAACTGCGATCTCCTGGATCCTAGGTCGATGCCCAATAGCTGGGCCACGCCCGGCTGGCTCCTACTTTCTTTTATGTACTTTCCCTCGGATGTCTCACAGAAAGGAGAGAGAGATGAAAGCAACTGTTTTAGAGTATCCATTCGATGCTTCAGGCTCCTTTCCTGTCTATTGGCACACAATGCAAAATACAGAGCACACATCAGAGAAACCTAGACTTAAACCTATGCAATATTAGCCAGCATCACCCCAATCGATTTAATTAAAAAATTTAATCCCTCAACTCATCTTGTAAGAACATGGTATCATTCCTAACTTATAGGTGGAAAAACAAACTCGTAAGGCTTAAGCATTGACTAAACATGATTGTGCAAACAAAATTTCCATGGGATTTGCACTGGGTCATGCTTGCACCCAAATCCATCTGTTCTCATCATTAACTCTTGTTTCACGTCATGTTAGAGAGGGTGTTGCTCAATTTGAAGCTGGCACACGTGATTTCCAAGGCCCAGGTGCTAACATGGGACTTACTAAAGAGTTTACTTTCTTACAACACCAGAAAATGCACGTTTCCCCCTTCTGCCTCCAAAATCTGGGGACAGATGCACAATCTTAATGTTAAGTATTTCCAGGAATCAGGGCAAAAACTGCTATTTAGGAACTGTCAGAAGAGTTTGAAGATGGTGGCAGGCAGGAAAATGTAGTTCTTTTTAAAATCTTGGCTAGAGTCTAACAAATTCATCACCATTGTGAAACCTTCAAGAGAAGGTGCTTTGAATAATAACCATTGAACTTCAATCATGGCGAGATTGTCATTTCCCTGTCACCAGACCCTCTTCCAAAATGAAAGGTTTGGGAGATGGAATAAAGATTCTCTTAGTCTTGCTGCTTTCGACTCTAGCACAGACTTGAAAATAATTAGCCAACCGCCATAACACTGATATTTTCCCTTCTGCCAGCAAAGCTCTTCGGAGGCAATAATTTGCCTCTCCTCAGGAACATCAAACTCTTCAATTGAATAATGATGGGCTTGCGATGCATGGGTCTGAAACAGATCAGTGAGAATCAGATTCTGGAAACCTGTAATCCTGTTTTACTGCTTAGAAAGCAAAAGGACTGTAAGAGTGATGAAACCCTTGGCTACAGCCCTGAGATCCCTCCTCATAGCAAAAATCCTTGGAGCTGAAATTCAGGCCTCTGTTCAACACAGGGACTGCTCTGTCTGTGAACGCCCTCTGCTTTCTTTACCCCTGTGGCACATACCTCATACATCCTACATGCCTCCCTGCTATTGGCCTCTGTTTGGGAATGTCTGCAAATTACTTTCCTCTTTATCATGAGACACCCAGACTGTTGGATAAAGCTATCATTTTGTCTACTTTGCTTGACTTAGTAATTACAAAAACAATCTGTTTACTGTAAAAAATTTGAAAAAAATGAACAAAAGTATAGAGAGGTGAAAAAAAATCACCCCTATGATGAGTCAGAAGAGTAGCTAACTCAGCAGGGGTGTGGAGAGGTGTGGAGGGGTGGTGTGGCTGAGAGGAGAGCCAACGAGCCTTCCGGGTTGCTCACCCTGTTTTGTATCTTGATCTGGGAGATGGTGACTCAGGGAATGTATGTTTAAAAAATAAATTGTAATACACTTTACACACTTTACTGCATGTATACTACACCTCATTAAAAAGGAAAACATTTAAAATTAGCCACCACCTCCAAACCTACAGCCACCTTTATATATTGGAATCTGCCCTACAAATGTATCTGTGTGTGTCTGTGTATGTGTGTGTGTGAGTGTTTTACACTGTAAAAAGTACATCGGCAATGGGATGAGGTAGATCACCAGCTATACTATCTTATGATTGTGCACAATTACTTACCTGCAATGAGCCTGAATGTCTCCATCTGTAACATGGAGATGACATTGCTATCGGTTGCCTATTAAACATCATTCTTCCCTTCCTTGGTTACACTCTCAGTTTTTAGGTGAGGACATTTTCTCCAGAAATAAATATGGGTTTTTTTATCTTCTTATATGATATATAATATGCACTCGTGCATTTAGTTTGGGATTCTTCTAACTATAAAATGTGTCCCTCTACTTAATGACTTTCAATGACTTACATACACTCACAGACACAATAAAGCTATATGCACAATAGGATGCCAGCTCTGCTCCCACCAAGAGATGCTGGTGGCTTTCTGCTCCATGATTCTATTCTAGGATGCAGCCTTTCTCTTTAGTCTTTAGGATCTTTGTTATGGTTGTATTTATTTGTGAGGCACCCTACAAAGTTGATGACTCCATTTTCTCCAATAATTCAAAAACCACTGAATATTGAAATTGTCAGCAGGAGGAGGTAAATGAGGAGAGTGGAAGGAAAGTAGAGAAGCATGTGGAAGAGGAGCCTGTTGCATGTGCAGAGAAGGAATTGGAATTGGCGTTTGAGCCAAAATTAACCTCATTTCCCTGTGTGGGGGCTCCAGGTGACATTTGGATTGCAGGTAAGAGACACTAAGTAAAAACTTTAAGGCAATTCAATAAACACAGATTTAACTAAGAAGAATCATTGCCACTGGCAATATCTCATTACTGATCCAAAGAAGAAGCCTTACCTAGACTGAAACATATTTAGCATTAGTTACATCATTTTACTGTTATGAGTTTAAGTAGGTCAGAAGATGTGCACTTATATCTGTATGCATGAGGCAAGAAATAATTCATGGCATGCCAGAAAAATATTTATTGTAAAATTTTATTTTCTTTATTAATAGTCTACCCTCTATTTTGAGCTCCTGCAGGCCATTACCATGTTTCTCATATCTATTAAAAAACACATTTAGTTAGTGCCTACTAAGGCTCTATACATATATTAACTTATTTTATCTGTCCAACATAGAAAAGAAATACGGAGAAGACTGTTAGGCTTGTATGGAGGCTCCACTATAGCGAGGAATTTGGGAACATTCTTTCTGCTTTACCATCCTAGTGTGTGACTTCCATTTTCAAGATCACCTCATGGTTCAGTATGGCTGCTGGAGTTCCAGCTATCATGCTTACAGTCCAGGTGGAAAGAAAAAAGAGGCAGGGAAAGGGGCTATAACTCTCAACTGTATCAGAAACTTTAAAGAACCTTTCCAGAAGTTAAAAAGAACACATGTAGGGCTAACATCTCATTGAGAACTCAGTCATAAGAAGACCAAAAAACATACTTATTTCTGGAGACAATGTCTTCACCTAAAAAAGGGAGAGTCAGTAACTAAGGAAGGGGAGAATTCTATTTAATAGGCAACTGATAACAATGTCATCTCCTGTGACAGATGCACACATCAGGCTCACTGTGGTTAAGTAATTGTGCACCATCATAAGACATTAGAGCTTAGTGATCTACCTCACCCCAAAGCCAGTGTAACCCTGCTATCAATGTTGCCTTGCGGAGGGTTGTCAGCTAATAGATATTCAATACACCTTTGTGCGATGAGGGAGCAATGATTGCCCTGCCCAGCAGTAAATGACAGAGAGCTGGGCTCTTGTGTGGTGCTTCTTGACTTTAATGTGCCATGCACATGACTCCCCTGCATAACTAGTTAAATGAAGATTCTGACTCAATAGAAATGGGTCTCAGGATAATGATAGCTACCATTTTTATGCCATTTTACCTGCCATATGTGTGTGTGTAAAGACCCTTTTGTCTTTACAACTATGTTAGGAACTACAACTACAACTATTTGGTTCTTCATTTACAAATCTCGAACATATAAGGAACATACTCAGGATATTTCAGCTGGATGAAAACCTTGGCTCTATCTGTTTGGCTCAAAAGCCTGTGGGGCTCAATCCTTGTAGGCTACAGTCTTCTGAGTCTAAGAGTCAATAACAAGGCACTTTTGGGAAATGACAAGACAAGGATCTGCGCCAGATGGTAAAATGTGAAAAATCTACACTTTGTTAGGCAATCTCCCATGGGTGTAATGGAGCAATGATATCATAATTGCCTCAATTCCTTGTAACTTCCTGGTTTTTTTATCATGTAAAGGTCAAATTGTTGTGTAATAATTTGAACCATATAATGTGCTTAATATTTTTCATATATATAATTTTTGTAGAAGAAAAAAATGGCATTGTTTTTGTTCCCAAAATATCTATTAACTTCTCACACAGTGAGAGCATCCAGCTAAACACAGGAGCTTACACTTATATGCTAATTAAGTGATCAAGACTCTGGAAATAAATTATTTGGGTCAAGGATCAGCTTTTGGCTGAGGCAAGGGGTTTTGCTCTGCTCCCCACCAAAAACAGTAATAATAATGATGATAATAATAACCAAAAACTGATAGCACAGGAGTCCAGCCAGTAATGAAAACTAAAAATTCTAGAGCTGAATTAATATTACGATAGAAGTAAAAAGCAGAAACAAATTAGAGTCAAAGCAGAAGGAGTCCTAGAACTAACACATTGGAACCAACTTAAAATTCTGAAATAAAAGTTTCATTCATTTCCCTTATATAAATCTCTGTTTCTCACAATGTTTGAATTATTGAGCCAATACTTTGGTCCTTTGGGTGGGGACAGTTTAAAAGGCAGTGAGAACAAACTAAGGGTTTATGTCTTTCTCAGTGGAGAGTAGAGGGCTTCCAATGGGAGCACTGATAATTACCTATGATAATTCTCAAAATATTCAGTTTACCAGAACATCCTGTTCTTTGGCAAAATAAGGCTTTCCTGATACAAATATCCCTGACCTTGGGAAAGTATTTATAATTGCTATGTACAAAAGGATGTGTTTTTGTACTTGCATCTGTGAAATGAGAGCAATGAATGGTGCTAGGAAATGGTAGGAACACAGTTCATTTGTGGGAATGCTTCCAATACTTTAAAAGGCTTAAGCTGGCATTCGAGGAAAACATGAGAGTTTAGCTTAACACCACTTAAGTCTTAACAAAAGATGAATGTCAATTACTATGAAGAAAAGAAGTTTCTTTGAGAACACAGGAAATGGTGTCAGAGAAAAATTCCAATTTTGACGTGAATGAGATCATTAGGAAGTGAGGGCATGTGAATGGCAAACTTTCAGTTAAAGGAAAGGTAGTGATTGGATGAGGGAATGCAGCACCACATGATTCAACCTACAATCCCACTGGTTCTTAAAGGCTCAAATAACAAAAGCAGCAGCCAAAAAATCCAAATTGAACAAAACAAAACCATGTAAGGGCATAGTTCTAAACATATATTGTAGAATCAAAATATCCCTCAAGACATTATTTTGGGCAGGAAATGAAGAAATACGTGCATGGTAGCAAGTAAGAAGTATGAGACCAACAAGATCAAATCTATAAGAGCACCAGCACGATGGGAGCCTCTCTGGATACATATTGACTGTGGCTCAACTGTATCCTTAGAATTGGAAATAGAAAGTTAAATTTTAATGTGCATTTTTTTTAGCATCAATCATAAACCCTTGCTAAAGAAAAACTCTAGCTTGGCACCACTGGAAGATGATTAGATCCATGGAAAAAATGGCATTTGCTTTATAATGACTGTTTTATAGTTCCTAAAATACATTGGTTTATTATTATTATTATTATTAACCTACTTGTGTCATTTCCAATCATCATGCCTTTTTTGGTAAATATCTTGACTTCTAATTGTTCATGGTATATGAGATCTATTGGATGCATTTCCCATTGTTATAACCAGACTGCAATGAAAACAAGACTAAGACCAAATTCTTTCATGCATACCAACTTAAATTAATTTCTTTTTTCTTTTACCAAACAGGGATAACAACAGTTTATAAGCTAGAGAGCAAACTCAAGTGCCAGCTCTCTATTCTTTTAAGTGTTCTAACAGCATACTGCAGGAAAGGTCCGTCAGGACAAATCCAAATTGTGTCACTGGCAGGAGTCAGGCAGCAAAGAATCCTAGAAATGTACGGCTGCACATGGGCCATTCTGGAATCTACCTATCGCCCACCTGTCAATCTAGAACATAAGGTTCTGTTTGAAAGCAGACAACCTAGGTTAATTCGATTCTTGTACCACATTCATATGAGGTTGGGGATGCCTAGAAAGTGCCACAAACTCTTAGGTGTAGGATAAAAACCACTAATGCAAGAGTATATATACAGTACAACACTGTCGAAGTGCTTTAAAGTGCAAACAATAGTAGAAACGGCCCAAATGTTCAGCCCCAGGAGAACACATAAAATGCAGTAGAGTCATATAATAGAATTCCTCAGGAATGAGAAGAAACAGACCACCAGTACTTCAACAACATGGATGAATCTCAAGAACACTACATAGAGCTAATAATGCCGACCAAAACCACAAAAAATGAAGAGTGCTTACTGTGTGGCTCCATCTATATGGAAGTTCAATAAAAAACTAGTCCATGGGGATAAAAAGTCAGAATAGTAGTTAGCTCTGGAGGAGAGGGACATAGACCAGAAAGAAATACAAGCTGACTTTCTGCAGGGATGCTAATGGTCCATATCTTGATTGGGGTGTTGGTTATACTGATGGATGGATATATGTACCTATCTACCTGCCTACCTACCAATATCTCTATTTACATATATGTCTTTGTCCATTCAGGCTGCTATAACAAAATGCCACAGATTGGTTAGCTTATGAACAAAGCAGATGTATTGCTCACATTTCTGGAGGCTAGAAGTCTGAGATCAGAGTCAGCTTGATCAAGTGAGGGCCTTCTTCTAGGTTTTAGGCTTCTTGCTATATCTTTGATGATGGAAGGGGCTAGGGGGCTCTGTAAGGTTTCTTTATGAGAGCTCCATCATCATGATCTAATCACCCCCCCACCAAAGGCCTCAGCTTCTATTTGTGGGGTAGGATTTCAACATATAAATTTCGGGGGGCACACAAATATTCAGACCAGAGCAATATGTATATGCACACATATGCATGCACATGGGTACATATATATAATATATATACTAATCACATTAAACACTTAAGAGTATTTAACTGAATGTGATTATAGCTCAATAAAAAATTACAAACTACATAACACATATCTATTCCCTAAAGTAAGGTCTCTGGATAGCTTAGAGGTTATATTTCTATTAAAGAAGAAAGTATTCATTTGGTCTCTCGAAAGTAATAACAATAACTTCTGTCCCTTAATAAGCAGTTCCAATGTGCCAGGCACTATACCAGCTAATCTCCTCATATATAAAGATCACTGTATTCTCTTGACAACTTTATGAAGTTGGATTTATCATTATTTCCATTTTATCAGTAACAAAATTGATGCTGGAGAGGTTGCACATTGTCAGTGTCACAGCCTAGCAGGAGGCAGGGCAGGTCACCAGCCCAGGAGCCTTTGTTTAATTCCAGAGTTTTCCAGCTTAAACTGAAAGCCAAGGAGGTTCCCTGATACCATCATCAGAGCTCTGCATGACTCTTGTGTTGCCAAAAGCAAGAAGAAGAAACAGTTAGATAGAAGAAGGTTATTAAAAAGTAGACCAAGAGATGAAGGGAAGGGCAAAGGCAGAAAAGAATGATAGTGATTTCCTGTGACAGATCCTTATCAAATGCATTCTCTTCCATGGGTGCCCAGAAGAATTTAATCACTGTCAAACCCAAGCTGAAATGATCAAACAGACTCTCTCTTTTCCTACATTGTAATAAGTAACTTCTCCTGCCAATTTGGGATTGCTAGATAATTTTTAAATTAATAGTTAGAAGGAAGTCACTTCTGATAGGAGATGGATTTCCATTCTTAGAGTTAAAAATCACTCCCAGTGTGTTCAGCTAACTGGGTCTCTGTCATTCTACCCCGATCCATTGGAATTCCAGTTTTGTTCTTTCCCAAGATGTTTTACCAAAAAATACTCCCCAAATCTCTAGTTAGTATTAGAATTCAGTTAATAAAAATAAAATCAAGGGAGGTTCACTTTTTTTTAAGCTGGGCAAAATATTGAAGTTGGGGAAAATATTCAAATAAAGAAATAATTTCACCATTTCCTTTACTTAGTCTCCCTTCATGTTTACAAAACTAGTTTTATTTTGAATGATTTCCCAAGAAACTAAACAGGCAAGCATACTGTCAGACCATTCCTTGTGGGAGCCAATGGAAATCTTTTGGTATATAACTTGGTTCCAAACTTCTCTAAGAAAGAAATTATAACTAGGATATTACGGTGGGCACACACATGTATCATGGCTTCAAAGTGTTTGAATTTTATGGCTGGGCTGAAATGAGGACAATCGCCTTTCTCTGCCTTTTCATGCCTTCTCCTCCACACCCCTTCTAGTATATATAAACTAAGTGCTCACACATAACCCTACACATATTCAAGCCCCAAACCAAACTCTATGTCCAGAGGAATGACTGAACAGTATTAGAAGATTTGCTGTCCCCCTGCATGTACAGCGTTGAAGTGACAATTTATGCCTGCAGGTGTCTGCTTGCAAATCTAATTAGACCCTGCTTCCACTGGGAGGGCTCAAGTGCACCTCATTATCTGGTCCAAGACTGTGTTAATACTAGTAATTTTCCACCTGCAAGAAAAATGAACAGTTTATGCCAAAGGAAGTGAAATATATGGCCAGGTGCCTAGGCCATGTAGCTAATGCCAATGCTATTTTGTAAAAAGAAGTATTCAAGCCTCAGTCCATTATGTTTAGATGGAGTTGAACCATCCTGGGCTCATTAACAAAGATTTTTCTCAATAAAAAGAGAAACCCTATCCCTGCTTGGAACTTTTGAAGAATATAATGAGTGGTCTTTCCAAAGTCAAGTTTCTGCAGTTTGGTGGAAGAAACATAGGCTTTGGAATAAGACTGACCTACATTCTGACCACATATGGGAGATTTTAGTTCACAGATGCATAGCAGAATCAGGATTTGACATAAATTGCTCAATGCTAGTCTCATGCGCTTTCATAATGAACATAGGATCCAGGACACAAAATGAAGGAATGAATGTTATGTCTTAGGAAATCAATTCTTGAGGTCTTGGATAGTTTCAGCCACTCATTTAGAAAACACAAGTTGATAAGGGCAGTTTATGCTATTTCAAAATAGCATCTTAGAAGATACTTCTGAAATTATGATATATCCTGAGTCATCATCATCAGGCGCAACATAAAGCGTGCTCATGACCACTTGTGGATTGTTGAAGGTGTTAGTTGAAAAATAAAACTTGGCATACAAATCACTGGAATATTAACCTCAGGTGATTTCTAGTATGAATCACAAGGAAGAAGCAGGAGGCTTTGAGGGGAAGAGAGGGGGCAAAGATTACGATCTTATGACTCTAATAGCAACAGGGGAGAGAGGTGCCCATTGCTAATGAAGAGCACAGAGGGGAGGAGAGAGGACAAGTGACCCTCTCTAGTCCACAGCCACAGCAGGAAACACGAGTGTCTTGGATGACAAGTGAGCAGCCATAGCGTGGACCAGAGCAAATTTAAGATCTACCTACGTTAGAACAATGGGCCATCAAGTGCTCTGTGAAGCAGTATAGTGGTGTATTTAAGAATTTAGTGCCCAAATTCAGACTTCCAGGATTTGAACCTTTGTTACACCACCTACTGACCATGTATTTTGCAAGTTACCTGATCCCTTGAAGTCTCAAGTGGACAAAATAGGAGCATCTTCCTTGAAGTTCAGTTGGAAAGGTTAAATGGGAAAGTCCTTGCAAAGTGTTTAGTAAAGCTTAGTTGCTCAGTACTGGTTAGCCCTGAGTATTAGATCTTGGGCATCACTAGTATCCTATGTTCTGATCTATAGCTTGGCTTACAAAAATAAGCAGTCTTCCGAATGTTCCAAAGCAAGAAAAAGATGATGAAGAAATGTCTAGAAACAAGACCTCTTAGTCCAGCCAATGCTAATATATGTTCCTTTAAACCAGTTTTTCCTCTTATCTCTTTTTTACTTATCCTACAAGACTCAACTCAACCTGACCTTAATAAAGTTTCCTCGAATCCCACAAATCAGAGAATTAATTTCTTTCTCTGAAGTCCCCCAAACATATTGTGATTGCCCTTACTTGCTGCAAGCAGCTAGTTTCTTTCTGCTTGGTGCTTGGTTAATTGCATGACCCTCTCACCAGTTAATTTAGGAAATTCTTGAGGGTTCATCTCTGGTTCCAAATAGAGTTTAATGCTGTTAGCATAGAAAGGATCCCATAAATGCTTATTTAATTAAGATTGAGACTAAGGACACTGAACACACACACACACACACAACTGATTGTGGTTCACAGACCTTATCTCAAATGTGAAAATGTACATAATGGCCTCACTTTACAATTCAATTTTGGAGGAAAATTATACATTATTTTAATCAGTAAAACACCCAAAGCCAGCTCTACCTTCTCCTCAACTTTGTAGCCTTAATTAACCTCACAGAAAAAAATCAAGGAAGGAAAAAGACCAACAGTCCTGTGCATACAATTGTATTACTGAGAGGAAATTCCTGTATCTCTTGACTGTCCTCTGTTATGAATAAAAGGGGAGAGGGAGCCCACCTAAAAAAGAGAGATCCACAGAGTTAATGAGAAATTTTCTTGTGATTGAAATATATTTTTTTAAAACTTCTTTCTCACAGATGTCATTGTCACAATCCAGGGCCCCTGAGCCTAGGAGCCCCTCACACAAATAATTCCCATGCAGAAATAATTTTTAATTAAATTGCACTTAAGTGCCCCTTGAAGTTTATCATAAAAACCCTGAGCACTTCAACCAGTGTCTACAAATTCCCAGACCATTTAAAACAAGAAATTTTGGTCAGGTACTTGAAAAATACTTCAAATTCTCTCTCTCTCTCTCCCCCCTCCTTCCCCTACTCATACACACACTCTATTTTGAGTGCCTAGAGTGATCCAAAATGTATCTCCGATCACCACCAAAACAGTCTTTTCTCTTGCTATTGTAAAAGAACTTAGTTCTGTGTTTTTTTTAAGTCAGTGTTTGGATCCAGAAAGGCTTTTTAGTCTCGAGAAGCACAATAATCAATTCCTTTAAGAAAGAATAAAGTGTTTTTCCCCAAATATGTTGCACAGAAAAGATAAGGCGACTTCTCCCTGGGGAGATGGGAAGAACAAACCGTGTTGTCAACACAGGAAGGCTGCTGCAGAGGGAGACACATCCCCCTGCCACCCCGATGAGAGAAAGCCAGGAAGTAAGGGCTGTTTCCTTGGGATCTGCCTGAGAACCATGCTGCAGGCCCAGCCCCGGGGGGCACAGCTGGGGAGGGCCGTGGCTCCAGCAGGCATGGTTCCCCCAGCCTCCCAGCGCGATCTGTTTCTGAACCTGAGCCTCTCATGCCAAGGACTGAGCCCTGGTGCCTGCCCTCTCGGGACAGGACTGGGAAGTGGGCCGGAGGGAGCTGACAAGGATTCAGGACAGGAGCGAAGACTGTAAAACTCTTAGTTCAAGCCGTCTCTAGGGAAAATGAGTGGGTAATCTGTGTGGCCGATTGGTGCTGTGCCAACTTAGCTAAGCAGAACCCTACTTATCAGGACCCTCCACTGCGTAATTCCAGGTTAGCATGGGCCACGAAAAACATGTATGGCGGGATTTGGAAGTTAAGCATAAACCATATGTTTTTTTATTATTATTGAGGCAACATTGGTTAATAACACTATATAAATATCAGGTATATAACATTATAATTCAATATCTGTATACACTATTGCATGCTCACCACTGAAAGTCTAGTTTCCACCCACCACCATATATTTGACCTTCTTTCCCCATTTCACTCTCCCTCCCTTCTCCTCTGCTAACCCCTGGTCTGGTGTCTCTGTCTATGAGTTTGCTTTGCATTTGTTCTGTTTTGTTTGTTCTTTTAATGAGCATATTATTTTCAAGCTCTGAAGGTGGATGCATGCACAATGCAGAGCACCAGGCACTGTTGCAGCTAGCTCCCCTCGCGGACCTGGGCAGGAGCCAGGGATGCAGCCCCTTCAGCTCCCACCAGCTCCCCTCCTGCTGGTGCCCAGCTCCCAAGCCAGATGCATGCTCAGCCTCGTGATGAGGCACACCAGTTCCTCCTGCAGGTACGCTCATCCTTGACGCTGGAAGCCAAGACAGAGGCTGATGGGTTCCAGCTTGTCCTTGCAGGCTCCAGTCCATCCTTCTGGATTTGTCTGTCTTTTTTGTCTCCCTGTTCACACCAGTCTTTCCTTCTTGAAGGCCTGCCCTGCTGACTTCAGATCCCAGCAACAGAGTTAGAACATAAACTGCTGAACCAGATCCATAACTGAAAAGTCAGATCTCCATTAAAAAAAAAAAAAAAAGTTTCTTCTGTATCACATCTAGTAGTTCTGTTTGTCTGGTCAACCCCTGCCTGATGGCATCTAAATTCTAGAAGAGGAACTCCCAGTGTTCTTGGTACTGGGGTTGACCTGGTTGTTAACCAATCGCTTTAATATAGGCAAGATGGAGCATTTGAGATTCCGATAAAAGTAGTCATGAAAATATAACTGTAGACTTGAAGAATGGAGCAGGAGCAGATGGCAATAGACACCCATTCTGAAGCAACCAAATGAGAGTTGGAAACCTTGAGAATTTTGAATTTGATAGTGTTTTAAGGAATGTATGTCCATTTTATATGTATAAACTTAAATATGTTTATCCGTATATGAGTTTGTATATATTGCATACATATGTAAGTATGCATATATTACATATATAAATATAAATAAAGTGAGACAAATAACATGTTACCTAGCAGACATCTCCGTGGGACTCATTTCTGTCAACAAATATGAGTTGATAGGCTGCCAAAAGAATGCTGAATTTGTATCTTTAATCCAGCCTGGTTTAGAGAAAATAATATTGCTCTCTGTGACTTTGAGAAATAAAAATGATTGGTTATGGTGTTTCACGTATTACTTCTTTATACTCTATCTCATTTCCCAAAAGTACATGAGGCAGCTTGCAAAATCCGTACCCTAAAATAAGTAGATGGTGAAAATGGAGCAAAGGAAAAATATGGCTCGAAATGTAAAACAGAGCAGGTATGAAGTGAATTCAGAAAAACATACAAATTCAAAAGAATGCACACAATAATTTCTGTGCACGTGACGATCATAGGTAGCAGCAGTGCGACATGGAGACTTGAAAAGCACAAGAAGTATTAGACTAACTTAATCAAAACTTAATATTCTGTATGTGGGAACTGATCATTTAATTTCACGCTATACTAATCGGGCTTTTCCCATAACATTTATTCAATTTCTGGTTCCAGATCCTAATAAATTTAGACAATCAGGAACATGTTCAGTCAAGATTAACAAAGTAGTGAAAAAATTTGAAAGAATGCCTTGGGAAGAATGGTTGAAGGTTTTAACTTAAAGAAGAAAGATTTTGTGAAGCAACATAACTCTCTTCTATATAAAGGACTCCTAAGTAGGATAGGGCAAATTTGAAATTTATTACCTGGGGGCCAATATAAAGTCCGAGTTAAAGGTCAGGAAGATAAATGTATGCTAAATGTAATCTTCAGACCCATACAAATGTAAACATATAATAAAATGTTTGGAGTTGTGGTGAGCAGAGGTCTTCAAGCAAGTAAGACTCCTCCTTGCTGGGGATGTCACAGGAAAGAGGCAATCGCTGGCTGCGAGACTGGAAAAAGATGATGTCAGTGGCTGTTTCCTGCCTTGATCTATATCATAAGCACTATCCCGGGCCTGGGGTACACACTTTTTCCAAAAATCACAGGCCAAATCTTTGCAGTTTGAGAAACAGAACAGAACCCTAAAATGTGAGTACTTTGTTCATTTTCCTGGGGAACTGACAAGAGGAAAAGAGCCATACCTGAGACATAGCTGTTACTCAGGGACATCCTTCCTAGTCCTTGGTTGTTTCTCCTTGAGTTTATAATCTTTCCCATGTATGCTCCCCCTCCCTAGATCATAAGCCAGAGGTTACATAAATCAGTTCGAGCCCATGGGTAGATATATTTAACCTACCGAGAATTTAAAGTTATAAAATTAGTTTCTAACATTTAAAAATAAGTAAAATAAACACAGATTTCCAGATTGACAACTATTCTTGAAAAATAGAAAGATCTGGGACTCGCGAGTCCTCTTTCCTGCCTGGCATTATCATCTCTGAAGCTGAGTTCCGTCTCCCCTCTTTAGATAAAACCTGGGCCTCCAGTTTGCCACCCTCCTTCCTGACTTACGTGTTTACATTAGCTAGCTGGCCCTGGCTGCAGCTGTAATCCCTGCCATGGATTTTGAGCACACTGACTGGAAGACTTTTTTGGGGGGCGTGGGGGCAGTCACTGGGAAACTTTAGTGAACGTTTGTAGATGTTCTTAACACTATCTTAGCTGGGTTCCCTAGAGATTAGAGCCTGAGCAAGGATTAAGTACCGATGCTTTATTTGGGAGCTGCAAACCCAGGGCAACAAGAGTACAGAGAGGGGAAAGTGAGACAGGGAACTATAGCAAGCAATCGCTAGGAGATGGATAATGTTGCTGGACATAGCGCTCTACTCAGCAGGCGCAAACGCTCAGCCAGGTGGGGTGTCTCAGAAAAGTTTGTACAAGAAAGGGTGTTACCACAGACAGAAGGAAGACAAGGATCGGCTCCCTCCCACCTACCAGTTCCCACTGGTCCATGTTTGCACCATTGTAGGCTAACCTCTCTGTGCTTCTGATTTGTGTGATCTGGTCCCTTTGATGGCTTCTATGATGCCAGATTCACGTCTGGGTTTTCTTTCTGCCCTATCCTAAAATGTGAGGCCACAAATCACAGGTGCGTGACGTGGGGCCAGCTGTACAGGAGCAGCCAGGGCAGTGCCAGCAGGTGCAGGCCCCAGGTGGTGGAGCTTGCCATGGACAGCTCTGAACGGGTCGGTCACCCAGCCACTGAGGGAAAGCAAGGGAATGGGAGTCCTTGGTAGCGGTGCTGAGGGAGTCTGAGGCGGGGATCGTCCAACTAAGGCCCGCAGGCCCAATCCTGTTTCTGTGTAGCTTGTGGGCTGAAGATGGTTTTACACTTCTAAATGGTTGGGGGGGGGGGGAGGGATCAAAGGAAGAATAATATTTCATGACACACACAAATTATATGAAATCCCCATATCAGTGTCCATAAATAAAGTTTTATTGGAACACAGCCGCATTCATTCATTTGCGTTCTGTGACTGCTCTCACACAACAGACTGCATAGCTTGCAAAGTCTATGAGAGTTACCATCAGGCCCCTTACAGAAAAGGCTTATGGAGCTCCAATCTTAGGAAACCAATGCAGTGTATCAGAATCAAGATGCAAAATGAAACATTCTCAGCACAATGCATCGCTCAAAAATTATTTTAAAAGCTACTACAATTTACACATGCCTACATATGCCCTCAGAATTAGGACTGTAATTGCCCTCTCATGTGCATCTGAAAGAGCCCTCCATGGTTAATGTCCCATGATCTACTGGTGATGACCTACAGAAAAACCAAATAACTCTTATGGTTTTAACCCCAGTAGCAATATAGTGACTCTATTCTCAGATGCAAAGAATCTCAGAGCATTATCCTTGTATCCAACATGGCTGGAAAGAGAGAGAACGTTACTTGTCTATTTAGTTTCTAATTCAAGTCACATGTTTTCAACTTAAAAATCCTGCTTGGGACAAAATCGTGCAACACAGAGAAGAGCCACAGCCTGAGCACGTCCTCCCAGGTGCACTAACAGGCACACTGTTTCCTGCTATCCTCTGAGATGAGCTGAAGGCCCATAGTTTGCCAACTCTGTGCCAGGTGAAACGATATACAGCCGTGCTAAGAATAGGTCCCGTTTTGCTGACAGAACAGAAAAGCAGTCTCTGTGACTGACTATATTAATAACTCTGTACAAAGGAAGATTTGAAGGATTTAGAGAATATCTTTTGTTTGGAGATTAACTAAGTTCTGTTTGTTCATTTACTCAAAAAGCATCTGCAGAGAGCCTATTATGTCCCAGGTGTTGGCTGAGATGCTAAGGAGACACAGTTCCTGAGCCTTGGCACTTGGGATATCATGGACCAGCACTCCAGCCGCCACTGCCTGGATGCTGTAAACTACGCAGTCCCTCCCAGAATAGCCCTCTCTGGGGACCTGGGCTCCCAGTGGAACAATATCTGCTTAGTTTGTCTCCACTTCCCAAGGCAAGCCTGACCTTTCAGGGCAGCTGGAGAGATGAGCTACTGGAGCCACACAGGCCTCTCTCAGTATGTGTGCCCCCAAGTCAAGCATGTGCAGGGTCCACTTTTTGCAAGAGAGGGCTCAGCCCAGGCTCTCATAGCTGCAGGAGGCCTCCTCTGCGCCTCCACGGAGGCACCAGTCTGCCTCTCGGCAGCTGACCTACTTTGTGAGAACCAAGCCTTCTTCGGATCTGTCTAAAGTAGATTTGCCTTGGGAGTGTTAGAGGACCTTGGGATACAAAGCTGGAAATTAATCATGTGCTTTATGCCCAGCGAGATTCTTCCTTTCTGAAAGGACTGGCGAGGCACGGGGAGGGTCTCCTTGAAACAGCCACGTGAAGCCCCTCTGCTTGCAATAGTGTTCCCAGTAGTGACTCTTCAGAGCGGTGTTTTCCAAAGTAGTTCCACACGAGGCAGGATGGTGCAGCAGAACACACATAAATGCTCTTTAATTACTTTCCACCACTTTTGACAATTAAACATGAATCCTTATTTCCTTAGCTCTGCTCTAAAGGGGCCGGAAAGCTATATTTCTGGGTGAACTGAGGTAGGAATTTTGTCACTTGCATAAGCTTCAAAACGCTGAAAGCATTTTAAAAAAGACATATGGCCACCTTGGGCTTGAGTATCTTTGTTGACATATACTGAAATCAGGGCTGATATCCCAGTCACTGGCATCATATAATTACTGTTGGGCTGAGGTGAAAGCAGGTGTTCTAGGAGACGACAGCACTGCTATGCCAGCCTTCAGGGGCCACCCACCCTCAGGCCATTGGACATCAGATCCTCTCCTTGATGTCCTTTAGGATCACAAGATTGTCCAAATTCAGAAAGCAAACAGGAGGACCACTGACCCCGGGGTCCTATTCTCGGGGGAGGAGCTTTCATGCCTCCGCCTAGAGTCAAAGTTGAGACACGCATGTTCCCTTGCTTTCCCTCTCTTCATGGTGGCTCTATTTCTCATTTACCTTTTTAGTGAGGGTGTCCCAGTTTTATGTGGGGTGGGATTGGGGGTCTTCTATTGGTGTCCTTATTTCCAAAATGCCAAGGTTGGGCAAGGCTACTTGTCTAGGAATTTCTGAAAGCTAGAAGAATGCCTGGTATACAATTAGCACTCCATTATTACATCTAATTTATTGTTTTGATCTAAACTTAATCCCAGCTCTGATTTTCTGATTGGTCACTTATTTGCATCCAGAATGATTTAGGTTAAGCTAGCTTGATCTTTTAGTCCACCACTGTGCATGCATGGCCTGCTGGACTCAACTCTGTTCTTTTCTGCTCCTCTGACTTACTTGCCCCTCTGTGGTTTCCTGCGGGCCCAGCTCACCAGCCTCTGAGCCATCCCAGGTGTGGGATTTCAGACAAGGTTGCCACCTTGAGCCCAGAGAAAGTGTTTTGAAGAAAATATCCCCATGCAATCAGTTCCAAGAGCTGGAGAAAGGGGTTCTTCAGGCAGCAAATGATCAATGATGGGTGCTGGGCTCATGCCTCGAGGGAGTACAGGTTACCCCTGCAGAAGGTCCTGCCACTGGGTACTACAAGCTGTGACACTGGGCCTGGGGTAGAGCAGTAGAGTGGGAGGGTCCCTAGCCTCAGAGGACATGCAATACGAGAGATGGGCCCCCATGGGCCCAGAAAATGAATAAGAGCTTTTTAAGTGCTTCTTTTGAGCAAAGCGCTCTTTGGCACCAAGGGGCATGGCTTGGCACCAGCCTGTGGACTGGATGCCTGCCCCACTCACTCTCTCAGCCCAGCACCTTGGTATAGTGTTCAAACTGCACAGCGCTACACAGTGGCCCTGATGATGAGCGGGGAGCGATGGCCAAGGTCTGTCCTAATCCGCCCCCTTTGTGAAGCTGAGTTGGTCCAGGGCCTGGGTGGTCTCAGCAGGGAGGTGCCGCGGATCTAAGACAGGCGGCCAGGCCTCTCGTTATGTGTGCTGGGCACACCAATCCTTTAATCCCACCAACAATCCCTGCGACAAGAAACACTGATTCTCCTTTAATTTAATTAGAGAGCTGTTTTCTCAGGAGCATTCTGCCTGATTTATGAATACCTATTGTTCAAAATGTAATTGCATAGTCAGCACCGCTCAATGGCAGCGAGGCCACGTGGGTTTGTACCGCTTGCTTTATTGTTTCAAATCCTTTTCTTAAGGGTATGTGATTGATTTCATTAGCACGCACAAAATCAATGCATTCCAGAAGACACTCGACGGTTAAGTGTTGTTTTAAATCAGTGATTTCCACCGGTGTGCCGTAAGACCTTTTAAAACTTGCCATGCCTGACTATTTAGTCAGGGGCACTGACCGCTTTTCCCTAGATTGTCAAATTAAAAAATGGCAG
This sequence comes from Miniopterus natalensis, assembly GCF_054644295.1. Lineage (NCBI taxonomy): Eukaryota > Metazoa > Chordata > Mammalia > Chiroptera > Miniopteridae > Miniopterus > Miniopterus natalensis. The sequence continues at coordinate 12,402,248 of NC_142095.1, read as the reverse complement.
CAGCCAACTCAGCAATAGCCATCTGGTGTGAGTGAATCAAAGTTATACCTATTTTTTGTCAGATCAGCAAAAAATATATATTTTTTGGTGTGCTGCAGAATTTTAGTAATTAGCTTATGTGTGCCGTGAGATGAAAAGGGTTGAAAATTGCTGTTTTAGATAGCTGTTTAGACTCAGGGGGAGACTGTGCCAAACAAGCCAGAACACAACCAGGCTGACTCAAAGGCCATGAAATTTAGAGTAGTGACCAGGCTAAGGGTAAGTGAGTCTCCCAGGTGCCCACAACCTTCAGACATTCATTAAGAAATCAATCCATTTGGAATGAATGAAAGACTGAGTCATATCCTCAAGCACTGAGTAGCAATCAGATTCCTTTTTTTTAAATTTAGATACCTTGATGTTCTCTGTTTAGATACATCTTAGAGAAATCCTTGCGGGTATGGGGGGAAATCGTGCAAACGCTACCATGGATCCAGGTCATTTCAATGGCCTTTACTGGCCTTCACTGTGGCATTGGGGAGTGGAACTATGAAACAGTCATGGGTAAGTTCAAACGAAAACTGTAAAGTCACAGTTTGATGTTCAATATTACCCATTCGTCTCATCCTAATGCCATGATTTCCATCACGGTCCATCATTACCTCCCTCCCCCCCTTCAGCCAGAAAGAACCTCCTCACTCACTCTTCCCAGCCTATATCCAGGCCGCACCACACCCTTGCCTTGGCCTATGTTGTTTTTTTTCTGTCTGTCTCAGTTCCCAAGGCAACTAGAGTGACAAATACCCAAGAGGTTAAAACTTGTTTACAATTGCAACACTGTGCTTAATAGACATGAAGTAAAAGTTTGGGCCACACCCTAGTAAGATCATCAACCTCTCTTCAAATATGCCTTTATTTTATTTATGCTTTGACTCTGATGTATCAATTATGCCTCTGTGCTGAGGCTGAATTCATGGGAGTGGTGTGTGTGTGTCTTTATTTTAACTGCCTTCTCTTCATCACTTCATCCCACACTTCTCAAACATCTCTTCCCATGCCACAGTAGATTGCTCAGATTGATATATGCTTCCACTTGAAAACGGGTCCCATTTGTGGTTTCCAAAAAAACCTACCCGTAGGTTAAATTTAAAATATATATTATTTTACCATGATCTTTAAAATACAGAGAACAAACTCTCGCTACTGGCCATGATGGAGTAAGTGGGACTAGACCGAGGTCTGCCCACTACAAAAACTAGAAAATTGGAAAAAATGCATGAAACAGTTTTCTACACTGGACAACAGGAAAAAGCAGGACATGATCCTTGAGATAAGGAAACTCATGAAGGAAGCACTAGAAGCACCACAGCTTTCTGCCTAGAAGCACATTCCAAGCACAGTGCAGGGAGGGGGACCCACGTGTATCACAGCCTCAGACAGAGCTAAGGAAACAGAGATCAGAGTTCAGGGAGGCCGAGGCAGCTGGAATGTATGGAGCAGAATTCTGCAAAGGAGGAAGCTGTGCAGAGAAATAGCTCCAGGGATTCACATTAGGGTCTCAAGCCTGTGGCTAAATTCTGAGCCACATATGTGGAGGGTGAGAACCCATGTGGCTGAGCAGCCAAGTTTGGAGATCTGTAAACTGACCAATTCCCGGAGAGCTCACAAAGCTGGCAGGTTTGAATTCTGGTGAGCCAGTGGGTGAGAGTCCTTACTGAATATGAGGGCATTCAATAAAAATCCAAGAAAAATGATGGAGAAAGTAATAGACTAAACTAGTCTTAGAGTAAATGCTGCTCTACCAGCTCTCTCCAATAGAACTTAGAGCAATTATGAGAATGTTTTGCATCTGTGCTGTGCCATAGAGTATCCACAAGCCACATGTGGCTTTTAAGTGCTCACAGTGTGGCTGGTGTGACTAAGGAAATGAATTTTTAATTGTATTTAATACTAACTTAAATATAATAGCCATATATGGCTAACAGATAAATGTTAGCCACGGCTTCAGACTCATCACAGCAACATTTAAAAGCTTGAAAACAAGCTTCAAAAGGATCAAGCTGATTCTCAAGTAATTGAACTGCCTCTGAGAATAAAGTATAATACGCTTAAAAAAAAAAAAAAAGGCAACAGAATTATCTTTTGTGTGAAGTCACGGCTTACCCATGTGACAAATAGTGGACTGTGGAAGCGACGGTGTTTGACCTCTCCGGCTACATCCAAAAGGCATTAGCACGTCCACCTTACTCTCCTGAGCTTCTCTCTGTAAGAGAAGCCAACTGCAATGTTGGGGAAACTCTCAAGTCACCAGCACCAACTTGCCAGTCACACAAGTAAGCTCTGTTGGAAAAATCCTCCAACCTCAGTTACAGCATCAGATGACTACAGCACCACCGACATCCAACCACAGCCTCATGAAAAAGCCTGAACCAGAACCAAGCAGTCAAGCTGTTCCTGATTTACCAGGCCACAGAAACCATTAGAGGAATAATAGATTATTGGTGTTTCAAGGCCCTATGTTTTGAGGTCATTTTTTCAAACACAATTAGGAATTATTTTATGCCAATAAATTCAACAACCAAATTTAGAAATTCAAGTCCCTCAAAAAATAAAAATAATCACCACTGACACAAAAAGAAATAGACTATCTGAATAACCTGATATCTATAAAAGAAATTAAATTTGTAACTTAAATGATACTACAAAGAAACTCTAGGCTCTGTCTGACGACCTGCTTTACTGGTGAATTCTATCAAAATTGTAAAAAAAAAAGAAAATATTGTACTAATTACATACAAACTCTTAAAGAAAATAGAGAAAGAAAAAAACATTTCCAAATCCATTTATCAAGGCCAGCATAACTCAAATACCATATCTAGGAAAGAGATTAAAAGAAAAAACTGCTACAGACTAATATCCCTCATGAACATAAATTGGAATATCTTTAAGAAAATATTAACAAATTGAATCAATTTATATACAGAATAATGCATCGTGACCAAGTGTGTTTTTCTCAGGAATGCAAAGCTGGATTAACATTCAAAACTCAATTACTGGAAAATGTTCTGGAATTATGATGATGATCACACAACCTAATGAATATACTAAAAACCACTGACTTGCATACTTCAATGTGATGAGACGGTACGTGAATTATACCTCAATAAAACTATTATAAAAATATCAATTCATGTAAATTACCAAGTTAACAGAAAAAGAAAGGAAACTCACCTGTCTTCAAAAGTGAAATTGAAGCATTTAACAAAATGCATCTCCCATTCATGATAAAAACACAAAAAGCTACAATTACAAGCTCAATGTAATAAAGAAAATCTAAGAAAACCCCCTCCCCACAGATGACATCATTTTTAAAGGTGAAATACTGAGTACTTTGTCTTTAAGATCGAGAACAAGGCAAGGATATCCCCTCACCATTTCTAGTCATTATTGTGCTAGAGATCGTCGATAAGGCAAGAAAAACAAATAAAAGGGAGAAGCAACACTGCCTTTATTCACAGACAACAGAATGGTCTGTACAGGAAATAGAAAGCCCTAAAAAGTCTACCAAAAAAGCTACTACAGCTAATATCCGAGCTTAGCAATTTTGCAAAATACAGTCAGTTCACAAAAATCGATTGTACATATATCTATTAGCAATGAACAGCTGGATATTGAAATTGAAAAATGAAGCATTTCCACTTACCATAGCAGAGAAATCCACTTTCAGCCAACGGAAATTAACAGGGAGCAGCTTTACCTTCTTCCTGAAACAACAACGAAATGGGCAAAATATATGAAATGAAAGTTTTCCAATATACTAGACATCACTAGATCCCTAAAGGATCAAAGTGTTTCCAGGTAACTTAAATGCATCCCGGTACAAAGCTTAAGAATATTCATAGAAATATGAACATATTTAGCTCTAACCAGGTAAGTTTTATAGCATCTGAAAATCAATAAACAATTACCAGGCATAACATCATGAAGTACTATGCAACTGTGAGCAATTTTAAAGATGAGGAAAATCTCCTTGAACTAATACGGAGTGATTTCCAGGGCATATTCTTAAGTGAAAAAATGCAAAGGCCACAAGTATTGCCTATAGCACATTACACCTTATGGAAGGCAGGACTATAAGATAACACATTGGTGTCCATTCATTTTCCTAATGACGATGCTTTATTTTCTTCATTCCTGAAGAAGGAATTCAGGAAAAATAAACTGAACACTAGAGCTTGGTTCCCTACAGGGCTTTGTGGGAAAGAGCGAGCACAGGGGCTACGGAGTTAGGGTAGCAGAGTGTAAAGTGAGAGACGTTTCCTTGAATATCACTTTTGATATAACTCTGACCCTGAGAACCACAGTGATGTTTCAGGTATCCTTCACATAGCCCCAAATTAAACAAATCATTCAAAGCAGCCAGGACACGAGGGTGACTCCAAATGCAACACAAACACTAGCCAATGAGCCTAACTGCATTACACATGAATATCAGAACCCACTGGAGGGGCGGGAAGGAAACCACACTCCGAAGTCACTTTGGAAAGTGGTGCCTTGACTAGCTGGATGCTGCAAAGCTGAGGACAAAATTAAGTGTATATAAAGGCTGGAATCTGGTTAGTAAATGACTTGTTTTTGCTTTTAAACGGGGGCGATGTCTAGCAATTCTGAAACTACGTGATGTTTACCCTAGACTTGAACATAAAAGTGAATAGATCGTAGATAACGAGAGCCGGGCTTTCTCAGGGTTAGAGAAAGAATTTATAAACAAGGGAAAAGGGAAGCCTGAAACCAACCCCAAGTTACTGGATTAGAATCAGAGGTAGCAGTATTCCCTCGTGGTTTTTAATATATGTCCATAGATAGAAAAATATATGTGTGTGTGTATGCATGGATTACTATACATACATGAAATAACTAGCTCTGCCTGCTTTAAGGCTCAGAGCAACGACACTCCACCAACAGTGAGACTGCCTAACGCCCAGATACTAGTCCCTAAACATCACATTCAAATCAAAGGAACCAGGGCTCCTTGGAGAGGTGCACGATTCCAGGGCCGGGGCATTGTAAGGATAAAGTGAGACAGGAACATCCTGTGACGCCAGAAAGTAAGAAAATACTCAAAAAGGTCAGTGGGGGAGTCTTAATTAAAGAACACAGGAGCCCACCTGAAGGAGCTCTTAGTGGCCAAAACTGGAAAAATGTTAGCAACAAAACTGGATTTTAGCCCATGAATAAACATCCACAAGTTCATACTGATATGGATAAATAATAGAATAAATAAATAAATATAGGTGAAGAAATAGTTCTTCCTCCCAGTACTGTTCAAATTAATAAATACAGAAGGAAAGATTCATTATTAGGGAAATACCGTAGAAATAAATAGCACAGACACAATCTTGGAAATATTAGCTGCTACTAGCCCTCATATAATTTGCGTACAGTAAAATGGCCCATTTTATATATGCAGTTGAATGACTTTTGACAAATATATATACCTATAGCCATCACAAAAATCATGATTTGGAATTTTTCTATCATATTTAAAAGCTCCTGCCTGCCCTTTGCAATTACCCTCTCCCATCCCTGGCCCAAGACAACCACTGATCAGCTTTTTGTCACTACAAATTGGTTTTGCTTTTTCTGGAACTTTATATGCCTCTCAAAGGTTTCTGACCTAAACTGTAAAGTCGATCAACAAACTGTAAAGAAATAACACCAAGTTTTCGCTCCTTGTTTAACGTTCTATCAAAACATAGTATGTAACACCTAGCTCTCAAGCTGGGCTTCCTTTGGAACTCAGTCCTCCCTGAATCATTCAGGGGCCAGGGAGGAAACCAGAACCTACACCGTGCTGCTCATCAGATGAAATTTAAATAAAATGGGGATATTAGCTGCTACTAGCCCTAGGGCTGGAAGGGCAGTGGAAGGAGGCAGGCCTGTGAGAGCTCCAGGGTAACTCCATCCATGGCTGGAGGTCCTGGAGAGAGCCGGGACCCTGCCCGAGAGGCTGCGCAAGCACAGCAGTGGGGAAGATGCTCCGGCTGCCCCCCCTCCTCCTCTCCAGCGCCTCCTGTTGGCTGAACGTGGCGGGAGGGGGCAGAGGCGCCTGGAAAGGCATCTGGGCGGGCTCAGCCGCTGGGGGCTGCGCAGAGCCCCGAAGGACATGCCTGAGGGCGCGCGGGCGGGGCGCGTGGGGCGCTTCTTCCACTTGCACCGCGGGAAAGGGAGGGAAGCTGTGCCCGCGTGGAAGGCCTGAAGCTCTATTTCATCTTGACCTTCTTGAGGAGGGTGAGTGGGGATAAATGGTTTCGTTGCAAAACACCTCCCAGGGGTGTTTTCTGAAATAATGAAAAGACGCCAGGAGCTGATGGCGGGCGCTGCGCGGAGGAGCGAGGGGAGATTCCCAGGGCGGCGCTGCCCCCGAGGGCCCCTCCAGGGCGCGGGACAGGACACGAGCGCGGGCCCAGGGGACACGGACGTTACCATCCCCATCCGGACATCCCTCCTCGGCAAATCAAACAGGGCGGAGGGCTGATGGCCCGGCAGCCAGGGCATTTATCTTTCTGGAAAGCTCAAGTCTCACTAAGCAAATAATGAGCCAGAAAAAGCAAACATTCGTTTTCCTGCCATTTCGGGGTGTGATCCTAATTCCTTCCATTCAGCATATTTAGGACCTGCCTTGCCCTCTCCTCCTGTGCCCCCCCCCCCCCCCATCCTCTGTCCTTGCAGGAGGCTGTCCTTTGACACATGTTGCTCTTTCTTATAAAGCAGCGGCCCAGCCTCTGCCCCCGGACGGAGCGATCGTGTCAGCCCGTTGCTGCTGGTTTTGCTGCTGAGGCCTGAGATCTGCTCCTGCGCCCCCTGGGAGTGGCAGGAAGCAGGGGAGGGAAAAGCATGCTTTATAATTTTCCCATACACCAGATGTTTTCTTTAACTCTTACATCTTTAGAATATTTTTCTCTTGAGGAAAAAAGGGGGGGGTTGGTGAGAGCAAGTTTAAGATGCCAGTCCTTCGTGCCTGAGCATACCACGGGCACACACCCAGATAGCTGGGTGTAAAGAGTGTGTGCTTGCGGGCACCTGCCAATCTGCGCCTTCTTTGATAAGCTGCAAGCCTAAATCAACTAAAACCCCTTTCTTAAGTCAACTACATTCTTGCCATTTTCCAGTGATTTTGTTTCTGTGGCCATGGCTGTATTAGGACACCACTCCACACTTAGTGGGATAAAACAACAACAATTGTATTATCTCACAGGTTTTGCAGGTTAAGAATTTGGGTGAGACTCAGCTGGGCTGTCACCTCGGCTCTGTTGGGCTTGCTGCTCCCAGAAAATAGGCTCCCCAAGTATGGCAGTTGCAGGGTAGGTGGACTTTCATAGCAATTGGTTTCTTCCAGAATGAGTATCCCAAGAAACCAGGAGCCTGCTGAGTGTGACCTTTTAGGGCCTAGCTTCAGGGGTCCTGCAACCTCATTTCCACCATACTCTATGGAAGTGGTTTTCAACCAGGGGCAGTTTTGCCCCCATATAGTGTTGAGCAATGTCTTTCAGTTTATGCAACTGGGGTGTGAGGGCTACTAGCATCTAGTAGCTGGAGCCCAGTGATGCTGCTAAATGTGATACAGTGCACAGAATAGCACCTTCCAGCAAAGACTTTGTGGCTCAAATATCAGTTCTATAAGTTGACATCCCCAAGCCATTATTATCTGCTCTTGATACTCATGTTTCTACTTCTTTTCATTCATTACAACATTGTCCAGCTTTAGATGAATGTTATTTTTTAGGCATTAGTGAGACTATACTTAAAGGTAATCTTCCAATTGATTGTGTGAAATCTAGGTCACACTTTTAAGCCCCAGAGCTCCAAGAGAGGAAAATAGAATCTCTGGATCACAGAGAGGATGCTCTGTGCCCAGGAGAGGTGTCTCCCAGACTTCAGCAACCCCAGGGAGCTGTGGAAAAGTTTATCTCTTGGTCCCTTCGCTCATGTATCCATAAATATATAATAATATGGATTATAAATGTGGGAAGAACCAATCTGTGCTTAGGAAATCCAGAAACCTTCCTGGAGTCAGAAACATCTAAATTGAGAATGAGAGTTAGATGAGAAATGGTTGGGGTGAAGTGAGGAAGGGGGAGTTCCAACTCATGAAAGCAGAATGAATGAAGTCCCCTTTTTAAGTACAACATTGTTGGGTTTTTTGGATTTTTTTATTTGTGATTGGATTCTCTACCTGCTTGTGTAAGGATTTAAGATGGTAGACACAAATTCTTAAAACTTTGTACAAAAGTGACAAGTATTTTGGAATGGGCTGTTGGGTATTAGCTCTATAAACTTCTGTTTTTCTCTGCATGTGAATATGTGCTATTTCAATATTGTATTTTGCATTATTAATGCAGCCCAGTAAAATGTTGTTTTATCTTCTTCATTTTCCAGTGATGTTTTCTATTTAAAATCAATCTGATACCCACCGATGATTTCCGATATGCCTTTAACCACACCCCCGAAGCAGATCCGATGCCCTGAACAATCTTAGTTATCCATCACTTCTAACAGCTTAATATGCATTTGCAGCAAAAACCTCACATAGCTGTTTTAATTTTCAGCTCTGGATAATCTACTGAATAACACAGTTGTTAGTCATGTGAGCGATGTCAAGTTTGCTAATTGTCTTCACTTTTCAGACACTGCCTTGTTGAACAGGGCTTTGTTTTCCTGCACAGTTGAGTCCCTTCCATACAGAAAAATGATCCTCTAACTTTTTGCCTTACTTAATAAAATGCCCCAACTGACTTGTTTCTAATTCCAGTGATACAGAGACAGCCCTCCAAACTGCAGGACGTAGGTGTGAATAGGTGCTTGTTGGTAACAGTCTTTATCATCTGGGCACTGGTTGGAATAATTGAAACAGAAGGCACAGCCAGACCTAGAGCATAACCCACATTCTCCTGATGTTTATCTGCCAGAGGCACAAGGGTCCCTGTAAGAAGGGGTCATGAGGATCAAGATCAGAGGCAGGAGATGTAATGACAGAAGTAGAGGTAGGAGTAATGAGCTCTGAAGATGAATGAAGGGGCCACAAGCCAAGGTATTCGGGGATGCCCCTACAAGCTGGAAAAGGCAAAGAAAGACATTCATTCTGGAAGATTCCAAAAGAATTGCACCTCTGCTGACAGCTTGATTTTAGGCCCATGAGACCTAGTTTGAACTTCTTACCTCCAGAACTGGAATATAGTACACTTAAGTCATTTTGTCACTTTCAGCCATTATATTTGTGGCTGATTTATTGTAGCAGCAATGGGAAACCAATACAGCCAAGGCCTTAAATTGAGAAGTGCATGGTAAAGTGTGTTGTTGCTCATAAGACAGATGCTGTTCTTGTTAACGAGTCTCAGAAAGAATAATTGTTATACAGGATAATACTAATTGAGATGTGCCTGTGGAGGGTAATGAGGTGAATGCAGAACTAGGTAAACAAAAGTGAAGGCAGTTAGACAGGCAAGATGGGTCAAAAGGAGAAAAGTGGGCTCGAAGAGAGAGAATTTCATTACAAGCGTTATCGGATAGAAGTTCCCAAGCTGTACCGCTAGAAAAATTGAGGCATGGAGAAAATGTGCGCAGTCTGGCACGGCTGGTAAATGGCAGCCAGCATTTGCACCAGGAGCCTGGCTTCACAGCCTGTGCTCTCAGCTTCCCTGCCCTGCAGTGCCCCATGTGACTATGATGCGACACGGTAGCTCCTTTTCAAGGAGTTCTTCTCACATGTCAGTGTCTAAAGAACTGTGCAGGGATCATTGCATGGAATGTTTTAGCCTAAGATGGCAAACAGCGACAGGGGAGACAAGAAGGGCAGGACAAGAACAGAGGCAATCTGGACCCCAACAATGTCATCAATGCGTCAGAGCCAGCAAGCAGTCAGATGAGAGAGAGAGGTCAGACGGCAGAGATCAAGACAGAGAAGAGGGTCCAGGCAGGCAGGGGGTCTGGAGAGCAGGAGCACAACTCAAGGACACTTAAAGCTCAGGGCAACCTCTGCCTCAAATGGGATTATGAGGACAGCCCCCTGGTTGAATCCCAGGACTCTAAGCAGATGGGAAACCTCTTGGAGTGGACGTTAGGAACACAGACATCTCAGCAGATATGCATTCATGCATGCACCAAAGACAATGTGCGAGAATATTTATAGAAACTCTCCTCATAATAGCCTATCCTGGAAATCACCCAAATGTCCATGAGCGGTAGAATGCATAAATAAATCAAGGCATTTTTACACAATGAAATACTAGTTAGCAATGTGAATAGAAGACTTCCCATTGCACTTGAAAATATGGTTGAATCTTATAAATATTTTGATATGTGAGGGAAACATAGAAAGCACTTATTTTATGATTCCACCCATATGAAGTTCAAAAGTAAGCAAAAGTATTTAAAGGCATAATAGGTGTTACCCTTGAGGCAGGTGGGTGGGCATATGGGGGGAACACAGGGGTTGCAGTGCTTCTGGGGTACACGTGACGTGGATCTTGATCTGGGTGCTAATTACCTGGATGCGCTCTGTTTGTGGGAATTCAAGGAGTGGTATACTTATTTGTGCACTTTTCTGTGTAATGTTATGCTTTAATAAAAATGCTTAAAAAATAGAAATAGATCTCTGGAGTGATGGAAGATGATGATGAAATGCATTTGAATCTGAACTTAGAATGCATCAAACTGTGCTTAACGTCTTGAATTGGCTGCTAGAGAAAACTTTGCTAGCTGGGTGAGAAGAATCAGGACACTATATGTTTTTGTCAGCTGAGCTTTATTTAACACCACTTGGGGCCTACATGCTCACTGAGTGTGTCAGGGATAAATCCTTGCTTGCTATTATTAATCACTAGCCACAGATCAATGGACTTATCACTGTGTCCCAAGTAGATTACTTAATTTTCCTGATGAGTGGTTCATTTATATATGTGGATGGTTCCAAATCACATGTCTTATGTATTAATGCATGTCAACTGTAAAAGTGATGGTGGTTTTGCATTTCTGTGAAATAAACCTGCATCTGTGTTTGACTGTCCAGTTACTCGTATAAACAATGTCATCTAGGCACATGCCTATTTTCTCCCCTTTTTCAAATATTCACTAGTTCCCTGCAACATGTACTGGATTTTGATTTGTGCTCAAGATCACTTGTTTTAAGAAAATTTTCTTTAACAGGATGGTACTAGGGTAATTAATTAAATTTGTTTTATAGTGAGCTTGACCCAATGTAGGTGCTTGAGTGAGAGTGGGTGGACACCTATGTGGGCTTCATCACTTCTGTGGACCGGGTTCCCCCACCCCCACTTCTCTCAGTTTACCTCAGTGAGGTGGAGCGAGAGAGGACTGAAAAAGTTAACAAGGGGTGAAGAGGCCGTGTAGACTACTGAGATATGGATTGGGTTGGAACCTGCCCCTCCTCTGGGATCGGTTGGGGTACAGAGATATAACAGGAACCTTAGATAATTTTGGAGATTCCAGTGCAGGGGAAACTTATGATACCTTTTACAGGAAAATGTCAAAATGTCCAAACAGAAATGACTGTGTGGTATGTGCAGGCAGGTGGCGTTTAGGTAGCCTCACTGGGACATTGCCCCACTGTCTCTGAGGAGCAGTAGAAGTGTACCTGCATCCGCAGGGAGCATGGAAATGATCCACAGAGGGCCTCAGGTGGTCAGACCAACTCTCCCAATTACAGTGTGGCCCAGATTTGGAGAATGTACTGAATCCAAAGAGGGACCTGAGAGTTCATTGAGAGAGTGTGGGACTCAAAGGACCCTGGTGGCTGGGTTGGAGTCTGGTTATTAGTGCCAACTCAGGAAGGGCCTGTGCGGACTGGCACCTGAAGACCAGCAGGAATGAGGCCACCTCAGAGAGTGCCTGCCTGGAGAGAGGATGGCCCAGGTTGCACGCTTCCCTTGGGGCCTTGACATTGTTGTAGAAGCTCACCAGCACCTTGACGCCACTGCAAGAACAGGACCAGGGAGAGGAATTGGCCAAAATAAATGTCTACTATGCCAAGGAAAGGATGAGGGGAGGAATCCAGACATGGCTGAACCAAAGTTTCCACTCACTGGCCAGATGGAGGGTTTATAGTGGAAATTCTGTTCTGTATGGAAAAGTGAAGTTATGTTGCTTGCACACCTGAGTTTGTGAAATGAAGTTTCTACCCACTACACACCTATATCTCCCAATTAGGGGGAAAAAACAAAACTTGCCAAAGATGTGGCAGAACGGTCCTTGGAACATACTTACTAGTTGTTATAACCTCTGGGGAGTTGTTATAACTCTCTTTGTGTCAGTCTCCCTATCTGTAGATGGGAGTATGGGCTCTGTTGTACTTTGTTTAGTAATGAAATAAAGCAGTATGTATTTCACAGTGCCTAGTATCTAATTAGTATGCAATGGTTATCACTTAGTTTCCTAATTCTAACTCCAGAGAGAAAAGATGGGGAAAATAGCTACAGAAGTTAAAAAAGAAACAAAGAACTGGGGTAAGGTGTTTGTCAGAAAGCTATTATTGCTGTTAGGCTAATTATGAGACTGAGTGTGCAGTTTCCAAACAGGGACTGCAATCAGCAAAATTTTCTGTCTGGTATTCACTACGATTCACAAGGCCGGCTTGTCGATTAGCTATGACTCTAAATTCTTAGCCTTTTTAAGCCTCATTTGCAGTATCTCAGGCATCAACTGTGGAAGACCCTACCATTGATTTCTATCTCTTCCAAAGAGCACCTACAATATGCATTGTTCCTATAAGGGGAAGAAGGAAACTTCCAGATCTATCCAGGTGACAATAGGGATTTCCTATAAGGTACCATCACAAATTAAATCACATGAAAACAAGAGTTGGTTTTGTGTGCTCACTCTTCCGGTCCTTCTGAAGTTCTGAACAGAAAATGTATGAAAAGCTGGCCTGTCTTTGTTTTTGTTTTTTTCAATGGACCACAGAGCATTCATGAATCAATAATGTGCCTGTAATTAAACATTGTGTAATTTTTCTCTCACCTTATGTTCAGAATTTTACCATTAGTGACTTATTTTTCTAAGTCCCAAGTGGTATCCCAATGTCAAGAATTCCCTCTGGAAAAGTAGTGGGAAAACTATTTGCTCTTACCTGCCTAACACCTCGTGGGATCTTGTGAGCGGCAGCATGAAAGCCTCGGCTGCCGAGGCTTAGCAGAGAAGCCTTGGGCAGTGTCGGAGGGTTTTGCCTTTCTTATCTATAAAAAAGATGTGATGCAAAGTCATCTCTGGTTACCTAGAACATAGATGGTCCATTTTCTGTAATAGGCTCAATTTCAAACATCCTACCCCTTTGTTCTCATCAGTAGATTTATTCCTTTATAGACCAAAAGTTCAAAAAAGAAGCTCAATTTACTTTAAAGATTATTATTGATCAAAGTTTCTATGATTCTGCGAGAGACCAGGAAATGAAGGGCCTTGGGAATAAGAAATGGAGAAGTGTTTGGGTGTAAGGTAGACGGTTAGAAGGCAAAACATTTCAGAACAAAAGAAATAACTTCAAAAGGGAAGATAGCAAAGGCAGCTTCAATTTCCTCGGTATTTTCCTTAGATGTTCCTGGCTCCTCTACAGGAGACATGAGCAGATAAATGCTTATTGACCTCAAGAGCAGGAATAAGATCCATTCTTTTTAATTATTGCCTTGTAAGTTAAGAACTAAATGTGTTTCCTGGCTGGTGTTGCTCAGTGGTTGAGCATCGACCTAGGAAAGAGATGGAGGTTCAGTTCCCAGTCAGGGCACATGCCCCGCTTGCAGCCTCAATCCCCAGTTGGAGGCATGCAGGAGGTGGCAGATCAATGACTCTCTTTCATCATTGATGTTTCTCTCTCTCTCTCCCTCTCCCTTCCTCTCTCTGAAATCAATAATAACATATTAAAAAAAACAAAAACTAAATGCTTTGGTAAATGCTTTAAATACAAAGGAAGGTATCTAGTGCTCACAGAATCAATGGTATATTTGAGGTACCTGTGGCAAAGAATGGCCACCATTCATTCATTCATTCATTCATTCATTCATTCAAACAATGTCTATAAGCAACTACCAGGCCTCAGGTGGGACAACTGAGATGAGTAAAGCCCAGTCTCTGTTCTTAAAGACCTCAGAGTCTAGAGAAAAAAAAAAGATATGTAAATAAGTACAATAGAAATACAAACAAGAATCAAAGTTAGCTCATAAAAAGGGAGAGATATGTTAAAGGAGCAATTCCTGGATAAGGGAAAATCGAGCTAAATTCAGAAGATTAATGATAGTTCCTCTGGAGATATTTAACAGCATTTAGACAGAAATAACTGTATGTGTGAATACATTTAGAACATGGGGTAGGAGCTATGTTTAGAATACTATAAAAGACTTGATATTTTTAGAGCCTAATGAGTAAGGAGGGTGTAGTATGGTGAGAAGCCCGAAGAAATCTAAGCTACAGTATATCACAAATGGGTAGGAATTGGATGGCAGGGATACCTCACAGCATTTGAACTAGACCTAAATGCCCAGGAGGAATCGGGGAAACATTTAAAGTAGAGAAAAACATGACTGGGTTTGCCAGCAGGGTTGAAAGTAAATTAGAAGGCAGAGATGAGTGAATGATAGATACAAGGAGATGTTTTTGAGTATATATAAATAGTACAGGTGACATATAAAGAGGGTTTTATCTAAGACAGTAGTAATGAGAAAGAAAACAACAGCTCAACTTAAGAGATGGTCAAGGAACACTCAATAGAATCTGGTGATGCCTGATATGAGAGAGAAGCGTTATTTCAATTCTCTAGCCCATGTAAGTGAATGTATTTTGGTGTCATCAATTCAGAAGAAAAATAATAGGAGGGGAATATTGGATTTGAGGGGCCAGTAGACATTTAGATATCTGGAGATAAATTGAAGAATTGCTCTAAAGAACTTAAGAGAGATAACTGGTGGCAAGTTGTGGATAGCACCAAATTTGATCACGGATTTCCTTGATGTCTGCTACATAATAGTCAGTAAACTTGACTCAGCAGGCAAGATGGAAAATGCCCCTAAACCCCAAAGGTATTCGAGTCTAGGGGATTTTCAAAAAAGGCAAATGTATTAGAGGATACTCAGTGCCCTTAGAGGAAATGCAAGACTTGATGAGACCATGGCAAGTGTTCATAAAAAAGACTTGGTCTTGAGGTGGCATGGGGGGAGGGCAGTGGGACAGGCAGCTTACAAAAAATTAAATGGAGATCTGAAGAGTTAATAGAAAAGATGAAGAGAAGACATTTCCAAGCAATGTGCCATGACCGGGAAGCAAGACTGAACATGGCACTCTTGAGAAGTTATGAGAAGTTCCATTGGCTGGAGTGTAAGAGGAAAATGGCCAGAGCCGAGGCTAGGAATGTTATCTCAGGGATGATCATGGAAAAGCTATTTTATAGAGTTTCAACTTTCTGCAGTGTGCAAGAGAAAGCCACTTAAGGATTTTTAGCAGGGTAATGATACAATCAGATTTGTATTTTAAAAACTCACTGCAGCCACTGTGCAAAAAATGAGATGTTAATTAAAATAGTGAGCCTGGATGCGACTACCTAGGGCAAAGACCACAAATTGATTCAACCTACTAATGCGCTCTGGCCTGAAGAGTGCTTTTTTAAAAAATTTAATTCTTTGTGAGCATTTAAAAACTGGAAGCTCTCCCATAAAATCAGGGTTGCAGGCTTCTTTTGAAAATTAGAAGATCTGGCAATGCTGGGTCCACATTCCCAAGTTGTTGACAATTGACTGGAGCTGGGGCTGTCTAAAAAGTGATTCTGAGACAAGTGGGTGCTCTCCTGCATGCCAGAGTCTAAAGGAGGCATTCAGTTTGGTTTTACTGCCCCTGCCTTACCGGAAAAGCACATGGAGACTAAAGATGATGAGAGATTGTGTGTGCATATCTCAAACCAAACTCATGTAGCAGATCTCATCCCCATTCCTACTTACGGACTTTGTTCCAAGGAATTCTTACTTTCTTCATCAGATTTTCCTTTTCTGTTGGATCATTGACATTGGCACAAAAACCTGTTGCTATTTCTTTCATCTTAAAAATATCTCCTTTGACCCACTTTCTTAGAGTAAGAGGGATTGCATTCAAACTCAGCTTCCCCTTAACATCGTCAAGAGTTATCAATTGGCCTTCCTAGCAAGTGTTTGTTAACATCTATGACCTAAGCTCAGACAGCTTGATGCCTAAGGGACTTGTTTATTCTCATTAATAAGGAAGGGCAACAGAAACTCTTTCTAGACCAAGGACACCCCTTCACAGACATGTAGGAAGAGGGAACTGGTACACCTAATGGCCTTCAGTCACTAATGCCAATTGATCTCTTTGCATATCACTCTTGACCCCCTTTTCCCCCTCATATCTCATATCCACCTGACTCTTCCTTCACAGCCATAGCTGTGGAACTACCTTGATAAGTGGGGGATGGGAAATGGTGGATAAATAACCCCCTTTCCCAATCCTCAGGAGGAACATTCTCAAGGGCATCTTCAAAGCTCCTTAGACAGTTCTTAGCCAGCTAGAGTCCTACAGCCACAGCTGTGATTTCCTTAGCCAAGGCTACACCCTGGAGCAGCTCTTTCTTCTTCTCTGTTCTACCCCCCCCCGCAACTCACCCACTCATGTTTCTTAGAATCACCTCCCTACACGAACTCCTGACACACAAGCCTGCTTCATCACCTGCTTTTAGGATGAAGCCATGTTAAGACTTGTCAAAGTGAGACAATCAATACAAATTGGTCCCACAAATAATCAAGGCAGAGTTGGTGAACAGCACTTTCAAATAAGACATGGAAGTCAAGCAAGACTAGGAAATTTAGAGACAACTGTTTATCAGAACACTGGAGAAGTGGGTGGGGAGGCAATATTAAAATTAATTACAGGAAGGTAAGTAAATGGAGACTACTGTCTTTTAAAGGAAATGGACAGGCTAAGGTGACAGCTGGAGGGATATACAGGACACACTGGGAAAAGACAGATGTTCCAAGAAATAAATACAGTTCAATGGAGTGTTATAAAAATGTGGTAATTCAGGGACTTATGTGCCACATTTGCTGAGGAAAGAATACATAAAGGGAATTTTTGAGCTGAGTCTTACAGGGTAGTTTTTCCAGGTGAAGGGTTAAAGGGGATGGAGACAAACTCCTGCAAAGGCAGTCAATTCTGAAAGAGGAGAGTGTGTTTGTGGAATTTCAAGTAGAGCAGCCTGGTTGAAGCGTACACTGTTATGATGGTTATAAATGGTGCTTGAGATTTGGCAAGGCCAGACTGATGGTTCGTCTAGGTGGCCCAATCCTCTACCCCCATCCAATGAGCTTTCTTTTATCAGGAACATTTAAATTATGGAAGGAGGAATCAGTCCCATTTTCACCCTTGATATAATCTAAGTCTTAGTCCATAATTAATTTGACCCAATGGTCTCAAAATATTTTTTACAGTTGGTTTGTTTGGATCAGAATCAAAACAAGATCAATACATACTTTACATTTGCTTTTATGTCACTTGTCTTTTTTGTCTAGACACATGGCCCCTTCACTTTTTTTTCCATGACATTTATGTGTTGTGAAAATTGAATTCAAACATTTTAAAGTCTCATTGTTGAATAGTCAGAAGAGATTGATTTTACAATTTCTACTTTTAGAAATTTATTGAGGTTTTCTTTACTAACTAAACAGGGTAAATTTTTTTTTTCAAATGATTAATAGACCCTGGGAAAAGAAGGTTTATTTATATTTGGACAATCATGTTAATGCTTTTACAGTCCTGTCAGCCCAGCAGCTGAAGAATGTGTTTGCTAAGGGAAAGGTGAACTTCAGCCTCAGTAGAGGAGTCCATACCTGCCCTAAGTCAGCCCCATCTGTGTGCTGAACAACATTCCTTTGTTTATCAAGAACCTGAAGCTAATTGACACCAAGTCCTCCAAGTCACGGGTTCCATGCTTTTTATCAGAAATCTGTAGCATGCACTCAAGATGACTCCACTGATAAGAGGGTAGACCAGGAGGAAGCAGTGGATCATGACAAAAGTTAAATCAACAGCTCTTATCTCATCCTTTGCCACAAATATTTGTGGGGGGAAATGCTATGAAAATAATGAGAAAAATGGCCTCTTAGTCCTGAAGAATCTCTCGTACTGATTGGCAGTCAATATAAAATTCCTCTCCCAGCTTGGCCAGTAGCCCAACGATGTGACATTATTGGTAAGCCTAAAGACAACAAATGTCAGAGGTTCCAGAGCATCGGCAGCTAAGCTGGCAGCTTCTTGTTCCTGCTGCTCCACCATCCTGTCCACAAGCCACTGTGTAGCACCCACTAGCGTAAGTCACATGCGCTTCCTCTCACCCTAGTGCCCTCCCTTAACTCTAGGCCCTCCCACATGAACACATGTTGATCAAACCCAGGCCAGTCTCTCCAGAGTCATCAGTTCAAGTTTCCTGGAGCAAACACCCCTCTGAGTCTTTGGACTATATCATATGAGTTTAAACTTGCACGCAGATATTAGCAATAAAGACCAGAAATTCCAGTGGCTTTACAAAGATAAAAGTTCTCTTTGTTTCTCCAAGGAAAATAACTCTAAATTAGATAATCAAAGCAGCTATGGTAGCTTCAGAGGACCAGGGTCCTTCTGTTTTTGCCATTATAAACCCAGGTCTCTCAGCACTGCAAGTCCTGAAATTTCTGGGCTTTCTCTTTTCCCCTTCATTCCTACTTGCAAAGCAGCCAATGATTCTTCTGAGCTCACCTCCTTCTGAAATTTGGCCAATAGCACCATATCCGAGAACAAATATTCTGTTTGCCAGCTTCACCTAAGGCCACCCACTCTTTCAGCTTATTATCTGCCTTCCAAATTATTGCTGACAGTTTTATCAAATGTCTCACTACTGCCTAAATTGGATGCCATTCTTGTGGCCTCCATAACACTTTCCTTGCCATTCTCTGCCCAGGCACAAATTCAACCCCACATATATTGTTTGTTTTTCCCTTCAACAACTTACATTTAGATATAGGTGGTTGTCAGGACGGGCTAGCTATGCAGCCACAATAAACAACCTCACAGATGCTAAGGCCGACAAGCACAATTTGTATTTCTTTCTCCTGCTAACCCTACTGAGACTCAGATACATATGTTCTTCATCTCAGGCCCCAGACTTAATGAGCAGGTCCTCTTTGGGATGTTGCTGGGTGCAAAGTAGAAGAAAGAAAATCTGGTGGCTCTTAAAGCTTTTGCTGAAAAGTTGAACATTTCTGCTCACATTTCATTAGCCCAATTCTCATATCAATGGAGTAGAGAAATATAACCCTCCCATAGGGAAGAAAATGATGCATTACGTATCCAAGCTTAAAGTCAATGGGGCAGGATGTGTGATCCTTCCACATGGAGGGTAAACAGATGCAGTGAGCCCACTATGAACGTCCCCTTGGCCTTGGCCATTTCAGTGCACATCAGCCTCACATCCAGCTGTCAGCACGGAGCCATCCCTGTCCCTGTTTAGAACAGGCTCATAGTGTCAGGGAAGCGATGCCTGCTCCCACTGCTCTCAACCGGTAAACACTCCAGCTCCCTCAGCCCTCAGGTAGGGCGACTCTAAATTGATGGTCTACACTGGGGTAGGACTGCACTTGCTTTTCCCGTATTAGTATTTTCTGTGACCACTTCCCAAATAAACTACTTGCACTTGGCTCCTTACTTCAGGGTCTCCTTCTGGGAACCCAAAACTAAGGCGTAAGGACAGAAAATATTTAGAGCAATGATACAACCTGCCACAAAGAGAAGAATAGCTTTGGGTGGTCATTAGCAGCCTCTGCCAGGAATTCCATCAAAACAATGGGTCTGCCCACCTTGTCCAGGCATCTGTCCTCAAATCTGTTCATCTCTCGGTCAGACCAGAAACATTGTTCCCCAGGAGGAATGAGGACTCCCATAACAGATTATTTTCTTCCACTTTTGACCACAGGAAGCAAGAGCAGTCATTTACTCTAAACAGACCTTACCACCCTGCCTTTCATAGGACCTCAGGATGTAGGCACATATGCTCCCTGCCCACAGCACTGAGCCCTCTGCACCACGTGCAGGGGGTGGGAGCAGGTGCACCTAAGTCTCTTTCTGTCTGTGACTCTCCCTCGCCTGCTTTCCTCCAAAACGAACTGTACCCTGTCTGCAAAAATCATCTCGTCAGTGCTACCCTGCACAAAACAGCCTCTCACATATACAGAGCACTTGCTCTTTGCACATATGCACACATACAAACTAAAGTGCAGGCATAATAATCTAGTTTTCTTTTTTTGACAAAAGAAAACAGAAAAAGACTAAAAAAACTCTCAGTTCTCTCTGCTCTCTCTCTCTTTCTCCCTCTCTCTCTCTGTCACACACACACTCCCCCCAAGGAGCCAGTTTGATACTAACCATTCCACCACTTGAAGTACTTGGAAATTACTAAGTGTGATGGCCCACAATTTAGTATCATATATTTTATAGGATAGTGTAAAATACAGCTGAATTTGCTTCTTATGGTCCAAAACGTTTTCTTCCCTTTAGGAGGAAAGTAAACATAAAAAGATTTGAAGAGGAAAACAAGAACAAAAGTAAAAAATTCCTCTTCAAGACCGTCCAGAAACTAGGACTTAGTTATGAAATATTTTAAAGCCCATTAAATAAAAAAATTGATGTGGCTTATTGTAAAAGTTAGAAATCAGAAAAAGGATCATTTAACGGGAACTGTGGCAGGAAGAGCAGAAACCCTCTGCTAACTGTGATCATTGCATATAAGCCCCAAATCCTGCAGCTATAACAAAATGGCAGAGTCAGAGTAATCTTATATTCTAATGAAAGGGTAGATACTTTTGCCTCCAAAGAAAACAATTTCTCAGATTTTTTCTGTAATATTTCAATTGTCTTATATTTTCACCTATTTGTATCCAAAGTGTCTTCCCTTCTCTCTGTCCTCTTGTCACTGTAGCTGATCCAGTGTCATATTCCAGGCCCTGTTCCTTGCACATGGAAAGGGATGATTCATGTCCCTCCAGTCCAGAACAAGCTCAGGGTGGAGGAAAGAACCTGTATTGCCATTTGCAAGTGACCCTTGATGAAGCCAGAGGACAGTTATTTCTTTGAAGAGATGTCCTCAAAGGGGGAAAATTAATAGAGTGACACCAGGAGACATTTGCAGATTGATGACACAAAGCTAGAGCTGACAGAACCTAAACATTGAAAACTGTCACATCCCTTACACTAAGGTTACCAGTCTTTTGGAATCTAAGAGAGGGAAAATTTACAATTAAAAATCGGTGACATGGCATAAGATTTGCAGACTTTTGATTTTACCAAGTGAAGACATTAAGAAAAATCAACAAATACCACTGATGAGAGCCACTATTTAAAAAGTAAGAACATTTGAATCCCCCTTTCTTAAAGACTATAAATGGATTTATAAAAACTGATCAATACTAGACAACTGGTACATAAGTGATCTGTAATGTACAGGTTTAAAAATCAATCAACATGCAACGATTACAGTAAAGATTGGTTCTCAGGCAAAAATCATCATTGAATACTAAATCTAGGAAGATTTCTCTGATGAAGAGAAAGACATTTGCTTGGTCTTAAAGTATCTCCCCATACATGACTTACTTATTAGTTAAAAGAGGAAAAAAATTCTAAATATACAGTGGATACATTAGATAATATCTTGACCACATGATCACAAACTAATGTCAGATGGACATCATGTGCCTCCAGACGTGACACCCTGAGAAAGACACATGACACTTCATGAGGATTTATGTGGACAAAGGCAGTGTTCAAGAGATGCTGGTGTAAAACCTTAGAAGAATCTTGGGACTTGGGACAACCATGTGAGAACCACTTTATTGGTTATGAACCATCTTAGAACTTCTATTATGTGAAATGGAAATAAGAGTCCACCTTTTTTTAAAGTACAAAAGCAACTAAAACCCAGCTTAGGTACTTGAAAGCATTCTGAACTCTTGATCCAGAGAGAATATCAAGAGTAATGACAGGATTTTTAGAAAAATAAGAAATTAGAAACTCATATATGAACATATGGCATGTTCTCAGAGTTATCTCATTGCTATAAATGCTTTAATTATTAAATAAGAAAATAATTCAAATAAGTAAAGAAGTTATATGAAGAAAATAAGACAAATCTAGTGAAATAGAGGGAATTAATAAAATTAAAAGCAGAAAATATATAATTAAAAGAAATAGATTGTATAAATCAAAGGATAAGTTTTTGAAGGAAAATAAGTTTTTCTGGCAAATGCAATCTCAAAAAGAAACTGGAAAACAAAGTTCACAAGATTAAGTTTAAAAATATGATATAACTAGAGAAATGGATATTGCTTTCAAAGTATAAGAAAATAATATATATTACCAATTCTTACACAAAATAGTACAAATTATACACAGATATAATATGGAATAAATAGCTATGGAAGAAATGGGAAAATGTTACCAAAGAATGAGGTTTATAAAAAAGATATAGGCTCAGATACGATTTTATGGATTAGTTATTTCAAAGTATTAGGGGACAGAGAATTCTGATATTATATAACTTTTTCCATCACTGAAAATGATAAAAAGCTTCATAGTTCATTTTATGTAATGAGACTCAAATCTAACAAAGAACAAAACATAAAATTTTAAAATAAAGTAAAATATAAAATAAGAACAAATTTCAAGTGGTTGTTTCATTATATATTTATAATACGTGAACTTTTCTGTATGAATACTGTACTTCAATAAAAGTTAAAATAAAAAATATAATCTCACTTATCTATATAAATTCTAAGCTCTTAAATAATAATTGAATTTGGTAGTTTATTAAAAAGTGATACATTAAGAGCAATTAGGACATTGTTCAAAATTTTATCCTTGCATTATGATTTCTTAGTAAAAATTATAATATAATTCATCACATCAAATGAAAAACCATGTAATAAGTTAAAAAGTCATTTGATGACTATCAATACATTACACACAAAATCTTGAGCTAGAAATAGAGGAAACATTTATCTAAAGCTAGCTTAGCATATAAGAATAAAATACCAGAAGCAGTCTTATTAAAATAAGGAAAGAGACAAAGATGTAACTATTGCCACTACCTTTTCTTAAATCTTGTTTTAAAAGATTCAAGCAATAGCATAAAACAAGAAGTGTAAGTAAGATGTTTAACAATTGCAAAGGATTGAATACAATTATTATTTATAGTTCTTATCATTTGACTAGGAAAATAAAGAGAATCAACTGGAAAATTTTATACAACTAAAAAAATGTGCAGAGATAAAGTAAATATTTCATAACCAATAGTTGCAGTGGAAAATGATTACTTTCACAATGGAAAACAAAGTACTTAATACCCAGCAAAATGCTCAGCAGAAAAATTGGGCAAAAGAATTTTATAATAGAAATAAAATGTATTGGTATGCACAACCTTCTGGAATGAAAATAAATTCTCATCGAGTAAATTTAAAAATGAAAAAGATGTCCATTAAAAAACCCCTCAAAGTGTTTGTTTTTTATAAATCTGGCAAATTGATGATAAAAGTCCATTTTTGAAAATATAGGGTGATACTTGCCAAGAATATTTTGAATAAACAAGAAATATTAAAAAGGAATTTCCCAAACAAATATGAAAAACACATCAAGATACAATAATTTTGTGCTGAAACAAACAAAAAATCCTATAGCCGTATGCCCAAATCTTTAAATGTACGTGACAATAGATTACAGAAAGAACAACAATATTCTCAATTTTAGCAAGCAAAGCAAAAGCCACCTAAGGAATAATTGGAGGGTATACCTAAGAAAACTCAGTAACTGCCCTAAGCTTGGGATAAAAGCTGTGGGGCAGCCTTGAAAAACTTGCAAAATGTATATGGCATGTACCCGCTGGCCCTCTTCCCTTGCTAGCTGCACAGAAAGGATATTCATTGTTGTATGAAGGTCCACAGTGATGTCAAAAATTCTAAGACACATGGCTTCTGAGTTTGGTTTCTGCCATCACATTGTCACCAAGTGAGGAGCCATCCTAGGTCAGACAAGGGTGCTCTAGAGAAATAGACATGGGTGTGTATGATGCGTAGATGGGAGGGCTCCTCTAACCTCTACTTGCCTCTGCCCTGTGGCCTCTGTCCAATGGACCTCTTTCTTTTAATTTGGGAATCCGAGAAGAGAGTGAACCTGTATCCTGCTTGTGGAACTGCAGGTCATTAGAAGCCTAGAAAAGAGATTGAGAAGTATATGCACCTTGCGAGGGTCTTAGAGCTGCCCCACAAAGTGCAGGAGAACCACTGACCCTTTCCTCTACCAAACAGAAGGTCATGGAAGGTCTGAGTCCCCAGTTGAGCGGACGATGCCTGACTGCTGAGAGGAGCAACCTACATGGACCTGGTGGGGCAAAAATTGATGACCAACATCCAGCATGAGATACCTGGACAATTCACAGGCACCCACATGGATGGGGAATGTACCTGAAGACTGGACCAGTTATATCAGCAATGAAGGCCAGCAAAAAGGCAATAATCTAACTGTACCACTGCTATCACATATGACATGGTATACACACATGACACGTGGTCACACATCTCATCCTGATGTTCATACGCCCCTTCTCCCTAAAAAAGGAGAGGCAAGGACAGAATATGATCGAATTGTCCTTCTGGATTGAAAAATAACTACAAAGAACTGAGAGAAACTTGTCATTGATAGATTTGATTGTCTGTTGCTGGGCAAGTTTGAGACTAAAAGCCAGGAATTAAATTGGGTCAAGAATAAATTCTACTTTTACATGCCTGAATCTGTGACTAAGAAATTCATGCCTATTATACTTTAATCAAATCAGGTCTATTCTTGCTGGCCAACGCTTGATAGCTTCCCAGTTGTGTTTCCAATGAAATCCAAACACATGGCCCACAAGATGCGGTGTGGTCTCCTCCCAGTTTACATCTATTAGCTCATCCCTTCTCCTTCCCTTCTATCCACAATATTCCAGCAGCACAGAACATCTCCTTCAACAGAGCAAGATCTCTCCTGCCTAAACTCTTCCTATTTTCAGGGCCCTTTGTCTGCCCTTTGTCTGGACTGCCGTTCCTTTGCTTGAAATGCAATTTCTTAATTGTTGGTTTTTTTCCTTTTAAATTTGTTTGTATTCTTTAATTCTCAGCTCCAATGTCACATCCTCAGAAACGCTCTCTGATTTTCCTAACTATAATGGAGTTACTTTCTATTAGGTCTCTAAATGTACTTTCCTCATACTGCTTTGTAGGACAGGTTCTGTGTTTATCTTATTTATTTGGTGTTTATTGTCTGACTCCTTCCATTGAATCTAAACTTCCTGAGGCCTAGGACTTCATTTGCTTTTTTTTTTCCTTTGGGAATCCCTATTTTCTACCATGGTGCCTGGGGCACAGGATGTATTCAGTAAAGCTTTTTTATCAATTAAATCACTCAATTATTTAAAATCATGCTATAGAAGAGTATGTATAAACAAAAGGAAATATTCATAATATATTAAGTAAAAAAAGATGATAAGTAGATTGCCTCAATTTTGCAAGTATATGTGTATATAAACACATAGCTGAATAACAAAATTATTTTAAACCCTGGAGTAAAATGTACCAAAAATTAACAGTGATTATTTGGGGATACTGAGATTACAGACCATTTAAATTTCCTTTTATACCTTACTGAATTTTCCAATTTTTTGATCCTATACATACATACAAATTTTTTAAAGTATTAAATATCTTAAATATAGTAGTTATCTGATGGAATTTTGTATTTTTCAGAGTCTATTTTCTCCTTTATCTTTTCACCCATTTGTAATGCTACCTAAGAAAGAGGAGATTTATCGTAAAAACAGCTGACTGGTTGAAAACCCTCTACCTCGGAAATAGCATGTGATTGGGACAGAGCAAGTTATTCAACTTCTCTGAGTTTCCACTTCATCGTCTAAGGAAAGCATATTAAATGGGAATCATTCAAAGTGTCTCACAGTGTGAAAAGCACTTCCCAATGTGCCTGCTGTGAGGGGCAAACATGGGGAGAGAGGTGTTGCTGGGTAGCTGCCCTCCCGCCTTCCACTCTCCTCTCCTCTTGCTCTTACGTGGTGTTCTTTCCCCTTGCCCCCTGCAGTTGGATCTGCATCCCACCCATCCTGAGATTGCCTCAGGAGTGTCTTCTGGATGTGGGATTCTTGCTCACTTCTTTGAAAAGACTTGACTGCTCAATATAAAATGGACTAGCCTGACAGGGCCAGAAAACGCCAGTCTTCAGGATACTCTGTGAGTTCCATTCCTAAATTATTACCACCATTTCCCTTTTTCTCACTGCTTCCTTTGGAGCTTTGAAACTCTTGGCACCAGGGGGGAAATGCACCCTTTAAGCTAGAATTAGAAAAACTTCGGGAAAGAAAATTCTCATATAAATAATATTCTACATTGCCTTTTCCTAGCTAAAGAACAGGTCAGGAACTTCGAAATTTGAGATTTAAAATATATTTGGCACATGCCGGAATGGGAGTGGGTGGGGGGGTGGGGGGAGAAAACATCTAATTTCAAACAGGATAAAAATAAGGTTGAATTTCTTTTCAAACTAACTCAGGAGAGATTTAGAAGTTGAAATGTTATCATCTGGTTGGCTTCTTGCAGCAGTGCCAGGCATTTCCATTTCACGTGGGCAGATCAAAATGAGGCAAACAATCCCAGATTAAATGAAAACAGGTGGGATAGGGACATGCATTTACTTTTTACCACCTGGAATAAGAATATTTTCCCCTTATGGTTTTATATGCTTGGGGGCTATTGAAGTAATGGCGCTGTCTATAAATTAAATCAGCATTCATTAAACTCATTGGGAAAAATTCAGGTAGGAAAACAGCCTAGACGGAAAACAAGCCCTTTGTTTTATTGTATTTTACAATAGGGAGCATTCTAAGGTTTAACCATTAAGGCAGGAAGGAACTAATGATAGAAATTACCTTCGTGTGGGATTGGACTTTGGGGACTGTGCTTCTCTAAAGAGTAGAACGTATTTACAGCAGAAGACTGAGGTTGGACACGCAGTACATTTTCTTTGGACTCCCCCTAAAATAACCTGTGACTTCTCTCACCCTCACCCCACTACCTCTCCCCACCACCAGCAGCAGTCTCCCACTCCCTGCCTGATTCTGGTTTGGTTTCATGACTCTTTTCAGATGGCCAAAGTGTTTCACTCTCTGCAACCTGATGATGCGGAGGCTAGTGCCATATGTTCAGAATCAACAAATCATTATATAATCGGAACTGTACACAGCACAGCAGGATCTTATCTCCAGAAACCAGGACTAAAATAACCACTTAAAACCCAAATAAACTTTCTTTTCATAGGAGACTGGTCTTCTGGCCTTAATGTCCTTCCAGTCACTCTTTCAAAGTGCATTTCAAGCTGGTTTTAGTTCACGAAACATGCAAACATGTCCCAGGCTCCAGGAGTTATGCTAAGTGCTGCCGATAATAAAAACAAGGGAAAGGGAGAGAGAAAACTGCCAGCCTCTTTCTGGGAGCTTTATAACTTACCTTGTTGACATACCATTTACTGTTCATTAAAGTTACAGAGGGTAACTAATTTTTATAAGCTTGTAACCTAGAATTGGAACCCAGATGTGCATAATTCTAAAGCCTGTGACTTTTTTACTATCCAAAATTTGAGATGACACAGATGGAATAAATATTTGTGCTAGGATGTCAAAATTCTATTCATTAGATGTAATCTTGGAAAGAGAGAGAGCACTGTATTAATTTGGAAGAAATCCTTTGGTAAGTCTACCCAGCCTCACCCTGTTTCCGATGGGATCACAAGGCCATAATGGGCAAGAAAAGGAATTTGTGTAGGGCTCTGTTGTCTATTTTATAGACTTGTCACTGATATAAAACTATACTTTCATTCTCCTCGCCTCTTCCATAATATACTGTCTCTGTGGGCCTCCGTGAGTCTACACCCGCCTTGCTTTTCTCTTCTACACCTGGCTGCTCCTTCTAAATCACCTGTGTTTGGCCCATCTCTTTTCTAGTAACAGCATAAATGTCAGAGAGTCCCATGGCCTTGTACAAGCCCGTCTTCTTTTCTTTCTTTCTCTTTCATCCAGGCTCTTGATATCACAGTGGCACTTGAAATTCACCCTTGCATGTCTAACAGACGTTATCAGATTGTAATGGACTAAACAAACTTTTAATTTCCACTTCTAACCTATTCCTCGTTTCATCTTCTCCATTCCATGTAATGACACAGCCCTCCCAGGACTCACTTGCTCAAGTTCAAGAGTAAAAAAATGCCTCCCATTTCCACAATCTATCAGCTCAATCCATCCATTCAACCTCCAAAATACACCTCCAGTCCACCCACTTGACTTCACCAAGCCCAGTTACCATCCCTCTCTGTAACTACAGCAATAGACTCTTAATCTCTGAATTTCCACCTTTGCTCTCCCTGCCACCTGGTCTTCACCCGGTGATCGGTGATCTTGTAAAAACACAAGGCCGATTGTATCACTCCCTCCGCTGGCCTCCCACTGTACCCGACACCATCCACGGTACCAGGCCAGGCGAGGCATGGCTCTGCCTACTTGCAAACGCTCCTCTGGCACCTCTCTCTGGCTCGTCCATCGGGCCCCATACACTGAACCCATTCTTGCCCTGCAGCCACTTCCTGT
This sequence comes from Miniopterus natalensis, assembly GCF_054644295.1. NCBI lineage: Eukaryota > Metazoa > Chordata > Mammalia > Chiroptera > Miniopteridae > Miniopterus > Miniopterus natalensis. The sequence continues at coordinate 12,373,513 of NC_142095.1, read as the reverse complement.
GCACCCACTGCACCATCATTTCCTCTATCCAGAATGTTCTGCTCCAGACGCCCATGTGTCTGAATGCTTCTCGCCTCAGCTCCTAAGTCTTCTCAGAGAGGTGTTCCATGGCACCGAATGTAAAATGTCTCCTCGGTTATCCTCATTTATTCCCAATTGCATTACACTGTTTATTTCCTTCTTTGTACTTCCCACAATCTAAAATAATGGTGTTTAGTTGTTTATTTTCTCTCTCCTCTGAGCAATATTTAAGCTCCATATGGGCAGACTGTCTCCCCTTCTTCCTTACTTCCTCATGTCCCATGCCAAGGAAATGAGTGGATTCTATGGCCCTTTCTTGCTAATAAAGGTTTTGTTTTATAAGGATTTCCAAGAAAGCTCTTGGTGATATACCTGGGTAAGAATGAAGTAGATGGCTAGACCTTCCTTGACGGCTAAGAGTCTTGCTGATAGAGGTGAACCATTGGCTCTCAAAGTCTATGCTTAACAGGATCAATGCTATCAAACACATTGTGCCTCTGTTTTGTCTAGAGTGATTTATTTTGCATCATGCAAAAAAATACCCAAATAATTTTCTTTTTCTTTTAGTTGCTCTCAAGGAGTTCACAAACCAAATGTGGAGAAATTATTTTAAAAAACGATAATATGTTATACAAAGCTTAATGATAAAAGATGGACACAGAGTGTAGATTACAGGGCTATTTGCTCCCCATGAGAGTAAGACAGCAAAGAAAGTAGCAGAGCGGGTGACGTTTGGACAAGGCTTTGATGGACAGCTGTGACAATCGGAGAGGAAGGGAGGACATTTATAAAGTAGAAACTGCTTGAAAAGTTAGTCAGTGTGCACGTGTGTGAAATTTTCCAAGAACAATGCGTCCTATCAGAGATGAGAGTGAGCAATTATTTGATACAGCTTGATACTGGAGATGGTACTATTTGGTTTTCAGTTCTACGATTCTAGGTTTCTATGCTGACACCATAGATCAGAGTTTGAAAACTGACTAAATCTAGTTTACAGATGTCTTTTTTTAGTTTGCAGTGTTTTTAAAAATCCTAAGTTGATGCCAACATTAAAAGTCAGGAAATTTCACATACAAATGTGAATTTCTGACTTTCCTTGAAAAACCAGATGGCATGTCAAGACTGGCCTACATTCCATAAAGCCACCAGACGCTGTTGTGACTGGCCCATTTAGGGGGAACAGACAGGCAGGCTCAACTTTTCCAGCGATTCCTCCCCACTTGCTCCCTCAGTTTACCTGCCTGGCACTATGCAATCTGAGCTTACTTCCCCTGGGCTTAATGTATTTACCCCGACAAGAAAAATAATGAGATTTAAGATGAGTTTTTTAGTCAACATTTACTGAAGTATAACATGCATTTAAAAAGGTGCATGAATCAATAGAGCTCAAAGAATTTTCACAAAGTGAAGTCACTCATGTAACTAGCATCCAGAACAGGAAATAGAACATTACAATAACCAAAAAGGCCCCTTCATACCCAGCCCATCATTACCAAGCAAAGAATGCAACTGTTCTGACTAACCCTGTAAATTAGTTTTGGCTGATTTTTAAAATGGGAAAATGCTGTGTACTCTTTTGTTTCTAGTTTTTTTTTTTTCCAATCAATATAATGATTTTGAAATTTGCCCGTGTTATTTCTTATAGCAGTAATTGCTCGTTTTCTTTACTGCATAATATTCCACTGTGTGGCGAGACCACAGTTTATTAATCCATTCTGCTACTGATCGCTTCTAGTTCGTGGCACTTCTTTATAATGCTGCTGTAAACATTCTTTTCGATGTGTTTTGAGATACATGTATAAACCCCTTTCAGGTTATACACGTGGAAGTGAAATTGCTACGGGGGAGGGTAGGCATAAATATACTTTTGATGCTGCCAGCATTTTCCTACAATGGTTACACCATGCTGAGCAAAATAAGCCAGTCAGAGAAAGACAAGGGCCGCACGATTCCACTGGTATGTGGAATCCGATGAACAAAATGAACTGACAAGCAAACAGAGACAGACTCACAGATGGAGAGCAGGCTGACCGCTGTAGAGGTGGGGTGGGGGGGGGGAGGGATAGAACAAAAAAGAGAAAAAACTCAGAGACACGGACAACACTGTGGGGACTGCCAGGGGGAGGGGGCGGGGAGGAGGGGGGAGTTTAGGGGGATAAATGGTGATGGACAAAGCCTTGACTTGGGGCGGTGGACCCACAAGACAGTGTACAGATGATGTGCTGTGGAATTGTGCACCTGAAACCTGTATAATTTTATTTATCACTGTCAGCCCAATAAATTCAATAAAAAATAAAATAAAATAAAAATAATAAGTAAAGTGGTTGTATTAATTTATACTTCCACCAGCAACATATGACAGTCCCATTTTTCCATCTGGTCACCATCCTTTGAAACTGCAATATTTTAGACTTATTTTTAATTTTAGCCATCCTGTTGGGTATATAATAATCTCTTACTGGAGTTTTGATTTGCATTTCTCTGTGGATTAATAATGTTGAGGAGTTTTCATATGTTAAATGGTTATTTAGATATCCTTTCTTTGGTGACTATTCCAGACTTTTGTCCACTTTTATATGGGTGGACTGTGTTTTTGTTTTTGATTTTTATGTGTGCTCTATATATTCTGAATAAATTTAATTGAGCATAGACACTTGAATACATTCTCCCAATCCATGGCCTGCCTTTCACTCTTTTAATAATATCTCCTGACAAATAGAAATTCTTAATTTTTATGAAAGAGTCAGTTTATTAACTTCTTCCTTTATTATCTGTGCTTTTTTTTTGGTATTTTCAGTATTTTTATTTTTAAGAAATCTGTGCTTTTTTGTCTGTTTTAAACTTTATATTTGAATTGTTTATTGCTAATATATATTTATGCATATATCTACATAAATATAATGTGATTGTCCTTTGTATATTGACCTTGTAACCTACAACTATAATAAATGTATTTATTTTATATACTCAACAATAGTATCTTTTCTTATCTTATTGAGCATTTTAGTACCTACAAAACAATGCTGAACAGAAGTTATATTAGTTATCTATTACCACATAACAAATGATCTCCACATTTACTAGCTTAAAACAATAAACGTTTATTATTTCATAGGCCAAGCATGTGGGTGAAGTTTTTCTGAGTGCCTCTGGCTTACAATGCCTCATGAGATTATAATAAAACCAGTCAGCCAAGGCTGTGGTCTTGTGGAAGCCTTCAGCGGAGAAGTGTGGAGGAGGTGATTAATTTCTGGGCTCACTCATATGTTTGTTGGCTGGCCAACTCTCTCAGTACTTGAATATCTTCACAAGTCTACAGAAGGCCTGAACTATCTCTTTCCTAATAGGCCCCACACCTCTTACAAATTAGTAAATGCCTCAAGGGGAAAAGTAACCAGGAATATTAGGATCACCGTGATGCATTTTTCTTCACAATCACAGTTGTTCTCTAAGGCTTTCAAATAGCTGGGGTTTTTTTATTTTCTCTTGAGTGTAATTTACCCAGCTTTTATTGGTACTTAAGCAGAAGGACTGGCCTGTAGAAGCTACACCATCATTGCAAAAAGCAGAAGTCTCATTCTTTTAAGGATGTGCAGATGGAAAATTTTATGAGTTTCAGGTCATCATTATCGTCAATACTGAAATGTTAACTTCCTCCCATAAAACTGAATCTGATTTTAGGCTATCTACACAGAAATTCATAGCTGGAAAATATTTCAGAATGTATGTCTTTCTGATCCCCCCACTTTGCAAATGACTCATCAATTTAGCCATGAAGCTGAGGCTAGAGCACTGGCCGCCCGGATCTGCATCCAGTATGTGTTTATACACCATGGCCTGTCATGAATAATACCATCACATTTCCAGAGCTTCATCTTACATTCCCCTAAAACTTCAGGGGGTTATTTTTTTAGCTGCAGTGACTCGAGAATGAATGTACTCTTGAAGTTATGCAAAAGGTTTCTACAAATACATCAACAAACCTTAGTCAGACCAGTCTCCCAGTAGGAAACTAGCATCCTTTCATCCTGCATCTTTAAAAAAAAACACAAAAAACACACAAAAAACTCATGTCTCAGATAAATGAATGACAACATGTTCAGGCAGAATCATGCTAGAAACAAACCGACGGCAGGTGTAATGGTTCCGGGACTGGAGAAATGTCCTTACGCATTGGTGAGGACTTTGGGAATGAAACCAGAGAAGCCCATTCATCTAAAATAAACGATAGCCCCTCAGCCCCGTTTCAGCGGAGCAGCTCCCCTGCTGGTACTTTTGCTGCAGCCGCTACCTGTAGTTAAAGAAAGTTCATGTTTCCCAGGAGGCCCCAGTAGAGGAAAAGCATCTTTAATTTTGGAAAGCAGGATAAATCTCTATGTCTCTCTGTCCCAAACAAGAGCTTTCACAGACCTGGTGGTGGGAGTAGAATTCTGGAGGCGGTGTCCATGTATTGCTTTGGTCCCCAAAGACTAAGCATATTAAGTAACTGCTTGCCCGAAAGTCAGCATGGGCTCTACCAGAGACTGGCATTTGGAGGCCTCTCAACAAGACTTTGGTTGAGCAACTTCCAGAATGCCTGCCATGTGACCGGGCTACTCCGTGGTGTGGATGATATAACCAGCACAAGGACTCTTCAAGGGCCAGCTATGAAAACACAGAATTCTGCCTCATTACCCATGTGAAACTTTATTTCCCCAGGGCTTATTCTTCCCGGAATTAAGTTCACTCCCTGGAGAGATATGAGAATTTGCTTAAGCAGAGGAACAGTCATAAAAATGCAGCTCCTAATATTTCCTGCCCAAGAGCCAGGAAACACCCTGGGCTTTAGAAACCGATCTGCTTAATATATCAACACATTGCTCCTACAGAAAGTAAAATAAAGGTTTTATATTGAGAACATAGGATTCTGACCATGTCATCTTATCTTCAGAGCTTACTTAATATTATCAGTGATAATAACCACCTAGAAATTCATTAAACACACAATCAGCCAAGGCCACGCAAAAAATGGTCTTTTCACATATTCTTGACTCCTGGCATCTGCCAAAGGAGGCCACAAAAGTCTTGTCAGGTAACCAAGAAAAGCAAATAAATTACTTTTTTAAAACCACAATTTATTTTTTAGGAGGTATCAGGCACAACAAAATGTTCTGTAAATGTTCTATAGTTTAACTGGAATCTGGGTCAACTCATGCATACATTTGTCAAAACTCATCTAATTCTATATTTATGACCTGTACACTTCACTGTATATAAGTTGTACTTTGAATTAAAAGAGAGTTGAGGGAGGAAAGGATAGAGGACTCGCATGTCCTGGCATGAACCATAGGGGCCATTTAAGGAGAGAAATACTCAGGAGCTCTGTTGAGAATTATCAGAGGGACCAAGCAGGAGAAGCCCTCGAGAACTACCAGCCAGGCAGCCTGTTCATAAAGAGCCCTCTATGACAGTTAACCTTCCATTCCTCATATGATTCCCTCAATGTACCTATGTCTTTGTTACGACACCTAACATTCCCTTTGAAAATAGGAAGAACATAAGTAATCAGCAAATCCAATTATTATGCCCTAATATCACCAGTTCTACTCAGCACTGGCACTCTTGACCTCAGAGGCGTTCGGACCAGTTCTTCCCTAGTTGATAATGACCCTACGGTCCTTGCAAGGTGGTGTTACCTTCCTGGAGTGCAGTCAGTTCATTGGAACTGCAAGGAAAAGTTGGGCACCACCAAGCATGTCCTGTTAGCAAGAGTAGAGAAGTTTCATTTTTAGAAACAACTTCCTGTTTCTTTTCCCCCAGGCATCTTCCTGAGCTTTCTTTTCTGCAATATTCTAGTTGTTGTCATTAAAGAACAATTAAGAAAAAAACTCCAGAGAGATCTAGATGTAATTTAAAAGTAAAACACTATGTTATTTGGAAGATATTATAAAACAATGCTTTCTCAGTCTATCTTGAAGGGAAGTAGCTGTTCTCTGATTTCCTCTAGTGACTATAAGATAAGTCAAGTACTAAAAAATAGCTTTGGGGAAATTAATAAATATGCCCAAATAATGCTTTTGTTGCCTGTGTAAATGGTTACAGCTTATAATAAATAACTAATCTTAAATATGGCCCTCACTTCCAATGAGTCTGTTGCCAAGTTGCTTCCTTCTGGAACAAAAGAGATGACCCTGAAAAATCAATCCCATTAAGCAAAAAGCCTTGGGATTCCTTCTTTGGTTCACCTTGAAATCCATTATTTCTATGAAACATTTTCACCTTAACTCTAGAAATTAGGATGTCATTTTGTACAATAGGGTCTGGAGGCAAGAAAGCACAATGGTATAATGTTACTTTCTAGATTTTCTTATTTATTGTTAAAAAAAAAAATTCCAATACAAAACTTTATGGCCAAAAGTGGAAAGACTAGTGGATGAAGAGTCCAAAAATCTGTGTTTTGCGATGTGTTAGTTGAACGGCTTTATGTGAGGAATTGAAAATCAGTGATGGTGGGGGTGGGAAATGATAACTGGAAGAACTTGAGAAGCGTAAAAGAATTAAGTAAAATGGGTTCAAGACACAGTCATACTACTGAACGGGCACATTACCTCCAGCAGTTCTTTCTCCTTCTAGAGGCTGTTTCCTCATCTGTTAATTAGAGCACAAGCCTGGCTTCTCTAATCATAGAGAACAGCCCTATGGTTCTGTGCAGAGTGCTATGAAGAGGTAGATTTGCTCAGTATTTATTTGTGGAATTTTAAGAATTTTAAATCGCACAAGCAAACCTCGACATAAAGAAACGAATCCATTTATGTCTTCTCATAGTTTGTAACTTTCCACAACAGAGTGACTCTATTTCCATTTCCCTAGCAATGGCCGTTTACAGATCAAAAAGTGAATAGCAGAAAAGCAGAGGGTCCGGCACATCCTCTATCTTCCTGATGGTCAACTTTCTCTAACTGCACCGAAAGTCGCATTTGCTTGGGGAATAGGAGATCAGCCTTAAGGATCCCAACTGGCTGTCCAGTCAAGGTTATTTAAAGGACAGAGGACAGCCAAGGTAAATAATTCAAGATTTCCCAAACTTACTTTTAGTTTAAAGTAGCCCGCTTCCTTGTTTTCTTTCCAATGTGCTTCTACATAATCTGATTCTGATTACTGAGCTAATGAGGGCATTTTGAGGTTTGGCCTTTTTTCGATCCGCTGTCCAGGGCTTGCCATTTAATGTTCTTAAAATTTTATTCCCTTTCTTCTGCAAAACAAGTAGCAGTTCTCTACCTGCCAGGAATGATTAATACACCCTGGCGTATTCACTCTCACATTATTATTTACTATCTGTATAAATAAAAGGATCCAAAGAGAAATTACATATTGCACAAATTATACACTTAAAAAACATTCATAAACAAAAAGCACACAGCTGAGAACAGCTGTTTACATTTTCCTTTGGGGCCCTAATATAGAAACAAGCAAAAAAATAAAAACTAAATCATTTCCCCCAGAACTTCAACAGTAGGTGGCACTAAAAAATCTATGTTTTCTAAACCGTGTGTATTCTATAGTATTTGTTGAATCCTCACATTCCAGTTCTGGATCAGAGTTCTTGGCCCCTTATATAAAATTAACACCATTAAATCTAAATACAATGTGTGGCCAGGGGTCTCGATCTTGTACCTTGTGGAGTTAATGTACCTTGTGGCCAGGGGTCTCGATCTTGTACCTTGTGGAGTTAATGTACCTTGTGGCCAGGGGTCTCGATCTTGTACCTTGTGGAGTTAATGTACCTTGTGGCCAGGGGTCTCGATCTTGTACCTTGCCGAGCCCTGTGCTCCAGACAGAGCTGCTGCTACCTAGCATTCGACAGCGCCCACCTGCTTACAGCTGTGACCTAAGCGTGGCGGTCACCCTCACCTGCCTGGGACTCACTCCGCGTGCCTGGCGGAGCAGCCGGTGTGGGCCACCAGCCGGTCGAAAGAGGGAAGGCAGAGGCAGGTGCCGAGGGCACTCTCTGCTTCCCACTCCTTCCACAGGGGTCCCTTTGTTCTGACAAATGTAATTTCTGTCACTAGAGGGGAATGAAAGCAAGGGAGGGAGGGAGGGAGGAGGCAGAGCTCTGTGCTAAATCCTGTGCTACGTCCTGGAGACACAAAGGAGAATGAAAGACGCGTTTGTCATCTCGAGACCCTCCCAGTCTGATGGCAGAGGCAATGTGGATTCATCATTACAAGAGTGTGTGAAAAATTCAGTTAGAGTAACAGAGGCGCTTCATTGCATCCTCTCAACCAGACCGAATGGCGAAACCACATAGGATATCCATTAAGACCCTGGGTTTCAAGTTCAAATATACCTGAGGCCTCAATCCCAGCTCTGCCACGGCTGTGTGCACCTTTTTGTAATCCCCAAATCTCTCTTAGTCTTTGGAGTGGTTAGTTGGGACGTGTAGTAGGAAAGGGTGTAGCAATAGCAGCTATGTCATAAGGATGACTGGGAGAACTCAGCAAAATCACACATGCAAATGTTTACATAGGGCTTGGAATACGGTAAGGGCTGAATAAAACTATTATTCCCACTTCACAGATGAGAAAACGGGGCTGGGAGGGAGTCTGGGCCTTTCCAGTTTACCAGGGGCTTACGGGAGCAAGAACAGAGCTTGAGTTTCTGTCTGATTCTGAGCCCGAAGCTCAGAAGAATTAAAGTGACTCCATCAGGTGCTTTGTTCAGAGAGATGCGGGCTGTGCTCCAGTGTTTCCTCTCCCTACGTTTATCATTGACCCTGAAGCTTCTTCCTGCCTTCCCCTTGGTGGTTCCAGTGGTTCCCAAACATATCAAAGGCCATTACTTCCATGGGCTCTCTCTTCACCTGCTCACAAAATAGCAAGATTTGAGACTGTCTCTAAGGGAGGTCCGGGGAGTTAGTGAAACAGGCATTTTTTAGTCCATCAGCATCCCATAATGAGATCCAGCCTGTCAAATACCATTGAAAACAAGTACTTTTATTCACTCAACAGTCCAAAGAGCTTTTCTCACTAGTAATGTCTGTGGCAAGCACTGCGTTAAAGATTGGGGATATAACGGAATAAAATAACATTTCTCTTAGGGAGCTTAGAGATCCTATTGAGGGAGTAAAAAAAAAAAAAGGAAAAGGAATGTCTAAACAAAATAAATCTATTCTGTATTTTTAAGTAGTGATAAGTGCTGTAAAGAAAATAGGCAGAATGATAAGATGCAGAGTGAGGGTGGAGGGGGCTGCTTTGATGGAATGTTCCGGGAAAGGTCTCTCCGAGGTGATGACTTTGAACAGAGACCTAAATGAGAAGATAGAGCCAGGCACTTAAATCTGTAGAGGACAAGCAGTCCAATAAAAGGAAATAGCAAGTACAAAGAAATATGAACTTGGCCTGTTCAAGAAAGAGCAAGCAGCCAGCAGAACTGGGGCACCGAGGTGAGTACAGAGTGGAAGTCCCAGGGAAGTAGAGGCCAGTCAAGGAGAGCCACCAGGCCCTGTGGAGACTGGATTTGACTCCAAGGACTGTGTGAAGTCCTGGGAAGTTTTAAGCTTGATGACAGTCACAGTTTTTTTTAAGAGTTGTCTTGACTGCTCTGTAGAGAATGAATTACAAGGAGCGAGAGCAGAGAAAGGAGACCCAACTGAGAGATGACTGCTATGGCCCTGGTTAGATAGGCTGTGACTTGGACCAGAATAGCCCAGTTTTCAACTTTTCTGTGAACTAATTATTTTCTATTTTTAACACGTGAGTTTTTATTTGATTAAGTTATAGAGCCATATCTCTATCAGAGATATAGCAATATTGAAGCTTTCAAGGTTGGAAATGAAGTGGCATTTAATCGAGTTAAGTTCCTACAGGTTCTTCTTAAAAATTTTGCTTCAAAAAAACCTGCACTGCAGAGAAGCACCTTCTGGAATCTAGGCCACTTAAGCCCTGAGGCCTAGCATTGTTCTGTCTGTGGCTTGATAATACAAAAGATGCTATTCCTGCCCTGCCCTTTGTCTCTTACTTTGGGAAACATAGAATCTCCTGCTATCCACAGATTGACAATCCTAGTTTGCCTAATTGGTGTGGCATTCCCTCTTCCCCCCGGCTGCTCAGGTTTTGGAGAACATCCACCACAAACCATCCCTTTGCCAGAAGGAAAGATAAGTTGTGGGGAAAGCTGCATTAAAGAACCTTCATCGCTACAGTGATAAAACACTTTGCAAGTGTTTGAGGAGCAGGAGGGACTGTCACACACCATCACTTGGGGAGTATGTACTTGAAAATGGAAATACCTGGCCACTGAAAAACTAAATCCTACGGCCCTTGGCTCCATTTTGAAGGATAAACCACAGAACCTAGCAGTATCCAACCATTGATCTATAGCTCCTACCCACTTTCATAAGCCATTTGAGCTGCAAGCATCCAGCATTAACCACTACAGGGATAAATCTGGTCAACAACTTGGGTGGCCTCAGGAAAACCATTATGGTAACAGATAAAGTTCATCTTTACCTTGGACCGAAGAGAGAAGGTGATGCTGAGAATACTCTTTTTTTTTCTCCCATCCCCCCATGGCCCTCCACTTTGGCAACCATCAGCTTGTTCTCTGTATCTATAGGTCTGTTTCTCTTCTGTTTTGTTAGTTCATTTAGTTTGGGTTTTTCCTTTTTTGGTTCCACATATACATGAAATCCTATAATAGTTGTCTTTCTCTGTGTGACTTACTTCACTTAGCAAAATACCCTTTAGGTCCATTCATGTTGTCACAAATGGCAAGGTTTCTTCCTTTTTATTGTTGAGTACTATTCCATTATATATCACACTTTCTACATCTAGTTATCGATTGATGGACATCTAAGTTGCCTCCGTATCTTGGCGATTGTAAATAATGCTGCAATGAACATAGGGTTGCATATATCTTTTCAAATTAATGGTTTTGTTTGAATAAATACCCAGAAGTGGTATTGCTGGGTTGTATGGCTACTCTATTTTTAATTTCTTGAGGAATCTCCATACTATTTCCCATAGTGGCTGCACTAATTTACAATCCCACCAACAGTGTACGAGGGCTCCCTGTTCTCCACACCCTCACCAGCACTTGTTATTTGTTGATTTTTTTTAATGATAGCCATTCTGACAGGTATGAAGTGGCATCTCATTGTGGTTTTGATTTGTATTTCCCTGGTGATTAGTGATGTTGAGTATCTTTTCCTATATCTGCTGGCCATCTGTGTGTCCTTTTTGGGGAAACCTCTATTCAGGTCCTCTGCCCATTTTTTAATTGCATTGCTTGGGGTTTGGGGGGGAGGTGGGGTGTTTGGTTGTATGAGTTCTTTACATAATTGGGATATTAACACCTTATTGGATGTATCTTGCAAATATCTTCTCCCACTCAGTAGGCTATCTTTTCATTTTGTTGATGGCTTCCTTCACTGTACAGAAACTTTGATGTAGTCCAATTTGTTTATTTTTGCTTTTGCTGCCCTTGCCCAAGGAAACACATCTAAAAAGATATTGTTAAAACTGATGTCAAAGAGTTTATTGCCTATGTTTTCTTCTAGAAGTTTTATGATTTCAGACCTTACATTTAATACTTAAATCCATTTTGAATTTATTTTTGTATATGATGTAAGAAAATGGTGGAAATTCCTCTTCATAGGTACAAAATCTTTTTTCCTAAATGCATTAACATTTTTCCCCCTGAAAGATACCAAGATAATCTTTATCCCCATTGTTCTAAAATAATCTTAAACCAAGAAGCTTCATGAAGGGGGTCCATGAAAGGTTTGAAAGAATACATCAGGTCCTTCAAATTATATTCTCAATGTTATCTGTGAGTCTGTTAGGGGGTAAGGCCCATAACTTCTAGGTGCTTCAGGGCACATGTCTTCAAAAACATAAGACTCAATAAAATACCATTTTCTTATTTTTCACTACTCCCTCAAACTCCAAATTTAAAAAATAGATTCCATTCAGTGGAGGCAGCAAAACTTATTCTGTGGCTAAACATGACCTGAATAATTTTCAGAGGTATAAATGCAAAGTCTTCATCTTGTATCCAAGGCAAACAACAGGGCACGAGTAATAGGGTAGCCCATAGGGGGGAAATATTAAAACTGTTGAAGCTTGCAGTGCCGTTTGATGGATTGCAGGAAGTCTTTACTTTCAAAGTAGATGGAAAATTTGTCTTTGGGGTACGTGTACCCTCTTTGGAAACCACTCCCTCCACCGTTAATATGGAGTGCTTCTAATTAAATGACCTTTAAATCAAGCTGGAGCTATGAATCAGTGTTTGGATACTGCCAGCTTCTGTGATTTATTGTGTCAACATGGTGTCAAAGATTATAGCAGGTGGATAGATTTATTTTTTCTATAACCTTCTGGTTTCTACTTCACACAGACACACACACATATACCCACTCAGAAATACACCCGTTTTATGAGTGACGTCATATGCTCATCATAAGGGACAGGGTAGGCCCCCTGAGCTATGCAGATGTAACTCAAATATCTACTCAGTGTCCTTGGGAAGGCCTAATTCAGCCCAAGATAGTAAATGTTGTTTAGGCTTTAGACTTCCCTTTGCAAGAAAAGCTATTTATTCGTGATGTATACACATGTTTTAAAAAGTAACTTCTTACTGATTAGGACACCAAGCCACATCAGGAGGAATGAAGTCCTAGAGGGTTAAGAGAAACTACCTTCAGTTTGGTGCTCCCCCCACGATGTTTTTTAGCTTGAATCAGCCAAATAAGAAATGAAATGCCGAGTGCTACCACTGCCTAATTGAGACATGGAGGCCAATTTATACCCTTAGGATAGAGATGGGTAGTTCCTCTAAAGGAAATAAGCATTACCGTTTCCACAAATGCTGGGGGGGAAAGAGACAAGTCTCAAATTGAGAGAGATAAGAATTCTTTTCCCCTCTTGCTAAGCCCGAGAGGAAGCTGGGAGCCTGTCTCAAGGCAGAGTGGAAATGACCAAAGTACCCATGTTGAGAGAGGTGATGTCACCCCTGAAACACTGAGGGAAACCGAAGCTATAGAAAGAGAAGATCCATGTGGTAGAGACCAAAGTATTGTTCAGGATCCAACTATATTTTCTGCATTGTAGTTTCCTGCTCTTGTTTCCAAACCGTGACCTTAACTGTCCTTTGGAGAATTAATAGAGATGTCTGTCCCCATTGTTAGGGTGAAACAAGCCTGAGGAAGGAGATATGAAACAGATGGCTGGTAAAATTGACAAGTGAGAGCCATGTGGGAATCGTCAAACATATAAACAGTCTCCTGGCATTCTCGGACATGCTTGGAGAGGGGATAATATAAAAGATCAGGCTTTCCAGTCACTGAAGGTGACAGCTCAGATAATTGATACTGTATCTGGATATTAAAAGGAAAAAAACCCCACGGAGATTCTTGGTTACATAAACATAGACTGAAAAGAGGACTGTAACGAAGTCTCTAGGATTCAGCTCCTAATAATAACAGGTATTTTCTAAGCACTTCCCTTCCACACGTAACACAGGTTCACTAAACCACCTTATCCCGTTCTCGCAAGGGCAAAAGGACTTTACAACGGACAGGAAGCAGCCTCAGGCTCCTTCACTGACTCTCTTACATTTAACTTTCTCAACCGCACCGCTGATGAAATCACTCAGTCACCAAAAGGAGCCAGACTTTCTTTGGGGATAGAAACACCGGAATTCAAACTCTCGATCACCATAGGTTGAAGCATGACTTTGGGTGATACAATTAACCTGGTAAGAGAATGTAGCAGAAGTTCACTCTAAGGGTTAAATGAGATAAACCCAAACAATGCACTTTTTCTTTTTACCTCTTTCTCTGCCCCAAACTCCATACAAAGCGCTTTCTGTTACCGCTAACAATGCTTCTCAAATGGCCCTGTGCGCACAAACCACACGGCAACCCTGTGAAGATGCAGCTTGTAGTTCAGTAATTCTGAGTCTGCATTTCCAACATGCTCCCAGGTGGTGACGATGCTCAGACCATACCCTGAGTGGTGGGACCTACGGTATAAACTCTGAATGCCTTTCTCAGGATTCACTGCTGGACTCCAACCTGCTCTTCTGCCTGCTCTCTTTTCTCTCAGCCCTTGCCCCCCGATTCTTACTCCATTAGCCTTTGTTGGAACATATCTCATATTTCCACATCTCTGCCTTTTCTCTATTTTGCGTCTTCCTAGACGATTCCAACTCATCTGCCTGCTGTCTTCTTTGCTTGGAAACACCCTAGTCATTTTTCACAGTCCAGCTCACTGTTGCTCTAAGAGAAGCCTTCTGATTTTTCTACTGGCCACAGCACAGCCACGCAGAGGGAATCATGCCTTCCCCCATGCTCCCGGAGCATTTCACAGATTTTACTCAGTCATGTATTTATCATGTTTGGTGACCTTATACAAATATAAGCTCCATGTCGAGGCCATGTCTCATTTTTATTTTATCTTTAACATATAACAGTATTGGTATATAGTAATTTTTTGATAAATGCTAATTTAAGTAAATCAATGTAAATGATACAGTGTAGCTGCCAAAAACTGGAGCTAGTTACATCTTAGGAAACACACATGGAAATACAGTATGTAAAATAAGGGACATAGTCAGTTCTGTATCTGGATCTGGGTTGCAGGTACACCAGTTAACTGGTGAAATGATGAGGGAAAACTTCAAGCTATGAGGGTCATTTGGAAGTGGAAGAAATCGAACCTGAAGAAGACAGGTTGCACAAAGGGATGTCATTACCATCTTCAGATACTCGAATGTATATCACATAAAAAGGAATTAGACTTGTTTTCTATGACACTAAGACCTAGGCATTAAGCCAAAGAGTGTAAGCTAAAGTAAAATAGTGCTTGGCACACAATAGGAAGCCAATGAGAAAACTATTTGTCTCAATATAAGAAAAAGCTTTTTTATAGTGATTTCTTAGAAGGTAGTGAGTTGCCAGTCCCAAGCCATAATCAAGTCCAACAACCCAAAGTCAAGACAATTATTGATTGAAGAAGAAATCCAAGAACAAGAAAAATGTTTCATGAGGCAACTTTTTAAGTTTCTTTCCATTTCAACAGGCTAAGTTCATGAAGAGATGTCATGTTAATAAGAGCTACCCATTTTTAATTTCATCTCTCCTTGTCATTTCCTGCTCATCAGACCAAGAGTCCTATTTGGGGATATTTATCTGTCAAACCTGTACCTTTAAGAAAAGGTCACTGAAATGTTTGACTACAAAGGCAGAAATTTAGTGTATTTATATGTTGATGTTAACATCTACATCTACTCTACCAGCCAACCATCATCTCTTCCTTACCAAGAACAGTAAGAGATATGATTGGGTAACAAACTCAGCAAAATATGTTAACCACATCATACACATTTTGATTACCCTCACTGGAGTACATATAATGGTATCCAGGGACTATTTGCTAAATATTTATTGACACTTTTGAGAAAAGTAGATAAAGGTGTAATACCTTTCATTCATTTGCCTTGGGTAAGGTTAAACAAGGGCTTACCATACTTTCATTTTCAGTTATTTTTTTTCTTTAATGTTGATACATGTTTTCTGAGTTAATAGAAGAAAACCAATCTAGAAAAAGCCTGATGAATCCAACTAAAATAATTACTCCCCATGGAAAAAACCAATAATTATTATTCAACATGAGAACCCTGTTAGGAAATGCTAATAAGGAGGCAAATACTAGTAAACATCCTCAGCAGACAGATATTCTGATGGAGCCTTGTGATTGTATAAGCTCTGAAACTATAAAGTACATTTTCTTGGTTCATGAGAATTTTCATATTTTACCACAAAGGGGTGAGGCTTGCTATTTCTCCAAAGTTATGGGTCTCTGAGTCCCCTCAGAATCCTGAGCAGTAAATCTATCACACAAAAGAAAAAACAAGCAATTTACAAAAGCCATTACCATTATGCTGCATAAACGGATCAAAATAACTTATGCAGAGTTACCCAGTAGGTTGTACTGCAAATTGCTAGATGATCCATATTAAGCCAACCCTAGGATGCCTGTCTACCATTATGAAATTTTGTGATTTATATTAGCTATTAAGAAGAATTAGAAAATCTCCAGCTAGGGGAAAACTGTAGCACAGCTAGAGAGGTCCCCTGGACCTCTTGAAGACTGAAGAGCTCTCGGAAGAGAAGTCCTTCATGCTCGACAGCTGCTGGGCACGTTCTGCGATGACCTTCCAAATATTCTGCAGTTCACGTCGATTTCATGGCTAACCTACTAAATGCTGGCTTTTCTAGTCATCCATGGTTAGAAGGCCTGAGGAATTTGCTCTCAAATTCTCTGGTAAATGTTAAGTCTTGGTTGGTGAGTGTCAACTAAGGAATCACTCGGATGTCTGAGAGGCCAAGAAAACCTGAGGGAAACAAAGATGTAATTTTTGGCCTCTGTAGAATTGCAAATGTTAAAGGGGAAAAGTGCTGATGCGAATTTCCTACAGACCCAGCTGCCATTTTCTTGACCCCAAGGAAATGCTCTTGAGAAAGCTCGCTTGTTCTGATACTAAAACGCCTTCTTGTCGACCTTACAAAGCTGTGTTTTCTGACTTCTATGAATGCATTCTTATGACTTATATATAGCTCTGGCTCTTAGAATGAAATGGTTGGGTGACAATGATACCATTGTTGTCCTAATGTATCAAAGAATCCCTTCATGAGAAAAGTGATTTTAATAAACTGATATGTCAAGCAGAATAGGCCCATAAACCATACTGAAGTGCTCTTTCACCAGGGCTTAATTCTATCCAAGATCATTAGAAATCTTTTCATGGGTAAAAATGGTTAAAGGCACCTGAGTCTGAATTGTTCTCAGTTTCTGAAGCAGAAAGATTATTAAAAGTGAGGTGTAAGATTGAAAGACATATGCATAACATATGATGGATTTTAGGGGCCACAAAGGGCCACATTTTTCAATCTATAAAATAATGACTGACAGAGCCAATGCCTATACTTTCATTTTCTCCTTTACTTTTCAAAAATCCTCAGAATTTTTTATTTTGAAATAATTGCAGATGAAAAAAGTTGTAAAAATAGTACAAATAATTATCATCTACCCTTCACTTATATTCCTCCAAATTAAAATGTCACATTTGTTTTATCTTTCGATAGATGGATAGATGATAGATGATGATAGATAGATTAGATAGATGATTAGATAGATAGATAGATAGATAGATAGATAGATAGATAGATAGATAGATAGATAGATGATGGATAGATAGATAGATAGATAGATAGATAGATAGATAGATAGATAGATAATAGATAGATAGATAGATAGATAGATAGATAGATAGATAGATAGATAGATATAGGTAGATGATGATAGATGATAGATAGATGATAGATAGATAGATAGATAGATAGATGATAGATAGATAGATAGATAGATAGATAGATAGATAGATAGATAGATAGATAGATAGATAATAGATAGATAATTGATACATAGGTAGATGATAGATATGTAGATAGATATTATTTTTCCTGAACTATTTGAGAACACAATGCAGACATTAGACCCTTTTATCTTTAAATACTTCTGTGTGAATTTCCTAACAACAAAGAACATTCTCTTACACAACTGCAGTGATCAAAATTAAGAAATTAACATTGATATAATAATATTTTCAAATCTACAGACTTTACCCAAATTTCACCAATAATGTTTTTATATAGAAAAAGAAAAAACAATATTTCTATGCAAGGGTCTAATCTAAAATCACACATTGCATTTGTTGTCATGTCTCTTTAGTCTTTCTACTCTGGAAAAATTTCTCACTCTTTCTTATGATAAGTGTTCTTGAAATACTTGAAGACTAGAGACCATTTATTATTTTGTAGACTTTCCCTCATTTTGAGTTTGTCTGATATTTCCCCAAGATTAGATTCAGTTATACATTTTTGGTTAAAAAAAAAGTGGCACAAAAATTATGTTGTAGCCTTTTCTTCTTCTGGAAATATTTTATTCCCAAAACGTTTGTGACATGATGCACACCTGAATTTTTCCTACCTCACTGGCTCTTCCATCCCTGTCTTCTCTATTAGGTCTCTAAATGTCAGAGAAGCCCTGAGTGCTTTCTCTGCCTTCCTCCCTCCTCTGTTTCTCTCCGGGTGGTCTCATCGAATGTGACATAAACAGGTACAGTCACACTATGCTCTCTCTTCCCTACACCTCTGGCTCAGGTAATCAACCTCCAACTTACATCTTTTTGGGGGTGTCAGAGAAGCATCTAAAACTGTAACACTGCTGAAACCAAACTACTGATGCTTTTCCTCCAAAATGTACTCCCAGAACTTCAGAGTTGAGACCTAAATAATAAGAAGAATGAATCCTGACAAAAATGAAGGATGGGATGGGATTAGTGGAATGTTCTCAGTAGAAAGAACTCCATCTTCATCAATTAACCTTTCTAAGATGGTTAGAATCAGACAGCTGAAGAACTGACAATCACCATAGAAGACCTAGTCTAATATTGCCCTGTGTGATCAGCCCTTTTATGGGGGCTGTGACACTATAATTGTTAGAGTTGTAATCATAGGGAATTTCACTTTATTAAAAATTGTGTCGTAAAGGCAATTAATTTAACTGAGCAAGCCACAGTTTCACATATACCTCCATATCAACTATATTATGTACTGTTTAAAAAAATGAACACAATTCACATTAGATTGCAAAAAATACATAATTACAACACAGTTCACAATTACTGATACTGAGGAAAGGAAAGCAAGCAGCCACTTAAAACACCTCTGTATTATTATGCTTCTTGCGACAACTGTGTTTCCTATGCACGCAGTTAGTTATCATGTTAAAACTAATAGTGGTCTGCATGGTACAGATTGTGTTCCTGAATTAATCAATCAAATTATACGTAATTTAGCTTAAGGGAGCACAAACAGTAGAAACAATATCTATAATTAACTTCTGCTCCAACAATCTTGCTGACAAGGAGATTGCTGTCTCACAAAGCAGCCATTTCATTTTTAACATGCCCACTATTATTAATGACTTTTCCTATTAAATCAAGAGCTACCACCTAATAATTTTTACCCATTGACTCTAAGTTCGGTCCTCTGGGTCCACAAGAAGTTTTATTTCTTCTACACAAGGCATGGCATGGAAATGGCCATGTTTCTTCTCCATTTGTTTCATCTGTCCTGGGGCCAGTACAATCCTGATTGGTAAATGCCTTCTCAATAAAAATGAAGACAAAGGTGTAGACCTTGCTATGTGTGGATTGAACCAGAACAAACATAGGTTTTGGTCTGGGCCAATGAGATTGACCTTTCTGCCTTCCAGTTTCTTCCTAGTGTCCCAGCCTCATGGTGATAAATGCCAAATCCACATTTACTCTTAAATTTATTGTGTAATCTTTTCCTACCACTGACTGCAATTTAAGTCTTACCTATAACCATGCACTTGGAGGTCAATAACAAAGTTAGTTGACTTCGCTCCAAAGTCTCACTTGATCTCACGGTTAAGATTCCAAACCCAGTAGCTCTGACCACCTTGGAAGCTATTGTAGCCTCTCCATGGCTATTCCATGGCCAATGGACCACTCCGATGTTCTTACCATCTTTATGAAATACATCCTGTTCCTAAAGTTGGGGGGCAGTTTTATTTTCCAGAAAGTCTCAAAGTCACCTTATTTGTTCCCACCACTGAGTGAGCAGAGCTGTTAATATGTTTGTTTAGTAGCTTTACTGAGGCATAAATGAACTACAGTGTTTGAAAGTATATAATTGGATCTGTTGGACATGTGTATAGGCCTGTAAAGCAATCACCACAATCAGGACAGTGAACATATGCATCATCTTCCAAAATTTCCCTGTGCCCCTTTGTAGTTCCCCCTTCCCATTGTTTCTTGCTCTGCCCAAATACTGAAGAAACTACTGAACTGCTTTCCATCACTATAGATTTGATTGTATTTCTTGAGTTTTATATAAGTGAAATCACATAGAACATACTTTCATTTTGCCTGCCTTCCTCAACTCAGCATAATTATCTGGAGGTTCATCCATATTTTTACATTTTTATCGCCATCTCATTTATTTTTGTTGGTGAACAGTATTCCATTACATGGATATACCACATGGTTTTTATCCATTCATCTAATAATAGACAATTGGGCTATTCCTAGTTTCTGGAGATTACAAATAAAGTGAGCAGAGTTTATTTAATCTATCTGAGGTGGGTAGGCTTGTCAATAATTATGGTTCTCTTAGGTCTCCCAAGGGCTAACTGCTTCTTTTAAAGATTTATTTTAAAGATCTCCCTTTTATAAAGCTTGGAACAAGCTCCCCAAGGGCCTGTGCTTCTATGAAACATCAATTGCTCAACATTCAGGTCTGTTAGTCATGTATCTTTAAGACCAATGGTTCCTCAGGAAGAATTTTCTGCCCTCTGAGAAAGTGTAAACTTTCTCTTCCCACAGGTCAGGAAACCACCTATCTCCTGCTAGAAAACTTTGGGTTCAAATCTTGGAATGTGCATTGTTGGTCATACGAGGTCTATGATCCTGTATGAAAGGCTCCCAATAATCTACCCTGATATTTCAGAATTCTCAAAGTGAATATTCTGCTTACATTCACACCTTGATTTACTCTCTAAAAGCAGAAGGATATCAGGCAAGAAGAAATTCTCCAACCATCTTTACTGTGTAGAGTTCCTGACTTGGGCTCTTCCAACAGCTCTTCTTCATTTTTCCACACTCCTTCCCTTTTCTCCTCTTCAGATTTCACATTCGAACCCTACTCAGACCAAAGTTTCTTGTACAATAAGCTGGAGGATGTTAAAAATTGTCAACATTAATAAGATAGGTATTTCCATTCTATTTCTTCTTCCAACATCAGTTCTGTTCTGCTGCAAACCTTTTAACTTGGACTAAATTCGTGGGAATACAGGAAATGCAGAAATCTTTCCTTACAAAGATATATATAATAGAGGCTGTCATCTCTGGGAATAGTGCCAGGTTATTTGAGAGCAGTTTCTGGTCTATCACGTGTTACCAGGCAATTCCTCTCCTGTCAGATTACATGAGTGACTGCTATTGATACAACTCAGCCTCGGCTGAGGACACTGAGATCATGGAGCAGAGCTAATGGTTCACCTGGAAACCATTTCTCCGCATGTTCAACAAAATTCTCTCCCCTTGTCTTTGACTTTCAAGCAAATTACCTTTCAACAGCAATAGGAAAAAGTACCCATCAAAAACAATTCAATTTCTTAAATTGCGACCATTTAAGTTTATGGGACCATATTACAGCTATTCTTTCCTCTTTCTCATTGAAATTATTCAGTTCAAAAAAGGGCAGGTAATACCTTGCGTTTTTGTTCAGTATCTTGGCTCACTCTGAAGACTTCATCCAGCCAGCAATTACCTCAAGTCTGAAAAACAAATGCTCAAGCCCCCAAACCTGGATTCTCTCATTGAGCATGCTGCTCTATCACTGTCACTCAACCCCTCTCAATCTCATCTGTGCCAGGAATTAATATGATGCCGCAAATGAAATTATTAAACTATAACAGCCTGAGATACACCCTCAAAGGGCATTACACAGGAAGCCTAAGGTTGTTACTTAAGAAGTTTTATGGTACTGTGCAAAGGTAGGACCCATCTTAGGTTCCAAAAAGCTCCCTGCACAAATAGAGCTTTTAGATCTCAGCATCTGCGATGATGTATCCAGGAACCAGTCAGAGAATGAGAAACAATAAATACATCCAGATCTGAGAAACAGCACTGACCTGAACTTAACACTTAAAAATTTATTAAATATTTGATCAGCACTCTTTTTAGGCTGTAAGATACTTAAATCCAGCTCAAACTTGTTTAGTCAGGGAGAAAAAATACCAGTTTTTATAACTAAAAGTCTAAGTGTACATGGACTGAAGGCATGGCTGGATTCAGGCACCCAGGCAATGCTGTCAGCAGCTTTCTCTCTCCGTCTCTCAGCTCTGCTTTTTTCTGCTGGCCTTAATCCAAGGTAGACTTTCCCCTCCTGGTGGAAAGATGGCCACCACCTTGCTCTGAGTATTCATCAGTAGACACCTAAGGGCATCTCTTTTCTAGTATTAAAATGAAAATCCCAGAGGTGTCAGTTAGCGATTTATTGCTTCTCGGCTACAAATCCAGCTTTCATTGTCCTCCGTGTGTTATTGGGACATTTTTCCTTGCCAGCTAGAATGACGTTAGGCTTTGACAGTAGAAGGTACTTGAGAGACCCTGGAGAAGTAGCAGGCTTCTCTTCCTGGCTGAAGCATGCGTGGCTTTTTCTTGCTCCTATTGTTGGGCTGGTACGTAGGAAACCCCGTGGAACTCAGCACCCTCAGGTGGCTTTCCAGCAGTGAGATTCATAGAACAAACTCCTGTAGGCAGCTTTCAGGGGTTAGCTGTTGTCCAACCCTAATAGTGACACAGTGAGCTTCCCCAGAGTGAGCTCCATAGGTATTATAGCCCACTTACTACAGCTTCTGGTGACAGCTTCCCAGTGTTTCCATTGGGCTCCAAAACCACAGCCCCACTCTACTACAGCTTGATTACCAGGAAGTTTCACGGCCACTGCTATAGGCAACTTCCTAGTGAATTTCATGGGCACCCCAACAAGTGCATCTCTGCTCACTGGCGACATGCCACCAACATTGGACCAGATCTGGTCGGACAAACTCAAGAAACCTCTTCACCATCCAATGGTTACAACCATACCCTCTCCAACGGGGATAGAATCCTGGCCTTGGGGAAAATTTCCCACCTACAAAGTTTGTTCCTTCCTTGGCTATGCTCCCTCAGCCCTAGGATATTCTTTAGATTTCTCTTGTATCCCTTTTTAGTTAATTCCCTATATATCATTTACTAATATACAGTAGTCCTTTATACGAAATCTTCCTGTTCAAATTACCATACATATCTGTTTCCTGATTAGACCTTGACTGATATACCAGAGATGGTGTTTATTAATTAAGATTGACCAGGCTTGGCCACAAATCCATTCCTAACCCAATATTTACAACCAGAGAAAAACCAGTGAGCTCATTTACCAATCATGAGTCTTGTGTCCTCTCCTAGAGCCACAGGCTACAGCCAGAGAGACCTAAATAACACAGACTGGGAATAGGAAAGGGGTGGCTTTCTGAAGATAAATTGTGAGCAATTTATTTTGGTGAGGCACAAATAGCACAGTCCATCTGAAAGAACATGTGCTTAAGGAGAGAGAGAGAGAGAGAGAGAGAGAGAGAGAGAGAGAGAGAGAGAGAGAGAGAGAGAGAGAGAGAGACTTAATAATGAGAGTCCAGGAGCAAAAAAGCAGACATTTCAACACATAATACAGTTGACAAGAGTAATGTAGACCTCACAAGGAAGAATCTGAACCAGATGAAATTGTCTTTTTTCAGCTCTCAGAAATAAGGTCCCTAGCATTTTCTTAGAGAAGAGAAATTAAATCCTGGCACCAAAACCACATATAATCTTGCTTAAACAATAAAGAGAATGCATTGGCTTACCTAAGTTCAGAATTAGGGCAGAATTTAAGCAATACTTGATCCCTCAACTCAACAGTACATCAAAGATACATTTCCTGTCATCTTTTTGCTCTGTTTCTCATAGTGTTGGCTCCATCCTGACCTTGGCTTATCTCTTATTTCCCAAATGGCTGCCAGCAACTTTTGGGTTATGAGGCTTCCTTGTCTAGAAAGAAACAGAGCAATGCTGACCCAGATTTCCCTGCAAAAATACCAACACTCAATTTTGTTTAATTAACTGAGTTTATAAGTCCATCCCTGAACCATTGACTGAGATCAGGAGCAAGAAAACACTAATTGGCTTATAGATCACATCTCCCATGCTTAAAACCAAGAGCAGCCTAATTTGGGATTATGGAAAAGTAGAGAATGCATGCTAGGAAGTCAACCAACAGAAATGAACTAGCCACTCCCTCATTCAACCCTTATACCATCTCAAACAAACTTCCAACCATAATTACTATATTTGCCTTTACATCTATCACTCTTCTACTAGATTCTAGGTAGTATCTTTCAATGGTAGAAACTGGTCCTTATTTATTATTTTCCCCAAAGAGTAAACAGTAGAAGCTTAAGAAAAGTTTGAATGAATAAATAGCCTCGATCATAATGTATGTTAAAGGAATTTAAACTTTATTCTGTAGGCTATAAGGCACTCAAAATGGTCTTGATAGAACAAAATCATATTAGAGGATGCTTTAAAACCTCAATATTGAAAAAAAAAAAATAGAAGCACAGAAACTAGTATTGAGGCGATCATAATTATCTAAGCAGTGGGTTATAAGACTAATCTATGCCAAAGGCAGCGGAAATGGAAAACAAGAGGCACTGAGAAGTTTCAGAGGTGTGATGATTAATATAAGGATGAAAGTACAGGAAAAAGTTAAATTGATTCAAATTTCTAGCTTTGGGTGACTAGGTGAATTTACCAAGGGAAAAAACGGAAAACAAGGAATAGATCTATGGGATAAGACAAAGAATTCACTCTATAATCTATAGAACTCAGGACTTGCTCATAAACATTTGCAGAGGAAAAGAGATGTGTCTATAAATAGCCCAAATACTTTCCCAGCTTCCCTCAAATTAGAGAGGTAAGTTATTTGTTAATAATTATGAATTCTATGTGTATTATACCAAAACATATGGCTCTAATGCAACTAGTCTACATCATGCCTTCTCCCACTTCTAATTGGCTTAGTGGGATTCTTATTTTGATATCTACATGGCCTACTGAATCTCCTGAGACAGCTGGCTCCGTGTAAGAGAATTCACAGCGATGGACAACAGCTACATCTGCTGAGGAGGCCTGTGAGCTAAGGACTGGGAGTAGGGCGAAGAAAGATGTTATTTTACTGTTATGCTTTGCATATCTGGGCAGGGCCGAGTTCGAATTCCTGACCACGCTCCTTTAGAAAGGATCCCTGCCATGGGCTTTCTGCCAATGGGCAATGACTTCCCTGTCTCTGCTACCATTCTAGTAAGACATGTGAAAAGTACTTAGCACAGTGCCTAGCCAAGAATAAACTTAATAAATGCATTCTGATATTGCTACTTATACTACAATTGTAAGATGTCATTTGCAATCCAATAAGACCCCATTTCCTTAGTACAGATACAAGGGCTTTATCACGAAGGCCATCTCCCCCCTTCCTCATTCCATTACTCCTGGGAATTAGCATGGAGAGGACAGGTGAGGATTTGAAGTCCACCAGACTTGGGTTCAAACATGTTTTCCATCATCTTCTGGCTCATCTAAAAATTGATGTTAATAATACTTTTTTCCTCTAGTGTTGTTGTTAATATTTAATAAGAGACCCACAGGTAAGATGTGCTCAATGAGGTTAGAAATGTTATCTGTTTTGTTTGTTGGTATAGCCCCAGCATTTCACCTAGTGTCTGGCATGAAATAGGTACTCAACCAATATCTGTTAAATGGTATTAAAATGATTTGCACTCTGCCTGGAACATAGTAGGTTTTTATTTCCTTCCTTTTTTATTCCTACTGCATTAGCTAATTGATGCTTTGGAGTGCACAGCAAAGCAATAGAATTGTCAGAGATGTGGAGCTTCAACTGCCCCATAACAAAGTAGCTGACTTCAGTCCATTCTTCTCTTCAGATGACCTTTTTTCCACATGGTGCTATTAAGAAATTTGAATAAGTGGCTAGCATTTGGGCTAATAGAAGATTCCAGAGCAATATCCAAATTTTAGCTTCTCCAGAGAATTTGGCAATGTACAGCTATATTTTCACAAGTGAGCAGTGAACAGAGCATCTATTTCCTTTAGATTGGGTATGTGTGTTCCAATATACCCCAATCTCTACCACTCCCTGTTGTCTCTCTGACAATGCAGCTGACTTGACTATTTATCATCAAGTTTGCTCTGCTGATTTCCTTATATCCAGACGTCGCTCTCATTTACACTACCTCCCTGACTTCTGTTGGCATTTGAGTTGATAGCCCTGTTCTATAGCTTTAAAATGGTCAGTGGAAAGGGGGTGATTCAATGAATAATTTTAAGCCTATAGTGGGAGTGAGGATTTACATTCAGGGTGAGGATTGGGTAGATAGAGGGGTGAGAGTCATTCCTCTTGTTCTGAGAGATGTTTAGCCATATAAATATTTCATAATGTGCTTTACATTTTATGACAGACATTTCCCCAATCTGTGAATAATTATAACATTGTAAATATCACCACTGGTATCATAAAAACGCTGACATGCTTGGGATCTTTCATGAATGTTTAAATGAAAAACCCTGAATGTTTTTATAGCCGGGACATGTCCAGAAACATCAACCGTGCTTGTACTCTGGAACTGAATCTTAAATGATTTCATGGGCCAGTGGCATCTGAAGCAGCAGTCAGCTCCAGAGAAGGTGACAGAAAACATTTGCTGCTGGGATAACCGTAGCTATTAAAATGCCTCCGTCATGGTGTGGTTTTCCTAGTCTTTGTTTATGTAACTTGGTGATTTGTTGGCTCAAGAATTTTAGGATTTATCGCCCTAGGAAAAGATGACGTACAGGAAACAAGAAAGCACTATCCTTTGCAACTGACTTTAAAACATCTGGGCTCATGGGGTGTGGAACAAGTGAAAGCTATCCAAAATCCAAACAGGGAGAGAGAGTTGGGGGAGGAGAGAGGAAAGGGGGGAGAGAGGAGGGGAAGGGAAGGGAATAAATAAGAAGGAAAGGAAAGAACAGAAGAGAGAAGGAAGGGGAAAGGAGAGGGAAGGGGAAAGGGAAGGGGGGCAGGGGAGTGGAGAAGAGAAATTCAAGCAGCCAAAAGTCCCTGCCTCCATTTTCTCAGGTCATAAAAGAATGCCATCAGAAAGGGTAAAGGGGAAGGTGGAGGGGAAGGAGACACATATGAACAGGGAGCAAATAATTAGCTAGTGGAACTGATACGAGCTTTCTCTCTCCTTTCCTCTTCTCCCTTTTAGAGGCTTAAAAACGTGGAAAAACGAAGAAACCAAGACCACAGAACATTTATAAGACTCTCTTATTTGATGGAATATGCTGGCTTATATCAACCTGGGAGGCTGCGGACACTTTAATTCTGAAGGACACTTTCTGCACTTGTAATTGTCCCCATAGTGAAAGTGAGTGATAGAATTTACCCGTGTTTTTAACCACTCTCCCTCCCCACATGCCAGGACATAAAGCCCTTTTCCTCAGGAATCGGTGCTTTACAGTGACCCGCAGAGCTGTGCTGGACTTTGTTAATGAATCGATGAAAAGGAATGGAGGGTGTATCGGGAAACCTAATCGTAGCCCTGCTTTCCCCTCTACCATAAATAACGTTGATATTTTGTTGTCCATCTAATTAATTCATTTATCTATTCTTTATTTCTGTACCTAGAAACGCAAGAGAGGATGTTATTTATTGTTTCATAAAACTCCCAATTAGTGAACCAACTGGGAACCTTGATAGATAGTTGTAAGCACCGATGTTCAGAGACAAAATAACCCATGGAATCCATGGAGACACAAAGGTTATTGGTTCAATCAGGGCAGGGAGATTAGGCTTCACACTTCAGTGTTTCATAAACGCAGGCCTCTCTGGTTTCTGATCTGGGTAATTTGTAGCAGCTTCTGTGGTGATTATGCAGCTACTTTTTAACAGGCATGGACTGTGGGGACCTCTGCAAATTACCCTGAACTGTTTTTATGGGCACAGATCGGTGTTAGCAGGAATTATATCAACATTCATTCATTCAGATGCACAAGTATTTTATAAGGACCTACAAAGTGCCAGGCACTACTCTAAATTCTAGTCTAAATTTTGGTCTTTATCAGTGAACAAAAGATAAAGGAAGCTCAGGGGATTAGGAATCCCAGAGTTTGGAGGAAGGTTCCCAATGTGAAATGACTTACTTGGTCAGGCTAGGCCATGTTGAAAAGATGATATTCGGGCAAAGGCTTGAAGGAGGTGATGGCTTGAATCATGCGGTGCTATGGGGAGAGTACAGTGTAGAAGGGCATTCCAGGCATGGGGTAAAGCTTGAAAAAAGGTATGGTAAGGAGGCTGGTGATGCTGGGACACCATCGAGCAAGAGGAGAGTACTGGAGCGGTCAGGGAGGTCTGAGGGGGAGACATAATGTAGGGACTTGTTACAATTGTGCAGATTTGCCCGAGTGAGACGGCAAGTCACCCCAGGCTTTCATAACCTGAGTTATGTTTGTGAAAAATCTTTGTGTCTACTGTGTAAGAATAGACTAAAGGGGCAAGGGTGGAAGTGGGGAGACCAGTCAAAAGGCTGATTCATTATTGATTACAGATGAGAGGTTATGGTAACTTGGGCCAAGGTTATCAAAATTCAACACAGAGGTAGTAAAATGTGGTCAGTTTGGGGATATGTTTTAAATGAAAGTCAGCCAGATTTCCTGACCGCTAGGATTGTAAGCAAGGGAGAAAAGGAAGAGTTAAGGCTGACGAACGCCTCTAGCCTGGGAAACTGGAAGAGCAGACTTGCCGCTCAATGAGGTAGAATAATAGGTTTTGGGAGGAAGATCAGAAGTTTAGTTTGAACATGGTAAGTTTGAGAAGTGTATTAGCGATCTAAGTTGGGGCTGTTATCAGAGGGCTGCTATGAGCGTTCTGGTGTATGTCTTTTTAGTGAGCATGTGTTTGCATTTCTGGGGGTACACACCTACGAGTGAAACTGCTGGGTCAAAAGGTATGTTTATCTTCAGTTTTAGTGGCTACTGACAGATAATTTTCCAAAGGGACTATACTAATTTAGGGTTAGACATTTAGTGCTGAAAAGGAGCAAAATAAGCCAAAAAACCCCAACCAGGATTCAGGAGAAGATTCTGTGGCAGGGGTCTTGGACCCTACAAGGCCTCTAGGGCCTTAGGTTTCAGAATCATTAACCACAGCTTCACTTCAGGAATGTGCTGAAATGGATTCTCCGTTGAAAGCAAAGGCAGGGTGTGAAGGAAACAACCCCCGGGACCAAGGGAATTCACTCATAGCGAGAGGCAGTGAGGGCAGACATGCAGGAGGGAGCTAAAGTGCCTCCTTCCTAGAAGTTCTGCTACCAGGTGAAGGCCTCCCTCAGCACTGGAGGAGCATAGGACTCAATGTAGGCTGGACACCAAGAAGCTCTGGTTCTGTGACATAGGAACCGGGGAGACTAATGCAAGATGTCATGGCTGGAAGGTGTGGTGGGAACGATGATGCCTCACCCAGGCCCCTTTCAGTCATGGACATGTTGTCCCCCTGCTGGGAGGGCTGTCAGCGGGTGGATTGCCTTCGGTGGTCAGGCTCTTCAGGGACTGCTTCAGATGCAGAGAGCCACCTGGCCCAAGGCCGCATCTTTCTCTGGACAGTGCACATTCAATGACCTGGGTCGGTGAGGTAGAACAAAGCCCTGGCTATACTGGCTCAAAACTGAGGACATGTATGGGTCCATCTAGCTCCCTATGGAAGGTGGCCAATGCTGTCTTGAGCCTGTATCACGGCTCTCCTTCTACCTCTATCTGCTCCCATTTCCTTTTCTCCCCTTCCGTAAGTATTTGTCCCCTGGGAACCAATTAATAAATAGCCTATATACCAAACTCTGTTTCAGAGTCTACTTCCCAGGAAAGGCAACCTGTAACAGGCCACTTTGCCAAAAAGACAGAAGTATACCCAATGCCCCTACCTGCTGTGAGAATAAGTGTGTCCTGCTAACTTGGAGACTCTTCAAACAGCATCTATACAATGGGAGGCTCGGTTTTTCATTATTCCAATTACAAGGGTCACTTATCCAATGGGAGATCACCAGGTGCCAGCTGCTAAGATCACTCCATTTGTACCTCAGCATCTTGCTAAGATGACTCTGGCTAAGACCAAACAGAATAAGGCATTGGGGAAGAGCTAGGCCTGGATTTCTTTAGACGTAACTTAAAATGGGAAGGGGATTTCATTTGAAGTCTTTCATTTCACCCCCTGGACTTCATAAGAAGGGGTCAAATTAGGGACATTTTCATACTGCTACTACTGTATTGTGATGGTTTTGTGTTGCCACTCAGGCTAGCAACTCAAGCTATACTGGACTTTGGGATTGGGCATGATTTCAAAAAAGGAAGTAGACTAGGGAGCAATTGAAACTCACGGTACGACATAGCTTCGGAGTTAAATGAATGAGTGCCCTGTTCTGAACAATTTCAGCATCTTCTCTTGATGAAAATGAACTTGCCCACCAGGAAGTACAGCCTAAGAAAGGTGGGAGAAAAATCTCTTTATTAAACACATACCAATATTTGCCCAAAGGATTAAGAGATCAAAAAGTTGGTAAGTGTTAGAAAGAATCCTCTAGACAGACTTTATATTCACATAAGAATGTCTGCTAAAATAACATCTGCATTCTCTCACTCTCTCTCTTTCTCTCTCTCTGTAGGAACAATTTTTCATTCTGAAAAATGGAAAATGAATGAAGGGCTCCTCCCAAGGGGCTCGTATATGAGGCCTTATTAATGGTTACTTTTAATAAGTAGTTATAATAATAATAAAAATAATGATAGTAGTAACTATGAGTAATTATAATAGCAGTTGTTAAATTTCTATATAAAAGTATTTTGAAAGAGAGAAATTTAAAAGGTTTTTTAACTTATTACAGATGATGTGATTCTCATCTCAGTTAAAAACATCACTTCTGAAAGTATGTCATCAACTGCCCTGTCTCTTTGGCAGATAAACTCTCCAATCCCTTCATAACCTGACACAGTGATGTCCTTGAGTGGCTTACACATAGTTGGACTTACTCACACTTCCCGATTTGGGAAAACATTTGGAGAAGTCCCTTCACATGCCCACATGCTCAAGAACACACTGAATGAAGAAACAGCACACCCTTGCAGGCAAGACTCAGAAAGGATGTGCTCCCATTGCAAGGCTTGGGAAAATGTCATTCAAACAACTTGTCATATCCTGCAGCACCACTTCACCCTCTAACTCACCTTTAACCAGACTTGTTTGTCCAGAATGGTTTGGGCCCAAAGAAAACCTTAGATTCAAGTTAGTCGCATTGTGTTTCAGAACCTCAGTCTCTCCATTTGTGGAGTAAGGAAAATAGTATTATGAAGGTTATTCTACATGTAAATCTCCTGCTGCGTACTTGGTGTTCAGTAAATGTTACCAACTGTCACACGCTTTTAACAGGAAAAATGTAGGGATGAAATCATAGCCCTCTTCTCTCATCCATTTCCCTTGGGTGGCCATTTATATTTCTTCTGTCTAATAAATTGCCAGAAACCCCCATTTAAAAAAAAAGGTTGTCTGTTCTGTTTAAATCACTGGTTATGAAGACTGAAATAATTGGCTGTCTTACTGTTCTCTCCTCATTGACCCAGAAATGAGATGCCTCGATTCTCAGCCCCAGTGTGTTCCCAAGTCTCACTCCCAAACAAAACCAAGGACAAATACATGAAATGCCAAACCAAGAAGGTTTGGAAATTTTGCTTTTAGAGTCATTGTTAGTGACTTTATAATTGATCGAGTGACTTCTCATGCACGCGTCAGTACGTTCAGATCTTGGGAGTGTTTATTTCAAAACCAGTAAGATCCTTGGCTTCTTCTGCTTAAGCGTTTACACTACCTCAGATTTCTAGTTGAAGGTTTACTAAAGAAATACAAATAGGTGCCATTTAGATTGGTCAGTTATGCAGTTATGCTTGCATACTAGCAGTTTATATGAAAAGTGTACAGAAAAAGTACAATGCAAAGATTTCCTTAAACAAGACTCAGAATCGTGGAAGGTATAACATAGTATGACTAAGGCCATGCTTTATTATATCTTTGCATAGAATCTCTTAATATATAATGCACTCCCACATGCTGAGTGCTATTTCACTCAACACTAACAATTGCACTGTCATGGAATTATTATTAGTTCCATCTTACAGATAAATAATTGATCCACAGGAATATCAACATGCATATCATCTAATAAGTGGCATATCCTATGTTTAAACTCATGTAAAGATAAAAGACATGTACCTACAAAGAATCAAGGGCCTCACATAAGATATTTATTCCTTAAGTCAATCATTCAAGAAAGGT
The DNA here is from genome assembly GCF_054644295.1 of Miniopterus natalensis. Classification (NCBI taxonomy): domain Eukaryota; kingdom Metazoa; phylum Chordata; class Mammalia; order Chiroptera; family Miniopteridae; genus Miniopterus; species Miniopterus natalensis. Next base: position 12,341,409 of record NC_142095.1, on the reverse strand, counting down.
GACATGCTCTTTACTACTCTAAAGAAGCATGTAGGTAAAGGTGTCATTCAACGGGTGGACACTGGGGTATCAAAGAAAAGGTGAAGAAGTTGAACATATGAAAGGTAGGAACAGAGTGGGGCCCCAAGAAAAGCTAAGCCTTGGGGCTTGATGTGGCCAAGACTTTCTCCAGCTCATTTCTCTTTCTTGCTCTGATGGTTTCATTTTCCGTCACCCAAGTTCTCCTGCTTCCTCTACATGGTGGATGTCAGAGTCCTCTGAGTCTCCCACACCCCAGCTTCACCACTAAAAGTGAGAAGTGCTTTTCTTTCTCATAGCCTGCTTGAAAATCCAGGTGAATTACCTATTTGCTCAATTTGGTTTAGGTGCCCACTTTATAATTAAGTGTGGTCAGTGGGACAGGACCATCTAAGAACATAGAGACTTACTTTCTGACCACATCACTGGAATGAGTAAAGGAATAATAGTCCAAAAAGGGGATGGTTTATCCTGAGAAGAAGGGGAGAATGCTAGGTATACAAACAATAGCTATCTGCCTTGAGACTGCAGCACATTAGCCTGAACTTGCAGCTTATGGACCATCAGCTTCATGAATGACTCTCTCCATGTTTATTGAAAGTACTTGAGGCCTGTCAACTTTAAGAGAGTAGGGGGAGGGGGAAGGGAGGGTGGCAGAGAGCTGGGCATGCTACAGGTACTAAGTCATCTATATCCTTATAACCATTCTTTTCATGGAAAAATGAAACTGAGGCCCAGAGAAGTTAAGTAGCTTGCCCAGGATCACAGAGCTAAGTGATGGAAGCAGGATTCTGACTGTCTACAGAAGGCACACATAACCCCTACCCCCTAAAGCTTCTCAGTGAGAATGAAGAGAAAAAAAAAAAATCACTGGACAGAAGGCAGAGAGGCTGGTTTTCAAGGCTGTCCTGAGGCTGCCGTGCAGTAGTCAACAACAAGGATTCATGGGCCCTGCTGCCAGCCAACTGTGGGAATCTTGCACAACTGCTTGGCGTTCCTTAGACAGTTTCCTGATTATCAAGAGAACATACTGGACAAGTGCAAACATTCCTAGAATCTGTTATACCATATGGTCAACGGCATTCAAAGACACAGGTGGATGACCCCGATTACTCTCCTTTTCCCAGAATACAGTCCCTAGATGAATCAAAGACGATGGCTTGAGATTCTTGCCTGCTTGCCTCCCTAGCTACTTGCAGCAGCCCTCGTGGGAGTGGTTAGAGAATCTATCCTCTGGGCATGTGTGTGGCCAGTTGCTCAGCCCCACTGTGTTAAAATCATGAATCAGGGTTATTGGATCTCAACAAATAGGGTGAGGCAGGGAAACTCCCTCCAGGATACACACTCCAGACAGGCCAGAAATCAACCACTGTGGAGGTTTACTGTTTATTAGTTTGTTTGTTTAGTCCTCAAATGAGGATATGTTTTTTATTTAAATAGATTTTTAGAGAGAGAGGAAGGCAGAGAGAGAGAGAAACATCGATGAGAGAGAGCAACATTGATGGGTTGCCTCCAGAACACACCAACCAACTGAGCCACCTGGCCAGGGCTGTTTGTTTTTTCAAATCACGAGACCATTCAGATTCTTTTACCTTTTTTCACAACTCATGGACTCAACCACCACCACCCCAACTCACGCACAGTCATATAGGTCAGTATGTCGTTGTCTTCCCACCCAAAGCCCTATCTGGCTTTTGACTCAAATGCCAATCTTAAGGGGAAGAGCCCAGCCCCTTTAGCCAGGGCAGTCAGGCTGGCTGTGGAAAGACCATTCTGATGAATTGTCTGCTGCTGAATAATGCATGTGCTCTGTTTGTGAAGTTAATTAACTAAATTTACTCAATCAAAAGATGGTGCTAAGAATTCTTTTTTCTTTCCGAAAGGGCTGAGGAATTGAATAGGAAAATTCTTCAACAGCATGTCCCTGCTCCTCATGTCACCGAGAAGTCACAGCGAACACTCTGAAGGTGCCAAATATGAATATATTTTTCCAATTGCTTTTTAGCTCTGTAATTACAAGGATCTAAAAACCTTGATGTGACTTTTCAATAATTTGCGGTGAAAACCCGTTGCAGGCTCATGCAAAGCAATTTCCACTATGCCTGTGGGACTGAATGGATTTTAAGGGAACAGAAAGGATAGGAAAGTAATATTTTTTCTCTCCCTCTTCTCCAGTGTTCTAGTTTGTCATTCATTTTCATTCCCTATTTTTAAATGCTAGCTAGTGGGCATCCAATTCCACATGCAGGGATTGTTTTCTGATTTCAAAGCCTTGCAAGGGCACATTCAAACAGGAATGGGGACTTATCTCCGTTACACTCTAGAGAGCATGGAAATGTAAGAGATGCTTGTTTTCCTCATTGCATGTGTATTATTCATCGTTCCCTGGTATTTCGATGAATTATAAGGAAAGGCAATGTGTTGATTCTATCTTTCACCATTACTCAAATGCCATACAGGGCCTTTAATTCTGTTTCTTTTCTGATTTTCTTTGTGTGGGATTTGTTTTTGCTGCTGATATTTTTTGTTTGATTGAGTACTTCCCTTTTGTTTCAATTTCATATTCCTTAAGTGTTTTTTCCCTAAGCAATCAACCACCCAATGTTTGTATTTATCTAAAAATAACTCAGACCCCTCCATATGTGCTTAGTCTGCTGACAGTTGACTTTAAGAGACAGCACTTGCACTAAACTTTCGGTCCTGAAATTCAAAACACTGGCAGTTAATAATGGAGCCAGATCTGCCGGGAGAGAAAAGCTTTTGGGTTTGTCCTCGGTTTTTCTCATCCGGAGTTGTGACACTTGACCACCTTAAGGTTTTCTGGAGGGCAATTCAGAAGCTTAGGAGACATTTCTTGTGAATCCCAAGTGGGGCTCTGAATTCAACCCAGCCCAGCTTAAGCCACAAAAAAACCTCAATCTCTGGCAGCTGTGGGCTTCCCCTGCCTTCTTACTAAGGGGTTATGAGCAATCACCCAGATATGCTATCCCCAGACCTGGGTGGATCTGAAAACAAAAGAAGTGAATCACAGGCCTATGCCCCCTGCATCCACAGGCTGAAACTTCCCCTAAGTCTGGCCATTACACACTTTTATTCTCAGGAAAAGGCGATGTGAACTGAAGGTTACACGAACATTACATGGGAGAAGACAAAGGCAAGATTAAGGGTGGGACTGCTCATCAGAGCTGCATTCACAGAGGGTGAAAATGGTCCCATTTGATAATGTCATCTGAGAGGAGAGGTGATGTCACTGTTCTTACCATGGGCCACTCAGGAGCGCCCTGATGGTCAACTACCTGCTGTGATGATAAGGGCCTGGGAAGGTTCCCATATGCAGCAAAATCCTACCCATTCCAGTCGGGGGCGTGCAGGAGGCAGCCAATCAATGACTCTCTCATCATTGATGTTTCTCTCTCCCCCTCTCCCTTCCTCTCTCTGAAATCAATAAAAATGTAGTGAAAAAAAGAACATACTCCTAATTCTCAGCCTCCTTGGAAAAGTGGGCACTTGTAAAAGTTGTTAGTAACTGATTTCCTCAGTTAGAATCAGTGATAGATGCCTGGGCTTCTGGAGGGAGCAGGGCCCAGGCTGGGGTGAGGCAAGCTGAAGGCTCAAGGAGTAAAATTTAAGGAGACACTCTCAGGTGCTACCCAGAAAGAAAGAATAAAGAGTGTCCAAAGCAGTGCATTTTAGAAAATGTGTTAGGGCACCAGGAGACAAGGCAAGATGAGAACAATGAAGTGATGTATCCGATGCACGCAGTAGACTGAAAGGATGGATGGTGGAAAACACAGATCTGACTTCCAGTCTGAAGTGTTTCATTTGCTTGTTTATAAATTCCTTTCAGTCCAAGATTCTGGTTTTATGCTGGCTGTTACACTAATGTTTTATTAACTCTGCATTTTTTCTGCTTTTTGATGCTGGTGAAATCACTATGGCTTTGATGGGGCACAGATTGGATTTTAGCTTTACCACTTACAAATGTATGGGGCTTCAAAGAAATGATTTACCATTCTTGAGTCATAGTTCCTCATCTGTAAAATGGGGCTGTTGCTAGAATTAAATGAGATGATTTATATGGGTTTGCTCAGGCATTCATTCAGCAAAGTGCCTTTCTATGCCAGATCCTGGGCAATGGATAAAGTAGTGAGCAAGACCAACAAGGCCCTAGTGTTTAATCTAGGGAAGGAAACATGAACAAACAAAGCCTTGTGACTAGATTAGATATTAACCGACACGAACTCGCGTGTTGGTTTTAAAGAGGTGGACTGGATGCTAACATTTAGGGATTCGCTTTTTTTTAGTGTAAGAATACTAGAATTGGTTGGTATAGGGGTTATTTTTTCTGTATTCATAGTTTTCATTTTTCCCCCCAGGGGACTAATTTAATGGTGAACCTCACCAGGCACACATTAGAGCTTACTGAATGGATAATACAAATTTTATAAATTCCCTTACACAAAAGACTCCAGCGAGTCATGCTTTCAAAAGTGCCTGAAGATGGATTTACGCCACATGACAGCCATAATGGTGCATTTGCAGCAGTTACACAGTCTGTTGGGTAAATAATACAAGTTGTATAAATCACCTCGATGCTGTGTTTACATAATAGACCGTAACTACTCCAGAGGGCTTGAACAATCTGATACAAGAGCATTTTATAAATGATGTAAATACAGAGCAAGTTTAAGTTCCATGTGAAGCAGCCCCAAAGGAAGACAGGTTTGTCAGGAAGGCCTGAAGGAGATAAAATGAACAGAATATGTGCCTCTGGGAAAGTTTATAGTAGTTAAGTCTCCTGGGTTGCAAACAACGGAAGTCAATTTAAACTCCTTACTTAAAAAAAGGGGAGGTGGGGAGTAGGACAACCTCTTAAAAAGAGGTGCTTCGTAGAACCTAAAAGTCAGAATGCAGAAGGTTTTAAGGAGGAATGGAAATCAAGAGAGGGAAGGCTGCAAAAAAAAGGAGTCTCACTTCTTTGTTCTCTCGAAACTTAATTTTACTCTCTTTGAACACTGGCCTTCTCAACTTTGCCATGTGCCGCATAGCTTCTGAGTTTCCCTGCGTTCAGGCCTTAGTTCTGACTTCCTAGGAGGGCGATTCTCAGGGGCTCGCTTGGGTCAGATCTCCGCCCCCCAGTGTCCAACACCTATGGGAGCTGTGGGAAAGGGCTGGGAACATGTTGTACAGTCGTGGCTGACCGGGCACATGCCTCTATGTAAGGAGGCGGTTCTCAGGGAGGAGAGACGGCCACACAAATGTCCACCAGAAGCGCTCTGACCTTGATAGGAGGCAGAGAAACACAGAGATGCAGGAGATACTGAGCTGCTGTAGAGACATTTCATTCCCTTCTGTTTCCAGGAGGGAGAAAGGCTAAGAAAGCTGCTAGGATATCGCCTATTTCATGATGACTCAATTTACCTTATAATTTTTTTTATTCTAATGGAGTCTTCCTATCTTGGCAGAATGCATTGCAAAACATGCAAAAACCAAAAACAAACAAAAAAACCCCCAAGATGTGAAACACCAGGACAGTTTTTTTTTTGGTGTTTCCCTTCATGCCACATACCGTCAAAAGAACTCACTAAGTGTTTGCAAATTTCCTCACTTTAAATAGGACCCAGAGTGGAAACCTTGAATAGGCAAGGTATGTGAGAAGTATTATGAGATAAATATGGAGTCATTATTACAAATTTAAGCTTATTATGTATCAAAATAATTAGCATAACCTAAAGTGCCTCAGTACATTGACTTTGACCAATTCCTGTTTTTCCAGGAAAAATTATTGCAGATGATTTTCATCCTAATAATGTTAGGATAGTTCTTTGAATTTATAGCACACTCTTATCACCAGCCTCTAATCCCCATGATGAACCTCACCCTTGGGATGCCCAGAACTACTATTTTCCTTTTCTAGAAGGGTCTCACAACCCAAGATTAAAAACTTATTTCTAAGTACTAGACACTTTATTTACCTTATGAAATAATCCAATATATATGTAAGTGGACTCACAGGCATTTGTGGAGTGTTCAGATGACTTCTGCTTCCTTCCACACCATCACAGACACAATTCAGTGTCAAAATGCCAATCCAACTGTCATTATATTTTACTAAAAGGTTGTTGTTGTTGTTTCCTTTTTCAGAAGATATGAGAAAAACCTCCCATAATTTCACCAATCAGAGATGAACAAGGCTAACATTTTGGTGTATTTCCCTTCAGTTATATTTATTGGTAAACTTATTGTAGTTGAGCCCATATGGTGTCTGCAATAGTATACGCTGCTTTTAGCCAAGTGTTCAACGTCTTTATCAATACTTAAGGCCCACAGCACACTATTTTTAGACATGTTCCATCTTTCTCCTAACTACATCTTTATGTTTTGTATTTCCATTACTTGCGATTGTTTTGGTATATATTACCAAGATACCAATTAATCTCCCACAGGTTCATGTGAACGTTACCAGAAAAACATCTTCTGGTAACAAGTATTGAGTATTGATTACTCAATTTTATAGGTGAGATGTCATGTCCATATTTTAATTAGCACTCTTTAAATGTTATATTTCATGGTTTTATTAGTTATCTCATTGATTCCTATATTAATTATATCTATATATGATTCATATATTTAACCATTTGTTTTTCATTCATTATTTGCTTTTGTTGCTTACATAGTCTGCCATTTTTGATAAATTTTCAAGTTTGACTTTAGCCTCTTAAATTTAGGCTTTTTTTTAACCTAAGAAATATTTGGGCACTACATAATCAAATCCATCAATATTCACCTGTGTAATTTTTCCATTTATTCTAAGCACACAAAGTCCCTGATGTGCAAAGATTTAAGTGTTATTTATATCTTTTACTCTGGTTTTAATATATCTTCATTTTTTACATTAAACAATTCAATATATGTGGTATGCAGAGGATTCAAATTTATTTGCTTCCCTTAATGGGAAGCCAAGTTTCCTCGCACCAATGATTAAATCAGCCTGTTCTAAGGTTTGTTCTTTGGGACAACTCAATTTATATTTCTTCCTTAAAAAGAGAAGGGGGGAGGGGGAGATCTAAGGATAATTCTAAACAAGGCGCTCTAATTCTCCTCATTACCTCAGAACGCTAGTGATTGTTGGCCTGTTAAAGGCCCTGAGTGGTTCTTCAATAAAGGCCCCTGTTTAACTCTTTAATCTTGCATTTTTAACTCTACCATTTTTAAGGCATTCCTCCACAAAAGAAATGCAAGAGGGAACTAATACAAAATGGATCTTTCATTGAAAAATACACATGCTTTGGGGAGTTAACTCAATTCTAGACGGTGAAGAATGGAAATCGCAGGCAACGTTTAATCAACACTTACTGCACACGAGGCGCATAAAACACATCGCCTCAGCTCAGGGAGATCCTATAAAGTAGTTACTTTCCATACGTCTACTTTAAAGAAGGCATTTGACACATAGGAAACTTAAATGTCTTGTCCAAAGTGACTCAGTAATAATGCTATCATGTGAACCCCAGTCAGAATGGGTTCGAGGCTGACATTCATTCTCCTGAATAACTTCTCTCCCTTTGTAAAAATGAGGGCATGTGAACTTCTTAGGGAAGGAATATAGCCTTGCCCTTTAACTGTTCCAGTCAAAAGTGTCTCCTAAGACACTTTTATACAAAATCATGTGACTATTCAAAATGCTTCTCATTTGCAAATAGCAATGCCTGCCCACCCTCCACTTTACCAGATATAGAGGTGGGACAAGAACCGGCCCCACAGTGGATCCCTGAGGCAGGGCATTCTGAGCAAAGCATTATCAACTGGCCCTCCTCACTATAGATCAAATCACTCGCTGGAGAAAGCCATGTGCAGAGAAAGAAAAAGGCTGCATTGGACTCTGGAGCCAGGCAGACACTGTGTCTGTAAGTAAAGTCTGGGTCTCTGCTATATTTGAAAGATGAACTATTAGTTCAGAGATTAATTCAGCAACTTATCTGACCTGGGAAACAAGGAGGAAGATTCAAGATGGGTAATAAGTTTAAGGAAGAGGGGAAGACATTGATAAGAAATTAAAACTGTGGTCAATCTATTTCACTACATCATGAACTCCTGATTGGGGTTGGAGGGTGGCTGCTTTTTAATTCACATTCATGTTTTTAACAATGCACCAAGTACAATGCCATGCACTTAATAGATGCTCCACAGAAAATTAAAAAATAGGTGAAAAGTACTCCTTGGGTCAGTAGTTAAGGGGGAAGATATATTTTTTTAAAAAGAACTTTAAACCCTTTACTCTCTAGACAGACAAACGGAACCATCAAAAGCAGGTAGATTTTCCAGGATCTTACAGAGAAGGATGTGGCAGAACTTTGGGAATAGCCACTTTTTATGTTCTATCCCCTAAAGAAGATGAATAAAAGATCAGAAGATAGTCCCTTTACATTGTCTTTAGTTGTACAAGAGACTTCAAAGTGTACAGAGTTTTTCTCACTAGCATGGGAGTCAGGTAGTGGACAAAGTTTGGGGAGAAGCTTGGCTCTTTGGTACCTTCTCCAATTGGAGTGATGACCCACAGCAGGCATCTCATTGGACAACTGTCCTGACCCATTTTGTTTCAGACAAAGGGACTTTTTAGTGTCTTAAAATAAAGCTGTTGTTGTAGGGGATTTCTTGCCCTCAGTCTACAGTTCTTTCGTCTTCTTTTCTTGCAGCAGATGAGAAGTCTCTTCTCTTCCCTGGCACTTAGTGTGAAGATGTGTTCTTGAGGACCCAGGGACTGCTAGAAGGTCTCATCTTTCACTTTAAACAGTAGAGACTCTGCCATCAGAAAGAGCTGAAAGTTCAGTCCCACCACTTACTAGCTATGTGACCTTGAGCACCACTTACCTGTGCGTTGAAGCCTCATTTGGTGTAAAATGAGAGTAACAATGTACCTACCTCGCACAGTCACGTGCTGCTTAAGGAGGCTTCAGCCAGCAATGGACTACGTGTGCGGTGGTGGTCCCATAGATTATAATGGATTGTAAGTAAAGGGTTTGTTTGTGATGTTGAAAGAAAAGGCTGGACTAAGATGTCGAATTTACCACTAGATCGGGGTGGTTTGAATACATGAGGAGGCTCCGCATGTAGTCCACCCTCCAGGGGTCGGATGGACCTAGATTCGGCGAGACATCTCCCCATGTATGTGCACGCACATGCACACACACCGCACATGCACGCGTTTGCACTTGAACTCGTGTGCACAAACTTACTTCCCTTCATTTCTCTTATCTCCTCCCAATCCCCTCTCCCTTTTCTCCCTCCTCCCCCTCTCCTTTTATTTTCCACCTTGAGCTGTATCCCTCCGTGTCTTTTTGGATCTCTGCTCTTTCTTTCTCTCCCTTTCCCTTCTTTCTTCTCTCCCTTCCTCCCTCCATTCTCCTGATGTCTACTATCACTCTGAAACAGCAAACTCCGCAGCCCTCCCCATGCCCCCACAAAGGAAAGGAAAACACACACTTTATCTTTTATACCATATTATTACTGTACCTTTTCTATGTTTCGGTACACAAGTACTGCTGTGTTGCAATTGCCTGCAGCATGCAGTACACTAACGTGCTGTACAGACTTGCAGCCCAGGAGCACTAGGCTGTACCATACAGCCTAGGTGTGTAATAGGCTGGACCATCTAGGTTTGTAAGTGCCCTCTGTGATGTTTGCAAAAGGACAAAGTCACCTAAGGATGCATTTCTCAGACTATATCCCCTGTCCTTAGGTGACACACAATTGTAATGTTAATGGTGCTCTGTTCTCTACTTCTTATAAGGACACTAATCATCACGGGGCTCCATCCTCATGACCTCACCTTCTCAATATCTGAGATCCATTTAGTTAACAATACAATTCTTGTAGAAAGGAGAAAGATAACCATGGATTAAAGAGGCTAACAAAAATGAGTTGCCATGTAGGACTAGTAGCCTTAATAAACTATAAGAGTCTAGACCTGTTATCTAATTATCAGTGGAGAGAAAGCACACAGATCACATATTTTAAAATCAAAATCTTTGTTTTTAAGCCTCAGTAATCACCAAGGTAGAATTTTCTTTTTAAATTTAAAGAAATCATTAAGGTAGATACTGCCAAATGTCATTATTCAATCATCTTTTTCCCCAGCCTTGTTAATGGAGTTGAGATACGTTATTTACAGTCAGGTAACATGGGAAACATCAACATGTTTGTTACTCAAATATTCCAAACTCATTTCTGCCTCAGGGCCTTTGTACTTATTTTCTCACTACCTGGGGGTCTCTTTCCCCAGAATCTTAGAAAAGAAATCATACACATCATTTAGCTCTCTCCTTCCATATGACTTCTTCCACACGGCCTTCCCAGGCCTCCAGCTCTCCTACAGCACCTGACACCCACTACCTCCTTTCCCTGATTTGTTTTCTACACCAACACTTATTGATTTCAAAATTACTTGTTCATTTAAATGTTAATTTTCTTCCCTCCCTTAATGTATCCATCTCCCCTGACGGTCACTAGGACAAACTATCTGATCCACTGCTCAAACAGTGCCTGGAATATCATAGTTGCTTCACAATCATTCCTTGGATGAGAGTTGGATAATTGGTATGTATCTCTGGAAATAAGAAATCCTTAAGGACCTTATTCTTAAAATCAATTCCCAGAACCCCATTCTGGGATAATCTCTATAATAGCAAATATGATTTATACCCTGCCATGTAAGGCAAGCTCAGATAAATTAACTTTCCTCAGGGCTTAAAGCTAATATGTGGCAGAGCCAATGGGTATCTGAACCTGGTGTCGGATTTGAAAGCCCCTGATCTTTTTGCCCCACTCTGACGATGTCTGATATCCTGCAGACATGGTGACCAAATTTCCCAGCATTGAAAGGCAAGGTGTTCCACCATCAAAAGTAGTTCTATATTAACAAATTAGAATACTACACAGAAGTAAAAAGAAATAAGCTACTGCCACATACAACAAAATGGATCTCACAGGTATTATGTTGAATAAAAGACACCAGATCCAAAAGCCTCCAGTGTGGTCCCATTTATATGGAGTCCAACAACAGGCAAAGCAAATGACAATAATAAAAGTCAGAAGTATGGCTGCCTCTGGGACTGGCACAAGGCACAGGACAACCTCATTGGCGCAAGAAGTGTTCTGTGTATGTGTGTACATATGTCAAAATCTCCAGATGTACACTTAAGGTTTGCATACTTTACTGTGTGCATGTTATACATTAATAAAGAATCAAAACTGGACAAAAATCGAAGCATAAAAAAGTCAAGATATTTATAGAAACAGTGAGATAGAACAGTTTAAATTAGGATGACCTGGAAAATTCAGGAGATGTGGTGCCCATAGTTAAAGAAAAACCTAACAGACCATCCAGATGGCAATTCACAATTGTCTCAGTGGCTGACAGCTGACGGGAAGATGAAACTAACCTCTGCCATCTGTCTGAAACCAACTCAAAAAAAGCTGAGCCACATAAAAATTTAGAGAAGTGTCTTGTTTTTTCCCCCGCCTGTTTTGCCTCAGTCCCACTTCTTGAATTTAATGAAGCACTTTCTTCTCAGATCTGGTTTTTCTCCTGACCGCCTTACACTCTCCCTGGAACAGCGAGGAGAGACGAGCAATGCCTAGCAAACTCGAATGGTGTTGGGCAGGAGAATAAGCTTGTTTTACTGCTGTTTGTCATTGGAATTATCTCACATTCAAAGGATTACAGTGAAGACAGCAGGTCTTTTCCCCCGTTTTTAAAATTAAAAGTCATAAAAATGCCAAGGGATTTCTGCACGGAACTATCCAAGAGACCACATGGGCTGGATCAGTCTTTATTAAAGGAACAGCCACTCCATGCGGAGGAACTGGAGGCCCGGATTCTTTAGGAAGACAGTTTGTGTGACTGTGGCAGGGTGGAGGTGACCTCGGGGCCTTACGAGACAAATGATGAATAGGCGACATCCTTGAAAAACTTTGATAAATGGCATTTCTGCAAACACCAAATCAAAGGACAGGATCCCTGTCCCAGCACGGGCCGAGCGAGCCCTGCATCTGGCCGCGCTGGCATGCCTGCTCAATGAAGTCATCCGAGCGTCTAAAGAGAGTTATGTCTGAGGCTGAGGCTTGTTTATGGAAAAATGAGTTTCGGGGCTTGGCTTCGCTTGAGCACAGAGCCTTCTGGGCCGCGGGTACATTGGTTACTCTTTACAAAGTAGCTCTTGTCCTCAGGAACAAGTGTCCCGGTTGCCGGCCTCGGCCTGGAGCTCAAAGGTTCGGCCTATCGGTTTTCTTCATTTCCTGTGGGCCCGGCCACCGCCCCGTCTCAAAGGGCAGCTTTTACAACTGGCCCTCCGCTCCCTCGGCCGCTGGTCCCTCATCCAAATAAGGGAGCCAAGAAACACACGAAGTGTAGATGGCTGGGAGCAGAAAAGGGTGGCAGGAGGCGATGTGGCTGTTTGACAGTGTCACTGGCCTCCTCCAGGCCGCTCTCCGCACTCACAGGCGTCCCCTAGGAGTGCTGCGTGGCCTCCCGCCTCCTCTCGGGGACAGATGGAGCTTTTAGGACTCAGAGGCCCAGGACAGGTTGCTCTTCACACTTGTTCCCGTGCGATTTCCTGTTCCCACGCTCTTCTGTGTCAGAAGAATCTGACTACCTATTGCCATTTTCTGCCTTCATCGAGAGCGGTATGCGAAACTAGGACAGATATAAGCACCGAGAGGCTTTTAATTATGTTTCTTTGCTCCAAGTCTCCGTGGAACGCTCAGCATTTCCAGGATAAACGTGGCGTGATGCTGGGGGACTTGAACTACTGTTGATATTTGGGGGGAAACAAGAAAACATGAACTGAAATTTTATCAGGGGTGGTGAGGGCGGCTGTGGCAGGCAGGGTCCGGCATCGTCCATGGAACAGGTTATGATGCGTGGACTCTTCTTCCCTCTCCTTGGAAAGCTGGCACTTCCTCCAAGGTATGCATGGTGAAAGCAAGTCTAAAGAAGCTTCCATTGCTCTGTGCCTCTTTCTTTAGTCTCTTCGCATTTGGAAATAACAGGAAATGTGTTTAGGGGTGGGGATGAGAGAGAAGGGTGGAGGAATTTGCATTGTTACACAATGAGGCTATCAGTGAGAATCACTATTCCTATGGGGCACATCTTGGTGACCTTTCTCCATTACCCTCGCTCAGTCATGTGTTGGATCACCAAAGGAGGGGACAGGTCTGAGAAAGGGAGTTCCCCCTTGCCCTTTCCTTAAAGCTCATGGAGTCATCCAAGTGAATCAAAATATCTCCTGCCCTGTGAGATGCACAGTGGTCATAGACCCAGGGAGGCCTGGCAGACTTCAGTAGGCTCCTCCGTGTTCCCTGGTGTGGACTCTGGCCTCCCTCCACTCAATCATCTATTCGCTGCACAGACATCTTGTTACCACTGCGAGGGCCCTCTTTCCAGTACTTGAATCCCAGTGATGTCCCAGAGTTTCTCAGAAAAGACAAATGTGGCTAACTATAATTAGGAAAATTTTAGTATCCTTGATACATCAATAAATTATATGAGACATAGGCAATGTGGCTGCATCGATTTTTTCTCAGCGGTATTCCTTTTTGAAGGCATCATATAATCCAAAAGAATCACCTTCTCCAAGCTGCACAATCTTCTGATATCAGCACCTTCCCAAATCTGTATCCATCTTATTTGAAAGGAGAGTCAAGAAAAACTTCACTAAGCAAGATGCTGTGACCTTTGGCCTCTGTCTCGGGCTGCCCTTACCCGTCTTTTCCTTTCTCATAGAAACTTGGATTTTTCAGAATCTTTCCATAAGCACTGAAGAATCTAAGTTGTACCAGATATTTTGACCTTTGAAACTATACCCCAGGTTTAAATATATAGAGATCCAACAACCAGTGTTTAGAATAGGAGCTCTTTTGATATTTGGGGTAGAAAAATTCTTAGTTCTGTGGGACTCTCCTACACATTACATTGGTTAATTATAACATCTTAGTCTGCTCAGTCTGCTCTAAATGAAGTCATTCACTTGGATGGCTTAAATAACAAACATTTATTTCTCACAGTTCCGGAGGCTCAAAGGCCCAAGATCAAGTTGCCGGGGGTCCCATGAGAGCCCTCTTCCTGGCTTGTAGACAGCCATCTTCTTGTGTCCATATGGTGGTGAAAGGAAGCTCTTGGTCTCTTCCTCTTCTTAGAAGGACACTAATTCCATCATGTGGGCACCACCCTTATGCCCTCATCTAAACTTAATTCTATCCCAAATGTTATTGTTTGGGGGGATTCGGGCTTCAACCTACACAAACATTCAGTCCAAGGCAACATCCCTGGTCTGAACCCACTAAAAGCCATTAGTGACATCCATTACAATAAACTGAAACACTAACCTACATTTCCTAATGCTCTCAGCAGAGAACCACTAAATGAAAACCAACTTACAAACAATCCAAAACATTTTAAGACAATGGGAGAGGTTGTTTATTATGTGAGAAAACACATCCTGGAAAGCAACACCATTGCAGTCATGACACTTGACACCACATCCTTGTACTAGAAGCCTGGAATGCACCCTTAATTCTGAGTTATGCCACCAGTTCTTATCTTAGGCACCAGGCCAAATACTAGCAGCTCAAAACATAAGATGTGGTTCCTGTTCTCAAGGAGTTCACAGTCCAATGGAAGAGAAATACTAATAAGTCAGTCCAATAAGTAATGTATTCTCAACAATGAGACTATTTGAGAAGGGCAAAGGGAGCGTAACAGGAGTGGGGAGTGAAGGCAGACACCCCAAAGCAGTAAAGAAACCATCTGAGAGGCTGTACACATGGTGTGAAGTACCTGGCATACGGAGCAATTCTGCCTCTGTTTAAAGTCCCTCTCTGCCCCTGGTCAGCTGTGTGAAACTGGGTAAATTTTGCGTCTCTCCAGGACTCAGTGTCTTCATCTGTCAAATGCAAATACTGAAAGTAGCTATCTCACAGGGTGATGCTGAGGCGCAAACAAGTGAAAGCATACCTCAAAGGGACTGGTGCTTAATCAATGCTTATCATGATGATTTGGGGACTTGAAGGATGAACATGAGCTTGGTAGGAATACAGGCATCAGAGAACAACTGAAAGAATTGCCACTCGTGAAGAACCTTCCCTGTGCACTGATTTCTAATTTTGGCTGCCCCCACTTACAAGATGTGTTCTTGAGTAAAACCTTAAGTCTATGAGCCTCGGTTTCATTGTCTGTAAAATGAAGATTATACCACCTAACGCAAATAGAAATAATGGTGCTGTGCAAACTCTGAAGTCTCTATAAATATGAGTGGTTACTGCCCAAAACATAGGAAGCCACTTAGATAAAAAAAAATAATAATAAGAGGACATGGATATTGTTCCCTTTTGATACAGGCAATTTACTTTACTTCTCTGAGCCTCAATTTTCTTATCTGAAAAATGAGATTATAATGTCCATTTCATAGGGTATCTTGTGAGGATACAAGGAGGTTGTTTATACAGAGTTGCTCCAGCCTGACCCATAGTAGATGCAGTAAATATTCATTTCCTTCTTTCTTTTCCTTCTTTTCCTCCAAACTTTAAGAAATTTCTTGAATTAAATTCATGAAGCGTTTATGCCTGGAGGGCATTATCTCCTTGTTCCCAGGCTGCCAGTGGAAGCTGCTCCTCAGCTAGGTCAGAGGGGACATAGGGAGGGGCCGCAGGAGCAGGCTGTCCAGGCTCCACAAACATGCTTTGCTCCTGGCAATGTCTGTTGAAAGTTGACAGGAGACTGCACAATGGTGTCCCCGAGATCAGTCTCAGGTGACTCTCCCACGGGGAAGTGTCACAGAGGGCTCCCATAACTGGCAGCTGCAATTGATTCCAAATAAGTCTGTCTTCCACAGAAGTGCAAGTAGCTCACAAGAGAAATAGAAATGAGATCAAATGACTTCCAGTGCACTTGGGAAGGAAGCCAGAGCATGTGACATTCTGAGCCATGTGGGCTCATAAAACATGCCTCTATCCCTGCCTGTGTGCCATGTACCCAGGGAAAGCACAGGGGCGTAGAGGAAGGCAATACCCAGGATTGGGGCTAGTTAGGCTGAGGCCGCCCTCTGGCTTGACCTGGGGCTTCTCATGTCCCCAGGGGGACTGGATTAGGGCGCAAAAGGTATTTTTCTGCTCTGAGAAGCTCGGGGGCAGAAATGAGACAGTAGTGAAAAGAGTCCCTTTAGACTCTGCCACTAATTTTGTGCCCTTGAGTGATCTGTGCTCCTGAGTTTTCTCCATCACAGACCAAGAGGTTGTGATGAGATGTTTTATGGTCCCTTTAGCTCTTCTTTACTTAGGATTCTGTGATGCTTAGTCTCTGTGTCCCTTATGCTCACAAGGAAAAGGGATCTCTTGGATGGGCAAATATTTTGATTAAAAGTTACGATCAGACCCTAGCCGGTTTTGCTCAGTGGTTAGAGCATCGGCCTGGGGGCTGAAGGGTTCGATTCTGGCCAAGAGCTCATACTTCGGTTGCAGGCTCGATCTCCCTCACATTGATGTCTCTCTCCCTCACTCCTTTCCACTCTCTCTGAAAAGCAATGGAAAAAATATCCTTGGGTGAAGATTTTTTAAAAAAGTCATTATCAGTAGCACGAATAGCTCACTGACAAATTTTAAAGAGTTAGATGGCACTTAAATCTATCCTAAAAGACAATGAGTCTACTTTGGATCCAGGTGCTGAGATTTGGAAGGTCTTGCATGGTGTCTGAGACCTCCATTGAAAACATGGCATCTGAGAGTCCTGAAGGGGAAAAAGGCCTGGGTGGAGCCCCCTGCTCCATTCTTCCCAAGCCATGCAAATTCCAGCAAGTTGTTCAACCTCCGTGAGGCTGAACATCTGTCAAACGGGAGTAATAACGGCACCTCCTGCAATGACTGGAGGTTTACATGAGAGAAGAGTATTCTAAGCACAGAGCATCGTGTTCTAAAACTGAATTCATCTTCTCCTCCAATTTTTATCTTTTTTTTGTTTTCCATTTAGGTAAATGGCCTCACCGTCAAAACCAAAAACCTCAGACTCCTTGTTTTTTCTTAGTCTTTCCCTCTGCTCCAACACCAAATCATCAAGGCCTGTTTATTTGACCTTCTGAAGACCTCTTTATCTCTACACTCTCCAGGCCAGCCCAGTTCACACCTGTCTCTCTCTCTCTCTCTTCTAACTTACTAAAACTTCCTAACTTACTTTCCACATCTAATCTTATCCTTCAGGGGAAAGCTACAGTGATCTCTTGAAAATGCATATAGTAATGTGCATTGCTCATGCTAAGAATTTACCAACAACCACCCATCAATGGCTCCTACAGTAAAACCCAGGTTTTCAAGATTACTCCTGTACCTGCCCCAGCCCGACCTCTGCCTCTCATATTTTTCTTTTGAGTCATTTTCTGCCACCTTTTCTGAGTTGAGGTCAGATTTATGAGGTCAAATTTTTAAAGAAATATGGTGAAGGGAAGATGATTGGCAAGTGTTGGGTGACTATTGTAGGTGTATTTTACTCAAACCTTTCAGCTTTTTCATTCCTCTCCAAGCATTTCAAGCTGTGTCACAAGTCAAGTAACTGATAGAGGAAAGGTAAGTCTCCCCTCTCTCTGTCCCTGTCTCTCTCTCTCTCCATTTTATATGCATTTATAGGAGGCAATATATTATTATGTTTAAACATTTCTTCCCTCCCATTTCCTTGTCTTCACCTCCTTCGTTCTTTCTTTCCACCAGCAATGACTGAAGAATAACTATAGGGCAGGCTTTCTAATTTCAAGCTTCATCTTTTCTTGGCTATATCAGCTCCTGATTAATCCTGTTAGAAATGTGCTGGAAATGTGGAATGGCGCACGCAGCAAGAAAGATCCAAGCCAAGATTTACAGGAGCAGTGTCTGAGATTTTCTAAAGAAATTCATAACAAACAACAGGATAAAAATCACTTGGAAACAAAAGTCACAGGTGACCTTAGTGTGATGCATGAAGTGAAAGACCAGTATTTCTCCATCTTTCCTTATATGTAAATCTCTCTCTCTCTTTCCATGACAATATGCACTTAGATAATTTTATGCTTGAGTCTAGTCATTTTAAAAGCAGTATTTCAGCCCGGCCAGGCATGGCTCAGCAGTTGAGCATCCACCTAGGATCCAGGAGATCGCAGTTTTGATTCCCGGTCAGGGCCCATGCCAAGTTACGGGCTCCATCCCCAGCAGGGGGCCTGCAGGAGGCAGCCGATCAATGACTTTCTTATCGTTGATGTTTCTCTCTCTCTCTCCCTCTCCCTTCCTCTCTCTGAAATCAATTAAGATATATTTTAAAATAAATAAATAAAAATTAAAAAATAAAAGTATTTCACATGTAAAATATCTGAGAAAGCAGGAAATTAGGAAGCCCCCCCCCCCCATACATATGCCGCTCTAGATTATTTGCTGGTTAATTTTATCTATTTCTAGTTGAAGATACTCTCTGATTAAAGCCAGTTCTTTTATATATATAAAAGGAATATTATACACACATGCACACATATAAAGCATAGCATCAGTATACAAACAAAACAGGACTGAAAATAATACATGTTTGCTGATGACAGAGGTGAAATAATGAGGGCTCTTACTGGAGTACATGTTTTTATCACTATGAAACATTTTTAGGAAAGGGAAGGCCTGCTTTCTCATTGTGTAGAGCAAGGCTTGGCAAAAGTTTTCTGTAAAAGGCCAGATGATAAATATTTTAAAATTTGCAGGCCATACAATCTGTCTCAACTATTCAACTCTGCCATTGCAGTACAAAACCAGTCATAGAAGATTTGTAAATAAATGGGCTTGGCTGTGTTCCAATAAAACTTTATTTCTAAAACCAGTCTGTGGGCTGGATTTTTCCCATGGGCCATGGTTTGCTGATCCCCACTAGGTTAGCTGAACCCTGGTATAGAAGGTAAATACTTATTTAAATGATGATTGCTTGCAATATACACCTCTGCTGGCTATTTGCTGTTTTCCAGATCCACTTGCTACCCTTCTTCACCCTGCTTTCTGTAGGGAAGACTGACCTCTCTGGATCCATCACTGGACAACCTTATTCCCTGGCTTCTGTTTGAGTCTGGACAATAGAAAGCACTGTTAGAAAACTGGAAGGCAGGAGCAGAGTAACAACAAGGTATGTGGTCTCCTGGCTTTCTCCTTGCTGGGTTAGCAAATGTTTGCTGTGTCCCTCTACCAAAGGTCAAAGCTCTGGTTCTGGTGGCTTCTTATAACTACAGCGAGGCTCTCAGGGTTCTACGTAGCACTCCCACCTCTTGTCCCTTCATGCTTCAGGATGCTAACAGCTCCCTGCTGCTGCTAGCCGCTGAATATTCCCCCTTGGTTTCCTTCAAACCAAAGTAATTCCCAGTCCCCCTTCAGTAAATAATTCCTTTAATAAATTGCCTTCAACTGTTCCATTGAAATGTGTCATGAGTTTCCTGTCAGGAACTCTGACTTAGTTAATTTTTTTCTTCAAATAACTTTAAAACTTTGTCATGTCAAGATGCTATTGTATATATTGCACAGAGGTCAGTTATTGTTAAACAAAGCAAAGCAAAACACTACTTTAGTTCACGTGGCATCAAAACAAGGCACCTGCCCTGGTCACGAGGTTCTATCTTCTTTATTTGCTAATGTTAACATCCTTCAAAAGCTGCCTCCTACACACCTCCATCCTGCCACATGTAATTTAAAAATAAAAGCAATGTTAAAACATTAAACAAGTAGGAGGGGAAAAATCAATGTTTTGGTGTTTTTCCTAAAACAGCTACTTTTATGTTTTAAAAATTTACAAACCATTTTGAAATAAAATCATTGCTCTTCTCCTTATTTATTGGTATCCTAAGCATGTACCTGATCTGTCCGTTGGGAAATCCAGCATCGTCCTGTAGCATAAAGGCCAAACTCCTCACCATGGAATTAAGAATTCATGAGTCAGCTGGGGCAGCTCAGCTGGCTGAGCATCATTCCATGTACCGAGAGGTCATCAGTTCAATTCCCAGTCAAAACACATGCCCAGGTTGTGGGCTCAATCCTTAGTAGGGGGCGTGTGCAGGAGGCAGCCAATTGATGTTTCTATTTCTCTCTCCCTCTCCCCTCCTCTGTCAAATCAATAAAACCATATTTTAAAAAATAAAAAAAGAATTCACAGTGACCTGGTTTCTGCCTACCTCTCCAGCATTGTCCGCTGCCATCGTGGCCTTCCATTCTTTGTGCTTCAGGCACCTATGGTCATGCGGACTCTGCAATGTCAACTAAAGTCTTTGTGAATGGGGAGCCCTGGAGTTGTGCAGTGTCAGGTGACTCTATTTCAGCCATGCTTAATTGTATTGTATCCATTCCTAGCCCTGTCCCCTACACACACACACACACACACACACACACACACACAAGTGCAAGTTCAAGTCTGTGATTTTGTTCAGACTTTTACATTATATGGAATGCTCCCCCTCTCCCCACTCCAGCATTCAGGTCCTGTTCGCCAGGTTAATTCCTGCTATTCTTTGAGCCTCAGCTCAGAATCCTTTCCTGCAGGCAGCCTCTCCTGAATGGCTCACTCCTTGACTCATGCCTCCTACAGGCTTCCAGCAGCATATTTCACACTGGTCTTCTGATGCTCCCATTTATCACTAGACTAGGCGAGTCTTAAGGGCAAAGATCTTTTTTCTTTTTCATCTTCTGTCTATTTGGGTTGATGAACTTAATTATTTCGAGTTCTTTATATCAGAGCCTTCTGAAAGCTATAACACAAGAAGCTAAAGTCATTCCTCAAAAATGTATGAAGCTGTCAGAAAACCCTTCGCATTCTTTCATTTTCCATTCTCAGCACAGGTGGTTCAATCCCAGTCCCTAGATGCTCACATACTAGGTTTTCCCAGAGCTCTTTCTAACATAAAATCTCTTCTTGGATTTTGCCATGCTTAGGTTGAGCTGGCTCAAGACTTAACTCTGCTCATTAAAATTCCTTCCTTCTTTGTCGCAAACTATTCAGCCCAGCTCTCTGGCAGTTGATTTGATGAATCAACATTTCCAAGAGGGTGTAGCAAATCATTTAAGGTAGTATTTTAATCTTTATAATTATTTTTATAACCTATAGGTATAATTTATTTTTATAACCTACATAACTAGCACATCAAATCAGTAATTTCATAGTTATTGTTAGGAGGAGGCAAAAATAAGGGGAAAATTAGGTAGTTTAATTAAACAAATATTGAGTAAAAATACTGATAACACATAAATGTGGTGAAAATCAAGAAGAGGAATTTTCGATTATGATGGTCAGTTTTTTGTTGTTTTTAAAAAAATTTTTTTTTTTTTCTCACCTGAGGATATTTTTTCCATTACTTTTCAGAGAGAGCAGAAGGGAGAGGGAGAGAGAGAGAGAAACATCGATGTGAGAGAGACACATCTGTTAGTTGTCTCCCACTCGCGCACCGATCAGGGCCAGGGATCGAGCCTGCAACCGAGGTATGTGCCCTTGGCTAGAATTGAACCTGGGACACTTCGGTTCACAGGCCGACGCTCTAACCACGGTCTAACCACGGAGCCAAACCAGCCAGGGCTACGATGGTCAGTTTTAAGTGCCAGTTTCATTTGGCCACTGTATCCAGTTCTTCAATCAAATGTTAACCCAGGTGTCACTATGAAGGTATTTTTGTAGGTATAATTAATATCTACAGTCAGCTGACTTTAAGGAAGAGATTATCCTCTATAATTTGGTTGGGCCTGATTCAACCAGTTGAAAGGCTTTAACAGAAGAAGTGAGGCATCTCTGACAGGGAAGAAATTCTGCCTGCAGATTACAGTGTTAGCTCCTGCCCAAGAGTTCCAGCTGACTGTGCCATGATGGCCTGCCACGCAGATTCCAAATATGTGTAGTCAGCACCTACAATTGCCAATTGTGTGATGATAAATGATAGACAGATACTTAGATAGATAGACAGATGATAGATAGATGATAGATGGATGGATGATAGATATCTTACTGGTTCTGTTTCTCTGGTAGAACACAGAATAACATCTCAAACGGCTGAGGTTTTGCTTGAGTTTTTATTGCCTGAGATAACTTCATATTAACTCTGACCTTCTGGAAACAATGCTTAAAATCAGCACTTGCCTTTGATGTTTAGTATTGTTTATAAACAAAATTTGAGATATTGGTATTTACACCTTGATAAGACACCTTTGCTCCATTCTGCTTCCGCCTTCTCTATTTGCATTAGCTTGTGGACCTGCTGTCCCTGCCAAGTATGTCAGCTGGGCAGGGAGAGTCATATATTTCAGCTGACATATATAACCTGACTCAGTAAAACAGGGCTGGTACTTGATACTAATGGGAGCTGTCAAAATAGAGGGGCTTCTTAGAATCCTGAGATCTTAGAATAGTTAGACTCCACAAAACCCTTGCATCAAAATAATCTGGAGGATTTTTTTATTTAAAAATAGGATTTTCTATACCCCCATCTCCATTCTACTGTCTCAGAATGTCTTACAGAGGGCCACAGGACCTTCATTTGGACAAGCTCATAGCATGATACTTGTATGTACTAATGTTTATAAACTATCACCTAAGGAGTTCGCTAGAGGACATGCAGAATGGTTGTAGCTTTATATTTTTTTCAGTTTTTGAATTCTGTAAAAGATTGTATTTGAGAAATCTCTATTGCAGCTATAAGAATCCAAAAGTTTTGAACCCACTGAACTAGGTTGAATTACTGACCCCAGTTCTCTCCCTGTACTGCACCCTTGCCATGGCCTCTTCATGGGTGACCTATATTTCAACACTCCTTGGCTTTGGGGTTGGTCATGTGACTTGTTTTAGCCAACGGCAGATGAGGGCAGAGTGACCTGCAGACTTTCAGTGTAAAGAATTATTATGGTGATAGCGAAATGATACATAGTCTAATTCCCTAATTTTACAGATTGGAAATTGAGGATGTAAGAAACAAAGTGACTATCTTAAGGAGCTTTAACCCAAAGAAGTAACTGAAAATGGTAGGATTGTCACAGCAGGCCAGAAGATGGACAAATTGAGAAAAAAGGTGTCCAGGACTCTTCTTTCCATCTCCCAAAGTAGAACAGCCAGCATCCTCAGGTTGAGGTGCCTTTGGCATAGTAGCATTGGTCTCCTCCAGAAAACTCCACATATCATGCTCAGCCAAGAAAACAAATGAAGTTCAATGGGACCACTTCATACTCTTCAAGGTGGGGCTTGGTGTCTTTCTACCTCCTCTGCTGACCTCAGCTCAGCGACTCTCAAACAATCATGCACTGCCTATTGGCGTGAAAACAAATGCCGCGAAATGCTATCGTCTTGATCATGACAATTTCTTTTTAACACCTGCTATTAAGATGTATGTATCCACAAGCCTTTATTGAATACTTCAATAAAGCATCTTACCTATTGGACAACTGCCTATAGTAGCTATTTAACAAGGGGGAAATAAGAGTGGAACTGTTTATTATATTAGAGTCCCTTTAGTCCTCAGACTTGAAATTGCTCTCTATAACTCAAGAGTGTCCACACTGGGTGATTGAAGCACAATATGCTATAGAAGAAACTACTAAAGGAAACTACATACTCATGATAACCTAAAGGACATCTGTTTAATGCCTGCACATGTCAGAGCCTAGTGCTTCCAGTTACCACAGTCTTTCTTAGAAACTGTTTTGCCAAATATCTTGAATTCAGGCCTCAGCATTCTGCCCATTCACGGCCACATGGTAGGCTCAGTGCTAAAGGGGCATTAACATTGCAGGTCGTTGCACAAGGCTCAGACTACTCAATGTTAAAAAGGAAAAAGAAAAGATAAACATGGTTCTAGGCACATTCCGTGCCTCATCTCCATGGGCCAGTTCCTGTTATCCATCAAGTAGGTTTTAAAATAGTCCACGTTCTTCAGTCCTGCAAAGCCAACAGTGCTGGAAAGTTGGCAGGTACACTTGTTTAAACAAAGCTCCCAAGTTTTCTGCTGGCAGGTGTTTCCAGAGTTCTTGGAGCACAATTCTTTGGATAGGAGGTTTGCCAATATACATAGCAACAGGGGGGGAAAAGAGTGTTTGCCCTTGCCACAGTGGAGACACCAAAATGCCTCAGATGCAAAGCTGGATATTCGGAGCAGGGGCTTAATTTGGCTCTAGGTCAAAGCATAAACAATAATACAATCCCACATCTCTCATCCAGAAGTCTGATGGGCTTCAGAGTGGGATAGGACCACTTATCAAGTCAGCAATCTGGGCTCCCCAGCCATCTCTGTACAATTGAGCCCAACAAGTTTGATTTTCTCTTTTTTGTTAATTCCCCCACACTCCTGAAGGTGCCATTATTAAGTGTTCAGCTAATTCAGCTTGAAACTGAGGCAGGGGTGGTGGGTTTGAAATGTAATATGATGAAGGCAGAGCAGGTAAGAGTTTATTCTTCCCCCATTCGCCCTTAGGCATCGATTTTAGTTACTCTTAAATCCAGCTTTTCAAAATTGAAACCTGGGACTGCTTTAAAAGCACATGACTAGCTTTATAATCCATTCCTTGGCAGTTGGGCTAATTCACATTTGCTGTCGTTAGATTCCTTAGCCGTTTAATTAAACTCAACATAGGTGCTGGAAGTCCACAAGAGAGAAGTAATCCCTTGTCTCTCACCCTGAGCTGAGTGAAAATAAATAGAATTTCTTTTTAGAGCAAGACCAAAGTCTCACTAGGAGAAACATAAGCATGAGAGGGAAAGGTTTGGGGCAAAAGTTTTTAAAACTCAAAGGAAGTCCAAATATTTCTGGCTTAGAAAGTACTTACTGGTCATTAAATTATAACCCCGTGAAAATTAAGAGTTTCAAATCCTGCCTAAAAAATTTAGAATATTAGTCATTATTAAGAGTTATTTTAAGCCATTTCTTCTTTAGCTACTTGCTAGTGGTGAATGTGTATTGGGTTTAAGTTCTTTCAGTCTTATATTAATTGGCCTTATCTGGGGTTCACTTGATGCCTCTGTGTTACCCCTTGTTTCCATCTCCTTCATTTTATCTTGTCATTTCATTTCTTTGGAAGGTTCTTTACAAATTTCAAAACAAAGATACCCTTTATTGATGTTTTGGGTTTAGAATGGGTCTTTTCAGAAGAGTGGGTCTTTTCATGGATATAGCTGAGGCTCTTATCTCATAAAATCCATCAGTTTCAAAAAAAGAACTGGACATTTCATTTCAGGGGGAAACCGATTTTTCCCTCATGTTAACTGTAGCTACAAAAAGAAACCACATTGGTCATACCCTGAGTGTTTCACCTCAAGAGGATGTTTGAAGGAATAACACTGGTTGAAAATACAGACTTTGCTCAGACAGACCTGAGTTCAAATACCAACTTTGCCACCAACTCGTAGGGTGTTTTAAAATGAGGCTCTTAATTCAATACTAGTTGAATCCTGTCACTGCCTCTTTCTAGCTGTGAGACTTAGATCAGCTTATTAAACTTTCTGGGCTCTGCTTCCTCAAGGGAAAAATGGGCAATATGAGTGGATATGATGGACAGAATTAATAAGGAAACACATGTCAAGTGCAGATCCCAGAAAAGCAACTCGAGATGAGAATAGCCACAGACATTGGGAAAAGTGTATCTGGCTGCAACCTCAACATCACCTTATTTTTTGTTTCAACTTTCATTGTGTTTTATAACAAGCACTGGTTGTAGGAAAAGTGGAAAATATAGAAAAGTTTAAAAATGAGAATTGTCTAATCACTCATAGAACCATCTGCCAGAAATAATGATGATGGAGAGTTTGGTTAACTCCTTTCTGACTTAATCATGAAACATCCAGGTGACATTACATTGCTCCTCAAAGTCTTCCTTTCTACCTTGAAGGGATGTGCCTGCTCTTTCTCACCAAAGTGAGTGGAGAAGGCTATGGGAAAATTGATTTCTAGGAGATAAATCAGGAGGAAGGATCCTGAGAAGATCTCAGAGGAAATGAATTTTTCTCTTTGTTTTCACCAGTGAAGAAATGCTGTAAATTCCAGGCAGGAGATTGTTTTCTGCCAGATCATTTCTGGAAGAGGCAATAGTGCTAAGTCAGAGTTTCTCCCAGAAAGATACCAGGCCCTGGAGGAACGCTGCTGGGTGTTTCGGTAAGTGTGATGAATCAATATGGTGTTTGCAGTTCACTCCCAATGACTAAATTGGAGAGGATTGATAAAGCAATAACGTTTTTAATAAGTTGCCTCCCTTTCCCTTGACTAATGAAAAATTTGTGAACACTTTTTGCTGTCCCTGTGGTCTTCATTAGAAAAATACATGAACAATTTTAAAAGTTTCTTCTAAAACTTACTTGTTAACAATCTTTATATGTCATATTTAACATATTGCTGCATTATATTTGTCATATTAATGGCATAGCTACCATTGTCGGGTGCTGTGTTTGTGCAGACATCCTGCAAATCCAGTTTTAAAATTAACAAAACTGAAGCTTGGAGAGATTACATAAATTGCTCAAGGACACAGAGTTAGTGAGTGGTAGAAGTGGAGTTTAAACACAGGTCTACCACAGTCCCCAAATCATGTTCTATTCGCTACAACCTGTTATGCCTTGGTGTGTGTGTGCAAACACAGGCCCATATACACTTCATGCCACTCACCAGAAAACAAAGCAACTGTTTATAAAGGAAGATATGACTAATTATGGAAATATTTTATGGACGAATATGCTTTGCATGGGGTTTATTTGGAATAAAACACTACAGCCTTAGATTTATAATTCTTTTGGGAACTTCACTAGTATCTGTGTGGCAGTTAATCATTTTAATGCATTAATAAAATCCATTGATGGTCCAGAGCTTTTTACATTTACATGAATATTATATTTGCATAACCCAGAAAAAGAAAGAAAAAAACACCAGTGAGTTCTTAACAGGCTTTGAGGTGATTCCTACAGGACATGCACTCTTGTGTTCTTTGGAGATGACCACAGTTAAAACTTCCACCTACCGGAGGGTGAGCACAGGGCCTAGCTGGAAAGAGAGGGGGATTGGGGTTATCATGAAAAGATGACTTAAAATTATGTGCCGTGACTAAAAGCTAAGTCTTTCCTTTGTTTCTATAATTCATACAGTCTTCAATCCCTTAAAAAACGTAATAAATGTCAAAAAGGAACTTCTAGAACCACATGAAGTTTGTTTCCTCTTATCCTTTCTCCAATGAAATTCTACCAGCTTGGGATTGGGAAGAAGCCCTGTGAATCTGGGGAGGGAGGGAGAGGGGAGCTGATGTTTATCAAGCACCCACTACGGGCTGGGCACTCGCTAGGCGTTTCATGCAGCGAGTCTCTTCCCAACGCCCTGCAGAGAACATATTATCACCCCCGTCTTCCAGGTAAGAAACTGAGGCTCAGACAAACTAAATAACTTGCCTAATTTTACCCATCTATTAAGTATCAGAGGTAGGATACCAGACCAATTCCAAAGCCTTTCCACTGCATTAGGAAAGAAGAATTAGGTTCTGAACTTAACTTCCTCCATTTCACAGCTGTGGTCAGATTTGTTAATATCTGAGGTGTGAATATGTATCCCATTCTTTGGGTAAGTATAATCATTTACAATTCTGAATTCCAGATAAACCCCCAAAACGTATTTTGGCCCACACCCTGGAGTAAAAGAAGGCCCACACAGTAATAACCACATAGCTCTGATTTTGTGAGACACCGAACCCACCTTACATTTCTTCCATAGAGTTTTGCTCATGTTTAGAGTGTGATACACACACTCTGAATCTTTTTATGACATTAGGTATCTGCCACTTTCTCTTTTGCTGCATCTCACTGTGATGGTATCTTTAGCTCTTTATAAGGAAGGCTGCCTGTCTCCAGTAGTCACTAAATAGGTCCTCATTCCTGCTGATGTCGCCAAACCATCAACTCCCAGCACCACCAGTGCCATACTCTGTCCCTGCCCAAACTGCCAATACTACTGTTGCTGACATACTGAGATCCCAAAGCCAGTGAAGTAATTAGTGGGGGGCTGGGGGGGAATGGGAAAAAACAAAACAAAAAACCTAACTTTGTTTACTTGTTCATATTGCATGTCCATGGGGCCTGGGCTAGAGAACCATCAGGGTGACAGGCCCTGGCGATAGTCAAGATCCACAGCCCTCCTCAACACCAACCCACCACTCTTGAACCAATTTGTCTATGATTGCTTTGTCTTTCCCTAGGAAGTGAATTTTTTATTGATTGATAGAGAGAGAGATTGAGAGAGAGAGAAACATCGACTTGTTGTTTCACTTATTCATGCATTCATTGGCATATCTCGAGGATGCTCTAACCAACTGAGCTACCTGGGCAGGGCCGAGTGTGATCTTTCTTTCTTTCTTTTTTTTTTTTTAATATATTTTTATTGATTTCAGAGAGAGGAAGGGAGAGAGGGAGAGAGAGAGAGAAACATCAATGATGAGAGTCATTGATCAGCTGCCTCCTGCACACCCTCTGCTGGGGATCGAGCCTGCAACCCGGGCATGCGCCCTGACTGGGAACCGAACTGTGACCTCCTGGATCATAGGTTGATGCTCAACTGCTGAGCCACCCCGGCCGGGCCAGATGTGATCTTTCTTAAGAGGCATCACATTCCTTTTTGGAAAGACTGGCTCCAGATTCACAAGAGGTAAAGATAACCTGTTTGGGAGCCCTGCTGTGTGCTCCTGAGGGGAGAGGAGCCAGCGGGAAGTGAGCGAAGGCTGGCTGACTGCAGGCAGCGGGCTGGTGGGATCGGGCAGGACAGGCATTTTTGACCCAGGGAGTCGGAAGGCAGCTGAGCACTAACCTTTCTTGCCAATAACATTATAATAATTCCCTTTAGAAATTAAATGAGTATCCATTTTCTTTTTCTTGGTAATAACACAGAACTTTAAAAACAGCAGCTCCATAGCATAGAGGTTTCCTTGTGAATTTATTAGAATGAGGGAAAGAGGACAGGAGTTTAGCTAATGAGAAGGGTAGGGTTGGAAGCAATGTTGGAGCTTCAAATAAGTTATGTAAAAATAACTCTTGGGGTAGATCCAGTTTCTGTGGGGCCTGAAATTTATATAACACGGGGGACACTTTTTAAGAAAAGTAATGAAAAAAAAATTTACGTGATTTTTTCGAACACATGACTACAGGAACACACTGCCATTTGGGAGGGGCTGTGAAAACGAAGGGCTCTGAAAGCTAAGCCTCATTAGCATCGCGATAAAGCCCCTCCTAATGCCTTTCGTGCAGAGAGATTACCAACAACAGTCTTAAAATCACTCAAGCCACTGGCCCGGCCAAAGGTGTTGAACTACAGATTTTCTGAATTTCAAAACTTTCCCTATGTGAGTGGGCTGGGGGAGTTTGGAGAAGAGAAAGGGAGAAGGGAAAGGAACAGAGATTTATTTTTCTGCTGTGCATGCATGTGTGTGTGTGCATGTGTGTGTGTGTGTACACGTACAACTGGAGTCCACCAAGAGGGGTTTTTCGGGGTCAGTTCCAATGCACTCTGTTCTACAAAGATTTCAACACCTTCTTAGTAAACAAAGGCCAAAGAACCTGAGGCGAACAGCCAAAGAGGACGTGGTCTTTCAACACTCCCATCTGAAAAACACTGCGGAGGAACTTCCCGTATTAAGGTAACTGACCACATAAATCTTCCTGCGGAGACACAAGTTCTCTGTGTTTCTCACAAGTGTTTCGTTTGGATCACAGCTCTTCAAGGATGGGCTGGGGAGGGGGAGGGGGAGGGGAGGGGGAGGGGAGGGGGAGGGAGGCAGGAAGGGGGGGGCATCGGGAAGGTGGTGCCCTGTTCAACTGCCCTCCAGAAAGAAAGAAAAGGCCCTGGCACATGTGCCAAGTTCTGCGGCATAAATACCCTTAAGATGCCGACGTCTACGGGCTGATGGGACATGACTCAGTCAGAGCGGGGAGGACACGGACACCATGGGTTCCTGCAGGGCGGTGAGGTCCACCGCAGCAGAGAGATGCCTGGATGTAAACTTTCTGCTGGTTCCCGCTTCCTCGTGGAGCTGCAAGAACAGACCTTTTGTTTAAAATCCCTCTCAAATGTGAAAAGCAGGTGCTTTGCTTTGCCTGCAGCACCTGCAATAATATGCAGAGCATGGATTTCAGGTCCCCCATGCTCTTGAGTTAATTTTGCTGGATTAAAGAATATTTAGACTCTCGTGAGTAAGGCTGGCCAGGGTGTTGTGAATTCCAGATGGGGTCCTGGCAGCTTGCTCATCAAGTTCTGCTATTAGCAGCTGCAGCCTTCAGAAGTTGAGGCTGGGGGTAGGGTAGGAGTGGGGGGCTCACGCTTAGGGAAAGGATGGAAATATTAAGACTGTGTCACCATTTACCAAGGGTTACTTAAAATATAGTTTAATTTTGGTAGAATGTGCTTAAAGAAATGTTTCCAATCCAAATTTTTAGTTGATTGATGGGTAGACATCATTTGTTTATACATTAGGAGTACATGTAACTTGCAATAAATGTTTTTAATAAATTAATATACACTTGCAGTCCCTCCCTCCCTCCCTCCCTTCCTTCCTTCCTTCCTTCCTTCCTTCCTTCCTTCCTTCCTTCCTTCCTTCCTTCCTTTCTTCCTTCCTCCTTTCCTTCCTTCCTTCCTTCCCATTGAGTAATTACAAGGTTCTATGATAGGTGCTAGATTAAAACAATAAATAACATGAATCAGACATGTTGTCTACATGGAAGGGGCTCACAGTGTCAGGAAGAAGACACTCTTGGAAACATCTCCCTGAAGTACCATGTTTCAGGGTCTGAAATAGAAGGTTTAAAAGAACACAAAGCATGGAAGGAGTATCAACTCTGGCTGGAGTGAGGGGACAAAGAAGGGAAATCAAAGTAGAAGTTGTAGAGTCATAACACAGAAACGTAAAAGCTGAGAAGCCTGACGACCAGGAAGGTGGGACAGTGTGCAGACAGTGTGAGAAGGGACAGATGGAAATCCATCCGTTGACCGGGGCAATGCAAGGACTTCAGCC
This sequence comes from Miniopterus natalensis, assembly GCF_054644295.1. Taxonomy (NCBI): domain Eukaryota; kingdom Metazoa; phylum Chordata; class Mammalia; order Chiroptera; family Miniopteridae; genus Miniopterus; species Miniopterus natalensis. The sequence continues at coordinate 12,310,365 of NC_142095.1, read as the reverse complement.
TGCCTGGAGACGTGGGGACAAGAACCGAAAAGCGCTCTGTGTATCAAGATGCCAGGAGAGCCCTGGCTAGTTTGGCTCAGTGGTTAGAGCGTCGGCCTGTGGACTGAATGGTCCCAGGTTTGATTCCGGCCAAGGGCATGTACCTCGGTTGCAGGCTCAGTCTCTGGCGCCAGTCAGGGACCATGTGAGGATTAAAAAAAAAAAAAAAAAAAAAAGATGCCAGGAGAAATTTTATCCTAAAAAATCTTGAAAAACATGCCAGAGTGTTGGCATTTCATCCTGCCAGCATTGAGGAGCTATCTGTGAGTTTCCAAGTGTGGAGTGATATGATCACTTCTGGATTTTGTTTTGTTTTGCTTTTAAGGATCACTCTAAGGTTGCTGCATGAAGAATGAATTGAAGGATAAGAAGCGGAGACCATGGAAGCAGTTAGAATAGAATAATGGGCTTTGATGATGCTGTTGACCTTGGGGTCAAACTAATAAGGATGGACAAAGCAGAAGGAACTCAGTAATTTTAAGGAGACAGAATCGTTTGGACTTTGTCATCCTTCTGACGGAGGGTGAAGGAATGGTTTAAGCTGCCTCCCAGGTATCTTGTTAGGGGTAAAGGGTAGGGCAGGTACTTACTTAACGGTGGTGAAAGAAGGGACATTAGTGGAGGAGGGTCATAATTGGAAGAAAGATAACTAAAACCTAGGAAACTTATGTCTCCATTCCAGGCATCAGAGAAGGGAAGAAAAAAAAAAGACTGTGTATTGTTGCTTTAAGAATATTCCCTGGAAGACACACATGAGACTTCTGTTTACTTTCCCTTATCTGAGCTTAATAACATGTTTGCCCCCAGCTGCAAATGAATAAAAAAAAGTGGTCTTTATTCCAACTGAATATGTTACTCAAAAATATCCTATTATTAAGTGAAAAAGAGAAAGGTGATTTTAGGAGCAACTATTTGGAACCATTTGGAAATAGTTATTGGAGATGTACAATGCTAGATCCTATAGGGCCAGCTTCGTGCAGAGGGGAGTGTCAGGAAGCACCCCCAGGTTTCTGGTTTTGATGAAAGAATAGATGGTGGTTTCATTCGATCTGAGCAAAAGCTAGTTTGTGAGGAAGATCATGAACCCATCTTTGAGCTTGAAATACTTGTGAGACAACCAAATGGAAAACATATCTAACCGGCTGTGTTTAAATTTGAGGAGCTCAGAAGGTTAATCCCAGCTAGTGACACAGACTTGAGAATCATCGGTGTGGTGCTTAAAGAAAGGGAGTGGATAAGATAGCATGGGCTCCACTTTCCTTTTCTTACTGTGGCCTAAATGTGTAAGAGGATGTGGCTGGTAAAGGCAATATCCCAGAGGCTCCAGCTGTGACAGACTCCATGTGGCCACTCTGAGAGCTGAAGGCAGGGGCCCCTTTCTCTGTATCCTCACATGAGTTGGCAGGGACTAGTATGGAAATAGGAAGCACAGGAAAGGCAAAGCCAGGGCGAAAAGAATTCTATGGAGAGTCTGGGGGTGAAGAGTTTCTTTACAGTGGAGTAAGTTTCCACAGCTCACAACAGAAAGCCTGAGGGGAGGTCGGGGTGGGGAGGTCAGGGGTAGGAAGGAAGCACACTGCGGAAGCGTGAAAGAGCTGGCCAGAGAGGCCCACGCTACTGTGGGTGGCTGAAGATGGAGACACGGGTGTCAGGGTGGGATTCCTGTTCCTGAGCCTTAGCAACTGCTCATTCTTTAGGAAAAGGTTTTCTCAAAAGATTTGCTGGAGGTATAACTTTTTGCAAGGTAAACCAGTGTCCTAAATCCAAGTCATAGCAGAGGCCTGAGAACCCCACAAAGAGTGGACCTGGGCCACAGCCTTGAGCCTGCGCTCAGCGCTCCAAGGAGGGGCAGGATGAGCAGTAATTCTGAGACTCCTAAAGATGTGACCAGAGACTCCTTGAATGAGTGGCTCCTACCTGTCCAGCTGCGAGAGGGGAAAATCTTCTGATTTTCTCTAGAACATCAGCAGCAACTTTCAGTGGCTTAGAGATATGTCCTCAGTAGATGGCCTTCTGTTATTGATAAGGATCTATTTAGATCAATGGCTGGCAAACTGGAGCCCAAATTGGGCTCACTACCTGTCCTTGTAAATGAGGTTTCATGGAAACACAGATACCACCCTTCCTTCACTATTGTCTCTGACCACTTCAGTGCCACAACGGCAGAGCTGAGTAGTTGTGACATAGACTAAATGGTCCACCCAGTCTAAAGTGTTTATTATCACTCTTTTCAGAGAAAGTTTGCCAACTTCTAATTGTATAATCTATATAAAGCACTTAATCCTGTATCTAGTGCATGATAAGGGCTAATAAATAATAAAATATGTTTTTATTTTTACTTTTAAAGCCAAGTCTTGATTGCTAATGTCTTTGTTATTGGCAATTTAATTTTACAAGCTCTGGAAAAGAGATCCATCCTTGCTAATTTACATGTTATTGGTGGGAAAATTTTCATATCTCTCCATTTTATCTAAAAGTGTGTACATATAATTTCAGCCATATGGATCTTACGAGTGGGAAGATCATGCCTAACTCAACCATATGGAAATTATTTTCAACTTAAAAGCATCTAAAACCAACAGATGATTTCATCTTTTATATATGCAATTATTATGAAAGCCAAAATGTCATAGTTTTGGATGCCTGGACAAATGAATTCAGAGTTTTTTAAAATCACTAATACTGAATATAAAAAGGGAAGTAAAAGTGTGATTCAATTAGAGTATAGCATCAATATTTGTCACATATGAAAATTAACACTGTTCTAGAATAGCACGAATAAGACAAAATAAGATTCATGGATCTTATGACTTATTTTCCATTTACTCTATGCACATGATTAAAAGATTTCAGCATTAGCCCTAGCCAGTTTGGCTTAATGGTTAGAACGTCCGCCCATGGACTGAAAGGTCCCAGGTTCAATTCCAGCCAAGGGAGCATATCTTGGTTGCAGGCTCTATCCCCATCCCAGTTGGGGTGAATGCAAGAGGCAACCAATCAATGTGTCTCTCTCATATCAATCTCTCCCCCCCACCACCACTCTCTCAGGAAATATCCTCTGATGAGAATTTTTTAAAAAAATTTTTAAAAAATTTCAGCATTAAAACTAAAATGTTGTAATATGGCAACACACTAATTGTTAACCCAAGAGAAGTTCAGAATTTGGTGGAAAGAAATTTCTACTTGGGAATATGGGAGACATACCTACTTAATGTATTTGATTAAATTTAGTGGGAATCAGTTATAGAATGTAATTTGAGAGTAGGTAGACTGAGTTGACACCTCATAAGGAAATACCAAAAAGTGACTTGTGAAATGAAAAGTAGCAATTTCACAGCTCCATTGCAAGGAGGCTTCAGTGTTGAGCTCGGGTAGTGATGGAAAAGGAAATGACTAATTTGGGCATGTCTAGTTGTGTTATGTTCAATCCTTAGCATCCTGGAGGGGCAGAGAAGTTCATGCCTTATAACATCTCAGCCAAGGTCAAATTTAAAGTAGCCACAGGTCGTTCTCAATGCCTGTCCAGCTCCTCTTTTGACACTTATTTACCTTCTCATGAAGTCCCTTCCTTTTTCCCCAATGCCAATACTGTGATGATGGAAATGTTTCATATCTGCGCTACTTATATGGAAGCCCCTAGCCACCTGTGACTCCTGAGCACTTGAAATGCAGCTAATTCAACTTAGAAAAGGATTTTTTGTTGTTCAGTCTTAATTTAAATTTATGTTTAAATAACCAGATATGGCTGATAGTTGCCAGATTGGACATCACAGATTCTAACCTGAAGAGGTTTTAGATTATATTTGGAACAAAGAGGAATGCTGGGGATTTTTTTCTATAAAGGATGCTGGTTGATTATTGCTTGAAGATGTCTCCTAACTGTAGAAGAGACTCGCTAGATTTGACCCACTATACTCTGTACCTCTCACTACCTCTTATCCTTCAATATGTACTTATCCGGTGTCCCATTTCCCAAATGCTTTTCTTCTAGTTACTAATCTGATTAACTCAGTAACAGGTAATCACTAAAAGAACTGAAAGTGTCAAGAGACAGTGTCTTCCCTGAAAGACATTTTTAGTCAGTTTGGTCTAAAGATAAATATCACAAGTTTTTAAGAAAAACAAATCATTCAAGTTAAGACTGAAAAAAATCACTTAGAAATTGTGGGAAATCTTTATAATACCCTATCGGTAAGAACAAATATATTTAGCATAATTCCAATTTTGTTAATGCGTATATATAATCCTGAGGTGTTCAAACTATTGTATACAAAAAAAGTGTTATTATTTTATTAAGGTGGAAAAATGAGGTAAGGGATAAAACTGACCCTTTAATACAAGAAATTTCTAGAAAACCTGTAAAATGGAAAGAAAATTTATATAATCTGGATTTATTTGCTGTTTTTAGGTCAAGACCCATCTGTCTATTGTGGTCATGCATTAAAAAATTGTGTCAATTTCACTTATGACTAAAGTAAGTATATGTCCCACAAATCTACCACCAAAACATCATCTTTCTGATGACGTTAATTTTTTTTTTCTAAGTTTCAGTATCTTTTCTTCTGAGATTCAGTTTCCCCACGTCAAATGGAGATCAAATGCCTGAGGGACCTCTCCGTGACTTAGCGCTCAGGGCCACACGCTGCCTGCGGTCACTGGGCAATCCTGAGGGGAGGAGATGATTGTGTCTTTAAAAGAGTTTTAAAGAGCAGAATGTGCTATCCACCACATGGCATTGATTTTTATCCAATTATCATGTTTCTATTTTAGAGAGATTGCCATACCTCAACAAGCAATTGGAAAGAATTGACCCACAGTTCCCAGCTCAGGTCTACCTATCTCAATCACTGTTTCCCTTCCAGGTAGATCCCACACAGAGCCATCCCTGTCTGATAGTGGCAAGTGACTTCTCCAGCCACCAAGCCCAGCCTTGGGAGAGAAAACGCTGTCTGCTTTTATTTAAAAAATAAGGCCAAGTCCTTTTTCTTCCATGTGGCTTCCACCTGACAGAGCTTAATCCCTGGAGGTAGTTTTACCTGAGCCACTTAGCTATCTGATGCCTGTCATGTCATATTTTCAGTTGTCTATATTCTAAATTCTTTTCAAATGCATGCACTTAAAAAGTTTAGATAAATTCTTAGAGTTAATGGAAAATGAAATTAACATTTGATGTGTATACATGAAAGGGATGTTTTAAATCCTTTTTAGTACCATAGGGACACTAATAGTGATAATTAACATGAAGGTAAGTTTTGATCAACTGAATATTAACAGAGAAATAAATTTTGATAAAAGTTGCTGCCTTAATTAAATTAGAGTGACATAATGAAAGATAAAATCACAATTAAATATTTTTAATTGCCATCAAAAGAAAAATGGAAAGCAAAAAGTTACATAGGCGTGAGGAAGCAGAAAATAATTATGTCCAAAGGTAAAGTATGCATAATAGAGCAAATAGTGGGACAACTTTTTCAATTTTAAAGATTAAAATTGTCTATTCTTCTCGGCACTTGACACAGAGATCCACCCTTCAGCCCCCTACTCCATTCCGAGGAAACTTGGAAAAAATCCATTTTAGAGCCCAGAGTTCAGGAGGAGAGAAACCTCTGACCTCCAAGTACACCTGGGTGGTCAAAATATTTTCCTTTTGTATGAAGTGGGTCCTCAACAGCACAGGTGAGATTTGTAAACCAGAAAAATGTTTGTCTAATTATGAACCACAAGGGGATTGTCTTCTGGTAAGGAGTGAAAAAGACATTGTAATGGACTGAATTGTGTCTCCCCAAATTCATATGTTGGAGTACCTAAGAATATGACTGTATTTGGAGACAGAGTCTTTATAAATGAGGTCACGAGGGTGGGTCCTAATCCAATATGACGGGTGTCTTTATAAGAAGAGAAGGTTAGGACATAAACACACATGGAGGGAAGACCATGTGAGGACACCCAAAGAAGACAGCCATCTACAAGCCAAGGAGAGAGGCCTTAGAAGAAGCCACACTTTCCCACCCCTTGATCTTGGACTCCTGGCCTTCAGCACTGTGAGAAAATACATTCCTGCCATGTCAGCCACCTAGCCTGTGGTCCTTTGTTAGGGCAGCCCTAGCAGACTAAGACAGGCACCTTTCCAAAATTTCTAAATCCAGTTGGTTCCTACATCAAATCACGCATAGAAGAGCATTGAATATGTATCTCATTACTACGAAAGGGAGAAATGCCATCAACCCGTGATCTGACTGCTACGGGTTTGTGGGTGCTGCTCATAAGATTTTCTCACGCCACTTCCAAACACAATATCTCCCCCAAGCCAGAGCTGAGATGTTTGCTCGGTTTTCAACTTTCAAAATGCCTAGCAAATGGGACTAGTAAGTGATTAGTAACACACGGTGAACATGAGAGGTGGGATAGAAGAAAAAGCTGTCTCCCTGCGGCCTTGTTGTCCAGGCCCTTTCCCCAGCTGGGTTCTCGGCAGAGGAACAGCTCTAAAGAGAAGCCACTGAGAACTTGAAAATCGGAGCTGTGCGAAACAATCAACCCCACTTCCCGGCACTCGTGTCTTTGTCAAGCAACAGGAACACCAGCGTTGCCCTAATGGAAGGTGGAACAATGACCTATTTATTCCGATATCCTGTCTCCTGCTGAGACTTATGCCAGGTTCTCTTGAGGAAGGGCTGAACACCACATAAGTACCCTATTGTGCACCACTTGATCTGGTATGAAGTGGGGGCACTTTGGAGAGTAGGGGAAGGGTGGTCTTCTTCCTGGAGCATGTGGGATGTGTAAACAATATCCAGTCATTCGCCCCCGAATTTGGATTTCTAGGGACCCTGGTTAGCAGCATTTCTGAACTACAAAAAAATATGCTGTGGAATGGTCGCAATGCACACACCACAGTGTATTTTATCATCTCCAACCACCTTTTGGTTTCTCTGTGTCTTGCCTTCTTCGCTTTCCAAAATCATCATGCCACTGCCTCTTCTAAGCTTTTTATTTTGACCTTGGGTAAATGTTATGTATTCGATTTTTCACTCTTGCACATGGAATGTTAATAACTTCTAGTATTCCATATTGATTAGATGCATTAAAAATGTATGATCTCTAACTTTACCTGGAGCACCAAGACAATTATTCTATTTATCTCTACTTGATATTTACTTTTTTATCCAGCTGTTTAAAAAGCATCCCTCTGGAATGCTTTGAAATCCCAAATGCATTTTTGTATTTCCTACTACTTGCATTATTTTGTTAGAATCGAATGTTTACTCAATGAATTTTTTATTACATGTTTTGTATTTATTCATGAGGTTTCAAAAGACAGCAACAGTTTTAACTTCTGAACTGAGTAGCTATATATTCTTATAAAAGTTTAAAAGTATCACAACATGTTCTCATTATATCTGAGTCCCTGGTTCTTCCATTGTTTGTAGCACTAGTGATGGGATGCCCTCAAACTATACAACTTGAAATCTTTTATGTGGTCACGGTACCGATGAGACAAGAAGACCTTGGTTATTGTCCCCTTGGAGGAAAGATTTCAGTCAAGAGACAAAGTGCAGCAAACAAGCAAGGATGTATTGGCTACGGCAGAAGCACACTCAGGACAGTGAAACGAGGAAGGGCTTAGCATAGAAGCCACAGCAGAGCCAGGGGGGGCTGCTTTGGCTCACCAGGAAGGCAGAGAAAATGGGGCCTTGGAGGAAGATTCAGGGGGTTAGCCCGGGACGAGCTGCTGCTGCCCGTTGCTCCCCAGGTTGCTAGTCTCGTGGATCCCTCGGAGTTTAGGAGGTGCATGTCTGTGGGGGAAGGCGAGGGGGAAGAGAATGGTAGAGGCGTACTCCCCAAAAGGAGAGGTTTGCTGGGTCCTTTGTATTGAAGGTATTTCTCTCTCTCTTACAAGCAGGAATCTTAGGGGAGGCCTCAGGGAGGGTCTCAATAGAATATTCATCATTTTCTAGGGGTGCTTGTTCAGGGTTATAGTCTCTGATGATTGGTTGGTGTCAGGGCACGAGGTCATTAGTCAATGTAGTTGGTCCTGTGGTAGCCAAAGCTCCACTTTTCTGGGCTGGAGCTGAAATACAACTGAGACCTAGATGTTATCTTTAGGAAGGAAAAAGTCAGGGTTCTAAACCACATGACCAGCGATATGCTAGAGGAGGAAATGTCACCCTGGGGACAAGGTCCTTGTTTTCCCAGTTTTGCCCCTTGCTAAGCACCCAGGGATTTCTGCCTTAGTGACCTTCTGTACCTGGCCCATGGTCCTTGCTCTGCTCATGTCTGTCTAACTGCCTATTACAGTAGAAGCTACAAGAAGATAGATTAAAAACTCACCTGAAACATTATTGCAAAGCAATTTTCTCTGAAAGGAATGCCCTCACTGAAGTGACCATAGGCTTCATATGGGATAATGCTCTTTTAGAAGCACTAGAAACTAGGGCATAGTCAGAGTGCTGTTCAGGGTAGCCTGTGGGGGTGCATGAAAAATTGGCAGAGAATGAAGGGACAAGAGCCACTCACATTGCATTTCAGCTTGCACTTATTCTGGCCAAGCTCCTATTGTCTGGTTCTGTAAATCCATAAAAATAATATTTTATATTGTTTTCATTTTATGAGAGCAATGTTATCAAACTCAATGCATACACTGATTCAAAATGTATAAAATACAAAGCAGTCTGCCCATATAACCTGAAGTTTACAACGATGCAAGCAACTTGGGGAAATATCCAGAAAAGAAAGTTATCTCATGTGAGATAAAAAGGAAAAGGCCAACAAATGAATCCCATTTGACTGACCCATCCATGCTACACTCAACAGTCCTGGCACCAGGATACTTTGCAGAAATGGTGGAGTAGAGTTTCCATTTAGTGATGTAGGGGAAGAAAAATCTTTTTCTCTCTACCTTCCTTGGCTCAACACTGGAGCCCACAAATCAAGCTGCTTAAAGATATTCACACGAGAAAAAAAAGCAGTTTTAATGTTATATGTATGCACTACACATCACAAGAAAAATGTGGCTCCAGGAGGCAGCCAGATGACGGAGGTTTATATACCATCTTAGGCTAAACAAAGAAAAAGGGGGCTGCTGGGTAGCAGAGGCAAGTTTTGGGAAAGTGAAGAAAAGAAAGGAATGATAAATAAGGGTTGCCTTGTTATGCAGGTTAGAGTCTCTCAGGTGGTGAGCTGTGCTCTTCCTGGTATAGAAACATCTCTACAAATGGAAACTTCCTTTAGAAATGTAAATTTCCTTTGTAAAAGGGGAAATTAATGTCATATTTTAGGCAGTTAGGGTGAAGTAGAATGCTTCCTGTGCCTGCTGGCTCTCAACTGCCTTTAGGTCAAAAACTCTATACCAAAGTGGCATAGTTTGGGGTGGCATTTTCTGGTACTTTTACGTGATATGTTAATCACAAATTAATGAATGTTAAATTCATCACTTTCCACTCTTCTGATTCTAGAGAATTAACACACTTCATTTCATCCCAGAAAAACTGCTAAATAATTTAAGAATATAATTTGCTACAAAGCCTTTTGTTTTGTAATAGAGGCTGGGAAAATATTTCTGTAGAGAGCCAGATATAAATAAATACAGGGCCAGGACTAGGGTAAAGGAAGTGAGGTATCAAGGCACAAAATTTAAGAAAGCTCTCACTCTTGGGGTCATTCAGGTGGCCCTGGGAATGAATGCCTACTTAAATTTTGCACCCTAGGTACCTTACTCACCCTCGTCCTGATCATGAGAACATCTGTCAGGCTTTGCAGGCCAGATGGTCTCTTGTACCTGATACCATTGTAATTAGCTAGTTATTAATAATAGAAAAGGAGCAAAGGAAAGGCCAGACATTATAGGCATGTCATTTGGGCAGCTTCACCAGGAAGCTGCAGCTTTGCACTCCCCAGGGAACCACTGCAAAATACTAGAGGAAGGGGACTGGAAAAAGGGAAGATAGATGTGTGCCCAGTAAAACTGGGGTAACATAGGGAAGGTACTTGTCTGTTTATCACACCTGAGGACAGAGGTGGTTGGCCAGAATAGGTGTGGCCACTCCAAGCACTCGAAAATTTGGGAATACATAGTCTCCTAAACAAAAGAGTTTGCTCTCCTGGTGCACTTGACTCTTGGCTTGTGGGGCTCTTTTGCTCCTGCTTCCTTGCATTTGCCCCTGTGGCCCATGGTCATGTGAACCCCACACACACTGAACTAATGGACTAAAGCAGGAAACATAAGCTAAACTAGCCTGTTGCTGAACTGGATCTGGCTCCAACATGGAAAGGAAACTCTGGACACTGGCTCTGATTTTAACTTTGCTAAAGCCCCAGCTACATTTCTATGACTTGATGAAGGGAAAAAGGACTTCGGAAACTCAGAGATTTAATTCTATGGAAATAAATCTTTTTACTATACCTCATCCTCCCATGGGGGCCTCTGGCATTTCTTATTCCAGTGGTACCCCAAGAACCCCACCCCATGAGGAGCCGGAGAAGAAGAGGGCCTCTCCCCTCCATTAACTCAACTACACAACTCTGACATTATAGCACCATAAACACTTTGGATAATACTAAATGCACAGGCGTGGCTGTGTTCCAATTAAACTTTATTTATAAAAACAGGCAGTGGGCAAGACTTGGCCTGAAGTCTATAGTTTGCCAACTCCAGTTCTATGGGGATATTTAAAGCGAATATAACTGTTATGTTACTTGATTTGCTCATTAAATTTCATCAGTAGACAGAAAATGTTTTATGCCAACAAATGACATCTATTGAAAAACAAGTTTCTAGAACATTTCTTGGACTTACATAATACTGGAAGGAAAGTTCCAAAAGTGAGATTGATTTCTGGGTTAAGACATATATATATGTTTTCACACCTTTTAGAATTTCTTTCTTTTTTTTGGAGGGGACTTTCAAGCACTCACCTCCTAGTTCACTTTTCAAAATGCTACTCATCCTTTAAAAGCTAAATGTAAAAGTTGCTTCCTCTATGAAACTCTCTTTGCATCACTTCCTGCGCCCCTCATACAAAATTACTCACCCTCTTTCTGTGATGATACAGCCTTTGGTTTGGAATTCTATACCAAATCTTCAACCTGTCTCGGGTTATATTAGCTATACATGTTTGGAATCCTCACTAAACTGTACAGGGAGGGCCCATACTGAACTCACTTATTTTCCTAAATTCTAAAGTGTATTGTATTGCTGGTGGTCTTTAAATATATATTGAAATAAAGCAAATTGATACTTTGCATTGATTTGTTCTTCAGATTTTATAAAATGCCACTCTTACAAATCACTCTCATACCACAGCGCTCCAAAAAGGAGTGCCCCGAAGCCGTGTGGCAAGCATGCATGCAATCTCTTGGCTCTAGATCAGGATCACAGCCCACACTTTATATTTTAACAAGCTGATATACCACCCACCAGTTAATTATTATACTCTCATTTTCTGATGCTATGTAACTCAGGATGAGAATGCTCAAAGAGTCCAAACATGCTGTCCTTTATTAGAGAAAGATTAATTGTAAGCAGTTTTTCAAAGTTATTCAGCCAAATGCTATGACATCTGGGATTTTCTTCATAATAACCTCGTGGTGCAGGGGAACAGAGGGCACAGATGAAGCAAGAATGGTCATGAGCTGATGATTATTATACTTAGGTGACGGATTCACAGAGGCTCGTGTACATTTCTCTCCAGTTTTGTGTATGCTTAAAATTTACCAATAAAAAAATAACAGCTTAGGTAAAAAGTAAAGCTAGTTTAAAGTCTGCTTTTGACTTTGATAAATACATTTTTCTTTAGAGGCCAATCCACAGAATGGTGGATGGATAGATGGTAGATAGATGATAGATAGATGATAGATGATAGATAGATAGATGATGATAGATAGATAGATAGATAGATAGATGATAGATAGATAGATAGATGATAGATAGATGATAGATAGATAGATAGATAGATAGATAGATAGATAGATAGATAGATAGATGATAGATAGATAGATAGATAGATAGATAGATAGATAGATAGATAGATGATAGATAGATAGATGATGATAGATAGATAGATAGATAGATAGATAGATAGATAGATAGATAGATAGATGATAGAGCATTTCCACTGTACTCACTTTCATTTGTCTTATCCTAGTTTCTTCTAGACCATCATCCATTGGCCAGTGCTTATATTCACAGCTCTGGTAGTTTTTTTATCGTCTTAGCCAAAAGTAGAGTAGTGTGACATAATGGTCGGTGGTGGGGAGGAGTGGAATGGGGGAGACCCTCTCACATTAATACTAGCTAACTATTGAGTACATAATTTAGACAATTTGAAGTGCTGTGTATTAATACATTGAATCCTTCTTGTATACTAACCAGTGAGTTAAATCACAATAACTGATGTAGCATGGCCCTACAGTCCATCATTATCCATTCCCTGGTTTAAGATTTTTCTTTATACAAACAGGAGCCTTCAGTGTTCTTAAGTCCAACCTTCCCATCTTAGAGAAAATAGAGTTTCTTGTCCAAAAGTATACCTGTAGCTCATGAATAAATTGTTACAAGAACACAGGGCTCCTAAAATGTCATCCACGCATTCTTCATGGTGCTCCTAAAGATGATAAAATAAAAGTCCATGGTCATCCTGCCCTTTAGCGATCACGGTTACATTTGGAACAAAGAAAAAAGTATTTAGGATTATATATATCATCAAAGGACATAAACCTTACTACATGTCTTAAACATAAAAGAGGGTTATTTTTCCCAAGTGATGCAAAACCCCAAAGTAGGCTTTCCTGGGTTTGTACAGTCAAGAACCCAAGCACCCTCTAACTTTCAACTTCACCTCCTTAAGCACCTTTTTACTTTGTACTTGCAGGAAACCAGCCGCCCATCTGGCCCTATGCTTGTGTTCCATGCTGGAAGAAGGCTAAAAGACAAAAAGCGAAAATGTATGCAGTTGTCTACCCCTTTTAAGTATTGTAAGATAGCCTACTCAATTCTGCTTCTATCACATTGGTCAAAATTAGGTCACAGGATCATCCTTACTTGCAAAGAAGTCTGAGTCACTATATTTACTTTTTAAAATTTTTGTCTAGAAATAATTATAAAGTCACAAGAGGTTGAAAAAGTCATATCAAGAGGTCCCAGGTAGCCATTATGCTGCTTCCCCCAATGGTAATATCTTCCATAACTATAGTACATTATCAAACTTCAGAAATTTATATCAACAGATTACAATTAACTAGACCAGACTACCAACCTCATTATGATTTCACCAGGTTTTTTTTCATGAGCTCAGTTTTCATTTTTTATATGTCTGTGACATTTTATCACCTATATAGATTCCTATAACTATGGTCACAATCAAGACACAGAGCAGTTCCATAACACAAAGGAACTTCAGGAGCTGGGTTTCTTTTTTTAAAACTGCACACATTGTAGCCCTGAACAAAATCAGGGATCCTGCTAGGAAGAAACAAGAAAAAAGGATTTTGGGTAGGCAACAAGTAGCACCTGCCACAAAGGGCATCTATTTTAAGGAGAGGGAGTTGTCCATGATCTTGGAGGTATGAATAGATTCCACCCACCCCCATCCTTCCTCCTGACACATACACTCCTTTTGTTCTTTAGAAATCTTTCAAACAAATGCCATACAATTTGATTTATCTCATACTGCAGGGCTGTAATGACCCCATTGAGATGTGGAATTCATGGTTTCAAGAAACAGCAAATATATGTCTTAGTTCAATACCACTAAAACCACCCAAGAGACCAATGAAAGAACAAAGGGTTTTTGTTGTTATTGTTCTAATGAGAATAATTCTTTGACACAGGATCAAAAGGCAACAAGTATAGAGAAAGGAAAAACCCAGAGGGTCTCAAATTGCATCATTTTTGACAGAGGTCTGGAAGTAAAGGGACCTCTTAACTAGAGGGGCCACTGTTATTTGCAGTTCAATCCCAGAATTTTCTGAATGAAATCCAGCAATTTTCTTCCTATGGAACCTGAGAAACGTTCCTTCTTGTCTAATATGAAAGTTCTCAAAGTGTCAATAATGAGAAGAAATCAATATGAGGAAACAGGTAGGAAAATATGCATATTCTAGGGGAGAAAAATATTTTCCAGAAAGTTCAAATCCATATAATAAAATAGGATCATTTATTAAAGTGCTTTGTATGAATCTGTTCTGTCAAAACATGGGCAAGCTTGATGTGATGCATTTGATTGGTTACCACTAATGTCAATCTCATGATATTCCAATGACTTATGTAAGACTTGTCCTCCCTACAACTATTGGTTATTGAGTCTACTGCAATCATTGCTAATAAATTTAGCTGTTCGGACTCTAGGGGGAACGACCTCAGCCCAAGTAATGAGATAGCTACAGGAAAAGCAGTTTACCCTCCTGAGTACATCCTTTTATAATGGTATCTTTCCCACTATTATTTTTTAAAGATGTTTTGAGAGAGAGGAAAGGAAAAGAAGAGAGAGAGAGAAACATCGATGTGAAAGCAGAACATCGATTTGCTGCCTCCTGCACACTCCCTACCAGGGGTCGAACCCACAACCTGGGCGTGTACCCTGACCAGGAATAGAATCGGCAACCTTTCGGTACCCAGGACGATGCCCAGCCAATTGAGCCACACTGACCAGGGCTCCACAATTTTTGAGGTAGTCTTTGGCATGATAGTGGTTAAGACAGATAACATAAAATGCCAGAGGAAGAAGCTTGAAGCTAAGTGTTCATCTCTTGAATACTGGATTCAAACCTTAATGGTCAAACTACAAGACAACCAGCGAAGGTAATCAGGGTGTGCGATAGCACTGCTACGTACCAGCTCCCCAAGGCTGAGTGGTGCAGAACATCACTCCACTCTTCCTCCAGCGCCACGTGGCTCCAGTTCTAGAACCTGCCCTTGACAGCTAAAGGGGAGGGATACCTTTTGAACCAGAAAATATCAAAGACAAGAGAGAGCCATAGGGCTAAGAAGGCCATCTCAAGTTTCAAGAACCTAACAAGTAACATACATGAGGCAGATCAGTGTATGACAATAAGGGGTAGTAGGGACTGTGCCTAAGAGAAGCATAAATTCCCTACTCAAACATATTCAAATACTCAATAAAAATATACCAAAACCAAGAAAAAAAGAACCAACACAATGGTGTGCTCACTGGATAGAAGGAGGGACAAATTCAGTCGAGGACCCTAATTAGGATAAGAGCAAACATTTACATAGTATTTGTTATGTGCCTGGAACTGAAACACATGCACTTCAAACTAAATACTATGAACTAAGTATTATTTTGATCATCCCTATGAGGAAACTGAGGCACAAAAGGATTATGTAACTTGTCCATGGTCACTCAGCTAATAGGCTTTGAGCCTAGAATTCAAAGGCGGGCAGCCTGACTCTAGAGTCTGTACTCTTAACACTAAAATCACAACACTCTTTTTAAGAAATTAGATTCTGGCCCACCCAGTGTGGCTTAGCGGTTGAGCATCGACCTATGATGCAGGAGATCACGGTTCGATTCCCCATCAGGGAACATGTGAGGGTTGCGGGCTCGGTCCCCAGTAGGGGGCGTGCAGGAGGCAGCTAATCAATGACTCTCATCATTGACGATTCTCTCTCTCACTCTCCCTTCCTCTCTCTGAAATCAATAAGGACATAAATATGTTTTAAAAAAAGAAATTAGATTCCATGTAGTTGAACTAAGCAAGGGTTATCCTAATATGCTCCATAAATCCCATTTAAGTCTTCCATTTAGGGACTATGCTCTGCCTCACTGTGGGCTGTGTTGATGAGCCCCAGGAAGGACCACACACTGTCTTGTGATGCCACAGTCAAATGTTGAGGGATGCCATACTCAGCAGAGAGCCTGGTGACATTGCACAATACTTTATTTATAAGGATCCGCAGAAATAAACAATCCTTCCTGACATTAGGATCAGGAATAGTTACAATTGTTCTGAACAATGGGTTGGCTTTGAATAACTACTCCTTGGTTTAACAACAACTATATAGATGGCCCTGCTTCTGAGCATATCAGGTTATGCATTTTTCTATCTTCCTCCCTTCAGGCTCTATTTTATGTCCTTACTTTTGCTCCCTTTCAGAGGCTGTCTTTATTCTTTTTATTTAATGTGTCTGTAATGTGTGAATACTTGTAAGTTATTTTAAATGCATTTTAGAGCAAGATAAGGTAGATATCAATAAATTAATAAAATGATAATTAAGAAGATAGTTTTAAGTTTTTGTGCAAGTTATAGAATTTTAACTTTGGATAATTTGGTCTTGAATCTGAAGTGTGAGTGTGTGTGTGTATACACAAATTATACTACAGGTCATCAAGTTAGAAATCTTAGATTACTTTAAAGAAAGTTCTTGGAAAAATATTCACTAAGACAGGGGTGGGGAAACTTTTTTTTGCCAAGGGGCATTTGGATATTTATAACATCATTCACAGGCCATACTGAATTATCAACTTAAAAATTAGCTATGTAAAAAGCTCCTAGATTTATTGAATTTTGAGTCCCACCTGCAGTTGCCTTGGCAGGGCCAGACCAAAATGATAAGGCCTGTGGCCTGGAGGTTCCCACCCCTGCACTGAGAGAAGATGGCCCAGAGAAGAAGAGAGAGACTTGTTATAGACAACATCAGTTAGAATGCTCTCAGGGAAAAGAAACAAAACATACTAAACTATAAGAAGAAGTAAAGTTCAAGGCCATGATTTTTTATTCAACAAGAAATCCGGAGGTTGTTCCTCCCAGGCGCGCTTCATCCGCTCTGCAGGGACAGTGTGGAGCACAGGTGTCTGACCTTCTCCTGGACTCTGCCCTGGGGTGGCTAGATGGCTGCTGCCACTTCCTACGTCACCTCCTCATGTGACTGCTTCCAAAGGGGGGAAAGCTCTTTCTGAATACCCTTCTACTTTCATCATGGAGGAAAGTCCTCTCAGGAGGACTCTAGAAGACTGCCTCATAGCTCCTTGTTCAAAACTATGGGACATGCCATTCTTGGTTGCCAGGGAAGCTGGGAAAGGAAACACTGACTTTTCCTTCCTCTACAGTAGTAAGCAGAAAAGCAAAATTGGGGCTGGGAACGGTTGTTAAGAGGCCGAATATTGCTGTCTGCCACAGGAATTCAATAAAAAAACACACTGGATATGTAAAATATTTAATAATGGGATGTTCTAGGCAATAACCAGTCAGAACAGAGGATGGCCTTGAACAGCTGGTTAGAATCTGGTGGGGGAGGATCCACTTATATATTAGTTCCCCAATCCATTAGCAAAACTCTCACAAGAATGCTTGTGTTAACTTTGTAGTTCTTCCCAAGAAAAAGATAGAAGAGCTTCTGTTGAACAGAGAGTCGGGGAAGGAGGGGCCTGGTTGTCAGCAGCCCATAGGGATATTCCTAGGTTATCTCTTGAGGTTGACAGCCAGGCAGGTCAAGGCCACAGGTCCTGGAATGATCACCTAACTTTGACAGAGCAGCTCAGAGTGTGTTCCCTTTCTTTACTGAGTTTTAAAAGCATTTAACTGCTAGCAAAATGTCTGATAAACATGGGTAATTTGTTGCAGCTGTGGTGTAGGGTTTCCCAAAATGTGATCTGCATCAGAATCCCCTAGGGAAGCCTGTCTAAAATTCAGTTCCCTAGGTCCTACTCTCCAGAACTATAAATTCGATATTCTGATTCATTGATTTGGGATACATTCCAAATTTTTGCATTTTAAGCAAGATCTAGAGTTGGAAACCTACCAAGATTCCCTACAACCAAGACTGCCCTAAAAAGACACCTATTTCAATAATTAGAGATGTGAGCAAAAGTTCAGTTACAAGGATGATTATTTTTAATGCTGATTTTTTTTCTTATTTCCTCAATTCTTGAGTTTGACATGTGGCCTTGAAATTCTCATACAGATTCTGAAATTACATTCCTGGTTTCTCTTGGCTTGTGTCTGTGCATGCAAAGTGCAAAGTGAAATGTTCATTGAAAAGTGTTATATATAAATCACTTATTGGCCCTGCCAGGAATGCTTTGTTCCTTTCATCAATGAGGCAATATTTTAGAATAATTGTTTTAAATGACTGAAGCATGCTTACCCCCGCCCCCAGGAGTTAAATAAAAACAGGCAAGCACAGACAAATACAAGAGGTAGTACTTTATGAGTGGTTGAAATTCAGGTACTCTTTTATTAGGACCACAGCGGCATGAGACAGATTAAATTTCAAGCATGGAGACCTTCAGTATTGTTCCTGAAATTGCAAAGCATCCACAGGCTTTCCTCTGCACTAGTAATTACCCTCTCAGTTAAGGCAATTGTTCCTAAAAATTAAACAGAAAGGTTCTAAGAAAATTACAGTTTCTTTTTGTTTATCACAACACTAGCGGATAAACTGTGGATTAATTAAACTCGCCTGCTTCAGTTTCTATGTGGTATTGATTTTCAATTCAGGCTTAAAGCTCGTGCTCTCGCACTAAAAAGCCTGTTTATAAGATCATTTTTAATCCCCTTTTGAAAAGGTTTAATTTATAATTGAGTAAGCTCTCTCCTCAGCTTCAATTGTTCGCAACAAACAATGCAAATGAAAATGTCCTGAATGGCATGAAAAATTGGGGATGAGAGAATTCTCACACACTGGCTTTCGGTATGTTCTTGCAATTTCTCCAGAAATAACATTGCATTTGAATAAGTGCCCTCTCCCATTGCAGTGAACACAGGGAACGAAAGAACCAGGGCACAGGTTTCCATCCCTGAGGCGCGCCCACCAAGACCCAACAGGACGGTTCAGAGCAATCCTTTCCATTAATGACTAAAATGAATACTAATTCTATTCAGGCTTTATTTCCCCTGCCTTTGCCTTCTCCTGGCCCCCTGCTCCCCTTTTCCTCTTCTTAATCTCAATGACTTCTCATCCCTTACTAATCCTTAAAAGTGCTTTGTAGGGTTTCTTTAGAAAACTAACAAGGCAATAAGAGAAGAACTGAAATGGGCAGTGACTTGCAGTAAACCACAAGATTAAAGAAAAGTGTCCCTAATAATATACTGCTCAAAAAAATTAAGCTGATAATGTTACTGTGTATGCACACACGCACGTGCACACTCACACACACACGAGTATATACAAAGCAAATAGAAAAGATAGGTCTTAACTTCATTTACCCTTTCCAGAAGGGTATAACCTTGCCTTTCACCACAAAAATGAAGAGGCATATTAGCACGAAAATCTTCTGTACCTTCATTCTGTACCTGGCTAGCTTGGGAATTTCCATTTCTTTCATTTCCATTTCTATTTGTAATTATATCTTAACAGAAAAAGTCAACCCCATTCCAAATGGCCCTCAAAGCCATGATGTAGAGCGGTAACCATTGATCAAAGGTAATTCCCCTTTCTCGCAGCCTGATGGATGCGATCCGGATGGATTAAACAGATTTGGGGCAAACCAACATAAAGTTTTTGATTTATGAAACTCCAAGCTGTAAGTCTGGCACTGGACCAGGAACTGTATTTTTGGATGTCCCACCCAGGAATGACGGCCAAGCCTCTTCCTTCCCAGCAAGGTAGAATCACGAAGGAAACCCAAGGATCAGAAAGCTCTCAAAGTCTGGAGACCAGACACCGGCTGGCAGTTATGTGTTGTTTGGCTCATACAGGTTTTAAATACTTTTAATTCACTACCAACATTTAAAAACCTGAGATTTAACATAGAAAAGCAAGATAACTGATCTTTTTGGAAAAATGGAAACATGTGGCAGCCCTGACCCCGCATGTGGCAGTAATTGGCAAGAACGAAGTAGATGCTACCCAGTTTGGACAGATGTGGGCACTCGGGTCTTCCCAGCCTCTCCTTCCCCCTCCTGCCCATGCCCTGCCCTCTCCACTCAGTCACAGCCTGCCTGGCCTCTGCAGCCCTCTGAGTGTGTCTCCTGTGGTACGCCAACGCCTACATGTTTCCAGAGGAGGAGACACGGTTGTAAGAATGGGAGGCCTTTACATACCTTACCATGCGCTCACCACACTAAGTCTAGAAACTATCTGTCCCCATGCAAAGTCATTACATTGTCATCACGCTCTCCCTGCACCTTTCACCCTTCCCTCCACCCCCCAGTCCTCTGGCAACCATCAGTGTATTTGTTGTTTCTCTGAGTCTGCTGTTTGGTTCTGTTTGGTTGTTTGTTTTGATTTTCCTAATTCCACTCTGTTGTACACCTGAAATGAATATAATATTGCACACTGACTATAGACTATACTTTAATAAAAAATAAAAATAAAATGAAACATCTAGTCGCCTCTGTGCCAATGGGAATGGACTTTGCTCTTTCCCCACTATCTGCAGCCACTGAATAAAACCTGTGTTCATCACTTTAACTAAAAACTTTTAAAAAGGTAAAAGGGGGGGGGAAGAATTGAAGGCCTTGTCTGAAGTTGCGGATAGACAGTGGAAGCCAGCTTATCCCTCAGTGAGGGAAAGAGGAACAGAACCGGGAGTCAGGCTCCCTCTCCTGTGCTCAGTGATGTGGTGTCACTCCTGGCACAGTGAGCAAGAACCCCCGAGGGCAGGATGTGTGGGCAGAATTCCTGACGTAGATACCTGCGCTCTGCTTTCTCCCAGTGAACTTAGAGGCTCACAGGAGAGATTAGAGCATTACTGGTACTGTTGACCTTACTGGAAGGGCCAGGCCCAATTCCTGGGTCTAATTAGACATGATTTAGCTCCGCTATCTAGCAAAGATTGCCCGAGAGCAGCAGCATACTAAGGGTGGGCCGGGGAGCGGCTGGCCCTGCTTCTGTTTATAAGACAGACGTAGTGCCTACAGACAATGCTAAAGCAGTAATAAAACGACTAAACGTCAGCCTACTTTTTGTTAATACTAAGCACCAGCAAATCTGAATGATGACAACGATAGAGAGATATTCCTCTTTTAAAAATGTTGTTGTGGCTCAGTGGTTAGAGGGTTAGCCTGAGCACTGAAGGGTCGAGGGTTCAATTCCTGAGTTCTGGGCTGGCTCCCCACCCCCAAATGGGGCACATGTGGGAGGCAACCAGTCGATGTGTCTCTCACATCAATGTTCTTCTCTCTCGCCCCCTCTCCCTTCCTCTCATTCTCTCTGAAAAGCAATGGAAAAAATATCCTCAGGCGAGGGTGAAAAATAAAAATAAAAAATAAATGTTGTTGTTTAAGTTCTAAACAATTGTTATAATTATAATTGAATTTTAAATAACTATATAACCAGAAAATTAGTAAATTTTATTATTTCCACAGGAAACTCAGAGAATCCTGTTAGACAGCTAGCCCAGAAAACCTAGCCCCAGCTACACACATTCGCTTTTCCAGTGACCTTGTAACAGTTTGAAAGCCTTTGAGCAGGCTTCAGGCAAAGTTTCTGTTTCTAACCCCTGTGGTATACATTCCAGCTTAAACATTAGCTCAGAAATAAACACTGATGGCACAGCGATTGCAGAGACAAGAAACAGAGCTCGGGTGATTAATTCTGCCATTGTATGGAGTTTTAATTTGTGCTCACAATTCTTCAACTGCAGAGACATTTCTTTAAAGCCCCTGGAATCAATCACACTACCTTTTTGTTTATTTTTAAATTTATTTTCCAATTACCATTGACATACAATATTATATTAGCTTCAGGTGTGCAACATAATGATTAGACATTTATATACTTTACAAAGTTATCATAAATCTACTATCTTGAAGAAGTAAATATATGGGTAGGTGTATTTGGGGGCGTTATTGTAAAATGGAATTTTTATAATCCCTGCCAAATTTATCCTTATGCTTAAGATTTTTCATAACTATTTCCATATATGTTGCTGCATGTGAGAAACATTTTGAAATTAAAATTAATAACGTGTGTTCTTTGATCAATTAATTATGAGTGAAACAGATTGAACAATCTAGCTATACTCCTTTTTTCAGGAATGTATGAGGAAGATTAATTTTGATGAAGTCATCAACAAATTGGCAAAAATTAAACCTCAAGAAAAAACTGTCATGTTATTATTGATTACTATGCATGAACAATATGATGGTACACACTTTTCCCTTTGTTCTAAAAGTAAGTTAATGTGATTACAAAGTATTAATCCATTACTCTGTTTCTTTTCTCACCATTATTATTATGAATCCTTTAACATCAGAATTATTACTGAAAATAATTTTATCTGATAAAGAAGGGTGGTGTTAAAATAGGATGAGCTCTGGGTTACAATTATGCTAGCTCTTTCACTTTGTAAAGTATCATGTTCCACCTTTACCCTAAATGAGATTCCCATACTTGATCAGATGTGAGTAGCAGATTTTTGCCTGACCTGCATTTGCACTGAATTTAGTGCCTGGTTTTTATCTACAATAGAATTCTCTGCACTGTGAAATTTTCCCAGAGATCGCACTCCTGGAGAGTTTGAGAGTAATTCGCTCTTCAGTGGATTCCATAGGACTTTGCCCACAAATTATAATGTCATGAATAAATGTTTACATGACCGTCTCCCCCAGTAGACATGAGTTCTTTTAACACAGGGAATGTGCCTTAATTACACTATTTCTACTACTTTTCAGGTACGTAATAAACTACATTGAATGCGTGAATGAATGGATGGATGGATGGATGGATGGATGGATGGATGGATGGATGGATGGTGCTCTCATCTGAGAACAACCCTTTGTGAATATATGAGATTTGCATTCCTACTAAGTTAAACAAATGCCTTTGAAAGGAGTGATTTTTTTTTAAAGAACATACTCTAACCCTAATATCATTGCCATCACTTTAAAACCACATCTCACCAGCAGTGCCCTCAGTGGTCCCTGGATCTGTCTCTTGCTTCAACAGTGTTTGGACAGAATAGGCCCAGGGACGCCCCTTCTACCAGCCTCTGACCACCCTCCAGCCTCTTTTCCAGTCCCCGCCTTCAGGACCTCTCAGCCCTCCTCGGCCTTGCAGACCAGCCAACACTGTTTTTTGAGCTTAACTTCTCACTGCCAATCAACCAGGAGCTCCCAAATTCGTCAGAATTACTTCCCGAGGTGGAGGCCGCCTTCAGCCACCCGGTCACCCTGCATCTGGGGCCTCTACACCTACCTCTCTGGGGGCTTCTCGTTCCACTGCGAGGACGGGGCTCTGCGGGGCGCGGGCCGCTGCTCCCTGGGGCTGGCGGAGAAGCCGAGGGTGCCGAGCATCTCTTGAAGATGCGAAACCAGTGTGACGGCAGCTGTGCCCTCTTCCAGGACGTGCAGGAGTCTTCACAAGATGCGGGGGCAAAACTCAGGGCGCCGTGGAAGCCGCCCCGGCCTTGGAGAAGCGCCTGAGCCGGGAGCTCCGGGGCCCGCGGCCTGGGCTCCCCCCGCACAGAGCCCGCACCAGGGAGCCCCGGGAGAGCCGCCTGCAGGGCGGGCAGGTGGAGCTCATGGGGAAGCGGGGCAGCAGCTGCCCGGCCTCCGCAGCGGGCAGGCCCCGGCTGGCCGGCCGGTGTCTCCCGGAGAGGCTCACCCGCAAGCGCCGGGAGGAGCCCTCGGGGCCCAGAGGCCTCTGAGGGCCCCTCTGCGTCCCCCGGGGTCTGGCTTCTGATTGAGGCCTTCCCTGTCACCACAGGGCAGTCTTTTGACTACTCCGGAGCCCTCTCCCATGCCCTGGACCAAATGGAAACAACAAAGCTTTTTGCAGCAAAAGACAAACAAAAAAAACACAAAAAACAAAAACTAAGATGACATCTCACTTATGTTCAGTATCAGAAAACATGAGCAAATTCTTTGAAAATCTTTAAATAGCAAATAGCCAATCAATGATATCATGGTAGTCCAGCATAGGGCAGAGATTCTCAAACTTCAGATTCATTGCATACTACTTCATATTTTTGCCTAAACTATTTTATATTATTATTTATTTATGTGATTATTTAATATATCTTTTATTTTGACTCTACCCACTTTTTAAACTTAAATACATATCTCAACCCCATTGTAAGAAATAATATCCACAAATATTTGAGTTTTATGTGCCTGTTGTCTAATTTTTCTAGTGCAAACTAATATAAACACAGAAATATGAAATATATTGTGCCATCCTAGCGCTACTTAAGTATATATCGTGGGAAACACTGGCCCAGTAGAGTGAACATAGGTTTCCGGATAAGATGACTGGGTATTCAAGCCAAAGCTTTTCCATTGCCAAGGTGACTTAACCTCTTTAAAAGTCAAGTCTTCAAGTACATATGGAGATAAGAAAACTGACCTCAGGGAATTGTGAAGATTAAATGGAATAACATATGCAAATCACCTAATGGGAGCCTTCCATAGATTGTTTAGGGGCTCAGTTATAGCTGCTAAAATGGTATTGATGTTTCACCTTTCAAATTGTATTTCTTCTTTCTCCACTTCTCACTGTCTCTAAAAAACTCTGGACCGCCCTTATTCTAAATTCACAGAACCATAGTGGCCCAATTTTATGCAAAACAAACATCAATCATAACCATTGCATTGAATAAAAATAAAGGTGCACAATATCAAAATAAATACGGACAAATCTTAGGAAGCAAGAGTACAGAATCGAGAATTCTCCCCCAGTCATCGCTTCCATTGGTTTTCTGCCATCTCAGAAACACCACAGGGGTCTCTGGGCCTTGGTCTCCTCACCTAGTAAAACTGAGGGAGTAAATTATTTTCCATCTAAAACCTTAGTTGATGAAATGTTTGCTATATAATACAATATCCCTTTGCTTTCTTGTCTTCTCTCTCTTTTCTTTTTTTTATTCTCATTGCCAAAGTCTACGTAGGGCAAAATTCATTGTGAAAGTGAAAAGACCTTCTATTGGGGTTTCAGGAAAGGATTTTTCAAGTTCAAACACGTTTTAAACTGAGGTCTCTTAACCTTCGCCTATTGAACCACCAGAGCCAGCCAGCCCTTATCGGTATCCCATCTCCCCACCCTCTTTTCCTCGGGGGGCGCTGACTTGCTTTTATTAACTCTTATCTTGTTGGGGGACCTGTGTTGTCTGAGAGAAAGGAGGTTATAAACAGGAGCAAAAATCAATCGCTGGAATCTGAACAGCGGCCGGGCATTTTCGTTGACTTTTTTTTTTTCCCGGAGAGAGAAAAGTGCTTAGAGTTTTGATTGCATGGTACGGGCCTCCAGAGCGTTTAATTAAGATGTCTGAGGCAGATAATAACAAATGTGAGGGATTCAGCTCCTCGAATGATCATCCTGCAGACGCCTGGAAACAAACAAACAAGCAGCGAAGCCCGAGGAGGTTCCTGCTGCCGCTTCATCCTGCGGGCTCAGCGGGCCGCCCGCCCGCGCGTCCTCAGAGCTCAGCCCGACTGCGGTCAGAACAGCCTCTACCTGGGAGGCGGGCCGGGGTTCAGACACCAGATCTACCGTTTCCCAGGGCAGGCCTCCGAGTTGCTCAAGCCACTCACGGGCTCAGTTTCCACTGGGATTATGCGGGGTTTTGGGGAAACCCTTTGAGAAACGGCCCTGATTATCTATTCCTGCGTAACATGCCCCTCCAGAGCTCTGTGGTATGTCAATGACTGTTATTTTGCTGTGCATTTTGTAGGTCAGGAATTCAAATCAGGTATATAATCAGTATGGCTCATCTGTGCTACGCTGTGCAGACCCTTAGCCAGGAAGACTCCGTGGCTGGGGTCGACTCGGGTGCATAGGGACAGGATGCTCTTCACCCACATGTCTCGTGCCTGAGTCTACATGACTTGAGGGCCTGGAGCTCTCTGGCATCTCTTTCGACAGAGTCTCAGGACCTTTCCATGTGATTTCTCCTCAAGGCCTCGCTGCCAGGGCAATGTTAGGGTGGTTAGATTTCTTACATGGCAGCTCAGAATCCCGAGAGTAAGTGGTCCAGAAAAGAAGGCCGAAGCCGTGGGAATCCTGTAGCATCCTTTTCCCTGTGCTCTGTGGGCCAGTGCATGCTCAGCCCTCTGGGATGCCAGGGGAGTGCGCACGGATAGTGTTGAAAACATGCGATATTGAAAAGCATCAGACCCAACACCTGGAATATTACTGGAAATCAAGCTATATTATAGATCAGAATGCCCCAAGTCAATCTCCTGTTGTAATAATACTATAATAAATAAATCATAAAATATGTGAGCATATTCTTCACAGGGCACTTTTTATCCATTCATTCATGATGTGGGGGTTAATCTCCCCATCCAAGCAGGAGAAATATTCTCTCTAATTTTGGAAATAAAGAAAGTGACATTCAGAGACGTTAACTCAGTTGCCCCAGATGGAACAGCTAGTAAGCAGTGAGGCTGAGCACACAACCTACGCTCCATAATTCATGCTACAATCTCTCCACTGTGTAGAGGGAATGGGAATCAATATACTCAGGTGTCCAGGTATGCGGGTCCTTATATTGGAATCATTGACAATTTCAGCTCATCAACTACAAAACTTGCGTTTCTCTTATATTCCATTTTAGCTTTCCCTTTCAATCTACGTTTGTTTGACTAACTTGTTAGAAAAGTAAAGTTGTAATGGCTCTCCCTTGTACTGTGTGACAACACATTCCGTGAAAATATTCTTGGGCTGACTCCTTCCTTTTTGTGTCACAAGAGAGAAAAGTCCCCAACAGACCACCTTCCTAGAAGCCATTAACAGTCCCTTCCATTGATAAGAACATGTTCCTCGGGCTGCCTCTGGTGGGGATTGCGTCCTGGACGCTGGTGTCCCCTTCGTCCATGCCCCCTCTCTTTCAGTAAGTAGTGAGCGCCTCAACTGTGGCTAGTTCAAGTGGACACGTGTGGTCAATGGAAACTATAGAATGAAAATCAAAGATTTTGCATAGAAAATAATATAAAGTGTCTCAGTAACTTGTTCTACTAATAAGAGTTGAAATGATAATATTTTAGATATATTGGTTTAAATAATATGTGTTATTAAAATTAATCTTACCTTTCTTTTTACATTTTTTAATGTGGCTTCTAGACATTGAAAAATACAAACGTGGCTTACGTCAAATGGCTCTTAGCACTTATCAGAACAGTTTAAGTCACAGGGCTGTGTCATGCTAATAACATAAAGTCCAGCCCAGCTGGTGTGGCTCGGTGGTTGAGTGTTGACCTACGAACCAGGAGGTCAGTTTGATTCCTGGTCAGGGCACATGCTGGGATTGTGGGCTCGATCCCAGTAGGGGGCATGCAGGAGGCAGCCGATCAGTGACTCTCATCATTGATGTTTCTATCTCTCTTTTCCTCTCCCTTCCTCTCTCTGAAATCAATAAAAAATATTTTTAAAAAATGTTCCTTCTGAAGTTGAAAATAATAATAATAATAATAATAATAATAATAATAATAATAATATAAAATCCAATCCTGGAACAACATACCAAAATTTTCTTAAGAGAAACACCTTGAATTTACAGCTAATATTAGTATGAAAACATAACTAACAAGACAACTAAAAGCTAAACATACTCAGTGAAGCTGGTGTCACAATATGCTCAACCCAGTGTTTCACCAAATGCCACTCCACAGTTATAAGTGGGTGGTTGTTGTTTTTTCTTCCAGAGTAAAAATGGTTGAAATAACATGAAGGTGCAATTTGGCAACAAACTGAAAGGCTGTTGCTGGCAAACTTACAGGAAATGCATGGAAAACATCGCTGGAGGTGGAGAGACAAACATCACAGCAAACGACACATGTGGGAAGGCGCCGTGTACTTGAATGAAACACAGATGTTTACACCTGACTCAGCTTATGCTGTCTGCTAAGTGCTTCTGTAACGCTTAGGTACATAAAGGAAAACACTTTAGGGAACTATGAAAAAAAGATGTACGAGAGAGGACATATTCTTTAAAATATTTCAGAGAAGAACTCTGGCTGTTTTGAAAAAACAAAGCCAACTGGCAGGAATAGGCTTCTTCTCTCCTGTACTCTTTGTTGGGTGTGGTCGCGCCCAGCGGAAGCACCATGTTCTGCAGCCTCCTTTACAGCCCTGTGTGGTCAAGCGACTAAATTCTGGGCAATTGGGTGAAGTTGTTGGGCGGAACTTCTGGGAAGTCTCCTTGAAAGAGAGGACAGAGAGCTAGAATAGAACCATTTTGATGTTGTCCTTCCTTTTGTTCCTTCACGGGCCCAGATACGATGGCTGGAGCCCCAGCAGCCTCTTGTCACTTGAGGATAGAAGCGCAGGAAGGATATGAAAGATCAGAATAAGGACTCCAGGGTGCGATGCACGGGGTTTGGTCCCCAGATCTACCGCTCACTCTAAATATTATCAGTAAACTTATTTTTTCTCTTTTTTAAAATCACAGTCCCCTTTGAGAATCTGATGAAAGAGCTACGATCCCCTCTTTTGAAAGCACATTTATGTAAATACTTACAAGGTTTTGCACATCCTGGCAAATTCCATGAATTCCAGATCAGGGTCTCATGTTCTGGAGAAAAGTATGCTGTTGGCTTGCAGGGAGGGCCGAGAGAGGCCACATTTATGAAGATGCACCAAAGAGTCACATTCTAAAAGGTCATTCACTGGTTCAAAAATTGGATCAAGAGGCCCTGAGGCCACTCAAGGAGGAGAGGACAACTATGAGAGCATCATGGTGGTGTCAAGCGCAGTGGTTAAATGAGAAGATATCTCTCTTCTCACCCAGACCCTGTTGTCCCCAACCCCTCATCTCTATGGGACTCTCCTGGGCAGGCAGCTCCCCTCGGCTCCTCTGTATGTTAGGATGCTATCTGGTGCCTGAGCTGTAGCCGTTCTCCCGGGGCACCCTGGCTTCAGGTAGGTGACGGTACACGGACTTTAGGGATTGTTGAGCATGTCAGTATACCCTGAGCCAGGTGCAGAGGTGAAAGCCCATTTTAGAGACATGTAAGCAAGCAAAAAAATGTGGTTAGGAAGACCATAGGGAATAGAAGAAAGAACAGTCAGGTAACTGATTTGTGTTCTGGTTTTTACTAACTCTGCAGCCTCAGGCCAGTCAATAGTGTCTTGGAATCTCAATTTCATTATCTGCACAACAGAGTTAATTCTTGCCCTGCTTACGTCATGTGATTTTCTTGAGAAATAAATGAGATCATGCAAGTGAAGAATCTTTGTGAACTGGAAGATGCAACGCCAATATCATTTTTAGGCCTGACTAGAGATTGTACACGTCACTCAGAAGTATAATTTTATGTACAGAATTGTCATTTTTCTGTAATAAACTTTTACACAGAAGACCCGACTGGAAAACAATAAAACTTTTCTACGGTAAAACCATGATCTAGTTTTCTCTACTTAGAGAAAAATGACCTAGGGAACATGGGTGTTCCCCATAAAAAAAGCAAATACATTGTATCGGAGCAGATGGCTGAGCTGAAAAAAGTATAGAGCATAATAAAAGGTGTCTATAAAGCCAGTCAAATAAAACATTAAGTGTTAGGGAAATTGCCCAATATTTTAATTATCATTCAGGAGTTTGTTTCATGTGTGGAGGCAAAATGATGACAATAAATTTCAAAGGCAGCCTCTCTGAGCTACTTCCTCTGGAAATCTAAAGAATCGGTGGCATTCTGATAGCCTTAAGGTGGAGCGTGAGCAGATGGTTGAAAGGTTATTATGACTTAGAGATAAGCACTTACCAGGGCAGCTCTAAACAAAAATCAGTGAGTGCTATCAAGTTCAGGAAGGAGGCAATCTTTTGAAATGCCCGAAGGCACAAGTGGCACATGCTTTTCCAATGATTCGGTGGTTTAATAATTAATAACCTCTTGAGACTTGTTCAGATGATTATGCAAGAGCACACATCACGCTGAGATTTCTTCACTCCCGATGCACTAAAGCCTAAGTGTTTTGTTACCAAACAGTCTCTGCAATCTCTCTTTGCAGCTAATCTAAAGTATCTGCGTTTACGAAACCGCTGTGCGCTGACCAGTTATTTTGTCATGGACAAATACTTGGTTACATCTGGTGGAAGGGAGGAGTCAGAAACGGATGAAAAGTTAAGGCCTCCCCACATCTTCACTGCCAGGTCACACTGAGCAATGGAAGTCAGTCTCGGATTGAGTTCTGCTACACGTACAACTATTGATTAGCAAACCAGCATCGATCGTCTCTGAAGGAAGGTGAAGACTCTGCTCTAGGTCCTTTCACATACTCTGAAAGTATTTTGCAAGAAATGTTCACTCCAGAAAAATGTGACAATTTCCAGCAGTAGGACTCAGTTAATAGGAGATCAAAGATCAGAATCTTCTAAAAGTGGCTAAACACAGGATACTGGGTCAGATTTGGGGCTCCAATCCTGTAAGCTAATCAACATATCTCGAGCACCAATCATTTCACGAACAAAATGTTCATTTCTGACTTTCATTATGTCAATTAACTAAACTTCTGGAGTCCATCTAAGATAAAGATGGCAGAAGCTGCCTAGGTGCAGTGTCTTGCTAAGAGCTGTCTGAACGCTACCATTAGCCTAGAAAATGTATTTTTGACTGGGGTACAAACTTTTTACCAGAAAACTGCAAAATTCATTGAATCTAATTAGTACACACTCATATTATCTACTCTGAGATATGTATTACCATGGGTTTGAAGTACAAATTAAGTATAGCTCTGAAAATGGTTATCATCATTTTTCTGACACAAACTAAATAAATCTACCTGAAGTCAATGAACCTGTACTGTTAAGTGATTTTGTACTTTTGTGAAATGAACAATTAAAACAATTTGTTATAATTAAAGTAATAACTTACGTTTGATTAAGTTTTTAATTTTCAAGTCTTGTGAGATAATTTGGTTAATAACTGCTTATTAAACTGGATGATTTTGGAGCTTGGATTGGAAAATAATGCCAAAGAGAGTAAAGTTGTACAGAATTTCAAAGTAAGCAAGCATTGAGTTAGACAAGAAAAACACAACAAATGTTTTGTTTTAATTTTCATTTTTAAAAAACTTAAGAATTGGAGATGAACATTTTTACCAGCTCGAAATTGATAAATATAACTCACTGTCAAGGACATAAATGCTCTCGCGGGAGGTGAAATCTATGCTCATTTATTTGTACCATTTTCACATTTAGGAAGCATTTTTCAGCAGTTTAAGGGAAAGTGTATATTGATGTTTAAATTCCACCACCAACATTTTTAGCCTCATTTGGTACTCAGGCCTCGAGAGCATTACAGATTTATTTCCCCAAATTCACAATCAGCGGAGTCTCAGTTCTTGAATATTACATCCTATGGAGTTGATCCATTGCATTATCCTCTCATTCACAGGTATTCACTGAGCAACAAATATGGATCAGGCGCAATAAGCTAAAGGTGTGGAAAACACAGTCCCTGGCTTATGGAAAACACAGTCCCTGACTTAAGGATGTCCTAACCTAGGGGCGAAGACTGAAATGTGGCCAGTGTGATGGCAGCCGGTGACGACCTGGCTTAGAGCCTGGGCTCTGCAGCCAGTCTTGCTTGGTTGAAATTCTGGCTCAGTTGTTACTTAACCACTTTGTGGTTCAGTATTCCCACCTTTAAAATGGGTATGATAATATTACCTACCTCACAGGGCTGTTGGGAAGACCAAAGGCATTTACTCATATAAACATATGAATAGTGTGTGACACAGTAGTACATGTTCTGGACAACACAGGTTGGCTACAGCGATTAAGTGTATGGTGCTCTGGAATCCGCTTTCTGCAAAAACATCCCTCTCTTCCTCCCAACTTGGTTCAGACACCAATTCCTGCTAATCTGAGTTCTTTATTAGCTTTCTTATCTATTTATTTCTCTCCATTCCCATGATCATGAGTTTGTTTCAAACTTGTTATTTCACACTTGTTTGTTGGACATAGTCATGTCCTTGGAGGCATTTTTCAGAGTTTCAAATCACTAATTTGCAAATTTTACATGATTATCTCTGATCATCTCCTCCTATAATCAAAATCTCCTTCAGTGTCTTTTATCATCTTGAGTATGAATATGAACTCTTCTGTCTGGCATGAAAAACAGGGTCTCTCAAAGCTAAAGTTATCTTGGTCCACTCTTAGGTTCTGAAATCCCTTACTAATGTGTAAAACTGGGTAACTGCTCAAATAAAGCCACAAAATGTTGGTATATTTACATGTTTTCAACATACAATTAAACATATAAAATACATATAAGTATGTATTTATTTATGAACACAAATGCATATAAATATAATTGTGTGATTCACATGATAATGGGAGGAACCGTACAGTTCTTAATTCATAGTTGAGGTGGTTCTGTATTTGGTACACAGATTGACAGCTATATGGTGACTGTAACATCTTTTTCTTTCCATTTCTTCTGAATTAATTAGAAATGATTTTGACTAGAACTAACAATTTATACAATATCAGTTTATTGTGTCTTATGATTCTATAGTCTGGACTGGGACTGCTAGGCATGTGCTAGGGCTGGAAAGTCCAACATGGCTTCATCCGTCCACATGATTGGGGCGTTCGCCAGGCGGGCTGGGCAGCTGGTGGATGGCCAGGTATCTCTTTTTCCATGCGGCCTCTCACATGGCTAGCTTGAGCTTTCTCACAGCATGATGTTCTCAGGGTGTTCAGACTTCTGACCTGGTAACTGGTTTCTACGAGAGAAAGTCTGTCTTTGAAACTGGTCCTAGATGGGCACTGTGTCATTCTACTGGTGAAAGCTCGCCCAGATTCAAGGACAGGGAAAATAGAATAGACTCGATCCCACCTCCTGAGGTGAGGAGTAGTATGTAAGTACAGTAAGCGAGCGAAGGGTCCACTGCCATCTTTGAAGACTAGCTACCATCCACTCAGATAATGTCCACACTGAGGGAGTTGCTGGTGTGGGTTCAGCGGTCCTTCTCTGAGATACTTTTGCCCGTCTTCACATTGTTGAAAGGTGCTTCTATCACTTCTAACAGTTTTAGTCTCCTCCAATCATGTTCAAAGGTAGGAAAGAGGAGGGGCGAGGGGCAGAGTGGCTCTCCTTGGGCACTTCTTTGTAACCAGCTAGAAAAACATTTTTCCCATAAGCCCCCATCAAATTACTTCATATATTTCCTTGCCCAGAATTAGATCACATATCTACCCTTAAATAAGGATGGGTCCTTTCCCTAAAATGGAGTTAAATCCACATCCTAAACAAAATTAGACTCTGACAGCAAAGTGGAAAGGGAGAATGGATTTTGTGTAAGCAAGCAATGATCTTTACCATATTCTGTAAGTGCATATGTAACCAAATTTGTAGATGACCAAACATTAAAATTAGTCTTACCGCCCTCCTTAGCCCCAGTCTCCATAACAAACCCCATTATAATCTTTGCCTGTAAGAACCCTTTGCCTCTAGTGGGAGGAGCTACACAGTCACAAGGCAAAGAGCATGAATTCAGGCAGGGGTGCAGAATCGGGCCAAAAATTAAATCTAAAAATCCTTTCAAATCTATACTCTAGGCATTCTGAAATATTTGCCTTTCCTCACCCACTCCAAGCTCACATGTCTCCTTGTCTTTACTGCTCATTTAGGTATATGTAAGACCTTCTTTAGGGCTTCTCTGACCATTCTTCAGGATTCACTTCCAAGGCATTTCTTCCCTTAGGCCTTCTCAGATTAAAGGTTGGATCAGTGGCCTATAGTGTCTTCTCCTGAGCTTATCACCCTGAGCTTATCACCACTGTGACAATATTAATATTATTTGTTTCCTTATCAATGTTTCCCATTCCATCCTGAGGACAGCCTCCTGCCCTTCAGTTAAGGCTAGGATTATATTTTCTGAGACCTTATGTCTTCATTGCATAACACAATATTTGGGTCCTAGTAGAGAATTAAATGCTGGTTGAATGAATAAATAGATGAATTGTAGGTTGAAATGAGATCCTGAAGGTAATGGAAAGGCATTGGATAATTTTAAATGTGACTGTTCTTCCTGTATTTGTGGAAGGGAACAATCTGTTAACGGTGGAGGACCTGGTAGATGGGGTAAGACATAGTAGAGAAGCAAGAAGATGAGGCCATTGAAATAACCCCACATGAAATAAGAAACAGAATATGAGTGATGGAGATGAGAACAGAATTGATTCAAGAGTTGTGTAGGAAGTCAATAAGCTCCCAGTGCCTACCAAGTTCTGGAAGGCAAAATAGAAGCAAACTCTTAGCTGATTTTTATGTTCTTGGTTTGGGTTACCCATTGGGTTTCCTTGGTATAAGAAGTGCTCCCAGGGGACATACATGTTGGAGTTGCACTTTTGAGTAATAAGCATGGGTGCCAGTGGGACATCTGTGAAGAGAATAGAGTGGGCAGTTAGAATAATTGTAGCTTCTGTGAGAAAGTAGGGCTTGATCACTAGCTTTGTAAATCGTCATTTATCAGTGAAACCATAGAAATAGATATGTCCTCAACAGGAATGAGAGAGGGGCAGTGGACAGAATTGGTAGGCACTTGCATTTGAACAGTGAATGAAAGAAAACAGACCTGTGAAGATACTGAGACGAAATAGCTGAACAAAGCAGCAGGAAATTGGGTGTATTAGTTGGCTGGGGCTGCCCTAAGAACTCTGGCTCTAGACAGGCCTTAGTTCAAGCTGAGTCCTGTCCTTTTCTAGGTATGTGACCTTTGGCAAATACTTGAATACTTAACCTCTCTAACCCTCAAATTCTTTTACCTGTAAAGGGAAGATTAGAATAGTGCTGCCAGGACTTGTCCCAAAATGTTGACAGCTATTATCTTTTAGTGACAAGGGTAGGGATTCTTTGTATCTTCTGTCTTTTATTTTCTGTCTGTATTTTAGACATTTTCTTCTACCTAAAAGTAATCTATATATTACTTTTGTAATTTTTAAAAAAGTTATTCTTTTCCCTTAAAAGAAGGTCTGCATGCTTTCTGTAAACACATGACATAACTGCAGGTTCTATTAATATCATGAAGAATTGCAAACAAGGGAATGGATCAGGGAAATAGATATTCTTATTTTTCCCTCTATGGAAGACAATATACATTGAGTACTAGAGGGCACAGAGTGGGGTTCAAAGTTGACAAAGGAATAATCTGTATTTTCAAGGACTTTACAATTGGTGAGGTAGAATTCTAAAAAAGAAATGTGTAACTATAATGTACTTCATGTCTGCATGGAGCAGACATTAAAAAAAGATAAATAAAATTAATGCTTTTTGGGTTCTCTCTGGTAGAGGAGAGATCATATTAGGCTGGAAGAATCACAAATGTTTCCCGGAGGACCTAGCATCAGGGGTGACCCTGAGAGGGTGTGTGGGTGACCCTCACAAAGTCACTATTGACTCAGTACTTATGGGTCTGCTTCACAACAGAAGGAAAGTTGGGCAAGAGATAAGAGCTGAGAGTGCAGAGTGATTGATTTACATGGAGAGCAGTCTCCCATCAACTGCTTTAGTCACCAGTAACCTCAACAGCTGCATGTCAACAAGTTCAGGGGAGTAGAAAATTCCTGCTTCATCACAACTGGGAAATACAGGGCTCACATTAACGGCATTTAGATTCAGTCCAATTGTTTAATGTATGTTTAGAGTTTGCCAAACTGGACAAATGAAGATATTCAAGCTGTTGAATGTTGGTTCAAGTTGGTTTTTATCATTGTTCAACTTGGTAAGGGCTTAAACATGACCTTCCTTGTTTTTTTGTTTTTTTTAATATATCTTTATTGAGTTCCAAGAGAGGGAGGGAGAGAGAGAGAGAAACATCAATGATGAGAGTCATTGATTGGCTGCCTCCTGCACACCCCCTGCTGGAGATCAAGCCCATAACCCAGGCATGTGCCCTGACTGGAATGGAAAAGCAATCTCCTGGATACTAAATCTATGCTCAACCACTGAGCTACACTGGCCGGGCCCTTCCTTGTTTTTTAAGTCCTGAGTCGAGCTTTCAGTTTTTGTTTCCATCTGCAAATGGCCCAATTTTTGCATATGTATATTAACTGCCTGTGTGAATACATAGAAAATTATACTTAGTCAAACATACAACTATGTGTGAAACAACTTAATCAAGGGTATCAAACTTCTCTTTCAATGAGAATCCCAAAAGGAAGGTGATATTGACAGATTTTTAAGACTGTCAAGTTGCAATATGTGTGAGTTGACATGTCTATGATTTCATTGTGATGGTTGTTAAAAGGCGAGCTTGCACTTGGCAGTGCTGAATTCAGACTCCCAATTTCACAGGAGATTGAGGATCACATCGGAAATGTTCAAGGCACACAAAATTAAAATCAGCATTAGTGATACATGATGACAAAGACCACCAGTAAAATCTCGCACCACAGAATGAGATACCGCAAGCCTGTCTCCAATAACGCTAACATCCGACTTTGCAATAAATACGGAAAAGAAAGTCTTTAGAATCAGTTAGGCATTTATTTACCTCAGTGTGTTTTGGGGAGAAAGGAAACATATGCATGCTGTCTGGAGGAACTTGGGCAAATTTAGAAAAAATTAAAAAAAAAGGAAACTTACACACTTCTCTATTTTTAAGAAAAGGAAGTAGTAGTGACATCACCCTGGGCTGAAATCTAGCTTGTTTATCTCAGTGCATTAGGTAATACAGTGCTTTCTTTAAGTAAGTAGGATTCCGTATGGCCTCTGTCTGAATCTTTATTACCTCATTTGCCCACTCATCCAACAAACATTTATTGAACATCTATTATGTGCTAGGTGCTGGGGATATAGTAATGAGTGAAGGGAAACTGATCTTTGTCCTCAAAGAATTTGACTTATATGAGAGAGAGGAATAGAAGTTAAAGAATGGTGAAATGATAGCTGTCGTAAGTGTTAAAAAAGAGAGGCATATGGTGCCAAGAGAACCTATCATAAAAGATCTACTCAGGGAGGTCAGGGAAAGCTTGCCCATCAAGGAAGTTCTGAGTAGGAGCTGGCTGGGTGAAGACGAAAGGAAGGTCAGAGGAAGGGAAGTGCACCCTGGGAAGGGCTCTGCGCAGTGAGAAGAGGGGGGGCATTTTCTAGGCATTTAGAGAAGGCCCTCAGCAGGGGAGGAGGGGAAGTCCAAAGGAAAGTTACAAGAGAGAAGGGGGCTCGAAGGCAGGCTACCGGGTCTGGTTCCTAGCCTCTGTCTCAAGAGCAGTGAGAAGCCACTGAGTGATTTTAATGAGGGTTGGGATAGCCAGGTTTGCATAATGAAACACTGACCAGCTCTGGTTCGAGAAACTGAGCGGGAGGGCTCAGGGTGGCCCTGACTGAGGGTGAGTGGTGGGGGGACTCCTGCTCAAGGGATGGCAATGGCATAGGCAAGGTGGCTGTGGAGGAGAAAATGGGGAGAAGCATTTTGTGTCAACTTTTTTCCACCTTAAAGTGGCTCCAGCTTTGCCAATGCTTTTGGTGGGCAAGAAGATGCCCATCCCTCCTAATTTCCCTGCCCTTCCTGCTTCCTAGACCTAAGAGCAGGACACATTCAGAGGCAGCTTTGGTGCTGGTTGGAACCGGGGTGACAAGACCTAAGGCGCCAGGATCAAGCAAATGAATTCAGACGGAAAGGGAAGATTTCAGGAGTTGTGTTTACGGGAAGGCTATTTGCTTTTATGCATTTCCAGTAAACCTGGCCACCTTGCCTCCCCACAAACAATCTTTGTCTCAGATAAAGGAGTTAGTTGTTTAAACTGCTGGAAGATCCACAGACTAGAGGGCTATACGGAATTGAATCCTGGAGAGCGGTTAGTAGGGTGAGTATGTAAATTCATTATCCAAGAGAGACACATGGGAAAGAGAACGTGTTTTGGTTGGATAATGGTGAACTTCAAAACAGATGTACACCAGAGTGGTTAGGGACAAACCTGGTGGCCCTGGCAAGAAGGGAAAGTTGAAAGTGTATCCTGTCCTGCTCCCAGGATTTCGCCTTTTGCAAAGAAGAGGCCGAGTACTCTCTCTTCACCGGCACTATTGGAATGCACTCCCCAGCACTCAGCTGGCCTCCAGGCCACTTTCAGTTTTACATTTTCTGCCATACCTGAGGACACTCTGAAAAGAACATTTCCCACCGCGGTCACTCCCGGACGGCTGATCATTTACAGTTCTTCACTGAATCACCCCCAGGAAGAGGCGGTCCCAAGTAGGAGCCCCCATCCAGAAGCTCATGAGAAAGGCCCCATCCCAGATGCGCTGAATCAGATTCTGCCTTTTAACAAGAGTCTCGGGTGATCAACATGCACATTCTGTGAGAAAAAGTTTCTAGACTCCCACCTATAGCGAGAGAACATTTTACAATGTAACGGTGTCTGCATGCAAACTGAAACGAAGGTTTAATGAGGCAATAGTTACTCTGAGGATTTTAACAGAAAAAAAAGCGTTCTCAAACTCATTGGATTTCAGCATCCAGTCCGGGGTTGCTCCTTGTAGTTTGAAAACACAGCTCTTAAGCACCCAGAACCACCCCAAGAAGGTTGGAGAGAGGGGGAAGGTGCTCCGGGAGGGTGCTTTGAAAAGTATATACACTTTCTACGTTCAGTTACTTTGTGAAACGCGTGCACTTAGTCACCCCGCAGTAAATACTTGGAGGGAGGACTCCTGCGG
Source organism: Miniopterus natalensis (assembly GCF_054644295.1). Lineage (NCBI taxonomy): Eukaryota > Metazoa > Chordata > Mammalia > Chiroptera > Miniopteridae > Miniopterus > Miniopterus natalensis. The sequence continues at coordinate 12,271,830 of NC_142095.1, read as the reverse complement.
GCGGCGAGGGGCAGCTGAAAGTTTGCCAGGGCCCTAGGAGGGGCTGGTCTAGGGGGCGTGATTGGCAGCTAGGGGAGAGAGCCAGGGCCGGGAGCGAAGAGAGGGAGAAGGCTCGAGGGCGGCGAGAGGTCCTGCCCAGCTGTTGGCGAGGAGTTTCCTGTTCCCCCCCGCAGCGCCGGGTGAAGTTGAGTGAGTCACTCGCGCGCCGGGACCGACGACACCCCCGCGCGCGCACACGCCCGGGACGGGAGCAGGAGCAGGAGCGGGAGCGGGAGCCGGCCTCCTGCGCAGCTCCCCTCGGCCGCCGGGGGCCTCCCCGCGCCTCGCCGGCCTCCAGGGCCCCTCCTCGCTGCCGAGCCGGCGCCACATCTGGCCCGCACATCTGCCCGGCCGGCCGGGCTCGGGGTCCCGAGAGGACGCGGCGCGGAGGCGCAGCCGGGGGTCCGCGAAGGCGCCGGCCGCTGCGCTCGGGGCTCGGTCTATGACGATCGGCGGGGTCTGCCATGGGTCGGGGGCTGCTCGGGGGCCTGTGGCCGCTGCATATCGTCCTGTGGACGCGCATCGCCAGCACGATCCCTCCGCACGTTCAGAAGTCGGGTGAGTCCCCCCCCTGTTCCCCCCCAGCGGGGCTTGGCGGGGCGCCTGGGGTCTCCCGGACTCCCCGCCTCTGCGCTGCGCTTGACAGGCGGTCCCGGGCGCCGCAGCGCTCGGCGGAAACGGGGACGTTTCCCCTCGGGCATCGCGCAGCCTGACCCCTCAGTCGCAGAAATGTGTGTTTTACTTTCAAAAGAGAAGGAAAGTTGAAGTGGCAGGGGGCGCGGGGCGCGTGCGGCCCCCTTTGTGCGGCCAGGAAAGGCGTTGTGTGCTGGCTCGTTCGCGGCGCGCCCCAGCCCCCGGAAAGGGAAGTTTGAGAAGTTGGCCATCGGGCGCGGGCGGGGGAGCGGCGGCCGCGGGCCCGCGGGGCACGGCCAGGGGCACACCTGGGCCACCGCGGCCGGCCCGCGCCGCTGCCCCGCGCGCCCGCCCCGGGCCGCCCGGCCACCCGCGCGCACGGCCGGTCGCTCCATCCTTGGCGCCCGGGGAGGGCCGCGCGCTCCCGGGCCGGCTTCCTGGCCCTGAGTTACTGGATCAACTCTTACGAAAGGGGGCGATTTGCTGCGGAAAGTTATCCGGCTCCACGGAAGGCTCGGCCCGGATGCCTCAGGAATAGGGGTTGTCAGGTGGAGGCGGAAAATGACAGACTGAGGGCCTGCTGGGTGCTGGGTGCTGGGTGCTGGGTGCTGGAGAGGGGGCCTGCAGCAAGACAGCTGTCTTCCGGGAGCTGACGGTCCTCGGCAATTATCTTGGTGGAAACGGAAAGGTTAAATGAAAGTCTTAATTCTGCTGCCCAACTGATCTCTCTCTCTCTAGAGGTTTCTTTTGTGGGGGAGGGGAATGAATGAATTGAGTACTTAAAGATGTGTTATGGAAAGTACCAAACCCCTGAGACGTTAAGAATTAGAAGTATTTTGCAGCTATGATCCATATAACTGAGTATCTGCAGCTGCGGCCTGGGTAACTGAGTAAGTTTGGACCTTTCAGGGCCTCAGTTTTCCTCATCTGTAAACGGACGTGGTTAGATTTGAATAGTTTTCCATTCCCTTCATCTTCAGCATCTTAGGTGCCTCTCCCCCTGCTTTGGTGACTTGGAGATGCCCAGGGTAGATTTGGGATGGGATGTAGAGAATGTGGCAGTCCACACTGTCACTCTGAGGCATAGGTTTGCTTAGCCCAGGGCCTCAGGCAGGCTTACCTGCAGGTTTGTCTGGACTCTAGAAGAAATAGGCACCAGGTTCTGAATGGTCCATTGCAGACTATTTGGAGGGGATTGAGAACCTCATATGGAAGGCTGCATGGAGATGGGAGTTGTTTATGGATCGAGGAAGAAGCATTATTGTAAACAAAAATTCCCAGCACAAATTTGACTTCTATGGTTAAATTAAATCCCAGTGTTTCATTCTTGGATGTTGTTCTACATTTCAGTACCAGAATGTTCAAAATGTTCAACTGTCTCTGATTATACCCCAGACTCTTAAAAACTGAGTTATAGCCAGCTAATAAATATTTTAAGTGCACCCTTAATTTTCTGTGTACGTGAAAAATCATTAAAATTTTTGTTTTAGATTACGAAAGAAGGAAATTTGTGGGCTCTGATTTTGTTAGGTTTTGTTTACAAGGATAAGATTTATGATTACAAATTCCAGACTCAATAGTTCATGAGTCAGTTTCATTTCATCTATATACACACTTTTAAACAATTAAAAGCCTAGTGGCTTTTTATTTGGGCTTTTAAACAGTTTTACAAAACCCACAGATTTTGTATCTTTATGGAATTAAAGTTTCAAAATGGTTGCATTAAGGAATCATTTTAAATTTGTATTCATTTGAAATTTAATTTTCCAAGATAGTTGAAGGTTGAAGGTAGCTATAGTGAAGGCGAGAAATCTAATTCCATGATTGCATTTTAATTTTCTGTGTTAGTAAATGGTTTCAGGATTTTTCTAACATAACTGGTAAGCTGTCAAAACATTTTTCAAAATATCTTATTTCGTGATTACGAAATAAGGAAGTGAGATTATATACAGCCTCTATTAGGTCACCAAAAATAAAAAATAAAAAAAAAATCCATGTCCTGTTTAGTAGATTGACAAGCAGGCAAAAGATTTCAATATAAAAATAAACGTCACTAAGAAATATATTTAACTGAAATTTGTTTTTGTTTTTGAATTAGTAGATTCATATTTCCTAAATGCTCAGAATTAAGTAATTACTCTATGAGGGGGGAAGTTTACCTGTCTGAAAACTCTTCCAATCTGAAAAATGTGACTTTTTCTTTTCAAACACCTAACAAGAGGTGCTTGTTGCTGACTAAATGTTGGTAAAAGTGTCACAGATCAACTTCTTTCCTAAAGTCACTTTAACAATGTGCTTATTTTGTCAGGGTCAGAGATCAGTAGGCCCAGAATTTGATATTAGGTCTATTTGCTTTTATTCCCAGGAAGCACATTTCACTTCCCTTTTTTTTTTTTTTTTTTTGGTTAATCCTTACCCGAGGGTATTTTTTCCATTTAGAGAGAGTGGGAGGGAGCGAGGAAGGAGGGGAAAAGAGAGAGAGAGAAACATCGATGTGAGAGAGACACACTGATTGGTTGCCTTCCACACATGCCCTGACCAGGGCGGAAATCGAACCTGAAACCCAGGTACATGCCTTTGACCGGTAATTGAACCCTCGACCCTTGTGTGCACAGGCTGATGCTCTAACTACTGAACCACACTGGCTAGGGTTAGGCCACTTCCTTTAATAACATCCTATTTTTTTAACCAGTTATGATTTATACAAAACTTGTCACATTTTGGATTCCTCACCTTTTTTTCCGAGATAGCACCCCATGCTGATGAGTCCCCCTGTTGTCTGTATAGTCAGGATAACTGCTACATGCTTTTCATTTCACTTCACCAGTCCTCAGTTATTAACTCAACTTTGAAATTTTTTCTTTATTTTATTTTTAATATATCGTTATTGATTTCAGAGAGAGGAAGGGAGAGGGAGAGAGAGAGAGAAACATCAATGATGAAAGTCACTGATCGGCTGCCTCCTGCACACCCCCTGCTGGGGATCGAGCCTGAAACCCTGGCATGTGCCCTGACCGGGAATCGAACCAAGATCTCCTGGATCCTAGGTGGGTGCCACACCCAGCTGGGCTTTCTTTAGTTTTTAACCCTATTTTTTCCAATGAAAAATGAATGACACTTCCTGGGTGCCGTTGTACAAAGTGGCCATTACTCATTTTTCCGTCTTGACAGCATTTGTAGTGCCCCCTTGTGCCAGGAGGTAGGCTCAGACCTGGAGACAGCATCGGGAAGGAATGAGACAGAGGTCTTTGCCCTCCCTGAGTTTAACGGCGGCCTGGGAAAGGCGAAGAGAACGTTTGCATATTAACCCTGTGCACTTGGAAGCATTGCTGAGCGCTGGTAGTGTACTTTTAAGACCCCTCTGTCCAAAGTCCACTTCGTTGTTGAATGCTCTAGGGGGAGGGTGCATGGGGACTGTTCCCTTCTCAGTCTCTGAATATTTTTTCCACTGATCTGTTCTTTTCTGTACCTGCCTTGTTTCAGGCCCACAATTGGGCCACCTCGGTTCTTCATTCTGGAGCCAGCATGCGGGACCCATGTGTGCCCATCCAGTCTTTCTTTTGAGGATAAGCTTGGAGAGATACAAGAGCGCAGGCAGGGGACAAGCTTTGGAATCAGGCCATCCTGGGCTCCAAACCCACCTCCCGTTTACTGGTTGTGTAGCCTGTTGCAATGATGTTACCTCTCTCACCTTCACTGCCCTCATTTGTAAAATGGGGTTTATTGAGTTCTGGTGAAGGTTCAATGAAATACTCTAAAGTGCTTAACGAAGTGCCTGCAACATAGTAAATGCTCAATAAACATCAGGTTCTATTATTATTAACGCCTGAATCTGGCCTAACGTGGTTCCCTCTGATTCTTCAGCCTCACATCCCGCCAAGACTCACACTCGCCCAGCCCCCTCTTATCACGGTGCACACATGCCACAGGTGCAGTGAGCCCATCCCTCTGCTCAGGGCACTGTCTGGAACGCTTGCTACCTGGGTAATGTTCATTTGTCTTTTAAGACTTAAGTGTCATCTTTTTTAAGGAAACCTGCTTTGAATGCCTTGGGTTGAGCTAATACCCTCTCCTGGGGATATAGGCCTCTTTTTTAGCTCCTAACGATCGTTAACAATAGTCAGCCATATTACATCTTTATGTGATTCCTTGGCCCATTAGGCCTTTAATTCTTGCAAAAGCAAGGGGTGTGTTTTACTCATTTCTCTGTCTCTAGGTATCCTGAAGTACCTGGCACATCATTTAATATCCAGGTAGTGCTGAACTCAGCCTCTCCTGCATCCCCCTGGACCAAGTGCAACTGAGTCAAGCATTTGAACAACCAGACAGCGACTCTTTCTTTTAATGAGAAGAGTTTCAACTCTCACCTAAATAGGCAATTTGGCTGTTTTTATACTATGGAATTGGTTCTTTTATTCTGATGAGCTATGGAAAAAGAGTGCTGAAATAGTAGTTTAGTTTCTAAGTTTCTTTTTTTCATCAGGGTTTTATGTTTTGGTTTATAAGCAGTGGAGCAGAGTGGGTCTAAGGGAAGTGTGGCCCCGTAGCAGCCGCTGTCTGCTGTAGAGAAGTGTGGATATTATTTAGGTCTCATGCAAACCACCAAAATGGTTTAAAACAGGGCGCCGAGGAAACATACTTCCTGGCTACGACTTGGCATTATTTAGTCAGCTTCCACGTAAAAGCATGGCTTTGTTAGCTTCATCCTTCCAGGGGTTAATCCCGCAGATTTAACTCACGGTTTTCAGTAGAAATGACTTAGCAGATACTCATTAACAGCCGGAATGCTCACCACTCAATTTGCTCTCCCTCTTTTACTTGTAATATTTTGCTCTGCAGATACTTGTTGCTTCCGACCGAGGCAAGGTAATGATGACTGTCTTTGCTTGGCCTGTGAGAAGGGTCTGTACTGCTGAGCAGGCAAAGGGGCTCATCTCAGGGTGGAGTGGGGAGAAGGGAGAATGTGCTCTGAGCCAGCCCCTTGACATGTCTCCCCTAATTGAATCTTCAGAGAAAACCAGGGAGATACGCTTTATTATTTTTGTTTCATAAATTAGGAAGATAGAGTATGCTCAGGGCCACTGGAGGTTTGCTTGTGTGTGTGTGAGTGTGTGTGGTGGTCTCTAAGTTTGCCCTGCTTGCACTGTGCAGGCTCTTTTTCATGGTGTGTCTGTGAATCTGTGTGTGTTGGGATGGAAGCTAGGAAGGGAACAAAGGGACATTACTTTTGAGAAAGGGGAAACTTAACCATCTAATGTCATCAGTTCAGTGCTCCTGATTTCATGATTTGCTTTGCTTGTGTGATCTGGCTCCTTTTTGGTTATCTTTTGTACCACAGGAAATCAAGAAGGGGTTAGAGCCTCTGCACAAGGCAACTTTGCAATTCCTAGTCTGGTAACGGCATCGTGGTGGTGGGACCCACTGCCGGTGAGCCATGGTTTGACTGTTTACAGCAGTTGGACATGCACCAGATGTGTAACTGAACCCCTGATTCCAGGCAGAGAGGACCAGCATCTGTGTACAGGCCTCAACAACTGCTGCTGAGGGCAGAAAGAGCAGAATTTATCCAACAGTGTTAACAAAGGCGGAGGATTTGGCTTTGGGGGTTCGGCTAATTTGACAACATGTGGGTGGTTAAGATGCTTCTCTTTGCAAAAGGATATGGCCTTTTAATGGCCATGTTCAGCATTTTAGGTGTTGGCACTCAACATGGAGCAACTGCCTCCTTGGACACAGCCAACTTAGAATCTCTTGCTTAGGCTCTTAAGGGTTTCCTAGCATCAGTGTTTTGTTTACAGGGCTGAAGCTATAGATCATTAGGATGGATTTAGCTGCAGGCTAAGTGCCTGTGACTAGTGAGATTGTATTTGGGAAAGGCTGTCTGCTTTCAAGACATGCGGTTCTTTCTTCCTCTTTTTTAAAAAATTTTTTGATGAGCTATATCCCCCCAGTCTTTTCAGCTTATCGACACTGTAAGGGCAAAAGGACTGCTATCATGAGTCTTAGCAGGTACTGCTTTTATTCTCTGGTTAAGCCCCTGTCCATGGGGCCAGCAGATTCCGGACCTCTGAGTCCAAACTCTGCCCTCTTTTTAGGTCGTGTTTCAGGTACCTAGGAACCCAAAATTTACTGTCCAGATGGCCCTGGTCCAGCTTTTACAACCTACATGGACCACTGGTCCCATCTTCTTGAAGGCTTTTATAGCCACTGGTCTATGAGCCGGAGGGGTGGTTAAGGGACAGCTGTTGGGGGGGGGGTTAAAACTTGGGTGTCCATTCACATCCCACAGGCCCCTCTTTATGTGGGAGACATCAGGCAGTGCAAAGAGGAAAGCAGACGGTGGGCCAGGCCTGGGTCAGTGTTTTTCCCAAACACCCAGGGAGTGTTCCACAGGAGGGACTTTTGAGTAGTTTAAGAGTTTTAAAGTTGTACTTCCAAGATATATTTGCAAGTCAAGGTAAAAGGATCAAACCTATTTTATTGAACAGTTTGTTTGCTTTTTTTAGCTTTTAATACTTTGACCTTTGGTATGTGGGCCTCATTTGTCCCCTTGCCCCGAGCCTCCCAGTAGATCATTGGTGGATCTGGTGTCAACAGCCTTCCCGTGCAGAGGTGTTGGGGACAAGCTTAGTTTTTCTTGATTGTGTCATGTTTGCCCTGGGGTAGAGAGATTGCCCGTTAATGAAAAAGCTAAGAGTTTGTTTATAATCATACCGTTCTGTTTCCTTTGGGAAATTCAGTTTTTCACAGGTGGTATTTTCCTGAAGGGAACTTCAGCTTCATTCATTTGACTCCTGTTTGCTGTTGCAGTTATGCATTTTTTTAAAAAAGATTCCTCAGTGCCTTCGTTGCATTTCGTTTGTGCGTTGAAAACACGAGGGCAAGGTGAAGCTTATCTGGATGTTTTCTTCTACTGTTGTAAATATTTACTAGCCCGTGGTCTTCTCAATCCTCTTTAAAGAAAACAAGAGTAGTAGGACAGTGTAAAGTGAAAAGCCCTTCTGACGCTAAAACAGGTACAGGGTTGTCAAAACTATGCTTTTTTTTTTTTTTTTTAGAGAACTAGGGGTTTGGCAGAACAAACTTTAATGTCTTTGAAGAAAAATATGGGGGCAGGTGTGTATTTTTGGCATATTCACAGTGGCTCTTCATCTGTATAAATTGTAAATCAGTATACAGGGTTCACCGACTTTGGAGGAAACTCACCCTGCTGCTTTGTGGAGGACTACTGGTCATTCTAAAACTGCAAAACACAGAGAAATGGAATTGGCCTCATGCTCCCTGTGAGAGGTGTTCCTATCTTGAGGAAAATTTACCCAGGAGCCTTCATGAACAGGTTTCCTAAAACTGTATGTACCTGCCCCTTCCTAAGATCTTGCTACTGCTTGGATCATGCTGAGCACTTCATCAGTATTATTTAACCTTCAAAACAACTCTTTGAGGTAGATTTTATAATGCTCATTAAAAGTCCTCTAGAGATTAGGAAACTTAATGAAAGCCACCTGATTAGCAAATGATTATGCTGGCATTGGGACCAAGATACTCAGGGTTAGGGACCTAGACCCTAATTGTTATGCTATACTGAGACTAGGCCAACTCAATTGACATAAACCACTTCTCCATTGTAGCATGGGTGTTGGGAGACTCTAGGTTAGATTAAGAGAAATCATGACAATATCCAACATTTTTCTAATGCTTTACTCATTGAATTTCTTTAGCTAAATCAAACAATGTTTGATTCATACACAAAGTAGTCAGACATCATGCCTGTCTTGTGACCTCAGTGGGAAAATGAAATATATACATCAGATGATATAGTCTGGAGTGAATCATGGAATAGTTATGCCATCAAAGAGTTTAGGTTTTCTGAGCAAAATAGGCATTGTATTTGGAAGGATTGGGGGAATTCAAGGATGCATATATATGTAGGATGCATGAGGATGTATATGGCTTAGCAAGGTGAATTCACCATGAAGTGAATGGAACTTAACTCAAGACTTCTCCCTGGTACAGACCCATCTCCTGACTCTGGGTGGGGCCCTGCCAATGTGGTTAATGAGTGTCATCCAATTAAAGATTATGTCAGAAATCTTGCAGTGCCCTGAATATTACAGCTCTCATATACAAGAAACTTGATAGAGGTTGTCCCAAACTGAGAGGCAATCCAAACATTTACATGAAATTTCTTACGATGAGTTATGAAGCTGAAAGAAACTTTTCCAAGCTGTTCAACAATAAACTACAAATTCTGAGACACTATTGCAAAATGTCCCTGGAAGTGGTGATTAGAGAGTATGCAACCAAAAAAAAAAAAAAAGAAGCAAAAATATTTCAGAGGTATGTCAGGCAGTTAATGAACACAAATATTTGATTCCTTTTAAATTTTATATTTGTGTCATTTACCGCTTTTATTTTAAATTTGTAATTTGTAAGAAGCCATTCTAAATATTCACTTTCATACCTAAATTTCTATTCTTAAGTTTTGTATTCTTTCTCTAAAAGAGTGTCCTTGAAATTTAAACGCTTCAGCTTCCACGAGACCCGACTGTATGCCTAATGGTGGGATTTGCTGATTGACTTAGAAGATAAATAGAGAGTGCTTCCTCCTTCCCTCCTCTCGGTTCAGAGACTTAAGTCTGCATTTTTACATCACCAAACTAAAAAACTTTTTTCCCCCCAAATGTAGCTAAACTCCTTTATCATTTTCAGAGTTTAGAGGCCTCATGCCAAGTTGTGAAGAAGTTACAAATATGTAATTATCACAAAACCTTGATCTTGAATGAAAGGTAACCCAGATCTAACCCTTAGCTTGAGATTAAGACTCTCCTTGGGAGATGGCTGGTGAAGACTAAAGCGGGTGTCCGGGTGACCTGGTTAAGTCCTTCGGTCTCCCTGGGTCTTGTTTTTCTTCTATGTACAGTGATAAGAATTGGACTGGGTTAGATTTTCAGCTTTTTCTGTTGAAATCTTTTATCCTGTAGGTTAGTTAGTAGAGGAAACCATTGAACTTGACTTAGGAAACATAAGCCTTAACTAATCAGAATAGAAAGCTATAAGAAGTCCTAAGAGGTCAGAACTGGCAAATACCACAAACATTCACTTGGAGTTTGTTGGAGACGACCACTGTTTTAAAAAGGAAAAGAGACCATAGTTATTTTGAAAATTCCCGAGCATACATCCTTGACGAAAGAGCACGTTTACACCAGCTGGCACTCACTCCTCCTTGCTGAAGAAAAGGCTTAGTTGGTTTTGGTGGTAATTCCATTTCTCTTTGGTTAACTATGGTGCTCTCATCCTTCCTTTCCCCTGTGTTGGTTAAAGTGTCTATGAAGGTTTTTCCTAAGGTATTGAATTAGGAAATGCTTGGCTATGTCTAGGACAAGAAAGCTCTGAAGGAGCTTCTATGTTTTGGGGGAAAAAGAAAGGAAACTTGTCTGAATATAATTAGTCACCTGTTGCCTTTCAAAGATTTCTCCACCACCTTTCTTAAAATATTCTCCAAAAAGACAGAAATTGCTACAGATTGGCAGTTTGCAGGTTGCTTTTTTTAGGCAGGGGAGTAGCTGTGAGTCCCATAATTGCATTTCTGTATAAAGCGTTTTGCACTTTACACAGTGAGTGTTCTGCACACACTACTTAGCACAGAGAAGGAACCTTCTGACTGTTGCTTTGAATGACTGTCTTGTTGCTACATATCACATTTATGTTTTATTCCCTAAACCTATAGTATTGGGCAAAAAAAGTGATAAAATTTTCCTTAAATATATGAAAAAGAACTCCCCTCCCTCAAAAGTAACATTTTGCATTCACTATTCTGGATTCCCTTAAGTTACATTGTTATAAAATAATTTCAAACACTCTGACCCCTCCCTGGATACTCTTAGCCGTATGATTTCTGTTATAACTAATCATATAATTTTTATTGCCTCTCTTATCACTTATTTATTTATTGTAATGAGCAACGGGCCAGCCAGTCTTGCTTTCTTGTTATTTCCTGTTTTCTGTCACCTCCAGCTTGCAACCCTGCCTGCTCTTTCGCATTCTTTCAGGGACCTCATTCATGTCTCTTAACATTACCTTTCATGAGTTATAATACGCATCTTGAGTTCCAGCATTCTGATGCGCCCCCCCCCCCCCAAGCAATGCTTTTATATCATCCCCTGATAACGGCAACTAACGATGCTCTAGTATCTTGCTCCTGAAAGGGTGGTCCAGGGACCAGCAGCATCAGCATCACAGAGGGAGCTCATTGGAAATGCAGAATGTGGGCCCCTCCCCAGATCTGCTGCTTAGGAACCTGCATTTTCACAAGATGCCCAGGTGATTCACTGACGTTGGAGCAGCCCTGCTGTAATAGCATGAAAGCATTTTCCGCAGAGGGGTCGAATGGCCTGCACTGCTTTCATAGATCAGATCGGGTTGTTTCTGTCACTGAGCAAGAGGAGGATTCAAGGAAGAGTAGCTCCTGGTTTTATGAGGGTGTTTGACTCCTCCTAAGCCCCAGGGTCCCGTGGAACTGGTTGTAAGTAATGCGCTCAGGCCAGCAGAAGAGCGAACGCACTGACGGCAAGTCAATCAGTGAGTTCCTTTTAACCCGTCTGCTTCCCCAAAGCATCCTGTGGGCTCTTCCCTTCGCTGAATGTCCCTTCCCCACCAGCTGTGGGTCCCGGGGAACCGTTTCTCTGCTGAGTCCAACATTCATCATGTTTACTCGATAGGCATTTAATCACAGTCGGCCTTGACAGTGGTAGGCCTTCCTTAAGAGCTATTAACTTTAGCATTTCTTAAAAGCTGTAGCACTCTGCTGTCTACAAAGTATGTACCAAATAAGTTAATGAATTAATGTCATGTTTTCCAGGAAGTAGTTGTACTCTTCAATATTTTTTTTTTTTAATCTTCTTTTGTGTTGAGAAACTTATTTGGTGGTTGTGCAGTGAGGACTCAGTAAATTTTTCCTGAATCCCTCAGCATTTATGTTAGATGGTTCTGAGGGTACTGTTATTGGCTGTTTCATGGATGGGTTTCCATATTTTACTCACTATAAGGCAATTCTTTGCTCCTCTGTTACTTTTGTCTTCAAGCATTATGGGGCCCTGTCAGTCACAACAATTAGTTCTCACAACTACATACTTTCTGATTTTTCCAAGCAATTTTCTTTTCTGACCTATTTCTTTTTCTTTTGACATCTTAACTATACTTGGAAAAAAAGAATAGTAGAGAACTTTCCACTGCAGCCTATATCTCATGTTGTTCCTGTTGCATCAAATCTCAACTTATTTATCTGAATAATTTTAAGATCTTAATACCTAGAATCTCCTTAATCCTACATGTATTTACAAGAGGAATCTAGTTACAGGAAATGCATCACCATTTGGTTTTATTTTTACTCGTACGTGACATTACCACAGGGCAAGTCTGAACTCTTCTATCACCTGTAAGAATCTCGTCGGTTTCTCCCATGGACATCTCTGGTCCTTCATCTCTTTGACACACATAAATTGCCATCAGTTAAATCTCCTCCCCACCTCCGCACACATCATTTTGAATAAGTGGCCCCCGTTAGAAAACCTTCCGTGGATCCTCTCCCTGGACCCAGGTCATTACATGGCCCTGGCTTCCTCTTTGAGGTCAGAGGTTACATCAGCGTCCTTGGCTCCTAAGACACACGGATGGGACACGGGACTGTTTGATGACCACAGGCATGGAGGAGACCAACCCTTCCTCCTGTCTCCCATTCTTCCCTTGCCCATGCCTCAGGCTCTCTCACACACCCTTTTAATTCCCATTTTCTAACTTACGACTTTCTGCTCCCACTTTCTACCTGTACCCCGCAACACCTCCACCTTCTGAAATAATGCCTGGCCAAATGCCACTTCTTCTATTGCATTATTTTGTTACTATTCTAATCAGAATTCCCTTTTTAATCTTCACAGTCTCTCTAACAGGCCTTGCTTCTCACTCAGGCAGCCTTGGTCATGGAGCTACGTGTGGCTGTGTGTGTGTGTGTTTTAACTCTCTTACTAGAATGAAACTTTGAAGGAGAACCTACTGATTCTTTTCTAGCACCCAGCACACATTTTCACTAAAAGGTTGTTGCTGTTTAGAAGTCATTACTTTTAAAGGCCAAGGAAATATTGCTTATAAATCCAAGATGGGATGACAGGATACACACACACACACACACTTCCCCCCCCACACACTGCTTACCTTTTCACCACCAAGTGTGTCATCTATGGCTGTGTTATTTATAGCCATCTACAGTATTGTTTGAGAGAACATAGGCTTGTGGGAAATTTCAATTGCTCTGTAAGTTGCTTTGTACAGTAGTGGCTTCCTCTGTCTTCAGTCTTCAGTGTCTGTGAATTTGGGGGAGCTGCAGTCCGTGGGTGTTAAGGGCTGTTGTTTTTCCATCCATCACAGGCTGCCTTTGATTCATTTATCTTCTTGTGTGTGAATTTTTTTATAGAGGGCTCAACGTGTTATGACTGGAGAGGCCAGAAAAAGTCATAAAGTAAACCGTACCATCTGACTCAGGACAATGGTTGCCACTCCTGCCTTTCATTTTTATGAATCATAGGTTATCTGCTGTCCCTGGGATGGTGGGAGATGGGGAAGCTGAGCGAAAGAGTGTTCCTTGGTGCGTGGAGAGTGTCTGAAGACACCGACACCCTTCCACCTGCCCGAGGGCGAACATCCCATATTGCAAAGGTGACTCCTTGTTGTGCTTTTTGGAAAGCCCTGTTAAGGGCACACACTAAGGAGACTTAAATAGGAAGGCTTTCTTTGACGGGTGCTTCATAGGAATGAGTCTTGAAGGTCCGAGGATGGTCGTGAAGGTCTTCAGCGTCTTCCACCGTGGTTTCCATCAGCCCCTGTGAAGGCCCCTGGATAAACATGAGTCTAGAAACCAGCAGTAGTGCAGTTCCTGGGCCTGCCCCGCTTCCAGACCAGCTCCCTTCCAGCTGGATCATCAGCACCCAGGGAGCCCCTCCTCTGCGGAAATTCTGGAGACACCATTGACTTTATAGCATTAAACATAGACTAGCCATGCCCTACCTGCTCTACCTAGGGGAGAAAGGAGATGAAATAAGAATTTTTTGTCTTCATATCCTGGGGCACTTACTGGAAATGGTAAAGGTAAAGTACTTTTAATTTGAGGCACCCCTGCAGCAAGCTTTCAGACTGCTGCAGACAATTCCCTTCCAAGATTTGGATGATGATGTTGGGGAGGATGTTTGTGGCAATTATATAATCACTTATATTTATTCAGCACTATGCAAAGCATTTTGTGGCACTCAGAGTGTTTCCTGTTACCAGTTTGTTAATGAGATGCTTATGTTGTCTTCAGGGCACCGAAGGGAATCTAGTTTCTTAACAGTTCAGTGTTTAGTTCTTGAATAACTATTGAAGATCCAGTTAATCCCACCCCAAGCCTATTGGCTTTGCTACTCCTCAAGGGATAACTTCTTTTCTCTAGAAGCAGTTGACTAAATGTTAGATGTCTGTTTTACTTGCGTTGTGCCAGTCAAAACAGTTTTTCTTTTTTCTTCTCTATACGTCTTTATTTCAGCCATTCATCTTTCAGTTATGCAAAAGGAAGCCCCTAAACAATACCTGATCTCCGATACAATGTGCTATTTTGATTTATAATTAGTACTTTAATGAAATTTATATTAAAGAGACTCTTCTGAGTGAGCCTTTGAAAATCTTGTAAAAGTCTGATGGATCCAGCGTCGACTCCCTTAAATTACTTTCCCATGTTACACAAGATGATCATGGAGGCAGGCGTGGCTCCTGTTCTCTAAATTGAAGTGCCTTGAATTTATAAGAAAAGGAAGGGGCCAGAGTGGGTAGTTGGTGAGTGTGCTGGTTGACAGCAGCCACTGTGTGCACTGTGCCAGCACTGACCGGGGCTCAGTAGAAGGTCCGGATTTTAGTGGACATTTCTGCCCACAGTTCTCTTGGGTGCATATCTCTTGGGAACGTATAAAGTGTCTTTTTTTGTTAATATAGCTATCAAAGATATTAAAAGCACACCAGATGTTGTAAAAATAGTCATTTGCCTACTTGTCCAGGCAGATGAAAACGAGTGCCAGGAAAACAGAAAAGAGAAATGATTTGAATAACTTGACTATCATTGAGGCTTATGGAGGAAGGAGCACCAGTGAGCTGAAAGTCTTGACCGTGCCTGGTAGTAATAATTTTTAAATAATCCCTTATGTTAAAAGAATGCTTTATTATCTAAAAAACACTTTCACTCTCATGTCACTTAATTTTGGAAACAATCCTCTGATACGGGTATAATTAATTATCCTGCCTTACAGATAATCTGGAAATGGAGACTCAGAAAGATGATAACTGTCTGTGGCATGGCAAAGGAGCAGATTGGTCTTTCCAGGATTTTTCCATTTTTAGTCATTGTGTTCTCCTCGCTGCTTAATTTCTGAGTAAACCCAAGATAAAAACCATGGCCCCGTCGTGCTTTTGTATTTTCGCAGCTAAATTGTAGAAGGGGATGGGAGGGTTCACATCAGAAGCCTTCCTCTTTGCCTTGAAAATTAGAAGCCACATTTAGGACTGGAGAATTTCCTCTTTTAAGATGCATTTCCTTGAGGGTTTTGTCCATCAGTTTTATTGGAGTTCAAGCTATGTAATGAGTCATTTTTTTTACCCCTTTTTCTTGTGCAGACAATTTCTCTTTTAAGCGCCATGTGGTCTGTCTCCTTGAGGGTTAAGTCACCATGGTCAGGAGACAGATGTTGCCATTTATAAAAGACTGTGGTGGTTGCCACAGTCCTGTAGCTTTGATCTCCCCCGGAGCTTCAAGGAGCTTCCCATAATCAGGGAAGGGCATCTGTACATAGGAAGGGCGCTTCTCACTGTATCGGCCTAGAGGTCAAGTATTGTCTTGGGCTTCCTTTCGCAGAACTTCTTGAAGATGAGTATCTGCAGAAAGATACTGAGAAGAACAAAACTGTTTTGACTGGCATCACACAAATAACACAGACATCTCATATTTAGTCAGGTTGCTTTTATATAAAAGAACTTACACCTTGAGGAGTAGCAAAGCTTACTCGTATGACTATGACATTTTCAAAGGATATGGTAAAGAATGATCTCGTTAGCAGAAACTGTATTTAGCGTGCCTGCACGCAAAGCTAATTTGTATTCTTGCTTTCCTGCGACTTGCTCTACATAAAAGTTTTTTCCCTCACCACATGAAAAGAGAAGTTGAGTCATGATGTTGTTTTACTTAATTTTGGTTAAGGAAGCACATCAGATCGGCTCCCACACTAGTATGGACTTCTTTTTCTCCTTTCCCACCGGTATTGATCAGGATGATTCTCCCAATGCACTTGGAACTGACAATCATTCTGAGTTTTCCTTCTCAGTGAGAATTTCCTAGAAAAGATGAGCTTTATTAAATAATGACTGGGTTCATGAATTTATAATTGGAGAGATTTTCTTGAAAACTGTAATAGGTTTTAGTGTTACCTTTTTATGCACTTTTTAAAAAAGGATTTCATAGTTAATCTTCTGGAATAATACCTTTTCTATATAATCCTTTAAAAATTGTAATTTTCACACACTGAATCCTGTTGAGGCAAATGTCATTGTACCAAGAAAAATATTCAACTTCTGTACATTTCAGGGATGGTTCCTCAGATCTGATATATAGATGGTGCTCAATATATATTTGTTTAATGGAATAAAAAGAAAAATACTACAGAGATTAGGAAGAGAAATTAAATTATAGGAATATATTGACTTAGAAGTGATCTCCTGTGTGTTGTACCTATTTAGCTTTGAGATTTTTCTGAAGGACAAGCTTATCCACAGCTATTAACTCTGATCTCAGGAACTGTTTATTTACCTTTTTAACTTCTCTGCTAGATTATCTAAAGGGAGATGCATTTTCTCACGTTTGCTTGAATTCACTAATTCATTTTGCCTCCTGAGGTCAAAACACTTTAGAATTCAGCTTTCTCAGGAAACCTGCTCCTCAGATCTTTCAAAAAGGTCTTCCTTTTAAGCTTATTGTCTCCTTGGTGATAGGGAAAGGATTTTCATGCTTTAAAAAGATAGGGACTTGTAAAATCCGTACTTAAAAATTAATCTAAAGATGATCTTCCAGGAAGAATTTGTACAATAACAACGAAATGCCTTGGGGCCAGTTATGTTTATGATCTCTGCCTCATCTTAAAATATTATTAGAGTTTGAGTCACATAAGAAAACTATTTGGGTTGGGCTTGACTCTACCTGTGCCCATGTATAATAAGATCCTGTGATAATGTTGTTTGTGATCTTCCTCAGCAGCCAGGCGAATGGAGACACATTGCTCATGGGCTACCTCTAACCAGCATTGCTGTGGCCCCTGTCTCTAACCCCTGTGTTTGTTCCTGTTGAGTTCTTACTCCATATAAATTAAGTCCTTTACTAAACTGTCATTTTTTTTCATTAGTGGCACAATTAGAATCATCTAGAGACCTTATAATACAATTCTAAGGCCTGAGCCAAACCCCTGGAAGTTCTGATTTATTTCCCCTTGGTAGGGCCCTGGCATCGGTACAGTTTTAAAAGGTCCCCGGCTAATTCGGATGTGAAACCCAGGCTGAGAAACACTGATGTAGCCTATTCCAGATAGGTTACAAAAGGAGAATTTGACCAGAGAGGTGTCAAGGTACTTACTTGATATCCCCCAGCAAAGAAGTACCATTTATTGGGTTTAAAACCTCCCATCTCTGACTGTATTGCTAAATCCACTGTTACAAATATGAGGCAGGTTTTGGAGTCGAGCTATGGGAGAATTAAAATGCCTTTACTTCTGGAAACTCACCTGCAGAATGGGGTAAATGGAAGCTCATCTAAAAGGCTACCTCACACTGAAGGGGATTAAAAATCAAGAGCAGGGTTGGGTTAGCGGCGAGCGTGGTAAGGATGACTTTCCAAGGAGAAAACGGTTGACCCGGGTCTGAAAGGCTGGCTACAGCTCAGTGACACCGTTGTCTACTTGTTAGCCCCAGAGATGTACTTTCTCCACCTGCTTCAGGAAAATGGAAAGGGGGGGGGGGGGGCTGGGAAGCTGCCTGCTGGCATTGTGGCCACTGACCACACAGAGGCAGTTCGCTAGCTCCCCTGAGCCACGACCAGCGTGGACAGTCAGCATGCTAACTGCCTTGGGCCTCTTCTCCTGGACAGTGTCAGACACCAGGTGTCCTGGAAGAAGCTATTCTCCAAGTCCCTTCTCCCAGTCACACTAAGAGGCACTGAACCCTTTCTGGGGCCTGGGCCAGCCACGTTGGGGGCTGCCCCATGGCCATGCACTGGTAGATCTTGTGGGGAGATGGAAATGCCGGGGGTGGGAAAGGCAGTGAACGGATCAGAGGCTTTTTGATAAGGGTGTTGTTCAGCAGAAAGGTAATCAGATTATGGAGGCCATAAATGATTGCCCATGTCTGAGTCACTGACGAATTGTAAGCGGAATGACATAATTAAACCATTGCTAGGCCAGGAGTTTGCGATGATGTGAAGGTAACACATTTCTTCCTTCCCCATAATGCCTTGCAGTAGCAGAAGGCAGGAGAGCCCACAACCTCCCTGTGCACCAAGTGAGCACATTGGGGCTAGGATTCCACTGTCAGCACTTCACTATTTTTTTTTTTTTTTTTTTAAACAATTGTTCCTTCTTTGCATCTGAAAAGATATATGGGGAAGCTCATAAGAGTCCCAGAAGTTTCTTTAGGTCACTGCATGAAAAGTAGCCTGCTGAATCTTCTGGGACAAAGTATGAAAATAAATAAAGAAGGCCACAAATTTATTAATTCCAGAGACTGCCTTCTTTTGGCTGGGCCTCACTCATAGACATGTTCCTGACATGCTCACACCTCAGTGATCTCAAACACAATTCATATTCTTTTGGAACTCTGAAAAATTTAGAGTTTTAGCTGGGGAGAACCTCAGTATAATACTCTTCTTATATCTAAAGCCACTTTGATAGGCTTGAGACTGGGAGGTTGGGTTGATTAAACAACATATATAAACCACTGCAAGGAATTCATCAGGGTGGAGAAGGTTCCCCATAGCCCAGAAACTTGATATTTTAGGGCCGTTTTTACTTCATAATCTCTATGACGGTATTGGGGGCAAATTATATAGCCATCTTAGAGAGCAGCACTGTTCGGTAGAACTTTCTGCAGTGGGGCCAGCACCTCCTGTCTGTGCTGTCCCATGTGGTAACCATTAGCCACCTGTGGCTTGCATTGTGGCAGGTGCAGCCAAAGAACTTAATTTTAAATATTATTTTATTTCAATGAACATAAATGTCAATGAGGCTCTTGGCTACCACAATGGACAGAACAGTTGTTGAGTATCCTTTAAATTCCCATTTTCCTCAAATCCTCTACTGAAGTATATTGAGGTCATTTCTCAGCACCTATAATCATAGTGGGACAGATTAAATTATTAGTACTTTTCCTTTCCCATACTTTGGAATTACATAGACCATTTCTGTCCTGGATACGTAATATTTTAATGTTTATGGAAATACTCTAGTAATACACTCTAATTATGATACTTTGTTGGAGGAAGATTCAGCCAGGTCTCTTTTATCACCTATGTTTTTAGTTTTAATTGTTAAGAGGCTGTACAAATAGTGTTGTCCTGCAGGAGAGAAATATGCTTAAAGTCTACTCACATGGAGCGCAGGGGATTATAAACCGTTCAAACTCCTGGACAAACTGGGTAAAGAGAGGTCTAAGAGGCAGGTAAAAGTCTCCTAGGAGAAACGCTGCCCTGAAGGAATGCTTTCAATTAGGTTTAGCTTCCATCCCAGAAGTCCTGGGGATGTGGCTACCCTGAGGCCATTGGGATTTTCCCTTGTGAATAAATTCTTCCCCCTTTGGTCACCTCTGTGCTATGTTCTAGAAACTCACCCTTATTTGGCATGCTGTGATTTAAACCTCTGAAAAACCTTGACAGAAAAGGCCAGTCTTTTTTATGAAATGTTAATTTCCTTGCTGTAGGCTTATGTGGGCTTTGACTGGAAACTTAATCTGTGTGCTTCAGCTCTGAGTTACGTTTCAGTCATTGAAATGGGGCTTAATAGGAATTACTTAATACCTTCGGAGTCAGACGAGCCTTACTTTTTTTACACAGTCTTTTATCTTAGGCACAGGGATTTGCATTTTGAGAGGTCGTGCCAGCTGACTTGAGCCCTCACAGGTTTCAGCTTGTTGCAAACCTAGTTCGGGCCATTTTTCTTACTTCTGGAAACTTCTGCTGCTGCCACTCATGGCTTATTGGTTTACCGTGGAATCTAGCCTTTGTCCTTAATTGTCTTCTGCCCCCACCTCAGCAGGAATAGTACCGACAGCCCATCATTTAATACAAAACGCATTCCTTAAGAAATCAGGGTGGAACTTTAATTACAAATGACATCCAAGCCAGCAGGCAGGTCTCCTCCCAGTGGGACTTCTTTCCCAGCTCTGCCCTGTTTCTCCACTCATGTCCTGTAGTCTTCGTGCTCACGTCTCCTTGGGAGCTGAGGAACTCAGGTCATCTTAGATTCCCTTTTATCGGTGTTGTCCAGTGTAACTCTCTGTGGTGATAAAAACGTTCTGTGCCTCTGTCTCCTGGTCACATGTGGCTAATAAGCACTTGAAAATGGCTAGTGTGACTTAAAAGTGAGTATGTGGTTTTATTTAATGGGAGTTAAATTGAAAGCCTCTGGTGACCTTATTACACAGGGCAGCTCTCGATTGTCCCCTTGACTTCAGAACAATGTGCCTGGAGAGAAGCAACTTCTTGGCTGCTCCATGGGCCTGCACCTTCATGAACCGCTCTTCCCAGGAGAGAAACTCTCTGACTTCTGAGCTGACTTCTTTTTAGTGCCAATTTTGACTAATGAACCTTGAGCTTTCTATTTAAAAAAACAAAAACAAAGCGCTCCACTGACTCTATACACCCTGGGTTCAACATTTTTTCCCCTGTTGTCCTAGTCCCTCGGTGAGTATATCTTTATCCCTTGTCCAGCAACCACAAATAAATACTATTTTATTTTTTATTTTTTTACAAATGAGAGGAATTTATCAGAAGGGTAGAACAGGATATGAAACTTGGCTGTAGAGGACTTGGGCAAATGGAAAGCTGGGAAGAAGTGTTAATTATTGAGTGCCAACTCCCATGTCCCAGGCAATGTCAAGATGTTGGCTTACAGCAGTGACCTAAACAAAACCCACGTGTACAAGTCAGCAAAGAGGATTCTGCTTGTACGTCAGGGATGGTGATTGCAGGCTGAGAGGCAGGGAGCGCTGGGGACTGTGCGTAATTTCAGAAGGGGTGGTCAGGTCACATCTCTCTCTGAAGAAGGCAGATATCGGGATTGGGGGTAAGAACCCTACTTGGAGGCAACAAGTTCAAGTGCCCTAAAACCAGAGTGTGTTTGTCATCTTTTCCTCTTATCCCCACTCCCCCATGGTTTCTTGTCTTTGCTTCCATCTTTTTACATTAGACTCTGCAGAAATGGGGCCAACTGCAATCCACTGATGTTGGTGAAGAGATTACACTGAGATGGGTGAGACACAGACGTGTAGTCAGAACGGACTTTCTCAGTCACTTCTAGGGCCGTGCAGCATTTTACACATCTTGGCTCTCCCTTGGTAGGTTTAAGGGCTCTCCCTTTGTAGGATTAGCAAATACGATTGCGTGGAGGGGGGCCACCTGAAGGTACAGACGTTAGCTGCCTCCCAGAGCTTGCATCAAAAGTCTCCCTAAGAACCAGAAAGTATTATAATTTGACTTCCTAGTCAAAGGTAGTTCAAAACATTTCAAAGTTTAAGTTACTTTTTCCACCCTATCCCTAGGAGGAAATGCGATTTCAGGATGCGAACGTGGCCGTCCCACGTAGGTAGATGCGAGGAGCCACCCCGTTCCCGTATGAGAATAGCGACTTCAGGGACTTGGAGTGCAGTTCTCATTTTCCATATGACAGTGGCTGCGGGGATCGATCCTGACCCTGCTGCAGCCTGTGGACAATGTCATCATGGAAACCTGGTCCTCCCTGTCGTCTCCCCAACTCCAGGGGCACTGTTCGGGCTCAGAGAGGAGTTGATGTTTCACTCATCGGAGGGTTGCATCATACAAATGGCAGCTACGTACCTTTCTCCTATTTCCTGCCAATAACTTGAAGCGATTAATAATGCCCAGGAAAGGCAGAGACCAGGTCCCATTTTCTCAGGCAACTGCACTGTGAGAAAACAAGTGAGGTTGCCCAGTGGAAGGGCAGATTCTCAGATTTCGGTTCAGATTTCCTGCCCTTTGTTGTCCTTTCTTGAAGCCTTAACAATGCTTGAAAATTGTTTCTTTTTCATTTCACTTCCTCTGCTTGAAAAACACGAAGTGTGTGTGCGCGCGTGTGGTAGAGGTGGGAGGGGGGAGGTTTCAGAGCGTGTGGTGTTGTTTTAGAAACCAAAGTGAATCTGAATGTGCCTTTGAGTCTTTTTATGCTAAGTGGTCAGGGGTAGTCCGCCTGCTACCAGTCGATTAAAAGCCTCCCCCAGGTCTTTTAGAAGTGGATCACTGTGTGAATCTATCGGTAAAAGTACACTAGAAGTGGTTTCTACATTCATTTCCCTAAAGTTGACCGTATTTCTTTTCCTTCATTTGCATCTTGGGGAAAATCAACCTTGAATAGATGACAAAGTTAGAAGGAGCTTGATTTTGAATTTTGGCTTTTAATTCAACCAACATTTACTGGGCTCCTATTGTGTGGCCGACCCTGGACTGAGGCTGTGGTCGCGGAACAGGACCAATGACAGTCCCTGCCCTCGGGGAGCTTACGGCCTGTGCTGTCTGCCAACCTAGCAAGTTACTGAAACATTTTCCCCTGCTGTGAAATGAAAACAACAGTGCCATCTTCTGTAACCCTTTGTCAGACGTAATCAAGGCTTCGATCAAGTAATGGGACGTTTCTACACAATCAGACCTTTTCTTTTTATTCCTTGACACTCAAGCTGAGCCCAGAGGATAGATTCAGAGTAAACAGAGGCTAGAAACATAAGAAACACGCTCAGGGTTGTTGTTTTAAACTGGGACAGTCAATGCCTTTGCTCTAAATCAGAATTTCCTACACATCCCCCATAAAATGACAGGAAATGCCTACAGGGGCTGAGTGGAAAGTGACCCTTCCATAAATTTCCTCCTTCCAACCTCGTGATGCGCAAGTGACACTACAGTTGTGTTCTCACAGGACCGCTGAGCAGCAGGGTTCAGGTTTAGGTCTGTGGATGAGTGTTACGGGGGACACGTAGAAGTTCCAAAGGTGGGTTTCTGAATTTGCAGAGAAAACCAGCCAAAATGTAAACACCTGCTTGACAGTCCGAAAGCCATTTTTCTTCTAAGCTGAAAGAGCATCTCATTCTCTTTAACCAGGGCTGCCCGGTCTCTAAGATGGGCTGTATTTGAATTATTTGGCTCTCTTCACTTTTAGGGGTTGAATTGCAAATATTTTCCAAAATAAAAGGGACTCTAAAAGGTCGTGATATCAGCCCACCTGTCTGACTGGTCAGAGGACAGGCAGAGAGTAGCTGAGTGATTGTGCAGGAGCCTGAAGCCAGCTCGCAGTTGGTCCCTAGGCTTCCCTACTGCAATCTGCTTCCGTTGCCAGCACGGTGAATTCTGCTGCAGTAGAAATTGTAGAGCAATAGCGCATGATTAATTTTTACATGAGTAGATGGCCTCAAGGAGAAGAGATGAAGAAATACTGCTTTCCATATACCTGGGTGACACAGCACACTTCTTAACTGGATGCTTACAAATCTAGTCAAACTGTTGCTCATGTTCTCTGATTCTCTCATCAGCTTTGAATCAAAGTGTCCTGGCTTTATGTCCTTGAGAAAGAAAGCCAAACCTTACTTTATCTCAACCCTTGAGAATGCCATATCTTAAGGCGCCTCATTACCTCCCGATCTCTGCGTGTCAAACTCACTAATCTTATTAGCATGTTGCCAAATAACATAGGAAGGTGACTCCAAGCCAGAGCAGATCAGCTCTCGCCTGTTGAGAATTGTGTAGAGTCAGCAGAGAATTTGAAAACTGAACTTGATCCTAAACTGGTTATGAACTTGATCCTAAACTGGTTATGTTAAAACTGGCTTTTTTGGTTCTGGAAGGATTGTTTGAAGATCCTAAACACTCTTGGGAACTTTATTGTAAATCAATGATTGATTCCATTAAATCCCTTTGAAAGCTTTGGAGGGTAGAGGTAACAAAAAGTTATATAGTTATATTTCAATTTGTCTCCTTACTCAAATTTCCGGAAAAATTTTTAAAAAGTCATCAAACTACTACATTCCACGGATGAGTAGGAATAGATTGACCAAAGTCTTAATTAAATTGTGTCCTGTCCTGCTTGTAAAGTTCTTTCCTGGGAGAGAGCATTGCATGATGTCTTACATTTCTAACCAGAGAGTGCTGGTGTGGCGTTTTTTATTGGTTAGACAGTTTTCACATGTACTTCAAGCACGTTTTCACTTTATCCTGACCCTAGAAAGTACATTCCATATATCAAGAAATGGAGGTCCCAAGAACTTAAGTGGCTTGCCTTTGGCCCCACAGTTATTATTAGCAGAACCTGAATCCATTCTCAGCTCTTTGACCTTAAAACTCTTGGACTTCACCAAGCTGCCCTTTTTCTACATGTCTCCTAAATTAAGTGAAGTAATTACAAAGAATCAGAGCTGTTGTCTGAGAAACTTACTGCTCCTCCTGTGCCTACGTACTCCCATCAACTTCCACAGGCCATACTCAGTGTCTTTGTCTTCCATGGAATTCCAGTAAAGCTCTGCTCTTAAGCCTTGATGGTGGGAACATGGATTTTATTGTTTGCATTAGGAAGGATGAAGGGTTCCATGTGACCTGTGGCTTTGTCTCTCAGCTGTCTGTCACTGATTTTGGATAAGTTATTTCACCTCTCTGACTCTCAATTTCCCCGCTATAAAATGGTGATGACAAAATTACACGGTGGTTGTGAGGAGCAAATGAAAATGATCATCGCAACACTTGGTACTGAGCCAGGCATTTGGCCTGCGTTCAATATGTGGCGACAATGGAAATAATAACTATTGTTGTTATCCCACACAGATTTGATTTTTAAACTAGAAAGTTTTTCCTTCCCTTAAACCAAAATGTGAGTATCCACATTAGAGAATCAAATACATATTAGAAAATATCCATAGGAGAGAGTTAAATCATGAATTGTTACATTTCAATTAAACTTCTAATATTGGGAGAATTGAATGGACATGTTTAATAATCATTAATGGTAAAACTTCAGATGGCCACACCAGGCAGGGGGGTAGGAGATAGAAGGGAGTGGTAGAGGTGAGGCAAACTTGCACTTGAAGATACTTGCACCACCTAAAGGGGCCACCACCCCTCACCACCAGCTGACTGTTGTCACAGGGGGTGATGTTAGGCCCATTGCTGCCCAGTCTTTGTACTTTCTTAAGTGGAGTTGGAAATATGGCTTTTCAATGGGAAATATCCTAATTTTAAAACTTGGTTCACATTTTAAAAAGAAAAGAGTTTAAAACACATCGGTGGGCTGTTCCCGGCTCAATCCCCACCCTCCCTGTGCCTCCAGTCTCTGTTTTGGTATCTGCAGGCCTGGTCTACTCCCGAGTTGTGTGGTTGTCAGAAACCCAGTGTCTTGGACCTCACTCTTTAAAAGGAGCCTCTCCCCCCAGTGCAGTCATATTTCCAGCCCTTTTCCAGAGCTTGAATATTGGAATCATCTGCTTTGACTGTTGTTTTCACAGACTTAAAAAAAACGGTAATTGAAAAACCTTTCAGGCACTGGGCATGTGTGGAAGGAGGGGGAGTGAAAGCTTCCACAACATTTATAAATGAAAAGCCCGGTCTCACAGGAAATGGATATTCAGGCCAAATTCCTTGCTTAGTTGAAGCACATGGGTCATCTCAGGTGAGTATTTTTCTGATTGTCTAAAAGCTGCTATCTTTTCAAAAATCCTTTCCTACCAGCTTTTGCTACTCATCTTTGCATTTTGCATTAAGTTGCCTCGGTACTTTGAAATAAAGTACAGTTTCACTCGGAAATGAATAACATGATTTTTAAAAGCACAACTTCAGGTTGTGCTTTTTCGTGTTCAGCTCTTTTGATAAAAATCATTTCTATGCATAGTTTTTCGTTCCCTGCAGGAATAGAAGCTCCTTGAGGAAAGGATCGGGTCTTACACTGTCCAACCTCTCCTCTGGGGTTTAATACGAGGGCACTCACAGAGCAGATAAATAATGCATGTTTGTTTAGGTTGGCTAATCTTTCTGCTAAGCAACAAATTATTTTAGCTGAATTATAATGTAATAAAACTCTATAAATCATGCGTTCATTATCACTGTGCTGTTTACCCATGTTGTTTTGACTGTCACCAAGAGAGTTAATCGTCTCTGTCTTTTGTTTTCAATAATCTGGGTGATTTTCCTTGTAGCTCAGCACTTCATTCAAGTTCTGTCAACCAAGGGAGAACTGTGTTCTCAGTTGCTATTACTTTATGTAAAGTACCAACTTAAAAGCACGTCCAAGAAGAAGAGTAAAGTTAATCTCATCAACTGATTCCTCTTGTCCTGAGCCACAGCCCCTGCGTGCTCCTGGGTTTGGGCTCGAGTCAAGTCCCTACAGTTGGGATTAGCCAGATAAACACGCTGTTAAAATCAGCCTCGTCAATCCTGAGCTAAAATTGCCAAGTGCGGACGGTGGCGTTTGCTGCAAACCGCTCAGCCCCTGCCCAGCTTTCAGGAGTGTGTTTTATCCACTTGATCCCTGTTGGAGATGAAGGAAGGTGGTCGAGAGGCCTCAGAGTTTCTCAGCTTTCTGAGTATGGCGAAGTGCTGGTATTCTGAAATACTGCCTTTGGCAGCAAGGTAGATTTTTTTTTCCATCTGCAAGAGTCATTTTCAATGTTTGGGTTTTGTCTCCTAATATGTGCCCTGATTCTGAGACATATTAAAAAAAAAAAAAGAAGGGTACATTCAGCAAGGGTTAGAACTCAGACGACACTTCATTCCTCAGTGACCCATGAAATTCAGGGAGAAGCAGGAAATCTGTGCATATTTGGGAGTTGCTGGAGTTACCTGGTGGTGTTAAACAGGGAACGATGCAATAGAAGCTCCAGCTGAGTTGTTTGTTGCTAGAAAAGGCCAATCACTTTTCCATTCAGCTAGGGTGTGCTTTATTCTATATATGGCTTCTTTAAAATGTCCTTATCAATCAAAAATTTAAAATCCTAAAGGAACAGTCAAATTTCAGAGTATTGATTAGGTCATCCTTGGAAGGTTTTTAAAAAGTATTATTACTATGAAAACATTGCATGAAAAGAAGAATGGATGTCCTCAGGCCACTTGTCTTGTTTCTTTCCTGACCACACTCTGGTCTCCCTGTTAACTGTTTCTCCAGGACTGGCCCTGGTGCCCCAGAGACCGTGTATGTGGGGCCGTCACTAAAGGAAAGCTCCACCTCTCCTGCTCTCAAGATACTTATAATTACCTAGAGGGTGAGGGTTCAAGTGCAGTTTGAAAACTAAAAAGGAGGTGTTGCGTCGTGTTAGAAGTTCGGATTATGCAGTAGATGTTCAGAGAAGGGAACTCTTCCTGAAATATCTTTAACTTGATTACAAGGTGTTTTTGTTTGTTTATAGTAATTGGCCAAGAATTTGATTAGCTTGGGGATGTCTTTCTTTCAGGAGGAGTCATGAAGGTACACCTCCGAGGTGGCATGACTTGCTTCTTTGTTCTGGGCGGGAGGACATGTGTGACAGGCCATTAGACTTGTCCCACGTGGTCTCAAGGGCCATGTGTGGGATGGGGGGGGTTGCTGGCGTCACAGACCATGGCGGCTGCCTGCCAGATGGTTGTCTCAGTGTCTGACTCTGAAATGCCCACTGCAATGAAAAACTTTCTTTCAGAGAACAAGTCTTTCTATTCGGGGCCCATATGGTGATCAGAGCCTCTGGGCCTGTGGCTGTGTAAGAGGCCAGGCCTCGGAGAAAAGCAGATGGGAGGGACTGTAAGACGAGACATGCCTTTAAGAAAGGTGAGGCACAGTACCACACGTCTCAGATAATGTCGTTTCATTCAAAGTCTTTTCATTACACCGTAGATGAGCTGCCACAGGAACTTAACTCTTATTCATATCAAATAGCCTGTGGTCAGATTGGTTTCATTGTCCATCATTTTGCATAAAGTCCAAGAACCTATCAGCGATTTCAAGTGAGGACGTGGTGTATTTAATTTTGCTAGATGCAAATGAGTGAAGAAAGGGACTGATGGCCAGCCAGAAATCAGGTTCTTTACAGGCTTTCTACTCAGTGTGAACCAGCGGCCTGGAGGTCACCTGGGAACAGTTTCAGTTCCTACCTGTGCTGGTCAGTGTCTGAGGACTTCGTCAGGCTCTAGTGTTGAGTCCTTAGATCAAACACTAATCCAAGTGTTGCTGTGAAGGTGCCTTGTGATGTGATTAACAACTATAATCAGTTGACCTTAAGAAAAGTTTACCCTACATAATGGAAATGGGCTTCATCCAATTGGTTGGAAAGCCTACAAGCAAAAACTGAGGTTTCTTCGAGAAGAAATTCTGCTTCAAAACTGCAGCATCGAGTTTCCAGCCCACCGACCTGCCCTATAAATTTTCAGACTTGCCAGCTCCAAAATTGCACGAGCCTCTATACACTACCGCACACCTGTGGGTTAAACATGTTCCCAAGGGATTCACGTGCTTGTTAACGTTCACGCCTCCCAGGCATAGTGAGTTCTATTCACCAGTTGCCATGGATCATTCTCTGAGATGCTGCACTTGGTTACATCCATTGTAGTGATCGTGCTATGAAATATATAGCACTAAGCAAGACATCCAGAGGTGTTTGTGAAATAAATGACTTCGTAAGTGCCCCCTCAAAACATGCTACAGAATGATAGTAGGTAGATGCATGGATTCAGAAATGCACGAATGCATTTCTGGCAAAGTGTTTAGGATTATATTAGGAAACTTGAGATTTACATAATTTTTCAGCTAATAGTGGATACCATTCCAAAGATATGGACTCAGAGTTTCTATTCAAAATTCCTAGTATTTATCTGGAATAAATCTAACCCTTAGTAGGCTGCTTGTCTCTGACCTTCAGAGATAACAGGGTAGTTTCAGAAATAGATACAGCTAAGCATTTGCTTAATTCATAGTCTCAAGACCTGGAAACTCTGTCTCTTGGCAATGAGTTTGGGGAAAATGTGCCCTAAAATGAGGAAGGCTTTATGACCTAGACTGAAGGTCTGGAGATATTACTCATGGGTTTGTTTGAAGAGAAGTGAAATATGATGGGCCATGTGATACCATCATATGCTGAGAGCAGCTGCCATGTCCACTTCCTCTACTGAATGACTTTCTAGGGGAGAGACATTCTTATTGGAACCTTTTCAGGGGGAACATTATGAGTAGCTGATTTGCCTGTGATGGGTAAAAAATTCCCTAAAGATGGTCAGCTGCGCACAGAGGGTCTACAGACATGAAAATGCACTACCTTAAATATGAGAATGTCTTAACTAAAGAGACTTAGGAGAGTAATTTAGCAACCTGAAGTGGAAATAATTTTGACATTGGTTAAGGTTTGCTATAGGGTTAATTGGATGGCTTTTGTTGTGTTGTTTAGAGTAATAGCTCTGTCCCTGGCTATTTACATGTGCAGTTGTCCCTTGGTATCCTGGGGTTGAAGGACTGGTTCTAAGATCCTCCACAGATATAAAAATCTGTGGATGCTAAAGTCCATATAACCTACACACATCCTCCCATATACTTTAAATCATCTCTAGATTACTTATAATACCTAATACAACATAAATGCCATGTAAATAGTTATTATATTATTATATTATATTATTATATTATATTATATTTATTATATTTATTATATTTATTATATTGGAAAGAATGACAAGAAAAAAGTCTGTTCGTGTTCAGTACAGACACAACCATCCTAGGCCTAACTACATGTCAGCAACAATATAACTTAAAAAAATTTTTTTTCAAATATTTTCCATCTGAGGTTGGTTGAGTCCACAGATGCAGAACCCGTGGATGTACAGGGCCAACTCCGTGCATTTACTCTATGCATTTATGCATTCCTTTGGCCTTACAAACATTATGTATTAAACATAAAGATGTTTGCTCGATGAGGTCATGACAGTAACTCCTTTCCCTGTGGGTTGGAAATGCACAGAAGCAATTCCCCACCCTGCGCCCACTGGCCCTCCACCCCACTCGGATTGGCAGTGCACTGCTTAGCATGTTATCAGTGACTCACCCTTGAGGACTCTAGGATTCTGCATCTGGGGCTTATGGACCTTCAGGGCATCTGTGAACCAACTCTCTGAAATGATGAGCACAGGTGTCTCTGTATGTATGTCTCTCCACCCCCCTCGCCCCGGAGTAAGTTCATAAAGCTTTTATCAAAATGAGGTGACCCCAACAAAGGTTAAGAATAGCTTTGCCCTCTCCATTTAACTCCGGCTCAGCGATACAGTTACTGACAGAGGAGAACACTGGCTTAAAGCAAAGGCTGGGCATTTATTGACTGGTTGGAATTGTAGAGTTTCTTAAAGTCAGCTAATAGTGAGCGGCTGGCTAGGGAGGGGGTGGAAATTACAGTGAATATGCCCTGCTTAAAAGCTTTCAAATTAAAACAAAGCTGAACAGGATAGGAAGTGTGCTCACCTTAGCAGGGGTAGGTTTTGCTGTAAGAAGAAAAAAAAAGAGGCCTCCTTGCTGGATATGTGATAAGTTAGGCACCTTCACTAACACACACAGTAGGTGCTTCATGTAAGTTCCCAAGGTACATCTTCCCCTGCCCCCATATGCCTGGCCTCCAGGTTTGGAGTAAAGTGGCTGTTGGCCTTCTTCCCAGAACACAATGGAGAGATGTCTTTCTGGGCCTTTCTGAGGCACCGTGAATTGCACACCTGCCCAGCTCCAGGGGCCCTTTTGCACAGACTGCATTCTGAGTGGTGCCCCTGAGCTGTGCAACTTGGTGACCTTATTCTTCTTTCTCTTTCTTTTTTTTCTTCTTTTTAATCTCTTCACTGTTGATTGTATTTTGCCGGCATCAGATCCAACCCCCTTATACTTGTCACCACATCTGTGGCTGCCACTGCTGCTTCCAGCACAGCCTCATATGTTTTTATTTATCACTCCTGACTCCCGTCACTCTTCTCACTCTTTTAGCTTTTGTTAGAAAAGGTCTGGCCAGCCCCCAGAAGGATGCATTTGCCCGTGAGGAGTAACAGTGCTAACCTCATAGCGTTGGGGTCATGCTTTCCATAAGGAAACTTCCAGCTTTATTGAGGGGCTCCCAGTTCATTGTCACATAAGTTGTATGTGTGTTTGTATGGGGGAAGGGGTATTTCTTCCTCTGTTTTGTTTTGTGCTGGTCATGTTGCTTTTCAGCTAATTCTGGGTCAGGGATCTCAGCCTTGGTTGCACATGAGAATCATCTAGGGAGCTTCTAAAATTCCTGATGCCATGCGACTCTCTGGAACAATTAAATCAGCGCATCTGGAATGGGACCGATTCATTATTTTTTGCCGTTTCCTAGGTGATGGATGCCAATGCGCCCCAAAGGGACAGCCATTCATCTAGGCTACAGTCCTAAGGTGCTGGGACGATGAATTCCAAGCCCGGGGGCTCGGTTTTATACTTAAAAACAACAAAGCCGCCTGCCTGGCTCAGCAGTTGAGTGTCAGCCTAGGATCCAGGCGATCAGGGTTCAATTCGCGGGCTCAGCCGATCAATGACTCTCTCATCATTGCTGTTTCTCTCTCTCTCTCTCCCCTTCTTCTTTCCTCTCTCTGAAATCAATAAAGATATATTTAAAACAAAACAAAAACAAAAAAAGAACAAAGCTTCCTCACCAGCCAGTAGATGTTCGTCTTAAACATACTCCATTAAAAAGAAATCAAATAAATAAAACATGGCCAACTCTTTTTGCTTTGCCCATGCCTTGTAGGGAAACCTAAATGGTTAAATTAATTTTCACAAATGGATCCAAATCTAACCATTGCAGAAAAAAAAATACATATTCATTGTTGCTTTAGTCCCAAATTTAACGCAAGGTTCAGAGAGCACTTAGGTCTGTATTTTTAGCTAAGCATAGAGCTCTTTAGCTCTGGGAGACAGTGAACATTTCAAAATAGTTTGTTACCTAAAAATACACTTCCTGAAATGAACTTGAGGCCTGGGAGAGATGAATGGGTTTATTTTTTTCTTCTATATTTAATGTTACCACAAGAAAGCAAATCTTGAATTTATACTTGTTTATATTTTTAGAGGACCCAGGAAACAGGTGCTGTGCCCAAGGGACAAAAAGGGTTGAGTGGCAAAGTGTCAATGACAGAAATCTGAAATTCATGGCCAGGTATTGACCGTGGGAGGGCATTGAAACTGTTTCTCTGGCTTTAGGCAGGAGCACACTTAACACGGGAAGGAGATGAGGAGGATCTCTGGGAGAAGCACACGTCCCAACTTCTTTAACGGCCAAGGACTAGTCTAGTGTGACACGTGGTCTAGGTGCTTGATCTTCCTTAATGTCTTGAAGTTCAGGTTTGGTGACCAAATGCTTTATAGCGTTATAGCCTTGCCTCATCTCACTCTCCAGATGCATGCCTTTAATCACCGTCATTGCCAATAGAAATGGATCTCTTGCATTTAAATGATGCGGAGGGGGGTGTCCTATTGTTTGTTGCCTCTCAGCGTGCAATATGTGAGCTGCAAAGAACAGTCTGTCTTCAATATGTGATTGGTAGGTGTGAATGAATATTGCACTTATAATCATGTTCCCCCCCTAATATGAGGGACGTTCTATATTCTTTCCCACTTGGTATGAAAGACCAAATGCAAATTCTCATATTCATTCCTTTATGCATTCATCTCTTCACTCATTTATGCAATAAGTATTTTTGGATATGTTCTTCTTTGTGACAGGCCCTCTTCTTGGCAGAGTATATAACCGTGGCAGATAGAGTCTCAGAGAGCTTGCATTTTGGTGGCTAGATTATAAGCAGACAGATGATCAAATTGGATTGTGCAGAAGATAAAACAGAGTCTGGTCATAGTCCCTTGCAGGCTGCTTTAGGATGAAGAGCTCTCATTCAACCAGAGACTGGAAAGGTGACAAAAAGCCAGACAAGGGAAAGAGCAAGAGAAAGGCCTGAGGACTGAAGGAACTTGGCTTCTTGCAGGAATAGCCCATGCGTCCTAAAAGCTAATGGGCAAGATGTAAGAGGGCTGGTGGTGGTGGTGGTGAGGGCTGAAGTCCGAGAGGTAGCAGGCAGCTGGCCCTTGAGGTGGAACTCAGCCTTCATTCGCCTTTGGAACTCCAGGGCGTGGACAGTGTTTGGGATTGCTCTAGGAGTCACTGTGTCTGTGTTGATCGATCAACTGATTTCCCTCAAGGCAAGAGAGAGAAGTCAGAGCCTTGCAAGAGGCCCCATAGCTCTTCTGGGTGCAGGTCAGGAACAACATGGCCAAGTCCTGCCTCACCTACAGTGTCTCCTCTTGAGTGGCCAACTCCCTTTTGGACTTCACAACTGTGCTCCCTTGTGACCTCTCTGCCCATCTGGGTGGTGACTCCTGTGTGGCTTCCACATCCTGTGTCTTTCTCTCTATTTTGGGTTATCCTACCCTCATCTGTTTCCTTGACTACTCACCCAGCTAAACTATAATTTCCTTATGGGGCCTTTTCATTGTGCTCCCAGCACCCAGAACAATGCAGTGGCCCAATCTAATCTATGTTTCTTGACGGAATGATAAGGTTTGTGTAGAGTGTCTTATGAAATCATGACAGAAGCAAGAAGTTCCTCAAGCTTCCCCCACCCTGCAGTGGCTTTCCTTGCAGATTGCGTAAGTGCAGGGAATGCTCATCTGATGAGAAGGCATTATTTCGCCTTTGTATTTCTTCTTCTGATGTCAGGTTCATTTGAAATCACATAACATCACCCAGCCAGGCTTGGCTCAGCAGTTGAGCGTTGACCTAGGATCCAGGCGATAGGGGTTCGATTCCCGGTCAGGGCACATGCCCGGGCTGCGAGCTAAGCAGCCGATCAGTGACTCTCTCATCATTGATGTTTCTCTCTTTCTCTCCCTCTCCTTTCCTCTCTCTGAAATCAATAAAGATATATTTAAAAAAAAAAAAAAAAAAAAGAAATCACATAACATCACCAGGAGCTCATTGGCCGGCTGCCTGGCTGTTAGACAATCACTCAGTGTATGTTTCTTTTCCGTCCACAGTTAATAATGACATGATGATCACCGACAACAATGGGGCACTCAAGTTTTCACAATTGTGTAAATTCTGTGATGTGAGATCTTCCACCTGCGACAACCAGAAATCCTGCAGGAGCAACTGCAGCATCACATCCATCTGTGAGAAGCCCAACGAAGTCTGTGTGGCTGTCTGGTAAGGTTGCCTTTGAAAAAAAATCTTTCTTTCTCCCCCTTTTATAGTAAGGAATGCATGCTCATGCTACATAGAGCCCCAGCGTCTTCACACCCTAAGCATAGACACCATCCCTTTTCCCTTCCTCTTAGACCATCTCTCTTTTAATTGTTAAATGTGCTTTCCAGAGGGACTCTGTGCATCTTCAATTATACACACGCATGTGCATGTGCGCTTATCTATGTGTGTGACAGTATACAAGATGACCTTAAATATTTGTAATAAATCTGGAGACACTTGTATGAAGGAGAAGCATATGACACTTACTAGTCATTTAATGACACCCCCTGGGTACCCCACAGTGACACCAGGAGCTTTGTTCTCCTGAGGCAATCTCACTCTCATTTTGTGGAAAGAGAGAAGATGAAAGATGGGCTGTTGGAAGAGGAAAGCACTTGTCAAAAAAGGGGAACGATTCCGGAACCAGAAAACTACCCAGTCCTTAGTCAGAGCCTTGGCCATGTCTCTCACACCACCACTGGGCTACACACTACTTTTTTCTCTTGCGTCAGAACTGTGTGTTTCTCATAGACCAGATTCCCTCCTTTCTCTCTCTCTTTCATTTCCCCACCTCAACACACACACAGGGGGTGCTCATAAATTAGCTGATTAATTCCCAGTTATAAATTTGAGTGTGAGCAAGAGATAAAAGAAAAATAGAGATCATCAAGAGAGTCCCCATTTTATAAAAATATATAAATTCATTAATGATATGGAACATTTTACAGACATATCCTAATGTTTTGAATTTAATTTACTTGAATTTGATTTTTTTTTAAAGTTACCTATGTGTCTTCTGGCCAGTTGCAAATGAGAAGGTAAACCCAAATACCTTCGCTGCCTTTTTGGGAATGAGTCTTTTGGACTTTCTCCAAACCACATATAGTTTGCCTTGATGGTAGATCTAAAAACCTTGCAAATTTCTGCACATACCAGGGGATGAACTTGTTTCTTAAGAGCTAAAGGAATGTTAACAGCACCGACCTGTCAGGCGAGCCTGCTGTACCTGCCAGCTCCATTCATGTCCAGTTCTGAGAAATGTTTTTGAAAGACGGTGTTGAGAAGAAAGAGACCAGCGTGATTTGAGGTTTAGAAAGTCTGCCATCCGAGGAATGGCTGAGGCAATTAGAATGCTTCCAGGAAAGAAAGGACGGGCCTTCTCGAGAGATACCGAAGGACATGATATCTCTTGAGACATCTCAAATGGAAAGCATAGTGAACATTTTCACACGTGTAAAAGTTTTCACAATCGTGGTTTCCTAACAGCAGAACAGACTTCCTCCTTTGGGAGAGTCAGCTAAAGTTCAGGAGAGGCTGGGTGACTGGTGAGTCTAGTGCAGGGAAGGCGGAGACACCCGCCTGGATGACCCCAAGGCTCCCTTCACTCCTCTGCTCCACGGGTCACCTGTACCTAGACATGCACTGCGCTGTGAGCTCACTTCTACTAATGAAAAAAAAGGGCTCTTTTAATTAAGATATTTTCCCCTGACTCACAGTGTAAGTCGGAATGATTGATTGTGAACCAAATCGCTGGAATAGAGGCTTTGCTTGTCTCAGAAAATGTAAACGTGCAGGGGGAGAGGAAGCTCCCCATTTCTGCGTGGCCCAGCTATGAAGAGTAAATGCTATACGTGAACCTTATTTTTACCTGTCTTGGTAAATACAGATACTCCCGTGGAGTGGGAGTGCTATGGGGAGCAAGGGATGTGCAGTGGGTGCTGCCCCTCCTCCTGGGCAGCCAGCACCCTAGAGCTGATTGAGGCAGGGGTCCAAATGCCTGGCCGCTTCGCCTCAATTTGGGTCAGTTCTGACAGGCCGTCCCAGCTTTACGGCTCCTGAGGGGTCCGCTGGTTCAGATCCTCCAATGTGCAGCTCCCTTGAGTCACTTACAGGTGCCTGTCCAAAAACTCCTGCACAGAAACCTCTTCGCCTCAATATCTGTTTCCAGGGAACCCAAACCAGGAAAGGAGGCTATTTTAGAAACAGCCACATGTGGAAACTGAAAGCCTCTACCACAGTGCTACATGCATTCTAAGGCCTTTATCAGTTTTAATGTTTTCATTCATTCATTGATTCATTTAACTAATATCAGCCGTGCACCCATTTCATGTAAAATGTTCAAGTTCTGTCCAAGAATAGAAATATATTGGAACCAAAATTAATTTCATGAATGTGGTTCTTTTTTTCAGTGGCTATTGACAAACGTTTCAGTTGCTCAGAGCAAAAGTTGCAGGACAAAGAAGTCTGTATGTTTTTCATTGTGTTTTCCCTTCCTGTGCTCCGCTGCATCCAAAGATATTTTGCAAAGTGAGCTCTGCTGTCAGGGAGAACATTGTTGCAGGACTGAGTGGAGAAAGCGGCTAAGGACTTTACCCAGACTCAAGTATGGCAGTTGAGTTTCCTTTCTGCTATTTTAGTTCTTCAGGCAGCTAGGAGGTGGAAAGCAAGAGGCTCTGAAAGAGATGCCCCGTCGTGGCAGAGCAGCTGTACTCACAACTCCTTCCTTGTCTCATTCCTTGGCCTCCAGAAGCTTCACAACAAAGAGACACCGCGCTTTTCCCTGGGAGCATAGAGGACCCAATATGCCTTCCTATAATACTCTGCACATGTGCACGCATGTTTGTAACACACACACGAACACACACACAGGCACACTGCTTTGGGGGCAGGGAGGTGCTCTTGTTTCAAGACCACCATTTCTGCTAAGACTTTCCAGTAGCTTTGGGGTTAAGGGTGGGTAGATTTTTCAATAGACATCATTTGTTGTGTGACGGAGCCAAGTCAAGTTTCATTGAGCTCCCCTGCCACCGCCCTGGAGGAAGGATTCCGATCCGTGCGCCTCCTCTGACAGTAGGGACCTGCGTAGCAAGGCCTTGCCCTCTTGCTCCTGCTGGAGCGTTAGTTCGGGAACCATTGATGTGTTTCACAAAGTGGCATGCCTGTGTCCTCTGGAGTCTCCTCCAGGCAGCATCGATGTCACAGACATGACTCCCTTCCTTATCGGGCTGTTCCGGCCTCAGCCTCATTCCTACTGTTCTCAACCCCTTGTTGATACAATGTCCTTTAGTGACCTTGAATTAAGCACTAAGCAGGGGGATTGGTCAAGTTGCTCTTTCCCTGTGGGTATAGGCCCGCCTCTTTTCCAGGTGAAAGTTATATCTTAGCTGCGTCTTCTTTCCAGCCAGCCTCCCATTTTCCTTGCTGTGAGCAGTGAGCTTGTGTGTGTTTTTGAGGGTGAGGGGGTTGATTGGTGAATGTGCACTAGTGTGCGTTGGCACATGTGCACTCATATGCACACTCAGAATCCTTCCCAGGCAGGGTTACATGTGCAAAACTGGACCTATCATGTCATTTAAGGCCTGATTTCCCCTCCAAATGTAGAGGCTACCATTCAAGACAACAGCGATTTTGCACCTGAAAAGGGCAGAGATGGGAGGAAGGATGTCAGACCAACCTTGGCATTGGACAGTCATCCAAGATGGCAGGTTTATGTGGGAGGCAGCGAGAAGCAGGCAGAGAGCAATGCACTTTCTAAGGATACCAAAGGTTTATTTTGGCTTCTGCAATTACAATAGCAGGTATTAATCATGTCATTTTTAGATGCAATGTACGAGTTGAGCCAATTGAGCATTTCATAGGGTCCAAGCAAACTGCGAGAGATTCACTGAGCCTTTACTGAGTTAGGCTCCAAATATGTGACGTGGAGGAATACAAAATGTTGATGTCATTAGTTTATGACAGCGTAAAATGTTTCACTGGACTGTAAATGAAGAACACCTTGCAGGTCTTTCCCATGGGTTTGACTTTTCCTCCCCTCTTCTGTTCCTTCCTGTAATTCTGGAAACTGCAGATCTTTATCTAAGAAGCATCTTCCATTTTCTCAGCACAGCCAGCTGCTGACAGGGAACATGTCTTCACTCACAGTGCCCTGGGGCCCAGCAAACAACAAAAGAGGAACCACAACTACTTTCCCAGACATACTTTCTGAGAACAAGTTAGCCAGACAGGGCCCTGGTTCTGCCAAACAATCCAGGCATGCCCTGTGAGCCTGGCGGTACTCAGGATGGAAGGTTCAAAATCATCCTGGGGCCCGGCCTGTGTGGCTCAGCGGCTGAGCGTAGACCTATGAACCAGGAGGTCACTGTTGGATCCCTGGTCAGGGCACATGCCCTGGTTGTGGGCTCAATCCCCAGTAGGGGGCATACAGGAGGCAGCTTATCAATGATTCTCCCATCATTGATGTTTCTCTCTCTCCCTCTCCCTGTCTCTTTCTGAAATTTAAAAAAAAAAAAATCACCCTAGGGACCCAGCATTCTTGTTTTCCATGCCCTCCCCTGTAACGACTGTCTTAAGACAGTGGGTAAAATTCTCTGACAGTGTGGCCCCCAAGGTAAGCCCTCATGTTTGTAATCATGAGTGGGCTCGGAGACTAAGCAAAGGACAAACGCTCCCCCGGCAGAGAAAGCACAGGGACCGGGGGACGGCCTGTTCGTGCTCAGAGCGGGAAGCAGCTGCCCTTCTGGGAGAGAGCTTCGGGAGGGACATGCACCCCGGATTGCTTTGCACCCAGAGGCCGTTCTCATCTGTTCTCTCTCTCTCTGCCCGTCCCCCGGCGCCACCCTGGGCCTCCCACTCCAGGAGGAAGAATGACGAGAACATAACCCTGGAGACCGTGTGCCACGACCCCGCGCTCGTCTACCACGGGTTCGTTCTCGAGGACGCCGCCTCCCCGCAGTGTGTGATGAAGGAGAGGAAAGTGGACGGCGAGACCTTCTTCATGTGCTCCTGCAGCAGTGACGAGTGCAATGACCACATCATCTTCTCAGAAGGTGCGTGTCCCCCCCCCCCCGACGGCCCGGAGCCTGGCTTCCTCCGCGCTGATTTCTTGGGGGGCTGGTCCGGGGCCTCAGAGCGCAGTTCCTCTTCCTGCGGCTGAGCTGGGAGTGAGCCTGCGGTGGGAAGGGGTGCTGGTGGGGTGCAGCGTCGGCTGTTTCTCATCAAACCTGACTCATCGGGCCGCCTTCGTACTTGTCTTTGACCTTCCCCTAGAGCAGTGGTTCTCAGGGTGCAGCATGACCTGAGCATTGGTTAGAAATGCAGATTCTGGGGCCCTACCCCAGACCCGCTGAATCAGAAACTCTGGGTGCTGGGCCCAGCAGTCTGTGTTTTAACAAACCTTCCAAGTGATTCTGATCCAGCTAAAATTTGAGAACCGCTGGTCTAGATTGGAGGAGGCTCTTTGATATAGGAGGGGACTTGCTTTGAATGGGCTCACGTGGTTTTGTGTACATACTCCTAGGATTTGTCTGAAGTGTAGTTATCATTGGTCTCATTCGAGAGAACTGAAATACAGGGGGAAAATAAAGAGCCAAGGTTTACCCATGGGGGCAGGGAAAGACAATTAGATACCAGCCTTGATCTTTGAAGTTCAGCATTCACTTGACATGAAAGAAGGGTGCACACTATTCCCTCAATTAAAAAAAATACAGACTATTCAATGATTTTTAATTACAAGAGCAGTATGTGTTCCTTATTACAAATTCAAACAACCCAACAATATGCAAAATTTTAAAATTAAAAGTACATTAACTTCATCCCCTCACTCCCAGCTCAACACATAATCAATACTGAGAGTTCGTGGGATGCACACATTTCTCCGTCATTATT
This sequence comes from Miniopterus natalensis, assembly GCF_054644295.1. Taxonomy (NCBI): domain Eukaryota; kingdom Metazoa; phylum Chordata; class Mammalia; order Chiroptera; family Miniopteridae; genus Miniopterus; species Miniopterus natalensis. Next base: position 12,231,942 of record NC_142095.1, on the reverse strand, counting down.
CATATAATCGCTGCATCCCTTCTCTCTGTCTTACTCCCTCCTCCCTTCCCTGCCTTCCTCCATCCATGCATCTGTCCTTCTGTCCATCCATCTATCCATCCCATCCACTCACCCATCTTTCAGTGCAAATAGTTGATCAGACTCTATTATTGGGCAACATTTTTTTTAGCCAACTCCTTTTACTTCCCCTAAGGAAGATAATACATACAGATACACTGCACACCTTTCGGTTGTCTAGAATTCCATAATATGGATGATCTTCTCTGACGGACTCAGTCGTTTCCATTGGGATCGCAGCTAAGCCATTTATAAGCTGTTTGTCTTTGCGTGTACTAACTCACCTTAGTTTTCCCCTCTGAGAAATTCAAATAGAAGTAGTGTTCATTTTCAATAGGATTTTTGTGAAGATAAGTGAAATTATTCATGTAGGGAACTTAGGATAGTACCTGGCACAGGGCAAGTATTCAGTACATTTTGGCTGTTACTATTGTTCCCCTGGATTCAGTTGTCTTATATTTGGATTGAGCCAGGTGAGTGAGGAGCTTTATACCAGCATCATGTTATAGTCTCTTCCTTCTGGAAAATCCCTTCGGTTGAGTTGCGCTTGGTGCCATCCATCGTAAGCAGCATTCCTGTGAATCTGAGAGGTGTTCTCACTGTCAAGAACGCTGTCGAGGAAACAGTGCATTGTATCGCTCTCTCCTGAGGAGGCCAGGAGAAACCTGTCCGGCTCCCTGCCTCAGAAAGATTATCCCTCCTGTTTGCTTCTGAACTTCAGGACACTTTGAAGCATACAGAGCAGGGGCCAGCAAACTTCTTGGATGGAGGACCAGGTAGTAAACGTTTTTGGCTTTGCAGGCCATGGAGTGTCTGCTGCAGCTACTCAGCTCTGCCGTTGAGGTGGCCAGAGACAGTATGTAAACAATTGGACGCGGCTGTGCTCCCATAAATCTTCACTTACAAAACCAGGCTTCAGGCCAACCCCTGTTGTAGATGGTCATGTGTTGTTGTTTTTTAATTTCTCCCCTTGATCCTAACTACCAGAAAAACTTAGAGTCCATTCTAAGTCATGCTTCTAGCAAGTTTGTGAGCACACATTTTATATACTGTTATTGGCTCAGCCTGCCAGTTTTCCTTCATTTATCTTCCATTTGCATTGATTCTAGCTCTTTCTACCTTCCTTTACTATTGTCTACCTGTAGGTCACATGAGATTTTTCTTTTTTCACAGCATAGAACTGTGAGTAACTTCAATTGTATCTATAGGGTGTCCCTCCAAATATATATACACTTTAACAGCTGATAGCTCAATTGATGTTTCTTTCTTTTCAGACTGAACCAGTGGAATGAACCATTAATTATTCAAAGTGTGTATACAATTTTGCGGGGACAGCCTGTATTTAACTTAGAAACAAGGACTCTAGAAACCACTCTGACTCAAAGTTCAACCGATGTGGTTAAATAGAGAAGCAGACCATCAGATGGAGGCCGTCACCCGCGTGTGTTCATTGCTGACCTGTCGGCTGTGTGCAGACTTTCACAGTTCCTGTGCTCTCTAACCGGAGAAGTCGAGGGAAGGGAGACAAGGACTTCTAGTAGCCACAGAGTTTTCATTCCCTCCTCTCTCATTGTTGTAGAATTTCTTTTAAATGAAAACAGCCTCTTTGGTTTGCAAGCCTAACTCTGGCAGGAAGACAAATGATTTTTTTACAGTATCAGACACGCGGTTTCCTGTCTGTGTTTAACTTGCTAGCAGAGCATCTCAGCCAGCTGGTTCCCCCTGGACCTACTGTGACCTTAATAACGTTGCCTCCTGCCATCCAGCATGCCCACTCTGTGTATTGATCACATGCCCGGTGCACTTGATTGACTCATACTGGTTTCTGAGTCAGGGAAGAGCTGGAGGTGCTGCCCCTTTTCCCTCAAATCTCATTTTGCGTTTGTTTCACTCCAGGACCAGGGAGCTGGCTGCTTGAGTAACTCCTGGTTCTCGTGTCTAAGAAACTAGAAGCATAAATGGTGTTTTGGCAGGTCCAGGGGTTCTGGGTGTGTTGCCTTGGAGCCTTGCACTCCATACTCAAAATAGCTGTCTCGCCAGCTGTGCATTTTTGTTTCGAGAGAAACAAACCAGATTTACTTTCTGGTCTAAATGCAGAAGAAGAAAAAATGAGTGTGGAAATATGGTTGTGAAAAGTTGTTAGCAGAGGGAGAAAATTATGGATTAAAGTCAGTAGTCTCATTTCTGGGAAAGAAATCCGTTTTTTGGTGGGGGGGATGACTCATGACGAGGGATCCTTTAGTGTGAATGAGTTTGGTTAGGAAGCCTCCACTGAATCCGTGAATTTGGCCCCCAGTCTGGCCAAGAAAATAATGAAGGTTGTATGTGCCAGAGGTCACTGTGACTCAGTCAAGCGAAGCTTAGAGAATGTATTTGTAGCGACTTCAGGCAAATAAGTGGCTTTTGTAGATTTTTTTTTTCCTAAGCAGCAGAGTAAACAAGATCCTCTGAGGCCAGATGTGGTTGCTGGTTGTGATTATTTCTGCTGGAACCTCATTCTGATATGAATCACAGCAGAGTGGAACCTACTAAGGACACAGTCTGTCTCGCACCCTGTACACTGGTTGTGAGTGACCTGCATAACGGTTGGACACATAAGGCTGGTGTCGCTGTGAGGCTGTGGTGATACTTAGCAGACTCTCATCTCTCCCACGGCCACCTCCTTGTGTTCTATAAACAACACACAGGTGATGGTGGAAAGGATCGAGGGAGACTCTTTGCTACCTTACAAGTATCCCAGTGTCCCACCAGTGGAAAAACACCAGGGAGCCAGCCAACCACCGCGAAACTGACTTTCATTTCCGCCCCTACGAAACTTCAGAGGCTGTGTTTACCACCAACTGGACATCTGGCCCACTTGCTTTTGGAAAAACCTTTTCTCCTGCATTCGCTACTTATGTAAAATATCAATTTTACCAGCCATAATTATGCCTTTTAAAAAAAAATCTAATATTAACTTTTAAACAAAAAAATATTTGCTTTCCTACTTTAGAAAAAAATATATGCCTCATGTTACCTCATTAGGATATAGCTAGTTCCAATGTCAAGAACAATTGATCCTACATTTAGTCATTAAAGCTCTTTCCATTCCTTCCATTGTCCAGGCCCCATCTATTTAAAAGAACAGTTTCTCCTGTCAGGCTGGAGTAGTTGTACTCTACCTTGGCCACAGGTTGGAAATACCTGATAAGCTTTAAAAACTACTCATTAAAGGGTCTTAGCCCTGCAGTTTTGGACTTAATTGGTTGAGGCCTTGTATCAGGATTAAAAAATACCACAAAGACTTCCCAAGATATTTTAATATGCAGCCAATGTTGGGAGACACTGGGCTCAAGACAGTTTGTTCTGCCAAATCTTTTTATATTTTTCATCCTGTTCCCCATATAACCTGGGAAAGGATGGTAGCAATTAGAGATGGCACCCACCACAGGAAGGAGCTGAAATTCGCCTTCTAGGACAGAGGTAAAGAAAACAAGCAAACAAAACACCTGTATTACCACACCTCTGGTTCTTTCTGTTAATATGTCTTTATTGATTTCAGAGAGAGGAAGGAAGAGGGAGAGAGAGAGAAACATCAATGATGAGAGAGTCACTGAAGGGCTGCCTCCTGCACGCCCCCTGCTGGGGATCGAGCCTGCTACCCGGGCATGTGCCCTGACCGGGAATCAAACTACGATCTAGATCCTAGGTCGACGCTCCACTGCTGAGGCACTCTGGCTGGGGGCATATGATTCTTTATGTAGGGTATTAGTGTGCTTTTCACAATTTACAGTTACTTCAGAGGAGGCCAAGGGCCTCGTTGAGAAGAGGCGTCTGAGATTTCAGAATTGATGGAATGATACATGAAGGGCAGGCACATTTTAAACCTGAAAGCATGACTGAAAGGTCGGATGCTACTGTCTGGGCAAAGATGAGGTGGGCCGGGGGAGTGGGCAGTGTGTGTAACTGCAGGAGGTGAAGACACTCAGGTTGGAGGGAATTGTGGCAAGCTGTGGTTCCCGTGGAAAGCCAGTGGAGAAGCAAGGGTGTGTTTTGGTGACCTGACAGGTATTGATAATGCGAGTAATCAATGGGCTTTTTCTAAAGTGGTCTAGTCTCCCTATTGGAGAAGATACTGAAATAACCTAAGAACTCTCTCTCTGCTGTCTGGTTTCCTGAGGACATGAAAGACCCCTAGACAGAGTAGAAGATATAATATGTAAAAAGAATTAAACAATAAGGGCAGGTGGGAGATCCTAACAAAACACAACCTTAGTGGTCAGCAGACCATAATATGGAGAAGAAAATGAAAAAATTCCCAGCTCCCAAGAACATACATCAGGCCGAGGCATGTCCTGATGAACGGACATGCATAAGACACGGCGATATTCCTTGGGCAAAGCCTGGCCTGTTGTCGGCTCTCTGGCCACGTTAGTTGCCCTCCTTCTAAAACCAGAGCCACGGAAGTAGCAAGAATCCATATCCCAAGGAGGAACATGAGGTTGATGAGCACAGGGGAAGGAATGCCTCATACAGCAGAGACATAATCTGGGTTTTCATTGCCTGGAATGACCAGTAATATGAAGCAACAGATAAATGTAAAGTGAGGGACATAGATTCAAACGATCAATTCCAGAGAGGCAGCCCATGAAAAAGCTGGCCGGGCAACTGTTCATGATAAAGACCCAGGGGTGTACGGATGAGTCAAGGCCATTCTGAAATCGGGGATCCAAACAAAACAACAGGACAAACAAACCAGCAGTCATCTTAAACCACACCCATTGGAAGGGGCAGTGAGAGTCCCACTGTAGTCTTTGCTGCAAGTACTGTAGCTGGGTCTAATGAAACATCACAGAGGAAGGATCTTGAGCAGCAAGAATGACTTCAGAGAACAGATCACTTTATACTTACAAAAGGACGTGACATTTATTGGGCACCTGCTGTATGCTGGGCAGGCGGATTTTAGGATCTGGCAAATGCATCAGACTTCAGAGTCTGATACATGCCTTTTGAAGAGTGACTGAAGGAAACAGGGATGTTCAACTACAGAAAGAAATGATTTGGAGATATGGGTTAAATACCCACGAGGAGTTTAAGAGCTCTCATCCCCTAGAAGAAGGAATCGTTTTGTTATCTCTTGTCTTAGAGACCAGCGTGAAAGCCATTAAGTGGATGGACAGGAAGGCTGCCTGTGACTTAACATAAAGAATAAACTTTCAAATATCCCAATGTTTAGAGTAAGTTTATCCTAGTAGATCTGCAGCTAGATGTTAGGATTAGATATTAGGATGATTTACAGAGGAGTGGGGTCCCCTTGTAGTATTTCAGCCAGATGTTTTGTCTCTCTCTCAGGAATATTCCAGAAGCGGTTGTCATACAAATTAGACTATATGTAAGACTCTTTTGTTGGAGAGAGAGGTGGGAAGGAAATAATGAAAGGGACACTGTGGGACTGGCTGCAAGAGGTGGGGAATAGCTTAGTTTTGAAATATGTATAATTGGCATGAAACAACCACACGGACTGGAGGGAGGCATCTTCCATCATTTTTGGGGAAGAATATTCTCAGGGTCTGTCTAGAATGACAAACAATACTGTCAGTATGCTGGAAGTTAAATTAAATTCTGCATGCCCAGTGAGCTCACTGTCCCTCTGTTGTTTAATTAAAATGATTTTTTTCATTGTTTGCCTGAATGTAATTGTTGGCTTTTTATTGAGACGATGGATGGGGAATCATATCTCATTCTACACTCCTCCAGAGGTTCATTTGACTAGAAAATTCTCATGGACCATTTTCTCATTGGCTAACACTGAATGCAGTTGTCCGAGGGCTTTGCAAACAAATCTAATACAAATTTTCTTTGTAGGAGGGAAATGTCTCCATGGCAGAGTACCAAGGGACTTATTCCATGTTTGCTAAAGCCATGTTTCTCAACCTTTACCCTGTAAATGAACCACCTAGAGAACTTTGAGAAATCCAGACTCTGGTTCAGCAATTTGGCACAGGGCTGAGATTCTGCATTTCTAGTAAGTTCACAGGGAATGCCCACTAGTGCTGCTGGTCTGGAGAACACACTTTGAATAGAAAGTGCCAAAAGATTCTTTCTGCACATGCCACCAAAATTATTAAAGATGTGGAAAATGGTGGTAAGTTATTGAAACTCCCAAGTTTTATAGTTTTTCTAGGGTAAGTTTTGGTAAGCTACACATATATATTTTTAGGACTTTGGTCATTGTCTAAGTTTTCACATTTATTAACCAAAGGCTGTTCATGGATTTTTTTCTCCCTTGAACCTTTGCTGGGCCCATAACTAACTCTGTGTCCCCTCTGCTTTTTGTGCCGTTGTGAGCCTCACAGAGCTCCGTATGTTGTATAGTCATTCACACTACACTTGGGGTGTTCGCTCTTCCTCTTACGTCTTCTACTTCACCAATTGCAACTTCTATTTTCTTTACTTCTGTCTTCTTTGGCTCCATAATCTTGTTCTTTTTCTGAATATTCCCGTTGAGCCCAGTGTTGTCAATCAGCTGCCAGAAAGTATCTCTCATTGACGAAACTCAACCCCTCCAAATGCACAGCTAACTCTCCTGCAAGCCTCTCTTTGAACCCCAGCTCTGTCTGTGTATTTTTTTCCCCTTTTTCCATTTCTACGAAGAGGGGATAGTAATACATACCTAGCAGTGTGGCCACAAGGATTCAGGATTAACCATATACGACACAGTGTGTGGCATCTAGTAGGTGCTCAATAAATGAATGCTGCACTTTTTTAATGTTATAATTAACATGATGGCAGGAGACAGGAAATACTCCCTTCCCCCCAGCATATCTCTCTTCAGCACAGTTTCCTCCTTGGGACCTCCGCCAGTTGCATATATATCCTGTCGCTTTAGAGGAACACGTTGGCTTGTGAATCTTTGTGGTTAGAGGGTCATTGCCAACTTCACAAGATCTGTGTAGTCGCCACGTGACGTTCATGTGTGTGCCCACTCACCAAGGTGCGCGGAAAACGCTCCTCCGTATCCCTTTCTGTCACTCAGATAAATTAGTATCTTGGTAAATTTTTGCCCCAAACGCCTTCTTCGAGTGGAGGAGCCCATCTCTCAAATTCATCTGTGTTGACCTTCTTTTCATTAACACACACAATCGACCCACATAGGCTTTTTACTATGTTGGTTTTAATTAGTGTCTTTTTTACTATGTGATTTTTTTAAAAAAAATAGTGAATTATAGAGGTTCGGTTTTGAGTTCATTGTAGCAATCAGTGTTGGATTTGGGCATGACAGAGGACTTGAAAGAGGCTGGAAGCGACCTGCTTTCATTGTCCTCGTGTGTATGTGTTACTCAGTAACTTGTTTATTTTTCAGTCACTCCAGAGGAATGTATTGCATGGAATTTCCTCTGGAGGTTTTCTCCCAGTTTGTATTTTTTCATGGCATACTAACATTATCGTTGACATTTGTCTTTAAAAAATATTTATTTACCAAGACTGACATTTGCAAATGGCTCCTTATTTGCAACTAAGTCTGGCCTCGGTATGTGGGACACATCTCGTTGGAAATTTTCAGAATTATTAAATGGATCTCTGGGTTTATTGCTAGGGATGCAGCTTGGTGGCACGGATGAAGGAGCCACTCTGACCTGGGGGAAATGGGCTCCCCTGCTTGCCTTGTGCAAATCCTCATAAATCTCAGTTTCCCCCTTTATTTCTTCCTTTCTCTTCTCCCTCTCTCCCTCTTTTTCATTCTCTCTAAAGTGAGATGATGCTTATAAAGTGAGTTGCTCAGAGCCTAGTTCAATAAAGCACATGATGACAGTTATCTTTATTATTAAGGGAGTTCAAAGAAGGAGGGTCCCACCATTTCCCACTGCAGAGCTCTCTGTATGTGTGACAAAAAGCTGAGACAGGATCCACACTTGCCCATGGGGAACACGGCATCATGCCAGGAGGCTCTGTCCTGGGCACCAATTTCCTCTGTCACTAGCTTCCCCAAGAAACAGACGAATCTCAAAAATCTCTGCTCTAGGAAATCCTGGTAAAGAGATGAGAGTCAGTGCCTTTACTCTGCCAAGGGCTCTTCGCCCCTTGAACATGTGTGCTGTGCACTTCTGGGGAGTCTGGAGGAGCCTGTGGACCCTTTCTCAGAGTGATGGTTTTTAAATGCATAAAATATGAAACATAAGATTTCAAAGAAAATCAGTACCCTTGGACTGCAATTATCAAATATTTTTAAAATATTTTCATGCTATAGTAATATCTGCTTCTATGTTAATGCTTTAAATAACAAGATCTAGATAAGGTCCAAAAAATTGAAATGTCTAAATGTCTAAATGATGAATATAAATGATACACCAAGACATCTGCAGTAAATGTAATATGGCAGGAAAATATCTGTGGTTTCTGTTGGTGAAAAAGTCATAGGTACGGCTAATTCTAGGAAGTGTTACATTTTAGCTAAGGGTTAGAGAAAATTAAAAGAGGTGAATTGTGCCCATTTAAATTCACAGAGACACTGAATTCTATCCATGGAACCCAGGCTAAGGGCTTCTGCTATTATAGTGTAGAGACTCATTTTTTATAACCTTGGAGAAGCCATGTTACATAACAAGGGAGTGTAGAGTGAACGTCAGGCCTTCAGCACTAGTTACTTATGCATGCAAGAAACAATTCATGGAAGGTTCCAGTAGTTCAACAATTATATCTTGAACCCCTCAATGTTCTATCTAGATCTGGGGATAGGCTCTGAGAACAGAAAGATAAAGTTTTTTGGGTTCTCCCTCATGTGGGACTTTTTCTTCCCAAGCAGGAAAAAGATGCCTATTTGCAGGAATGTCACTCAACTATGGTTCTTATTTAAGAACGAGGGAAATAATCTGCACACCCAGAATATGCCCCGTAAGACGCACTATCCAAGAATTGCTGATATCACTTAACGGATGGCAATAAACTCTCCTAGTCAGCCCCCAGTGAAGAAAACCACTTTATCAAATCGAGAGGTCATATGAAGTCATTGTAAATTGTTTCTCACCAATGTGAAGTTTGAGCATTACGGCCCAGGGTTAAGGGTGGCAGTGTCACAATCTGACAGACTCTTTTCAAATGTCAGCTTTGCTTTTGCCCAAGTTTATGCTCTTGGGAAATTATTTAAACCATCTGACCCTTTTAGGTTCCCCATCTGTAAACTAGGGTTTCTAATAATAGTAGTTTCTACCTTGTAGTTTTTTTCTGATTAAATACAAATATTATATAAACTGCTTAGGACACGGCCAGGTTCATTACTAAGAATTTGACTTATGAGATTCTGTGTAGTTGGGGGCTGGCAAAAAGAAGTCCTTCCTGCTGGTCCCTGAGTATAGAAGGTGCCACATGTACAGCTGTTGGGTTTTTTTAGTAGCGCCCTAAGGGTTAATACCGTGAGAGGGTGTGGGTGGCTCCTGTTTAGATAAAGCCACATCCCAAGCTTCCTTTCTGCCCTTTTGCTATTGTGAGGGTTTTTCACCACCTCTTTGAAGTTTCAAAATTGACAGATGTTATTCAATAATTCCCTTCCCCCAAGATAGTTACAGTAGATTTTCAAAAAGAAAACACAGGAAACTTGAGGGGAAAGTAAAACTCTGGTTTCTGACATTAAAGGTGGGGGTATTTCTAGAGACATCTTCAATCAGTGACCACATACGTTTCAGGGATTTCTGTCTTCACGTTTCTCTTAGCTTGAAAAAGAGTAGAATTTAGCAAGGGAGACCCTTTTTCATAGATGGCCAGGAATTATAAAATTGTGAGGCATTTGAATCCATGCCCTTGACTCCTCTACTGGGCTATAACCTCTTTAAGGGCAGTGCCAGACCCATAGCAGGAACTCAGTAGTTCTGTGTTTAATGAATGAATGTAGCATCTGAGCATGAGGCCTGCTCATGAATGGGTACCTTTGAGGGGAGACATCTAAGGCAATAGAATTCTGGGATTCTTGCCCAACAAGCTCTCACTGAACTACCATTCACTGTCTCTTGCCCACTGAACGGGTCCCTCCATGGCCTTCTACCCAAGAGGAAAACTGTTCAACCGGCTCCTACCATGGCCAGCACGAGTCAGAGTTTGAAACACAAGACACTGTGGTGAAAGAGCTGGTGTCAGCCCACAGGGCCTGCTTCAGTGTCCAGTTTAGAAGACAGGCTACATTGCCTTCTTTAACTTCTCTCACCTTTGTTCTATTAAGTATTTCTGTTTTGTGAAACTACCAATCACACGCACACCGAAAAAAGGAATGTGGGGTGAATATAAGGTAACTGATTTCCAAAGAGACCCTTCCCACAGATTTGTCTCCCCAGCACCGCTAGGCCCAGAGCTGATGCCTAAGGGTAGCCTGGGTGTTGATCAGAACAGGACAAGTTGGAGTCTAGAAAAGAGCGAAGACTATGGGCGCACTATGCCAGCCTCTTTGTTTATACCAGATACCGTGCGTGCAAGGTTTTGGAAGCAGGAATTGTCATTCTTGCTACATTCCCAAAGCCTCCTGCCATGCCTAGAGTATAGTCAACACTCAGTAAATGCTTTTTCCATTTATTCAACACTTGTTGAGGACCTGATGTGCGCTGGGGGTTGTGTACAGTTGTGAAGAAAGACACCGGGCCCTGCCAGCACGGAGTCCTCAGTCTGCTGGAGGTGGGGGAAGTAGGGAAAGACAGATATAAAGCCACTAAGTAGAGTCACAGTTACATTTAAATTGTGCTAAATTGTGACATAGGGAAAATGTAGGGTGCTGTGAGATTATACAAAATAAACGATGTCCCACGTTTTCCTAGGTTTCTTTTAGGCAGTGATATTTAAGCTGAAGTTTGAGGGAAGAGCAGGAGACATTGAATGAGTGGCCAGAGGCAGGGAAGACTAGACAGGTGCACACTAGCATCCGTCCCTGGAGTGAAAACTCACAGTGCATTATTTATAGCAACTGAGCCGATGCTGAGACGTGCGGACAGTGGAGGTGTGCACGCGCTCTCACGGTGCACGCCTGCTCAACCCGACTCCCCCTCTCCCTGATTTTGTTCCCGCACCAGACTATGCCACCAACAACCCCGACTTGTTGTTAGTGATACTGCAAGTGACGGGCGTCAGCCTCCTGCCGCCGCTGTGTATCGCCATATCCGTCATCATCATCTTCTACTGCTACCGCGTTCACCGCAAGCAGAAGCTGACGCCGTCCTGGGAGACCAGCAAGCCGAGGAAGCTCATGGACCTGAGCGAGCACCTGGCCATCATCCTGGAGGACGACCGCTCCGACATCAGCTCCACGTGCGCCAACAACATCAACCACAACACCGAGCTGCTGCCCATCGAGCTGGACACGCTGGTGGGGAAGGGCCGCTTCGCCGAGGTCTACAAGGCCAAGCTGAAGCAGAACACTTCGGAGCAGTTCGAGACCGTGGCCGTGAAGATCTTCCCTTACGAGGAGTACGCCTCCTGGAAGATGGAGAAGGACATTTTCTCGGACATCAACCTGAAGCACGAGAACATCCTGCAGTTCTTGACGGCGGAGGAGAGGAAGACGGAGCTGGGGAAGCAGTACTGGCTCATCACGGCTTTCCACGCCAAGGGCAACCTGCAGGAGTATCTCACGAGGCACGTCATCAGCTGGGAGGACCTGTGCAAGCTGGGCAGCTCCCTGGCCAGGGGCATAGCGCACCTGCACAGCGACCACACCCTGTGCGGGAGGCCCAAGATGCCCATAGTGCACAGGGACCTCAAGAGCTCCAACATCCTGGTCAAGAATGACCTCACCTGCTGCCTGTGTGACTTTGGGCTTTCCCTGCGTCTGGACCCCACTCTGTCTGTGGATGACTTGGCCAACAGCGGGCAGGTAAGTTAGACCTGGATTCCCTTTACCTTGTCCCTGGCCCCACCCTGCCTCTTGCTCCCTAAATAGCCCTACACTTGTCTGTGTCCCATTCGCACCTGACAGGGTGCCCTTTGCTACTGAGCAGCATTTCTCCTCCTGTTTCTTCAAATCCTGCCCAATTCAGGGCAGATCTTTTTCCTCTTGAGTCAATCTTCATTTCTCTCCCATGTGCAAATGATTTTTCTGTGCTTCAAACACTGCTGGCACGTTATCTCTATTTTTTCCCTCTTATGGCCGCCCTCAGCCCTTTCTGCTCTGTACTGTTAGTAGTTACATTGTTCTAGAAGGCAGTCTACCTGGAGTCCAAATCCACCTAGCACAATGCCTTGAACAGGGAAAGTGACCAAGGAGCATTTGTTGTGAATGAACAGTTCCACTCTTAAAGCATCTCACAGAGTAAAAGAGGAACCCGTTTAGCTAAGGAGCTGTTGGAAAGTGACTAGAACTTGCCCATATCTGTTATGAATGACGGGGCCCCGTGTGTTCCCACACCAGAAGCTTGATTGTGGATTAGAGTGGAGTCTCCGGAGCACCAATGTTTTCTCTAACCCGGTGGAGGAATGTGCTTCTGAAGCCTTTAGTCACTGCTCAGTCAGCGCCCGGGGCCCATGACTGCACAGGCAATCTTGAGGTAAACATGTCGCAACACGAACAGATTAATGTGCCAGGAGGATGACTCATGCAATGACCTATTAAAAAGAAAAATTTCTTCTAATGCATGCCAATAAAAAAACCCTTTGGGATAATAACATCAACTCACTTGACCTTCCTTAGATCCTTGGGAAGGGAGGACTTCATGGCTATTTAGTCACACTATAGGTGCTGCATCATCAAACATTTAAGGGATTCTTTCCCCAGAAATATTTTGTTTTTCCTTTTTTCCTTTGTGCCTCAGTGTTTTCATATTATCAGCCGTCCTCCAAATAAAACTACACAAAGATTCAAATTTGGTCTTTACCTGGGGAAGGATTTCCATCCGATTTCATTTAGTAGAGATTTTATGAAATTATACCACATTTTCAGCTCACTAGAATGTGCCGTGAGGTAAACGGAGAAGATTAAGCCTGCCCTTAAGTGACCCAAACTTATGGCACTTACTATTCTTTCCACCGTAAGTCTTGGAATTTTGAAGAACAAGAAAAAATTTAATTTGCAAAAAGCAAAAATAAACATCTGAAGTTATCACAGATGCTGCCTCCCAGGTTATCTGCAAGGATGTTATTGTCTAATATGGTGACATATATCATGGGGCCAGACAAGGCAGCTCTGGGGTTTGGCACTTCCTTATTTGGCCTGCTTTGTTTATATTCTTTAAAGGGTGTTAAGGGTGTTTGGGAAGAGGACACCTATTTATTTTTATTCTTTTTACTTTTATTTTTTTAAAAATATATCTTTATTGATTTCAGAGAGAGGAAGAGAGAAGGAAAGAGGGAGAGAGAGAAAGAAACATCAATGATGAGAGAGTCATTGATTGGCTTCCTCCTGCACACCCCCACCTGGGGATGGAGCCCCTCAACCTGGGCATGTGCCCTGACCGGGAATCAACCGCCATCTCCTGGATCCTAGGGCTGTGCTCAACCCCTGGGCCACGCCAGCTGGGCGAAGACAATCTATTTTAAAAAATAATTATATAAGCTCTGCCTTTCTGTGCAAGTCTCATTATTTTCAAAAGCATTGTACTTCTTAAAGATCTACCCATTGTAGGGGACAAACATCAGCTATATTTTGAAAATAAAAATGCAGTTGGAATAAAATAATGGGCCTCACTGTCTGTTTTTGCTTTAGGTGGGAACTGCAAGATACATGGCCCCAGAAGTCCTAGAGTCCAGGATGAATCTGGAGAATGTCGAGTCCTTCAAGCAGACGGATGTCTACTCCATGGCTCTGGTGCTCTGGGAGATGACATCTCGCTGCAATGCAGTGGGAGGTATGTATCCAGCCCATCCTGGTGCCGTGGTGGATGTGCCTTCAAAATGACGTCATGTTATTTGCTTCAAACGTGATTCCAGGGTTACCAAAGAGTAACCAAAAGGAGAGCTGGTTGAGATCTGGTAGTACGTAGCCATCCTAGTACGATTTGGAATTATGCTAAAAAGCCTAGGTCTTTAAGCTGAAAGCCATGTTTGGAGCATAAAGCTTTTGATCTCCTTTCTTAAAGTATAATTACTGTACTTCTTTCTCTTGACATATCTCTCCACAGATATTCAAATATCTGGCAAATGATCAATACTAACAATATAAGAATTATTTTTACTTATCAAATGAATAATATTTAGAAAAGTATCTGATTTTTATTTTTTGTATTTTAAGGTCTTTCAGAATTATAAGGTCTGGGAGATGGATTTGTCTCAAAATTTACCTTTATGGGCATGGCTTTCCTTTGTTGGGCAAAACAAAGAGAGTGGTTTGATGTATCTGTTTAGATTTTAGAAAACCTAGGGAAGGGAGGTTATAAGGAATGCAGCATTCTTCAGGGGTGCAGAGGAATGTCATTGCTGTAGGCAGTATTGTTCCCTGATCTCTCTGGACAATGGAATGGCTGAGGTCTACATTACTTTACTCTTTCCTGACACTCTTCTCCGTAGTTTCCCTCAGGGTCTGAGGTTCCACGTTAGAAATTTATGAATCTCCACGTGGTCCTGGCTGACTGCTAAGTCAAGCCAAGCTCACTTCAATTTTATTTTTAGCTCTTTGTTTTGTAATAATTTTAGACAGACTGAATAGTTACAGAAATAGTGAAGACAGGAAGTTAACATTGGCACAATACCCTTGTTTAATCAATAGGACTTACTCAAATTTCTGAGTCCCTGGTGATGTCGTTTTCTAGAACAGAATCTAACCCAGGATCCCCCATTACATTTAACGTCCCCACCTCCTTAATGTCCTTCAACTTGTGTCAGTCTCAGTCTATTTTTGTCTTCTATGACCTTGGCACTTAGGAAGAATTTAGGCCAGTTATTTTATAGACAGTCTCTCACCTTGGGTGTCTCAGATGTTTCCTCATGATCAAAGTAAGAACTGTAGATTTTGAACAGGAATACCACAGAAATGACATGGTGCCTTCTCAGCAACTCGTACCAGGGCCTGTTCAACTCGATCGCTTGGTGGAGGTGGTGTCTAGCACGTTTCTCCCCTGTAACTTTTTTTTTCCTTTTGTAATTAATACATATCTTGTGGGAAGGTTCTTTGACCTGATTCTTATCATTATCCTACCTGCTAATTTCAAGATCCGTGAGTAGTTCATGCCTGCAACAGTTATTACTGTACTGTTTTCCTAGCAGCATTTCTCTATTTTTCTTACTCTTCTGTTTATTATATTCTACTGTAAAGAATAGCTATACTCTTTCACCACCCCATTATTTACATATTTAACTTTGTATTTATATCAGTATGGAGTTGTGGGTATTTATTTTAATCTGTGGGCATGGGATAGTATCGTTATTTATCTTGTTGCTTAGACAGCCACAGCTTGACCCCTGGGCCAATCTCCCCAATGTGTTGCCCAGCGTGGACCTGGTTGGCACCCTTGCCGATCACCTGCTCCCCTGGGTCCCTGCTCGGGGATGGCACTTCCTGTCTGGCTGACACTGTTATTTTCTGTTTTCCTGCCTCAGATTTCTTCCCCCACAGCACTTTCAAAAGTCACTCGGTTTTTTTTCCTTGCAGTGAAATTTGTTTAACCGGGTTTCAGCCGCTGAGAATAGTTTTCTGTTTGAAAGCCTTGACAGTTCCCAAATGAATCCTTGAAGACCCATGTGCACTGAGAGAGATGCTGCTCTTGTCGCTGTCGGAATGCATTTACCTAAATTGCGGCCTCCTGCCCGTCCTGTGGAAGCCATGATGCTGTAAACATGGGCTGGGGCGGCGTCTCGGTGCCTTGCCCGTCGCAGCTTCCTGCCCGCCGTTATCAGTGACGGGCCCTTTCCTGCGGCTGTTTGCTGAGTGTGGAAGAAGCCGGGCCGTGGGGAGGAGCGGGCCTCGCCAGCTTTAATAGCTCTAAAAACAGATGCAGTGTAAACAAGCCTCCCCAAGGAAGGAACAGGGCCTCATCTGTTCAGCTAGTCTCAGAAAGCCCTTTCAGGTAAGAACAGACAGGCGGCTTTTGGGGAACCGGAAAGAGGCCATCCCGGTTCTCATTTTGTTTGATCTCCAGCCCACAGTCCTGTTTCTTCCATCTCTGCTCAGGCTGAAAAACCCCCGAGTTATTTATCTATCGGCATGTTGGTCCAACAGAAAGCCTTTCATTTGAGTAAATGTGTGAACTCATTTATTAAGTCCCTTTTTTAAAAAAAAAAAATAACTTTCTTTGAATAGCATTTTTTTTTTTTCTTTTCGGTATGCCTTGAAAATCTTAAAGAGAGATTTTTTTTTTTGATTTTTTTTTTTAGCCTTGTCTTAATTTCAGACATTGCTTTTACATTTCAAGGGTCTCTTGGAAGGTACATAACGCCTAGAGATAAATGGGTTCCCTCCCGGCTGCTGTGGAAAACACACGTGTAAAGACCGGTCTTGCTCTCAAGAAGCATGTAATTTACTGATGAATCAGACTTTTTTTTTTCCTTCTTTACTTCTTAAAAATTTACACATGCAGACACAGTTCTTCCCTTACCAAGAAAATCGATAATGATTCCCTCTAGTTGATGTCCGGCTTTAATTTATAAGGTCTAAGAAAGAGGGCAGGCTATAAACTGGCTTTCCTCAACCTTAAATTTGTCTTCTGTGACTTGAAATAGAACATATGCAATTACTATTTTTTCTTTGCCAGTCTCATTTCAAAAAGGAAATGTGGAATATGCTCCCCGTAGTTTGAAGAGGTATGGATTGACATTTTATTTTACGACTAATATTCCATCCAATTTATTCTGAGCGGGAGATCATCTAACTGAATGAAGTAGGATACCTAGCAGCTGAGGACAGTCTTGCAGGAGGATGTGAGCTCCCAGTTTTCCTGCCTTGGAGCAAGTCCATTCTGTTCCGAGGATTGAGCCCAAACTCTTCATGTGGGTGCCAGCCTGGCCCTGGCTTACCTCTCTGGGCTCCTCTCCGCACAGGACTCTTTTCATTCTGCGGTCACCTTTGTGGGCATCTTTCAGGTCTCACCTCCAGCCTCTGTCTCATACTGTTCCCTGGGACTGGAACGCTGAAATCGACTTGTTACAGGCAAGTGCAGTTCGGGCGTGGTTAGTGCCGCAGGAAGGTAAGGCGGGCGCCCAGGGGACTGCATGCCCATGCTGGCTAAAGGGAGTGCGGCGGTGGAGTCAGGCAAGGGGGAGAGGTCAGCTCTGGGAGGAAGGCGAGCCTCCGCAGTGTGCTCCGGAGTTGCTTCTTGTGCGGCCAGCCTCTCCTCCTGCAGAGCAGCAGCACAGATAGAGCGGGACACTGGGGAATCCTCACTTATCAGGTGAGAAAATGCAAACAGAATAGTGATAACAGCACTCTTCTGAAGCCAATCGGTGCAACTCCATGAGCACAGATTTTCACCCGGGAGCTCAGGAGATGGGTTGTCATAACTGAAGAGAGTGGTCAAAAGGGAAAGGCTTTTTGGTAGAGGTAAGTTTGGTCATGTAATAAAACACAAAGGAGCACTAGCTACCAGGACATGAGCACTTGCTTCATGGATCAGTTCGTTTCATCTAGCAAGGACTCTTTGAAGGATGTACTATTATTAGCCCCATTTTACAGATATGCAAACAGAGGCTTCAAGAGGGAGAAAATTGTGGAGCCAGAAATCAAAGCCCTGTTGTCTGACTGTAGCCCAAAGGCCCTAACCTTCCTAGTAGGTGCTGGCCTGACCAAATAGAGTTCATGTTTAATAAATGGCAGGGACAATTGCCATTCTTTTCATTATGGATGGGGTAGTCGGTACTACTTTGTGCATCCTGGCCTTTGACACAAAGCCTCTCTGGAAGTCCCTGCCAAGACAGTCACACATTGAGGAACCCTCAGTGATGGCCTCACCCCTGAAAGAGTCTAATGATCAACCTTCCTGCCTCCTGCAGGTGAATTTCTGTTAATAGAATCCCAAGGCTACTAAATTATGTAGCATGTTTCAGGCTTGGAGATAATTTCCTTATTCAACTTTTCTGAAGATAGATTCATTCACTCAACAAACACTATTGAGTACCTATTACATGGCAGGCATTATTCAAAATACTCAAGGGACTGAGTGTCTAATGAAGAGCTAATATTCTAGAAAGACAAGAAATGAACAAGTAGCTATAAAACATAACATCGAGGGTGGGTATGATGGTTTTAGAAAGAAAAATAGAGCAGAGTTAGGGCATAGATACTGACCGAGCACATTATTTCAGATACTTTGATTGTCTGGAACAATACGAGAGAAAAACCCAGAAAACAGGGCTTTGTTGTTTTTGAAGAGGGAACTAGCTAGAAGGAGGTGACTGGTACGTTACTGTTTTATGAAGGAGAGAAGTATTGAAATCTCCACGCAGCAGCGACAAACCCAGAGACCGGTTCTCTTCCACAAAGAAATCTCTGTCCGTGGCTTTCAGTTGCTTTGGTGTTCATGCAAGTGTTTGTGGGGTGTGTGGGAGGCAGATGAGGGTGGGGTGCCTCCCAGGGCCCCCTTTGGCAAGCACGGCAGGCGCAGTATTCATGCCATCCCCAGCCAAAACCTGCACACGAGTCCACCAACTTCCAAACCTCTAGCTATTTAGGCCTTTGAATGGAAGCTGACACACAGCAGCCGGCTGAGCGAGAGTTTAACAAAGAGGAAAAACATAACCCCAGGAACGGCTCCTGAGCATACTGTCAGCTTGCTGCTGCCTTGTGAGACACACAAAAAGTGCAAAGGCATCAAAAAGAAAGTAAAGGGGGAAAAAAGAGGGGTGGGACCGAAGGACTGAAGACCAAAAAGACTAGGATGGAAGCACTCCATTTTCCTGGATTTCGGGGGAGTCTAATTTGGAAGGCAGATATAAAAACTCGGGGGCCCTGCTTCAGGGAAAACTGTCAACAACTTCGCTGCACTGTTACGTTGGAACTGCAATCAAAGCAACAGCTGGATGCCAGATGCTGACTTGCAGAGGAATGTCTCTGCTGTCCCAAGGACTAGCCCTCCGAGGACTGTGGACCTGAGAAAAGAGATGCAAGTGCAGTTTCTCTTAAGAACCTTAGAGAGAAAGTAAAGGAAGCTGCAAGGGCCTGGGAGTTGGAGGGGCTTCTGTCAGGGACAAGAGTGCAGGAGAAAGGCCGGGGAAGGGGGAGAAGTTGGAAAGAAGAGCAAGTGGTTCTCACGCAGTGAGTAAAAGAAGTTCCTTAGGAAAGGGGTTGTTTGAGGCTCTAGGAGATCCTCGACTGTTGAGCCTCATACACCTGGTGTGGGAAGCAATCTGTGGTTTGAGTCAGTAATTCTACTGTATGGGCACCTGCCTTGTCCCGACCCCGGAACAAGGATTTGAGTGTATGTCATTTATTTGGGAATAGACCAGAGGAAATAGCAATAAGGGAATGGGGAAGTGAGTCACGAAAGGGAAGGAAGCCAATACATAGTGTGTTGTCAAGCTGGTCTCCACTGTGGACAACTGGAGCTTAACCCTGCTGGGACCCTGGGTGCAGGGTTGAACATGCGCCTCAGCCTCACACACCCAACTCAAGAGGAAGCTGGGTGTTTATCTTACAGCTCCCGTCCGTCTGTGGGTAAGGGCTGCTCCTGGGGCACGTCGGGGTGTGAACAGCCGGCTCGCCCAGCGTGCATGAAAAGGATCCATGTCAGGGTGGTGTGGCCAGTGGTCCTATAGCAGTGTACAGTATCCCCCTTATCTGCGGTTTCACTTTGCGCAGTTTCAGCTACCACAGCCATTCAAAAATATTAAATGGAAAATTCCAGAAGTAATTCATAAGTTTTAAATTGCAAGGTACTCTGAGTAGCATGGTGAAATCTTGTGTAGTCCTGCTCGGGATGTGAATCATCCCCTTCATCTGACATATCCATACTGTTTACGTTCTATTGACTTTTAGGCCCTTCATAGTCTTCTCAATGATCAGATCTACCGCCTTGGTATCTCAGTGCTTGTGTTCTAGTTAAACTTGTTTTAGTTAATAACGTCCCCAAAGTGGAAGAGTTGTGATGTTGGCAATTTTGAGATGCCAAAGAGAAGCTGTAAATTAATTCCTTTAAGGGAAGAGGGCGAAAGTTCTCGACTTAACAGAAACAAATCTTACACATACTTGTGTGTGTGTGTGTGTGTGTGTGTGTGTGTGTGTTGGGGGTGGCACTTGCACAGTTTTAGGCATCCACTGGGGTCTTGGAACTTAACATACTGAGTAATGATGGAGGCCACTGTGATTTCTCTCATTTTGTGGATTTTGTGGACATGGGAACTGAGGCCCAAACTGTAGACATCTCTTTTCCAAGTCTTCATATCTAGTTTGTGATGGAGCCAGGGCAAACAGAACTGATAACACCCCAACTTATGATGCATATTGTTAGCACTATTTTTTAAGTGCTCAATCTAATCTTACTCTCAGCTCTTTCATAGAGGCATTTCCAGATTTTTATAACGTGTGGTTCTTATTATGGGTTAGCCAGGTGTAGCACTCTCTGAACTAATCTCACTCACCCTTTGACTTGGTTCCTCTGCAGTTTGTCACAGAAGGGAGGCCTGAGCCCGGGCATTGTTTGATCAAAGGCACAAAGAAGAAAATACTGCATTAACTCTGTTATACTGCAGGCAACCTGATCTGGTGCCTACAGCTTAATAAGCAACAGTCTCCTTTCTCCCCACCCCACCACCACCACCACCAGTCCCCCCACTTCCCTAACCCCAGAATGGCTTAATGTCGGTAAATAAGAGCAGTAAGGAGAGGGGCGCCCTTTGTCATCAGTGGTCTTTTGCATAGCTTGTTTATATATTACAAACCATAACATCCAACATGTCCCAGGAGTTTCCCCTTCTCGGGGTCATTCGGTTGGGAGGGCCTAACCAAGGCGGCAAGGGACACATTTGTCACATTTGTCACAGGCATGTTCCCAGCTATGCTCGTTCTGGGTGGGGCAGAAAGAACTCCCTGAGATGCTTGGTAGAGAGGAGAACGCCTGACAGCTTCCCAAAAAGGCAAAGCCATTTCGTCAGAGTGACAGCGCTGAGCGCTCTTCCCGGAATCCAGTGCCCTCTTTGGCCTCAATTCTCTCAACTGTAAACTGAGGGGCTGGATCACATCTCTGAAGACTTTTCTTCGCCATTCTCTGTCTGACTCATGTGAAACCCTTAGAATATGTTGAATAACTTGTGTTCGTTTCCTCTGTCAAGATGCAACTCGTATTCCTTGCAAAACATTTAGAGCAAAGCCAGGGAAGAGTGAGCTGTGAAGGGTGCTGGTCCTCAGACTGGTGGTTTCAGATGCGATATGAGAAGGACAGAAACTGAGAGTAGGTGTTTAGTAACTTGAATAGAACCTGGTGTGGCCACGACACCCAAGTGGAATTCATTTTTCTTGTAATTCATTTTTACAGTGTTTTACCAAAGCCTCAGTCCCCAATGAAATGGGGGCAAAACATGTTTTGTTTCGTTTTGTTTTGTCAGTGAAAACATAAATTGGTAAGTGCTCATCTACAAACAATAAGGGAAACAATTTTAATCACTTTTAACCCTAAGCTTCAAACTGGGGGTTAGGAATTGAGGGAGATTTGCTTTTGTCTATGTCTATTTAGTGATTTTATAGTTTTAATTACATGCATTTTGTAAGATAAAAATACTTTAAGAAGCAATGTGAAAATAAACAGAGATAAAAGTTACATAATTCGGCAATTGTGCCGAAGTGGATAAAGCATCTCAGCCTCTGGATGACTGAAACCATGGGGAGAAAGTGGAAGCTGAAAACCAACTTTTTGCCAGTCACCAGCTGTGCTCTACTCCCCAGGACTATCTGGGCTTCGGTGTATGAGGTTCTGTCCTACGAAGGACATGGGTGCCCACCTGGCTGGCAGAGGCTTCCTGCCCTCTAACCACCTCTGTGAGGGTTCAGGCTTCCACCCAGGTGTCTGTGGCCACTTCCTCCTGCTGAGTCAGAGTAAATGTCCATGGCATTCTAGGGACTCAGAGAAGAACCGAGGAGCAGTTAGGAAGTGGCCTCCAGTATGATGTCTGTCAGTGGCATCTTCCACATTCCAGTGGAGGGCCAAGAGTGGCATTGCCTTAATAGCCATGGAAGGGGGAAAAATAGGGCTACTCTGCTGGAGGGTGCTTCTCATGACTGCTATATTCAAATATTAAGCTGGTGACTTGGAGGCAAATGGACACACACAAGCATTAGGTCATCTTTATACACATTATAGGGTGTGATAAAAATAAATAATGGGAATAGGAGGTTGAAAATGAGGGAGAAGAGCAAAGAAAGAGAAATTGCAAAAAGTCATCAAACAAAAAGAATATTAAATGTTTGGGAACAAACATATTATATAAATATGACATTTCCTGGGAGTTGAAGGTAGGTCAGCTTAAAACATGCATATACTTGAAATCCCCATCCCCACCCCTAACCTGAAAGACCACTTTAGTATCAAGGGATTGAAGTTTGCCAGTTCGGGTCAAGTGATGACTGCCCCAGACTTATCTATTTTAAATTCAGAAGGAGGCAGAAGATTCAGAGAGTCATACTCTTCCATTGTGGCTCAGAGAGTGAGTTCCTTTGCCAGCCCCTTTCAGGCTGTCCTCGACCTTCCTTCCCTAGGCTATCTCTCACAGTCATAGATGGAGCAGGCCTCATACCCCTTGGGAATATTAGGGAATCTCACAATTTCCCAAGGTTTTAGGAAAAGTAGGAAGTAGGCTGTCCTGTTCTAGAAATATCCAGGGTAGACAGACGGGTAAAGGTGTGAGCCCTCAGGACTCAACACCTGTGGAAGGGAGCTGGAGTCTAGTGCTCTTGGCTTGGTAAAGGGATCTAGGTAGGGGGGAACCACACCAGCTACAGCAGCCAAAACAATTGGAGATGGAGAATCAGTGGACTGATACATTATCTAAGGAGCAATTTAGATCACATACAAATCCTGTCGTAGTGTAGTATAGTGTAGTATAGTATACAAGGTCACTCTAGAAGGGACATGGACATCATTTAATTGAGCCCCTTCATCTTATAAAAGAAAGGAATTAGGTCAGTATAAACTCTTACTGGAAACCAGCTCTGATTCTCAGTCCTTTGCTTTTGCTTAAATTCAACCCAACTCATATTTATCAAATGCTACTATGTATAAGGCACACTTTTAGGCACTGGCTGGGGAATTGCAAGACACAAAACTCAGCCTCTGCCTTGGGACTTTATAGTTTGGTAGAAGGAAAGAATGGAAAAAAGAAACAAGAACAGCATGAAAATCAAAACTCAGATTGCACCCCAACGGCAGTGTGGGGTAGGTGCTGTGCACGCTCCAAGGCTAAAGTGGACACACAGAAGGGAGGCGTGTGCTTGTTTTGATGTGATGGGCGGCCTTCATTCCAAAATTCTCTATGTCAAAGTATGTAAAAAGAAAAATCCTGCTCGCTCTCCTATTTGGGTGAGGCTGACGAAGATAAGGATACAAGTAGGGTTCTGGGAAAGGGAGAAAAGAGCCAAATAAACAAACGAGAACAAGCCATCCCTTTGCAAAATGTCATTTTGCCTTGAAAGCTTCTTCAGTTCTTAGCCCAGGAGGGCAAATGAGCAAAAGTTGTCCTCATTAAACAGGATTATTTTGAAGCTACAGGTCAAAGGTCCTACTTCCTTGGGAGAAAAGTGTTGAATCCAGCGGACTCTCCCCTTTGAGCTCGGACATGTTTTAGTACTGGAGTGTTTTCTGTCCTTTAAATTGTCCTGCGCCTCCCTGACATGTGTATTAGTCCACCCACTTGAATTAGTGTGCTGTTTCAGTATTCAACCAGAGTTTATGCGTTGCTACTTTGGACAGGATCTACAGTTCATTCATTCACTCACTCATTCATTCATTCGTTCACTCGCCAAAGCATTTGTGAAGAGCCTATCATATGGGAGGCCCTCTCATGGGTGCTGGGAATACAAGAATGGGAAAGGAACTCTGAATTTGCCCTCAAATGCTCACAGTCTAGTCTAGTTGGGTGAGACAGATGAGCAGGTGATTATATTAAAATATAGCACGTGTTAAACTCGAGTTCTGCCCAGGACATCTGATCAGGAATGGCTTGGCAGATATTCAAGGACGTTTCTGTAAAGAAATTGACCTTAGTTGAAACCTGAAGCCCTCTCGAGGGTTATATCATCTATTACTGTCTTCATAGCGTGTCTCATTGAAGGAAAATCACTCTTTACAATTTTGTTTGTTGATGTTATTATTAAGCTCTCCCCTCTGTCATCTTACTAAAAGCATTTTGCAAACTTTTTCCCATCATTGCTATCCTAAGGAGCTTTTATAGATATTTTTTCTCAATCAGTAATTCCCATGAAAGTATACATAATATAAATGCACCATTTTTACCACTTTTAAGTGTACAATTCTCTAGCATGCAACCCATTCCCAGGGTTGTGCAACCACCACCATTATCCATTTCTAGAACTTTCATCTCTTCCCCAGCTGAAACTCTGTAACCTGCTAAATACTAACTCTCCATCTCATCTTGGCAACCACCGTTCTAAGTTCTGTCTCTATGAATTAGTCTATTCTAAGTACCTCATGTAAGTGGAATCACACAATATTTATCTTTTTCTGCCTGGCTTCTTTCATTTACCTAATGTGTTCAGAGTTCATCCGTGGTGTAGCATGTATCAGAATTTCATTGCTTTCTAGGCTGAATATCACCATGAACTCTAACACCACATACGAAATCTGTATGTACTGTGCACCTTTGTAGGGGTGGAAACTGCTCTAATATTTAAGACTGTTTCCACCTCCCAAGAACCAGTTTTGCTCCATTGGGGCAACTCACCCCGTTGAGAATGCCTGTGTTAAAATGTAAGCTTGGTGGCCTTGCTGGTCTTTCTCTCCATCTGTCCCCAGCTGTTAGCCAAATACCCGGCACATAGCAAGCACTCAATAATCATTTGTGGAATACTTTTCAGGTTCCTTCCACAACCATTCCTCCCCTCTTGTTTTAACCCATGATTATTAAAATTGCACTGAGAGTAATGACAGATATATTGTGACACTCAGTGCCTTATGCTGTCCAGCCAGACGTCCCAACATGCTCGTGTCCCCAGGCTGCAGATACCCTTCTCAGCGGCCCTGTGTTTTATCTGCTCTCTTAACAGAAGTGAAAGACTATGAGCCTCCATTTGGTTCCAAGGTTCGGGAGCATCCCTGCGTTGAAAGTATGAAGGACAATGTGTTGAGAGATCGGGGACGACCAGAGATTCCCAGCTCCTGGCTCAACCACCAGGTAAGGGTGGTTGTGGTGAGGGGACAATCTGAGGTGACCTCTCAGGTACAAGAAAATTCTGGGCTCTTGGGCTTCAACCTCAGGGCAAGTTCCACTGTGTTCTGTGATCCAATTCGGTTTTGTTTATAAAGAAAATTTCAATAAAGTGGGGTGACCTCAACTGGCAGGTAGATAAAGCATTCAAAGGGGACTCACAATACTCATTTGAAGGACATTTATCACATTGTCTCCAAGGCCCCTCAGTTCCAGTTAAAATATTTTGTTTGGGACCTCTGCCACTCACCCCCCAGATCTTTACATAAGGAGTTTATGTTTTGTTCCCTTCTGGGTTCCAAATATTTTTTTTTGCTGTAGAAGGAAATACTTAGCAGAGAGAAATCGGCAGAGTGTGTCAGCCAGCTGGGCTGAGAGGCGACTGCAGTGCGCCCAGGGCCATGTGCACACTGCACAAGGAGCTGAGAAACAGGAGGCCAGCTCCTCAGTCTGGAATGAAAGAAAGTAAAGAGGGACATGCAAATGGAAAAACAGAAAATCTGTCTGTTGGGAACATCCTAATAGCTTCTTTTTTCTTCTCAAGAAATGGTAGGTAAGGCCATCCATAGCAGGGCCGTCCTTCTGGACTTAAAAGGAGACCTATCCAAATTCCTGTCTGGAGACATTTGGGTGAGGGCAGGGGGCAGAGAAAAATTGAAAAGTGATAGGTTGAGAGAACAGGGGACTGTCTCACACACCCAGGAAAGAGCCATGGAGGAACAGCGTTCCCTGTGTCACGGACAGAGCCACCCTTTCACTGTGGAAAACCTTCCCTTGCTTCCTTTGGATGAATCCAGTATCCAGTGCAGGCTGGGGCTAAGTCGTAGGTTTTCCTAGGGGCAAGGCCAATTCAGATAAAAAAGAGAAACAAGAAATCAGGCCCGAGGGAAGGCAGAGGGAGGAGGGAGCAGGAAGCCTGGCCTGCAGCCACTTCCAAGGACAGAACCTAATAAAGTCTGGAGAGCAACCGGCCATGGTAGCCCAGGGCTTAGCCCCGGGGGTTTTGCGCCAGGCCTCTTTGACTCTTGAAGTTGCAGGACTGTTTTGCCCTAACTCTGAAGTCAGAAGGCTTGAGTGTTCCTTTCAAACTCCGTTTCCTCCTAAACTGTACAGTCCTTATAATGAAGCCATTATTCATGATGATAAAATTCTGGAAAGAATTTGCATAATACATTTTTTCTCTTAATGAGATTTGTTGCCCTATTGATTTCAAGTTAATGCTTAATATTTAATTTAATTTACTGCCTGTAATTACAGTGTCAGAATAAAATAAATGTTACTTGTGTACCAACAATAACACTCCACTCTTAACAGGGCCATCAATCAATACCGTCAATTAGGTGAATTATACAATTAATTCAACATCATGAACGTGATCCCTAGCAGGGCAGGCAGGGAGGGAGAGGCACGGAGGTGTGTTAAGAAAGTTAACAAGTGTGGGGAGAGTGCTGGTGCTCGGGGCAGCTTTGGGGTTTACCCATCCCAGTCTCATCAGGCCCACCTGAGAGAGGGGTCACCACAGGAAACAGTGTTGAGCCTCTAATTGTTAGGAGCACATGCTGGTTCTGCCTACAGGCTGTCTGTTTAACCCCTGCTTGCTTGCTTTCCCAAAGGACTTGAAATGATAGCAAAAACATTTGCAATGCAAAACAAAAATTAAATCCCTGAAAGAAGACCTTTGACAGGGTGCTGGCAGCCTTTCCTGGACGGACCTTTTGAATGGGGCCATTATGGGGTTAGGTTGAATCCTCTGAAAAGGCCTGGAGTCGGGCAGGTCTGGCCCACAGAGACAGCTGTTTCACAGGGTGCAGACTCATGCTGGCGAGGAGCGAGCCGGGCAGAACCGAGAGCATCCTGGGCCATTGCTACTAAATCACTCCACAAAATGTGTGGACTTTACATGCCTGGCCTTCCTTCTGACTGGGGCATTTAGTCCTGTTAAAATATTAATGTGTATATGATTCCAGCTATAAGACATTCTGGAAAAGGCGAAACCACGGAGACAGTAAAAAGATCAGTGGTTGCCAAGGCCTCGGGGGAGAGGGGAGGGGAGAGGAAGGAGGTTGAGCAGATGGAAGACAGGGGATTTGTAGGGCAGTGAACTTCTTCTGTGGGATCCTATAGTAGCGAACTCATGTCATTATACATGTGTCAAAGCCACAGCACGTACCCTAATGTAAACTATGGATTTTGGTTGATGTGTCAACGTTGGTTCATTGGTTTTAACAAATGTACACACAGATGCAAGATGTTGATGTGAGGGAGGCCCAGGCGGGGGGGAGGGGGGTAGCAAGGGGGATGTGGAAACACTCTGTACTTTCCACTCAGCTCTGCTGTGAACCTAAAACTGCCCCAAACAGTAAAGGCTAAAACTGCTCTAAAGAAAGTAGAAAGGTATGAAATGGTGCCGGGGCACTTCCTGGGAGTTTTCAGGGGATGCTGCTGGACCCCAGAAGCCTCCCAGAGGGGCCCTGTGCTGTCTCCGTTTCATGACTTACTGTGATCAAAAGGCACCAGAGTGGATAGGTGCAGCAGGTTGCCAGGGCGGTGCACAGCCACCTGCTCGGTCCCCTTGGTCCACAGGACACTGGCCGGCCTCACCCAGTGGCGCTCAGTCGGAGGGGTTCAATGCACAGGCTCTTTGGCACCCGGCCTGCGGCAGGCTCCAGGGCAGCAGCCGCCTTGCCCTGGCCGTGGAGCCCAGCGAGGCGCCCATTCACCTTGCCTGTGCACTCCCCTCCCCCTGCAGGGCATCCAGATGGTGTGTGAGACCCTGACCGAGTGCTGGGACCACGACCCGGAGGCCCGGCTCACAGCGCAGTGCGTGGCCGAGCGCTTCAGCGAGCTGGAGCACCTGGACAGACTCTCGGGGAGGAGCTGCTCCGAGGAGAAGATTCCCGAAGATGGCTCGCTGGGCACTACCAAATAGCTCTTCCAGGGCAGGCTGGGCCAAGCCCAGAAAGGCCGCCCCTGTCGCCAAAGCACAGAGGCAGCGGGAAGCTGCCCCTAAACCGCCGGATGCTTCCTGGAAAGCCAGGGCTCGCTGCCCTCGCTGGAGGCTTGGGAGGGAGCAGAAGCAGCTGGCAGGGCGTGGGTGACATGAAGCATTCGATGCCTTTGACGTCGTCATAGGATAAGCTGTGTTAGCAGTTCCTCAGGAAATGAGATTGATTTTTACAATAGCTAATAACATTTGCACTTTATTAATGCCTGTATATAAATATGGAATAGCTATGTTTTATATATATCTATATTTGTCTATATCTATATATATACAGCCATACTCTGGAAAGAGACAGAGATCAAATATTCCCAGGAAATTGGTTTGGTTGGAGAGCTCCAGAGCCGAGCGCAGAAGGGATCCATGATGAAATTAGCACTTGACAATCAAACGTGGGATAGGAGGTTCTCTGGCTGTACCCGCGGGGTGGGGGAGGGCTCCATGTCCCAGAATCTGCTATGGCCACGTGGCACTTGCTTTTGCAAAACCATTCCCCGCATGCTGGTCCTCATCTGTCCATGGAGCTACTAATAGTCACACTGTTTGGGGACCAGGTCCAGGGGTTCCTGTGTGCCATTGCTTCTCCTGGACTGTTCACTTGAGCTTCAAGCCCCGCATCTGGCTTGTGAACCACCTTCCTCAACTCGCTCAGAAACTTGGCCCCATCTCTAATAGTTCAAACATTTCGAGCCCCATTTTTGCCTTCACAGGTTGCAGAAAAATCAGGACATATTTTCTTATCCATGAAATTGCCATACCTTCTACTAATAAGATATATAAATATATATATTTTTATCTCCCCCCTATACTTACGTTATTGTTTACTCCCAGCCCTTACCCCTTTCCTAAAAAGGATCCAGTCTCCCCAGGGTTTGAGTCTCCAGCTTTCTAAGCAACACCTGTGGGTTCCATCTCCTGGCTCCTGAATGCTCAATGTACTTTGGCCTAGTGGAAAGGATTGGAGCTGCACAGTAGTGCCCCAGTCAGGACCGCTACCTCGGCCGCTCTGCACGTGCTTTGCTTGGCCAGCACTGCATTTCACAAAATTGAGCCACTTTTCAAATATTTGGAGATTTTACACACATACAAAAAATCTAGATCCTCAAGTGTGAATGGATAGCAGATGGTTTCCGGTTCTCTCCGACCCACATCATTCATAAAATGAAGGCATGGACACTCTTACAAAGCTGCTTCACTTCTTGATGTAAACACTTGTGTTTTCTGCCCAGCCCCACCTCAGTCTGGGAATTAAACCTGCCCCGAACCAAGGTCCCCTGTGTGCATTCAAGCAGTCATTCCCTGGCTGTAAAATACAACTTTCATTCCCTCCCTCTCCCCAATCTGGTGTTAAGATTTGAATTTGCGCCCCCCTTTTTATTTTTATTTTTTTGGCTAAAGGGGACCACCTCTAAGAGGTCCCAGTTAACCCAGGTCTCTTTTGTCTATGTTTTAAGAGCTTTCCCCTCTGTAGCAGGGAGGGGAGCCCTTTCCTCCAAGAAGCTTTCTTCATGATCACCATTCTCTCCATCACACCAGCCTTCCAACCCTTGCAGGATTTCCTAGCAAGGATTTGAGTGTGGGACCCAGGAGTCCCATTTGCAGTTAGGAAATCCACATGGACAAGAACAAGAATGAGCTCTAATACTCCATAGGAAACTTGTTCATCTACAATAAGTGTTAATGCTGCAAATAACCTTGCTCGCTTTTAAATGTTTTTGAAGCTACTTATTTTCAGCCAAATAGGAATATTAGGGGCCAGCAGTGAGCAGATCAGCTCCATTTGGATTCGGGGAGATCTCATCTCATTGGGGTTTTCGCAGACATGCTGAAGTCTGGGAGCAGGTGGAACTTCTAGGCACCCTGCCCCGTGGGGCGGGCTGAGCGTTCAGGACAGGCTGGCGGCAGCAGTGGAGGAAGTGCCCAGACATTCCCTGCACTTTAAGGCGTGTTGACACCGTCCCAATAGCTGTTGCTCATTGACCTCTAGTGGTGAATTTTTAGAATACTGGTTCATTAATGATTCAAAAGAGTTTTGTCACTTCTGGGTCATCGTCAGCATAAACTGGAATGTAGAATCAGATGATACTGTGGCTTGTTTTATGTATTTTTTTCTTATTCAAGAAGACGACCAAGGAGTAACCTTCTGTAGTTCCTAAAAATACTGACTTACTTTTTTTTTTTTTTACTACTATACATAAAGGGAAAGTTCTATTCTTTTATGGAACACTTCAGCCGTACTCATGTATTAAAATAGGAATGTGAATGCTATATACTCTTTTTATAAAATCAAACGTCTCAAGCACTTATTTTCATACTGTGCATCGTTCGTCTTTTATATAAATAAAATGTTTATTAGATCCAATAAAGCAAAAATACTCAGGTCAGCTTCTGGTCTCCTGTTCCTGTTCATAGTAGCCAAGCCCCCGAGCCTCACTTGGTTAACTTTTGCAGTTTAAGTAGGAAAATATCACAAGACCTAATCCTCTCCAACTTTTCCACTCTCGTTGTCGTCTTCAACTGAGTCTCAGGTCCCCTTTTTAAAAAAAGCATTCATAGAAGCTCAATACTATGAGATGGAGCAGATGCTGTGGGTGACCTGCCCCTTTTCCCAGGAGCCCGGCAGGGTCCCTCTGCATCTCCTGGCTGTCATCTTAGTCTGTTCCCCTCTCCCCACCGTCCAGGGAGCTGCCTCCACCCACGTGACTGCTTCTCCCAGGGCTTGGCATAGCCAGGGTTGCTGCAAGGAGCATGTGCCTCTTCTGTTTTCTCCGCTCCTCATACTAGCACCTGGCGGTTGGCTGTCTTTTTGACTCCTGCCAGGTGCCTTCTCCGTCCGCCTTCCTTTCTACCCAGCCACAGCATCCCACCTGAGGCTCCTAATCGGCTGCTCTGCATCACCAGGCAAGAGTGCCTTGGGCAGTTGGCGCCAGGTCATCGCTTACAGGCTTCCTGGTGACAAAGCTTATGTGGTTTCTCTGCCCCAACCTGAAGCTTCCTGTTTTGGAATCAGGGATACTGTGGCTTCTGAGTTATCAGCTGGGTTCTAAATAATTACAAATCTGAGTAGTTAGGATGGTAGTGCCCATGTCAGGGTTTCTAAACCTCAGCACTACTGACATTTTGTTATATGATTGTTTGGGGAGGGGCCTGTCCCCTGCCCTATGGGTTGTATAACAGCATCCCTGACGTCTGCCCACTAGACACCAGTAGCACCCAACCCACAGCTATGACAACCAAAAACGTCACCAAATATTGTCAGATGTCGTCTGGGGGGACAGAAGTTGCTCTTAGTTGAAAATCACTGAGGTAGATGATGCCATCCTGTACTACTGTGGACATTAGTTATAGACATATCTCAACTAATAGGTTGGCAATTTTAGTGGTTACTAATTTTAGTAGTTACCTGCTCCCCCATTTGCCAGCTATGTGACCTAGGCAGATTACATAACCCCTCCGTGCCTCAGTTTCAAATGGGATTTTAAGGGCCTCCACCTCTACGGGATACTGTTGTGACAAGAAATACATGCAAGGCCCTTGGACTTGTGTCTTGACCTTGGAAAGCCTCCATATGGCCCATGTTAAGTTGGGTTAGTATGCTAAGGGCTGCTCTCCCAAAGAGGCAGACTTCAAGGTAAACCCTAGAGAGCATTAACAGCCAGAGGAGAGTTGGCCACATACTACAGGCCTGCAGGGCAGGAAGGCTTCTGTCCTGAGTGAGGATGAGTCATCTGAAGGGAACTCTCCCTCCCTGCATACCTGCTTGCCAGGTTCTACCCTCTCTGGCTCCCTGAGCTGGACCGCACGCCCATTTCACAGATGAGAAGTCACACCCAGAGGACTGGAGTAAGAAGCCTCTGGTCTCACAGAGGTAGAATCTGGGTGCAAAGCCAAGTTGTCTGGAAACGGGAATTTGGAATAACAACTTGGAAAGATGTTTGGTTCTCTCCCTCTGATGCTGGCTCCTGAGGGAACTGGCCTGCCCAGCAAGATGTGAGCTCACCTCCCTCGCCCTTGGTGAAATGCCCACCACTCATCTCCAGGGCTCTCGTGCTCCTCTCTCCCCTGCCTGTCTATTTGCTCAGCGAGGGCAGGGAAGGTAATTTTCCTTTTCTACTGCCCAGCGCGCTCTCCATTCATCTGGTAAGTGTTGTCTAAACTCTTGATGAGAGAGCCACTGAGAGATGAATGGCTGTGTGGACAGTGTCGCTTAATGTGTGAAACGTGCGCCGGTATTTCAGATGATTTCAGGCTGTGCCAACCTTTGAAAACATGATTTCAGTGGGTCTGATTTCATTTTAATGTGTATTAGAAAAAACAAACACATTAAGCCTGGGCCTTCACAAATACTATTACCTGAAATATAGCCGAGTTTAAAAACTCGAATTGATTTTTTAAATGCATTAAGCGCATAACGGTATTTATTCTTGGCAACTACGGGGGATGTGAATATGAATGATTGAAGTTAGCTCCACGCAAGGAAGCAAATTCATGTTAATTGCTAACATATATCGAGCACTCTGCAAGTGCCAAACACCCTTCTC
Source organism: Miniopterus natalensis (assembly GCF_054644295.1). Classification (NCBI taxonomy): domain Eukaryota; kingdom Metazoa; phylum Chordata; class Mammalia; order Chiroptera; family Miniopteridae; genus Miniopterus; species Miniopterus natalensis. Next base: position 12,199,101 of record NC_142095.1, on the reverse strand, counting down.
TGTTTTATTTTTTCCATCTGCTTTAATCTTCACCGCTTAGGAGGTAGTGTTACCTCCGTGTTAGAGATGAGGAAACTGAGGCAGATAGTGAGGACTTGCTCACAGCCCCACAGAGAACAATCTTCAGGCCAGGATTCGAATTGAAGCTGTCAGACAGCAGAGCCCACACTCCTGCTGGAACAGGAGATGAAGCTGCAGTTAGAACAAGGTGGAGCCTCTGGAAGGCTCAAGGGTCTGGGGGTCTGATTGATTAGCCTACAAAACAAAGGAGGAAGACGCAGTTGGCCCTGGAGGGGAGGGGTTGGCCATCAGGGAGCCCAGGGAAAGTCATTCCTCAAAGGCACATGGACTCTGGGCTCCAGCCCAAGAACTTCAGCCAAAACAGGAGCCAAGGTCGTCTGACCCCCTGCGGGCTCCATTTTGCCAGGGTTATTTCAGTTCTCGCTGCTGCAAGGTCAGGGGCATTCCCAGTTGGCAGTGAGTCTCCAAGTGCCCTCTACTGGGACGCAGTCCCTTGCACCAGTCAGCAGTTTTTGAATGCAGGCTCTTTGTGTCTAGGAGTTTCTAGTTGGAGGTGGTGGTTTTTGTTTGAAGTTCTCTATGCAAATGACATGCTAATATGCAGCCCTGAGGGCAATGCCTTCCAGAGGTGACTGACAGAAAACCTTTCATTTAACTGAACGCATCCATCCCCTTTCACAAAAGTCACTGCAGTTGGCATCTGCTCATTTTGTTCATTTTCTTCCTGAGATAGGCTGCCTAATCGTTGCTTATCACATTTCCAATTAGTTTCGCTGTTTTTTTTTAAATTTTACTTGAATAATTATAGCTCCAGACTATGGGTTTGGGGACATGGCTTTCAGGCCTACTTTGCAAACTGTGCTGATATAGAAAAGATTGTGAACGTTCCTACATTACATGGCCTGCCAATCAGCCCCACACAGTGTAATTTAATGCTAATACACCTCCTGATCTTTGGTGCATTTAAAAATAGCTTGTTAATAGTCTTCCTCTTCTAATTAAGCTAAAATTGCATACATCATGAAATGCTCTCTGCGTGAGCACACGTGCCCTAGCATGCGTGCGTGCGCATACACACACACACACACACACACACACGCGCTTGATCATTAAAAATTACTTCTGCATGCAGCTTGTGCAGCACAGTGCTTCTGAAATTGTCCTCAAAGCCTTCTCTCCGTCCAGGCCCGAGATAGTAGACAACAGAACCACCACAGCCCAGTGTTCTGGGGCCATTAAAAAAGTAAAATGCCTTTGAAATTCTTGTTTGTCTAAATCAGAGGTGGGGAACCTTTTTTCTACCAAGGGCCATCTGGATATTTATAGCATCATTCTAGGGCCATACAAAATTATCAACTTAAAAATTAGCTATGAAAAAAACTAGATTTATTGAATTTCAAGTCCTGCCTGCAGTTGCCTTGGCAGGGCCAGACCAAACAATTTCACAGGCCATATACAACCCACGGGCTGGATGTTCCCCCACCCCTGGTCTAAATAGTCATATCAAAATTGTTAAAATTGGGACCTCTAGAGCTAGACCCCCTTGATTCAAATCCCATCTCTGCCACTGACTCGCCATAGGACTTTGTATTTTGGTTTCTCAATGTGTAAAATGGGGGTAATGACAGGAGGGACCTGGGAGAGTAGTAAGAATTAAGAATAGAGTTACCAGAGAAAGACAAATATCATATGATTTCATTTATATGTGGAATCTAAAAACTCTTTCCCCACCCACTGTATCCGCCTTTGGTGCCATCCTGTGTTTAGCAGCCCCTGACACAATGTAGGGAGCAATTCATGCTACTAAAACAATATTATGGAAGTTCACATCTGTGCCAAACTGAGAAATAAACTATGACTGTGAATATATATATCCTCTTGTTCCAAAGGCCATCTCATTTCCCCTGGAACACAGGAATGCCCTGGGTGAGAAGGGGAGGCTAGGTTCTAGTTTAAGTCCTATTACTAAGTCCCTTTGCTTCATGGCTGTGGGTAATCTAGTTATTAGTGATGCATAACAAATTACTATAAAACTTAGTGGCTTAAAGCAACCAATTTACTCAGCTCAAATTTTGTGGGTCAGGAATTTAGGAAAAGCTTGAGCTGCACAATTCTCACTGTGATCTTTTCTGCCATTGAACTCAGGTGACACCTGGGTTTAGAATCACCTGATGGCTCAGCTGGGCTGGACGTCCAGGATGCCTCACTCTGGCAGTCAATGGTGGTTGTCAGCTGGGAACTCAGATGGGACTATTGTCTAGAACACCTGCACGTGGCCTTCCAGCTGGCAGTGTCAGGGCAATGGCGATCTCACACAGAAGCTGGCTTCCTCTAAGGTGAGAGTACCAAGAGGACCACGGAGACACTGCATGACATTTATTACCTAGTTTTGAAAGTCATGTAACATCACTTCTCCCATACTCTATTGAAATGAGCAGCTGAAAGTCACTCACATTCCAAGCAAAGAAGACATGGTCTCCCACCTCTCAGTGGGAGGAGTGACAGTTTTGTGATAATACTTTAAAGCCACTAAAATACTTTACAGTACATGGGTCTCTGTCTCTCATCTGTAAAATTGGACAACATTATCCCTAAGACTCCTTTAGTAGACTTAAGTCTATGAAATACTTTCCTTTAATTATTGTAATTTAGTCACATCAATGTTGATATGACATTTCCTTTATTTCATATTATAAAATTACTATCTTACATAAAATTCAAAAAACAAATAGAAAAAAGTTTACATTTCCATATACTCCCAATTCTTTTATATGTAGAGTTATTTTCTATGTGTGTGTTTTATGTGCGGGGTGTGTGTGTGTGTGTGTGTGTGTGTGTGTGTGTTACTGTGGAGTGTGTATGTGCGTGTGTGGCCGTGTGGTGCTGTATCTGTGAGTGCACTGATCTCACCAGGTCACCATTTTGGAACCTGATTCTCAGGACTAAACAAGCCAGAAAGACATTCTGGAATTTTGCTTTTAAGAGGCATCGGTTGCCATTATAATTAAACATGCTGTGTAGCAGTAAAAGTTAATATTCTAATTAAATTGCAGTGGTTATTATCCTCAGATTACAATCTCAGGTGTGCAAGAAATGTCACATCTCTTATTTTTCTATAAACCTGAGCCTCTCTCCTGCTGGGCTGGTGAGAAATTCAGCCCTTATCCTAGGAGCACCTCCCCACCGACTGCTAAGGTCCTACCACTGGCCAGGATTTACGCAGCAAGGAGGGGCAGAGAGCTGGGAAGCGCTGGGCCTCGGCTCTCAGGGAAGCCTGACCCCCCCCCCCCCCCCCCCCCCCCCCCCGCCTCAGAGGCCCACTGTCCCACTTGCTGGATTTGCTCAGTTTGCCTCTCCCCTGCTTCCTTGCCTCTGGGAACTTGGTATTATTCTTGGGGGAGCCTGAGCGCCACAGGTCTAGGTTTGCTTCTCGGTGCACCATGAGCTACTCTCTTAAAATCCACCATGCCCTCAGGTCCCTGCCTTGGAGTGACAGGCAGGGCCCTTCCTCTCCAGGGACCACCACAACTGTGACCCCTTTGAGTCCTAGGGATGCTCTACTTCCCACCTTTTCCTTTGCCCAAGCTCTGCTCCTGCTCTTTGCCCCACAGATTTGGTAGCCCAGCAACTCGGAGCCTGGATTATTAGCAACGGAATAACCAGCTCCCTTAGCCTTCAAACCCTCCCTGGGGAAGGCAGCATTCGCCTTCCATCTCCCTAACGCTTGAAAGAAAGGGAAGCCAAATTGACGATTTTCCCATAATGAGAGTGAGTGTTCACACGCGGCCAGGAAAGAACACACCAGGCTGATTTGCATGCATCGCACGGCCTCAAGAATGATAAAGGGAGTCATACTTCTGATAGTTTTATTGAGTCTGTGCTCAACCATTTCCGAAATCTCCCAGGTCTGCTGGGACAGCAGCTTCTTTCGCGGTTGATGACCCTGAAGAAACACCATGAAGAGCATAGGGTGGCAGACACGCGCTTATGGCTGGGCTGAGGGAACGCAGGCCCACAACCCCTATTTGCTATTTCAAATCAAGACGCGCTGAAAAATCTAAGTAAATGTCCTTATTCTAAAGCTGATGTGAGGCTACTTATGGTTGTTACTTATCCCACTTAGGGTGAATATTTATGTTATTTGGCAGACACGTTAATAATGTGTTTAGTTATGGGGTCGTCCCCTACACCGCACTTTAGGTCTTGCATAATGTCCATCTTACTAGCTTCCTAAAAATCCCGCAAATGTCTAGACTTCTAAATCTATCTGACCCCGGAGATTCTGAATAGGGCTTGGGAGATATGTATACAAGTGAGTTTAATTCATGACATTCCTTCTTGTGCCCATCAGGCTGGGCCATGGGGAATGATCTAGTGAGTGGGGCATGGTGATTTCTAAGTAGGTTTATTAAAGCTAAAAAGAAGAAACGGCCCTTCTGAATTCCAAAAGCTTGTAGTGGACTCAAAGCAAGGAGGAAGACAGGGCTCATCAGAACAAGGCTTCTTTTGTCTACACCACCGAGTCTAGTCAAAATTCCCTACTTGCAGCAAGATAAAGGGACTATGACACAGACCAATGTTCATGGGGCTGGGGCCAGTGTGCTGCAGACCTGGAGGAACCACGCAGGCTGGAATGAAGTCATAATCCTGAGAACACCTAGACCTCATTAGAGTGGGGCCTTAAATTGTCAGCCCATGGGAACAATGTGGACACAACGTCAGAAACTCCAGAACCTCCAGGATCTACTCGTGTAAGCATCATGGGTCTCCCCACACTAAGTATCTGGTGGGAAGCTCCATTCATAGGAGCCTGCTGCCCACTGAATTTCAACAAGGAGTGGCTCCAGTGCCCCCAGAGATTTTTCTCGGGCCTCATCTGCTGTGAATTAACCTAAGTCAAATTTTCCCTTCGTGATGAACAGACTCTTTTGGGAATCAGTAGCTTCCAATGGTCAGAAGCAAATCAAGGCTACAGTACTCCCCAACAACCTCACTAGCAGGTTTTAATGAAAAGCAAGTTGTAGAAGGCACTAAAGAAATCACACCGACTATTCCATAACCTCAAAAAAATCCCAAATCTCTCTTTAAGTGCAATTTTGCAGTTGATAGTCAACAACCAGAATCTTTCAAATCAGTACCCAGACTCTTTTTTAGGAGTAGACCTCGAATACCATTTTGAAGGACCCAGACTTCTGAGTCAGCTGGATTCTGTTCATGTGAAAATAAAATTTTCATAATATTTGTAGCCCATTCACGCATCTTGAACACAAGCAATTTCACCAGCAAACACCTATTTGTACATCCATCATGATAATACAACTTCGCTTATTAATAAATAAAGGTAGGTGAAATTCTTGAATTTACAGTCTCTGGAGTGTGACTTGTGATTGTATATGAGCCTGGAATATTTTTTGAGATTGGAGCAGCCACCCATCCTAGCAAAGTATATTCAAGTTATCATATACACACACATATATATTAAATGTATATACTAAAGCATTTAAAAATAAAATACAGACTACGGTTCATTATCTGAAGTCTTGTGTGGGTAAGCCCTTTTCATTGCTCAGGGTACTCGGGATCCCTTCAAGTAGGAGGGTGGGGAAGGGATGCCTAGAAAGATAATGGTGTTCCTATTTAGCTGAAATCCTTTCAGACTCCCGGCCTCCACACTTGAACTTGTTTGGGACTGAATGGCATCAGCTGAAAATCTTTCTCAAACCGGGGAAGCAGTATATTTTCTCCAACTCTTTCTGGTTGGGGAATGGACCCTGCCTTTGCAACAGAACCAGCTTTGTTAGAATGCGCCTGCACGTCAGCTCCCCTATGGACCATGCTGAGTCACGGCTCCTGCAAGGAATGCCTCTGCTCTTGCCACAGAGAGTTCAGGAGGAAGCTGTCACGCAGGCAAGACCTGTGGTTTTGTTTAATGAGACAAGTTTTACGTTGACAACACAGATTCTGTGTTAGGAAATTATACCCTTTACATATGAGTATTGTGGGAAGAAATGAAAACACTCACAAATTGTACATCTTCACTAACAGATACTAAATGTGATTTCTTAAAATGCTAATGCTGAATTTAAACTCAAACAGCATTCACAAGTTTAACAGTCAATAATACAGGTGTGATTAAATGACAGAGGATAACCATGCAGACAACAGGAGAAGCATTCTTTTTTTCCTTCCGGGGCACATTTACTATCCTGAACATACAATATCACGGTTTGTAGCATATGTTTTAAAATTAAAGGTTAGAGTTTCCTCTAAGACATGGGTTAGCTGTTTTACCTTTATGTGCCAAGTGTTCCCCTAAATAAAGAAGTTATCTCCAAAGGCAAATTAATGCACCTCCCTGCCAACCTTCCTTATTTTTACAATTATCTATTGAGTGATGATTATGTACTAAGTCTCCAGTGGACATTAAATCTTAATTTTTTAAATGCACAGAGATATATAATTGCAAAGAGTGATGTGCATATTTTAAGAAAATTACAGAGAGCTTATATTGGTGCAGAGTCCCTTTTGGAGAGCTGGAGGGCAGACAGAGGCATTTCTAAGAAACCGAGAATCAATCTGAAATATGAGCTGTAAGCAGATATTTAGTTAGGTGAAGAGGGAAATAGCATTGAAGAAAAAGGGAGCATTACATCCAAAGGTTTGATGTGCAGGGTAAAGAAGGGGGTGGGATCTGAAAGAAGACTCATTTTTCTGCCCTCAGCAGGAGGGAAGCATCGCAATGCTAAACGGCATGGGGGTTGGAAGGGTGCTGGGCCTCGGCAGCCACGTGCAGAACATGATCTTTATCCTGAGAATTGAATTCACTTGCGTCTCTACAGCTCACCTATCAGGGCTGAGATCACTTATGTCAACATGAGTTAACCGTTTGTCTCAGGAGATTCTAGCTCAGAAAGTTAAGACTGGAAACCAATGAACAATGCTCCTGTTTGCTTTAGCAAATTCCTGCCAACCAATTTATCTAGACAAACTCTTGACTCATCTCTCCCATCAGGACAAAAGAGTGCTCACTTGCAGAAACAGCCTGCTTATCACAGGACAACTTATTAATCGGGGCTTGTGTCAAGATTCTCACCTTGCTGTGCCCACCAATCCTAAAATATTACCTGATGAACTGTGTCCCAATCAGTTTGCCTTGAAAGACCCACCTTAAGCCCCTTGAGCACAGACCGGAAGCATGTAAATATCATCCCCCAACTTCCCCCTTGTGAAACACCACGAAGATTTTTTTCAAGGCAATGCTCTCCCGTACTCAGTAGGGCTAATTAACTTAGCTTTGCTTAACCAAGAGGTTTTTGATGGTCTTTTGACAAAGTTGGCAATTTTCAATCCCAAGAACAAACAAAGTCATTGAAAATTTTTAAGAAAGTGAAAGATAGGATCAGTTTTTTGTTTTAATCTGGTTATAGTTTGGTGGGCAGATTGGACAATGCCCAGAATCACTGCATGGATGCAGTAAGGAGGCAGTTGTCCAGGCCAGAAACATATGAAACTATTCTTAATTCCTCATTTCTCTTTGAACACTCCACTTAATTAGCCAACTCCATCAACTCTACCTTTAAATGCCTGCAAAACTGGGCCTCAGCACTGCTTCCTTCACTATAACCGTAGTATAAACTATCATGATTTCTTGTTCAAACAGTTGCTATTGCTTCCTATTTGGTCACTCCGAGTTCACTCTTGCCCACATACGCCCTACTCTCCAGCAGTATTCCAAGTGATCCTTCCAAAATACAAGTTGAGAATGCAAACTGGTACAGCCACTATGGAAAACAGTACGGAGTTTCCTCAAAAAATTAAAAATGAAACTGCCTTTTGACCCAGTGATCCTACTTCTGCGAATATGTTCGAAGAAACCCGAAACACTAATTCGAAAGAATATATGCACCCCTATGTTTATTGCAGCTATTTACAATAGTCAAGATCTGGAAACAGCCCAAGTACCCGTCAATAGAAGAGTGGATAAAAAAGCTGTGGTACATTTACACCATGGAATACTACTCCACCATAAAAAAATTGGAAATCTTACCTTTTGTGACAGCATGGATGGACCTAGAAGATTATTACGCTGAGTGAAATAAGCCAGTCAGAGAAAGACAAATACCATATGATCGTACTTATATGTGGAATCTAATAAACAAAATAAACTAATGAACAAGATAGAAATAGAGGCATAGATACATGGAACAGACTGACAGCTGTCAGAGGAGAAGGGTGTAGGGGTGATGGATGAAAGAAGGTGAAGGGATTAACCAAAAATAAATAAATAAAAAACATATATATAAAACACAGACCCAGACAACAGTATGGTTATAGCCAAAGGAAAAGGGGGGCGGGGGTAGGTGGAGGTAGCAAAGGGTGGGGGGAATGGGATGGAAAGAGACTTTGCTTAGGGCGATGGGTGCATGATGCAGTGTGCAGATGACGTTTTGTTGAGCTATACACTTGAAACCTGTACAGTTTTATGAACCATTGTCACCCCAATAAAATTTAATAAAAATAATAAATAAAATAAAATAAAAATACAAGTTGAATCACTCAGTGCCTTCTTCAGATTCTCTAGCGTCTTTCCATCTAACTCTAGGTCCTCACCTTCAAGGCCCGGCGCACTGACTCGCAGATATTTCTCTGACTTCCTCACCTACCACTTGCCCAGCGATTCCGTCGGCTCAAGCCATGCTTACCTCCATGCCGGTCCTTGGGAGAACCACGAATGCAGCTCCTCAGGCCTTTGGCGTACCATACCCTCCACCTGGAACACCCTGCCCCCCGGTACCCACACAATTCTCTCCCTCACCTTCTTCGTCTCCACTCACGTGGTGCCTTACAGAGAGGCCCTGCCTACCCACTTTTCTCCAAAAGCACACCCTGCTCTCATTTTCATACCTTCTTTACTCTCTTTAAGTTTTCTTCAAATTACTTATTACCGCCTGACTTGTTATATATTTGTTGATTGTTTGCCGCAACTACATTTGAAGCTGCAGAAGAACAGGGACTTTTTCTATTTCATTCACTGCATGTCCCCAGCACTGAGATAAGTGCCTGGAACAGAGTAGGGCAACTATCAATATGTTTAATGAGTGAATGAATTATAACTAACCTTTGATCCAAAAGTTACTCTTGACTATTCAGTCAATACCTGATTGTGTTGTATATCTTGACATTTAAAGAACAAAATGGACTTTTGAAACTACCTGGTAGCAGCTGCTTTTTAATTGATCAAGGAACTTTCATCTCTTAAAAAAAGGCTCAGCTGAGCTGTGGCTATTGAGTTTCCCATGCCTTGCCTAAAAGACTAAACAAGAGGCAAATCCACACTTTGCTCCAACTGCTCTTTCCATTTCATTCAAGGTGTTAACAAAAACCAGCTTGCAACCTACTAGTCTCTCAATTATTTAGCTAAAATGCCAACCGAGACCATACCACTTCTAAACCGTATTGGTACAGTTTAGTAAAGAGGAGATGAGAGGAAAAGAAAACAACACTAAGTGTGTGCCAGTGTTGCTTTTTATTTCATGAAACCCAAATTATCGCAAACATCAATTTCAGCAACACGTTATAAAGAGACTAAAACAAAAGGCAACGAGAAATGCAAAACATACGTGCACACACAAATACCTAACACCAGAAACTGAAGTAATTCTTTGACCAGTGGAGATATTAAGAAACCACACACCCTCAAATGAAAATATGGAATAAAAGCAAAGAGTACATATTTGATTTTCAAAATTTAAACGACACAATGGAGTACCAAAGGGCTATTGAATGTGCTAAGTCTAACACTTGACCACTCTCCAATCATTTGCCTTCCAAATTGACGCTCCAGTTAGATTCATAATTTTACCTAGTGGAACTCCGCAACCGCACCTCTGATTTTGCTTATTTCTTAGTCAAATAAGATTATCCAAGAAATCTAGGGGCAGGATAAGGGGCAGAACTACCGTCACCTACTCCCAGCGGGCAAATGGAGGCAGTGTTTGCACTGAAAGGCCTCTAATTCCCAGATTCTCTGCTCGATATAAACCACTTAATAGTCTACACTGACATTTCAAAGCTTGAGAAAGGGAATGTATCGCCGTGGACTGCATTCTGGTTTATCCTACAAGCCGAGAGCAAGCTAAGAAATGGGCCCCTCAAGCTAAACGAGGTACATAGTTAGAGACATATATATCTAATGTCCATGCCAAACTAACAGTGCAATGACTTTCAGAAGCGAATTAGGACTATTGCTTTGATTTAAAGGGCCATGCTACAAAGTGTTTGTCTTTTTTCCTTACCTCTAAGTAATTTAGAATAGATAACAGTTCATTTCAACTTTTGAGAATAAACATTCAGCCTGCATAAAAGATACATCTTTATAAAGTAAGCATCTTATATAGTCTCTCTTTTAAAAAATAGCTTTGATATACTTCTGATGCAGCTAAACATTTGTGCTATCGATGCCACAGCTCTATTTTCAAAGACTGGCTCAGGGACCACTGAAATATTAGATATTCCTTTGCTGGCAAAACATCAAAACGATTCTTCAGTCATTACAAGGTTTCACTAAAACGCTGGTTCTCAGATCTTACCTTGTCTCAGAACCATGGGGAAGGTTCCTTTCCTTCAAATCCAGCAGGAAGACTGGGCTCTACTGCTAGTTTCAGATTCAGTAGGTCTGAGGCGGGGCTAAGAATCTGCATTTTAAACAAGTCCTCAGGTGATGCTCATGCTGCTCGTCTAGAGAACCTCAGCTTTAAAGTATTAATTTATAAGTTCTCTAAAGAGCAACGAACGCTTAGATTCCAGGCACCACATGGTACTTTCTAAACCCTCTATGATTCTTTGTCCCAGGGACAATCCTTGAGAAAATCCATTTTTCATTTCCTCTTTTATAGCTACAGTAGTGCCCAGGCAGCTAGAGTCCTGAACACTATTCACTTAGCATTTTGGTTTTGCTGGGACTGGATGGGGTATGTTTCCTATTTCTCATCAGAAAGGCTGTAATCGCCTATGTGTCCCCAGACACCCTGGATCTGTAACCCTCCCAGGGACAGAACCCGTGCCTCTGGGGGACCAAAAGCCACAGCTACATGTCTCTGCCCAGGAGGTCTATCTCATCCAGGAGGAAGTCCATGTCTTCCCGGCTCACTTGAGGGCTGATCACCACCTGGCGGAAGAAGTTGACCTTCCCCCGGTGGGGCTGGTAGCCCAGCATCAGGCTTCCCTTCTTCATCATTTTCTCCTTGATGGCTGGGGCCACCTGCACGGGTGGAGAGATGATGGGCGGAGGTGAAAGACCAGAACACAAGGCATCACGACTCATTGTACCCAGTCATTTGGTATTTACTGGGCATCCACTGTTGTGGATCCCATTCCCATGTATACAGCCAGGTTGACATTATTAAGAATCTATTGAGAACTCATAACATATGAGAACTGATTCAGTGCTTTAAATATATGATTCATTTAATCTTCATAATAACCACATGAGGGAGATACTGCTACTAATAGGCACATTTATAGATAAGGAGATTGAGGTGCATAGGTTAAATAAACAGCCTGAGGTCCCATTTCAGTAAACAGGAGAGCCAAGCCCACACTCTAAAACCTAAAGCATTATGCAATGATGTCTCATTAAAAACAAATCAGGTGTCCTCAGGCGTCAAGTCTCAAAAGTGTCAAATGTTACATTCCCAAATTTGTCTGAACTAAAAATGGACTCCAGTTCAGGCATCTTGAATAAAATAAAAGTAGTCACAAATGGGAAAAAAGAACCCCACAAAATAACAGCCTTGCATTGATAGTCAACCAAGAAAAACACTAATCCAGAAATTAAGTGCAGGTCTATTTTGAAGACTAACAGTTTATTAGTTTATTAATAGGACATGTGTGAAACATAAACACTCTGTTATTAAGAGGTGTGATGTTACTAATAAATTAGGAAGCCTATATTTTAAAGATTACCAGCTAATACAAGAAGAGCGGGCCCTGATAATCCAAATGCACAAATGCCTCTAAAAGTTTAATGTTTGAAGAAATTAGTCCAATTTAAGAACCACCACATGAGAAAATGAGTCCATTTTCACATCAGCAGCATGACCACCCAAGAACTAGCTTATAAACTTGAAATAGCGAAGTTAATTTTTGAAACACCAACTTAGAAACATTAAGAGAGTGTTCTTACTGGCTTGGAAATGCAAGCAAAGGTTTTCCATTTTCATCTGACTTTACCTCTGTAAAAGTTTCATAGCGCATCATATTGAATATGTGGAAAGGGAACATAATGAGTTTCTGTCTCCATTTTCTCAGAAAGGTGAGCCTTAGCTAACCCATAAGGGAGGAATGCACACATAAATAACACCAGGCACAATGTGCTATAAATCCCTCAGGTGACAGGTGTAAATGTCAGTTCCCATGAGCCTCTCTCCTAGTGTGACCATCCCACACCTCTCTAGTTTTAGACATACCTATGTTTTGTTAGACACACCCCTGAAGACATGTGAACCTACTTCACTTGACACTCAACATAGTCTTGACCTATCCCAAAGCTGATGGGAAAACTAAGGGTTTTAGACCTCTGCTGAGATGATGGGTGGGGCTTAGCCATAGAGCCTTCTCAAGGGATGTTCAAGGATAAATTTGACTAAGTACATTATTCCTGGGGTGCTAATTTCACAACATGAATCTTGCAGAACATGGACCACACCATGCCCACAACAGCAAAAACAAACACCTATCAAGCACAATCACATTGACATTCTAGCAAAAGATTGGGGCTCCCCTGGTCTAACGGGACACGAAAAGAAAATATGTGAGCGTAAAAAAAAAAAAAATGTAAAAAAAGATGAAGTCAAAGGTCAAGGTAGGGAAAAAGTTAGAACCCTCATATTCTATAAATATCCGGAAATGTGTCACAAATTTCATTCTGAGCTTTTTAGAGATCAGGAAACAAGGGTTAAATAAACTACTTCCAATCTCTTTGCAAAAATTATTGACAAATGATCGGTGGATTTTGAAAGCTGGAAGCTGGTAGGTAACTGCAATGTCTATGCATACCTGTTAGAAACACTTGATTTTGAATGCTCCAAGCATTAGTTGAGTTTTCTTCCATAGCTCTTTATGCAAGTATCATTTGTTATTAGAATGATAAAATCTAGTGAAATTATATTAAGCCAATGTAAGGTTAGTTCAAAAAGAGAGTGCCTTCCATAAAAACTAAGTTGAGCCCGGCCAGGTGTGGCTCAGCGGTTGAGCATCGACCTAGGATCCACGAGATCACGGTTCGATTCCCGGTCAGGGCACATGCCCGGGTTGCGGGCTCCATCCCCAGTCCGGGGCGTGCAGGAGGCAGCCGATCAATGACTCTCATCATTGATGTTTCTCTCTCTCTCCCCCTCTCACTTCCTCTTTCTGAGATCAAGAAAGATATATTTAAAAACAAACAAACAGACAAAAAAACTAAGTTGAATCCTTTGGAAAGACTAGATAAAAGGGGACTGCTAAGCAGTGCTGAAAGTCAGGTGTGTTAAGAGAATATTTTGTGAAGGCTTTAAAACAAAACATTGCGAGTCCAGGCTGCTTCTAGACACAGGTGGCTACACAGGTGCCCTGCACTCACGCCACTTAAAGAAACCTGAGCTGGATATGGCGGGTGATTTCTGACCAGCGTAGTTTGTGCAAAACAGTGGAGGCCCTCTAATCATCAGACCTCCACTCGAGGAAAGCCTCGCTGGCTTTTGGAAAGCATTTGGAAACCTGCACTTGATGGGGAAAACAAAAAGCAGAAACAACAAACCTTCCCATCAGAAGGTGGGGAAATAAAGGCACATAGATGTGTTTTAAGTTAAAATCACATGGTTTTCTAGGGTAATCTGCTTTAACTAACCAATCTTTATCACCTTAGTTGGAGGTTTCTGGTGCGGGTGTGGGTGTGGATGTGAGTGGGTGTATGTGTGTGTGCACATCTGAATGTGTGTATGTGCATGTGTGTGCACAACCACACATGATTTAAACTTCTAACCCACCATTTGTCATTCACTGCTCTTAAAATACTCGGTTGTTAGTGTGTGTGTGTGTGTGTGTGTTGTCACAGAGCAATGCAGAACTGTGGTGTGACTTAGACAATAACAAAGACACATTTATTTTTACTTTGAAGAACAAAAGGCCTCTTGATGTAAACTGAGGATAGGGGAGGAAAACACAGTAGTGCCAGTGCTGATCGATATTAGGAAGACCGGGGTCACCAGGGCCAAATGTCTGGCCAGGAAAGTCAGAGACTATCCATTTTAGAGCTTATAGATGTGGTTCTGTAGATGTATTATTTTGAAATAAAAATTCCCTACACATTTATCTCCACCCTCCTCTGGATACCCAGGGTATAAGTGGCCCTGGCTTATAGCCAATTTAAATTTAAAACAAACATGCTCTTGGCTCAAAGCTCATTTGCACTGTCTACTTCTGCTTACTTTTCAATACCTCTGTTCTTCCCCCCAAATGATATTTTTTTACGCCTTCCCTTCAGAGAGCATTGGAATTTCGATTCCAGCTCATCAATGTGTCAGAGGCAATCGAAAACAAATCTGTTCGGATCGCATTTCTTGTGAGCAAACATACTTTCTAATATGAGCGGGAAAGGTAAAAGTAAGATGGCCTCTCAATATTTCAATATAAAGGTATTTTTGATCTTTAAATTCTTGCTCTTGTGGAAGGCAGAAGAATATTCTCCCGTGGGCAAAACGATGGCATAAGAACCAAACTTCTCAGCCAAATTCTGTCACTGCCTTTCAAAAATGATAAATAAATGACTCAACGTTGATGTGACTCAGGGAACGAATTAAGTGACAACCCCACAAACATTTTATGTATGAGCCATGAATATAAGATGAATTCCTGGAGGTAATCAATCCTAGGCAAGAGGGGAAGGCCTTCTTTGTGTATGAATAGTTCATGGGGAAAGCAAGCCATAAGCAACACCCAGGTCGATATTCATTAAATCTCTTGTCACAAATTCTAATTGTGGTAGCAGTAGTGGTGGTTGTTAACAAATATTGAACCAACTCCCTACAATTTGCAATCAGCCTTCACATGTCTGATTCCCGTGAACTCAAATTAAAGCTTATTTGAAAGGAACCCGTGTTTTTGCAATTTGGGGACCAACAACATTCTCATTAACAGCCAGCTTATCGCCTTCGCACTTAAAAACATATCAAACTTTCCTGTTTATGAAGCTCCAGGCACAATCCCGGGCTGGGTAACTTGGAAATTCTCTTTTGCTGATCACAGCAGAGAAACGGCCCTCATCCAACAGGACAGAATATTCACCAGGGGAAAGAAAATATGCACAAACTAAATGTAAGAATCCAAAGAGTGTCCCTAAATGGAGCACGCATGGAGGAAAGCAATTTGGCAGGAGTGAGATTGCGTCCTGGCTCTCAATTATTTTACTGCCGGTTTTCCTTCGAATTGTAAATCGAGTTCCTCTCACGCCCCAGCGCGCAGGTCCCTGCATCTCAAGTGGAGGAAGATCCTGACGTTTCCATCTGGTTGCACAGCAACTCAATCGACATGTTTTCCGTAGGATTGCTGTTTCCCCCCTAAAATAATGTCCCAGCAACGATTTAGCCATTTAAACAGAATTTTCTTGTCACACCCCTGCAGCGTGAAATAGCATTTGATATTTAAAAGTTGCTTAAACCCAAGGAAAAAAATAAATGACTAAAACAGTTCTCTCATTCTGGCCAAGCATAGTAATTTGACAGCGAGTAATAACTGACCAGGCCCCGTAATCGCCTCTTTATCAAAATAAAATTGCAATGTCCATAAAAAGACATTTCTTTTGAAAAATGTGTTATATCCTTAATGTTAACAGCAACACATTCTTTTTTTTCCAGTATAGAAAGTGTTTCTCAAACTATCTGTGAGGAAGTTTGTTTTTTCCAATGCATTCCATACATACTTTTGTGAAATACTATAAAGGTGAATTGCTAAATAAAATTGGATTACTAAATAAAATAAAAAAGACAAAATATACAAGCCCAATTTTGTTCTTTATTTTTAAATTCAACAGTAGAGTTACTATTGCTATAAAAGTTTCTAAAGAGTAACCCTCGATTTCCATGCTTTTTTATCGCACTCTGGTACCACCAGGGTCATGGATCTGCACGAGGCTGGAGCCCACGCCGGGAGGACCGCTGCTCTCCTGTCAGTCCCTTGGCTCCTGCCGGTGTGTCACTTGAGCCGCCCATCTTCTCGTGGTGCTGAATGCTCATTCTGCGAGGGGCAAGGTCTTCACTGCATTTCGAATGGTGCTTTGTGTCCCACCATGCCCCTGCGCTCTAATTTACCTAAACCTTTCCCGATTGTTACATCGTGGAACTGCTTCAGTTGTGGTGGCATTTCAGTGAAACCATGGACCCCGATCACGAAACCTCTACCTCAGCTCTTCAAAGTCTAGTCCGGGAATTGTAGGAATAGATGGTTCAAATGTCCTAGACTTTAGGACTTTGGACAATCTTTTCCATCATTTGCTATGAGGATGAAACAGTCACATTTATCACCTGTTAATAGGGGCAGCACAGCAACCAGGTGGCTGAGAAGACAAACCCACATTTAAAGGAGGTGATCCTTTTGCAGCAAATATGAGGCACAAAGACTGTAAGTCTCCACTCTGGCTCTAGAAGCTTTAGCAATACCATTCAGAGCTTCTAAAAAATCCAATCTCGTGTTTTGCTAAATTCCCCCCTAAACCATGAACCACGCTCCTCAAACTCCAGATTTGAGAGCTGCCGTCTCAATTTCAGATTAATTAATCTACATTCCATTGTCTCCGAGGAAGCAATGATTCTTTGAGGAGGCTAACTGAATAATTTGCGAACCATGTGGGCAGAGCATGAGATGGGCAAGGAGTGTAAAAACTGAAGAATAAACTATGAGAGAATTTTACTGTAATCAACATTTTCCCCCTAAGATTATCTTACCTAAAAGAGAGTTGTATCAAATGTGGAAAAATATCTACAATATTTTTTATCTATATAAAAAGACAATTAAAAGAGTTATTAATTTCCCTAGATCGACACTATACTTCATAATTTTCCTCTTCTGTAGTCTCCAAAACAGAGTTTAGAGCCATGCCAAAGCTATGCATCGCAATACATGGTAAGCAAAATAAATACTGAGAAAGCAATACAGTGGGGGCTAATTCAGCTGCTATACTTGAATGTTAGTCGTTTCAGATCTGGGGTGGCATACTTTATTTTCTGTAAAGCACCAAGTAATAAATGTTTTAGGCTTTGTAAGTCATACAATCTCTGTTGCAAATTGTCAACTCTGCCATTGAGCATGAAAGCAGCCCTAGACAATATATAAAGAAATGAGTATGACTATGTTCCAATAAAACTTCATTTAAGGACAATGAAATTTAATATCATGTGATTTACACATGTCATAAAATTTATACTGCTTTTGATTACTTTTCAACTGCTTAAAAATGTTAAGACTATTTGGAGCTCCTAGGCTGAACATAAATGGGTGATAAGATGGATTTTTGGATATCATATATCAACTTTCTGGTCAAAATGAAAAAAAAACATTATGATATGTAAAATATACCTTTCAAAGGAAAGAACACATAGGAAATTATGTTCATTGGGCTTCTTTCAGAAATTCTGCCTTGAGCCAAGCAATGACCAAGGTCTTCTGGACTCTCCATCTCCAACAGAGCATGGAATCAGAGCCACAGATGGGGGAGCAGGGTCGCCACTGTGGCTTTCTCCCAACACCGCTATTCTTGAACAGTCACAAATTATTTTTCCTAAATAATCTGGGTTCCAAATAAGCCCCTCTTCCATGTTAACTTGAGGAGTGTTCTCCTGAGTAGAATTTTAAAATCTAGCTCATGGATGGCATGAAATGTTCTAAGCAGACATTTAGCTACATGAGATCAGACAAATAATTTGAGCTCCCAGTGCCCCAGCTTCCTTTACCTCTAGGCAGGAGGTGATAATAAAATTGATACCAGATGGACTATGAGACTGTAGGTGCAGCATGTAATGCTCTGAGCAAGCAGATAGGACATGATGGAGATTAATATTCTCATTCAAGAAAAGTTGAGAGCACAAACTCTGGAAAGGAAATGGAGCCCTGAGTTGGGATGTTTCCTTCCAACTGCATGTCCTTGAGCAACACATTTAATTTCTCTGCAGGTCTGAAATGAGAACGGTCATGTAGACCACTCTCTTAGGTGCCAAAGATGAGGGCATTTGGGCATCATGGCACTTGAAGCTTTTCTTCATGGTGGGCAGTGTGGACTAGTGGGGACTGTGTGCCTCAAGGTGCTTTGGAGGTTCTACAGCATATATCAGATCAAACATTCAAATGCACCTGCCATCCTAACTGAAAACATATGATTATAGAATATTTCAGTTGCGCTGTGGCGGCTAAGCTAACACAATCGTTCATTATGTTTGCTTTTGCCGTATTTCTTTGTATTTTGGAGTCAGTTTTAAAAACTAGCAAATATTTTTATATTCCTCTATTCAGTTCCTACGCCCCTCATGCTTATTTCGCTGATGTCTAAATACACTAGCTCGGTTCACATTAGGGACCAAATATCCAGTTTCCTCAGGGCAGCCTCAAATTTATACCTGGAATTATCAATAGAACAGTTTTTCATGGTTGTAGGTTAGTTTAGATGCTGCTATAGAGTTTAGACTAACCATGCATAGACCAATAGACCAGGGACCCAATTCCTAAAATTCTGTGTGACTTTGGGCAAATACTTAACTCCTCTGGAACTCATTCTCCTGTTGAGAACTGATAGTCACCCCTCCCCCCCCCCCCCCCCACCGTAGGATTGATTTTCCCTTGTAGGATTGTTATGTGGACTAAATGAAATAATATATGTGGATGCACCAAGCACAGAATTTGGCATCTGCTAGGCACTCAATAATATGAACTTGTACTATTAATTTCTTAAAATGAATTTGTTCTTAATCGATTTACATTCACACCTAGTCTTTTATTACACACTTCATGTTACCTCCTGAGACATGAGCATTTGAAAGCGCTGCAGAAATATGACTTGTAATTTATTGTTTCTCCCCAAAGCATCGAAACCGTATTTCAATAATTCCGAGACGTTATGAGTTAGCAGCTTTAGAAATCCAATCTTGCACCTCACATTATGCCAATTCTGGGTTAATCTTCTGCTTAAGTTCCAAGTTTTCCCCAACACTGACAAAGTAAATTTTTTTTCCTTTAAAAAGTAAGATATCTGTTGATCATCTCTGCAGTTTGGTTGGGGGAAGCGGGGAGGGGGCGAGAATGAGGATAGCAGCTTTCCATTGAAATGCATTGTGCTCAGGGATGTTTCCATAGTGTTCCAGAAATTTCTACGTGTTGTGTAAAGTATTTTGTAAGTAAGGGTAAGTACTTTTCAGGATACAGAAATATTTTGCAAGTCAAAATTTACTTTGGATACGTGAAAAGGTCATATACCGAAAAGGTCATTTGTCATGAAATTGTGTCCAAAATTGGACAGTCTCCTTGTGCTGACCTGGCATTCACATTTTTATCAAAGAAGCATTGAATAGCTCTATTAGGTGCTTCCCAATGTGCCTGAAGGTATAAATCACCTGGATTCAGACCCCAATTCCCAGCAAATGGATTTGAATCTCACTGAGAGGCCTGGTGGTCTATATATTTACCAGGCACCTCAAGATTTTGTTATCATGATGCAAATTTGGGAGCAGGGAGAATGGCAGTCGCTTGACTGGGACTTTGGAAGAGGCTATGGTGGGGTGGGAGGTGAGAGGTGTTTAAGACAGGAAAAACAATTTCGAGAGAAGAGGGGGATGGAGATTGGGACTCTCCCCTTCTCGAATTGCTTATGTCAGTTTTACAGTAAAATAAACCAGTGACCTTCAAAGAAGTTGCTAGCCTACTTTTCTACTAATCGTAAAACCTGATAAAGTGTTCAAAACACTTAACCGTGGCTCAGAAAACAAGAAAACTCTGTGTTTTGATTGCTTAAAGAATCCATTTGCTTCTTTCAATATATTTTCTGCTATTCCTTACCTGTCAAATTCTCCTCTTACTCCTCTGCACAACCTTCACGCATTTCCCCTGATATCCGTTCCCTATAATTTAGAGGTGAGCTGCACTGGTGTAAGTCTCCCAAGCTTAAATTATGTAAAATTGGTGGTCTGTAGCCCATGAAATCATATGCAACTAAGAGATCATTTCAGCTTGGCAAAACATGGAGAAATAGGCCGCACTTTGCCTGGCCATACCTTTTCTCAAATATAGATTTTTGGCCTTATTTCCCTCCAAAAGATATCTCAGAATCAGTTGTGCACAAACAGAAGAGTGCTTCAGCCTAAAAGGACATCCCTATTTCACCCTTTCCAACGCAGAGGAGCCAAGCCACAAAAACAAAGTTTCAAATCCCAGCAAGACCAAAGACCAAAGCCTCACATTTGGTGTTTACAACATAGAAATTATGATGACAGCAGTTCCAATAACCCTAATGTCAGTCATATATTCAAGGCAGCTGAAACGAACAGTCATAAAAACAAACCAAACTGAACCAAGAGCTTTAGCTGAAGAATGGACACAGTAAACGTTTTACACACTCTATAAAGCAAACATTTAATACTCGATTGTGCCACAGCAGCCATCTGAGCTCACAGCTCCTCGGTAACTGTTGTGGGCCAACTCCCAAGTTTTAGCCCATGTTAGGAGATGCCTATCTGTTCCTTAAAATGAAAAGTTGTTTGGGATTTTTCAGCCACGGGTGGTAGCAGCTCTCTAGGGCCACGTGGAAAGGAGTCTAAGCATTTTGAATTGTTGCCATGACTTCAGGGTGCCGTTTGCATTTATGTCTGAAGGTCAGAGGTACTGAACGTTTCACAAGGCTTACACTAGGCCTGCCTAAGGAAGGCTTCTGTTGCCCCCAAATGCCACCATGCTCCCGTTGAGAAACACCGATCGGAGCCCCACGTGCTCCAAGGACCCTCCTACGCTGTGTCTTGGCACTTCTGGATCCCTCCAATTTCTCCCATGAGCTCTTGCTCTTGCTTTGGTCCAGAGCAGATGACTAAACTGATGGGTGAGCAAAGTAGATGGGATCCTCAGAGAGAAAAAGTACTGTTTTGTTGTTTATCTTCGAGTCTTTCTTTGTTGTTTTATTTTTATTTTTTCCACCTTTACCGAGGTCTGATTGGCCAATACAAATTGTATACATTTACAGCGTGCGATGCGATGTTTCAAAGGGCACATACACTGTGAAACGACTCCTCAAAGATTCTTAACATATTCAGAGTATCACTGGGTCTGAGAGGAGAAAATGGGAGCGTCTCTGGTTTCTCTCGAGGTCTCTGGGCAGGGGCCCAATATGTCCAAGTGCTGCGTCTGGCCGGTTCAGCAGGGACGCAGCTTGGAGGCCCTCGGGGTGGTCCCAGCACGACTGCCGCTCCATGTGGGTCAGATCCCCTCGGTGGCAGCCACACGCACGCTGCACTCACACCTCACACACACACGCAGTGACACGAGCATCCTAAAGGGACGGAAATTCTGATTCCTTTTCCCACAGGCTTTCTCAGGGGCACTTTTGCAGAGAATCCTGTTTCCTTTAGAGTTTTGGCAGTGGCGATCAGCAGCTGACATTCTGGCTTTGGGCTCATTCCATGCCAACAGGCCTCCAACAGCCAGGGGAGGCTGCTGGGGGCAGGCGTGTAAAACCCCAGCAGCTGCTCCGGCCCAGACGTGGGCGGTGGTCCCGGTGTTGGCACAGCAATCATTCTGAGGCGCTGAACCTGCCTATTAGGCCTGCGAGGCTTAGCTTCCTGAGTAGCAGAGGTGTTGGTTTTTACAGCAGATTCTGGGTCTTGACCAGGCAGGAAGTGAAAAAGGAAGTGACCCCATGGTTGAGGCTGCTCTGTCCTCGCAGGCATCTTGCTCCGCTCAGCCTGCCAAGGCACCTGACCTATGCCCCAGGGAGGTGCCCACCCGCCTAAACCCAGCCTGCTGCCACCACCTATGGGCACCACCCACCTGCATCCTTGTCTTGCTGAGAGTTTTTTGCACTGATAATTTGCTTCCAGAGTAAACTAAAGTTCAGATTGCCCTCTTCACCTTTTTGGTTTGAATACAGATTCTCATTGTCCATCCAAGGGTTAGGTGCTTACACAGGACCTACACCCACCTCTCCCCATGGCTTTTCTTTAAATCCCTATTTATAGTAGTTTTCATATTGTTTCACTGCACTTTTTTATTCAGCTCTAGTGCATCCTAAAATGCTTGGTGTTTCCACCCCAGGGGCAAAACCTGGACTTTTAAAACCACGTGTTTCAAGTAGCTTGCTTTATTTTTTTTATTTTTATTTTTTTTAAGAATAATTTATTGATTTTTAGAGAGAGAGGAAGGGAGAAGAGGAGAAAGATAGAAGCATCGATGTAAGGAGTACATTAATTGGCTGCCTCCTGCATACCCGGTACCGGGGATCGAACCTGTAACCTGGGCATGTGCCCTGACTGTGGATTAAACTAGTGACCTCTTGGTGCCCAGTACGTCACCCAACCAACTGAGCCATACCGACCAGGGCTACCCTTTTTTTTTTTTTTTTTTTTAACTGAATCAAAGATAGCTACCATGAGAATATTTAAAAATAATTATTTTTCCTGTATTAGTCATAAAAATATTGAGAAAATAGGTAATCCTCACTGAAATCAGTATAAACACTTGTAAAGAGTTCTTTACAATGAATACCATAAGTATTAAGCAACAGCATTTAGGTTTGCACATTTTGAGCAAATTAACAAAAGAATTATATATTCTTCCTTATAGAACTCACTCAATACTCTTTTACCTACTGCCTGCAATTGGAAGTTGCCTTTTCCTTGAAGTCATGGTGTTCCAATTGAGTTCCAATTGTGTTCCAGAGGCTACGGCTACCAAGAGCCACAGAGGGTCAAGAAGGAAGCAAAGTGAATGGGGCCCTTCTTGGCCTAAACCAAGCTCCACTGGACCTATCTTATATACTGGAGTTTTATGTAAGAGTTTGTTTGACAGAAAGGGCTCTGCCATTTAAAAAGACCATGTGTGAATTAGATTGGCAATGTATTTATTACTATTATTCATTTTGGCATATCTGAAAAATAGCCCCCAAGATGTTGGCTAAGGGAATACTTCCTACACGGCCAGCCTAAGGGAAGCAAGGGGCTCTTGGAGTCCGCAGTTCTTGACCAAGTTGGGGAAACAGAATGGTCACAGAGAAGCACGTTGCTTTGCTAAAACCAAGATTCTTCTGCTTAAGAGTGAAGGAGAAGCCATGCATTGTCAAGTTGTGTTCAAATAGAGTGATAATAAATAATAAATGACCATTTTACATCATTGAACCTCAAGTTTGCCCCAAGTACAGCTACATAACAAAGCCATATCACTGTCCAATCGAAGGGCTCTTTTGCTTCTCCTAGGTAATCATTATTCCACCCCTGTGCTCTCCCACCAGTAAGTCCCCAGGAGTTTCAACTTATCAGCTGGCCCTGTGAAAGTCTTCCTTCTGGGAACTGCTTGTTCATATTCTTTGCCCATTTTTGGTGATCATTTTTTTTTTTACTTATTTAGAAGAACTCTTTATTATTAAGAACATTAACTATCTGATTGCTTTACAATTTGCAAGTTATGTATCTGCTTTTAACTTTGTTTCTAGTTATTTCATGTACAGTTTTAAATATTTATATAATCAGACCGATCAATTACATATATATATTTTTCCAATATTGTTGTTATACTTAGAAAGCCTTATCTACACCAAGATTAAATAAATATTTGTTTTTTCTGATTTGATTTTGACACTTAAAACTTTTAATCCATTTGAACATTCCATTTGTATCTTGCATAAATTAGAGATACCCTCCCCATACTCCCACATTTAACCAGTAGTCTCAACACCTTAGATGAAATAAGCCTCTTGTCCCAGCATGCGTCAGGAACAGGTATGATTCCTATGACTACTTGGACCTCGGCTTTCTATTCTGTAAGACTGATATGTCTATTCTTAGAGTAACCCAGGCTGTTTTATTGATTATAGTCTATAAAATATTAAAATGCTTCAGAGGGGAATTCCTTTTCAAAATGTTCTTATCTATTGGTACCCACTTACTCTCTTAGATGATATCTGGAAACACTTTGATAAATTAAAAAAACTCTTCTGTTACTATGATTAGAATTACATTACGCCTGTATTAATTAGGGAAAATTAATCTTCTTATCTCCAAGTTATGATGTTTTTCAGTTTCTAAATGAGTTGTTTTTTTTAAAATACAGCTGCAATTTCTTTGGCACCCCTCTCAAAGAAATTTCCTGAGTTGGAGAGGATTTGTAGCAGGTCAACTAGCATTCGGATGTAGCAGAGACTGTATGGCCTCCAAGGTGAGGTCAGGAGGGGTGAGCAGTGTGCAGCTGTTTTTCAGGAATACTTGCTTTTTGAAGTCCAACTATCTTGAGCCCACCATGCTATGATGAATCCCAGGTCAGCTGGAGAGGCCCCATGTGGGTGCTCTGGTTGATAGTTCCAAATGAGGTCCCAGCCAAGGGCCAGCATCAACCAGCAAACATGTGAGTGAAGGTGCATCCAGAAGATTCCAACCTTGGCCGCTGAATCCCCTTCAGCTAGTTTAGTCTCCCCAGATGAGGCTCCAGTCATGTTCTTCCTCTGTGCTGTCTGAATTCCTAACCCACAGAATCCATGAGTGTAATAAAATGGCTGTTAAAGCTGCTACATTTGGAATAATTTGCAAAACAGAAATTGTTACTGGAACATTGTGGTGTTTTCTTTTGTGGCCTTAAAATTTATGGTTTTCTTCTATTGGTGCTATACTTTAATTAATTCTTCGTTACTTAATATATTTTTTGCTATTGTGGTGATGAAACTATTCTGACTAAAAAGCTGCCATCTGATATAAATTTCAACTTTCTAGTTCCTACTTTCATACTCTTTTATGCAAGGAAAAAAAATTTTTTAAGATATTCAACTTTGTACATCTACTATAGCAAATCTCTAAAAGTTTTTTATTTGATGTCCTTGGGTTTTATAGATACCCAATCACACACTCTAAAACAGATACATTTGGGTCTTCTTTTAAATATTTCAAACAGATGTCTTTTTCTGGTCATTGTATTGGCTGGTACTCCCAGAACAATATTAACTCACAGCAGTAAGGGCACATGTTCCTAATGTGGTACTGAGTTTAATGAGAAGTCTTTCCATGTTTAATATATATATTCATCATATATATCACATAAGCAAACAAAAGCATATCACCATGAGATAACCTCTAAGCCTTAACATTAAAATGCTGAAGATCATTCAACATGTGTCTTAAAAAAAAATTGTGTTTTTTTCCTTTCTTGTTCCATAATTTTGGATGACTATCTTGATTTACTTGTTCAGAAATAGGTAGAAAGTGATGAAATTGCTTTTTAAGACTTGTTTTTGCTTAGCTTTTGCAATAATGAAGTTGTGCTGAATGGAGTTTGCTAAAAATGGAACCAGTAGGACAATGCCCTGTGCTACGCTGGCTGCCTAATCCATCTCCTCAGACAGTTTTTCGAAGCCCCCAAATGCTACTTAAATTAAGTTTTCCAACCTGTGTGAGTGGATTACTGTGTGGCTTCCGGAAATAATCCTCTCATCCTCTAACACAGCTCTGACCCAGTTTGGGGGAAGTATCTTTAATATCTTGTTTAGCTTCACCGACCTCTGGGCAGAACAGCCAGAAATATCTGCATTTAACAGGCAATTTTCATCTCCGGGCTCACAAAAGGGTTCGCTCTTTTTAAAAAGGAAATTGAAACTCATATCATCACAAGGCAGCCTTTTAGGCGATTTTTACTCTCCATTTTAGAATCTGGACAAATAGAAGGCAGAGACCTGGAGTAAATGAAGTGCCTCGGAAGAGTGCGTGAATCAGAGCCGTGGACGGGACCCGCTCCTACCTCACCCTTGGTTATCTGTCAAGTCCTAGGCTCGCAGCCCAGGAAGAAAAGCAAAAACACGGTGTGGACGGCGAGCCGAGGCTGGGCTGCCCGAGCCAAATCCAGAACCAGGACCCGGCCAGGAGAGGAGTGGGAGGGTGAGGTGCCCACGCAAAGCAACGACTCCGGGATTTTGGAACACACTCTGGTTACCTGAGTGCTGGTTAGGAGAACATAAGTTAAATGCTGCCGGAGAAAAGTATATTTATTTTTCTGGTATTTTTTCTGCCTGATTTAACATTTTAAATTTATCTTCCAGTCCTCCTCTTGGAGTTCATCCTGTCCCAAAATACTAAAATACCCTCCCCTCCATTCTTTCCATTTCTTCTACTGCTAAAATAATGACCAATATCATTAACAACCACATAGAGTCTTTTCTGTTACTGAGATGACTAATGTGATGTGAATTATACCTATCATAGCTCCCTTGAAAAGAACCACGGTCGGTATGAAAACCTTCCTCCTGAAACAGTATAAAAATAAAGGTCGAAATACTGTTCGGTAAAGTTTGGGTATATGCTTAATAAAGGTAGAAATACTCTTCAGTAAAGTTTGGGTATATGCTCAAGGAGGCTTCTACCTCATTCACAGAGTAGGAGAGGATTTTAAGGCAAGTGAAATAGCTCTGAGGTGACAGTGTGGCTGTGTGTGAGCAAACATGTGGGGAAAGGAGTACAGAACAGAGAAATGAGTTACTATTCTTTTAATGCTAATGTTAACATCATTCTAGTGGGAGGTGGAGATAGTAGCATTTACCCAAGTTTCCTTATGATTATGATATGGAGCCAAGTCTGGGAGCCTCCTTATTAAAGGAACATGAAAATCATGAGTCATCGGCCAGCATGGTATTTTCAAGGAAGCATGAAAAATAGCATCAGGGCAGATCTCCTTGGGCAATAAGGTAACAGGTGGGCTAACACTTCTTGTGAGAAGCTTCTTTCGCTTTCTCTTTTGTACTTTTTTCCCAGCTGAGTACAATATCTCATCCTGGGTCATCTGACTTTTCATACTCAGGACACCAACAAGTAAAAATGAGGTATAATTTGGGGATGCAAAAAAGTAATTGCCTTTAAAATTTGTGATTATTAATAAAATAGTCATTAAAGTATTTGAAAAAAAAATGAGTCAGATCTATCACATAGCCAACTTTCTATAAATTCAGTGTTGTGTTTTGGTGTCCCTGAGGGCCAGCCATGCAGGGGAGTGGCCATGAAATCGCATGAGTTGGAGCATTAAAGGGTAGAAGGGTAGCAGGGTGCTAAAAATCCCCCAGGGGGAGAAAGTAATTTAGGCCAGGAATTCACTGTTCGTCCTCACAGGCCCCTTTTGGTATCTTGTAAAGTTACAGCAGCTGTACAGGGATGTCTCCACAACACGCACCTTTCAGGTTCCTGCACTTTTCTCTGTGCCCCTCAGATGATTTTTATTATCACCGGCCCGAATGAAGTCTGGCACATGGAGCACATACATCATCAGTTTGACCCGGGCTTCGCGCTGTGCATGTTGACAGCCAAATGATCACAAGTGGAACCAGGCCATTGTTCCAGCCCAGGGATCTTAGCACCCAACCCATTAGGTTGTTTAAAAGTCTTCTTGCCCCCCTGGAGCTGCCTCCAGACCTCAACCATGTCATGAAAAAATTCAGTCTCCTTGGCTACTGACGGTAATGAATTTACTTCACCTACAGCTGTCAAAATGATGGTATGTTTAGTTATCTGAATAATCCAACAGGAAGGGGAGGAGGGGGTGAGAAAACTGAAATTAAGTAGAGTCTGAAACTAAACACATTTAGTAATTCCGGTGAAGGTGAAATTTATATCTATTCATGCATCTCATTGGAAAGTTTTACAGAATCCTCAAGTCTAGTTTCTTTTTGAAAGATAGTCAGTCTCCACTATCTCTTGTGAGTCAAATGCATTTTTCAGTATTTTAAAACAACAACATTCATTTATCATTTCCTTTGTAATAAAGACTCTAGACATGGTCATATCTAAGGCAACATGGACCAAAGATTTGCATATGAGGCCCAGGGTTTACCCATTTCTGCCGACCTATTATATTCCGATTTCTTTCCCACCCATCCACCCCGCTCGCTGAGCCTGGACTTCAGCTTCTGTCAGAAATGTGGCCTGTGGTTTGAACTATCTGTCTTCACCAGGAAGTTAAAATGAATTTGTTCCTGATTTACAGCACCAGCCAGTTCACTAATGAAGAGCCCGGCAAAGCTTCCTGTCAATCACACAGAGAGGCTTCCTGTCAAAACCACCCCCAAAATATTGACAAGTGTGGCCTGCAAAAAAGAAGTTTAACAATATGCAGACCTGATCTCTCATCGGACAGGGAAAGGGCCTGTCATTCTTGAAGCCAGGAAAAGG
Organism: Miniopterus natalensis; assembly: GCF_054644295.1. Classification (NCBI taxonomy): domain Eukaryota; kingdom Metazoa; phylum Chordata; class Mammalia; order Chiroptera; family Miniopteridae; genus Miniopterus; species Miniopterus natalensis. The sequence goes on along the minus strand of NC_142095.1, from coordinate 12,170,671 downwards.
GCCTTAGGTCGGCCAGTCACAGAGGGATGGCTCTGTGTGTCCCCCCTTCTTCCTGGAGCAGAGCAGGGCGGTAGAGACAATGGATTGATTTGGAACACCATCTAGTGAAGGATTGGAGGAAGTGCACAGACACAGAAAAACCCCAGGTCAGATGCCGATTCAACTGATTAACTGCTTCCTTTCAGACTATTTTAAATGGTTCTGAAATAACGACAGTGTGGTGTTTTTTTAAAGTTAGGGCAAAAACAAAACAGGATGACGGGTGTGTGTCCAGCACAACCCAGATTCAGCTAATGACCTTGCCTGTCCCTGGGGATAGAAGGCCAGTTTCCTCTCTTAGCACTTGCCCACTGAGAGGCCCCACAGAGCCGGCCCAGGCAATAGGCCACGTCTGCCAGAACATCAGCATCCGGGAATCACACCAAAGGGTTTGGGGAGGGTGATGCCAGGGCACCAGATTTTCAGACACCCGTCTATCAGCCACAGTGTTTTCAGTTAAACAGTATGTGTGTCAGAGGCGTTAGCTATTGAAAAGTTTCTGGGACTTGATAGCTTTTATCGCCAGAAAAATCAGTACCAACAGTACCTATTTCACAGTGTGCTGCACACAAAAGGCACTCAATAAATAGGACATTCAATAACTAGAGGTGGCAGCTAGAATCTCTAATCGGGGAAGAAAGTTGAATATAATTCAACTATTAAATGCTGAATCCTTCTATATAAAACTATGCCATTTATTCTGTCCTTCCTTTTGAACTTCGCAGCTCCACATTTCAACATCACACCCCCTTCCTTGGTACGTTGATCTTTGTGTTCTTGGTATTGAATAAATATTATGTGACTGGCTCTAAACTTCTCATGGTAGGGAGCAGGGGAGAGAAAGAAAGCAAAACAACCTCCCCCCCCAGCTCAATATTGTGCTACTTTTACTATAATTAACTAACAAGAGTTTCTAATGAATCTTCATTCATCTTATTTTGACTTCCAGAAAACCTCACTTTACCATTCTTGCTGGCTTTGTCGTTTGTAGCTATAGCTCTAAAGTTACATGGTAGTATGCCATAATTGCTACAGCTCATTGCCAATATTTGCAACACACATATACACACATGCACGCACGCACACACAATACGCACATGCATATATATGTAATTTGTTTTGTGATTTCACATTGCTTGATTTAAATTAGTATCCTCTTCAAACTAATTTATTTTCAGCTTGACTCAAAATAACTGCTATTCCATTGGTCTAACTTAGCTCATTTTTTTAAAATTTACAATGGACATCAGGCCCTGATAAAGCCTGTAACAAGCAGAACATTACATATTTTACATATTTTTGGAAGATACAAGACATCATCTGCATCACAAGGCCAACTTTGGTAGCAAATGTAAGAGGACGTGTGTTTTGGTGGAGAGAGAAGTAAGGAGCTATTTCTTAGGCAAACTGAATATACCAAGTGAAACAGAAAAAAAGTCCTCCAGATTTTGAATGGAAGTATCTGGAAAAGGCTGGAAAAACTCAGATTTCTGTTGCACTGGCTCCCCCCAATGGTCTTACAATTCCACTGCTCACAGTTTGAGAGGAAAGCTCTTGGGAAACATTTTCACAGGTCTTTGTCACAGCCTGGAGTAGGACAAACCCTCAAGGCTAAACCTAGCATCCCTCTTCCCCGCCAACTAATTTTGTTCCCCCCTCTTTCCAACAAGTGAATGGCAAAGGGCAATGAGGTCAAGGGTAAAATAACAATGACAACAAGACTTGCCGATGGCTGTCTGTGTAAGATAGTCTGAGATCCTGAAATGAAGCCCAGCAGACAGAACACTCCCCAAGGCCGCCCAGCCTGGCCGCGGAAATCTCCTTCATGAAAACACTGTACGATTTCTCACTCCACACACAGAAAGGGACCTGAGTTCTTCACTGAGGTTCTCGAGCAAAAGAGGCAGTGCTCACGTGGTCCTGCCCATCGGGCTTTCTCAGATCATTTTAGGGCCACTACCAATGGCTTTCTCTCCTTTTAAATTTAACGGAGGCCCTGTTCACAAACTGAGCACTAGCCCAGGCGGGCATGAGACAAAGCTTGGCTTTCTTTCATTTTAGACATGCAGGACTTAACCTCGGCCTATCTGACAGTTACAAGGGGCAGTTTAAGCACAAAATTCATCCAAGTGGGTGCTTTGCATGGAGGTGTAGAAATTTATGGTACAAGATGACAGGAAGAACAATGGAGCCTGCATCTCAAATTACCATAGTTGCTGTGCATTTATGATAGCCCCGGTGGCGGAGATGACCTGGGACACTATTTGGTTCTTTAAACCATCAGGACTGCTCAGAAACCCAGTCTCAAGGACTTGGAAGTGACCCGTTCTCTCTTAACCTCTTCCTCTTCAACGCCTGGTAGTTGCAAGGAGGTGGCTGCTGGAGCACACTCCGCAGGCGATGCCAGCAGCGTAAAAGCAGCGTGAGTGTTCTAGAAGTTTCCCCCATCTCTTAGTTTATGCGTGCATTTCTAGAACGCACTGGAGTCCAAAGATTTGTCTGTCAATATTTAAGAGATGGTAATGACATGTTACAGCATGTGTTTGCTCTATTTAAGTTAATAGAATAATTCTTTCTTAAAGTCTCAAAAATAAGTGCATAAAAGGTAGATGGAAATCGAACTAGTGTAAGTGTTTGAGAACACACTGGTAGCTCCCTGATCTCAGCTGAGAACGAAGAACCTTCATTCCCACCAGCTTAGAACGCTCCATCGTCAGGACACACATAAGGATTACGTCTTAAGTCTCTTCAGATTCCTTAAGGAGAGTTGCAAAAGGTGTCTTCTTAAACCAAATCCTCTTTAAAAACAGCTGTCACTGACAATAGATAAATGCAATGTTTTCTCTTATTGGTGAGACAGTGATTTATTGCTGCTGTGATATCAATCTGCTACGTAACCTTGTGAAATATTAACCACACTCCAAAGCCCCACCCATGATGCATGCACGTGGAAGGAAACTGCCTTCAGACCATGTGAGTGGAGACAGTTCCAATTTACATTAAGTGCTCCGCACATAACAGCATCTTTCCTCCGGCATTTAGTCCTTTGATTCAGAAGTCCTTCTGCATAGGAAGCTTTCCTAGTTCCAAACACATCTTTAAAAACTCCACTCACAGGCTTGCATACAATATGCGTTTGGCTTATTTATCTTGGTTAATTGGGGCGAGGTTGTTTATTATTTAATTTTAAATTTTCATAATTTTATTTTTTAGGGAAAACAGAGTCTAATTGTCTCTTGGATAGTCATTTTTTTTCAATCTAAAATGAAACCAAATTACTTCTGCTAAGGAAGGATGGTTTCTCATAGAAGGATGATTAATGAGAAGCCCTTTTCCCCACCCACCCACCACCGAGTTCATCCAGCAAAACAAAGACCAACAGACCCTAAAGGGTAGCTGGCTAGTCCTTCCCCTGAGCAGTACTTCCATTCATCCTCTTAACCCCATGTTTACCTGGAGATGAAGCTCCCAGGAGGCCCCAGCTGACCCAGGTCCCAGTTTGGGTAATAACTTGAGGAGAGCAATGAATCTAGTAGCCCAACTATAAACTTCCATAAAGAGCAAAACAACAATGAAAAACCTCATTTGCTTCTTAACTATGAAAGCTGTAAAGTCACTAATTTTATTCTATACCTTCCACCTTCAAGTGACAAATTCAATAGGGACACACGGGCTCTGGCGAAAAAGCATCTGATATGTGGCTTCTGGATGAGTAGAGACCCTTTAATAAGAAGAGAAAAGGGGTGTATGGGTTTGCGTTGGAAGCCTGACTCCATCCGTCTCTTTCTCCCTGGGTGATGAGTCCAGTGTAGCCTAAGAGGCAGGAGGCCCACCAGTTGTTTTTATCGGGACATGCAAGACTTTTGGGGAGCAAACTATGCTCTCATCCAACTGATGAAATAAAAGGTATCAAGTAGTATCATCTAAGAAATTCCTTCAGGAAAGAGAAGTGCAGTGTGCTGGGCGTACATTCAGCCTTGATGATAAGCACTGTGAAACCCAAGATCCACAGGGGTAAGGAAGAGGGCAGGCCCCTGGGAATGCAGACGACAAGCTTGGAGTCTGCAGGAGCCCGGGAGCATCAAGAATATAGAGTCCAGGCCCGGCCGGGCGTGGCTCAGCGGTTGAGCATCGACCTAGGATCCAGGAGATCACGGTTCGGTTCCCGGTCAGGGCACATGCCTGGGTTGCTGGCTCGATCCCCAGCAGGGGGCATGCAGGAGGCAGCTGACCAATGACTCTCATCATTGATGTTTCTCTTTCCCTCCCCCTTCCTCTCTGAAATCAATAAAGGTATATTTAAAATAAAAGAGAGAGAGAGAGAGTCCAGCGTCCACAGCTAGGCTGACAGGTGACAGAGAGTGCATTATCTCAATGGCTAAATATTTAAGCTTCATGGAGTGGAAGATATTTGACTGTAAATAAGCCAAGAACATGAAAATTAAAAGGAAAAAACCCCTGCCTGTGAAATTATACTGCAGATATAAAATCTCAACTGCGTGAGAGCTCCAGTTTCTTAAAAGCCATGGTTGACAGAGCATATTAAGCAGTGAGATGTTTACTGTGCTTAACAGAGGTAAACTGGCAAATGTAAAAGATGTAATTACCCAGCATGTCGTTCTAAAAATGAATCTTAACTCTGTGCTATGAGGAGGCAGCTCTGTAGGGCACTGGTTTGTTTTCCCTCATTTTTATTTTCCTTTCTGAAAAATAGTTTCTCTTGTACTTCAGGATAATTAATTTTTCCCTAATAACTAATAAGAGGGTCAAATATCAAAACAGGGAGAGACTTTCCCTGACAAAGCAGACAAAAGGGGAAACACGTCAGTGTTAGAGCAGCTCTGAAGGGGATTTTTGGGATGAAGAACTAGCAAAATATCAAGAGGATTTGGACTTCCACCAAGGACTAACCTTTACCTTACTGTAAATTACAAATTATATCCCAACTAGATCTGTCTTGTATATAATAGGAGATAATATTTTTTGATGTTTACATAACATCATCTGCCTGGTTTATTAAGGACCCTGTGTGTGTGTGTTTTTTCTTGTTATTAAATAGCAACAATAAAAGACCTCAGTTCTAATTTAGCTCTTGGAAGAAGACAACCACTATAAATAACATAAAATTTCTACGTAGTAAAACTTTTAATAAGTCAAAAATTTCTCTAAGCTGGCACTAAATTAAATACAAAGATGATTAGTTACACATTAAAAAATATATCAAGCTAAAGTTTAGGTCAAGATTACTCCTCACCTTGGGGCAGTTCTTAGGCCTCTCCTGGGAGGGCTATCTCCTTTGCAATACTGTTAAGATAGGAAATTGTTAGGTGTTCTTGTTAGGCTGTGACAGTTGTAGGAAATATATACTTGTTCAATGACGGTAATGTTATCGTTATTCATATGTATTTATCTGTATATTTATATGACTTATATGTATATGTGTATAGTATATTTATGTTTCTCTGCATCCCCCATTAGACTATAAGCTCATTGAGAAGAGAGCCCTCCTAGAACACTGAATAGATGTTCTGACATAATAGAAATGCACAATAAATATTGTTAAATGAATGAGTGATAGAAAATGATTTAAACATGTGCCAAAGTACTCTCTCATTTCCTACTAAGAGAGAGTGAGAGGTAATCATCTGTATACCCGACACTCATATACAGATCCAAGTCCGCCTTACATGGTTGATTCCTTTGTGTGAGCCACGGCTACATCACTGGTAGACCACCACAGGCCTGGTGCTACAGGTGTATGAAGACCTCAGCTTCTAGATCGTCCATAGAGTCACCTTACCTAGGCCTGAGAGCAGAGTCCTCGAACTGTACAGGAGACACGTATCCTCCACTCACTGGGTAAGAGGGAGCTTCGTGAAATGCCTTGACAGCGTGGGACCAGTAGTAGCAGAGAGGCCATGACTCACCACTGCTTTGACACACATAATCTATCTATATCAAGGAGCATTGCTTTTCACTTTGTCTTTTCATACAATCAACTTTTCATGGACCATGAACACAACATGGAGCTTGGTGACAATAAGAACTAAATTTGAGTCCTGACTCCACTAAAACTCTACCTAATTAACCACCTAATTAACTGACCTGAGCCTCAGTTTCCTCACATGCAAGATGAAAATGAGAAGAATGAAACTGACCTTACAGGATTCTTAGACAAGACGGGTGAGACTGTGGATGTGGAAATACTTGGCAAGTCCTAAAACACTTTGTAATGTATAATGTAAAGAAATGTGTCTTTGTGGTAGAATGAGCGCAAATTCATACTAATTTTCCATCCCTCTACTATTCTTTGCAATATGATTTTGTGGAAGCTCCTCCCATCATGGGGTCGAGTCTGTGTCTCTGCCACACCTCCTCTCCAATCTGGCTGCTTTTGCAATTTGCTCTGCCCTGTAAAAAAAGGCAGAAGTGATGGTGGGCTAGTACTGAGCCAAGACCTCAAGAAGCCTTGCAAATTTCCATTTGCTCTCTTGGAGCCCTACCACTTCCAGGAGAAAGAGCCCAGAATAGTATGATGGAGGACTGGAGATCATTTGGAGGAGAGCTCAGTCATCCGGGCTGAGACTCTCGTAGTCCAGCGTATAGCAGCAAACAGAGCCACAAGCAACAGAGCTGCCTAGCTGAACCATAGCTGACCACAGGTGTAAGGAAGAGCTCAGCCAAGATCAGCAGAACCAGCCAAATGACCTAAATTCATGAGGAGTGATAAAAGCTTGTTTTAAACCACTGGGTGTGGGGGTGGTTTGTTATGTGGTCATAGCTAACTGATACAGCATTATACAGGCATACCTTGGAGATATTGTGGGTTTGGTTCCAGACCACCACAATATTGCAATAAAATGAGTCGTGAATTTTTTGGTTTACCAGTGCATATAAAAGTTATGTTTAAACTGTGCTGTAGTCTATTAAGTGTGCAATAGCAGTAGGTCTAAAAAAAAAAAAAAAAGTAAATACCTTAATTAAAAAATTCTTCATTGCTAAAAATTGCTAACCATCATCCGAGCCTGTTGGGAAAATGGTGCCGATAGACTTGCTCTAGTAAGGGTTGCCACAAACCTTCAAAAAAAAATACAGTATCTGTAAAGCACAACAAAGTGAGGCGCAATAAGATGAGGCATGCCTGTAGCCTCCTACCAGAGTTCTTGGGAACATGTCCAGAAAAGAAGGTTAACGTGTTCAGAAAAATGTGTGGCTCTTAAGATCAATGACAACCATACACTTCAGTTGTTCCCTTCAGCTTCCTTCAGCATGTCCAGGGTGGTTTTAACCACAAGTCCTGGCTGACCTCAGGACTGAGGCTGAGAGCTTCTGATCTCAGCAGAAAGACTGCCCTTAGTTCACAGAACACCCTGTGAACAGCTTCTGCTTCCAAGACTCGATCTAAAAAGAAAGTAAGAAATGTCCTCCTACATCCTATCAAATCCCTCATTGAGTACACTGCCTCAATAAAGAGCCAAATATGCAGGCAGGTCTCTTTTTAAATATAGCTTCTGAAATCAACCTCTCCTGTCTGACATTTAAGAACCAGCTGATACAGGAAAGCAGGAATGGATTAGTTAGCAAAAGTGGAAAAAGGGAATAGATCAAACACTGGAGCATGAGAAGCCTATAAACACCATAAATGCTCATGAGAATCTGCATGGAAAATGGAAAGGTAATTTAAAAAGAAACATTAGAGTAACCCATCAAATTCTTCTTTATGATCAAGTATGTCCTTGCTGACAGAGCCCTGGCAGCACAGAGCCAAAGCTAACGTCATATCCCAGTGAATATTCTGAGGGTAATTACTGGTTCATGGGTCACTGTTTCCCTTTATTTCTGCTGTGTTTGTATTTTGTTTATTTCCCAGGGCTTAACCTCTCGGGCAGAGCACCCATAAGCACGGATGGGGGTCTACAACCCCCATCATTCAAATATTTCTCATAATTAATATAGCCGTTCACAAAGTTACTAGAATTGGAAGGAAGTCTACGAGTCCTACACATATATTCCACCCCTATTTAAAGAGTTTTCTTTTTATTTTATACATTCTGGATAACCAGCCTTCCTTCTTTCTTCTTGGTTATCAGAATACATCAGCAGCAAAGGTGCTCAAACTACCAGCAGACGAGCAAAACCCGAGAAAGACATCTGAGCTTAAGATGAGAAGACCAGGTGCCCATAAACAATGACTGCAGATAACATGTACTGAGTACTTTATTATGTACCAAGCACCATGGTGTTCCTTGGTTATCTCAAATTGGTCTTCTCAGAAATTCCATGAGTCAGGTATGATTAAACCCATTTTATAGATGAGGTCTGGTGAGATGCAATAACTTGTCCCATGAAGTCTCATAGCTAGTTACTGGCCGAGCCAAGAGCAGAACTAACTCTGGATGATACCAAAGAACTCTCTTCACAACCACTTGAACCTCAAGCTTTGGCTCCACCCAACAATCTTTGCTTGTGAAAGTAATGCTTATACAGCATGTTACAATCTGCCAGCTGTTGTCAGTTCCATCAACTAAATGTTTCATCTTTCCCTAGCAGTGCTTGATCCAGCTCCCTAACTAACTAACTAACTAACTAACTAACTAACTAACTAACTAACTAATACGAGATATTGGGCAAGTAACTCTTTGCAGCCTCTCCAAGCTCTGCCTTTTGTCAGATCACCATTACCTACATTTTACCTTTCAATCTTCTCCCTCCTTTCCCTTTATTAACAACCACAGTGCCTGGACTTAAGAATTTCTGCATCAGATGGCTCTGCTACTAACTAACTAACATGAGATGCTGGGCAAGTAACATTCCCTCTCTGAGGGTAATAATAGAATCTATTTCATAGAGAAGACTAAATGAGATAATATATATATATATATATATATATATATACACATACACACACACACACTAGGCTTAGCAAAGTATAAGATAATATAGTAAAGGCTCAAAAAGTGTTATTGGAAAAGAAGAACAGGTCTTCCATGAACATACAGATTTGGTGGAGGGAGAATGTTAAAGGTATTCTTAGATTTTCATTACTGAGAAAAAGGTCTCCACACTGATCCCATTCAAGAGGATTCCATTGTACATCCGTAAAGCAAGTCCTCTTTATCTTTGTTTGCTGCTTTACAATTTATAAAGTACATTTTTTTAATGAACAGAATCCTATGCCATCCTTGCCATAAGGCAGCACTTTTAAAGACCTGGCCCAAATGTCACCCTGTCCATGAAGTCTTCCTTGAGATTACTGTAGAAGATATTAGAGATGGATTCAGCATCAATCCAGCCTCCTTCTAAATAAAGCCCCCTCCCTATACATTTCCAAGACTCCCTTGCAGCTAAGGTGTCTGATGTGACTGAGAGTTAGCCAATCAGATGCACATGTATAAGCCGTAATTTCAGGATTTCAGGACTGACTTCAGTGGGGGAAGAGGCATACTGACAGGAATCCACTTTTGCCAGGCAATGGAGGCAGCTCGTTCTAATGCTGACATCTCTTGTGGCAGATGCACAATTCAACGGGCCACACCAGGCTGGGACAGGAGCAGCAGCTCCCTAGGCAGTCCAGTCCTGGGGCACTGCTTTGAAACATCTGTCCTCTTATTCCTAATGATTATGCAAGTCTTTACTTCTCTACTTCTCTATAAACCCCCTTCTTCTTAAATTAGCCAGAGTATATTCTGCTTGCTGTACTTGATCCTTAAGCAATCACGTAAAAGAGGAATTCTTCTTGGCCTCCTTTCTGTACCCATACTACTTTGTTTCTGCCCATAATTCTTGTTACACTTGCCTTTTCATTATACCAACTTTATGATATGTCTGTCTCTTCTTCAAATTGAAGGATACTTGATAGATGATGTTATAGAATAATTTTCATCTTTGATTTTCCCAGTAGTGTTTCACACAGTGCTTGGCACAAAGCATGTGCTGAATGGAAACGCAACAGGTTCCCACAGTAACACTGCTGCAGGCAAAGGACTGATTTTGAATTATCACTAGGTTTTATTATTCCATATTCTATCTTGTGTTAAATTATGCTTACACGGCTAGTTTTAAAAGTAACCATCTTTGTTTGTGGTAGATTAGGTAACTTCAGAAATATTTATTCTCACCTCACTTCTATGGGATCAATATACTTCCCTGCTCCATTGATACTGATTTGGTCTATATGGCCTGGTTTGGGGTAAAGTCTCCACCATCTTTTAATGTGGGGTTTAGCTACACGATATGCTTTGGCCAATCATATGTTGGCAGACACGGTATGACAGAGACTGTTGAAATGCTCTTGTGCAGTTAGGCTTGTGCTCTTGGATTTCTGTTATTGCTGCAAATACATGCTCCAGATAGTCCACAGCTTCAAGACAAAGAAAAAAATCTCATGGAGCAGAGCCACCCCCAGTTGAGTCCAGCCTAAATTACCACCCATCCCCCTCTTGCCCTTCTTATCTGCAGATGCACGAGCAATAAATGCTTACTGTTCTATACCATTGAAGTTTTGTGGTTGTTTGTTATACAGTATTATTGCCATAAATCATGTTCCTAGAATGGCATAAGAAGGGAAATTTTCCCTTTCAAAGAAGGTAGGATGTATTCGAAAGGGAAGGTGCATCTTGTATTAAAGTTTAGTACTTTCCTCTAACACATCCCCTTCCCTTTAAACCCACCTTCCCCCTAGAGACTCATCTTCATTTCTATAACAGTACCCATTGCTAGGGCTAGCTGCTTTCTGACTTTACCCCACCGCCCCTTCTCTCCTTGTGCCTTGTCAATAGATGTTACTCAAGAATTCTGCTTCTCACCCGGCTGGACGTGGCTCGGCAGTTGAGCATCGACCTAGGATCCAGATCGCAGTTCAATTCCCGGTCAGGGCACATGCCGGGTTGCGGGCTCCATCCCCAGTCGGGGGTATGTGGGAGGCAGCCGGTCAGTGACTCTCTCATCATTGATGTTTCTCTCTCTCTCCCTCTCCCTTCCTCTCTCTGAGATCAATAAAGATATATTTTTAAAAAAAAGAAAAAAAAGAATTCTGCTTTTCTTCATTAAGCTCTCTTCTCTCCTTTAAATATCATTTTCGGGGACTTGTATCACTCTCTGTGGCAAACTCCCAAACTCTATCCCCAGTCCCAAAGCTTTCTTTAAGTCGTAGGCACTAAGTTCTAGCTGCCAACAAACTGTCTCCAGCTGGCATCCCTCCAGTTGGCATCTCTCATGTGGCACTCCCCAAACCACAGCCATCAATTTCTTCAAACGTAGTCTTCCAATTCCTCTTTCTTTTACTGGCCATCTCCCAGGTCATCCATGTACAAAATCATTAGCATTAATAGTTATCTTCCTCTCTCCAAACTACAAATTTAATAACTGCCAAATGCCTTGCAGGTGAATTAGACATAGCTTTGATAAGCACTCAAAGGGAGGGTTTTAGGTTCATGGAGCCCATAAGTAAAGCAATAAATACTATTTGAAACAATTTGTGCAAGGTAAAGAGTGCCTTTGGTAATGTGACTTTGCCCTGATGTGCTTTCTATTTTCAGGATTTTTACTATACACATTTTTCTTGAATTAAGGGCAGGGCAGTGATAAACAGAAGGTGGAGCCTCAGCTATACTAATAAAAAAATTGTGGCAATCAGGATTTTGGCAGCGGAGAGAGGACATAAGGAAATAGAAGCCATTCCCACTGTCAAGATTAAGGGCTGATATCTTCCATTGTCTTATTCAAAAATCAATGGCTAATAAAAATGTAAGCAAAATGAACTCAGACTGGCAAAACAGGGATTAAAATTTGTCATGCAGAACAAAGACCATAAAGATTTAGCAACTAGATTTTTTTTTTCCATTCTAAAAAAATATCAGGCTATCAGTTTTTTTACAGAGGCTTTTAACAAGGGCCCTCTGAAGAGATCCTGGGTGTAAATCTCGTATTGTGTTATAAAATCTCATATTGTTTTATAAAATTCCAACTTTCTTTCAAATCTGGCTGAATTTATACCTCCTTGAATATTATTAACAGATGTTTTTAATGGATAGCAATGCGAATTCTGGGCAGCTAGAGCTTATCTGAGCACCTTACCGGGCTGCGGAGGTGAAATAGGCTCAGAGGATATTTATTTGATGAATCCTAGGAATGGATAACAATTATGTTTACCAAGTATATGTGGAGTTTACTGACAAAACAAGTAGCTAAGGCTTCTTCAAAGCAGCCAGTGTTGGGAGCACACACATGTTTTCACATTCTCTTACCTGCAGAATCGGGGTTTCTGTCTGTTTATTTTCACTGCATGGTAATTTCAGCCCTTGCTCTAGCCACGTGTTTTGTGCCAATGGAAACTGGGTAAGCTTCCTTCCTGACTCTGTAGTTGACCCATATCTTTTACCCAAAAAAATCTGTGAGTCTAGACAAAACTTTATCCATTTGAAAATATCAATGCTTAGGGGACTGAAATGAGATGCTCAGAGGTGTGTATGGCGAGGAGGGGGTGGGCAGAGGGAAAATGACTTTACTGGACCAGCATTAAGTCAAAAAACCGTATCGAAACATTTATTCTACACTGTACCCACAATAGAGCACCCGCCCACACACCAGTTGGGGTAAAACCTCAGGTTAATGTTTTTAAGATGGCATTTAAACAATACAACACATCAATATATTGTATTTCACATCATATATAATATGAAATTTATATAGACCATAACAGGAAAAAGATACACAAAACATATCTGAGTTCTATGATTCAACAAACTGACCTCTGAAATCAAGATTAGAAATTAAAAATAGTTTACAAGCTTATAAGCTGTTTTTTATTCAACATGCTTTCTAGGCTCTGGCATCTCTGTATGCAATTATGTGTGTGTGTGTGTGTATGTATGTGTGTGTATATATATATTATCTTTAGGCAGCTTTTGACCAGAAATTTTAAAATTATGTGACAGAGTTAATGTACCTATAAAATTAAGATATCTGCAGGTATCAGAAAATACATTTTCTGAAATGATGTAGAATGTGGTTATCTATATTTGGAAAAAATGGCTCTATAAGTAAGTTCAATAACACAAAAGAGTCATTGATAATTTTCTTTGCAAAAAAGAACCAAAACTTTATATAATATTCCTATTTAACTTTAAATTTCTGAATGAGAATACCAGACAATAAAATGTCTTATTCAATATTAATTTCACAATATAGAATGGAAAATTTTAATATAACAAATATTTTACAAAAATGTAAATTTATATTTAATATGTTTCTATATTATATTTATGCTTAAGATATTTATATTTATCTTTAATAAAGTAATTAGTGAAGTTATTTAATATTTAAACTTCGTACCAAAATAATAAAAAATAAACTTCTTTAAGAAATTTTTGAAATTTAGTTTTCTTAAATAATAACAGAGTATGAAAGGGGGGAAATCTCTTGCAGAGTCTTAGTATGAGATTTTTACATACAAAGCATTTTCTCTGTTCAAACTGTAAGAAGCTGCCTAGTAGAAACTGTTTCGATGATGTGTTCTGATAGATTCTGGTGTTTAGAGTATGACTCGGTTCTGCAACGTTTTTCTTAGATTACACTTACGAGGTATGAGTGTAAGGAAATAAAACTGCAGAACTACTACAAGCTGAGCTTTCTTTTATAAAAATCTGAGAAGCATTTCAGTTCTAATTGTGTATTTTATACTTTCTGTTATCTTTCATAAAATCCCAGTCTCTAGTTAAAATATTTTAGGCCCCTTGATCAACACATTATTAGAGAAGCGATTCAACAAAAGGGATGCAGCCCAAGCACTTAGAAAAGTGTATGGCACATAGTAGATGCTCAAAATATATATATTTTTTGAATGACTAGGCAGATCCAAATGAGAATTCTGACTCCCTGATTGTCTTTTTACACTCAAGCATCATTGACTCACATGACAGACGTGATTAAGTCCCAGTTCACTAGCTTCAATATTCTGGTCCACCTTAGTACCACCTGGACGACTGGCTCCACCAGGCCGTAGACTGAAAGACAGTCTCCATTCTGAGTTAGGCAGGTGATACCATCATCAACTAAAGCAAGCTCTGCTGCTGTACTTACAGCATTGGAATTATCCCCACCCCCAAAACAGCGGGGTGCTATCATTTCTAGGACGTCCTAGGTGGGGGGCACTATAGCAGAGAATTCAAAGACAGATACGAGGAAACGTCCGAACTAAAACCAAGAGAAGTTTACACATCTGAAGTCAGATTTATACATTTTTGACATTTTTTTCCTGCATTCTGAGCTGATGATGACTGGCCAATAGAACACAACTAGACAGCAACTTACAATACCAACTCTGCTATATCTACACAAAAACAGAGGGGGTGGCCTCCTCCACAACAGAATTAGAAGAGCAATTAACATGCTCATCTCCCCTAAAACGTCTTCCTTATCTAGCTGCTCTTGCCCTGAGAACCCCTGACACAGGTCACCATTCCTAAGATGCGATGGCTCTCGGTCCTCCCTGCACATCAAAACAGGCTGCACATCAGAAGCGGATAAAAAGGATAATCCCAGGGCTTGGCTCCAGACCAACCCAGTCACTCTCTCAGGATGAGCAGTCATTTAAAGCCTCTGTGGGTGAGTTAATGAGCAAAGAAGGTAAGAACAACCACGTCTCCAGGAAATCCCTACGTGCATGTAAGTTACCCCAAAGGGTAACACGTTAATTCAGTCCTTTATTCACTGGCTCATTCATTCAGGAACCATTAATTATTCATCTACCGTGTGACAGTAGCAATGTGGGAAAATGCAAAGCAGTAAGAATATTAACTATCAGCCTCATCATTAAACACTGAGTGCAGTGCCAGGCCTGGCTTCATGGCTGCGTGCCTGGGCAGGTGCACAGAGCCCTGTGCTTGGAAGGGTCCTGTGTTTAGTTTAATGCTCTGCTGTCACTATTGAAATTCTTGATAATACTGAAATGAGGGCCTCTGCCTGTTAATTTTGCACTGGGCTCTGCACTGGGCAGGCTTGGACTATGAAAGCTCATACATGGCCAGCTCCAGTGGGACACAGGGCCCCACTTTCTTTATGTTCCCTTCCATCAGCAGTATCCTTAACACAAATGAGCAAATCTTTGCTGATAACAGGGGGATTCTGATGTATCATCCCTGCACTAAAATTCATCAGCTACTTCCTCTCAGTGCCTGATCTTCTATTCCCTGCTCGCTGCCATTTGTTCCACTCCTCTCCCAAAAAAATGTTATCTTATAGTAACTGCCAAGACGGCAGCAAAGGTGTCATAGGAGTACATGGAAAGGGTACTCAGACTCAAGCGTCCGGAAATGCTTCCTGGGCAAGCCGAGGGGTTGACAGCCGAATTTTAAGGCGTTGTCAGATACAAGAATCTTCTATACATGAGGCTGAAAGTTGTAAGTGGCTTAGAGAGGATCGGCTCATAGCCATATTCCGACGTAGGAGGAAACAGGTCCATATCCTTGGGGCCTCCAGGAGGAGAGGGCACGTGAGGTGAGCCATAAAGAATGCAGAAGTGGAAGGACATAGGAGCAAGACACCAGAGACAGAGGGAGCAGCGGGGGCAAACGCGAGGAGGCGAGAATACGAACCCTGGTCTCCACTGTTAAGCTGGGAGCGGCAGGGCTGGCGTCAGGGTGTACACCCTGCGCAGTCACACGGGGCCCTGCACTCAGAGGGCCCCGGCTCGATCTAATGCTCTGCCGTCACTGTCTTGAAATTCTTGATAATTTTTGAAAAAGGGGCCCCACAGTAGCACTGCTCGAAATGGATTGAATAAGATGCAAATCCAAAACCTATTTCAGTGATTTGATAGATGAGCAACCTGAGACATGGGGTGGTAACTGCCAAGCGATACACCCCCAAAGAAGTGAGGAAGCCAGGATCTGAACCCAAGTTTTTCTCACTGCCAAGGGGATGTGTTTGGAGACAGTGGCAGACTGGCTTTCCAAGGAAAGACAGGAGCAGGTGGCTCAGCTGGCTAGAGCCAGGGGACACGAGGAGGACCAGCTGGAGGCACAGCAAGAAGGTGGAGTGAAACTGGATCACTGCGGTCCCCGAGTGACTACGGACTCTTTCCTTTAGGACAAAGGGGAACGTGGAGGGACATGATCAAGACTGTATTTTAAAAAGTTTATGATGGTGATGGTGTGTAAGGTAATTTGGAGGGGAACAAACAAAAAGGCATGAAAAATACATTTGAGGTTCACATAGTCCTTCAAACGTGAGGCAGCAGGATTACTAATAATGAAAGCTAATGTTTAATGAGCACTTACTCTGTGTCAGACACCATACCTGGATCATGCTATTCAATCCCTATCAAAACCCCTTAAGGTAGGTACTTTTTATATTTCCCATGTTATTGATAAAAAAGGGGAGGCAAAGGGAGTTTAAATAACTCGCTCATGGTTACGCAGACAGTGAGCAGCAAAGACGTGATTTATTTAACTCCAGATCCAGTGATTTAAACTCCAATAAATATCTTAACAAGATGTCTCTTTAATTAAAAATGTTCTGAAATATATATGAAAAAATTAAAATATAATATTAAAGAATGCTGTTTAAAAACAACAACCCAGAAGGGTAGAGTTTTAGCAGCTTTGAGAATCAATTATAAAGCAATTCCATTTAAAACCTTTTGTTCCTGGCACAAAAACAGCAACAGAGATCAATAGAAGAGATTGGAAAAGCCAGACATAGAATAAAGTGTTTTAAAAAATGCAACATGATAACACAAGCTTCCCATAATAAAAAGTGTTAGGAAGAATTATTTAATAAATCAAATTAGAACAACTGGACGATAACTTGGGGACCCGATCAGGTTCGATCTATATTTTTACACTGTACACAGAAGTAACCTCCACACGGATTAAGGAGTTAAATACAAAACACTGAATTACAGAAAACCAGCAGGAGATGGAATGGAATATTTATCGGATTTGTGAAAGAACAGTAACTGCACTTTGAAGCAGTGGAATAAATCATGAAGGAGAAGACTGACAGATTTGAATACATAAAAAATTTAAAACTTCTGTACAACAAAAAACCCAGCACAACTAAAATAAAAAGGACATTATACTTAGGGCGATATCTGCATTCCATCTGACAAAGAGGGTGTTAAAACTCAAACCAGATATATTCTCATCCAAATTTATAAGGAAAACATCAGACCTCGAAGTATAAATATGTAAGATATGGGGAAAGTAATGAACACACAGAGGAGCGCAACCAGTAAAGAAAAAAATAAAATTGTTCAGCTCACCAATTAATACAATAAAAGCAAAACAAACTTCAGATTTCTCACCTTTCTTTTTTTTAAGATTTTTAGAAAATGTTTTTATTGATTTTACCGTGAAAGGAAGGGAGATGGAGAGAGAGAGAAGCACTGATCGATCGGCTGCTTCCTGCATGCCCCACGCTGGAGATCAAGTCCGCAACCAGGGCACGTGCCCTGACCGGGAATCGAACCCGAACCAGTGACCTCTCAGTGCAGGGGAAGATGCCCAACCAACTGAGCCACACTGACCAGGGCTAATGATTTTTTTTATTATTGATTTTTAGAGAGAGGAAAGGAGCGGAGGGGAGAGAGAATGGAACCAGCAGCCATTCGATGTCCAGGATGAAGCCCAACCAACTGAGCCCCAAGGGCCAGGGCAAGATTTTTCACCTTTCTAAGTAACATTTCCCCCCAAACTGGCAACATCCAATGTTGCCACGGAAGGATCAACACCTGTGTACTCATTTCTCACTGGTGGTCCTGCAAACGGATACAACCTTCTTAAAGATCAGTAGCACCCCAATAGAGAGCCAGAGTCGGCTCAAAGCCACGCCGATTTTCAAAGCCAGGAATTGCATCCTGAGCACTCTGCCTTCCGGGGGTAGTAAAAGCAAAAGTGGACGTGAGATGAAGATGCCCATCCACCACGGTTTACAATGAGAAATGCTGGAAACCCCACGAGCAGCCGAAGCTAAGGGGTGGCTTTATAAACAATGACAGACTATGAAACCGGCTAAGACATCTTCAGCTTTTCTTTTCAGAAGTTTAGTCCAAAAGGTTGAAGAGAGAAGCAACATTAAGAGAAAATCATGCACTGTTTCCTCCAAGGTTGTCAGAGCCTGGGCGTGGACATCCGTTGAGGGAGGCAACTGATTAGAGGTAAAACATGGAAATGTGAGGAGAGAGAAGAGGGGAGAGCGAGGCGGGTGGGAGGCAGGGGAGGGGGAGGAGGCCCTGGTGAGATGGAGGGAGGGCGAAGGCCCAGGAGGGCGCGAGGGGAACACAGGAGAGATGCTGCAGAGACCAGGAGCGGGCCTCCCTCTGGAGCAAAGACGAAGGAAGAGACAGAAACGCGTTTCAAGGGAAGAAAAGGGTCGATTTCATACCCTGAGGATCTCTCAGGTGAGCGTTTCTTGGCCTGGCACCGAATCTGGCAGCCCTGACAGCGAGGCTGTGACTGTAACATTTTAGGACAGTTCCCAGCTAGGAAAGGAAAAATGAGCAGAAGTGCCACCAGGGGGCAGGTTTGGCACTGGCAAAGGGACTAAGGATACTTAACAACCCAAACAGTCTTTTCCTTCAGCACAGGGTTTATCCTTTGTTTTGCAACAATAAACACTGCATCTGGTCCAGAGCAATTTCCTTAATGGCTGTGATATGGGTATGAATTTTGCTCCATAAACTCAGGTGTGCAAGAACATATAAGTACCTTATATCCTTTAAATAAAATTAAATCCAACCTCAAGCCACTGTTCCCGCTAGGCCAGGTTAAAAGTCAGTCTCAGTCACTGTTACGGCTCCCACAACCCCAAAGCTTCCCGTGGAGGTTCTGGAAGCCTTCGCCAGTGCTAACATTTAGGCCGAATATATGAAATGCTTGTGATCTGAACCAACATGATCCCTTGATATGCTGTGACTGCTATGTCCTTGCCTGTTAAAAATGGGCAGATTCCAATATCTGGAAGGCACACATGTGTGCACACACACACATATGAATTGTACACACACACACCTCCTTAGGGCACTCAAAGAAGGGAAGCTGCGAGTCATCCTAGCTGAGGAACTCTTGTCTCCTGCACCCCTCTTTCAGCTCCTCTCTCCCCTGTGCCTCCTTTCTGCCCTCAAACTCCTTGCCTTCCTCTTATCATTGGCTAGCTGGGGCTTTGAGAAAATCTAGGGGGACAGATGTCTTCCCGAGACATGCTCAAGAGAGGCATGGAGCCCAGAGGCCCTGTCTGATTCTAGGGATGAAAATGGGTGAAAACACAAGAATAGAAAGCACCCATACGTCCTAATTGTGTAGCTGCATTTGCCACAATATTGCAATTCTTAAAATCCCCTGTTTACAAGTCTGGCAGTTTACAAGTTTGCAATCCAAAAAATGAGCGATTGGATACACCAGTGGCACAGATGGTGATGGAAAGAAAATCAGAATCATAATTCTCAGAAATATACAGAGGCTCTCAAAATGTGTCCGAGTTCTTAGGCACATTTGTGAACACACACACACACACATGCACGCACACACACAACAGGAATAAATGGAGCATAGCAGGGGGCCCTGAAGCCCTGCCTCCCATCCCAGGAGTGGCCTGTTCGGATGTCTCTCCTGCAGTCTCATCTTCCAGTGCTGCTAATCAGAACCCTGCCAAGGAGAATACTCAATTCTCTCTAAAGATATCTGGAACACTCTATCAAGCTACATGCCAAATAAGCAATAAAACAACAAGCCCATCAAGCAGGTTCTCAAAGATGTATGCCTCTTCCACTGCTGAGGGGAAAGGAGCCTGTTATAAATGAGTAGCATTAGTCACAAAGCTGCAGGTCAGCAAATAAAAAATAAAGTTGGAACGACGGCATGTGAGTGCAAAAAGAAAACATGTTAATTACTTTTAAGAGTGTAAATTTTGCTGGCATTATGTAGGATTATTTATGACATGCTGACAAAAGAGGAAATCTTCTGCTTCATAACACTGAGTAATGATAGAGATGAAACCAACTGATGGGATTTTCAATTACATTCTCTGGGTCTTAGGCTTTCCGGTTTATCTTTGCAGTCGATCCCCAACTTCCTCGCCCCCTGCATCTGATTGCTGTGGTGAGGCTTCAGAAGAAACAAACTCATAAACTTATTTTAGGCAGTCACTTTAGAGAGCAAAGTATAGCTCTACCACGATGCAGAAAGCTTTCAGGGAGCCCTGGGAAGCCCGTTAAACATCTCAGTATAGACCATCGGAGGCAATGCCTCTGAATTTAAAATCAGTGCAGATATGTGGGAAAAACAAAGACATGGGAAGAAAAGACAAATTATACACTATGTCTGGTAAAAAGGTCATGAGATAAAATAGTTTGCAAACTAATTGATTAAACATTATATAACCATGATCTCCAAACAAAACTGTCTCCTGTAACATAAGAAAAGATTAGAACATCTCTTAATAGTTTAAAATTTTAAAATTCACCCTTAGAAAAACTTACTTTGTGTATTTTAAAAACATACATATTATATTTATTAAGTAATGCATGTAGATAATTAGAAAACAATAAACATATATTGGGGTGAATGCTCAATTACTGTTTTCAATTTTTAAAATTAAATTTAATTTTTTATTGATTGATGTTAGAAAGAGAGCAAGAGAGGGAGAGCAAGAGAAAGAGAGAGAGAGAAACATCAATTTGTTATTCCACTTATTTATGCATTCATTGGTTGATTTTTTTTTTTAAACTGGCTGATTCTTGTATGTGCCCTGGCTGAAGGTCAAATCTGCAACCTTGGCCTATTGGGACGACGCTTTAACCAACTGAGCAACCCAGCCAGGATCTCAATTTTTTTAACTGTTAGGAATATGTGGTCAAAACCTGAAGAGCCTTTGTCTAGATAAGCAGTGAAGGAAACCTATGGCTTCTACAGGTCAGTTACTCTATACCTTGGTTTATTATTGTTGTTAATACTTTCACAAAAGCAATAAACATTAATTGTAGGAAATAAACAAATTACAGAGAACTACAAAAGAAAGGAAAAACCACCTATAACTCTATCTCTAATATATTTTGGTGCCTATTGACTGTCCCTTGTCTAACCATATATACAATATTTTATATGTATATGTGTATCTATACATAAACATGATTTTTCAAAATTGTTATCAAACTTGAGTGGCTGTTTTATAACTCATTTTAGTAAATAGTAAATTATGAATATGTTATTTTGGAACAGAATATTAATTGTCTATACACCAGAAATTTGAATAAAGTTATGTACTAAAATGTAACCATTTCCCACAGTTGAATATCTAGGTTATTTTAAGTGTTTTGCTATTATAAATAATGTCTAGGAACTTCTGAGTAGCTTTTCTGCTCCCACAGTTCTGTACCTATTCCAAAGGATAAGCTCTATAAGTGGAATCCCTGGACGAAAATATATGCCAAGTTAAGATATTTGATATGCTTTATAAAGTTGGTCTTCAGAAAATTTGTCCAGATTTACGTGCCCATTAACAGTAATAATGAGTCCCATGATATTCCCACCAACACTAGGCATTAACATGAAAACCACAGTAATTTGCTAATTTGATTAGTAAAAGCTATCCTTACCTAGTTCCTAACCAGTTTCCTAACTAGTAGGACAACTGGTGAAACTCCTCTGGCTCAGTTTATCGGTTCAGGGGTCGCAATCATAGAGGACACAGAGACTGAGCTGAGAATACCTGAGGATCGGACACGGAGGCCTTTGGGTGTCAGGCAGATGGGACTAGATTTTATCCTGTGGATCAGTCATTCTCATGGGAATGGTACTGTACCCCTAGGGAGTACTTTGGAAATTGGGACGGATGCTTTTGTTTCCACAATGCTTGTGGGGTTAGTGGGTGGGGATGCTAGCTGCCCTGCAATGTGCAGAACGGTCTTGAGCAATGAAGAACTGCCCCATGCCTTGCACAACTTTCAAATATCCTACCGGATACGCATGAGGGCAGAGACCTGATTACAATCATCCAAGCTTGGAACCTAACTCTATTTGACATAAAATATTCTGTGCCCATTGTTAACAATACTAAGTTTTCTGCTACCATGTAAACCTGGGGGAAATGTTTTCTTCAGAGCTTTACCAAGGGTTGGGCACCACTTTTAATAATTATATCTTTAATACCACACCATTGCTGTTATTTACATTTACTGTGATTCTAAGAGTATGTGTGGGAACCTTGTGACTTCTTCATGTCTTCTAACGTGGACATGCCCAACACTTACGTAGGGAAATATATGTCTTTATTTTAAACTAACTTATTTCTCTTTATTACCTGTAAGGCCTGCTATTGCCTTTTACAAAATTACATGCCATTTCTACTGGTTTCATTTTAGGACACTAAAGAAAATATTGACAGTATTTATTATCAACAGTGGTCATCGGGCCTCTAGGGTGGGCAGCTGCTGCTGCAGGGAGCAGGAGTTATTCGGAGGCTTCCAGCAGGAGGCGGGCAGGGTGGCACAGAGCTGCGGGTGTGAATGTGCAGAGCAGGAAAACAAATGGGGAAAGGAGATGGCAGGAGGCAGAGGCCAGAAAAGAGCCCAGTACAACCTGGGCGGGGAACTGATGGAGACCTAGGATGCTGCAATGGCTGGAAGAATCCCAAAGAAGATCATTTTTATGGAGGACACCTTAAGAAGAGAAGTCGTTGAAACCAGTGATTGAATACAGTGTCACACAGCGACTGTCCCCGTGCTGCTAGATTGCAGAACGATTGTGTTCTCAAAAATAGTCTCACATACGTGTGCACACATTTGCAAGCACACACACACACGTGCAATACACATACACACACTTACATGCTCTGAAACGCCAGCTTCATTACCAAATAATCCTATTCGCTTGCTGTCAAGGGGAAGACTCACTGCACCACCAATTCTGAAATCTGACAGCTCAACCTGACACCAGGCTGAAACGCGGGGCGAAGTCTTACTCGGATTATTTATTTGTTTGTGATCTTCCATCCAAGATAAACCCCCAGATAAATTTCAACTGGGCTTTAAGTGTACTCCGGGTTATAAATCACCTACCGCATTCTCATACTACAGTGAGCATAAAACCACATAGATCAACAACAGATATATCTGCCTCCCTTGCTTGACCAATTCATGCCCACGCAAGGAGAGCGAATGAAAGGAAACCAAGAGCTGGAGAACCAGTGACATTTTGTCTGCAGGGTACATGTTTACTAGTCGGAAGCAACCATAACAACGAAAATAGTATGACATCAGGCTGGACAAGAAAACCATGGTTCCAAATGACAGAGAAAGCATTTCAAAATGAAAGGACTGAAAATCATAGATGTTAACCATAAGAGGATCAGTGCTGGAAAATATTGGGGAATAGGAGAGAATGTCCTGATTTATATTCAGTTTTTAGTTAAGAATGACAATGTATTCTAGCTGAATGATCTGATTTTAGCTTCTATGTTCATCCTCATGTTCAAATTTTTTGATAATAGGCAATGTAAATATTTCTGTAAATAATTAAAGAGCGAGGCAAAAACATCTCCAAACATAATGGAACTCTTTAGTTCCCCTGATCCGTGTCTGTGCAACAGTACTGTCAGTGAAACACAAGTATCACATTCTTGGTTGCTTTTCTTAACAACCGAAACGTGAGAAAAATCCCAACCATTTCCTTCTCAACGCTAAGCAATCATTCCCACACTCCACCAAAAAATGTCAGTTGCGTTCCATCAAAGTGGGAAATGTCCCTAGAAACCTCACCATTAAATTCTCACATTGTTCAGTTCTTGTTTCTTTTTATGGGTTACCTACCACCTGAAATGTATTCTTTAGCACTTTCCTATTTGCAATGTATGACAACGGAAGACAAATCCCAAGGACTGTTAGCCGCTGGAAACGGGTAATGAGGGCTTGTCTAGAACGAGGCACGGATAACACCATCCATCTCTCCCCATCTCTGCGACCTGATCTCAGGTTTGACAAGAGGTGGAATATTTATATATTGGGTATGTATTATGCTAGAGCGCAGGAGGTTTAATGAGACATAAATAAATGGAAAATGACCTGAGGCTAAAAGGAGATGCTGCAGGTGAGGTTATAGGTGGCTACAGCTTAAAGGCCATGGTCTTCTCTCTTCCTCCTAATTAGGCACAAATTCCAAGCTCCTTGTCATGGAAGACGAGGACCCCATGAGCCTCCTCTGCCTGCTGCTCTCATCTCACCTCCCACCACTGGCCCTTTGTAACCCTGTTGTCTTTCAATCACGCCCTCCTTTCTTAAGACTCTGGGTCACCATGCTGTCATTCTTCTTGGAATTCACTTTACAATTGTCCCCTGACTGGCATCTATTTATTGTTCAAGACTCAGCTCTAGTCTCACACACTGAGATAGACATCCTTTCTCTTTGTGTTCACTGTAAATAGGGTTTATCTCCATCTAGGCACCTACTAGTTATCTTGTGATTGTCTCTGTGCTCACTTTCCTCCCTGAATATGAGCTTCCTATGGGCGGGGACTGAGGTTTTTTGATGTCTGTATCTCTGGTACACAGCACAGTGAGCACTTAGAAAATGTTTGATGCTTGCTTGACTGGGAAGTTCTTTCTTTTCTTCTAGAGGGCAAGTAGAGAGCCATTAACAGCTGTTAAAACTACCATTGATTTCCCAGTTGAGGGTGAGGAAAGGGTTTGCAAGTCAGCTTGTACTAACCAGGGTCATGGAGCTAGCTGTGCTTGGGAGGGAAGACACAAAGGATAGAGGATTTCCTAACTTCACGGTACCAAGGGTCCTAAACTCTCACTCTGCATGCCATGGCCACAGAATCCTCAGGGGAACTCCCAATGGGTCAATTCAATGTACGCTATGTCCATGCAGCAGGGGAGTGGGATCAAGTAGAGGTGACTCAAGAAACTTCATAGCCCTAGAAATCTGGGTTAGAGGCAGGATAATTGGCAGGGCCATGCTAGAGGAGGTGCAGATGAGATATGAGAAGTCCCTAGAGCCTGGGGCCCCTTCTCATTCCGGATTGGACTGTCAGCCTTCACCAGCTGTGTGTGAAGACACTTTCAAGCACATTTTGTTCAATATTCAGTTGAAACCCGTTGCTGGTACCTCTTTTCTTTTTAATCCCATAAGCCCCACAGGCATAAGATGCAGGGCCTTTGTTGAAAAAAAACAGAAAGTCTCAGCATCACAAAGGGTAACAGATTTAGACTTTTAACATTCTCTCCAAGTGAGAAGATGCAAACAGTCATGTACTAGCAAAACCGAGAGAAGCAGTTCATCAGGTAACTTTAATCTTGTGTCCAATTAGCAGATCGCAATTTCTGAAGCGTACTGTAAATCAGAACTTCCAATAAATCCTATAACTATCTTGCACACAGCACAATTATTTGGAATTTGTGTGCGTGTCAAGCATGTTATTTTGGTAAATGTAAAAAATGTTTACAACTTTTTGGAGTGTCATTAGTTTTTAATATACTAGGAGCCACCTCTCTAGTTCTTCAAGATGTTCTTGCAAGTACATAATCATTTATAGCATCAATAGAGAATGGCATTGACTCTATTTCATCAAAAAGAAAAAATACAATTTATTTATTACTTACCAAATTAAGTTTTTCCCAGAACTCAGGTCCTTCCTTCATTTCTCTGAGGCTTGGTGGAATGTACCAAAAACAAATATTGGCATATTCAGGCTGAAGATTAAGGAAATTTGAAAGTTGTTAATCTAAAGTTAATCTTAGAATGCAATTAAGTCTTAGCTGGTTTCTTTAAGAGTTACTATGTGTGTATTATGTTGATAACAAATCAGAATCTGCTAGAGTAGGCATTCATTCTGCCTTACTTCTCATAACATCCTACTGGGAAATTTTCATCTCAGTTGAGTGCCCCTAGAGGGTGCTTCCCTTTTCGTAAGAGATGCGCACAAGATCGAGAGCAAACATTAAAGTTTGAAGCTGACTTAACGGTTCTGACCATCAATACCTGCTACACAGTGAATGCCCAGAAACATTTCTGGCTCAAGAAGGTAAGGTCTTGATCTTTTCATCCTTTCACCTTTGAAATCTGTAACATGCTTATTGGATTTGGCCAAAAAATCTACAAACCTTCAAAATATAGAGTAGTTCAAAATGGAGCACTATGTAATGCAACTGAATTTCTGCAAATATTGATCGTGAGACTACAATAGTCTTTACAAATCTACACAATTTATACTTGGATTTCTAATTTACAATTGATTTGGTTTCTCTAGGATAGAATGTACTGGCATCCAAAATTCTTCAGTTGTTTAATGTGACTATATCTTTTCAAATAAAGTAACTGTGGTTCATTAGAAAGTAGAAGAAAAATATAGTTATTGTCTGTACTAGATTCTAGGAATTCACGTCTTCATATCAACAGATTAAGTTCCAGATAGCATTTGTTTCAATGATCAATTTATTGCCTCTCAGCTCCAAATTCACCCTTCCTTTGAGTCCTTTAATAATGGAGGTGAACTCTATAAATATTTCTCCTTGCCAGCTGTTCCAGTCTTAGACTTTATCAGCAGAGGGTGCTGGAGGGACACTGAGAAAGAAGACGTATATCTACCTGGTTCCTGTGAGCTCACTTCATGGGTCTCCTGCAGAATTTGTGATTCTTTTCTGAAGCATTGGTGACCAGCAGCAAGTTGCCCTCTGACAGCTTCCCCAACACCACTTTTAGAAGTGCCATACTGCCCTAGCCAGTTTTGCTCAGTGGTTAGAGCATCAGCCTTTGGACTGAAGGGTTCTGGGTTTGATTCTGGCCAAGGGCATGTACTTCGTTTGCAGGCTCGATCCCATGCGGGAGGCAACCAATTGATGTGTCTCCCTCACATCGATGTTTCTCTCTCTCTCCTTCTCTCTCTCTCTCCCCCTTCCACTCTCCCTGAAGAGCAACAGAAAAAATATCCTCAGTGAGGATTTAAAAAAAGAAGTGCCATATCTGTGATTCCTTTTGTCCAAACATTCTTTTAAAATAGTGTGGCTTCAGTGCTTTGACATTTGAAAACTTGTGAAGCCCTTTGGAACACACCATGTCTTTGGAGGAAATGTGGCGCTCCATTAGATGACATACCTTTACTGTGGTCACTTCCAAAACTAGTGAATTGAAAAAAAAATTCCTTTGAATATTCACAAGGAGCATATTTCAGTTATTCCTGTCTTTTTACCTCTGCAGCTTGGATTATACATAATGACTTTCTTCAAGAGGATTCAAAGCACTGAGTATTTTCAGAGTAGAACCATTCACATGCCACTTAGTTCCTTACATATATGAAAGCCTGACAACTTGGGTGTCTCAGGGACACAGTTAGTCTATGTTCTCTAACAGCATAAAATTGAGAAGGCATAAAAAGGAACCCGAGTATCTAGACTAAACTGATGAGTGAAGGGCAAAAAGCCCTGTTGTAGTTTAAAATTTTATAGAGAAGTAGAGAAGTGTCACTAAAGAAAATATGGATACATTTTATCTTGATTTTCAAAGAGAAAAAAATAGATATATTTCAAGAAATAAAGCATTTGTTTTGATGTCAATTCCAGCAAGGATCTTTGAGCAAATGATATAAGAACCCTTGGGGGAAAAAGTCAGTGGTCACTAACATGTAGTAACTTGCATTCTCCAAAACTGAGTCATGTTAAAATAAATTCATTTCCTTTGCTTAAAATATCATTAGATCGCAATAATAATAATAAAAAACAAACTAGCACTATCCATTTTTATACGTATAAATGCAGAATCTAGCACGTAGGTTGGCACAATTAATCATGCAAATGGAGAATGGAAAAAGGGGGAAGAGGAGATTTTAATTGACTTCAAGCTCATAAGCTTTAAATATCTGATTAGACTGCTGAAAAATTTCAAAGGCAGCACTAAGAAGCAGAAAAAGCATGAGTTTCAGAGTCACACAGATGTTTGAATTCCAGCTTCACTTGGTCTTTGCCTGAATAAATGTCTAACTCTCTATGCTTCAGCTTCCTAATCTATAAAATGGAGATGATGTTGTTTGCTACACAAAGTCTGATGCATAAAGAGATCATTTATTACCAATATGTAGTATAATATCTTCATACAGCAGGAACTCCATTAGTGTAGTGACTACTATTTGGGGCCATACTGGTAGAAAGAGATATCCTCTTCAAGTGGACAAATAGCCTCGCTAAAATCTATGCGATACATCACTGTTCATTTCTACATACCATATTTATAAAGGAACATTAGAAAAAATTAGAGCATGTCCAAAGAAGGGCAACCAAAATGTTGAATTTAACAAGCAAAATTTCTATACATAGGCATTAGGATGAGAAATGTGACTTTCATTTATATATGCATATTCCCAGGAACTCAGAGATCAATGGTGCTAGGTACAGGCAGTTAAACTGCAATGGAATGAGCATTACACAAGAAAAAGTATCCCATAATCCAAGCAACATACCTGGCAAAGGGAATAGTGCACATGTAGAAGTCAGTGCATTTAGGAGGATGACAAATACTTGGAAAGAATAGAGAGCGGGGTGTACAGAAGAGAGGTGGAGCTTGAGATAGAGATGGGAGTCATTTCATGAAGGGCTTCCTCATATGCCAACCTTGGGAGTTTGGGCTTGATCCTAGAGGCAATGTGGAATCATTGGAGACTTTCAACATAGGGATCAGAATTCACTTTATCGAGGCCACACTATGGCTGCAGAATGGAGATGGGCCGAAAAGGCCTAAGACTGGAAGCAGAAGATGAGCTAGGGGACAGTTCCTACTTGAAGAGTAATGAGAGGCAGTAGCTCCAGGAGTGGAGAAGGTACTCAAGATACATTTAGGTGAAGGGGAAGGGAGATCATTAAGACAATACCAAGATTGTTGTTTGGAGGGAGCATATTTCTAATGACCAAATGAAGAATGTAGAATTTTGGTAAGAAAAATGGCTACACCCCAGATTTGAACATGCTGAATTTGAGGTGTCTGTGGGGGTCTAATTGAAAATTCCAGGATACATCTATACACAAAGGACTAGAGTTTAGGAGACAAGTCAAGAATGGAGACATTCTTGAGGCTATTGATAACAAAGCTCTAGATACGGATAAAGCATTTCAGAGAGAGAATGTGAGCACAATGAAGGGCTAAAGACAAAGGAGTGAAAAAGAACATTAAGGGGTACCCAGATGAAGAGACCTTCACATACAGACTGAAAAGGAAAAGTCACAGGACAAGGGGATAAAAAACTGAGAAAGTCAAAGAAACCAAGACAGGAGAGAACTTCAAGAGGGATGGAGTGGATAATGGAGTCAAGTGATGCTGAAGTTCAACAAGACAAAGATTAAAGGTTATGCATCGGATTAAGCAATTAGAAGGTTGTTGTGATCTAATAAACCACATAAAAAGATAACTATAAATTACAATGTGCTTAATACATATTAGTAGTAGTATTCAACAAGTATTAGAATATGAATAATTAAAGCTTCCTGGAAGAAGAATGAACTGTGAATTCTCTGACACAGGAAGCGTTCAGGCAAAGGCTGACCTCCTGTTACTGGTGCTGCTAAGAGAGGTTTCCTGCGTGGAGCAGAAAGTTAACAGGATGTCCCTGAAGAGCCGCTGTAACTCAGAAAGTCTATGCAACCCAAATAACTCTGCCTAATATAGAGCTCAGGAAAAGAAAAGCAAAAAGTTGAATAATTAGGACTCTCCCAAGAGATCAAAATAAAATATGTGAATGATAGTGTAAGAATGAACATACCTCCAGGAAAACATCTATTATCAGATCTCAAATCCAACACAGGAAAACAGATATGATTTTCAGGGGCCTATGAATAATGCAGAATTCCTTTGAAATGATAACTTCCAATCACCTTTAAGAAGAGATGCATTACTTCTGCCCTTTTCAGGAAAACATATTCAAGCGCTGGACACTGTTTTGTTGTAATCTCTTACTGTTCCTAATACATACCATAGACATGTGTATGCATAGGAAAAAACACAGTATATCCAAGGGCCTGGTGCTACCCACGATTGCAGGCATTTGCTGGGGGCTTTGGAACATATGCCCCAGGGATAAGCAGGGACTACTGGATATGTAATTATGGACTTTGATTTTCCCTAAACTGAAGGGACTGTAGTTTCACAGACCTGAGCTCCAAATGGATCTTTTGTGTTTCTTGTCTTAAGTCTGCATTAGGGCTATATTTAATCAATCCAATGAAAGCATTTGTTAACAAAAAGAGGCTAATCAACTTGACACTTACATGTGAAATTCAAGGTCTAAATTTACTTTATTACTCCAAGGGGAATACAGAGAAAAGAGGCAAATGCAGATCACATACAAAAAACCCTTCTAAACAGGAATTCTGGAGAATCTTTGAGAAAGCCACCTTCGCTGCTTTGGGGCCATCTGGCTCCCATAGATAAAATATCCAAGGCAAAAGGCTACCTAATAGTTAAAACCCACCTCAACTTTCATTACAAGGATTTGAATGTTTACAGTTCCCTAAAGATGATGGCAATGGCTCCTCCTACAATGTTTATGCCGTTAGGAAGAATATATAAATAACTTTTAAATCAGTTCATCTTTTTTTCTCACCACTTTTTTTATTAGCTCTATCAAAAGACTGTGCAGATCTGAGGTACAGAGCACTTTCCATAAACACTGTAGTTCCCATAGTCAGATAACTGAAGAAGGCAATTCAAACTTAAGAAAATAAAGAGGTAACTCGACCTCAAGAAAATAAGGTGGCAACTCAAACTCAAGAAAATAAAAAAGATAAAACTCAAAGTCAAGCCAATCGCGTAGTTGTTGTTTCACCCTACATGCATAAGTATGCATTTCCAAAAAGTACAGACATTTCTTGTATTATCATAATGCCATTATCATGCTTAAGAAAATTATTGATAGTTCCCTGCTATTATCCAATATTAATTTATATTAGAAATCCCCGTTTCAAAATGTGTTTTTTACAATTGGCTTGTTCAAACTAGAATTCTGACAGCTTCATATGTTGCATTTAGTTGTTACACCTCTTCTGTCCCTTTGAACCTAAAGTGATTATCACCACTTCCTCTTTGTTTTTCTTCAGGCCACTGACCTATTGAGGAAACAGGCCAGCTGTCCTGTAGAATGTCCCATATTTGAAATTTGTCTTCTTGCTTCTTTGAAGTGTTACCAGAAAATCATTTAAATATGGATTCTTTTGATACCTTTGCAAGTTTCTTTATATCCCTGTTTTTCATGAACTTTGAACTCCTTTGTAGATAGTGGTGGAAGCCACAGTCAGAATTCTCTGGAGCAGGGTTTCTCCCATCCAAGTACTAACCAGGCCCAACCCTGCTTAGCTTCCGAGATCAGACCAGATCGGGGGGTTCAGGGTGGCACGGCTGTAGACGGGAGCAGGGTTTCTAAAACTTGTCTGAAAACTTGGACTACTACAACAGTCTCCCAATTTGTCTCATTTATTCTTTCCTTGTATGCCCTTCACCCCACCCCACCCTACCCCCCATTCCTCTCTTCCCAAGACATCCAGCATGACCTTTTAAAATGCAAGTCAGGCTCCTGTTTCCTTAAAACTTCTCCAATGATTACACTTGGAATAAAAGCCCAAGGTCTTACCATGACCTACTGAGTCCAACTGATCTGGGCTCTGCCCGCCTCTCCAACTTCATCAAATACTGCAACCTGCCTGCCCCCTTGTTTAATACACCTTCTTTTGGCTCCTCAAACACATAGAAGTCTTTTCATCTCTAAGCCTTTGCCATTGTTTATTGATTCTACCTAGAATGACTTTCCTTTAGACAACTGCAAGGCACACCGTTTACCCTCATTCAGATCTCTGCTCAAAGATAACCTTAAAGGGCTCTCCCTGGACTACCCAAATCAAGCAAGCCATCCCCTACTCACACCTGTTTTAGCACTTCACATTACTCATTTCCATTACGGCGCTTATCACATCTGTAGCTGTCTAATTATTTATCTGTATACTAGATCATCTCTCATGAACTCATTTGTTTTCCTAAGACTTCTCACCACCTGATATTTCCTATGTATTAATTTGCTTGTTTATTGCCTGTCACTTTTCATTTGAATATAAGCACCATGAGAACAGGGAACTTCCCTGTTTTGTAGCTCCAGTGCCTAGAACTATGCCTGGCACACAGAAATTGTTCAATAAATCTTGCTAATAAATAAATACCAAAAATAGCCAGATTGCTTATATACAAAATAGGTTCCTAGGCTACAATCTCTAGATGATTTTTACATTAGGTTAAAAATTGCTAGTGAGCCAGGCCAGCATGGCTCAGCGGTTGAGCATTGACCTTTGAGGCAGGAGATCAAAGTTCAATTTCTGGCCAGGGCACATGCCCAGGTTGAAGGCTTGATCCCCAGTAGGGGGCGTGCAGGAGGCAGCCGATCAATGACTCTCTCATCAATGATATTTCTATCTTTATCTCTCTCCCCCTTACTTCCTCTCTCTGAACTCAATATATATATATATAAAATAAAAATAAAGATAAAAAGGTTTTAAAAAAATTGCTATTGAGTATATGCTATAAGAAGAGCTAACAAAACCTCACACTTACGTTTCTTAAAAATCAGAATTAAATAACATTCCTCATATTTTCTAATCATAAATTTAAGGGAGAAAAACAATATTCTCTATCTTTGTAATCACCTATTTCTATGTCTAGCAAACAATCCAACAACAAAATAACTTATTTTCCCACTGCTCCAAAGCTAATATGCTCTCATAATTTTATAAAAAGAGAAATCTATAAGCATTATTGTACATACACTTAATGGATTTTTCGCATGCAGGCACCACTATAGCACAGCTGAACATTGGCAGTACAATCATTATGCAATTTATATATCAAGATAGAGGACATAATTTATTCAGTATTATCCTTGGTAATTATTATTGAGCACTTTAATTTTCAATATGTAAAGGCAAGTGTGTTCTCCGAATCCAACAAAGAAAAAATACTCACTAATAGACTAAATTAACATAATGGACTCTATGAATTAAGCTAATGACTTGTTTCTAAGCCTGCAACACAAAAACCAATGAAATATAACAGATTAGAAAATTGCCACCTTCATCTCTGTTGACTGACAAAATCACAAGCACAATCAATTCCGTACTTACTTCCATCAGTAACCTGAACCCTTCTCTTTTCTTGATTTCTTCCACGAGGTACCTAAAAAAAGTCACAGTAATATTTATGATCTGAAATCTAAAAATTCTGTGAACATGACTGACATATGACAAAACTGTTATTTCTGAAGCGGAGACAAGGCTTAGAAACATAAGGCTTAGGAATAAGTAAGGGAACAGGTATAGCCGTAGGTATGGGTTTCGACAGATACTCCTGAATTCACTACAATCCCCTGGCGCCCGAGGAAAAATCCATTTTTTGATGAGTTGATGTCTATCTCACGTGTTAGCATCACACTTTGGCCTCACTGGGAAATCCACACGAAGCAGGCTGGATATATGTCTCTGAACACATTCACTTTCTAGATGGGTATTTCGCACAGGCACTTAAATTGCCTCCCTGCGTGGGGAGAAAGCTCTTGTTGTGTAGTCCTGCTTATAATTTCACTTAAGCTCAAGGAAGCTCAGCATCATCTTGTCCAAGGCCAGGCCAGAGGGAGGAAAGACTGATTCTTGGCATCAAGTTCAAGTAAGTAGGGTGTAGCCATGGGTAGAGCGTCTCTGCAGTCATTTTGAACGTCAGGGAAAAGAGAATAATTGTGCCATGAGCAAAGGCCACAGATACGTGAGCTACGGACTCTGACGGAGAAAAGGCTGAAGGGACATCAAAATTATAAAGTAAATTCACTCTGACACCGCTCTCCTGGGATGGATCATTGTCTCTCTGTGAAAAGGGAAGCCTCCTGAAGTCGTTGGCCTTGAGAACTAGCGCGTTGGTCAGGAGCCTGGGCAAGCTCGTGACACTTGACTCAGTGTTTCAAATCTGGGCATCAGATGCAAGGGGCTGAGGAGCGCTGGCGAAAATGTACTTGCTAGGGTGTTTACTGGGATTTTACACGTCCTAGCAAAACAGGAGAAAGAACGTGGGAAGGAAGGAAAGAACATCACACCGTATGGAATTACGGTGCAGCCATAGAAAATGCGATCCTGCCACTAAATTATATATATTTGGTTAATATTTAAGGACGACAACAAACAAATGCTCTTTTTGGCCCTTGATTCCCTTCCCCGAAGAAATGAAATAACACAATCTGCTTTTCCAGTCTCAAGATGTCATTGTAAATTTTTTTTTAATCCTACATTAAAAAATTGTGTTTCTACATTAGAAACTGAAAATGGGGGCAGTTGCTGTCATCGTGTTCATTTGCTAAAGGCTATTCTAGAATGTGAAGATGGAATACACCAGTTAATGGGACTCAGTTTTTTTTCCCCAAACTTGTTTACGTAGTTTTTCATGTAAGGTTAAATATAGGTGTTTAGTATATAGGCTCTATCATCTTTAAATTATACAAAATCTTATAGAATTCTATAATTAGTAACTAGATAATATAGATCCTGTATTTTGAGCAATAATGCTGTGACCAGACACACACACACGCACACGCTCAAAATGTATTTGATGTTTTACATACTCCTTTCCCTAAATATTTTTTCAGGAGATGTTGTGTAGCTTAAAGTTGTGAACCTTTAGCACACTGACTAACTTTCACAAAAAGCAACTCTGATGCTTCAGAAGCATCAGAAAGGATGCTCAAGGTCACTGGTAATCAAAGAAGTGCAAATTAAAATGCTACTGAACCATGTCGCCCATGTGACACTGAAAACAAATTTTAAGAGAGACAACCCCTTATACTAGTGAAAATGTGACAGAAAGTTGTTACAAATATTTTTAAACTAATAATAGTCATATCTACGGATGCAACAAATCACTTTAGAGATGCTGCTCTGCCAGGAAAAAAATCATCACTACTAAAGATATGGATGTGTATATACGCCACGGTATCTAAATCTATGTGTGTGTGCATTCCATAAGAAATAACTAGAAACAAAATTAATGTCCAGAAGTTGGCAAACAGTAAAATGAAGTGTATTACTGCAATACAATGTAATATGATGCAGCTATTAATAAAAATGGATTATGTCTACTTCAGTGAAACCACAGGAATTCTTATGATGTAAGGGGTAAAAGCAAAATACTAAGAAATATGGATAAAATGATTCTACTTTTTAAGAAATTGTAAGAAAGGAAAGCAAAAGTAATCCTTACCCACAATATATATGATCACAGAGTAAAGTATGAAAGGATACATACCTAAGAAAGGGAAATAAGGGATGCAACAAGGGAGGTAGAAATTATTAACTCTCTTTTTATGTTTCTTGGCAAAGTTTCATAGATGTAGTTGTATGATTTTTGAAAAGGTACTTAATAAAAAATAAAATGTAAAGCACAAAACGAAAAAGACATATACAATTTCTAGACAAGGAAAGCTTGTGAGCCATACTTCTCACTTTCTCAGCAGAAACCTACAGACAATCTGTTAACCCAAAAGCTGATGCCATCATGACTTCATCCTGAGAAGGCCAACATTAATCCCGGACACCCTGAGGTTACAAAACATCGTTGTATCTCTGGAAACCCTCGGAATGGCTGCAGAGGACTTTAGTTGTGCAGCTGATGAGCTTTGTGATGAAGCGAATTTCTTAGCCTACCTGAGCCTGCCTCAGTTTCCTCATGCGTGTAATGGAGATGGGAAACTAGGTTGGTAAAATCCTTCCCTGACAAATTATGACTCTGTGAAATTTACACACTACCACTAGTCTCAATTTAAAACATTTCTGCCAACCTGGCTATAAAGCTGCTCCTGGGAGAAAGACATCCTAAAACAGAGCTGAATCGTTTCAATTAAGACTCTGCTCTTTGCTAACTATGTGGACCTGGCCTTCGTGTCAGGGTCACTCTCAGAGCCTATAAAGCCCAGTGTAACACCCGAGCTGAGCTGAGGGTAGGGGTGGTTTGAGTGAGGAGCTGCTATTATAACAATAGTAAAAGGCTTACACCAGAGTTCCCAGCCCACGCTCCCTGACACACCATGTCAATAGTTTTCCCACACAGAATGGTCCCATGGCCAAGTACAGTTGAGCAATGCCGGGCATATCAGCTAGACTGCTGTTGTCCACAATTAGAAATACACTTGACTTAATTTATAAGGACGTTTATTGAGCTGCTTAGATGGTTCAATACTGTCATCAAGAACTAGGCATTTTCTGTCACTTCAGCCGCCATATGCTCAGTGCTGGTGAATTCTCTCGTGTTCAACCAGCTCCATACATCACATTCTTATACAACAGCATCCCAGGAAGACAGAGAAGGGGCTGGATGGAGCAAAAGCGTTTTCTCTTCATTTTTCTCTGTTTACGTAAGAATATTCTTCCCTAGATGCCTTCACTTCTTCCTGTATCTTACTGACTGAAGCTGAGTCACATACTCATCCCTAAACTAATTGTTGGCAACGGGGATGGGTGTGGATCGATGTTCCCAGCTGAAATACGGCCACCTAAATGAAACCAAGGTTCTGTTGGCCAGGAAAAGGGGAGAATGGTTGTTGGGTGAACAGTTAGCAGTGTCTGCATTTTAGTTAAAGCAAAGTTAAAAATGCTTCTACGTTACAAGTCCCCTCAGAGCCTTTAATGTGCTAATGTACACTGAATCTCCAAGAGAGGCATAATGTAGAAGTTAGCATTTCCCAAGCATATTTGACCATGAAAATATATATTTTTTGGAAGAACATTTATTAGGATGTTCTGGAAGTCTATTACCCCACAGAGCATAGTTTCAGAAATACTAGTTTAGAAGAGCCTCTTCTACAGGGAACCTTACTGCTCCCCCCCCTCTTTTTTTAAATAAATGCCTAAATGAAATGAGTTTGGGGAGGGAATCAAAATAAGGTTTGAGTCACTTCTGCCTACATTCATAGGAATGATTTATCCCTCACAACTTTTCTTTTCAATATGTGGAAACAGCCTAGAGATGAAAGACATTTTTAAAAAACTATTCTTATCTGATGCCTGCCAGAAAAAAAAAAAGATGTACATTGAGTTTTGGGACATAATGCAGGAACCATAAACCACTTCTACCAAAAAGCATCCAGGTAAATTGGCTCCAAAAGCAACAATAGCTTCATAAAACTCATCACCATCCTTCTCACTAAGCTTAGCAAAAGAGAGAGAGAAAATACATCAGCAAGTTTTCACCAAACCTACTGGGTAAAAAAAAACAACCTCATTATGTTAAGATTCTGGCTTGATTTTGAAGCATCCATTAATGACAATCTTGCTCTAAAACATGTCCCCTTTCTTTGCTTAAAAATGTGCTTCTAAGGCTAGATACCCTCAATTCTCTGATTTGATAAATGAGTTTAATAATTTTGCATTTCACTTGTCTTTTCTGGAAATAACCTTTCCAGTCCCTTTCTCAATCCACCAGCCACTTAGTCTTCCTGGAGCACTCTGAGCCAAGTTTCTCTCTGGGTCTCATCCCTTCATTTGACATTTTTCCTGATGCATGGAGCCTTGGAGAACTCCTGGGAGTATTTTCCATCTGCTTTCTGTATGCTCTGCATATATTAAGACATAATGCATGGCTTGTGATTCATCACA
This sequence comes from Miniopterus natalensis, assembly GCF_054644295.1. Lineage (NCBI taxonomy): Eukaryota > Metazoa > Chordata > Mammalia > Chiroptera > Miniopteridae > Miniopterus > Miniopterus natalensis. The sequence goes on along the minus strand of NC_142095.1, from coordinate 12,132,993 downwards.
AACACCTACATACTACGTTCTACTGGAATTCTGATTAAAAAAAATTACCAATAATAAAAAATGGAAATGTTGGTCCTTCATAGACTTCTGGACTCTCCTCCTCTTGTCACCTAGAGAGATACACACGCACCAAAGTGCCATTGTGTAATTGCTCACCTTTTCCATACTGACAACAATAAGTCCCTCAGTATTCATGCCAGCCAGTGAAATAAATTCCACTGGAGAAATTACAGAGATGTGTGTCAAGGGGATAAATAAATGATACATTGGAGACCCAGCAAGCCACAGAATGGGAGTTCGTGAGCTGTTTGTTGTTGTTGAAAAGACCTACGTACGTGACTCTTCTAGATTTGCTTCAAAAATTACCCCTTAGTGAATATCCATTTAACCTGAGTGCCATTACAGAGGCCTAGAAGGTGCCCTCAGCAACAGGTCACCCTGGGTATTGTGAAACATTTTCAACTTTCTCAGTCAGAAATCAGAGATGCACAATCTCCTGCTTTGTGCTGGCGATGGTGATTTTAAACCTCAGCCCTCTAGGTTTCAATCGTGTGTTGCTTTAGGTTCCCAACGTCATTGATTTTTCAAACAACCCAAGGAGAAAGCAAGTTCTTAGTCATTAATATTTCTTCTGAGAAATGTGCTGTCATCAACCGGAATGACAAGGGTTCAAAGGAAATCAGGAAAGCCTTCCAGATCTTCCAGGCAATACATTTTTCCTTCTTGCTGGATTTCTGACAACTCATAAAATAAGAATCATTGTCCTCTTGAAAATGTCTGTTCTTGCTTTCCCAGGGGAAGAGGGAACAAGCTACAAGATCAGAGTGATGTCTGTCCATTGGTACATCAAAATCTGGTCCTTAAACCTTAAAGTCTATGTAGAAATTTCAAAACTAAACTCCACGTTGATTCAGGAACATGAAAACATTGTTTTTATGGAGTCAGTGCCATCCTTACTGTAATATGCGAGGGGAAAAGAGCTGCACAGCTTTTCCAGTATTTAAGACACCTGACCTAGAGCCTAGGGAAATGGATATCTTGGTTACATTGGGCTGCTGATAATACAGGTGCACCCCAGATAGGAACACAATTCTCATTTGCATCTTTACTTTGCTAGAATTCTTATCTACTGAAGGATATGATACTTCTAGAAAACAAAAGTGTTAGAATTATAGAAATCATGCCAGGTAGAGACTTACACTATGAATGACAATCATTTTTATGATGTGAATTCTAAAGCAAATGGTCTAGGGTGAGTGGGTGTGATGGAAAATGGTGTTTTAACTCTTACCAGTCAGTGGTTTGAACTGATTGTGCCACCTCACATAAACAATGGTGTTCTAGAGCTAGATTTAACTGGCTTATGAGAGCTAATTGTTAGATATTCCAGAATTTTGCAAACCACAACTGTTGATAGCTTGCAATTTTCCCTGATGGGAATTTACACCATAGAAATCGGCAGACATTGCAAATTGGGGCTTTCTTCCCCTCCTGAGAGGCACTTTACCACTAGACCACTATACATGGGCTCGTGCAAACAGAATCGTTTCCAGAATTGAGAAAATGTTCCATTTTTCCTAAAGACCAGAACCACAAAACAATCAAACAATTTAAAAAGAAATAAAATCATGAAAATAAAGTTCTTATGTTGCCACCTTAATATAATTCTTAATCCTAGAGAAACTTTCTCCAAGTTTATAATTTTATACTCATTCAAAGTAATATGTGTAAAAGGACTCAGCCTTTCCTTGGTATTGGGGGCGGGCAAACAGGATAACTTTTGCTTACCTCAGGACAGAGTTTTGAATATCAAGAATGTGGAAAGTTAAGGGGGGAAAAAACTATTATGAGTAACAGCATGAAAGAGAAGGTATTATTTTTCAAATATTTAAATATAGGTCACAGAGTCTGCAGCAATGCTCATTGAAATGTTAATTCCATTCAATTCAACTTGACAAACATTTACAAACAATCAGTGTAGTTGAATTGAATTGAAATGTTAGTAGAAGTAGGGCTAAAGTGCCTCCGATCAAAAGTAGGGAGAAGTAAAATAAATGTGTCAAATGAGTTGAAACACTTATCCTCCTGTGATATTTCTCTGCAAAAATTAGAAAATCTCCTTTGACTATAAATTAAATTCTATCCTGAGATGAATGTTAACTTTATAATAAATACGATCATCAAATATTTATATCTAGCCTGTTTCAAGACACCTGTTATTGAATTACTAAGCAGCTTAGATAAAATAATGCAGAGATTCTACCACACTGAAATAGTATGCAAAAATACAAAAAAAAAAAAAAAAAAAAAGGTGAACAGAGATTTCTGAACTTTTATTTTAAATTATTGAGTAACTATGAATATTTATGGTAGCTCCATTTTTTTTCACCTCTGGGTAGCTATCTCCCTACTTCTGATCGAGGCACTTTTAGCCCTACTTCTGCTAAAAGCACACTGCTCACCTAGTTTCAGTATATATTCTATAGGAGAAATTGACAGTCTCCCTAGAGCCCCTGGAAGGCATGTGGCTCAGCATGACCAATGACATTTATCGCTCACCCCCCCCCCCCCCGCAACAGTGACTGATTCAAAGATGGATGTTTGCTTCACACAGAAATCATTCAACATTTCCTTAGGATTGTTGAGAGGAGAGCTCTCTCCTTTTGACCTTGAAATAGAGCTTGGGACGATACAGATCTGACGCTCCTGGAAGCTACCTTCCTGCATAGGAATAAACCCAACATGAAGGACAGCACACCTGATAGATGGAGAGAAATTGAGGCCTGGAGATATTGTGTAAGCCCCTCGAATTAGACATTCCAGAAGTAATCACTATACTAACTCATAAGTAACATGAGATAATAAATTGTCTTTCTTAAGTTAAGGTTTCTGTCATGTACCACCAAAAGAGTCCTGATACAATATTTACAGATTTTTTTCAAATGATTTCTTAAACCATAATCACCATAATTGTTGACTACCAACAGTCACTTCTGAAAGTGCCGAAGCCAACTCTTTACCTGTCCTTATATCCAAGCCCTCTGTCATGTGACTTTGCAGTTCTTCCTGCAAAATGGCAGAGTATACTTTCTGCCTTTTGACATTGAGCTTGGCCATGTGATTTGATTTGGACATTGGAACGCTAGTTGATATGATGCAATCAGGAGGTTAAAAAGGGCTTGCCTTACTGGGCTTCTTTCAGTACCATTACAAGAACACACTCCAGCTAGCCTGCTGATCCAAAGAAGGTGAAAGACATGTGGAGAGTAGGCCCAGTCTGTCCCCCTCCACCCACAGCCACCAGAGGATGAGATAAAGCCACTCCAGCCAACTTGTAGACCTTAGAATAAATAACTGTTGTTATAATTTACTGGGTTTTCAGACAGTCTGCATCACTGTCTGCCCAGAGCATCACTATTGCACACAGTGTTGCGCAGATCACCCATACCACTCCCAGTATAGAAAGAAGAAATTGTTTTATGTCTCTAAGGAGACACTTCAGGTTATGCTAACAGGGAGTGAAGAAAGAGAGATTATCCAAACCAGGGATCACAAACTCTGATGCCTCTAGTGGCCAAGCAGGTAAAAAAAAAAAATAACTAAAACTCATAGAGCATACAGCACATAGCACATGCCAGGTACTGTTCTGAGTGTTTGCAAATATCGATTCATTCAATCCTCATAACAATTATTTGAGTTAGATGCTGTTGTTATCTCCACCTTACTGGGGTGAAACTGAGGTACAGAAAGGCTAAGAAACTTGCCCAAGTCATGAACAGTTTATAAATGGTAGAGCTAGCACCTTTCTGCTATAGTAAAATAGGCTAGCTAAGAAACAGGAGGAAGTGCGGGGGACTGTTTCTCCGGAGAGTCGGCTTCACGTTCAGCAGCTCATCATCATGTGGGACTGAGAGCATTCTGAAGGGAAGCCAAAATTCTAGATTTTTAACAAATCTCCCTATTTTTAAATACTCTTTTAAATGTTCAAATGTTTCTTTTTTTTTTTTTTTTTTTAAACACCATGAAGGTTAACCCTGTGCAGTTCAGGCCCAACAAATCACATTTAAAACTAAATTTGGTCATGACCTGCCCATTGGCACCCAGTGAGCCAAGCTTAGCAGCAGAGTTTTGTTCAGGTGGCAAATGTCCAGTATGTATATATCAAGAGATCTTCTAATGTCTTTGAAAGAGGTTTCAAAAACTTTGTCTCTAATGTTACAACAAGGCAAACAAGCATGGGGCTTCCATATTACCTTTACGTCTGTGCCTTGACACGGGCCCCACAGTCTCAAGACCTGCTGTTTGGGTCCTTGAAGTCACCATGATCTCTCTCACATCTGGAAATCTGGGCCTGGTGTTTCCTCTGCCTGGATCATCCTTCTGTCCTTTCTTTACTAGGTCTTAGTTGAATGTCTCTTCCCACAGGGAGCCTCTGACAATGATCCTCATGAATATACTAGGGAACCCTCCTGAGTGGTCTGGAGCATCATGTACCTTCCCTTAACAAAAAGTAGGTTCACCCGTATTTTGTCTGCTTTGTCAACTGAATATATTTCTTACTAGGCTAGGATCCTGGAGGGAAGTGGGCAGGACTGCTTTGTCACAACTCCTAACACATAGTAGGTACTGGAAAAAATGGTTATCAGATAAAAGAAGGAATGCACAAATGAAATCACATATATAGATATCACAAATGTTATTGTCACTGAGTCTATAATAGACATACATGGACACACACACACATACATGCGCACAAGTACCTGGATAAAGCAAGAGCCCGGTTAACTCTCTCTTCAAGGCCTAATGTGCCCAGGGCCTTCCAACTCATCCAGAACTTGAATGCATCTGCTCTCCTGCTACATTGGATAGACTTGTCTCCTGTGTCATAGCTGACATCATAGAATTTGTCCTGCTGGAAGAGGTAAGATGCCTTGGCAGAGTAGCACTTCTTAAGAAGATCCTTTTGGAAGGAAAAAAGAAAAAAGATTGTCCACTTTTAAAATACACTTGATTTCTATAACAAACACACACAAACATAAGCTGTACAATATTCTATTACTTTGTGCCAAAGGTGTTTAGTCTCGTTCTGAGACTGCCTTGCATCAGAAGCAATAGGTATCTATTAACTTGGAGACACAGATTACCCATTGTGGTCCAAAGAAACTCAGAGTTGAGAATGCTAAATCCATCCTCAACAATTTTACTGATGAGTACTGAGAAGCTATGAGACAACCATGTCATCATCTGTATGATATCAAGGGGAGCCAATTTCTCAAGATAAAAAAAAATAATCTGTTTATAACTCACTCAAGGCTCCAGAAGGGGAAAAAAAAAACCTAATATATTGTATATATTTTATACAATTTCATAAGCAAAAAGTGAGGCTTTTAAAACTTCTTTTTTTCAACTCACATCTGTATTGAGAAGGTTAAAAGTGACAATAACCCAGGGATTAAAAAACCTGAGGAAAGAGCTATGGAGGAGTTAAACAAGTGCCAGCAAGTTTTAACAACCACAATATATCAGCTGCAATTCCAAAGGGTTTTTTGGGTTGGTCTCGCATTGGTTTTATTTGCAACCAAACTCAATTTGTATTTTCTGACTGGTTACTTCTCACCAAGCAGTGGATGGCAACTCACCATGTCTATCACCACTTTAAAGTCTTCACTTTGATGTCAGATTATTAGAGTTTAAGCCCTGTTGTCCTCAATGTCATTTGGTATCTACAAAATCCCAGATTTTCCAGTCTGTTACACTTCCCATAATTCCCTGAGCATCTTCATTCCCAGAGAATACCTACTAGAACCATGTGTCCACCCTCCAACATAACCAGACTATTCAATGTCCCTTAACCACTGGCCATTCTCCACCTGCATCTTTGTTCATACCATTTGCTTGACCTTGTCTGTGTTTTCATATATGACATTTAAAAGAATATATGCAGTATATTTATCATTCCTGAAGTTTAATAACACCACACAGTCTTCCCTCTTTAACCAGGTCTGCCCTTCCTTTAGGTGCCATCTCAAGTTCCCTTCCCCTTCAGCTTCTTTATCTGCCCAGCCCATTGGACTCACTTCTTCCCTTTATATTTGGCTGCATTTGTTGGCTTCACTCCTTCCCTGGCCCTACTCGATGAGCAGTCCGCATGATTCTCTCCCTGTGGGGCAAAGCCGGTTCTTGAAAGCAAGAATCCTTTCCTACCCATGTCCGCATCCACAGAGCTTAACACCGTGTTGGGCACAGAGGACCCTCGCTAAGCAATTAGGGCGACTTTGCCACTCCCCAGATTCCATATTCTCTAGCATTCCCCTGATGTGTAGAATGAACAGGATAGACACAGATACGTGAACTTCTCAATGGGTCTATCTTCCAAACCTTAGCAACGCAAAACTGTCAGTGCTGTTCAGGAAGCTACAGACAAACTCCCCAGGAGCCAAAGAGGTCCTAGAAAATGATCCTTCTGAATGGGGAATGTATTAAATGTATTCATTTGACTGATCAACTTCTTGTTAAAGAATAAAATCTCAGGGTACCACATTGCAAACAAAAGCATGCATTTGCTATCTTAATAGCAATAGTGTCTTGTGTGGACACTAATCTGGATATAATGTGTTCCATTACCATGAAGCATGATTTCATACTACGTAAAAAATTATATACCAACTATAATCAAGAACTCCAAAATCCCACTCATCCATTATCCAAAATAAACTGAGTATAAAATAATAATTATAGGAATATTAGTAAGCCTTCAGCCTGGCTTTGATGGATATTATTGGTAGACACTAGGGAAGAGGTGATTGCTCTGATCTGAATATTAAGGTTGAAAAAGCCACTTAGGCTTTAAGCTACTTTAATTTTATCAGCAATCTCTCAACTCTGATCACAGCTGCCACCACTGCATCTCCCTCCCCTCAAATGTCAGGAAATTTGGTTATTGTTTCCATGGCAACTACAGCCTGACCATGCATTACAACAGTAAAAGGCTACTGCACATATTTCAAATACAAAGCCCCCCCCCACACACACACACACACACTTGCATTATGATTATAAATTTATTTTCATCAACCATAAAAGTCTCAAAAAAAACACCCACAAAATTCCCAAAGCAGATGAACTTTAGACATGTCTTGGGCAAGTTTTAGTGACTTATGCTAGTGGCTGAAAGGGAGAGGAAGCCCATTCATTATCAGAAGACAAATGGCATCATCATAGGCAAATGGAGAAGAGGAGAACCAAGAAAACATATAGCAGAATGAGCGATGGGCCTGCAGGGGTGACACTGTTAATTTCGTCGCACTGAAAAATCCTCCTGCCTTGGGAAGCTTTCCATAAAGAACAACTGGAGGCTTGGGATTTACTTGACTGAAAATTTTAAAAAAACTTTTCCCCGAAGTTTTTTGCTTCGCATTTTAGTTTACATTCTGGTATTAAAATTGATGAGATGTCTTTAGTTTAAGATACACATCAACTAAGGAAATATCTCCAGAGAAAACAACAATATTGGAATAAGTACAGTAAAAGTTAAGAATTTTACTTTTTAAGTATAAAACAATCTGTCATTATTGCACCATCAAAGAGAAGGACCGTGTTTGTCCTGTTATACACTTACTCCTAGCAGGACAATAAATACTAATTATGTGAATTCCAGAGACAAGTATTCAATGAGAATACCAACTGCTTTATATTGTGATATCTCAAACAGTTCTCATGAATTAGTAGACAGCGTATGAGAACTTTCACAGTGGAACGTGAAAGAATTGCAATCAAAGTAGCTTAAGCAAAAAGGGGAATTTTTACAGGCTCATATTTTTTAAAATCTAGGCATATAAATCATGATGCATAGTTGGAACCAAGATTAAATCTGGAATTTGCCTTTTTCTTCTTGTTCTAGTTTCTTCTGTATTGGCCTCCTTCCCACACAGAAAGCTGGTAAGCAGCTTGGGAACTGGGGCTTCCAGTGGGGCCCGTGAGCACAGGCGGAGGCTCTGCTGGAGAAAGATGGGGAGGGCAGAAGGGACAGGCTCTGCTGTTGGGGCTGCTACCCAAGCAGCAGGCCACCGCTGGCCTCCCAACCTCAATCTTTTGTCTGAACCTTCTGCTGCCTAAACCTAGCAAGGAGCCAATTGGTAAGAGAGCCTCGGAAACGTGGTTTCCAGGAGTCAGGCCCCTTTCACAGCAAAGCAGAGGAAGGCTGAAGAACGAATTATACAGCAAAGAGAAACAGGCACGTGACAAGCACGCTGCATGAGGACAGAAGCTATAACCTTCCTTTTCACTGCTTGTGTTCACAACACCTAACCTAGCACAAAACAACGCTGGCCAGAGCCAACATTTATAAAGTCCTTACTCTGTGTTAGGCACTGTAGATGTATGAGCTCATTTACATCTCAAGGTGTATTATTTTTGTCAACACCCATGGACATGGGAAGAAACTGACTGCAACACGGCGAAGTTTGGTGAATTACCTAAGATCATGTAGCGCGTAAGTGGTAGGGCTGGGCTTCAATCCAAGGCTGCCTGAATCCAAGCCCTAAGCTCCTTACACATGACACTCTACTCCGTCTACAGTGAGCACTTCAACACGTGTGGAAGAGAGTGCCCCATAAATGCTCACGAACAGATCTTGAAGACGTTGGTGAAATGGAGAACGGCAGCAGAGAACACATCCGCTAAAGGTTGAAACACCTAATATCCCACTTCAGGCCCTTACCTTTGTCCCTATAAATATGACTTTAGGTCTTACTAGTGGCAATATCTTGTCAATGAAGCATTTTGAGATTTTTCTAAATACTTGCGACTCTGCTGATATTTAAGGATATCACTAAAAGCACACGGTGAGTCAGCATGTTGTATACTTTCTTTGTCAAGATTAGTCAAGTCATCTTTGATTTCCACAGACCAGGTCAGATTCTGCAGTCTCTTTCCCAAGAATCAGTGACTACATGGGGCTGCTTTAAGCTCTCACTCCTCTCAATCACATTTTTCATCTTCCTAAACAAAAGCCCACAAAAGCTCCTCCCATATTCTGTCCCATATCACCGTTACTAACACACAAGACATTGTCTAAATTAAATGCCTTAAGAAATGGGTATATTAATAATCTTTGTACTAATTAATTCATTCCAAAATTATGTATTGAATACCTATTTTATAACAAGCACTATGATGCCAGGAGTTTGGGCATACGACCCCAGTGGAAGTACTAAAGCATCTAGGCTAACATTTGTTGACAGCATGCATAAAACTAAATTTAGGCTGGAAATAGCAGAAAGGTTTGTTGTCATCTAGAATATAAAAGTGAATTTTAAAAACAATTATACCCTCTGATATTTCTAATATTAGCTTTATTTATTTATTGAGCCAACATTTTGGGAGCCTTACTATATAGTAAGAGCTATGCTAGGTACCGGAGCTGTAATGTCACTATCCTTAAGAAGTTTAAGGTGGAGATAGGACCAGAAAAACAGGCAATTAGAGTACAGTGTAGAACAGGGGAAAGAACAAAGTCTGAGGAGCACCAAGAAGGGTCATCTTTCACTAACTCAGAGATGTTAGATAGGGCTCTTCAGAAGAAGGAATGTGTCACCTGAGAGGTGCAAGATAAGGACTAGCTGAGTAGGAAGAGAGAAGATAAAATTAATTCAGTGTGACTGGGGCTAATTAATGAGGTAGGGCATAGCCAGGAAGGCTGTAAAGGTAAAAAATAGCCAAGTCACCAAGGATCTTAACTGCCACGGTAAGAATGATTGGTCATGGAATTTTCACAGGCTCAAGTAGCTATTGCAACTTAAACTTCATTATTGTTCTGGCAGAATTAAGTGAGAATCAGCAGATGTGGATCCTGCTTTTGATTTAGTCACTGGAGTCCGGGCTCAAAACAAGTCAGTTAACACCTTGGGCTTCATTTTTCTCATTAACCTAATGGACATAACGATACTTGCTCTACCTACCATACAGGAATACTGTGAAATACCAGGGAAATAATGTTAACTGGGAATACCTCTCAGTCTTTGCTCAAAATCCTCTCCACCACTCCTCTCGTGATATTCCTGTACCCCGGGCCCCTCTCAGCTTTCACCACCACCCGTTTTTCATTAGATTTCTCTCCCCAGGCAAACTGAACAGTAGGACGCCAGCTCTAGATTTCCTCACTGTTTATGAAATAAGCATATTACACCTCTCACCAACCTCCCCCTTTTCAATGGGATGTATCCATAGAAACAGACAACACTGTTAGAATATACTAAAGCTATCGCAAGGAATCTTAAGAGCAACAGGGAGAATTATCCATGGTCTTTATCTTCCAGGTGGAGCTCATTCTGACCTTGTCTCAGTTATCATCCGTGGCTGTCCTAGATGTCGTGGGTCTTTCTAAGTCTCGGCATGGTTTGGATGGAAGACACAAAAAGCAGAGCATGAAACGAGGTCGGGCAAGGGCATGCACTAGGTGGGCCGAGGGCTCAGGAAGCGCCACATGACAAGGCGTAACTTGTCCGGTTGTCTTCAGCTTTCTTATTCAAAAAGAGGAACGTGGATAAGTTGAGTGACTGCTGAGTAGTTGGGGTGGAGGGAATGGAGTAAACAAATGACAATAATGCCAGTGTTATCGTCCCCAGAAGGAAACAAATCGAAGTGAACTGTGGAAAGGTCAGTGCGTTAGGCTGAATCATGAACAGCCCAAGGAGAGAAAGAGAAGTTTCTTTCCTGTTCCATTTGAGCATTTCCCAGTCACTGGTATCACCAATTGATCAACCTCTGCCCATGTCTTCGATTAATTCTACAATTCTCACTCCCTTCCTTTCCCTCGTCACTGTTTCTTCTGGAAGCTGTCAGGTATAGAAGTTTGCTGATATTTTAGGTGCTTGTGCTTAAATATCTGAAGAACTGGTGAACAGTGTGCCCTGCTCTCTTCTGTCACGTGGGGACACATTTGAGTTTGCTGTCCTGTCATTTCAGTCTCCCTTTGTAAAGTTCACATCAGCCTCCCTTGGCTCAAAATACTGCTGCTCTCTTTGCAAACTTGCTCAATGGACGGCCTAATTCTAGCTGTTTCCAGGAAGTTTCTGGTGGCCATGTGCTAGATTTCCAGCACACACACACACACTCACACACACACAAAAGTGATTGCCTCTCCAACTTCATTCAGTTCTTACACATAACGCTTTAGCTACACAGGACTCTGTGAAGTCTGTTCCTCGAGGAAACATTATTTTACTCATGACGTTTTGAAAGGAAGCTTAACATGATACATACTTGTATTTGTCTTCTGCTTTGGGCTACAAGTTATTTACTTATTTTTTATTCCTAAGTTATTTTATAACTGAGTTCAGTCTCTCCTTTCTTTAATGTACTCGAAGTACCTTTAAAATCATCACTTTTTCATTGTGTGTTAGCAAAGAGAGCCTATAAGTCTGTGCCCCAGCTCAAGGCAAAAGTGGCACCAAGGGGTGCTGCAGGGACCCTGGAAGCAACTCTGCAGGTCCCATCCCTTCGAAGCCCTGGCTGAGGAAACTCCAGGCCCCTCAAGGCCGCAGCCTCCCCAGGCTCACCTCCCTTCTCCGTGTTTCTCCCTGGCTGCCCCTCCTCCTGGTTGCTCCACAGCCACTTCCCAGCGAAATGGGGGGAAGAAAAGCAGCCCTCAGGCCCTGCAGCTCAACACAAATACAGTAGGGTGGAAGGGAAAGCAAAGTGGGAGGGGAGGGGAGGGCCTCGCTCCCCCCGGGCCGGGCCAGGGGCAGGGCCAGCGAGGCTGGGAACACACTAGCTTCCTTGACAGGGGTTTCCAAGTTACCATCATATGAACTGCTAAGAAATCAGAGGGGCTGAAGGTTTGATATTATCTGTGAAAACCACTGACTATCCTGGAATATTTGAGCATTTAGTTCTAATACAAAGGCCTCACTTCTACTTCCAGACAGCATCCTGGAAGATTCCAGAAAATTTTGTTGAGTTCTAGGCCTACCAACTTAATAGGGATTTTCAGAGAACTAACAGAGTACTTTACTGCTAAACCTTAGATTCTATATTTTTTTCTGAAGTGCAAATCTTCCTTAAATATCCCTAAGAGTTAGAGTGAGCTGATTTGAAAATAAGAAAACTGAGCTAAAAGACGTATTTAAGAAATGCAACCTAATAAGTTTCAGCAGTGATGGCACTTACAGGAGACAGGAAAGTTGGGCCCAGAGTCTCAGAGAGGGTGTAAGTGCCTCTATAAATAAGTAAGAAACATCTGATAGTGTGGAGATCACTGCATGCCCTGTAAGCATTTAAAAATAGTGCAACTGGACTCTCTCTTAGAACAGATGGAGACTTCCCAATTCTCTCTAGGCAACTACCAACATAACATACCTTTTCCGTTAAAGGTAATCTAAAACAGTGTTTTTCAAGCTTTGACTATAACTCACAGTAAGAAATCATTTTTTAAATAGTGATAGTATCCCCCCTAATATACATGAAACAGAAACAAATGCGTAATGGAAGAGTACCCATCATTGGTGCCTCAACTGCAAACTGGAATTTCCTACTTCACTCTCTTCTGACTGTTCATTCAAAAGGAAAATTAAAAGTTGTTACGACTTACAATTGACTGTTTAACTCAAGACCAGTTAGTACGGTGGTTCTTAAGCTTGGACAATATTAGAATTATCTGAAGTGTTTAGTAAAAAAGTTAAAAAACAGTTCAGGGTCCTTACCAGACCAATATATCAGAATCCCTAGTATGGCGTAAGGGCGATCCTTTGAAAGCTTCCTAAGCAATTCCAATGTGCAGCCAGGACTGAGAACTGCTGCTCTCGTGATTTCAACCTTATGCTGAAAAATCCTGGTCCTGACTTTTCAGTCGGTGTGACTTTCACATTGAAACGAGAGAACTCTGAAGTGCTGTTTTTATAAGAGCATATAAACCAAGGTGATTATCTGACTTCTTTCTGTGCTGTTGGTGTCCGTCATCAAACTTTTATTTGCATGTGCATATAAGTGAAAAGTGGCTTTTTTCTATGCACCTAAATAAAGAGAATGTAGGTGGGATATGGATAACGCTAGAGTTTTAATCATCTACGAACATGTCCTAAGATTGTGGCATGGACGTAATGTGCAAAAAGATCCCACACACTAATCTATTCAGCTATTTAATTTCCTATGTTTTTGTGATAGGGATCAAAGCATCATTTGTGTTTGGATATTTAATCGGGTCAACACGGAAATAAGGAAACTTTCCTCACTCGGCTCTGATGGGAGGAACTGTAGTCTTTGCTCCTCCCGAATTACTTCCCGCTCTGAGTTTTTATGACTCTGTTCTATAGATATTTATTTACAACCTGCTCTGTGCCAAAGGGATTTAAGGACGCTTACAAAAATAGAATATGGTAGGCTTAGGATAGAACGGGAGACAGTGGGGGAAACTAAGGAGAAGGCAGGAGAGGTGAGGGAGGTGGGGAAGGGGAGGAAAGAAAGAGGCGGGGGAAAGAGATGAGATCCAGGCCAAGAGAAAGTGGCGGGGAGATGCCACGGAGCCTGGAGCTTGGGGTCTCTGCGCCCAGATGGCATGCTGGAAGGGGGGTGAAAGAGGGTAGGTTATTTGCCAATTTCTTGGCACCCCGGTAACGTGTGCACAGCAAAAGTGTCCAGCGGTTATTTTCTGCTTCTGAGCTCTGGGCATTTACCGTATCACTGTCAGCTCCATCCCTTCACCTCCTCACATCACTCTCTCCCTCATCTGCAAATTGGAGATAATGATGCTGCGTGGCAGCCCACTTCCTGGGGATAAGTATTTGTGGCACAATGTTTAAGTGAATGTCTGGCAAAAATATTTATTAACTCAGAACCTATTTCTTCAGTCTGGATGGCTTAGTGGCATCTTTTCAAGTAAGCAGACAGACATAAGACAACGGTGTCTTTCAAACTGGACACAACAGACACAGAGCAAGTGTGTTGCTTTGGACCGAAGCTAGGAGAGCGATTCTACACCAGGGGCACAATATTTAACAAAATCAATCTATGTCTCCAGCTTATTGTGATGCTGTTAACAAGGGCCTGGTTTCTTTCAAATGGAATTTTGCACGTTCAGCAGCGAGGCCGCTGGCCTACATTTCTTGGAGTTGGAGCATCCTCCAGAGGTCTGGCCTCTGAGGCCTGGAGTGTAGCTAAGAGATTGATTTCATACAGGGGAAACGCTGTGCAGGAAGGCAATTTCTGAACACACGCTCCTTGCTCTTCTTTGTATAAATCCTTTTAAAGAGTTGTTGGAAATTGTGGCTATTAACGTGACCATGGGGAATCCTACTTAAAACTGGCCTTAAATAGCAGTTCAAAATGAATCAGGTAAAAACCCTTTGAACAAAACTGAAGATGTAGTGGACAAAAGGATTATTTTCAAAGACTCCTGAAAAGTACAGAAATGTGCTAAAATGACAAGGAATTTTTCCTCTATACCAATGGGCATTTGTCCAGACAGAAGAATCTGTGCACTCACATGTGGCCCATTCCTCAGTTTGGACAGAAAAAAGAAAAAATACATTCACTGAGTGCCTACTACGTGTTGGAGCTACATACTTCTGAACATTATTTCATTTCATGTCATAGTAGTTCTTGAAAATACGAAGTGTCTCCTTTTTGGGGATTAAATAATTGACATTTAGAAAAATTAAGCAACTTGTCAAAGTCACACAGGGCAGTTGTAAGCAGAGGTAGAATCTGAACACAAGTTTTGCTGGGCTTCTCAGCCCACAGGTGTATTTACCCACTGAGAAATCATATTTAATCCCAGAATCTCCTAGTTTAAACTGCAGTCCCAGTGACTGGAGAAGGCAAAGTCTCCTCCTCTGGATGTTCTAAAATACAAATGAGCAAACAGTTTCTATAAAGGGCCAGAAATAAATATTTTCAGCTGTTTAAGCCATATAATCTGTGACACAGCTATTCAACTCTGTGATTGTACCATGAAAGCAGCCATATAAGATACTTAAATGAATGGGCGAGGCTATGTTCCAATAAAACTTGATTTACAAAAAACAGGTGTCAAGCTGGATTTAGCCCATGGGCCATACTTCGCAGATCCCTGTTCTGAGACATATGGATGAGGAGACACACTCAATAAGACAACCATTTCCAAATCTGTAGAGATAAGAAGACATTACCCAAGGGCTCCAACCCATTGTCTTCCATTTTTATTAAGGCAAGCTCTAAATCCTTTCAGACAGTGAACATGTAGCTTCTAAAAGATCACCTAATTTGGAGAATAAAGTTGCTGTGGTTTATTTTCCTTTTTGGTTTTGACAAATGCTTCATGCAGTTTCCATAGAGAATGGCATTTGATGATCCAGACTCATCTGGTTTACAATTTCTAATCACTTTTGTTCTGCCAACACCCCAGGAAGAAAAAAAAAATTATTCTGTGGTGAAACTGGCTAAATCTGGGTTCACTTTCTGTTTTATTTTCAGGTTGTATTTTGTCATTTGGAATGGATCTTTGCTGAAATAATGTGGCAGGAAGGGCTATGAATTTCAAACTGGAAACTCATTATATGCAAACAGCTAATAGAAGCTACTCATGGTCAAAGAGCAAGAAAGAAGGGAGGGAAGGCAGAAAGAAAGGCTGTCTTGTGTTAGAAACAGAGAGATGAGGTGACTTTTAGGATTCTCTGGCTCAGTTGGTTCCTAGATATGAGAATTGTGTTTTCCAAACCAAACTCTTGTTTGATGAAGTGCAATGTCCTGAAGGGGACATTGGACCAGGTGTATTTAGAACAGCCTTAACTGCAAATCCTGGGAGAGAATCTACTGAATTTTTATACACCCCAGAGCCATAAGAGGAGAAGTCAATGAGAAAAGCTGAGTTAAGAGGAGATTTACAGGTCGGCTTAGCCAGCCTAGCTGGTTCTGCGGAAAAGAAAATCAGCAAAATAATTAGGAATAGAATTTCACTTTGTATTGGTTCTATGGGGATTAATCATGCAAATTTTATCTTTTTAAATCAATATTTTCAACTTCTGTATGTCATTGTGACTTTAAAATTCAGAATTTTAGTTAGGATATGAGGTTGCTCCATTACCTGTCATCTTGATTTAGTAATAGATGAGGGGCATGATTAAAAGCATGGTTTGTGGAGTGAGCCTGATTCGTTCTGAATCCAAGTTCCGCCCTTACTAGCTTAGTAGCCCTGGGCCTGTTATTCATGACTCCTGTACTCAGTTTTCTCATCTGTACAGTGGGCAGAGTAACAGTCCCCACCTCATGGGATTGATATGGGGATTAAATGAATTAATATATTTGTCTTCTCATTGATCTGTCCATTACACTTGCCAAGGACTGTATTGGGCATGAGAAGAGTTAAGGAGCCTCTAGTTCAATGGAAATGACAGGTTAATGGTGTGACCATAGAGGGCTTTGTGATATACGCTGAGCAAGTGCCTAGATAGAAAAGAGACCTCTAAAGCATACAGGAAAGCAAGAAGACCTCCTAGGAAAGTTGATGCTTAAACATAGTTTTATGAGAGAAAAAGGACTCAGGTAGGCAAAGAAGAGAGTGTCTAGTTTTCCACATAGAGGGAACAGCCTATCTATAGGAAAATGGATGTACTCTTAAGGTTATATCCAAAGCCCTCCACATGCAACCTGAGATTGCTTCCTATCCCCATCTCCCAGCACAGCCCTTCCTAGTTGTAGGTACCTGGTACATGTCAGTGCCTGGACAATGCCCTGCTCCGACCCCAGGTCATACATCTCCATTTCTGACTGTTTAGCACATATATCATGGGGTGAAGACTTCACCCCTACTCCTTCCCCATATCCTACCACAAATATAGTTCTCAAGCCTAACATTGCTCAGTGTACCCTCTAGAAAGACACTGTGGGGTGACAGGTCTAGGGCCCCAGACCCACAGTGACCTAAAATGAACTGTAAATGTCTTCTTTCTCCCCTGCCTTACAAAATCCATGAATTTGATACAATAATGAAGGATAGTATGTCTTCTCTATTATCTCATCTAGCCTGGGTACAGTGAATGACATTTTTTGGTTCTAAATAATTATTATAAATTATTGAATATGAGTGAGAACCTTTCTCAGGAATGCTTAGAGCAATAGAGGCATTGGGGGGGGGGGGGGGCGGATCCCCAGAGAGGGAAAGTTAAACTCCATGGGTTCACATTAATTCATTATTAAACTATAAAGCCAAGATCAGACTCTAGAGTACACTTAAGACTCCTGACTCCATGAATTCACCACCAATGATGGGTGAGTCATTTCCTCAACCACAATTTTTTTAAATTAAGGAGACATTTGAAGAATTCCACTGCCCTGGAGATTTTCCTCTTGGATTTCAATTGAAAAATTTAAGTGAAGGGGGCCCTATAACTTTAATAATTGGGATATAAAACCTATTAGAATAACTAACCCTGTAATGCTTGCTGTTGCTATCTCACAGGCACAAAACAATCTTTTCCTTATTATATATAAATTCCTGGTTCTCACTAGCTCTTAAGAAAAGCTATGCATTTCATTGCATTTCACTACATCTCTGCCAAACTAGGTACTGAAATGGCACAAAGATTTGACAGTACTCTAAATGAATGCATCGGTATTTCTGTAACTGGATGTCAAGGGTTTAATCTGCACTATGGTGCTGTCTGAAACTGGTAATAAAACAGAAGAGTAATTTGTCAAGATAGGGTCCAAAGGACATATAACAGTGACATGTGCTACCCCATGACAAGGGTATAATGAAACATACTGGGAAGAGAGTAGCCTTATAAAAAAAGAAGCTATGAACTTCTTATAACTGCTGGACCTAGAGATGGAGAAAATACATGTTCCCTGTTCTTTTCAGTTTCTGCACCAGGTTTAAAACTCGGCAATCTTTCAGTAAGTTGTCACAGCTGAAGATGGAAGACATTTATAGTAGACACAACTTGGGCTATGCCCAGTTCACAACGACCCCTTACTTCTCATTTATAGAGATGGTCACATTACACCATGCTCCTACCCCATTCCCCTGGTCCCAGCTGATTCCACCAGAGGTGGACAACACTAGGAATTTGGAATTACCACTAAAGGATACTAATTTAGCTTGGGCTGGTTGCTTGCACAAAGATTTGACTATCACACTGTAAAGTTCTATATTTTACCTGACACATGAACATAAAAACAAATATAATTACCATGAATTTCAAAATTATATCATTTGGGATGTTCAAAAATGACACTTCATTTTTCTGTATCAAAAAATTTCTGATTTGGAGCTACATTTATTTCTAATGCAAAATATCTAATCTGATCACTTCTAGGAAAAAAATCAAATTGAGTTGTCTGTCAGATCATTCAGACATAAAACATACTTCCTCTGAAAGTTTTCTTTCTCTTGCTCTTTACTTAACATTACTGGGACATTCACAAATGCCACTGAGGAGAATTGCCAGATAAAATACAAAACAGCCCATTAAATTTGAATTACATACACATTTATGAAACAAAACAATTTTAGTATAAGTATATTTTATCCAATATTTGGGACACACTTATACTAAAATATTATATATTGCTTATCTGATATTCAGATTTAACTGCGCACCCTTTAATTTCCTCTGCTGACTCTGCCATCCCTGTGTTGAATTAGGGAGTGAACAATTGCTTCTCCGGTCTGATCACGGCTGTCCTTGTGCTGACCACCTGCTAATCTCTGGATGGTCTTTCCATCTTACACCTGAAGACCTGCCATGGCCTCTGGCTGTCATATTACATGAGTCACACTCCTTGCTGCCCCTCTTTCCAGGCTTCCCTGTGTCTTCTTTTGCAGTCACTTTTGGATGATCTCCCTGCCAGCCACTCGGAAGCCTGCAGGAAAACTGGAGGCTACCTCAGAAACTCTTATGCCTGTACATAACTCCCCTGCCATCTATTTAATTTCCGATTTACCACATTAACATGAGAGAGAGGGCATGAGAGAGCCTTCCCAACTCTCTGAGTCTCACCTAGGACGTGAACCAAGGGACTAGAAAACCTGTATGTCCTATACTCACAGGGAAGTTCTGTTCTTTCTTGATCCCCTTGGTTGTGCACATTTGTATTTAACACTTCCTTCCTCTTCAAACACTTTTTTCCTCTGCCCAATTCTGCAGACGGTTTACTTGGGGGAAAATGCAAATTAATATGGATTCTGGATGATAAAATTTCCTTTCAAGAGTCACTGTTGAGCTTAAAAGGTAAAAATTGTCACTCTCAATCTCTGGTTTCATTCTGATCTTTATCTGACTACAGTAAAACAAACCGAATGTCATAATACATCGTAAGCACTTGGCAGGTTAAAATAACTTAAATAAATCACTCTTGGCTCAAGGAGTAAATCAAAACTGTTATTATAGATTAATTGGAAAATAACTTAAAGGAGAACACTCCAAAACAAAATTTAAGGAGCTGAGGCAAAACTGCCCTCAACGTAAAATAGCATTCTTTTTTCTTTTACATTCACATAACTTTTATCACAGTAAATTGTTAAAATTGTTCTATCTCATTACTAGTTATTGCTAACTTCTTACTGTGCCTAATTTATAAATTAAATATTATCATATATATGTATGCATAAGAAAAAAACATAATACTGTATATATAGGGTTCAGTAGTATCCAGTTTCAGGGATATACCAGGGTCTTAGAATGTATCCCCCATGGAGAAGGGGAGACTACTGTGTTTACATTTTTGTTCCTTCTTTCAGTTTCTAAAAGAAGCTTTTCAGTCACTGACAACAATCAGCAAGAGTAATTTACAAACCCTGCCCTTTATTAAAATTCACTGTTGCTTTCAGAGTTAGAAAACATTCTTACAAAGTATAAAGAAAGCAGGAGACAAAGAATAACAACTAAATAAATTTAATAAAGATGTGAATTGAAAAATAAATAAAAGAAGTGATTTCTAAGAAGATAAGATAAACAAATATAATCAGGAATAATAAAAAAGATATTTTAAAAATTAATATTTTAGGCAAAGATATAAGATAAAAACAGTAATGGGATAGTATATATTCTTCTAATATATTTGAAAATTTCAATGAAATGTATTAAATATTTGAGAAATTATAAGTTATCAAAATTGACTCAAGGAAACGCTTAGTAGTTTAATAAAGATGGGAAAAAAATGAACAGCTGATTAAGGAATTATCGCCTCCAAAATTTCTGAGCAAGAGTTTTATGATTGATTTTTCTGGGCATTTCTAAAAACTGATGATCTTTATGCTATAGTAATTACTCCAAAGCAAAGAGGCAGTTTAAAACTAGCACTCAAAATACAACCCAACCACAATCAAACACACACACATGCACATGGATGTGCAGACACACAGAGCAGGTCAATCGCGTGTACACAGAGGCAAAAATCTAAATACACAAATCCATCAATACATTAAAGCAATTTATTGCGATAAAATGAGGTTAATCAGTAATGTAGAAAATCTGTTAACACATTTAACTTCATTCAAGAAGTAAAATGACAGAGCTACTTAATTAGATAATAAAAAAGAGTATGGTAAAATTCAATATTCATTCCTAGATAATTTCTCAAGAGGATTTATAAAGAATGTATATCATAAGGAAATTTCAATAAACTCACAGAGAAGACAGAAGTGCCTTCTATTTACTATTATTATGGAACATATTTTGGGAAGTTCTATCAGGGCATTATATTTGCAAATGATATGATGCTGAGGTATTAGGAAGAAAACAAAATTACAGTTATACACTGATATGATTACATATTTAGAAAGTGAAAGAGAATAACTTTAAATCTTTCAGAACTTATAAGAAATCCACTAAATAACTTCCCTTCAGGTTTCAAATAATTCCTAAAGGTAATTTTTCAAATAAAATATTCAGTAAGCCTTCAAAAATTATAGGGCTAGACAATGTGAGAGCCAGGAATCACAGCTACAAAAAACAACAGGAATAGCACCAAAGGGAATCTAGATATTAGAGTAAGCAGAGGAAGGTTATAAATCTATTTTTAGAATGTTCATGGAGGTAAAAGCTGATCATAAAAATGTCAACAGGAACTTAAAGACACGTATATATGAAAAAGACTCAGATATTACAAAACTGGAAAGGCATAATAAACTAAGAACACAAGAGAAGATGTTAAACAGCCAATTAGACATAGCTAAAGAGAGAATTAGTGAATTTCAATATAGGTCATAAAAATTATCCACAATGAAGCATGGAAAGACAAAATTATGAAACATACAAATAGAGTAAGAGACAGAAAAAACAGCTAGTAGCTCTAATATACTTTTAACTGGAATGCCATAAGAGAGAGAAAGGAAGCAGAGTCAATAATTGAATGATAGCTTTTAAAACTTATGAAACATATCAATCCACAGATTCAGGAAGCCCAATGAAGCCAAGGAAAGATAAATTAAACAAAATCCATATTCAGAACATTAGGGATAAATAGCAGAAAATTAAAGAAAGTCTGAAAATCTTCAAAGAAGTCAGATAAATAAGTCATTTTACCATCAAAAGAATGAGTTAAATAGTTAACTTTCTAACACAACATCAACAGGCCCACCCCTCAAAATTATAAAAGTTCTAAAAGAAAATAACTGAAAGAATTCTATCCCCAGAAAACTATAAAATAAAAATATTTTTGCCCAGCCAGGCGTGGCTCAGCGGTTGAGCATCGACCTAGGATCCAGGCGATCGGGGTTCGATTCCCGGTCAGGGCACATGCCCGGGTTGCAGGCTCAATCAATGACTCTCTCATCATTGATGTTTCTCTCTCTCTCTCTCTCTCTCTCTCTCCTTTCCTCTCTCTGAAATCAATAAAGATATATTTTAAAAATAAATAAATAAAATAAAATAAAAATATTTTTAAAGAAGCAAAGTTTAACAGCATTTGCCACCTTTTGACCCATCATGAAATTCCTAACTATGGCCTTCAAGAAGGAAAATTGCACTAGATGAAACCTCAGGGAAATAGCAAGCAATAAAGATACTAACACAAAAATATTCACAGCAAATTTTTGTAAAAGCCCAAAGTTGTAATAACCATCAATATAAATGGATAAACAAATTGTGATGCACTCATATGGAAAGAAGGAGACAGTGGAAATGAATGATCATGGGATTGTGCCACGACAGAAATGAGTCTTATGGACATAGGGTCAGTTGGAGCAATAACAACACCAAATTGAAAAAATACGTAGTGTATGACTCCATTTAGACCAAGTTCAAACAGGCAAAAGTAAACTATATTATTTGAGGATACATAACTGCAAAGCAAAACTAAGACAAAAAGCAAGGAAGTCATTAATGGGAAGGAACACAAGAGCAATTTCTGGTTTCCTGCTCATTGCTTTAATCTGTGTGGCAATTCCCTGATTATTCCTATTATGATAATAAATTAAGATTTTCACTTACATTTTATGCATGTTTTATATTTTTCTTATATTTTGTAATAATTAATGGGGGGGGGGGAGACCAACATCTTCCAAACTCCCAAATAGCCCCAGAATAAACTACCAGAGAAGAGATTGAGTTCCTCTGGCAGCTACTCCCTAGATTATGATTTACCATCAGCATCATAAGGGCCCAAAGGAAGGTATGTTTTCTGTGTGAATATAAATGCACTGTGTTTGCTGCATGAAATATATGCACCTTCAATATGAAAAATATGGTGACTATTGTACAGTTTTTGTTTTTCTATTCAGTCCACAATTTCTTTACTGAGTGGCAGTGGCAATTTCTGTATAAATTAGGGTTTAAGTACAACTACTAAAAGTTTACATAAAATAAGTATACATTTACTACCTCTGAGTTATCTACAAAAGTATAATATTTCTCTTACTCGTGTAGACTTGTATTGACACTTTGAATCACCGTGGAAGAAAAATTCAGAAAAAAATGAACCCCCTGAAATTTTCTGGCCTTGAAACAACAAAGTTAGAAAGTGTAATAATTAGAAACATTAGGTATGTTATTAGATATGTTGGAAGACAACATATATGACAACTAAAATTTTGCAAAGGAAAACAAGTGGAATACTTATTCCAAGAAGTCAGAAGGGTCCTGAGTGTCTTATCAGAAAGTAGAAATGGAAGAGAAAGCCCTGTTGCAGTGAGTTAATAGTAAAATAAAAGGTAAACAAAAAAAAGTCAGATGCTTGGAATGCTTTAAAAATGCTAAAATCAAATCTTGGCCTGCCCA
Source organism: Miniopterus natalensis (assembly GCF_054644295.1). Taxonomy (NCBI): domain Eukaryota; kingdom Metazoa; phylum Chordata; class Mammalia; order Chiroptera; family Miniopteridae; genus Miniopterus; species Miniopterus natalensis. The sequence goes on along the minus strand of NC_142095.1, from coordinate 12,109,801 downwards.
CTGGAGCAGGTGTAGCATGCTAATTGCGGCATGCATGTTTCCATTAGCTTCATTGCCGGTTTCCTTTTATGCCCTTACCCTTATGTTTCTCATTTTCCTTATATTTTTCAACTTATATAATTTTCCTATTATTTTGAGACCCTGTTCAGTGTTGTTATAAGAGAGAAGAGAAAAGAATTCAATCTGTGAAAAGAATCCTCTCTATGGGATATTTTTCAACTGCTAGTTTTTAATGAATTGGAGATGACAAAAGGACACGAAAGTAAAGTTTCTTATTTTTTTTCCTTTTTGGCCATTTCTTAGTAAATCTGAAGTCTTTTGTGGTGATTGCCAGAGAAGCAAAGGGTGGGATCCCATACTGAAGTGGGGTGGCTGCCAGGAAGACTGAATTCTTTACCTGGAAGAATATCCGAGAGATTCACACACTCTCAGTATTCTCCAGAAACAGACAGGAAAAAGATATTAAATCCAATAGTGGGCAACATCCCAACTCATCTAAGTCAAACTGATGAAATAAATGTAGCTTAATCCGTAGGACCAGGTGGCAGCCACCCAGAGGTGTGCAGGAACTCAAGGATGAAATTGGGAAACCGTCGGCCAAAATGCCGCATCCCACATTGTAAGCAGCCACAGCCAGCAGACTGGCAGATTGCAAATGTCATTCTGTTTATTAGAAGAAGGTCAAGAGAGGACCCAGGGAACCTTAGAAAAGCAAGTATCTCTTCCTCTTGTCCAGTCCCCAATAAAAAAGAGCATCATTAGACACTAAAACAAAAATAACTCCCTAGGGGAAAGGCAATATGGTTTCTGGAAAAGGAAAGCATGAGTCACTGATTTATTTTCGGTCTCTGAGGCATGTAGATAAAAGGCCAAATGTTGGCACCATTTAGAGTAAAGGGATCTTTTAAAGTGCCAACCTGAAATGGGAGATGTGAGGAAGCAATGGATATATCAAACCGTCTGCTTGAGACAAACAATTTCTACAACCTGTCAAAAAAAGAAAATTCTTACCTACTAGTGAGAAAGGGTACTCTTTGAGACTTTAAAGAGAACAGGTTGTGAATCTAATGGAACTACTACTTCATACTGCAGGTAACAAACTTAAAACATTATCATTCGGTGGTGTGGGAAAAGACATGAAGATATTTTCAGAAAACATTTTTCTTGAGTGTTAGTTGAGTGTCGGGCTTTGTACTAAGTAGTGGGTCTGCAGCAATAAGACCCCTTCCACCGTCCAGTAGCTCACAGTCTACTATATAGATGATTACAAAAACCATGGAATAGGTCCTGCATTGGGACCTGTGTCCATTTAAGATGAATTGAAATCAGGTATTATAATATTAAGCAAACTAACACACCGCTTGGAGCCACAGTTCACAAGAGATTTAATATACTCGGTGATATAGAGTCAGGATATAAAACAAAATGTAAACCCTTCGTTAAACTTAATGACAATTGCAATAACAACAACTAAACCCTAAACCCCAATTTTATTATTTCGTTTGGTGGAAAAAGACATAATGGATTTTGAACTAGCGTAATTCAAACACTAATTACTATATCTCTTTACCTCATAGAGAAGGAGAGCAGACATAATAGGGGTGTTTGTTATGACCGATAACACTATGTGAGTTGGGGTTTTTTTTAATGCAATGCATGTAACTAAACATGCATATGCACATATTTCCAAAAGCCTCATGAAAATAAAATTAACTCTTGTTTATTATAATTTAAAAAACAGGAATTAAAAAAGAAAAGGCCTATTTACTAACCGTGAACTCGATCAGTTCTGCCAGCTTTATGCAATTCTCACCCTTGCAGAAAAGTCTAAAAAGAATTTTCTTAGCTCAAGCAAGAGCATCCAAGATATGGAGAGAAATTCTGTCGGCATCAAGTGCAGAAGATTGATGTCCCTTCTACAAGTCAAATGCTTCTTCTTTCTAATCAGTTTTAAACGCATACCTTCCCTCTATTTTTTGCTACATTAGTTAGGAAGCTGCCATTCCAAAGAAATTTATAATGTACGTGCAGAGGGAGAGTATGCGTGTTGCCCGGCATGAAAGGAAAACATGCTTTTGATGATTAGGGGGTTCAGGATTTTCAAACTACCTAATGGCACTTCCCTAGGAACTCCATGAGGAACAGCAAGAGCTGCAAGAGAAATCCTCACAAAAGCAGATACAGTTTGTTCTAGCTTTGCTGATAAATCTACTTCCCTTTCCGTCTTTCTTTTCTTGCACCATTTTAAAGAAGGGCAGCCTGGCCAGCGTGGCTCAGCGGTTGAGCATCAACCAATGATCCATGAGATCAAGGTTCGGTTCCCGGTCAGGGCACATGCCTGGGTTGCGGGTTCGATTCCCAGCAGGGGGCGTGCAGGAGGTGGCTGACCAATGACTCTCTCATCATTGATGTTTCTCTCTCTCTCTCTCCCTTTCCCTTCCCCTCTCTGAAATCAATAAAGACATATATTTTTTTAAAAATTATAAAAAATATGGGCATATAATAATTGTCATTTGCAATATCAATTACCATCCCGAGTGGAAATTTAAGAGGGCTGCGAGATGGCTCGTTTTGCAGGTGTGGTGTTGCCGGGCAGTTTCTCTGCCTTCTCCTGGGGGCCCGCACGGGGAGTCGGGATTCGTCTCCCCTTTCTCCTCTCCTCTCTGCACTGCAGCGCCCCGCGCAGCGCCGAGTGAGTGTCCTACCCTTCCTCTCCCTGCTGCTCCTTCTCCTAAAAATACACGGGGGCTCCATCCTGAGCCTTCTCTAGAATGGAGGGGAAAGGGAAAGAACTGCAAGCTTCACTCCTTTTTTTTCTATCTTGTTATTTGCAACCGAGGTAGCCCAGGATTGCACATCAATACCTCTATCCAAAGAAGACCCCCGAGAAGGAGGTATAATACAGCAAGAGATAAAATTAGAAGAAAAATGTTTATGTGTGTATCTGTAAGTGTGGGAGCACAAATGACTTGCTTATTAAACCGACAAAGCTCAATATCTCTGTGAGGTCAAAGGGATCCCTGTAATACACACACATACTCAGACTCTGCCGGTGAAAAGTTAAGCCATTTCTGCAAGGAAACTTAGGAAACAAGTATAAAAAAGTACCATGAAAGATGGTCAGAGCTCTCCTACGTCCAGGAATCTATTCCAAGGAAAGAACAAAGGATGGGCAAGTATTTCGCCTCAAAGATGGCAGTCAAATCCATAATAGCCAAAAATTAACACAAATTAATCAGTCAATAATAAAGGGGCGGTCAAGTTAATTATAATATATCAAAACTGTAGAATAGTGTGCAGATATTAAAAGTGTATACAATGCATATGGACGTGGAACAATGCTGTGCTTTGTTAAACAGAAAAAGCATGTTAAAAGCAAAATATAATTTATAATTTTTTACATTAGGTATGTGTGCATATGTATACATTTACATGTATAGATGCATAAGAAAATATATGGAAGATCATCTTCAGTTTGCATTCTATATCTCTTTTTCTTCATCTTTCTCCATATCTAAAATTGATGATTTGCCTATAATAAATACGCATTACTGCTGAAATACACCTATAAAATGGACATAATATTAAAAATGCATAATATCAATAGTCCTTTATTTTAAAAAAGTCCCTTAAATTGTCTGTAACTGATGTTAGACAGGAAGTCTGTGTAAATTAATGTTGGGTGATAATGGTAGGTACAGTGGAGAGGAATAATCTATACTCAGTCATCTGGTTAGCGTGTTTCATGCTCTCATCTATCTGTTAGGTTTTGTAAAACTAAAAGTCCTTCTAATAAACACTAAAAATCAGAAGACCAATATTGAGATTTTTCTGCATCCATGCAACTAATTCTAAGGATATATTTGCTTTTCATTTTAGATCAAAGCATCAAAATTGTCATTGATCCAAAACAGCCATGTAGATCCAGCATCTATATCTGAAGTCAACCTATTTAAAATCACAGGTTTTTTTCAAAATCCCTGATTTTCTTTTTATCCTTATGATGCCAAGAAGGTTAGTGATAGTACTTCAAGAGCAACAGCTCTGCTTTGTTTCTAAAGCAGGCTTTTCACTAATACAGGAAATTAAAAATGCAAACACCACAAGCTAGTCAATCAGGAAAGCAGCATTGTGAATGTTAGGGCTTTGAGGACACAAATTAGGGAATTAGTTTTTTTCCTTAACAGAAGTATATTCGCTAAGTAATCTGCTTTCTTTAACTGGCGTTATCCCCTTCCATTAACTGGAGAAGTAAGTCCAAATTAAAATCACTATTCATCAATTACTGCTGGAGGCAGGCTCAAGCCTGTGTAAGGGCTCAGGCAATAAAGCTCATCAACTACAATTTTAATCATTGTTTAATCAGAGCTCTCAACAGGAATAATTTGGGGTAGGGGAGAAATTGGAAACTCTCAGTTATTGTTGGCATGAAGGCAGATACTGCTGAGGACTTTTGACTTATTTACTCATTAAATTTATCAACAAATTTAAATTTTTTCCTGTTCAGTGAAAACTTGCTGGGCACTGGAAATACAGTGGTGAATATAATGACATAGTTCCTCTCCTCATACAGCTTACATTTGAGGCAGAGGGCAAGCTGATACATGAGAAGTCATAATCGCAAATCATGGCGAGTACTTTAGAGGAAGGGAACAGGGTCAGAGAAAGAATAACGGGAAGATGCCAGTTTACCTTGCGGAGTCTGGGGACCCTTAAGAAGGGACATTTAAGCTTTGACACAAAAGATTTCAGGTATTCGCACTCATAACACTCTTCTCTCGATTTTGTTAGCATCACTCTCTCCTGATCTTCCTACTGCCCCTGGCCATTCCAACTCAGGCTTCACTGAGTCCCTCTTCTATCCAATCTTTGGCCTCTGAAGTTCTTCAGGGCTAAGTTCTACGCCCTCTTCTTTCCTCACTCCAAAATTCCTCCTAAGGCCCTCGATTCTACTCCTATGACCTCAAAAATCATCTACCGGTCAACAATTTCTTAATGTACTTCTCCAGCCTCCACCTCTTTTTCTAACTTTGGATCCGTGTGTCAACTGCTGACATGACATCTCCACTTGAATATCCCATAGGAATCTCAAATTTAACAGAGCCAGTGCTAAAATCAAGGTATTTCCCTCTCAAACCTTCTCCCCCTTTTGCAATCTCCATCTCCCTAAATAGGACCATTCACTCAGTCGCTGTATCATCAGTCAGAAAGTCAACCATGACACGTGCTTCTTTCTCACCTCCCATGGACACCTGGTAGTTAAGCCCTGTCTTAGAGCTAAAATACAGCTTACATTTCATCGCATCACTCCATCACCTCTACCATTAACTCTTGCCTGGATTCCGTAAGCTTGTACTTATTTTTATATCCGTTCTTGTTCCTTTCAATTCACTGCGTTAAGTGAAATCTTTTCAGGTTACTCCCTGGTTTTAAAATTCTTCCATTGTTTTGAAGATTAAGTCTAAAATTATTAAAATGGTCTCTAAGATCCTGCATGTTTTATCCACTCTGTGTTCTCAGAGCAGCATCTTATTTTCTGTATCAGACAGGAGTGCATTTGGCTGCAAGTAACAGATTACCCAATGGAAGTAGTTTCAGCAATGAAGATATTTAATTACCTCATAACGCAAAAAGCTAGAAGCAGGCACTTCCAGGGTTAGTGCAACATTGTAGAATCATTATCCAAGATCAAGGCTTTTCAGCTTTCTGCTCTGCCATTCTGTGCCCGCTCACTTTTCGCTTTAGGGTCATTATGTATGGTTACATAATGCCAGTTCACTTGAAAACAGTCTTTCATCAAAAAGGGGGCAACTTTTGAAAGTGCTCAATTCTTTACAAAATGAATGCAATTTTTCTAACCTCTTAATTCTTGCCAAGTGAGTAGACATGGGTATTATTGTTTTTATTGAGATCCAGGAATAAATTCTTTTTTAAAAAAAAAAATACAATTTTAATCCCTGTTATAGTCAGATGATTCAGAAAATTTTAAATTGCTTGAAGTACATAAGTGTAAATAAATTCTTGGCTAAATCACTCAACTATCATTCAGCAAGAAAAATGTATAAAAGCTAGAAAATTATTTAAAAGAGTAGTCATAAAATATGGGGCCTAAATTTTCTACTCCTGAGAGCAGTGCACTGACAGATGAGAACGTCATTCAGATTGGCTTGTTGGGGAGAAAGCAGAGAGAAAATGCCTGGCACATAAAGGATGCTTGATATATTTTCCTTCTTATATCTAGACCAAAGGAAAACCTGGGCTTACTCCTAAACTCTGTCACATCCTAAATATGTAACTATGGGCAAGTTGAATATGTTCTTGGTTCATAAATAATATAATAATCTTAAACTATCTTTCAGTTATAACATGCAGTCGTCACTCTACAATTTAAAAGCTTAAATGAAAAATAGTTAAATGGAATTGAATATAGTCAACAGTAGCCAGCCTAATAAAACATTAAGGAATAGATTCGTGTTCCCAAAAGTATCTTTATCTACAGATGCAGAATCTGTTCTTAGTTTCTGATGGACATTCTTCTGTTTGGTCATCTCAAAACACAATGGGTCACTGACATACAAATAGCACAGTTTTTTCTTTAAAGAGAGGTGTGACTATCTACACAGGCAAGACTAGGTTTCAAATTTTAAATATGGTTTTCATTTGAAATAAAATTCTTTTAAAAGAGAAAATGACTTTAGCATTGGCAAAGGGAGTCCCCTGAGAAAAAAATGTAAACAGATGGCTGAGAAAGATCACCCACATGCTGCACACAGATCTTGAGGAGGCATTTCTAAGAATGAAGTGGCACTTCCCAGCCTGGGCCACTTCCCACAAGGATCCTTATTTAACCTACAGAAAACAAGGTCTGTACCTCTAGCCAAGAAGAGCCCCAGCAATTCTTTTCCCACTTGTCCCACAGTAATCTGGACCAGTTTTCAACTCTCCCCAATATTCCAAAGGAAGCTAAGCACCAGCCACTTGAGACAGTCAACCCCCTAATAAATCAGTGCTCGATGATCGGCCCTGAAATAACATCTTCCCGTATAAACGGGCTGTTAAGCCCCAGCTACGCATATTAAGCATTCAATTTAATGTATGACACACATCTGTTCCACTTTCTCAGCGAGCAGAAGTTTCAAGATAACTTAAATCCCAGGCTTAATCAAGGAGAAAAAATTCTTGGCAGTGTTTAAAACTGATTTTTAAATATAAGCCAAATGAGAGCGAGAGAGACCATTATGCTGTAACTAATGAGATTACATAATACCTAAATCAAATCTATAAAATTACCTGAGCAGAAACCTTACCTTTTACAACTGAGTCTATTTATCTTTCCTTTGATGCATCAACACTTACCAAAGACTTTTACCTATATCTGGCCCAAAGCACCAAAATATAAGCAAAAATAGATCTGCAAACCCCTTAATTGAACCCCTCTTAGTGCCCAAAGGCCATCAGAGAAAAACTCACGGATTTGTCTTTCACAAGGAGAGCGCAGCACTGAATTCCTGCCATCAGCATCTTGTGGGGGTTCCAGGCCACAGAATCAGCTCTGTTAGGTAGAAAAAACAACAGGACAAGGAAGGGAGGGGCCCCATCAGTTGCTTCTGGAGGAAAGATACCACCATCAGCAGCACACACATTCAGTACTCATGCCCGAGGTAGTGCTCAAAGGGATTCCTTGTGTGCGTAGTCTAGGGAGTTTGGAGTTTTGGCTTGTTTTTTTCTTCCAGTAAAGCAACTACTTTGTTTCTTTGTCTGTTTTCAGAATGTCACTTAAGTGGTCAAAGTCCAAAGAGATTCCCATGTCTCAATAAAACACGCTGAGTCTGGGGAACTACATTTACCTGTGGATGCCCTGCAGAAGCCTGCGGTGCTTCCTTGACATCAAAGCTGAGCCACCCCAAGAAGCCTGTTGAGAAATTGATATAATCAAAACAATGTCATTTCAGCGTTATTGTTTACCAGCCAACTGTCATAAAAAGCCCTGAGTGACAACCTCAACCTGCCTTGCTACTTTGTTTTGAGTCGATGTTAACCACTTTGTACTCCAGGAGAGACTGATCACTGGCTCTGCTCAGGCAATCAGAGCCTCATCACAACAGATGGCCCCCACTGACCCCTAAAATTTAAATTCGCATGTCATGAAGAAACTGTTATATTAACCTGTTGAGCTATGCGTGATTGAAAAGGTTTAAAAGACAGTCTATATCTTCTCGAATCTTAGAATCTGAAATAGACCATATCCTTACAACCCCAAGATCCTACCATACACAAGGTGCAAATGCTGATAATGATTAGGGACTAAGGGCTGGCATTCTGTATGATAAATGAGGCACGTGCTTGACAAGGTGGACAGAAGGGAATATAGGAATTCATAGCCAACTAGCTTCAGCCAGGGGGAAATGGATCCTATTACTGAAAAATTAGATCTTTCAGCCAAATAGCTTTCAGGTATATTTGCAAATAAAAAATGTAAGAGTGGGACTTAAGGAATTTATTCACTGGAAAGGTAAATATGAGCAAAGGAGAGGGGAGCTGAGAGTAAGGAGATGAAAGGAAATCCCATCGTCAATAAACCTAGACAGGAGGGAGGAAGAATCAATGTTAGAAATAAGAGAGTCAGTTTGGTTCTTGAAATTGAGCAAACTTCTAAGTTTAATTTGCAGGGCAGTGAAGGGCGATTGCAGTGAGGAAATATGAGGGGACCGTCTTGGGCTATGTTGAATGCTCTCCAAGGCTATTTATACTGCACAGCATTGCACTGAGAATGGAATTATTATCACTTCAATTTTTAAAAAGAAAAAACTAAGGTTCAGAGGTGGTAGGTAAACTGCCCAAGGTCTCGCAGGTAATAAAAACCAGATCTGGGAGCCAAAACTCATTCTTTCTTCACAATAGCATCATAACTTAGGGAAGGTGACCAGTTGGCCAAATGGCAGAGTGCAGTGTGGATAATTGAGGGTGATGGAAGTACTATAGGCAGGAGGAGAGTTTAGTAACCGCCTAGGATGTAGACTATCCTATTTCAGGCTATAGAATTTTAAAAAGATAAGGAATACCCAATATCATGTAGAAAGGAGTGGCAAGATTGTGTGTACCATAGATGTGGAAGGTGAGAGAAATGAGACATTTCCATGATCCTCAGAGTATCGCAAAAGCTGAGGCCATTGGTCAACAATAAGTGATGGCCTTAAATCCCACAGTGAGTGTGTCACCTAAGGTGCACAATTTAAGAAGGCACACACTCTCAGAGTTGGGCCCTTGCATGGCCCTAAGAATGAATCCCTTCTTAATTTGAGTCCTAGAAACTTCCCTTGTGTTACTTTAATTCCAGCCCCGCTTGCATGGACTAGAGTCTCCAATAACCCCATGGGGTTCCCAAAGGTTTGTGGGCCGAAGGTGGTATGTATGCAAATCTCCAGATTCCCATTTGCAGGACTGATGACTTGGGGTTGTCAGTCAAGTCCCTTCCTGCTGCTCTCTTCCCCACTGGCATTCCCGATGCACCGTGTCTGCTAAGGCTGAGGTACAGAGGCGACTGCCTTCAGCGCCAGGAAAACCTTGTCTTGGGGTACTTACTAACTGAGGATCCCCTGCGATCTCGACCTTCACCAACATTAAGATGACTTACATACTGTGTTTTCTTCCATTACACACCCTGAACACTGAGTTGCCTACTTTTCTCAATCCTTTTATCCCCAACTTCATTGAGAACCTACCAGTGACGATTAGGGGAGGGATTAACCAGTAAGGCTCCGACACACCCATTTGCTGCCTTCCATTCCCACCTGCCTCACCGACTTCACTTGCACTCCTCCGTCCTCTACACTACCTTCTGCCCACTCTTCTCCCCGCAAAGTAAACGATATGCAACCAATCATAGTGCGCTGGATTGAAGTTTCGAATCACATGCGTCCTTTCAAGGCATCGTCAGTTCACTGGTTTACAGAGTGGTTTGGCAGGGTTAGGAACACTCATCCACAAACTATTCCTCAAAAAAGCTGAAAGTTTAAGAACAACAGCCTCAATGTTATGCCCTCCTTCTGTCTGCTTAATGTTCTAAATTCTAACCCCAACACCTGCAAAAATATCACTTACATGATGGAGCTTGGTTTTCCATCTCTATAAGGACCATCATTTATTGGGCTATTCCTATATGTTAGGCACCACAGTTAGCATTTTCCTTACATGGTTTCTTTAATTACTTAGGTAATTAATGAACAGTAGGGCCAATCCTGAAAGGAGGCGGAGGCAGGGATGGAATTGAGATCCAGCAGCGTTTAAAGCCCATGATTTCAAACCTAACACTTACTACGCCCCCTGGGCTTGGAGTGAAGAGTGGGTGAGAGGCCTCCCGAGCTCTGCTGGGAGCCTGAGGCTCTGCAGCACCCACAGCCCCTGCTTCCGAGGGGAGCTGGACCAGCCCTGACATCCTGGTCGGAGGCAGAGGCTGGAGCAACGATTTGCTCTCACAGAAGAACAGGATCGGAGCAAAAAATTCCAACAAGACTAGAGTTTCTTACTCAATTGTTGATTAATGCACTGCGATTTACCATGTTTAAGACACTAACAAATGTAAGAGTCACCATTTTGGGTTATCACTAATAAAGAAAAAAATGATATTAACATACCAATTTCAAACATGTTAAAAATGTTTTTAAAAAGGTGTATCTTAGAATTAATAAACTGTGGTCTATATGAAGGGCAATTTGGTTTTTTAAAAAAAACAAACACACCCAGAATAATAAGCAATCAGAATTACATTTTTTTAAAAGAAAGTAAACACCAGTTTTTAATAATTTAAAGTATCTTTAAAACATCCTTTAGAAAATTTCCAATAGGTCAAAATAATTATGGCCATTTTGTTAATTTTTTACCTCTAAAATTAATACACTGTGCATGGTACAAAAAGGTAGAAGAGCTGTATGTTTCTGTATGAAATTTTATTAACATGTTTGATGCCTGCAATATTTTAAAAATGGGTGAGCACTGTTTCTATGTTAGAGCTAATTTCTTTAATAGGTCAGATAAACTGTTGTCCAATTTAATCTAATACTACAAGGCATTCATTACATGTAAAAAGAATAACTTGTGTGGCTAACATATTTCCTTTTAGAAGTGCTTCCTTCCAAAATTCAACCTTTAATTTTCAGAAAAACCTAGAGAGGTTTTTATTCATACTTATAAATCACAGTTCTTTCTAAGCCCCATAAATCTCTTAATATCATTTCCAATCTAGAAACTGCTGTAGTTACTGTTTTATATAAACTAAACTATCTAATCCATATTTGATGTTTTTTATGAGAGTAGAATTTTCAAGTATAAATGCTGATGTATTTTACTTTTTTCCCTTATTTCCACAGTTACAGAAGTACTCACTTCATATTATCTTTTAGGACATAATGTATGATTATGCTTCCAAGTCTATAAAAATCAATAAGATATAAGTTGAAACATAAACAGGTACAAGTCTCACAATTCCATTTACAGAACTCACAAATAATCTCCCTGAAATATTGCCATCGCCATTCTAACAGAGCCTATAACTCCGGCGAGTTTATGTTACTGCTGCTTTTACCGTATATTAGCATACATTTCATGAAAGCCTTGAGTTGCTGAAAAATCTCTCTATATCATATCATAGATGCTTTACTTTGAAAGCACAAAATCATGCCAACTGTAAAATGCTGCATAGCTATGTCTTCCCAGTGCTGTTACCTTCCATTCAGCAAGTCAAAAATAGTCTCCTTTTTTTCTGATAAAGAGGCTGTGAACCGCTCACTCACCAGTGGAAAGTTCCCTAAAGTTTCACTGGCATGTTCAACAGTCCCTTCTATTGGGCTGTTGAAGTAATTAACTCCTGATTTCACACACACACACAAAATAAAACAAAATGCTCAACAAGCATTTATGACTGGCTGATTCAACCTTTTAATGCTAGATAAACAGAACTTTAAGAGTTACCTTTAATTAAGAAAAAATTTATTATAAACAACCCCAGGACTTACAAATTTAATTAGAAAAAAAATCCAATCCTTTAAGTGAACAAGTTATGAAAAATGTAAGTCATCCCAGTCCCTCTCAAATAATTATCTATAACAGATCTAGAGAAAAACCTGCTTTAATTAGAGCATGAAATTACATAGTGCAACGTTTCACATTTTCTGGCCGACTGGTATCATATAATTTTAAAGCTAGAAGATACTTTACAGCCCACATCAGCCATTTCCCTCTTTATAAAAGAAACCAAAGCCCAGAGGACTGAGGTCACAGTGAAAAGAGAGGCGAATTCGAATCCAAAGTCTCTTGACTCCATAGTCCAAAATGTGTCCCTTTCCCCATGCTGCCTCAATGACAGTAGATTCAAGGGACCAAAGAAAATGGTTCATGAAGAAGAAGAAATAACATGGAATCCAGAAAACTGAAACCAAATTTACAGCAAGTCTTAGAATAGTCCTCTTTATACCTTACACAAAAAGATATGGTTATTTATCTTAATTAGAAATTTAAGTAAAAGTAGTTGGGGACCTCACGTCTAGTTTCTGAGAATAGGAAAAATTGCCCACCAAACCTGCAAAAAGACTAGCAAGTTAAACAGATGTGTACAGAGAGATGAACTTACATCCACGTGAAGCCAGAGGCCGTGCCTCTCACAGACATCCGCTATTTCATCCAGAGGGTCAAACGCGCCCAACACAGTTGTGCCCGAGGTGGCACAGACCAGAAATGGTGCTGCTCCCTGCGGAAAGGACCCACACATGAGAATTGTCACCACCACCTCTAAATGTGTCCTGTACTAAGGTGGTAATTATAAAGGTTATAATATATCCAGACATGTATTTGGTTCTTTTGGAGATGATCATTAATTCAGTGACTGTTTCTAAACTTTTCCACACATAGCCTTGTATTATAAGTAAGTTAAAGAAACTGGGGAAATGCTATGACAATAGTAGTCCTTGGTCCCAACTCAGTATTTTTAGTCTCATTTCTTTCTACAGCATTTTTTGCTCTTAGCTTTCCCAGATCGAAAGTAAATAACCTCGTCCACATGGGCAAACTGGCATTGGGTATGATCCCCAACTCCTTGGGAAGGTTCATGGGGCAGGAGGACATGGGACACATGCAGAGAGGAATGGTAATTCCAGCCACCCAGCCAGCACCTTGGCCCCATGGGGGACCTGGTGGGGACTAGGTAGAGGACACTCCATGAGGTTGTTTCTGAGAGATCCATCCCAGCATGTCTCAGAGGTGTGTTACTGGAGGGAGATTTTTCAGACAAAGGTGGGGGGGGGGGGGGCAACGAGCAGCCTAAGGTTCTAGAGCACCCGAGGAATAAGTGCCAAGAACGCTTACTGCCCATTAAATTCATTCTTACCTCCATTTAGGATGGAGTCATTTTCCCCCTCAGTTTTATCTTGAACTGCAGTTGTTCTTACAAAATATGTTTATGTCTCATTTTACTGTCAGGAATTGTGTCACTTGAACCAGACTCACTCCAATGTAGCTGACCACTGACAGAAACATTCTTTCTCAATGGAAAGCGGGGCAGAACAAGGACACTTGGTCCACATCTCAAAATTGAGATGCCTAAGAAGCAAAGTGATGGTGCACAATGAATCCATAGTGCCACTTAGGCGGACTGTTGTGACCCTTGTAACCTAATCCACCCAAACTTCTTAGAGTGGGGCCAGTAGGTGACAGCGTCTCTGGGGGGAACCACGGGCTTCGAGAACTCTTCCCTGCCCTCAGCTATCAACAGATCACATCTCTGTCATGTCAGTGACCCAAAGGAAATGGGACCAGGTTTATATCAGTCATTAAAAGCAATAAAAAAAAGTAATTTACTAAAACCATTTACAGTGTCTTTAACACTTCAGATTTTCCTCATAAACTATATGACATCCTGACAGAGGTGAGAAAACACCTATGCGAGCTATCATAGCGTATTAATGACTTTTCCTCACCTTTGAAGCATTCCAGCTATAAATATCAGTCCCTGAAATTAAACTTTTGCCGTCTGAATTGAACCTTCCAGATTCTTCCTTTCACACATCTCAGGTGATGAATAAGAAAATTCAGTGGAAACGGCACTGATGGTGTGCTGACAATGAGCTGCTTTCCCTAAGAAAGTTTGTCATTTCGAAAGTCACAGGCAAAAATGCTCCCAAATATTCAGCGGTTACACTGTTTTTCTCTCCCCAGAAGCACTTCAGAGCGTCGGCTGCCTCTGTGGTTTTCAACATCAAGTAAAGGTCGCTGCTCAACAGATTTTTAAGGGATTGTGGCTGGCCAGGGAATTGAATCCCAACAGAAAAAAAAAGTGGCAGCACTATTTCCTACATCTGAAACAATCCAAGTTAAAAGCTTGAAACACAACAACTAGGCCTGACGCTACTGAGAAAAAGAAACTGGTGGCCGGGTGTCATTATCTCAGAACGGATGCGAGGCTTGTCCTTGGTGAATCGAGGCTCCAGCCGTAGCCGACTTGAAAGAAAACCGAGGAGACAAACCAACTCTCACCCCACTGCTCTGCTTTTAAATGCGCCTAAAGCAATTTCTACGTTTGAAAAACTTCTCTTTTCAGGTTCTCAACGTTAGACTATGTCAGTTTCGTGCACTTTAATTGTGAAAGCAAACCAAAATTTACACAATGAAAATCATATAATTGTAGTGGGACAAAACCCATCGAATATGCTGGAACATTAGTTCTTAGTGATACTAAAAAAAGATTTGACTATCTTTAGGGGATGCTAGGCAACTGACTCAAAAGTCTGAAAATTAGTAAATAAGGGGAAAGAAGAAAACAGCTATCCTGCCTTGCCTGTGAAAACTGTTTCCTTAGGGAAACCATATAGGGAAGAGGGAAATTTTTCTTTATAGTAGTATGCCTGCCAATAAATGAAGGAGGAATGAGAGAATAAATTAGAACATCGCCTAATGAAACTATGGATCCAGACAAGGATCATCGGTGGCAGGAAAATCCATGAGGTGAGGCGGATGCCGAGCTCTATGACGGGTGGGCTGGCAATACCAGGACCCACCAATCAATGTGATCACAGAAAGAGTCACGAGATGCCTCCTGATGGAAGGACAGGACTTGCCCATGAATAATTCCTGGCAGAATTTCCAACCTGAATCTCACCAAGTCTCAAGATCTAACTGCCAAATTAAAAGAAATATAGAGAACAGATGGGTGGTGCAGAGGAGGGGAGCACTTAAGAGTCTCAAATTTGTGATGTGATCTACAAAATTCATAATGTGGAAAACTACCATGCTAAAGGATTTGGTTTCTTCAACAGATCAATTGCAAGTGTAAAAAAAAAAAAAAAAAGAGGAAGGGGAAGCTATAGATTAGATGAGATTTGCATTATGAATTAATCAAATGCAACACAGAATCCTTATTCAAATAAACCAACTATTTAAAAGAGGGAATGGGAGAAATTTTAATATAGAGTGGATATTTGATGACACTAAGAAGTTATTTCTTGTAATGGTATTACTTTTTTTTTTTTTTTTAAAGAGAGGATGTATCTTTTATAGATATACTGAAAGGTTTATATGTCAAATGATGTGAGTGGGAGTTGTTTCAAACTAATCAAGTGGTGGTGGGAGGGGATGGGGTATAGATGAAACAGAATGGAGCATGAGCTAATGATTGTTGAAACTGAATAATGGGTATACGGATGCTCATTATATTAGTTTTATATTTATTTGATATTTTCTATAATAAAAAGTTCAAAATTCAAGGAAGGAAGGGAAAGTAGGAGGGAGGGAAGGAGGAAGGGAGGAAGGGAAAAGAGAGGGAAGGGGGAGAGGAATGAATGAATGAATCATATCAACCGTACAAAAGGCACAATCAATATTCCCCACCAACAAGTATTAATGACATTAAGGAAGTTCTTTTTGATAGCAACTTCTGTAGAAAAAGATAAAGCTAGATTTAAAAATTATAGAACTAGGATTCAATAGCTGCAGTTCACAGCAGAATAAGCAGATTGTAATCTAGAATTTTACCCAAGTCAAAGAAATCTGATCATCTCTACCACCAGACAACTTCAAGTCCACTTGTCATTGGAATGTTTTTTAAAAAATAAGACAAATGTAGATCTAAGGACACACCAGAAGCCAATACATCTTCAATAAAGGCAAACATTTTAAGTACAGATTTTTAAACCAAATACAATAACCTAGCATGCTCTGGTAAGGTGATTTTTTATTTAAAAAAATTAAATATGAAGAGTAAAATAACAGAAATATAATATCAAAACTAAAAAAAAATAACCCATCTTTTCTTAGAATGTGAAATCCTATGAGGAAAGAGATACTTACATCCCAGCTCGGAAGCTGGGCTTTCCATTTCTCAGCAGTCGCACCTGACTTTGTTGCTACCTATTGGAAAGTTACAGGAGAATAGTCTGGAGCTCTGTTAGCAATGAGGACTGCGGTGGGATGGGAGGGAAGCAATAAAGAAGTAGGTGCACCTAAGCCAGCAGGTGTTCAGTCCAAGAAGCAAGACTGCTGGCACCAACACGGCGACACACCTAAAAAGCAGGTGTCAGAGTCAGCCCTAGCTAAAGTATAGCAGGTGACCATGGTCAGGGTCAGCCCTAGCTAAAGTACTGCAGGTGGCCATGGTCAGGGTCAGCCCTAGCTAAAGTACTGCAGGTGGCCATGGTCAGGGTCAGCCCTAGCTAAAGTACTGCAGGTGACCATGGTCAGGGTCAGCCCTAGCTAAAGTATAGCAGGTGACCATGGTCAGGGTCAGCCCTAGCTAAAGTACTGCAGGTGACCATGGTCAGGGTCAGCCCTAGCTAAAGTACTGCAGGTGACCATGGTCAGGGTCAGCCCTAGCTAAAGTATTGCAGGTGGCCATGGTCAGGGTCAGCCCTAGCTAAAGTATAGCAGGTGACCATGGTCAGGGTCAGCCCTAGCTAAAGTATAGCAGGTGACCATGGTCAGGGTCAGCCCTAGCTAAAGCACTGCAGGTGACCATGGTCAGGGTCAGCCCTAGCTAAAGTATAGCAGGTGACCATGGTCAGGGTCAGCCCTAGCTAAAGTACTGCAGGTGACCATGGTCAGGGTCAGCCCTAGCTAAAGTACTGCAGGTGACCATGGTCAGGGTCAACCCTAGCTAAAGTATTGCAGGTGGCCATGGTCAGGGTCAGCCCTAGCTAAAGTATAGCAGGTGACCATGGTCAGGGTCAGCCCTAGCTAAAGTATAGCAGGTGACCATGGTCAGGGTCAGCCCTAGCTAAAGTATAGCAGGTGGCCATGGTCAGGGTCAGCCCTAGCTAAAGTATCGCAGGTGGCCATGGTCAGGGTCAGCCCTAGCTAAAGTATAGCAGGTGACCATGGTCAGGGTCAGCCCTAGCTAAAGCACTGCAGGTGACCATGGTCAGGGTCAGCCCTAGCTAAAGTATAGCAGGTGACCATGGTCAGGGTCAGCCCTAGCTAAAGTATAGCAGGTGACCATGGTCAGGGTCAGCCCTAGCTAAAGTATAGCAGGTGGCCATGGTCAGGGTCAGCCCTAGCTAAAGTATAGCAGGTGACCATGGTCAGGGTCAGCCCTAGCTAAAGTATAGAGGTGACCATGGTCAGGGTCAGCCCTAGCTAAAGTATAGAGGTGACCATGGTCAGGGTCAGCCCTAGCTAAAGTACTGCAGGTGACCATGGTCAGGGTCAGCCCTAGCTAAAGTATAGCAGGTGACCATGGTCAGGGTCAGCCCTAGCTAAAGTACTGCAGGTGACCATGGTCAGGGTCAGCCCTAGCTAAAGTACTGCAGGTGACCATGGTCAGGGTCAGCCCTAGCTAAAGTACTGCAGGTGACCATGGTCAGGGTCAGCCCTAGCTAAAGTATAGCAGGTGACCATGGTCAAGCCTGGCTTTCCCCAGCAGCAGACAGGTCACCTTTAATACATCCTGGCAGCTGAGAAAGAGAGAACGTTCTGCCAAAGTTGAAATATTAGTCCCAGACCCAATACAGGATGATGGTTATGAATGGGCTTTGGGGGGAAGTAACCTGGGCGGATGGGTTGATCAAAAAGCCAGGAATGGTTCTGAATGCAACCAGAGACCACTGGTTTGGCCTGCAGAATTCTCAGTTTTGTAGGAGAGTGGCTGCGGGGGGCCCTGCTAGACAGGCTGCGGTCATCTTTTAAGGATCATTCTAGGCATGAATCCTGAATAGGGTGATGTCATGTTTTAACAGGCTCTAGCCACCTGGAATGAGAACATCCAAGAAACTGCACAGAACATGAAAAGCCAAGCACCTGGAAATAGAGCGTCTATAAATAAGTTACCCTATTTTAAGTCTAGCTTGCTGTCTTCTCTGTCCTACACACAGAAATGGGCCTGACTGCTTGCGTTCCTTCCCTGGCACTCTCCCCCTCACACCAAGATCCATGCATATGTTTTCTTTCCCTCTTTTTCTTTCTCCCCACTCACCTTTTTTCGGGCTTGCACGATTTGCTTCTCCAGTTCCTCAGGTATCATCTTACCTCTAAGAGACACAGATTTGAAACGTCGGTTATGTTTAGCTGTGAACACACATTGGTGCTGCTTTTTTAAAAGTATGAATTTCCCCCTCCGCCCACCAACCTACCGAATCTTGTCCCCATTACCTTCCATCTGTTTCCACAAAGCAAATATTCTCTGTACCAATCCCAAGAAAGGAGGCTGCCTTCTTCATGGAGTAATGACACTGAATTAAAAGGGGCAAAGGGGAAGGAAGAGACATGAGTATGCAGCATGAAAACACTGTTGCTTGTTATCAAAATGGGCGTAAGTTATATGGCTGAGCCCAGTCTTTAAAACGTTATTGCATAAAAGAAAAAAAGAGTGGTAATTTAACTGAGCTCCTAATTGTAGTGGTTGAGAACACTGACTTTGGCTGGAGTCAGAGGAAAGCAGGATTTAATTTTAAGTTTTCCCAGTTACAGCTATGGAAACTTGAAGAAATAATGTACACTCTCTAAGTCTCAATTTGCTGATCTATGAAGTGGGCATGTCGATGCCTACTCCATTTTTGTCACAGAATTCAATGGGCTAATATATGTAAAGGGCTTAGCACAGAGCCTGGCATATGGAACAAACCTAGGGGCTGGAGGCTACTGCTTCCCATAACACTGAGAAAAGTTCCTCTTTATGCTACTCATAAGACTCAGTATTAATGAAAAGAGAATCTAGCCTACTGCTGACTCAAAACCCTCTAAGGAGTGGGCAAGACTCTGTCTCAAAAGTTATAATCGCAGATCACAGAAGAATTTCATTATTTTCAAGAGCAAACAATGGATTATAAATGCTGATTTGACACTTGACCAATCTTGTTTAATATTGAATGTAAGACTGAAGCTAGGCACACTGGAGTGTGGCTAAATCATAATAACAAAGGTAATAATAATTTATGGACACATTACGTTGTGCAGCCCTGGCAGGAATGAGGCTAATGGCTCTGGAATTAGGTCTCATCTATTTCTTATTGGAAATAGTAGTATATGCTCTAGATTATTGCACTTTTCCCCCTACTACATAAAGCCCATAAAATAATTAGCATTCAAACATTGGAGATGTCAGTCTTTATACATTAGTGTGGACAGGTGGTCAATTAATTCTTTTTCATGCCAGAAAAATGAAGGTGCTAAAGGACATTATTGTACCAAAAAAAGCCTCGGTAATTTAATTTGTAGGTATGAATACATTAAAAGAGTAGTCATGCCTTCACACTTAACTTGATACATTCCCTCAAATGTGGTAATTTTTTTTCTTCTTTTGTCAAGAGAGTTTTATTGGAAGCTCTTTTTTAAAAAAAACTCTGTAAAAATAAATGCAGAAGTAACATCATCAGGAAAAATGGAACCATCCTAAGTAATTAATTTCCAAATGTCAAATAGAACCTGCCCCAAATGCCTGTAGGATGCATTCATTTCAGGTGGTTGCAAGAACATATGCATATTGAGGAGTAATGATGCACATGAAAACGTAATTTTTTCTCTACCTGCTACATCAGCCCACCATAGCTAAGATGACAAAGCTAAGGCCAATTAATTCTCATCTGGGGCCCCGGCAACCAAACAGCGATTGATTTCATAGTGACAAATAGTAGCCTCCCCCACTGACATCTGCCAGTAAGAAAAACCACACTGTTTTGCCCTTAGAAATAACAAAATATCCCCAACCAATAAATCTGCTGCATAAAACACTGGCGATCAGAATAAGAATATCCTCCATGGAGCTATCTTTAGGTACCTCGAGGCAAAGGATAGCCCAATGTCAATCTCAAACGCAGAGGGACAGATTAGAAACGGTCTGCAAAGCTGAAGTCTAAACATCTGAAAGCATCAGAGGAGGAAAAGAGCCCCGGAAGGGGAAAAAAGAGAGAGGGTGATGCTTCAGACGCGGTGGGTAGTTGCAAAGAAAGGGAAACCTAGGAGGCTGGAGTTCAGAAGTAACAGCTGCATTTAGAGACACACGGTGGCTGCTCCCCTCGCTGGCACGAGATAAGTCAGCTGTTCTCAGGCCCCGTCTCCCCCCAGGTTTCGTCTGTCTACAGAAGACGCAAAACTCTCAGCGGGTGTTCGCTTCTATAAAGTTGAAACAGCCGGTGCCTACATGAAAGACAGATTGCACTGAAGCTCTCCTTTCTGGTTCCAGCAAGGATTTTTTCCTGTGACCTTGGATTTCTCAATGAACCACTGCTTTCCCTCCACCCGTAGGTGGTGTTCTGGACGCTGGGACTCCTTCTAGTGCTGCTCGTGTGATGCTCAAATTGGCTCTGGGTGGCGGGGAGCGCGGTCTGTGACTGTGGGATGTTAGGGGCGGGAGACAGGGAGCATTGCTCTGAGAGCACTCAGCTGGTTCAGCTCCTAAAGCAGCAGGGCCGGAGGCCAGGTGGACCGCTCTGTGCCCTGCACGGCAGCCTGGGCGCCCGCGTGCCCCTGGAGAACACCCGCGAGAGCACCCAGACCCGGGTCAGTCTTGCCTAAGAAGCAGGGCCGGGAAGAGGGGGAGTGCATGAGGCACCTCGGGTGCCAAGCTAAGGCGCACGGCCCTGAGACAGGTACCCCAGCGTCTCACTCGGCTCACCCCAGCCTCCATCCTGCTACAGAGGAACTAGCACAATTGATCGCTGGCCTGGGAGCAAAATGAGTTTCTTTCCTTCCCTCACTTTGTAGTGGCAAATGAGCACTATTTTATGTTAATTCTCCAAATCCAAATTCTCCAAATTTGAATTGCCAACCCAAGATTTCTAGAAATTCAAGGAATTCATATTTAACTGCTAATCAAGCCACACAGTTATTACTTTCCCTCCTCTTTGGTTCCTATTTAGTGCGGAGAGCTACCTTGGATATGTTGACAGTACAGGGGTCTCTGCCATGACCTTCTAGGTCTCCTTCAACAGCTGAATTACAGTCAGGGCCTGAAGTATGCAAAAACGCCTTCAGTGGTGGGTACATATCTTCTGCATTTGATGGTCCAAGGCAGAGGTGCAGTAACTACCCTGGTTAATCTGGGGCAGCCTAAAAACTGGGAAAGGCGGGCAACCTAACAAGCAATACAGGAAAGTAACCACAGGGCCACAGGGGAGGTGGTGCAAAATAGATGAACATTAGTGCTTAATGAATTGATTTGCTGTAATAAATGGTGAAGATGGCCATGAAATATGAATTAAAATAATGCAAATGCTATGACCTGCGTCGCTTTAGCAGAGCAGGTAAAAGAATGAGCTACAAAGTGGAGTCTGGATGGGTGGGGTGAAAACCCAGGGTGCTTTGAAAATGAAATGTATTTCAATAAACAGAGCCTTTATAACTATTCAAAGTGTGTGTATACATTTTTGGGGACACCCTATATATATGGGTAGGGCTATAGTGTGTTCGAAGTTATGGAATTTTTCTGTGGGATTCACATTGTTACGTCAAAACTCAAGTGGGTAAGCCCCCAGTGTGACGGTATCAGTTAAGATTAGGTCATGAGGGTGAGATTAGTGTCCTTATAAGAAGAGGGACACAGAGAGATCTTACTCTGTCCACAGCACGGACAGAGGAAAGAGCATGTGAGCCCACAGAGGTCTACGAGCCAGGACATGGGTTCTCCCCGGACACTGAATCTATCAGCAACTTGTCCTTGGACTTCCAGCCTCTAGAATTGTGGGAAATAAATGTCAGCCACTCCATCCATGATGTTTTGTTACAGCAACCTGAATCACTAACTACACCTGTGTTACTGATCTTTCCTATGCATAATCTTTATTCCAGGCTTTTACAGAATTTCTTCCCCCTTTCCAGGGCAATTATTCAAAAAAAAGGCTTTAGCAAGTTTTAAATCAAATGAAGAAGGGAAAAAAGGCAAAAGTAAAAGCACTGAGCTGGTAGTAGGGGCCTTATTTAACCAGCTCTCCTAGGCATGGAAACAGAAATTCAAATGCAGGAGAGACTTTGCATTTCTGGTATGCGAGGGTTCCTCAAACTGAAACGCCAAGGGTTGGAACCCACAGAGGAAAGCTCTACTCCATAATAATCCCAAATAACCAAGTATTTTTCCCAGATGTCCATCTTCTCAAGTATTCTTCTCTTGCTACAGAAACAATGTCTCATGAAGAAGTTCCTTGGGGTGGTGAGTGAAGAATCGCAGACTAGATTATTCCTTCCAGGTTCTTCCCAACACCCAAAGCCCACTTTGCACTTAGCGCTGAACTAACCAGAGCAAATGTCAGACAGGACAGGAGGAAAATGTGGGGGTGGCCAGGTTTTCTTCCCCTGCGTACTTCTTTGTACGATCTGTCCTTTGCAATAATAAAGTAGCTTTTGCTCTTGAGGGAAAGTAACAGATACAGGAAAGCCCAGCTGGCAATAACAGGGAATTTTCAGATTTTGCCACCTCATGTGTTGGACAGGAGACCGAGGATTAGTGCAGAAGGGACAGAAGGGACGCTCTTCCTGCCAGGGGCGTGGGGAAGACACAGCGGTGGAATGGACAGAGGTACCCACTGGAATCACACAAAAATAGAAAAGTAAAAAAGAATATTTTCCAGATAGTCTATCTATTCTATCCACATGATTATAGCTGGATCATTCTCCTCCCACTAATAATAAGAGATAATATTTCTGTCTGTCTTTTATGTGCCAGACGCTACTTTACATGCACTGATTTATTCAATCTTTGCAACAACCCTCTAACTGGTGACCACTAAGCTCATGTGGCTGTTGCGTTGCTTTAATGGCCCAAATTGTTCACTGCTCCCTGTGTCCATACCCTTTGCCAGATGGCTTTGCAGCAAATCTCCTTAAGGAGTAGAGCATTTTTTCACTTCTTGGATCTGGGTTCCTACACTTGACCTAGCTTGCCAAGAAAATGAAGGCAAAATGTCAAGGACTGAGCCTAGGACTCCAGAGTGCCAGTACGGTTCCATGCTGTGTGTTTCTCCTGGTACCATTGCCATGAGAACACAGCTAGACTACCCTGGTGGAGGGTGAGAGACAATGGAGCAGAGAGGACTTGCTGGAGTGTCCCAGCCACGCCACTCCTAGATCAGCCATTGGCCAGCCAACCCCCAGACAGGTAAGGGTGCCCAGCAAGAGTAGATGAACTGCCCAGATATCCCAACCCTTGTCAGCAATAATATATATAGTTCTATGCCACTGGGTTTTGGGATAATTTGTCAGATATAAGAGCTAACTGATATGCTCTTTTTTTGCAAACTAGGAAACTAAGGCACAGAGGAGTTAATCAACTTACCCAAGATCACTCAGCTAGTAAGTAGTAGAAATAGAAAATGAATTCAGGCAGCCTAGTTCAAAACCAATGCACCTATCCACAATCAGAACCCTATTTAAGTGGAGAGTGAAATGAGATAGGGGATCGTGGCAACATCCAATTGTGTGTGTGTGTGAGAGAGAGAGAGAGAGAGAGAAAGAGAGAGAGAGAGAGAGATGTTCATTATTACAGAATATATTCCTTTCTTCTTGAAAAGTCCTTGTGTTATTCTTAGCAATCAATTTCATAAGGAAATGCGAGTAGATGACACAGCTGAGATCAGTATCAATCATCTGAGTTCTAATAAATGAGATACTCGAAGAAGAGAGACAGAAAGAGATAGCACTTTCAAATGAAATGTTCTCTCTTCCTAAAGAAAATATTACAGACTATAAATTTTAAATAAAGGTGATGTACCAAATTGGGTGGTCTATATCACACCCATCCGAATTTCTTTTGAAATGAAGTACGATGCCGTACGTAGGCATGTTAGTCGCACAGAGAAGATGAAAGCGCATCGGGAGTCCACAAACAAACAAGCCCTCCTAAATAATGCATTCTCAGAAAATCTATATCTCATATCCAAAATGATTGTTTACCTCTGCAGATGCGAAAAGGATTAATCTTGGCAACCCGGACAGCCCCTTTTCCTTAATATCAGGACAATATTTGTATCTGGCTAAATTCATGGCGTACATATTGGACACTGAACCACCTGCAGAAACAAAATTGAAATGGCATATTTAAAGCACGAGGTGATAGCTCCCTATGGGCCGACGACAGTGGAAAGCATAAATGGCTGTGGCTGCCCTGGTCTAATGACAAATCGCTGGGAAAGTCATCTGAACACCGCACTGCCCACCCCATGACTCTTACATGCTTCCTAATCCAATTCCTGCAGTTTCCAATCTCAGCAAAGTGAGAAGTTTGGGCCTATTCTCTCATTCCAGAATTTTCCCAGCTGAAGTTTCATTCTATGAGCTCTGTATGTAAGTCTCCATAGTCAATAATATTTTATCTGTCTGTTATCTGATCAATAAAATGACAATACATGCCCATCTCTGCTTCAAAAAAAGGGGGGGATTGTAGGATAAATAAAATGTGATTTAGGAACTTTCTCGGGTAAAATTGATTTAAAAACCTAAAAACCTTCCCTTCCAGATTCCCAACAGCAGGCAAATTCATTAGTGTCAGGTATAAATCCTAAATTGTAGGTAGCTCATTAGTTTAGCACTTGTGTCATTTATTTAGCATTTAGGTAAAATATTATCATTCTGGAGAAGGCATGAGCTAGTCTCCCTAAGTAGCATTATGAATATCCAACTTTCTGTGATGTGCAAATCTTCAAGGAGTTGCTTTTCATATAACACATTGGAAGAGAGATGGCAATAACTAATTGTACTTACCTGGGTTAAATATTCCATCCCCTTCTTTCCAGCCAATAAATTCAATCATTTTCTTCAGAACCGCTTCTTCCACTAACAGAAACACTGGGGACACCTCATACGTATAACTAGACAGATATAAAAAATACTTCACTTCTATGACTAGAGTCGAACCATCCCTTTGTTGTCCCAAGAAATGCACAGAGTTTTATTAAACCAAGTGGCTGTTGAAGTGTAGGTAGAGACTTTGGAAATTTATCCATTGGACATAGAGAAATATGTAGTCAGTGATGGTGCTAGTCATGGTTACATAAATAGCAGGTGGCCTTAGGGATATGCAAGCTACTGCAGCAGTCTTAATTTACAGAAAAGCTTCAATTCCGTTAGGAGAGATGAAGGCAGTGCATCTGGATTCTTTGCATTAGTCATGAGCAGTGGCCATTTTACCCTTTGGATGATGCTCTGAATGCTGGCTAAAGAAAAACCATTGTCATGGTAACCAGGTTTTATTAGGTTATTACCATGAGCACCCTAACAGTCAGCTCTAGATATTCTACATGGAAACAACCCATCCTGGATTAGAGCTTCCTCCATCACACTCCTGTGTTTGTACAAATGTGAAGTGCTCTATGTGACCTCTCTCATTATGGGGTGATTTTACTGCAAAGCACAACCCAGATCCCCTATAAATGAAGGATTTGTTGCCTCAGGCTGGAAGACTGTAGTCAGAGAGCATTGCTCAGTTAACCCCTTCCTTAGCTACAGCGAGCCACCTTCCCCAAAGTCAAACACTTTCCTGTGGTGGTCTATACCTGATGATTGGTCCACCTGGAGGTATAAAGGCCTGGCCATGTGGGCCCAACTCTAGACCAATCTAAAGGGCCATTGTAGCTCCAGAGATCTCCATGGGGTCAGCCTCTTGTCATTGAGCCTGCATGGCAGCTTGACTCCTATCTCTCCTTCCCCTCCTGTCACCCATGTTGATCCCAAGGATATTCCTTAATAAACAGCTTGCTCACTGAATTCCATCTAGAGCAGCTTCCCAAGGAACACAACCTGGGATATAACCATGCCTAGTTTTTCAATGTCTGAGTCTCTTCTTTCTCCAAATAACTTGAGGGTGACTAAATATCTATAACCTCCTTCTCTAACAACTGAGTGATTGCATTAAATTGTATCTGAATATATATGGACTCTAATTATGTAAACTAAACAGACACATTCAGATTTATCGTCACAGAATTTAATACAATTATTTTAACATCTGGAAGGGAAAACTTTGGGAAGAAGGAAATAAAAGGACAACTACTATGTATCATCTCCCTATGTGCCAACCACTCTATAGACATGTCATTTTACAAGCAATCTAGGTTCTACTTTTCAATCATGCTAGGAAACCAGTTTATACATATCAAAATGTGGGTGGGAAAGTATATATGTTTATGCATACCTAAAATATAAGAGAAATAATCATTTATTTTCTTGTAAGAAAAAAAATTAATACTAAATTTGTCTTTGAAAACTAGCTCAACTGTAAACCCAGGAATAGACCTAGAGGTGGAGGGCAACATAGAATGTTCTCGTGGCTTGGTGACATCTGAATGGATTGTTCAGCTGAGCAGAAATTCAATACTTCAAAAACCTCTAAAGATTTCAGTTAAAAAACTCAGATGAGATGTTAGAAAACCCAGGATATACAAGGAAAGGCTCACAGAAACCATTAACTAGAAATTCATGAAGTAAAATTTCATCTACCTAGAGAAACGCCTCTAATCCGTGTTTGGTGTAGAAGTCCAGTCTAATGATACTTACACACTTGGATTTAACGCTTCCGTCATAAATCGGGCCCCCAAGGAGTAATAATCAAGGCCAGCATACAGCTGGTTGAAAAATCTCGGGTGGTCTGTAAATGTAAACAGAGTATTCATCTACGCAACAATAAAGAAGAAAAAACTATCAATGCTGTACGGCAATAACATAAGTGAATCTTTTAGACAATAAAAGCAGCTGGATACGAAAGAGTATATGCTGCATAATTCCACTGATATGACTCACTATCAGGCAAGGCTGATCTATGGAGACAGCAGTTAGAATTCTGGGTGCCTTTGGGAAGGGGATATTGATTAGAAGGGGTCACAAGGAGCCCCTGGAGTGCTGAGAATGGTTTTTATCTCTATCTGGGTGATGGTTACTTCCATACACGTATATACAAATTCATCGATCTGAGAATTTAAGATTTGTCCATTGTACTGAAAGCAAATTATACCTCAATTTTTTAAAAAGCATTCAAAATTTAATCATGTACAAAGGAAACAAATGTTAAAGACCTATCTCCTAGAGCTTTTTACTGAACAATAATATGTTTCTGAGAGAAACTTGAGGAATCTTTTATGACTTTTGGTTTGCCTGCTCCTTTCTTTCTACAACCCTGACCCAAATCAAAACCCTCAAGAAATGGGTTATTTGAACACTTCTGTATGTGTATCAAACATCAAAGCTTGCGACCTTGATCCTCTGAAGGTATTGATGGCAGTTTCTTAAAGTTCACACGCATTTCTCTCGCCCACAGGATGTTGGCAATGACCGGCCTTTTTACTTTTCAGATTGGACCATTTCTCATAATGCAACTGGCATTATATAGATGGAGCATGACTCATCGTGTATCTGGCATAAACTTTCTGATTCAACTTTTTGCAAAGGCAAGTTGCCTTTAAGACTCAAACAACTTCAGTTCCAACTTTCTATTTCCCCCCTCCTATAAAAGGCTTCGTAAAGGTCCTTGGCTCTACACAGTGTGAAATTTGCACCAAACACCAGGCTAACTGGCTTGACATCCTCCGTCACAGGAAGCCCAGCATGACCAAGAACAGAGATGCAGGAGGTCAATTTCCATCGCTGAGTGTTTGGAAACCATTTCAGTTGGTGACCTCTCATGACAACTTCCAGCATTTGGCTTTAGGTTATTTTCCTCTTTCCACTAGGGGTTCAATGAAAAACAAAAGTATCAAAAGAAAAGGCCTTTTTAAAATAAAACATGGAAAACTTCTTCTAATCTGGCGAAGGAAATCAGACATGGCTGCAAGTAATTTTTAATAAGATTTTTTTTGTAGTTCTGTGTTAATTTATGATTGATTTCCATGGTAACATGATGGAAAATATCCAGTAAACTGAAACATTTACTGCATTCAATGTCATTCTACACTTCTGACATGCACTATAATAATAAGATATGTATCTCTGCTTTTGAAATGCTAAGTGGGTTTCTGATACATACACCAGACTTTCCCAAGGGAACATAAACCAATTATTTTTAGCCAGGATTTTATTATGTTCCTTCCACTAAATTTAGTTTAGTGTCAGAATTCACACAGCATAATGCCTGTATGGTCTTAAGCACTAGATTACCTTTACATCACACTGAGAAATGCATATTTTGGAAAATTATTTCCTTACTTTTAGAACTTGTTCCCTGGGTATATATTAACAGTCAGCTGGAGTAGTATTCAGCACAAAACTGATATCACATTACTGCATTTACAAAGATCACAGTTGTTAAGCACTATTGTGAAGCTATCACAACATAAACTCACCATGTACAGTATCATTTTTTATACCTTCCTAAAGGCTTTTCCTTTTTCGATCCTACTAGAGTTGATAAAATAATTTGGTCATTACCAACTGCCCAGAGTTAATAAAAATGTTCCAAGTCAATATTCCTAGTTATATTAAAGACACACTCTTGAACATGTTTGTTTTTTTTGCACATTCTAGGCCACCCAGATGGAAAATCCCTTACAAATTCTATAATCCAAGTACCATTTGACAGTTTGGACCAATATAAGAAACTATAAGCAGCAGTCATAATATAGGGTCCTGATTATAAATGGAGGAAGGGGAGTGCCAAGGAGCGGATAATATTTATATGTAGCCACTAACACCAACAGTATTGCTATCATTTCATTTTTGGCCTTTACAACAAATCTGAAATAAGGGTTAAATGGAGCATTTAAAGAACATCAGAACCACCATGTTTCGATCCAGGTTTCCCAACCATAACCACTGTCATACTCGGCTTTACCCTGAGGTACATACATGCTAAAGAACATGTAAGAACTTGTTGGAGGTACCGATCAAGGAGGTAAATTCTTACTGGTTTTGACACTGAAGCGTATGACGTCCTGGCAGAGCTCCAGCAGCCTATGGTGCGGCTCTCCGGTGTCTCGCATCTCCAAATCAAGAAGTTGTTTCAGTCGCTCAGGAGGCTGCCATTCACAAACCTGGAGGGTTAGCAATGGACCGGTTAGTGGAGCACCCACGAGATCCAAGTATTGAACGAATGCGGGAAGCATGAACTCTACCCTTGCGAAGCTTCTGGACAAGTGGGAGAGACAGAGATTTAAATGTGCAACCATAGTTTGGCATGAAAAGGGCTGCAACAGTAATGCAGGAGTCATTGAAACAAATGAGGGGCCCCACCTTGGATTTGGAAGGTCAAAGATTCCCTGGAGGCACTGATATCTAGGTTGTTACATAAAATAAGAGTCAAGTGAACAGAGCAAAGATTAGGGGGTGGGGTAATGCAAGGGGCATGCTAGGCCGAAGTAACAGAAAGACATATAGAGGAGACCATGGCGCATGGGAGGAATGAAGTACATTTAGTGTGACTAGAAGATGCGGTTTGAGGAAGGGAGAGGCAAGAATTAAGGTTGGAATAGCAAGTGACTGCTAACTAGTCTCTGCTTATATCCTTGCCCCTAGTCTACTATCAACCTAGCATGGTCATTCCTCTGCTCACATATTTCCAGTGGGTCCCCATATTCTGGAAAGTAAAGCCAAAGTCCATACAATGACCTAAAATGATCCCATATAATCTGCTTCCCCTGCTAGTGTTCCCTTTTAGTCTCATCTAGCACTACTTTCCTCTGGCTGACTCTGCCCTGCCACCCTGGCCTCCTTGCTGCTCTTAAATGCACCAGGCACGCTCCCACCTTAGGGTCTTTGCACCGGTTGTGCCCTCTGCCTGCAATGCTCCTACCCCAAATATCCTTATTGCTAACTTCCTTGCTGCTTTCAAAGCTCTACTCAAATGTCACTTTCTCAACGGCAGCAATCCCGACTCCCTTATTAAAAATCACAAGCTGCACATTACCCCATCTCTATCAATCTCCCCTAACTTTTCTACTCTTCATTTTTCTACAGCACTTACCAACTTCCAACATTTATTACAGCCTGTGTAATCTCCATGAGAGCAGAGATACCAGTCTGTTTGTTCAGTGGTCCCAAGTAACTAACACAGAGCCTGCCACATAAGGGGATGCTCAAATGTGATGAATGAATGAATGAATGAATGAATGAATGAATGAATGAATGAATAAATAAATAAATAAATAAATAAATAAATAAATAAATAAACAATTAAGCAAGGCTCATGTCATGACAGGCTTTATGTGGCATGGTACAAAGTTTGAACTTGGCACTAAAGAAGCCATTCGAATGTTTTGGATGGGGGAATGATATCTTCATATCTGTGTTTTGGATAATAGCTTTTGTTGCTATATGGAGATTCCAAGTAAAATTGGAAACAAAGGTTACTGTAATAAATCAGGCAAGATAAAGTGGTAGGCTGGATGAGGGTCAATACTATAATAATGAAGTATTTCTAGAGATATTTAAAATGCAGCATCAATAGAACTTGGAAATCAATTTCACAGTGAGGATGAGGGAAAGGAATGACCAAGGATAATCCTGAGGTCTCTAGCTTGTAGTTGGTGGTGGTGATAGAGAGAAGCATCTGGTTCTGGGTGGGGTGGGGAGGATGAGTTTTGAGAATATTTAGTCTAAGGATTCTCAGAAGATCCCAAAGGGGTGTAGCAGTTGGTCTGAAGCTCCTGTGAAAGATAAGGAAGAGAGGCTCAGGCATACACTATCATCGTCTACCAGGGTTGGCATGGCTCAGAGAGAACCTACAGCGCAGAGGAAAGGTGCAGGATCTCCCCTGAGCAATGTCAACACCTAAGAAGTGGCCAAAGGGAGAGGAGCTCACGTGTGAGGTGGAGGGCACACTGAAGAGGCAGGGAGAACCCTAGAAGAGTTTAGTGCTTTTAAAACAAAGAAAAAACAATGTTCCAAGAAGGAGAAGATAGTCATCACTGTCCAATCCTAGTGAGAAGCCAAATTAGATGAAGACGGAGAAGCGCTCATGGGTGTTATCAACAAGGAGGTGTTCTTGGCAAGAGCAGTTTGACTTCAGAGGTAGGAGTGGAGGCCAGATTGCTGTGAAGCGAGGGTGTAGGAGGTGAGGAAATAGAGGGAGGGAGGGTAGACAATCTTTAAAAAGTTTGGCTGTGGAGGGGAGGAGAGAGACAGGGGGGTAGTCAGGAAGTGAGGAGACTAAGTGATGGGCGTGGGGGAAACAGGAGGAAATACCAAGTTGTCCAAGAGGTATGAAATTAAACTCTGCTATTAGGACTGCAACAGGCAGAGGTAAATCAGAAGCACCTGGAACAATGGAAAGGATTAACTACCGATAACATGCAGCAACATGGATGAATCTCGAATACATTTTGCTGAGGGAAAATAGCAAGACTCAAAAGGCTACTTGTGATATGATCCATCTATCTGACTTTCAGGAAAAGACAAAAATACAGGGACAGAAAGCAGGCCAAGGGCTGCCAGGGTCTAGAGTCAAGGGGAAGGTTTGACTACAGAGGGGCACAGGGGGGTGATGGAACTGTTCTATATCTTGATTGTGGTGATGGTTACATGACTTTTCAAAGCTCATAGAACAGTACACCAACAAGAGTAAATTTTACTGAATAGAAATTATAATCCTTTTTTAAAAAATATATCTTTTTTGATTTCAGAGAGAGGAAAGGAGAGGGAGAGAGAGAGATAGAAACATCAATGATGAGAGAGTCATTGATCGGCTGCCTCTTGCACACCCCCTGCTGGAGATGGAGCCTGCAACCCGGGCATGTGCCCTGACCAGGAATCGAACCCCGATTGCCTGGATCCTAGGTCAACACTCAACTGCTGAGCCATGCCTGGCTGGGCTATAATCCTTTTTTAAAGGTAGCTGAGAAAGCATGTCTACCAAAGAGAGTAGTACTAGAAGTAATTATCTCATGAAGTGTGGGATGTATAGCAGGTGACTTTATTTTTTTACATTTTTTAAAGTAAAGTTATTGGGGTGACATTAATAAAATTATATAGGTTTCAAGTGTTCAATTCTATGATACATCATCTGTATGTTGCATTGTGTGCCCACCCCCAAAGTCAAATCTTCAATCACTATATATTTGACCCCCTTAACCCTTTACTACCCCTCACCCCCTTCACCTTTTAATGGTGCCCCGTTGGATCTCTGACAAAGTAGGCTAAGTTAGTGGCATAAAAACTTCATCCCCACCCTCCACCCCAACACAGCTCTCCATCTGTGTTCACATGGATAGCCTACACATCTACTATACTGTGACTGACTTGTGGTTCCTTAAATGGTAACTTAGGATCATGAGCCTCCCCTTCTCATCTTATCTCCCACTGGTTCCCTATATGAACCTTTCTTTCTAGGCAAAAAGATCCCCTTGCTAAGTTAAATGCATCTCGTTGTTTTACAACTCTCCACATTTACCTTCTTGCTTTCTTCAACACACAGGGGCTGACTTCTCTCTGCCCATCAAAATCTTCCTTAACCTTCACATTCCACATCAAAGCTCAGAGTGTTCACGCCTCTGTGAAATCCCCAAAGTCGGCCACAGTCACAGAGCATTTATCACATTCTTACGGGGACCCCCTGTTCCCTTTTCCAATGAAAACTTATTCTTCCAATTAGATTATAAATTCAGTTCAAAGCTGAGCCTTTATCTTATTTTTCTTTATATCCCCCAAGGCCAAATGTAATGCCTTACCCATGGCTAACACTCAGTTAATATTTAATGACTGAATAAAGGCCAATTCAAAAAAGCTTACCAGAGGAGCAGTGTGCTCCAAAGTAAAGCAGGGGCAAAATATTTCACAAGTACAGATAAGACTAGAAAATAGGCAATTATAAATATATAATCAGGAAATATCAGTGATTGTGCCTTGAACATTACTAGTCAAAGTTCACTGGGTATTTCAATCTGTCTTGGTATTAGCTTCCCCAAATGCGTTGTGATCAAAAATTCAGAATAAATTCCACTTCACATTCAAAATGTTTTTTTCAAATGACATTTATTTCTAATAGAATTGGAATAAAAATCTCTCTATCTTTCCTATTTGTTGATCCATTTGTTGGTAACTCAATTCCATTATACAAAGTGATCGATGTGAGAAAGGGTAATTTCAGGATTTTCAGGGACATGTAGAGCAGTAGTTAAAGGCACAGGCTCTGAGGCCAGATTGCCTGGGTTTTAGTGCCAGCTCCGACGCTTACTAGCACATGATCCTGGGCAAAGTACTTGACCTCTTTGTGTCTCATTTTCCTTCATCTCTAAAATGGAGTTCGTAAGTAGTACCTGCCTCTTCCTGGGTTTTTAAGGATTAAATACACAAATACATAAGGAGTAGCCC
Source organism: Miniopterus natalensis (assembly GCF_054644295.1). NCBI lineage: Eukaryota > Metazoa > Chordata > Mammalia > Chiroptera > Miniopteridae > Miniopterus > Miniopterus natalensis. Next base: position 12,076,111 of record NC_142095.1, on the reverse strand, counting down.
TTAGAACAACATCTGGCGCATCGTAAGTACTCTTAAGAGTAGATGTTGTTAGTAGTAGTCCCCATATCATTCTGAATCTGATTTTGAGCCTCAATTTGAAATCTTGAACCAATCATTGGTACCAGTCAGAAGTCAGACTTAACAACCAATGATTTCTAACCTAAGCTTAGAGAAGTTCCAGATAAGGACCCTCAGATAAATTTTAAAAACTTTTCACACCCTTTCTACCTTCTGCTTGGTTTTTATTACCTACCTAAACAATGTGTACCAAAAATGGAGAGCAAAGTGTGTTTTAAAGAGTGTATAAATCAGACCATCTAGTTATTCATTCATGTGCTTCAGGGCCTTATAGGCAGAAATTCTGGAGTCCTGACCAATCTCCCAACAAACAGTGGCTGTTAAGAGTTAACCCTTTTAGGAAAGCAGATATTGGGGGGAGGGGGGGTGACTACAAACATTAGTATCTGAGCAGTCCCTTGAAACAAAGGTATAGATGAAATGAAAGTGTGTGCTTCTCATTTCCCTTACATCTAGCCATCCAGATCTGGGGAAAAAACAAAAAACTCTTTCCCATTCCTGGGATTTCTTATAGGCTTTTTTTTCTTTTACCTTCTCATTGACATCTGTAGCCTTCAAAACCACCTCTTCCATTATCAGCCTACAGGCCTCTTCAACAAATTTTTCTCCTGCTCTTGCATCTGTTGTGGGGCCATTTAGTATGACCCCATCCACCAGAACAGCGCTCTTCTTAGTTGGAACCATCTCTTGTTGACCAGTATCTCCTGGAAGCACACAAACAAATTACGTTTGAGAGAGAATCTCATTAGACCACAACAAAACACAGACTAAAAAGTGAATCGCCATCCCAGCTTCAAATGTCATGCCCTATTTTAATACATTTGCAGCATTGAAGCTGAGAGTTTCTTACATGGTGCCCAATAATAGAGACAAGGAAAGAAACTCCTAGGGTCCATTCCTGCAGCATCTTGCTTAGCATTAGGGAGTGCGGAGGAGCTCAAAAAATGTCAATTCAACACATTCTACTCACTCTCACACCTTTCAAACATATGTACGAAAGATCTGGGTAAACACAGGCCCATGTCTATCTCATGAACACACCCTCTCATAATTTTTTAAGGATTGCCATATATTTCCTTTTAATAAGTCATTGCCAAAGAAGAAAAAACAATACCAAAATGTCACTTTTCTTAACTTTCCATCTTAAGCTTATGTTTCAATGGCCCTGCATTTCATAGACAATGCCATGTCCCTGAGAGCCCCTCCCTAAATCTCCTGGGCCATTTCCTACTGAAAGGGGAAGAGGGTTTGCAGAGCAAGAGGGTTTGCATGAACGTCTGTAGCCCTCTAAGCTTCTCAAACTCGCACTTTAGGAGGAAGGATGGAACAGAGCATCTTTAGGACAGCACAACTGCTGGCCAGTGACCAAGGCTGAAAGCCAGCATGGGAATTTACACCTGAGAGTCAAGGCTAGCCCTCCACAAAAATAATTTTGGCAACTGAATCCAGGTATTCAACCAGTGTCTGCTACAAGCTTTAATTTGACTGTTTTCTCTTTTTCTAATTAGCATCTCTCTCCTCTTTTTCAGGTTCATGTGCATTTAGTTGTGGAAAGTGAGAGAAACAAATTTTTGAAAGTATTTTTCAGCACTGCACCTGCTGCAGTGCCTTACTTATACTTTGTAAAACCACCTTAAATATGCAGAGGGTCTAAGGGTATTTCAAATATTTTTATACTTATTGAGGGCTCCAAGAGTATTAACATTTATTGTGTTGCTGAGTCTGTCTTCTCCTCAACATTCAATGTTTTGATAAGATGCTGTGGTTTAGAAACCCTTTCATTCTATTGCTGGCAAACGTAAATGGGGTCCAGGGAGGCAGATGGAGATGCCACGGGACCGGCCCCCGACTGGGGAGAGGTGGGCTCTGCAGACAGAGATCAACCTTTCACCCTGGCCCTGGAGGGTGAACCATCCAGAGCTCCGAGGCCGCCTTTCCCTCCCACCCTTCACGTTCACTTTTCTTTCACTTGAAAGGATGAATTTAACATGGTTTAGGGCCCAATGTCGAAGCAGTGGAATAGAGCTTTAGACTGAAATGCTTTATACCTAAAGGCACTTTCCTCCCCCCTAATTTTTAGGTCCTAAAAATAAACTGGAAAAGAGGGCAATTACTCAGGGAACCTCGGTTATGTCAGTGTGCAGTGCTATTGTTAAGCACACAGAAAAAGTGTGAGTTTTTTAACCTCATTAGTAGGATTTCGGGTTTTTATAACCCAGGGACTGGCAGCCACTCTGCAGCCCTCTCAGAGCAGAGTTTCTCTCTCTCACACACACACTAAAAAATGTGAAACACCCACTTGCAATCAGAACAACAGTCAAACTGGAATTAAAATAATCTGTCTCCACAGTAATCAATTAAGTGCCCATGATTCATACAATTATCTACAAGAAAATACTATGAGAATTGGGTATAGATTATTCCTCTTTTCTTGATAGATACATTTTATTTCTACTGCCAAAGTGATCATGTGACTCTTCCACCCCCGGAATTTTCCCCAATTGGAAAAGACCCTCTGCAGATTATAAGGTGGGTCAAGCTGTGAGCTTTGGGGATGCATTCCCAGGACTTCCAGCCTAACTGCTAGAGTTATAGTGGTTAATAATACAGGCTTTCAATTGAAGCGATCTTCTATGTAGCCAGAATATGACAGCTTTTTAGTACACCCTTCCCTGAAACCATCAAATGCTTAGTCCAAACCACCATCAAATGCTTAGAGATCAGTGCAGCGGCCTGCCAACTAACCCCCCAGCCTCCGCCTGTGCCATGCACGCCATGTGGACTAATCTCAACACAGTAGCTCCTATGTTCCTCTGAAAATATAATTCAAATCGATTGATGACTATTCTACTCAAACCATCCGATGGCCATTTATCTCATTAAACCACAAGTCCAAGTCCTTATAATGACTTCTCAGGCCCTAAATGAGCCCCTTTCCCCATTACCTTTTGGACCTCAAACCTCATCTCTGATGACCGTCCTCCAAGCCACCACTTTGGCTTCTGCAATATTCTTCGACTCTTTCCTTAAACATCAGCTTCTCAGTGAGGCCTTCCTTGATAACCCTACTTAAAAGTGCAACCACTTCTCTCCCCCACCTTCTTTCTCTTCTTTATTTGTTGTTGACTCTAGGAAATGCTCTAAAGAAAATTACCTGAATGACTTGATAGAGTAAGGACAAGAAATTATTTTAGGATCTGGTCAGGGGAAGCATTTCTGGAGAAGAGACATTTGAATCGAGACGTGAAAGAAGAGATGGAGCCAGACATGAAAAAAGACATGAAAAGAGAATCGTTCAGGCAGAAAGAACAGAAAATGCAAATAATCAATAAATTGGCCTCTTAAAGAAATAAAAAGAGATCAGTGTGGCTCAGGTGAGAACATGGAGAATGAAGGAATAAAGTGAGATTTGGAAAGAGAGACAGGGAGCAGATCAGGTAAGGTGTTTTATTTTAAAAGCAACAGGAAGCCACTTAAGGGTTTTAAACAGAAGAGCAGTGTGGTCTGGTTTACATTTATATAAGGTTACTCTGATACCATGTGGATGATGGACTCTCGGAATCAGGTGTGGAAACAGGGATGTTGCTCAGGAGGCTACTGCAGCAGTCCAGGCAGCAGATAATAGCAGCTTTAAGTGGGAAGATAGCAGCGGAGATGTAGCAAAGTGGGAGATATTTTGGTGGTAAAGCCAAGAGGACTTGCTGATAAAGTAGATGTAGGGGGTCAAAAAAACAAAATAATCTAAGGTGACTCTTGGGTTTGGGGCCTGAGACACCAGGGAAATGGTGGGGCCTATCGTGATATGGCAACCACTGGAAAAGGGCAAGTTGGGTAAGTGGGTGGTGAGGCTGAGGGGGAGAATCAAGATTTTTCACTGATTAGTAGAAAATGGTTATGATGCTTTAGATACAAAGGTCATGGCAAGGACATTTGTGACAACTAGTTAGCAACATGAACTGGGCAGAAAAAGGTATGTGTGTATCTTTTTCCAGGAAACCTCAAGAACTGCTGTTTGTCCAAGGGGCAGGGTCTGTAAATGGGAAATGGGATTGTTGAGAAGGTGGCATGGTGACTGATCTTGCAGGAGCTCCAATAGAGACCGAGGAATTTAGATGTTCTGGGCAGGCAACAGGAAGCCATTGAGAACTCCTGATGGGATAGGAGAGGGCTTTAGAAAGATGCGGTGGGTACTGGTGTAGAGTTCAGATGGGAAATCAAGAATTGGAGGTGGGGAGATTTGATGGCAATAATCCAGGCCAGAGAGGGAAGACATCAACCAGATAAAAGACAAGATAGTAGGTTTATATTTATTTTAATCTCTCCCCTACAATAGTGTTACTGCAAACTTGAAGTCAGGAATCCTGTGTCTTTCTAATGAGCCCCGCAACTGTCCACGGATAAGACAGCTTTTCTATCCTTTAGTAACTCTGTGTTCTAAAATGGCCGTTAGATGAAAAGGTGACAGAATAAGATAGGAAAAAATCATTTTTGCATCCGTGCATTGGTTTCTCCCTTGCAAAGCGTGGATGAAAATATAACACTTCTGGGAAGTGACATGTTCCCGCCACCCAGAGTTTTATTTTATGAGGTCCTGTTACATTAGCATCTGGGATGCCAGTCAAATGATGATTCAGGTTCTGTTAAAACACCAAAGCATAGTCTTCAACAAAAGAGCTGGGTCCATGAACGTCATCTATTCTCTAAGAGGACAAGCTCCTCGGAAGGGAGTCTCTGAAACAGCCAAAAAGAGCAGTCGTCAGTGCCCGGTCAATGGCCAATAAATGCACAGTGCACCATAGATCCTATGTATTTATTTTTAATTTCAAAATTATTTTCCTTTTACTGGGTACCAGGTCAGGAATGTGATATTTTCAGGGGAGTAGGTGTTCCAGAGACATCTATTCCCATTGCTTGAGCAAACATTACTTGACAAACTTTGTACATGCTGTTGTATGTCTTAGCTTGTCATACGGATAAGCAGCTCTTGAAACCACCTCCACCTACCATCCTACCTTTAAACCTCATGAACTTTTCGGATGGGTACAAGTTCGGTTTGCCAGGGCTTGCATACAGTTGGGCTCCAGGAGAAAGCTGGATTTGGCTCACCTACGTAGTCATTTTCAGCCCAGCTGGAGAACTTGGCCGTGGATGATGCACCTTCATTTGGCTCAGAGGGACTCCGACTCCAAGGTGCAATATGTTCCCCAGGAGCTGCCCTCGCCGTGTCTTCCTTCTTCTTCGTGAGCCACTGCCAGTTCCTGTGGGCATTTCCCCCCCTGCCCTATTGGCTTCTTGTCCTCTGTGATTCCTCACTTTGCTTCTTATCTTCATACGCCAGATTTTACTTTTTGCTTTATCAGTGACTCCTGTCTTTCCTGAGATTTAATACCAAGTAGGTAGAATGCCTGTTTTTAGTTTGCTTGTTAGCTTGGGGCATTGCTGGCCTAACCAACATTGAACTGGAACTGCCCTTCCCCCAGGACACTGTCTTGGGCACTGTCAGTTAAGGTTACCCCCTTTTGTGGGAAACTCCATGTCCCAAGTATTCCAGATCTCCAGAGTTGCCTTGGCTCCTGTCTTTTCCAAGGCCTAATTATTTAGCTCTCTCCCCAATTCTGCGAGTTCTCCAAGATCCTGTCAATAAACTCCCCCTCTTAGTGAGAGTCACTCTGTATTCTGTGAAACTAGAGAACCATAACTAATACTCTGAATAACTTGGCTTCTTTAGGCATTTCAATTAAGGAAAGTTAAAACCAACTAGATACCCCTAACTAAGTCTACGCTCTGGGTCCTTGGAGTCTCCCGTGTATTTGTATTGTTTTCCAAAGCTGGATGGCCACCCAGTTACCGTCAGAAGATAAATAGGGTGTTTTCTTCTTTCTCTTTTTAAAAAACATTCCACTGAAGTGTAAGTCTGGTGCATGAGGTCAATGGGTAGAGTACTTACTATCTTAGCAAAAAGAGTCTAGAACAATACTGCCAAAAAGAAATATAATCTTAATAACCCTATGAATTTAGTCCTTGTAATAACCCCGTAATGATACCTTTATTAACTTCATTTTGCAGATAGGGAATTTAAGGCCAGAGAGATGAGAAGGGCTGCCCAAACCACACAGCTGGTAAGTGGTAGAGCCAGACGTCAAAGCCAAACAGCCTAAGTTCAGATGTTATGTTGATTACTCTTACATTTTACCTCTTTCACAAAAAAACAATCAAGAAGATATTGCTTCTTCTGCCTTATCAACCACACTAAATATTTGAACACATACTTTGTACTCCTAAAGCAATAAGTGATTATCTTGGAATCAGGTATTAAATGACAGTGTGATGCAATTTAATATATAGTTTTAAAACCAATTTGCTCAAGTGTTGACTTCAGGATTTTAAATGTATTCCACTTAACCAGCAATTTAAATGAAAATTTAAATAAATGCTATAAATGGTTGCCTCATTTGCATGATCTGCTGATTATCTCTGATATGAGGCTCATCTGTGCCTGGGGTTCGATCTCCTATCCTAGGCCCTCGGAAGATCATCTTCTAAGGTGAATGAGGGCGATTACTCTTAGCTCCTTTAGTTACCTCAACAAACATGCTGTGACAGTCACATGTGGCCACCCTCAAATATAAAACACTGCACTGACTGGGACTCTTTTGTGAAGTTTATTAAATTTAATTGGAAAGAATATACTAAGAAGCTGCTTGGAATGGCAGTAAGAGAGTCTCTGAGGGAAAGTATGGTTGACACTTCCTTCTAAGGAGGGAGGACTGTTAGTTGCAGGGCAAATGCATTGCTGAGTGGGGTAGACAAATTTGGGGTCAGAGGTGAATTGCTTAGTGATAAGATTTTCTGTCTTATTCTTTATGCTGCATAGAATTAACTTTACCTCCACATGAAATCAGAGCAAATATTCTAAAAAAATTCACCTGGGAGCCAACACAGTCACATAAACCACATTATAGATGGTGCTCCTGACATGACAAATGCAGGAGCTCTGGGGGATGCCCACACATCTCATTGCTACTCTGATGCTGATAAATGAAGCATTCACAGAACACCACATAAACAGATCGTAAAGACACCGACATAGGCTATGCCACAGCTGAGACCCACTCATGCATGTGTTTGCATCCATTTAGAATTTGGGCCAAGGTTGCTTTTGCCAATTTTGTGTAGGATCATGGGCTCTTAGAGCTTGAAAACATTTACAGATAATTTAGCAAATGTCCTCATTTTAATTCGAGAACTGAGATTTAGTGGCACACACATTGTTGGATGCTTCGGTATGTCCTTCTACAGGTCTATCAGACCCTCTCAGGGCTGTCCACACCTCACCTCTCATAAGCATGTAGAACCTATTTCACAAAATAATAGCTAGCATTTACTTAGCATTTATTATGTGTCAAGTTTCTACTAAGTCCTTCATAAACAGTAGCAAATTTATCCCACATAACAATTCTGTGAAGATACAAACAACTAAAACTCACTCTGGTTAACTCAAGCAGACAAAGAATTTATTGGGAGAAGACATCAGTTACCTAGAGTTGTGTAACAAATGACCACAAAATTTAGTAGCTTAAAACAATGATGTATTATTTCTCATGATGCTGTGTGTGGACCAGACCCAGGCCAACACTGTACTAGGCACTTAACATTACATGCTTTTGCACAAATCTTCTAACACTTCATGAGACAAGAATGAAACCCAATTCTACAAATATGGAAATGAGAATCAGAAAGGTTAATTAGCTTGATGAAGGTCCCATAACTGGTATAGTAAACAGCAGAACTGATATTCAAACCACGATTGATGCACCATCTCTTTCCATTGAACCATGCATCCTCTCTCACCAGGGAGATTGGACTAACACACATGAAACAATAAAAACAACAATTAACTGCTAAGCTGACATATTGCATTGAACACTTCTGGGCAAAACTGTCATCATATGTATGTTCCACAATTACTTTCTAAAATTCTCCTTTGTTGTGCCATCAACTTGAAAAATAAGGCCACTGACGAATATGAGGAAATTGAATTTTTCATAGATTTTCCTTCTCTTCTATCACTGCTTCACACAAATTAGGAACTGAAATAAAACTAAGCTGATGGCATAACAGAATATACCATGACGAAAATACATATGAAGGAAATATGTTCCTTGAATGTATTTTTTTGGCCCACATAGCATCTGAAACAACAGATATGTCATAAATATCAACTAAGTTTCTATTGATTTTGCAAGTCAATACAAAGTATTAGGGGATCAAACAATACACCATCCAGAATGCTGAATTGGGAAGACTTATCAGCTAGGAAACTCAAACAAAGGGAGATCTTAGCAATTTATTTAATAGGCAAAAACTGTAGTGTGAAAATTTAAGATTTGTCAATGTTGCAGCTTAACCACCAACACAGATTTTAATATTTAATGATGGCTTGCTGACATCACTGAATTTAGATGGTTGCTCTGCAGCATTTCCCATTAAGAAGCTCCTGAAATCTGACATTGTAAAACACTGCACCAAGGCATCTCAGATGCTGGTGCAAACAAAAACCAAACAGACAAAAAATCCAACTCTGATTTAACCCAGTATTTTGCAGGTTTGACTTCTCACTTTTAATTATCTATCCTGACAATATGCTCTGGAACACTCTGGAATTTGGGGTGGAGGAGTTTTAGCCCCACTCTAGCCCTAGGAACTTACATAAGCAGTACTTTAACCTCTCTGATTAAACATGCTCTCAGTTGAATGATGTTCTACAAGATGGCCTGCCACGCTCTGCGGATGAGTCTAGGGCTAATGCCAGTTTTTCAAATAAATTCCGATTCATGTAATTAACATAAACCACCTCGAGCATTTCTGAAAGTGGTCCTCATCAATGCTCTGCGGACGCTGAATTCCTGTGTTTCAGGACCTCGATGGTGGTTGCTCAGCGGAGGAAATGATGGAGAAGATGAACAGGTCGTCTTTAGAGCCAGAGAGCCTACTTCAAGCATAGCAAAGCTATGCTACCTCAAAAGCATCCCTGCACTATTCTGCTTAAACAAAGAGTTTGTAGGCAGAAATTAATGAAGGAACGCTTTAGCTTCAAATTACCATATGGCTGATTGACATTTGACACCCATGGCTCTTCCCTGTTTAAAAAATGGAGAACTTGTCTACTAAGTCTCATTTACCATGAAACACTTCAGCAGCAGACCTAAGGCCCAGCTTCGTGCGTATTTATCTTTGGCAATTACACCGCTCAAAGTCGGCGCCTCTGTCAAGGGCAGTGGCTGGAGCAACCAATCTCATTTGTTCCAAGGCTGTTTGTGGCACCATTACCTTTATGACACATGGATATGCTGAAAAAATATAGCGTCTTTATTTTGGACCCTAATTAATCTTGTCTTCCCCTGAGTACTCATTGCTGGAAAGAGGTAACAAAATTTACTTTATTTAGTCCAACCTACTTAAAATTTGGTCAGATATACTAAATTGAATAGTCCCTTGAGGCAATGCTCAGTTTTACTGAGTAAAAGTGCTTGAGCCCTCAGAGTTCTGCTCCCCCCTGTCCAAATACTCTTCTTAATGGCTTCTAGTCACATGAGGATAAAAGGCAGCGTGTGTTTCTCAGCTTTAAGATGGAGGGGGAGTGGTGCCCAGAGCTGCACGGCAGGGCAGGCTGCAGGCGGGTGTCTCCTTCCTTGGTCCCCAGGGTTGCCCGCAGAGAGCAGCGATGGTCCCCTGTGGGTCTGCCTGCCCCCAGGGCACCGCCTTCTAAAATGGTTTCATCGGCAGTGACCTAAGAAACATGTGATGGCTGGGAAACCTGCTCTGAAAGAAAGGCCCTTAGAGAGCCCATGCCACGGGACGCGTTGTCATTTTCCCTCAGAAAGGCCAAGCTGCCTTTTACTCCCAGCAACCAGAGGGTTCCTGCCCCAGGGACAAAGCACAGGCTCTTCCCTGACACTAGTCACAGTGTGAGCCCCTGGCCTTTCATTAGTAGTAACCTTTAAATACTGACACTCTTTCCTCCCACCTTCCCACCCACAAGGAAGAGGGAAGAATGCTGCTGGCACTTAAATGAGTTGAGGGCCACATCCCACGGGCCTCTCCGGCGTCCTTCCCATGGTCCCTGCGCAGGCAGGCAAAGGATGCTGCCCAGGTCACCTGTGGACATTCAACATTATGGCCAGCAGGAGGCAGTAGGGGCCAGGAGCCAAGTGTTAGGAGTGTAGGCTCTGGAGGTAGAGTGCCTGGGCTGAATGCTCAGAGCTAATAGTCTCAGAGCCTCAGTTTTCTTTTCTTTTTTTTTTTTAAAAAAAAGCAGACAATAATAGTTCCCCTCCCCTTGATTTGTTAGTGATTAGTAATTAGGGAGGATCAGATCAGACAGGCTTGTAGCTCAGCACAGCAGACAGTAAGTGTTGAATAGATGCTGGCATTTCTACCCTAAGTGAGGGATGACCCACGGGCATTCACTGAAGTTTGCCCACAGTGCGATTCATTTAAATGATCATCAAAAAGAGTAAATAAAAAGCTAAAAGGTTACAGAGAGAAAGAAAACTGAAACATAAAGATGGGGCAAAAAAAAAAAAAAAAAATTAAGCAGAAATTTTGTTCCTAAATGTCATGGTTTTAATTTTACTACACGACGCCAGACTTAGAACAGTATATAAAAGTCAGCTTTTCAAGAGCAAAAAAATTCCACCCCCTTCCATTAAAACTTGAGAGATGCTTCCATTTTAATAGTCTCAACCAGAATCAAAGCTAAAGGTAAAACGAATTTTTTTAAAAAGAATCAGAGCTGGATAAAATTAAAACAATGACTTTGTCCACCAAATTATGTGGACGGTTTATGTTATTTTTTCAAACCATAAAGGAAAATATTATTAGAGTGCAAAGGATTATTTATTTTAGTGAAATTAAAATCTGCATCCGGTGTAATTAATCGCCTAAACCTCCACCGGAGGCACTACAGCAAGATCAGGAACTGTAGAAAAGCATGCGGTGTAGAATCAGCATTCCTTACCGCAACAGGGTTCCCTGGGACATTCTGCCCCAACGTAGTCTGTAACAGATATTCTGCGAGAGTTCGGCACAGGCATATCGTTTAGCATACTGATCAAATGTCACCTTGCACGGTCTTGTCATGATACTTAGAAATTTACGAAGTCTGACAGATACACACCCTGTGCTCTTTTAAGATGGCACAGCAAACATCTGGCACAGTGAGGTGTTCTTAGACATGCTTCTGCCTTATCACCGGCTCAAGAATAACAGTAGCCTAAGCCTTCCAGCAGCCTCGGAATTCAGATTTAAGGCTAAATTTCACACTTCCCTGTTCATGTATGGCAACTTTTGAGGCCCTCACAGACTACAGACAGGTCTGGTTACAAGGACACATGCAGGATTTAGGAAGAGTAGATACTTTTTAAAAAGTTTACATCAGAGTTCTAAAGGGTGTGTGGCTTTAAAACAGAAATTAAGATTAACAACCAAGCAAACACACAAAACAGTCCAGGGCTAAGGTAGTTAGATACAATTATCCTGCCCAATTGTGCCTCAAATAAGGAAGCCTGACGAACTTTTAAAATCAACAATCTAACTTACGCTTCTTCATCAGTTCTCAAGTAGCCCAATGTCTTAAATTACAGAGTGTGCTGACTCTAGGAACTCATTTTACGATAAGCTCCAGTAGTTTCAAGTGCCAGTTTTCATGCCATATAATGAAAATGATAACAATGCAACTTAAAAAAAAAAAAAAGTTTTAAAGAGGACCCAGAGCAATTGCGGTGGGGGTGTTCCTTGGGACTCTGAAGGGAACGAATGAAAGGTTTCTTGCAGCGCAATGGTTCTTGCCTTGCCGGGTCCTGCGCCGACTCCCTGCCCTGAAAGGACTGATCTGCAGGGACCAAGCCAGTGTACCTGACACACCTGTTGAGCCCAAGCCCCCCGAGGGGTTCAGCTTAGCTCAGCTTCACCAACCTGTGTCCAGCACAGGCCGAGCGGGTCACTGATGCAAAGGGGAGGTCCCTCCTAAAAGCTCAAAACGGAAAAGTGGTCTAATAGTAACAATAATAACAACCTCTCCAAGCAGGGTTCTTCACCAGGAGGCAGTCAAGGAGCCTAGCTTGAAGTCTTCAGCACCCGTGCAAAGGTGTGTTATAGCTGAATTCGGGTGGGAAAGGGGTGCAGGGTGTTTCATCAAACATCAAAGCAACCCCAGGCCCTCTCGCAAAAGCTGGTGAGCATTATTTCACGGTCCCTCTAAGGACACCGAGCTGGGCAGTGAATTTGGGGAATTCTGCCGCCACCACGCCAGCTTTGAACAACTAACGCCCCCCCCCCCCCCGGCCCCCACCCGCGGGCTCCAGTCGGGAGTGCACCAGGGCGTCACTCACTCTAAGATCCTGGGAGCCCCGTGTAACGCCGGTGTGTAGAGTAGTGGGAGGGCGGGGTGATGCCGTGCGTGTCCCAAAGTGGAAGCAACATCGCCTGTCTTTCGGGGAAGGTGCTTCCCCGGCGTCTCGGGGCGCCCGCAGCAGCGCGCCAGCCGGCAACACCCGGCGCGCCTTTGGACAAACCGCGGAGCGCGCGTCGTTTCCAGCGCGCTCCTCTGCCCTTTGGATACGTTCACTTGCTTAACTCGAAAAATAACCCTAAAAGATGCAGGCAGGGTGCAAAAACCCACGAGGAGGGACGCTTCCTACCCATCCCAGCCGCCCTACAGGGAAATAACCCTCCTCGCGGTCCCCCGAGTCAACCAGCACCACGCGGGAGATTAAAACCTGCTGGAGGGGCGGCGGGTAAACTCTAAAAACGCAGCCGGGCCCGGGGAGTCGTTACCGTGCACCGGGCGCTCGGGGTCCTGGGCGCCGCTCATCGCTGCTCCCGCGCCGGCGGCCCTGCGCGGCTCCCGCAGCCAGGCGGCGGCCGGGTTGCTGGGCAGCGCTCCCGCGGGGACCCGCAGGTGCGCCCGGCGGCCGCTGGCCCTGCCCCTGCGAGGGGAGGGGAGGGGCCGGGGCGCACTCGGCCACCCGGGCTTCAGCGCCGGCCTCCCGCGGACCGCGGCCCCCCACTGCGGCTCGGCGTGAGCTGGCCGCGCGCCACCCCCCGGGCCGCGGGCACAGGCCCCGGCCCTCGCTGGGAAGGGGCGGGGGCTGGGGGTAGGAGCTGGGGCATTTGCCTGGCTAGGCACAGGCAGGAGGCACCCCCAGCAGCCCTCCTAGGGCAGAGGCTGGGCGGGGCAGGTAGGCGAGCCTCGGCCCCCGACCTGCCCAGCGGCCAGCTTTCTGGAGTAACCAGCCCGTAGGGTCTGGCCTGGCCTGAGAAGCCCTAAGCAAACATGATGCCGCTCGGGGAACCTCTGCCGGGGCATCTGAGGTGAGCAGGCTCCGCTCCCCATTCACCGGGACGGCCCTGACATCTGAGTTCTGCGAGCCAACTTCTTTTCCGGATTGGGTTTCAGACCTTGGCCTCTGCAGGATTCCAAGCCTGGAGAGGGGAAAGGGGAAGGCGTCTTGCTGCCCCGAGGTTCTACGAGCAAAAGGACGCGGTGAATTAGAAAGGGGAAGTATTTGTTTGGATTTGAGATTAAATTTTCTCAACACCTTGTATCTTCCAGCAAGCCGGGGGAGGCTGGGTGTTCGCCATGTCCCTATTGTAAATTTAAATTTAATCGGGGAGTGCTGCTTTTTTGTCATTCCTCCAACAAGCTTTATGTTTGAAGTTAAATTCCCTTAGGAGCTTTTAACTCAGCTGTTGATATGATAGGAGCAATCAGTAAATGCCACTTCAAAGCACGTTTATGACAACTACATCAGGGAGCTGCATATGTAATCCAGATCCGTCAACAGGCTGGGGGGAAAAATCCTGCTTTACTTTTGCCCAGAGCCTAGTATCATCCCTCAGCAGCGGAGCTGTTTCCTCTGGCTAGCATGATTACAGCCGTTGTCGGTGAATTAGTGCAGACCTTTCCTCCCAAATTAGAGCTGATTATTCCTAATGTGTCTACAACTAGAGTTATTAAAAATATCAATGTTAAGACCCTGCAGACAAGTTTTATGAAGTGTCTGAGCCCCCTCCCCATCTACTCTTTTGTATCTAGTTTCACCAGACGAAGGACTGCTATCTATCTAGTGATGAAAGCACGAACAAGAACTTCAGGAGTTAACCTTTGGTAACTCTCTTAAACAATACTGGATTTTTAAATTTTTTATTTTTATTTTTTAGCATTATAAGTGAATCCTTTCTACTCCAGATCGAAACAGTGACCAGGGTCAGCTATGGTAAATGATATATCTCTCTGTGTGAGACCAACCAGGGCCACCTGGGACCACAGTGCATTACAATTTGCAGACCCAGAGGAGGAACCATCCTGCTCCCTCCCCTCCCCACACCGACCAGGGAAGGTGCCATTCAAAATTTCTTAGGTTGAAAACTGGAAACTGCACTAGGAGCTCACCTCTTACTGGCTTATCTCCACTTCCATATTTATCCCTAAACAAAGGCACTGTGTTATATTCTTTCTTGCTTTTGTTCTTCAGTTACTGGGTACTTCCCCTGTGGAGTTACTCAAAATATAAAGTAAAATTTTGCCCTCTGAATACTTCAGTGTAGTTGAGAGAGACAGGTTTAGGGCCAGCTAATCTTTCTAAGATATTTTATGTTCTGTGAAATATACGGGGCAGTGAGGAGCCACAGCTGAGGGGATGGCTAATTCTATTTGAAGGATTAGAAATGTTTCCAACCGGAAGTGACAATTTTCACTAAGGAGAGTTGCTATCATTTTTACCATGTATTATCAGCTAGGTACTCTGCTGGTTGCTTTTCATATATTCCCTCCTACAATCCTTATAAGAATGAAAATTATGATTGTCGCCTTTTTATAGTTGGACAGACAGAGGCTCAGCTTAAGTAACCTGCCCACAAACACAGAAGTAAGACCCACAATTGCAATGTTGTCTCTGACCCACAATTGCAATGTTGTCTGTCATCACAAAGCTTGTTCCCGAGTTCTACGCTGGGTTGCATGGGCTAGCAAGACACTTTCCACCATCTGTAGCAAGAGCTTTTCACCAAAGCCTTTCAGAAAAATGGTCCTTAGAGAGTACAAATATTTGAAAACTGAATTCAAGTTTATTGTGTTGATGGGATTGAAGAAGTGAGGTAGAAAACCCGTTTTCCAGGCAGAGGGACCAACATGGGCAAAGAGTTAGCATCTGGCCCAGCATCAATAATTGAATCAGTGTTTCTTGGAAGGGCTGAAGGGGGAGCTGGAGGTGTCCAGAGATAAGGGTAGAGAAGGGAGCAGGCCCCAGGTGGTAAAGACCTACAAAGCACGTTTAGAAGCTTGGACTTTCTCCTATAGGCAGTGAAGACCCAGTGAAGGGGTTTAATCTGGGACAAATGGCAAGCAGCAGTAGCATATGGGAGGCAGCTGGAGGCAGGGGTGCCCACAGAGTGGAACCAGAGCTGAGGAGACAGTCACAATAATCAAGTAAGAGATGGCAAGAGCTGCCACCACGGCAGGGACGATAAGACCTGGGAGGAGGGGCAGGTAGGAGATACACATGGGACGTGTGTAAAAGCTAAGTGTGGGCTGGGGCCCCTGCCTGCCTTTTCCATTGCTGAAGCCGCAACCCAGAACCCCGTTAGGCACAAACCAGGCGCTGAACGAGGAGCTGTTAAATGAGCGCATCAGCAGGACTCGTGTTGTGACTAGATTCGGAAATGGCAGGAGGATGGCTCATGAGGTATCCCTTCTCTTACTGTTCTCCAGATCTTTCTGATCATTAGACTCACCTACGGCACTTACTAAAAATATAG
Source organism: Miniopterus natalensis (assembly GCF_054644295.1). Lineage (NCBI taxonomy): Eukaryota > Metazoa > Chordata > Mammalia > Chiroptera > Miniopteridae > Miniopterus > Miniopterus natalensis. The sequence continues at coordinate 12,060,214 of NC_142095.1, read as the reverse complement.
ATTCGTAGCACCTTCTCTTCAATTCCTAGGTCTTAGGCGGGAACCTTAAATTTATATTTTTTTAACAAGCACTAATGATTATGGTAAGAAACTAATGATTAATTTGGCAAATCCTGCTAAATTGATTAAAATACTATTAGCCAAGAAGAACAAAGGGTGTTGTGTATGTCAGTGAGGTACCGTGATGCGACCTGGGACTTTGTATTCCTTCTTCCATGATGTTTAGAAGACATACCTAGGCACTCATATTTGCATACTGGAGGACTCACATCTATGGTTAGTTATGCCAGTTCAAGGAATAAACGTCTATGTTGTAAACAGTGCCTCCCACCTGCTCTTAGGACATCTGGATAACACACTAAGTTGTCTGGAAATCCCACTATCGGCTCTTGCTTTGGGTTTGATCAGAAAGGAGGTATCACTACCTCTGGAATTTTACTTCTGGGAGTGTGAGTGGCAGACCAGTGCCAGTCTGGGAGGTGCTCATAACTGGTCAAGAAAGAGTTCTAGACAGAAAACGAAGAGTCCTTTAGAAACTATATTAGGGACAACCTTAGCACTATGGACATCGTGGACCTGGTGACCGTGGTGGGGAGCTGTTCTGTGCGTTGTACAACGTTTAGCGGTATCCCTCGCAGCTACCCACTAGATGTCAGTAACAACCTCCTCCCAGTTCTGACAACCAAAAATGTCTCCAGACATTGACAAATGTCCCCATGAGACAAAATGTCCCCGGTTGAGAACCACAGCTTTATAGCAATTTGACAGACAAATTTTATGTCTGTTGTATCTAATAATATAAAGATATAATTGGGCTTGCATTGCACATGTCTTTTCATTTTTCTAGTAATTATAATAATGGTCATTATTACATTTTACATTTAATTTACGACAGAATTTTTAAAAACGGTCCTTCCCCACAGATAGCTTAAAATACACTGACACAGAAGGGCACTGTTAAAATACAGAGTGGTCCTTAGAAGAAAGGGCACAACCTTAGGCTCTCCTAAATCTCTCTGCCATTATAACCAGAAGTTACAAGGCAACTTATTAAGAAATTAGCTAGCTTTATTTTTTATGGTTTTGCTCCTGTAGCTCACCATGGAAAAGTTGAGAACACTCTCACCATTGCTACAAAAAAAAAAAAAAAAGAAAGAAAGAAAGCAGCCAGAACTAGGCTCTTAGTCTGTCAGTGAGAGGAGAGTAAGCAGTTCTCTTGTGTTTCCCAGGACAGATGAGAATTTGCTGGGAAGGGGTGGGCCAACACAGAGACAAACCTTAAATTCTTAGGGCAGAAAGGCTTAGGTCAGAGGACACAAACTGCTCAACTATTGGCTAAATTTGGCCTGCAGACAGGTTTTGTTTGGCTCCCACATTGATTTTTTTTTTTAATTAATTACCAAACTATTTCTTATAAAAATCCCATTCCTGGCATCTACTGAAAAATCAGAACCTTTTGGTCATAGTGAGCCTACCTTCCCTCGCAGTGTCAATCAGCTAAAACTGAAAAGCAGCCACTGTCCCTGGCCCTCTTCTTTCGTCTCCTGACACAGCCCACTTTCTGAAGCATGCAAGCAATGTGGTTGGCAGGGCCTGGTCTAGGCCTACAAAGGAACTAATCTGGATAGTTCTAGAAGCAAAGAAGACAGAGAATTTGACATTTGAGGGTGGAAGGAGATAGGTCTGGGGATTCCCCAAGCTTGGGAGAGGGCAGGTCAAAATTTCAAGCAGTTACAGGAACTAGGTCATGGCCTGGGTCCTGGGCTATGGAAATAGGCAAGCTTCAGAAGGGGCTGACCCTGAAGGCACCCCTACAGATGGGTGCAGAAGACCTATACTAGATTTTGCTGACTTCCACTGGAAGCTGACTTCCAATGATTCTAGTTTGCCTAAGCAGCGATGACCCCCACAAGCTATGTGCAAAACATTCTCCCATCACCAATTACTTGGTCTTGTAAGACTTAAGAATCCCTACTAGAGAATGCCTAACCAATCTGGCGAGTGAGCTCTCGAGCCAAACTTAATGGACCTTAGGAAAATAAGTAACTGTGACGTTGATTGCACACTGGATGCCAGGGAGAAATGGCCACCTGTTAGAGAAACACTTAGTATCTACCGTGTGCACGCTCTGAGGCTACAAAGACAGATAAGGCAAATCAGCAGTCTTTGCTCTAGGATGCTCCAGCAGAGGGATGGAGACAGATGTGTGAGGAGATAACTAGGGCACATCAGGTGAGTGCTGTTCAGAGCTGTGTATCAACTCCTGACGCAGCCAAAGCGTAAGTAACTTGGTCCCTGCTTGGAGAAACTGAGGCTTCCCAGAGGAGATGGCGTTCAACTGAGCTTAGAAAATGAGGCCGACCTTACTAAATGAAGAAAAGAAGTCCTTAGCAGTTTTGAGTGGCAAGAAAAGAGGGGGAGCGAGCAGAGTGGCAGGGATCTGAGAAGACAGATGGGATGTAGTAATGTCTTCAAGTGAAGGTGTTCAGACTTGAACTTGTAGGTTGAATAGCGACTCAGCAGAGGCATGATATTATCAACTTTGTTTCTTTGGAAGTCAAATCTGGTGACACGTTAAAGTTAGGCTAGTCAAGAGGAGCTGGAGACAGTCCAGTCTGAGGCCACCTGCAAACCTGAACTAAGTAAGGCAGCAGTGGGGCATTTTCTAGAAAGTTTAAGACTTGCATTAAATGTAGCGGTAAGATAGAACGAGTTGAGGATGACTCAACTTTCTGACTTGGGGGACTGAGTAGATGACAAAACTATCAACAGAAGTAAAAGAATATAAAGAGCTAAAAGTGTGTTTGGAGAGGATACATAAATAACGAGTTGTTTGGGATAAGTCTGAATTAACTGTGGGTCCTTCAAGTAGATGCATCCAAAGATGCATAAATATAAGGTACTGGAGTTTCAGAGTGAGTGAGGAGATGTGAGGGCAGAGATTTCATAAGTGATTGCTGAGGACAAGAAAGGCTGACTTTGCCAGAAGATGGAGAGAAGAAAAGCCCAGACAGAACCTTAGGGAGCCCCCGAATTTAAGGAACAAACAGAGGAGAGAATCCAGCAATAAGAGAAAGAAAAGACAATTGAAGAAGTGGGAAGGTAAAGACTGGAGCCTCAGAAGCTGAGAGAAGGGGAGAGTCAAGAAGAGCTCAGCCCTGCTATGATCTGCAGAGGACATGCCAAAAAATCTCCCAGAGGTTCTGAGTTGGTGTGTCCTGGGGAAGGGCCAGTCAGCCAGCTGGGGCTTAATAACCATCCCGAGGGAGCTCTCCCCTGCTCCCCGTGGCCACACTTTCAAATGTTAGGTTGTTCATGAGGCAGTCCCTCAAGCCAACTTCCCTGCCATCAGCTGCTCTAAAAAGGGCCGTGGTTTTTCCCTCCCTCCCAGCCCTGCCCCTACGTGGGAGGGTCAAGATGGACAGGAGGCCAGAGGCAACCACAGATTATGCAATGCGAAGAAAAGGGCTGCCAATCAGAGCTAATTGTGAAGATTTTGAAAACAACATTTGCTTTTAAAAACCCTTGGCTCTCAAACTATTTTCATCCAAATTAGTCATTTATCTGCCTCAATTGCTACTGCTTGTTTTTGATGAGTGGGGGGAGCACTTTGAAAAGAGATACATGTGTCTATGTAGGAGTTAACTTTCAGAGACATGAAGCCGGGGTTTGGTGTATTTATAGCAGAGCCAGTACTGTGTTTGCTGGTTTCAAACCTGGCATTACAGTAAACAAGAGTTGTAAGAAGTGACAGTGGGCTCAGCAAACTGAACCTTTTCTCCCAGTGGGGTAGTGGTTCTACACTTTCAGCCTGAATCCTCAGCACCGGGGACGGTGATTTACTTTCCTAAATAAAAGTAATAGAGAAATGATTGGAGGCAAAATTAAATTCCTCCTGAGGACTCCATATGAAGAAGGATAATTGAAAAGGAGAAGCCAGGTGTCAGGCCTCCCATGTGCGATGCAAATGAAGTTCACTTGCTCAGTTTTTTTCTGAGCAACTTTTAGTTAACTTGCAGTGAGAGCCCGGCTTCCCAGTTGTTTCTGGGTGGCTTGGGCTGGGGGAAGGCGGGGTGCCCTGGGGCCTCCTGCTGAGGACAAGCAGTTGCCTAGAGGGTCAATTCAACCCAGAGCAGGTTCATAATTATTTATCAGAGTTTTCTGATAAATATGGGAAACAACATTTTAGCTTTGCTGCTTAAAAGGCTTCTACAATCATTGACTTAAGATTGCAGACGTGCTGTCTGAAGGCATAGCTGGCCCACAGAGGCATTTTCTTTGGCCTTCATTAGTGTTTTTTAAAATTTCTAAATAGTTGCCAGTTTTGTTTTTCCTTAATTGAGAGAGTTCACATGAAACTCACATTTCAAGCTCTTAAAAAAAACCTGGGGTCACGACCTATATTCCTGCATGATTACAATGAGGAGCCAAGTACCTAGGGCTCCCTTCAGGTAGGAAACGCATCCTCTGAATTAACTGCTCTGGGTCTCAATTTCCTCATCTGAAAAATAGGGATTATAATCATGCCTGTCTTATATCATTGTGATGAGCAAAGGAGCTGATATGTGTAAAACACGCAGTGTCTGGGACGTAAAGGTCACCGTCTCCAGCCAGCCCAGTTTATTAAAATTCCTACCAGGCCCTCCCGTCCCTTTGCACTGTGACCCTTGCATTAAGCCATGCAAAAGATGGAAGACACAGAGATTTCTGGAGAGCAAAGGAAATCGAAGGTAGCTAGCACCTTCCTGCCAAAAATCGCTGGCCCTGGGCAACTTAAGATCTGAAGAGAAGCAAGACTCACCGGCTGAGGACAAGTGCAGAGGCCAAGGCCGACGTGCTGCAGACCTCAGAGCACTTTCCTTGTTCAGCTCCGTAGTGTAAGTTTGAAGCTTTGGGATTTCCCCTTCTCTTTATTCCCCATCTCTTCTCCTGCGGTTGTGAGTAGTAAAAATCCTTAGAAAAATCTCAAACAATATTTGGATATGTTTAGGAGGAAGTAAATATAAGGCTCAAGACAAGATTGTGGTCCTGAAAAACTCCTGGCAAGAACAGTCTCGTGGCCTGGATCTTGGGAAAGGAGGGTGTGCCTGAGCAAGGCCCCCGGGGAGAAAGGCCTGGTGGGAGAGCTGGGCACCAGCAGGGTGCCACTGCGTTCTCCCCCAGGACTGACCTGTCTTACCATGCTGGCTATTTTTCATTACTCTTCCCCTCTGCACACTTCTCCACCCTGCTCTGTGTCTGGGGGGAGCTGACCTATAAGGACTGTCCCATTTGACTTCCCTGCCCTCGGGTGTCCAGCAGAATTCAGCCAATGAGGGGCTTTGGTAGATCAGAGGGAGGACAAATGTGAGTTTTCTGTGCTCCCTCCTTGGTGGTTTACTGCAGGTTGGTTGTGTCTCCCCACCAATGACACAGGTGACTCCTGCCACATGGCCCTCACCCAGCAGCTGTACTCTCTCAGTTCCAGTAACTGCCCTCCAGCTCGGCCTCTTCAGACAGGTGAAGGGATGACAAAGGATCCCCATTGCTGCCAGCCCAAGGATGCTACACCATCCTCCACTGGTTTCTCTAACGCTTGCTGGCACCACGGAGAACAGTCTCTTTATTAAACTCTGCTGTTCCCATGTGAGTGTGGCCCTGGCTTATATTGACCGGAAAGCTTGTCTACTTTATAATACCCATTACTAACTTATATCTTGCTTTTGTTTAAGAACAGGCCTTTCAAATTTTTCTGAACCATGTCCTTTGGGTAAGTTATGGGATTTGACTCCATCATTATCTGATAAGCAATGCTCAGTCAGTTGTAAGGGGTAAATTAAGTAATGTGTTAATCAAAATATTTAATATTAATGCTAAATTTTTAAAAAGTGAGAATATTAATCTATATGAACTTTTGCTTACCATTATCTTGAAGTAATAAAAAAATGCTCCATTAATGGATGAATGTATAAAGAAGATGTGGTATCCATATACAATGGAATATTATTCAGCCATAAAAAAGAATGAAATTTTGCCATTTGCAACAACATGGATGGACCTTGAGGGCATTATGCCAAGTAAAATAAGTCAAACAGAAAAAGATAAATACCATGTGATCTCACTTATATGTGAAATCTAAAACAATAAAAAATAAAACAACAAAACAAAAATAACCCAAGTTCATGGACACAGAGAACAGATTGGTGGTTGCCTGAGGCAGCAGGTTGGGGGTGGGTGAAATGGGTGAAGGGGGTCAGGAGGAACACATTTCCGGTTACAAAGTAAATGTCATCAAGATATAATATACAGCATGCTGACGATAGTTAATAATATTGTACTGCATATTTGAGGGTGGCTGGGAGAGTAGATCCGGAAGTTTCTCAACACAAGAAAAAAAATTTTTGCAACTGTGTGGTGACAGATGTTGGGTGGACTATTGTGGTGAACACTTTGCAATATGTACAAATACTTAACTATTATGTTGCACACCTTAAACTAATATAATGTTATTTGTCAACTGTATCTCAAAAAAAAAGAAAGAAAAACAGAAAAAAATGCTTCAGTGCATGTGCTTCCCTTACTGCCTTGGGTCACAAGGACTCTCCCTGCCCACCCTGACAGTCCCCCCCTCTCCTGACCAGGGAGCTCACATATCTGGGTTTTCAAGTATAAGAGAAAAATGTCTACATAATTGAAAGTGAAGAAAAGTCTACATAGAAGGAGAGAATGAACTTGCTAGCAAAGGAATAGAGATGCATTGTCTACTGCGGTAGCCAGAGGCCATTGCGCAGTTGAAATGTGGCTGTTCAGAAATGAGATATATCTCCGATGTTTGCCTGTATCTAAATCTCTGCTTCAGAGAAGTAGCTGTAGCTTGCACTCTGTAAAATTGTTAATCAAAGAAGGACAAGAGCAGTCACAGTATTTAACGAAGAGGCAGAAATGCGAGGGAGGCAACAGCAAGTAATGTGCTAAGGTAAGAAAGTAAATATGTCAAGGATAAAGAAACCTAATGGGAGTATGGAGAATTCTGAAAATTATGGCTGAGAAACAGCTTAGTAATTAAATCAACGCTTAGCCAACCTACTTAATTATTGTGACATATAGAAGGTGCTTAATACTCAGAATTTTTTTTTAAAAAAATCAAGTTGTCCATGTTGTAAATTCCTCTTTAAATTAATAGGTCGGATCACACAACTGAGAGCTCATCTAATTCAGCGAAAGTGAAACTGAGGATTAGGGAGGTGAAGTGACAAAGACACACCGTTAATTAGAGTCGGGACACAAATTATGATCCAGATCTTTGAACTCTTGATTGTTTTTTTGTTTTGTTTTGTTTCTCAAACAGGATTAAGACAAAGAGCCAGGAGTAGGCAAACACCTAGAGAACCTCAAAGTTCTAGGAAACCGGTAAGGCTCATCCTTCAGCTACAGAGTTTTGAGTTCCATCCAATTGTTGCTGTTATCATTAAGTATCTTAAAAATACAAATTAGATTACTAGAATCAGATTCTCTATCAGTCAGAGTTTGTCCCCAGAGCAATTAGCAATCAGAGCCAGTTCCCTATGGGAAAGATACTGGTGGCAGTGGAGGGATATGGAAAAGGTAGGTCGCTGAACTCTCCCCTGGCAGGACAGACGTGCCCAGCAATCTATGATCAGAGCAGTGACAGCTTCAGGCTCAGCTCCAACCGGGCAGACTCATGTACCAGGAGGAACTCCCTTTTGGTCCCTGAGCTCTGAAACTTTCTGCCCATCCCCAGGCACTCAAAGTCTTCCGTTTGCACTTTACCCTTGGCTTTTCTCTGTGCTTGCCTGCGATGGCTGAGTCTGCAACACACAAAATTAAAAACCATGCAGATCAATGCATCTCTTGACAACCAGAGAGCCACTATATTTTTACAGTATGAGGTGGGATCATTTGATTAAGGGATACTACATTCATGAGTTCTTGGAAATGCTTTAGAAGATGACCAAGAGATGATTGGAAAATGTTGTGTAAATTTTAAATACACATAATGTATATCTATGCACATACATACGCATATATTACATACATATTTGCAGATATGAGACAAAAACAAAGGTGGTAGTAAGGGTAGGAAAATAGTTTCTAAATGTTTTATGATTCGATTAAATTGAAGCAGCCTAACTGAAAAATGGGACAAGGCGAAAGGGAGACGGGAAAGTAGAATAAGCTCATGATCGTCACAGAGGGAATAGGTCAGCACAAAGGACGCCACTGAAAGATGACAAATCGAGTGGTAGGAGCCCAAGTCTTCCCTCCGTGTGCCTGTGTCCTACTTTCTCTTTCTTATAAGGACACCAGTCATATTGGATTAAGGTCCACCCACATGATGTCATTTAACCTTGGTGACCTCACCTCCAAATACAGTCACATTCTTAGGTACTGGGGGTTAGAGCTGCCATATATGAATTTTTTTGGGGGGGAGGGGGTGGAGGAAACACTGTTCAGCCCATAACAGATCATACACACTTTTCAGTCTGGTCTTTCTTTCTTTCTTTCTTTCTTTCTTTCTTTCTTTCTTTCTTTCTTTCTTTCTTTCTTTCTTTCTTTCTTTCTTTCTTTCTTTCTTTCTTTCTTCTTTCTTTCTCTCTCTCTCTCTCTCTCTCTCTCTTTCTTTCTTTCTTTCTTTCTTTCTTTCTTTCTTTCTTTCTTTCTTTCTTTCTTTCTTTCTTTCTTTCTTTCTTTCTTTCTTTCTTTCTTTCTTTCTTTTTCTCCCTTTTTACTTAATTCCCTACTTAGTTTTTCATTACTCCATCCTCAAACAGCTGTCTCCTCTCCCAAGGTAATCTGTGTATGTATATTTCCATTTTCATATTATTTTCCCAACCCATGCTGATTATAAACACACATACACATTAATTTATACATATGCACACATGCATATAGAGGGGTTTTAACATGTACCAGAATGACATGTATTATCCGCCCCTTTCTGCATCTTTTCCTTGTTCAACCCTACCTCATGAAAACTCCGTGAGAAACTCTCGCTCTCGCTCACCCTCTTGGCTGCGCTCTGTATCAGGGTGCTAATGTTCCAAATCACTCGTGTGCTCCCCTGATAGCTAGGTGGGCACTGGATGCGATGCTGTGCAGACACCTGAGCACGCATGTCCTCATGCATGATGCCTTCGTTGCTAAGGGGTATATTCCAGAAGTGGGGTTTTGGGTTCGAAGACTGCACCTATTTATAATTTCAGGAGATATGCACATTGGTTTCCAAAATGGCTGTAACACTTCACATCCCCAAGAGGCAGGAATATTATCTCCCTGTTAGAGCTCAAGAAACTAAAGTGCAGAGAAGGTCAGGAATGTGCACAAGGTCATCAGAGACGGAGCTGAAAACCACACTACACCTGCCAGGCTTCCAAACCAGCGCTCTTTCCACCTCAGTACTCAGCCTCTCCCAAAGCGACCCTGACGGACACCTGTCCTTCAGCAGCTAGGTCTGTACCCTTCAGGGTGAAGAGCTGGTTTTAACGGACACCTGTCCTTCAGCAGCTAGGTCTGTACCCTTCAGGGTGAAGAGCTGGTTTTAACGGACACCTGTCCTTCAGCAGCTAGGTCTGTACCCTTCAGGGTGAAGAGCTGGTTTTAACGGACACCTGTCCTTCAGCAGCTAGGTCTGTACCCTTCAGGGTGAAGAGCTGGTTTTTCCGTGATCTTCTTGCCCACTCAGCTGTGCTCGCATTGCAGCCGACTGGACCACAGCTGCTGGGCTTGTACTATTTACGACATAGAGCAGTGCTCTCATAAAAGTATAATGATGTATAATTTGTAAGAATAATGATACCCCAGGAGCAGAAGTGGCTACGAGGCCTGATGGCACTAAAATTTGTCTGAGGGTCACGAGAGATTGCTAGTACAATGTACAATGAGGAACGCGGGGCGTCTTCCACCCGAGGAAACACGTTATCCAGGTAAATGCTCTATGAAGGTAGGAGAGGAAACGAGAGGCAGGTACTGGGGTCAGTTTTGTTACCACATCTCTACTCTTTCAGCTATTCTTTTTTGTAAATAACTAACAGATGGGCCATTCACTTAGTCCTGCTTACTAGATGGGGAGGGGGGGTTTAGGGTTAGGGAGAGAGAAAGAGAGAGAGCGGGAAAGGGCATGAAAGCAGCACTAATTTTAGGGAAAAGCAAGCTGAAGCATCTTTCCGGAGTAGCTGTTGTCAGTGGAGGTCACTTTGGGAATCCAATTAAGCCTTTGGGCATGTACCCTGGAAAAGGTTAGCTATAATAATTCAAACGGCATCACTGTAACAACATCCTTGCCAAATAAATTAGACAGAAAACAAACAAATTTCTGTTTTGACCATGGGCGGGGGCGGGGGTGGGGTGTCAGCATGAAGTTTGAATCCTTTCACAATGTACAGAAAGAAATTCCGCCTATTTATGATGAATTCCGGCGGGAGGAGAGACATAAACAATAACATTTCACTCCCCCTGAAAAAATAGAATAGAGAGTGGTCAGGTGGACGTGGGAGTGGTCAAACAGGGCCAAACATAAAAGTCAACAGGTATTATTTGCACTTGACCATGAGCACATGAGCAACGGGACAGGAATTTCTGGGTCCCCGTGGCAGACAGGAAACTTGTAGGGAAAATTAAAAGCAGAAAATATCAGAGTGGTCCAGTTCTGCATGATGGGGCTATATTGTACAATCTTGCCCTCTAACCTTCCACTTTCTTTTAAATAGTTTTTAAATAATTGAACTTTTGTTTCCCATTTAATAACTGTTAGCCATTGGGATGAATGATTTAATTTGAATTTTAAAATATCCAGGAAATGGAAATTGAGAAAAACAAAATACAGACTCTATCCTTGTACTTTGAGTCTATGGGTAGTCTTTTACAATATCAATGATAAATATTTGTATAGCACCTTTGACTTTTTCTAAGAGCAGTCTTTTTACAACTTCCCAAACAGGGTAGACATAGTAGGTGTGATTACCCCCAATTTGCAAGTGTACATATCCATTAAGTCACCTAAACAGAGTTACTTAGCCAGGAATAGCCTCAAGAAGGAACTAAGCCTCCAGATGCCTAGTCCAGGCACGCTTTGTACAAACAGCAACTTAGAATCAGAATCGGTGTGCATCACCTTCTATATGAAATACCCAAGTTCCAGTTGACCCTGCAGCAGTCAGTAGTGCTGTTAGCAAAGGATCATGAAGCCACCGGTGCCATGAGGGGTGGTAAGGTCTGCCAAGGGTGAGGAGAGGGGCATGTTAATATACATGCTGTGTATTCCCCAACTCTTCAAGCCCCAGGGTCCTTGATCTTCATTTGACCATAATCTTCACATGCATCCAACTTCATCAACCCAACCTCATGGCCACTTCCTGGACCATCTCCTGTTTTCTTATACCTGCCTATAACCTCCTTGTCTTCTATCTTCCTCAGTTTTTGCTCCCCACCCTTGTTCTTTCACTCCAGAAACACCCTCAGTTCTCTGACCACTTTCTTACCAGCCTGCCTGACCCCACGATTCATTCATTCATTCATTCATTCATTCATTCATTCATTCATTCATCTTCTAAGATGCTTAACTCTTTTGCTCCTCTGGCTTCAGCAGCTCTATTTGAACATTTCCTACTGTGAATCAATCCAACCAGCCTTTTTTTATTTTTTAAGCCTGAGCCCTGCTGAAGTAAGAGTCTCCACATATAAATCTAAGTGCCACTAAAAATATTCAATTTCAGCTAGTCCATCTGTGTTGATTTTGAAGCCCTTTCCTCCTCATTGATCAGCAGACTGTCATGCTTCCCATCATTATGTGAATGGGGCCCCTGGGTCGTACAATGTGGCAGTTCTGCTGGTCAGCATCCCTTCTCATTCCCATCACAGGTCATCTCAAACCTTCAGAACCAGCCTAAGTTACCTAATAAATAGCCAATTCCCACACGCAGTAAGAAAAAGATGACTTCATATTTCATTAATAATTTAAAATCATGACCTAAGATGGACCTCCATCTCTCAACCCTCAGCCTAAAGAACTGTCTGTGTCCACTTTCCTCCTTCTCTCCTCCAGTCACGGGCCACCTAGTCTACAGCTGTTCCAGCCTCCTGGCAAAGCTCAAGACATCACCTCCCCTCTGACATTCCTGCTACACTAATCAATTCCTTTCTTTCCTCGGTCTTAAACCTCAAACATGACTTATGAACATGTTCGAGTTTCTCATGCTCAAAAACAAAATAGAACGTAACCCTTGTGTATCAGATACTGCGAGCATGCCACCCATATGTCTGAGCTCCTTCCATTTCAGGGTACACTAGCATGACTTCAAACTGCTGATATCTGCATCGTTTTGCCTGAGGGCTCCTTTGGCCCTTTCCATGGAATTAATGAACTGCCCCCTACCTCCGGAGCAGCCTCCCACCAGTGATTAATGGTTATTGGTATATAAATAGCCCAGCTGCCTAATCTACCAGGTGGGATAAACGTTAAAGCATATGTTTAATATTTTTAACCAAGTGTTATCCAATAAGATTATACTCTAGTTGTAACTTGCTTAAAAATACAGTCTTTTTAAATGCTTCCTTTTTCCCCTGGGAATTTCCTGGGATTCCCTCCCAAATAAATTACTTGCACTTGAATCCATATTTCAAAGTCAGCTCCTGGGAAAACCCAAACCAAGACACCCTCCCTTGGCCATCTCTCTATATCAAGTCACCACAAACCATTTCACTCCTTCACTGCTACTATTTTTGAAAAACAATCATATGGTGAAGAAATTGCATTTTACTACTACAAAGAACCCAAAATATAAAAATAAGGGTTTTCTTTTTTTTCATGGAACAATAAATTTGGTTATGCATCCTTGGACTGCTATGACAGTTCTACAATGTCATCAGGAACCCAGGCTCCTCCTGCCTTTCTACTCAGTCATCCATCACATGTCCTAGGCACTTTGCAGACCCCAAATCGCTGAATCCCTTCCAATATAACCTCAAAATATGAGGAAGGGAAAATAGAGATGAATGGGCAAGAAACAGAAGGTCCATGACAGCCTTTTTATTAAAGAACTTTCCCCAAAGCACCACCCAACCACTTCTTTTTGCATCTTACTTGGCCAGAATTTAGACCACATTTAACTTCAAAGAAAATTGAAAGAGTTGTTTATTCTTTTTAAATCTGGGCTTTCATTTTTTCTAACAATATTGGGGATCTCATAAAAATAAAAATAGGTATTGGGCAGAAGAACAGCCATCTCTATTGTAGGAGACTATACATAACCAGTTGCAATTTCTCAACTGCTATAATCTGAATTCCCCACTCTACTAAAAATCTCTCTAAACTTACTCACTGTCTACCTCTTATAAATAACAGACAATTATCAGTCCATTTCTTATCTACTTCCATGATTTCTCATTGACTCTCCCTATTCTTTTTACCACATCTGTACACATTTCCCTGCATTGAATTGGATTTAAAGGTCTTTACCAAACCTCTCAGCTTTCCAAGGTCAACAGTTTCATGCTAATGTGAGTTAGGAAGGAACAGAGAACAAAGATAAAACAGTGAGGAGGACACTGTCACACTCTGCCCAGATCTCCCCAAACCCCTCTTTAGCATTTGCTTATTTATTTAGTGTGTGCATGCACACACACCCCCGGGATACTGACATGCTTTGACTCCCCAATAGTTTCATTGCTGAGGACTCCTCTCAGCCTCCGGGAGCCCACTCTGCCCGCATGAACAGAGAGCTGGCGGTGTTGGGGGACATGCCTGCCCCTCTGGGAGAGGGAGTAGAACAGCTCCAGCTCCCTCGCCTCAGAAAGTGACAACTTTGCGGTGTGACACGTAACCCAAAGCTCCCTAGGGGTCAGGCTAAAGTGACCCTCTGTGGGGCCTCTCATGAGATCACAGCTCCGCTTGGCTTCCTCCTGCCCTGTCTCCTTCACTGAGAACATTTCCTTAATAAATCACTTGCACACTTCTGGGGAAATCAATGTTAACACAATTGGGTAATAAATATTTGCCGGGCAGAAGAAACTAAACAAGTCTTTCAAAACATATTGCTGCATTAAGAAAGCTTTTGAGGCTTCTGTATTACCGTCCTAAAAATTAGCATGCTGTTTCTGGAAGGCAATATTTTGCTACAGTTCATAAAGTCTAAGAAATCTAATTGCAATATTTGCTTCAATGCATAGTTTTTCTAACACTTATCCATAAACCATAGACAAAATCAGGGAAATAATTTTAACACAAAAACTATGCTCTCTACTGGCATTCTTAATTTTATCATTTACAAGAATTATTCATTAAAGTTATAGAAATTTTATAAGCATTGTCTGAGAAATCTCTTTGGAGAGGAAGATATAGAAAAACTGTCTTGGAATAAACCCATCCTTTCTTTCCCAGAGAAGAGAAAACTAATGGTGCTGAATTCTCTAAAATCTATTCTCCCTCCCTCGTCAATATATTGCCTCTCAGCTCCAAAGTCACCCTTTTTGCCTGCTCCATGGTAAGGGAGGTGGAACCTATTAATAGTTCTATGACAGCCAGGGTGATGTTAAGCCTTGTCAGTAGAGGTCAGTAGAAGGCACTGAGAGGGCACTGGAGAAGGAAAGAGTTTCCTCTCGCTGGCTCTGGTGTGCCCCCTTTCTGTCTAGTTATGTTCCTGCAACATGGGTGGCTTTTTATGGCAGTGTCCCCCACAGTGCTCAGCATGAGTCACCTGATCAGGCTGGAGTTTAGCATCATTCCTAAGGCAGCTGATGAGTTCCCCAGGCACCAGCTCATCTGCTGGCAATTCCCTGAGGACAGTTTCTTCCCAATGAGTAAACAGCACCTCTCCACAGGTTTAGGGAGCACACCAGAACCTTTCCAGCAATTCATCAGCTGTCCCAGCTGTCTTTCCAGAAAGTCAATGGCACCCACTCTTTACCCCTGTTGGAAGTTTTCTGGTGAGTTTCCTTGGCATCCCAGAGATGGGTTCCCAACCTGCCAACCTCAGCCTCATCCCACTAATGGTGGGCACCACAACACAGCCAACTGGTACACCATCTGGTGGGCTTCAACCACACCCCTGCCAACAAGGTCTGAATCCCAGCATTGGAAAGAATACCCCCTCCCAAGTTTGTCCCTTCCTTGGGTACCCTCCCTCATCCCTAGGGTATCCTTAAGAGGAGTTTCTTTTCCATCCTCTTAACCAATTCCCTATTACTCCATTCCCCTGTTAATATTTTTTATATTAAACTTTCCTGGTTCTGTCTTCTAATAGGACCCTAACTGAGTGACAAAGAAATGCAAAATACTTAAATCTTAAAGATCAGAAGTTCTCTAAATGTGTGAGTTCTATGAAGGTTTAAATTTTTTAAAAGTATATACATTTAAATAGTTTGTGCCCTTTAAATTGTTTTTTCTAAAGTTATGCTTGCACTCTTTCAATGGTTTTCAATTTGAGGCAAAAAAAGTTGCCAGCCCCGACAGCGACAGCTTGGATTTTTTTATATTAACCATATGGCTATATGGCCATTTGGCCATATATGGTTGACATAGAAAAATCTGAGCTGTCACTCTTGGAGTATCTACCTAGCGCTCAGCACTTTACAAACACACATCATGTTTCATTCTCAGCAGAGCTCTGCAAGGTCAGCAGTATCATTCCTGTCTCAGAGGTAAGAAAAGTGAGACGCAGAGATATAAAACAATTTGTCTAGTGTCACACAGCTGGTATGTGGTCCAGCTGAGACTTAGCCCATATGTGTGTATCCAAAGTCTCTTCCTTGTTTTCCATGGCATTCCATGTACATGCAAGATAAAACTTTTCAGATCTCTATTAATTAGTTACTTCATTCTTTTCCCAACATTAGTTGGGTGCCTACTATGTTTCAGGTACTATATCTCATGCTAGGTTAAAAAAACACACACAAAACACAAACAAACAAAAACAACCCAGAGCCCTTGCCCTCAAGGAGTTTTCCTTTTAAAAGCACTTTTCTCAACTGCACAGCCTTGGTCGTTCATTGCATTTTGCCCCCTTTAAAGAGCCTTAAATTTCCCACAAGCCTGTGCCCAGATTAGCACTTTCCCAAAGCTGTTGTAGGCCACTTCCTGCTCACATACTTGCAACAGTCTCAATTATATTTGCCTCATGTTTTTGCTCCCTTTCAGGTCCATGTGCCTCAGAACTCAGTCTCAGCCTCTTCTATTAATGTAATGCTGATCCATTTGGGTTATTTATCCCTGACCTTCAGGTCTTCCCCATCTTAGCTTCTAAGATCAATCTCTAGATCTGCTTCCAGTGTCCCATGTTCCAGGACCTGTGACCACCAGCCCTGAGCCTGCCTTCCTGGTCACACAGGAGCATGAGCGTCTCTAAGTGGGCAATGTCTGTCTCACCCGACTTGGGGGTTGCTCCCTTCTACCGAGGGGCACAAGCAGGGCAACACCTTCTTTTCCCAAATGTGTCTTCTCCTTTTTCCCCTTAAGGCCAGTCACTCCAGGTACTGGATTCTGTCACCTTCCAGCCTCACCTTTAGCATGATCTCTTCCTAATACTCTCCTTATCAAGTTGAGGAGCTGCACCTCCACTGTGCTCCCCTGGGGCACTGGACTGCAGTGGCTGATTCTCTGCATCTCCCACAGGAACTGAGAGCGCCTGGAGCACAGGGACCCTGCTGTATTAGAGTGCACCCCAGGGCCCAGTGTTGCAATGCATGGTAGGCACCTAATAAACATCTGGGAAAGGAGAATGGGAGAATGGGAGGAGAAAGAAAGAAAACGTATTCTTTGTCTCTCTTTTGCCCATTTCTATGGCATGATATCATCTGAGTTAAATTAAGTTTCTCATCTGACATTTAGGATGCCTCCAAAAACACTGTTTTAGGTGGCTCCTGGCTGAGCCTTGGCTCCAGCCAGTGACCTCACTCAAAAAAGGAAGGAGCAAGTCCACTGTTGGGGTCGCCACCACAATAGAAATGACACCCAGTAATAGTGAACATTCAGTGAGTTTCTGTTCCATACCAAGCTCCACGCTAAGCAACCTCTGTGCATTATCTCACGAATCACCACAATTCCCAAATGAGTAGATACCATTTCTGTTTCCACATAAGGAAACCGAAGCTGAGAGAGGTGAAGGGACTTGCAAAGGTCACGCTGCTCTGATTGTGCATAGCGGTGCTGGGACACTGAATCAGGCCCTTAGACACCAGGCCAGACTTCTACCCATCACTCCAGGGGCATCTCTCAGGAAGCTCTGTACCTGTTCATGCCCAGGGTTACACAGTCAGCAGCGTAAATCCCAAAGAGGGGGGCCTGTCAACTGTGATCATTAAAAGGTATTTTTAAAACTCCACAGAACCCAAATCAGTCAACATGGGATAACATGTCCTCATAGAAGCAAAGTAAAAGTCATCCCCAGGACAAAATGTGCCTACTGAATTGGGTTGGAGTGGGAGGAGGGAACGAGAAAGGAAGAAGAAGAGAATGGTATAATTTGCACAATTTCCCACTACCTTGAAATAAAAAAACAATAAAATGACCTTTGCTCTCAATCAGGAGGCATCAAATAGACCATCATAAAGGAAATATTGTAATAGTGAGGCTTTTGGGCAGAATCAATTCCCCAGTGACCTGGAAAGACTTTTGTCTCAGGTCGTAATGCATGTCCTCACTAAACAAGTCACCCACACACTAAGCGAGGAAAATACGTTAGACAGAGAAGGCGCTTTTGAAAGGAGGGCAAATGAATTTTGAACGGCAATGAAACAAGCTTCACAAGAGTTGGTTTCAAAATTAAATGGCTGGTGTGATGTTCACTTCGACTCCTGGTGCATCAAAATATAAAATGCTATTTGCATGCATTTCCACAGCCCATTTCTCTGTAATGCTGCACAGCTTTGACAAGCCTGTTATGTTAGAAGGAAATAACACACAAGGGGAGGTGGGCTGCCCGGGCACTTGTGGTATGGGAGTCTCTGCAACTTGCTTAAAGGTATTCAAAGATCGATGCAAAGAGACGTGTCCCGTATCTCTTCCCTGAACTCTGTCTGGAATCTCCTGGAGAGGCAAGGATGAGAATTTTTCAGCTTTGATTCCTCAGCTTTAGAAACCCTCCACCTTGGTTCTGCGCATATCAAAGTTCAGGATGGTTTCCACTCCAAAGTGATTCATTCCCAGAGTGACTGGTCACTTATTGGCTGCAGGCAGTAGGACACCAGAAGAAGTTCTTATTCCCATTCCCTGTTGACAGACAGGACTACACATAAACCATTTATGGTACCCTGTTTGCCAATATGGCCACAATCCCTTTGCAGTGACTTTGCAGCTCCTCCCATCAGGATTCCTTAATTTTACCTCCTTTTGACTTTTGTGTTTGGCTTCACCAATAAAATGGGGTAGAAGTGACACTCTGCTTATTCTGAGCCTGGGCCTCAAGCAACTTGCACTCTTCTACCCACTTCCTTGGGCCCTTACTCCACCATGTGAATGAGCCCAAGCTGACCTGCTGGGGGATGGAAGACCATGTGGACTCAAGCCAAATAAGTCCAGTTGTCCCAGTTAAAGCCTCAGAGGTATGAGAATGCCCACTTGGCCAGCAGCTAATCACAACAGCATGGAAGAGCCCTGCCAAGACCAGAACTGCCAGCCAAGCCTCAACTAAATTGTTGACCAACAGAATCATGAGTTAAATTAATGATTTCCATTTTAAGCCTCTAAGACGGGTGATTTTTAATGCACGATAGGTAACTGGCACACCTTCTCAGAATTGGTTCTGCTCTTGGTAGGAAGTCTGATAACTGTCCCACCCCCAACACTAAGAGCTGTGAGAGTCTCAGCTATGGACCAGCTAAATATGATGGACTCAACTTCTCTGGCTCTGGAGCTAAAATCAGAGTTTCTACAGAAAAGGGCTCAGAATGTTCTATTAACCAGATCATGTCCAGATGCAAAACATAAACCATAAGTGTGGAATCTAAACACCAGGTACCGATGACTATTCCAGGGGTCATATGTGGCTCATGAGGGGGAAACAGTCAAAAGGTGAAAGGCAAGGAAAGGCAGGCTCTTTGGTAGCTGCCTCGGTGCTGGCTGTCTGCTCCAGGAGCACAGACACTGCTTGTCTTGCTCACCAGCACCTGGCACTCGGGAAGAGCTCAGGAAATATTTGTAGAGTGACTATGTAGCCTGGCAACTCATGCACATGACTTGCCACTGCATCTGCCTCTGAGTACACAGGAAGCGTGCGGTGTCCCTCCTAGAGGGAATATATCCACGTGATCGTAGAACCCACTACTTAGAAAAAACAAACATGCAAGGAAGTAGTTACACAGCACTTTCTGCAGGTTAGTGCTGTTGTGATCACTTAACAAATGATAATTCACTTAATTCTCTTAATAGCCACATGAGGCAAGCATGAACTTCATGCATATTTTCCCCCTGATGAGCTGAAGCAGAGAACATTATATACTTTGCCCAAGGACACGCAGCTGGTAAGTAGCCGAACCAGCAGTCTAGCTCGCAAGTCGGTGAGCTGACATCTCCTTATGCTGGCTGTTTTAAAATGATCACAACTAACACAGCAGCCTTAAAGAGTGCTTAGGCCGACCCCTGTTTCTATAGATGAGCACATTTGGGCCCAAGAAACACACATGGCTTTCTCGAAGTCATACCATTAATGGCAGAGTCTAGGCCAGAACACACACCTCCTGACACACGGTTTGGCATTTCCCCCTCTATACCATACTGATAAAGTGAAAAGCTGTTTCAGGGGCCTCTTTATTTCCAAAGGGGTTCAGAATTTTGAGACATCTTGAACTCTGAATTTTTGAACCCACAAAGGAGTGGCAACTAACACAAAGAATGGTAGGGAGGAGAAAGGAAAAATAAACGAAACGAGCGATAGTGATAGACTTTCCAGTCCATAGTTACTGAAGTTATGTCATAATAGGACGCGGGTCCCACTCACAGACTGGAACCTTCCAGGGACTCCTGAAGCCTCAGGGACTAAAGTTCTTGTTTAGCACGTATGCGGAGGAGGGTACTGAAGTATGTACAGTGGTGATCTGACCTCATGCAAAGCAGTCCAGTGGTGGCTGGGGGAGGATTGTGTGAGAGCACAGAAAAAGCAGATTGGCCAGAGAGTCCTTGAAGCTAGTGAGGTGACTGGGGGTGTATTAGAATAGTTTCTCTGTTTTTCTATCTGTTTAAATTTTCCCAATTCAAGGTTATAAATAAATATACAGTAAATATATAGTATAAGTATAGGAAGAGAGGGAAGGAAGGAGCACAGTCTGTCATCCAATTACTATTTAAATTAAGTGGATTCGGCAAAGTGGTGATTCTCATTTCAATATCAGGTTAGATTCTGGGCCACTTTATTGAAATGGTAAAAGTGAAGTTTGAAATAAAAGAAAAGAGGGAAAAGAAAGCTGAGGCCACTGGGTCCTGCTAAGGGCAGTTTGCTCAGACTCTCCCCTTTTTATTATGGCTTCTTGACAGGCCTGTCAGAGATCTCGCAGATATAAGGCCTCTGGCCTCAGCACAGCATTTGTCAAAGTCTCTCCTGATTTTTAAAAAGAAGATAGAAACTGTGGCTCAGATGATGTCCTGGCAAGGCGAATTTACGACTGGTTAAACGTCCCTCCCCGAAAGGGATGGGTGGGGAGCCCACATCCGGCTGGGGGCAGCTCCTCAGTGGAAGGCGGGCCGGAGGACTCCAGTCCAACATGTTTTTTATCAATGACAGATGAAGATACACAAGATGTGTTGGTCAAACTGACAGGGACATAAGGTCCAAAGGACTATCTTTGAATACCTTTGACGACAGAATTATTATCTATAGATATTTCAACAAGCTACAGCAGAAGCCCTTGTCAGCAGGCTGAAATGCAACAGTGCTTATTAAATGGTCAGCCAGGAAAGTCAAGAGGAGGGAGAGGTAAAAGCATGTGACGAATACAACAGCATGTGATGATAAGTGTCCCTGGACCAACTGCACTTAGAAGATACAGATGAATGGGACCCTTCCTTTGAATTTGTCATCACAGTCTCCTGGTCTGAGAAGCACTGACTTAAAGATTTTCTCTTCCTGTAAATCCCATATGATCAATAATGTAAGGAGCTGCCCAACCTAATTGGATCTGCTAATTTGATTTTAGGGTACATTAGAACAATTACTTTTCGAGGAGAGAAGAGGGGCTAAAACAAGAACTGCATTTACCATTTAGTAAGCATTCGCTACAGTGAGGCGCCGTGCCAGGTATTTTATACACATTATCTCACTTAATAGCCACCTAGTCCTTTCTAGGTGAGTGCTAATAACCTTGTTTCCTAGATGGAGGGAAACTGGGGTCCAGAGTGGTTCAGTGAGTTGACTGGAGTCACACAGCTGGTGTGGGGATGAAAAAATGGGTGAAACAGATGAAACTGTAGTGATATTCCAGAGACCCAGAATGATAGTTTGGCCAATAAGCCAGCAGCCCTATATTGTACCGGGCCACTCTAAAGCCTCAGGCCTGGAACATCCACCCTAAGCAATCAGGCTCTGACTGGTCCTTCCCCATTGTTTACAGAATGGCCCATTGTGCTCGACCTCTCAGTTACAGACTACAGCAATCCACGAGCAGGTTCATGAATTTAAATCCATATTTAGAAGCAGTTCAGTAGGTGGGCAATATGAGTCATGGTTTCAGCTTAACACCTCTCTGGAGCAACATAGTGGCTAGACTATGAAATCTGTTTTCCTTTACTCCGTAATGTTCACTTTCCTGGACCGAAATGATGCTGTCATTCAAGTAGGTAGAAAAAATAAATAAATGAAGTCCCAAGTTGAAATAGCGACCCAAAGGTTCAAGCAAGAGACAGGGATGAGACCCAAACTCCCATCCCTGCTTTGAATAACAGAATTCTATAGTTGGAAGTGGCCTTAGAAATAATCTAACCCAATTTCTCATCTTACAGTTGGGAAAGCAGATGCTTTATAGAGGAAATTTTACATATCTCCTGGTCATTTCTTTCGACGACAGAGTATTTCCCCAGTGTACACAGGGAAAAATAGAATTTGGGTTTGCAGAACATTATTTTCCAATCCTTGCCAGGAAATGATTGGTGTATCTCTTGCTACCCTTGCAGCATGCCCTGGTGGGAAAGGAAAAACCACTGTGGGTCCGGAATCCTGTGCTCTTGTCCCAGCAACATCTTCACTAGCTCTGGAACCTTCTCTTAGGTCCCTTTCTGATTTTTCTTTAGCCCAGAACCTATCATAATTCAGAGCACATGGATGATGCTAAAGACATGTTTGATGAATGAATAAGTGCACTTAAGCTCTAAAATTCTACAGAGTAGTAAAAAAAATAAATAAGCCCTATTGAAAAGGGAAGTTGCTTCATCAGAATATGAATACATTCAAATTCCTGGATTTCTCTTACAATAAATGCACCGCAATTTTGCTAGAAATGCTTTCAAAAAGGCAATTAATTTAAGGGCATCCTGATGCCTCAGAGATGTTCATTCATATTGTTCAATTTAGGAAGATGAGTGTTTCATTTTTATTCACTGCAGAGTAGAGACTTTTGGGGACAGCTTTAAAAATTGATCTCCCTTTAAGTTTCTTAGATCCTTGCCTCTTAGAGTGAGGTCCCTGGACTGGCAGTGTCAGCATCAGTATTACCTGGGACCTGGTTAGAATTACAGACTTTCAGGCCCAACCCCAGGGTTTGAATCTGCATTTTAACAAGAGCTCCAGTGGATGTGTGGGCGAGGTAAAGTTCGAGGAATGCTGTCGTAGGTCAGGCCAGCAGGCCAAGATTGTTAGCGAGGCCCATCAGCCCCCTCTGCAGTTTATAGTGCCCTCTCCCCATCAAAGAACCTGCCATATTCACCTCCTACTTAAATACTCAAGGACAAGCACCCAGCAAAACACTTCAACAAGCTGTCAGACTATTTCCTTAATGATTAGATTGAACCATATGAAGTCTCTGCTACTCGATGTTTTCCAACAACAAAGACAGCCATTTCCTATATTTCAACATAATATTTACCACTTAGTGAGTGCTTCGTGTTAGTGCTTTCGCAAGGTTTATTCTAATCCACAAAACCCTCTATGGGGTAGATGCGAAGTCCATTGTACAGTTGAACAAGTTAAAAACTAGAGAGGTTTATGTTGCCAAGGTTGCACAGTCAGGAATGAAAAAGCTCAGGTCCATACCCAACCCCAATCCCACGGCCCAGCATTTCTAAGACGTGACCCTCAGACCAGCACATGAGAAGTTTGCTAAAACCACATTTTGAGATACCAGCCCAGAGATATTGAATCTCAATACCTAGACATCCTGATCTCAATCTCGTGTTGGAAGCTAGGAACCTGCATTGCAGTAGTTTCCCTGAGCGTGGTCATGTTTTATTCCTGAACAAATGGAATCCTGCTGCTTTTATGTGCCGCCTCATTCCCACTGGCTTAAGCATCTAACTCACCCCAGGGCAGAGTGGCCATATATCCAATTTCCCCAGGACAGTCCTGGTTTATGGACGTTGCCATGATACAATTACTTATGGCTCTTCCTTTGATTCTCAGAATGTTCCAGTTTGGATAATAAATTATATGGTAACCCTGTGTTAGGAAGAAACTGGGCTGGGTTTCTCCCAAGAAAGCATCAGAAGCTCCATCCCTGTTGGGCAGATCCCTTGAGCTTCTCAGTGAGCTGAGTGAGTCTTGATCTGCCTACCCTGGTCTGTCCAGTGCCATGAGCCTCACCCCTTCCCTCCTCCTGCCCTGGCCTCCCGGAGCCTGCAGCAACAGGACAGCTGTGGCAGGCAAGGATCCAGTTGTACCCAAGGCATTCACACAGGGATGCCCCAGCTGGCATTCCCTGAAAATCCCTGTTAGAAACCTCTGAGCAGCTGGGAGTTATCCTCGACCCAGAGACCTGTCTCTTTTCCGTTTCTCGTTTCCCATCTTCTGTGCTATTAAGGTAGCTGTCCCTGAGACTCCTTCTCCGTGACTGGCTCAGTTGCGCCCCCACTAGGCCTCTAGGGCTGGTGAGGTCTGGCTCTTTTCTGGATCCTAGTGTGTGACACAGGACCGAGTGAAATCCCAACAGATGATTGCTAACAGTCTAAATGAACAAATTAACATAGTTATCCGATTATTGCCCCAGGAGCGGGTTTCGACAAATCGAGGAGAAAGGAGAACAGGAAAACTAATGGACAGAGATTATAGGCCGTAATTATATTAAGGCCTGGAGGGAGCTCAGGAAAGAAAAAAAGCCTATAGGATGTCTGCGAAGTCAGGATACGATAAATAAACCTATCGTCAAAGAATATGTTAGCAGCATCTTCAGTGTGCTCAATATATTCTCCTTATGAACCTCTAGACATCGTTTTAGGTAAAGCGCCCCTACACTTAACACCATGCGACTAATTAAAAACGTGCTACAGGACATCAAGTAAGTCCGCAAACACAGAGAACAATGTTCATTACATCTTTTTCAGATTAACATTTTGGCCCGTTGCTTTAAATTTACAGGGATTTTATCTGCAAATAGAGCTGGAGACAGAAGAAAATGTAACTTCTATACTGCTTAAAAATACGTTTATATTATGGGTGGTGGTTAATTTTATGTATTAACTTGACTGGGCCACGGGGTGCACAGATACTTGATCAGACGTTATTCTGGGTGAGCCCACAGAACGTTGTAGAACCTGAGCACTTCGCAAGTGCTAGAAAAGGGTTAGATTTTATTTCATTCCAAGGCTCAAATATGTTCAGGTCCATTGATCAGACTCTTAGCTCTTCAGTCAGATCTCCCTCTAGAAGACACAGATTGTAGGCTCCAGTCACTCTTGCCCTCTCTTCTCTTTTTCCTCCCTCCCTCCCTCCTTCCTTTCCCTTTCCCTTTCCCTTTCCCTTTCCCTTTCCCTTTCCCTTTCCCTTTCCCTTTCCCTTTCCCTTTCCCTTTCCCTTTCCCTTTCCCTTTCCCTTTCCCTTTCCCTTTCCCACTTTGCTTCCCTTTCCTTCCCTCTTCCCCTTTCTCCCTGCCTCTGGCCTTCTCCGGAATAGGATAGAAGGATCCCCAGAGAATTTCCTGGTCGCTTAACATAATGTGACACATGCGCCTGGGCTGTTCCGTGCTTTGTGTTTCTAGCACAATACCCTGCCTTTCCAAGTTTACTATTCCAGTGTCGCTCTTGCATTTGAGCCCGAGGGCTCATATTACTTTCATACCACCCTCTGGAGAGGCCTTAATTCTGTTAGTCAGAGAGCTGAGCCTGTCTTAACACCGACTTCATCCTTTCTCTTTATCAAAATGAAAGATTTTGACGTAGATAAATGTGCACCTACTAAATTATTTGTAGTAGCAAATGTCACTGTAATGAGATCAACCAAACACCATTGCCATGGGCTGCTGCCGAGGCCTTCGAGAAATGGGCTAGGGGGAACTTTCTATTGATAGTGCGCTTTGTAATAAGATGTGGCCATCATTCCTCTCTAAAAGGATCATAATGGATATTGATTCTTAGTTTTGGAGTTTGGCTCATTAAAATACCAAACAGAATTCTGTGGGGAATGAGCTATATTGATGGCTTCATTTTGTTTTATGGGCTTGTTTCCTATGTAACATGTAATTGTATTTTATACTTGCTATAATATGCAAGAATTAAAGACCTAATTTGGCTAAACAAGAATTGGCTTATAAATTATGAAACATTCTCTCACATCAAACTCCTGGATAATGAAACAAAATTTGAGCAAACTCTATCTTTTAGATGGTTTTGTATTGGGAGGGGGATGCAAGAGTGGGAAAGAAACTTTTTTTCCCCCTCTTGTCACTTTAACTTTCTTAGCAGTTAAGCCACTAGTAATGAGTTTGGGGATTTTAGACAAGGCTGTTAAATTTTTGCTGAGGTCTATTAAGTTGTCTTTTCATTCCAATTATTTTGCTTCTCAAATCTCAAAATGAGTTGCTTTCAGTGGTATAGTGGCAAAAGCACAGTTCTGGAAATATTTAGACTTAAATTTAAACTCTGTCTCTCCCTCCTCACTTCAGAAGGTAGATCGTACTTCTATGCACCCCGGCTCTGCACTTGACCACCTAACGCCCCTTGGTCAACGAGCAATTAGCAGATATGATGCAAGTGACAGCTTGAGAAATACACACATTATTGGGCTCACTGTCTTATTCTGCTGTCATAGCCAGGAGAACATTCTTACATTAGCTACCTGCTCCCAGGGGAAGGCGGAATAACACTGGGAGCAGAGCTAGCCCCAGTCAAGATCAACCCAGATGGCTGACTCTTAGCCAGCCAGTACATTTGTGGACTAAATAGGTGATTATTGCTGTACGGTGCTGGGATTTGTATCAGTTAACTGATATAGCCTGTCAAGCTTCCTCTACCCATTACTTTCTTCCATTGTCAAAGGGGATGGTCCTCTACCAGATAAAGAAAGTCACATACAAGAATAAAGAGACAGATTAATATGCTAAATGGATATGTATATAGCCGATGGCAAAACAGTTCTTTCTGTCTGCAAAAGTCAAGTTTGTTGAGACAGGAATGCATTTGTGGTTTCTAAGGAGTAACTGCCTGGAAGACTAAGAACATAGCTTTTATACCATGAAACACGGACTAGGGAATGATGTTTCTACAAAAGCATAGCTCATTAGAAAATAAGATAATAGATAGAGGGGGAGGTGACTAGAACTTAGATGCAAGAGATCTTTAAGAGCCCAGCTGAGTCCAAAAAAGAAAACTGAAGAGAAAGCCTAAATAAGATGGATCTATGGTTTCTTTTCCTTTGTTTAAACCAAAGAGTCTATAACTCTCATAGGGAATCCGAGAATCTATCCCTTAACGGTAGATTCACAGTGGCTGAGGGAGTTGTCAAGGTAGGTGGGCTTAGGGGAGCCTCATAAAACCAACCCACTTCAGTGATGGGCGGTAAAAACAGGAGATGGGTCTATGCTCCATGCCAGCGGACACTGCACTTCAGCACACGGGTGAGCTGAACTCGCTACAGAGCAAAAGAGACCAGGGGACCGGAAAACGAATGCAAGGAGATACGGACCTCAGGATCAGATTCTAAAGCTGAGCAACGAAAATATGACTTAGGCAAAGAAAATGGGATCTTTTCTGGATTGAAGAGTGTTAGCCATTAAGTCCCCAAGTCCTTGTCATATTTGATCTTATCCAAGACAGAAGCATTTCACAGGAAAATCTTTACATGTGAGGATGCCACCAAGGTCTTCTGGGTAATAAATAACAAGTATAAGGGAGCTGAAAAAAGATCCCCCAAGACCGAGGGCTAAAAAGTGTCAGGTGAGATTCAATGTTGACAAATGTCTGATAAAATGTTTCCAAAAAAACCAAACAGGTGTTCTTCCATGAAACAGCATCAACAGTGTCTCTCTAGCTAGTTAACTATAATGACTAAAAAGAGGAATATACCCATGAAGACAAAGAAGATGGGCAAAACAATGTTAGAAGATGGAAAATGAGGCAAGTGGGAAGTAACTCAGCAGAAAAAGAGAAACAAGGATGCCAAAGATTACAGAGCAGGGTGACAGCAATATGCAAATGGGTTCAGATTGTAGAACCCAGAGACACTCAGAAATTGGAGCTACCAGGGCAAGGGGAGGGCAAAAAAGCACAAGGATTGGTATAAAGTTTATGTAAGGAACAGGTGAGCACCCAGATCCCTTCTCCTACATCCTTGACCACTAAGTGACAACTATTCTCCTACCCAGGAAAGAGATGGAAGGTTTTATTCCTGGAAGAAATTGAACAAGGGTAGCTCTAGCTCCTGTACAGTGAGAATTATATTGAAAACAGAGAATTAAGGGAACATCTGCATAAGTAAAGGCAGACCCCAATCTTCCTCTACTTTCTCACTGCAGGGTAGCATACAGGCTTATAAACACTAGGCAGGTGACTAGAAATAGTTCCTGTAAGTATAGACTAGTGTAAGAGAAAGATCCACAGATTTCTCCATGAAAAGACCGGCTTACACTCTGATTTGCCTTCAAAGACACACAAAGTTTTGACAAGACTTACTCATATATGCAGAGTTTCCAATCAGCTTTTTAGCACTTCATGTAAAATATGATTAGATCTCCAAGGATCGCCTATGTGTGATCATATCAATCAAGCTCTCAACATCAGAGACTGAGACTGGAATAGCTGCATGTAACAGTTCACCAAAACAGAATAAAGTCTTGTATATAAGAGAAATTAGTATCGTTTTTATGTAAAAGAAGCCTGAAAGTAAGCATTCCATGATGGAATGCTGGCTCCTTCTATGACGATAACAGAAAGCTATTTCGTCAAGCTAGCACCTGGCATCTGACCTCAACTAACCTCATGGTCCAAGGTGGTTACTAGACCTCCAGCCATTATGTTCAAACCCAAGCAGTAGGGAGGAAAAGGGTAGAAGGGCAAAAGAGCAAACCTCCCAGTTGAGTTGACTCTCTCTAGGCAGCTTCCCTAGAAGCCCTCCAAAACACATCTACTTATATTTTATTGGCCAGAACATACTTATACATCTAACTACAAAGGAGGCTGGTAAATGTAGTCTTTCATCAGGGCACATGTCTGTCCTGAATAAAATTGTTCTATGGAAGAAGGAGAGAGTGGATTTCTGGTAGACAATTGGCAATCTCATACAGACAGACAGACAGACAGACAGACAGACACACACACACACACACACACACACACACGAGTAAAGCAATTGGAAAAAACAGGGTTGATACACTGAGAGCTGAAGAAAATCTCAAAAAATAATATTTTCAGAAAGTTAGAAGATGTTTCACCCATAAGTCAAGAACATATTTTGATTTAAAAGAAAAAAAATTAGAGCTGTTTGAAATTTAAAGTATAACAGCCACAAAAAGGGGGTAGTGAACTGAAAGATACCGTTGAGGAAATCTCACATAAAAGAAAAGCAGAAAGATTAAGACATAGAACAGTAGAAAAAGATCAGGATACTAGAAAATCAGTTCAGAGAGCTTAATATCCTAGTAATAATTGTTTCAGAAAGAGCTATCAGAGAAAATTGAGGTTAAAAAATTAATTAGAAGTGTTCTCTCTTCTGACAAATATGTGTTTCCATTTTAAAGTGTTCATTGAATGTCCAGTAAATAAAGGAGAAATGTTCACACAACTTACATCATCATGAAATACCAGCACACCAGAAAGGCAAGCTAAAATTTCCAGGGGGGAAAAAAAAATCTCCAAAGGCACACTAGAAGATGGAAGATAAGATTTAAAGAAAAAAATGTCTGATACAAGCTGAGGAAAAATTATATTCAACCTAGAATTCTACGCTTATCCAAACTATCAACCAAATGTAAGGATAGAATATTCATTTTTCAGACATGAAGTGACAAAATGTTTACTTCCCATGAACTCTTTCCCAGGAAACATTAGATGTTCTCTATTGAAATGAGGAAGTAAACCAAGAAAGGGAAAAAATATGAGACCTGGGAAACACAAGGTCCAACACAGAGGGTAAGTAAGGGAACTTCTCGGGATAATGACAAAAGGAGGTCCCTGGACATGAGCTTTGCACCAGATCTAGACAGCAACCAGTCAAGATTGTAGGAGGAAAAAAGAATGTTCCAGGATACATGGAACGAAGCTAAGACATTAGAACTGATGATGTGACCCTCCTGAGAGAGCCTTTAGGTCGTTCTCAGAGAAAATTAGTTCACATTATTGGATACTTTGCAAGCAACAAGATCAGGACAGCTATGATCTCCTTTAAAAAAAAACACACCAAAAAAACCTGAAAATTTGTATAAAAAGAATATACAATCCAGAATAATTCATAGCTAGTCTATTTATGGTATCTGCAAAGCTACAATAATGTAAAATATTATTTAACCAGAAATTGTGACATAACCATATTAGGAAGACGGGTGAGGGAAGTTTAGAAAATAAAGGGAAATATAAAATGAATGAAGTTAAAAATAGCAAGTTAAGCATATGGTTTTGAAAAACAGAGGTAAATGTAAGGAGAAAGAGCTAAAAAGAATTAAGATCATTTGCCTCTGGGGAATGGAACTCCTGGGTAGAGAGTAATGTAGGTTATTGCTCTTTTTCATGATAAACATTGTGGTGGCGCCATTTGACTTTTAGAACTATGACACCTATTATTACGATAAAAGAAAAAAACGAGTCATCTATGCAAAAGCAAACAAAACAAACTGGTTCTATAATGACAACTTCTGGGCAGCACTTGAAAAGATTTGGAAAAAAATGGAAGAAAAACAAAGAGATGTCAACTCAACATTTAAGCACAGCTTCTGCATCCTTATACTCAGACCCTGCATGCATTTCTATTCCTCCAACTCTGAAAAGCTTTGCCAAAGCAGGAAAATGCCCAAGAAGGGATTTGTATTAATCCAGCAGTAAAGCTGCTTCACCATAAGGTGATCACGTTCTGTCAAGAAGCTACCTCTCCCCCTATCCTAAAGCAAGGCTAGTAATACACTAAAATCTTCTGTCTTGAAAGGCGAAGGTTTGGGAGGATACTGTCAACATTTAACATCATGAAAATTTTGCCAGGATGAATAACTATAGTGTTGAAGGATCAGAGAAAACAACAGGGGACAAGAGTGTCCCCTCTGCCTTTTCTTCATCTTCTGAAATATGAAAACTATTCACAGAGAGAAATAAGTCAGTAAGAAATACATTGAATCAGCTCTATTGATTATAAAGCTAAGTCAATGTAAATATCTGAAATGTGTCACCAAGAAATACCCAACTGGTGAATTGAGTGATACATTCAATTCACCCAACAATATGGATCGACAGTATGTTGAGCGGAAGAAGCTGGACACACGAGAACATACTGTATTTGTTCGTTTTGCTTCTGTTTTTTAAACTGAACATATGCGATCCATCTACTCTTATACTGTGATACAGTTCCCAATTTTAACCACTCAAGAGGTTCAGTCTTACAGTATCTGTGGAATATAATACTTCTACCTAAAAAAGACTCATATTTATGGAGGTCATTAATGTTTGCTGAAAACCTAGTATGCTGTTGTTACTTTATATATCACATCATCTCAACACTGAGAGTAACACTGAATTGGATACCATAGTTCAAAATTCAAGATTAGAAAACTGAGGCTCAGAGATGTGATAGAACCTTGCCCAAGACTCAAATCGATTTGGCTGCAGGGTCCTTGCTATTTTGACATAACCATATTGTGGGTAATTCTGTTCTTTTATTTTTAAGAGGCATTTCTAAGAGGAAACAAAGGATTACTTGGAGTTGGGTACAGAGCATTTTCAGGGGTCTAGAGGAGATGGTGATGATGCCTTTTTTTTTTTAAATATATCTTTATTGATTTCAGAGAGAGGAAGAGAGAGAGAGAGAGAGAGAAACATCAATGATGAGAGAGTCATTGATCGGCTGATTCCTGCACACCCCCATTGGAGATCAAGTCTACAACCCGAGCATGTGCCCTGACTGGGAATTGAACTGTGATCTCCTGGATCCTAGGCCGATGCCCAGCCGCTGAGCCATGCCAGCGAGGCAGTGATGCCTTTTTACTACCGAACTGCTGTAGCGTCCCCAGAGGGCACCTCCGAGTCTGCTTTAGCACTGCTTTCTTTCCACCACCTTTCACTCTTCTGCATAATTATGAACCCTCATATTTTAAGAAGTTCCATCCTAGAAACTAACTTCATCAATGATACAGAAACATTTGTCTTTCCTGGAGGGAAACTAAATGAGAAAACAGAAACTAACTGATCAGTGAGGAGGAAAAGCCAAAAATTAACAAAACTTGAAAGGGATGGCTCAAGTGTTGGATGCATTAGATGAATTATGTAGGAAATTCCTAATGAGTTGCACTAGGATTTGACTCTTGCCAAAGAAAGTAAGTAGAACCTTGGTGATTTATTTAAGACACCGTTTAAATTCACTTGATCAATGGTGGAGACTCCAGAGGTGATGTGACCTGACCCAGAACTATTCCTCTTTCTGGAGTAAAAAGAGATAAGTAAAAGGAGGGTGAAATAAAGTTCCATTCTCATCACAAAAGAGTGCCTCACGCTGATTCTTTTAGAAATCTCTTTAGGTTGGGTAAATGGCAGAACACAGATTCTGCCCTCTTCCCAGTCAGTTTCATTTTTAAAAGAATCAAAATGAAGCCTCCAGAAGGGAGATAAGTGTGGTAGCAGACAGCTGCAAACAATTACTTCTTAAAAACAGAACTGAAAAACAGACTAATTAATTTACAAAGTTCAGGGTGTGCCAAGAGTGCCATAAAAATCCATCCCACTTAGCATCCACTCATGTTTCAGCAAAACAGAGCATTTGCAAAGTGCTGTAAATTAGATTAGAAGGCAAAACTATGGTACACAGTTCTCAGATACAGTGAGAGAAAAATGGAGTATAGGGATCAGAGGATAAGGAGCATTATCTGCTGTACAAGTTGGGCTGAATCTCTTCTTAATCTCTTTAAGTGAATGCCTATGAAACAAGTTCACTTATATAGATTTGAATTTTAAAATATTATTAAAATCTCAACATCTACGTTAATTTTTAAAAATGCTAATACCTTCATATAAGGTGCAAGAAACCATGATAATTAAAAGGATGGCGTAAATAATAGAAAATACATATATTGGTCTCTGCCCTGGTTCCTAGCACAGAGCTCCTAAAATCCTTGTAATTTTCTAAGTAATAAGAGCATTAGGAACATCTTTTGCTCTAATAGTTGGTCTTTGATTCAGGTTCCTGACACAGAGCTCCTAAATCCTTTGGAATTTCTTGGGCGATAAGAGAGTCTTCTGTTCTAATGAGGCAAACTTGGCGGCTCCTAGGTAGCTACAGGGTAGGGGCTGGTCACCAGAAAGAACAGGTCCTGATTAGAAGCTTGGAAATTCCAGCCCCGCCCCTCATCCTCCCAGAAGGAGAGAGGGCCTGGGGATTGAATTCTTAACTGATGACGCTTAAATAAAAATCCCAAAAGTATGAGGCTGGAAGAGCTTCTGGGCTGGTTGAACACATCCATGTGCCTGGAGCCTGGCTCACCCAAGCTCACAGAGGCAGAAGGGCCTGTGCCCAGGACCCCTCCAGAAGCTGTCCTATGAATCTTCATCTGGCTGATCATCTGTAGCGTTTATCATAGTCCATATTGCATGATAAGCCAATAAATATGTTTCCCTTAATTCTGTGAGCTGTTCTAGCAAGTGATAGAACCTGAGGAGGGAGACACGGAAACCTTCCACATTGTTTAAAGCGCTGCTAGACTGCAGAAGTGAAACTGCTCAAAATCATTAGATGGCATCAAACTGCTCTTCAAGGCGGTTGAACCTGTTTACACTCCCAGCAGCAGCACAGGCCGCTTCTCTTTCTATACAGTCTCCCCAAAGGTTGGAATGGTCACACTTTTTAAATGTCAGCAACTTGAAGGTTGTGAAATTGCAACTTGTTTACATGCGCTTTTCTCCAATAACTGTGGGTAGAACATCCTTTCATGTCTTGTGTTGCTCCTCTGTACACACCTTGTCCACCTGTTGGTGTTTTTTCCTTATTGATTCCCATGAACACTTCGAAAATGTATACATTAATCTTTTCCCTGCTGTATCTTCTGCAAGTATTTTCTCTCAGCCTGTGTTTCTCATTCAGTTTCATTTAGCATACAGAGTATCTTAATTTTAAGACACTATAATTAAACAGTTTTTCGTTTTTGTGTTTTAGAATTTTGTTTAAGAATTTCTTCCTAAGCTCCAAAGCCATAAAGATATTCTCTAAACATATTTCTTTTCACAGATAGCTTTTAATTTGTCTTGAATTGGTTTTTGAGAATGATGTGAAGTCAGGAAGTAATTTTATATTTTTTTTAAGTGGAAAGCCAGTTCTCCTAACACCACTTACTGAACAGCCCCTGCTTTCTGCACTGATTGGCAATGTTTTCTCTGTCCCTTAGCAAATTGTACATACATATGTGTGTGCAAGTGCTGGTGCCGGTTCTATTCTGATTTACTCTCCCCCTGTGCATCACTACCACGCTACCTTACTTACTGTAGATTTATAAGCCTTAATATCTGATAGGGTACCTTGTCCTTCAAAATTGTCTTAATTAGTCCATCCAGCGTGGCTCAGAGGTTGGGTGTCCACCTATGAATCAGGGGGGCACAGTTTGATTCCCAGTCAGGGCACATGCCCAGGTTTCAGGGTGATCCTCAGCAGGGGGTGTGCAGGAGATAGCCCATCAATGACTCTTATCATTGGTGTTTCTATCTCTCCCATCCTCTCTCTGAAATCAATAAAAACATAAAAAAGAAAATTGTCTTAATTATTTTAGGTGTTCACTTTTTAGCTCTTTTATTAACTATAATACAAACAGATAAGTGCACACAAATACTATATAAGTATAGCTCAAAACATTTTGGTGGACTGAACAGACCTGTAAAATCAGCATACAGATAAAGAAAAAACAATTTCCTAGCAGGCCCAAAGTCCCATCCTGAAATAGAGCACCAATTGCCTTTTCTTAAACTGCAATCAAACTCATTTTATAGATGAGAAAACTAAGGCCCAGAGAGATAACATTCCCTATGAACCCAGCAAGAAAATTTTGCTGTGTATAACTGCACTAACCATACATCTTGCACTTGTCCTTGAACTATTACATTTAATAACAACCCTATTAAATTGCTTCACTGATAAAGAACATTCTGTGTCAGCAAATCGTGGCTTCCTGTTGGGATTTTTTTCCTTGGATTTTGCATCATATCTCTAGAAAATATTACATTTATGGTTCAGAAAGCTTAACTAAATCACTTCTAACTATTTGAATGGTTGAAACAACTTAAAAAGAGGTAAAAAGAAGACCAGCCATTTGCTTTCAGGGAAAGCTAAAAAATTATCAATTCAGGTTACAAAGAGAAGAAATTCTCTGGGGCCTTGTTTCAGTAACTGTACCTGGTATTAATGATCCACCTAGGTGTTGTTTGAACAGGCACAGTCAATACGTTATGCAAACAACACCCCGGCCAACAGCATGCAGAGGGCTTTCACACACACTGCACTTAAGACAAAAAGTCATGATTAATTTATGGCCAAGGACACAACTAATATGAGCGGTGAATGCAGTCTTGCTCTGTGGGTCAGCACTGGAAGAAGTGTGCTGCTACAGCGGAAGCTCTCAAGGGCATGAGCTAGCCCTCTTTATTCTGCTTCTGAACCGAGACCAGGACCCAGCATAGATGGATGGTCGATGTCTGTGGAATGAATGGATGAGTGCATGCATGCATGAGTGAATGAATGGATTACAGGACTCCAGAAGGGCCAGAATCCTTTACAGAGACTTCTCAAAGTTGTTCTCCTTGCTTTCACTCTTTCACTCCTGTTTCACTAAGATGATTAAAGGGGAGGGTGAGAGAGGATCTCATGAGAGCAATTCAAATAATGATCTCTTTCATGAAAAAAAGAAACTGAAGACCACAGATATAAGATTACTGGACCAAAACTACATACTTTCTGGTAAAGACTTTACAAATAAATAAAATTTACAGATGTTTTCTCATATTTGTATAGTATCTTCTCTAAAACCCAACTCATTCTAAAAATATGTCCAGACTTCCAGATTTCCAAATTTATTCTCTTTAAAACCCAAACTATAAGGCTTTGCTTTGTGACTCTATACATCAAATTCCCAGAGGATAGGGAAATAAAATTCAGGGTTGACTCATCCTCAAAGCTCTCATTAGACATTCCTGCCAGTGTCCCCTATTCTTACCCTTCTGTGACCCTAACAATCTCCCCAGTGAGAACTGATTTTGAGTGGTCGGGAAGAGAAAAGACTCCTTCTTTCCTGCCCCTAATCCCTCTACTAGAAATAGTTTCTTGAAATTCCTTTTAACAAAGGACCACAATGTTTATTCCTTACAAATACTTAAAATGCAAAAATATCTCTGGAAGAGAAACCACAATACTGTTGACTTAGATTCACACCAAGGGGTAAATAGCTTATCAGATCCTTTCCAGAGAGTAGGTTCTAATAGCTATAGTCTCCATGGAGAGAAAAAGACACTTCAGAAAAGTAAAACAAATGTTGTCTAGTTTATATTTTTTGCTTGAGGCTGCCCTGCCTCTGAATTTAGTGCAGTCTCTACCAGATCAGTTCCCAGGGACTTGTTCTGAGCACTTACAATTCCAGTGCTGGTCCCATACCTCCGTTATCCGAGCCTTACCTCCTCCTTCACCACCCTGCTTCCAGCTCCTAGAAGTCACTCCACCAAATGCAATGCTGGTTTGGTCCCTGCCCATCTCAGTGAAGCTACTCTCTGGATGAAATAAAACACTAAACTAGAATCTAATTTTTAGATAACTTTAACCCAGGTGACTAGTAAAGGATTCAGTTTTTTCCCAAAGATGGTGCTACTGGTCGGTTCCTGTAGTAGGCTGTGAGATGGGTATCTGCAGCAGGAGGTGTCCATTGGAGAGTATTCTCAGACTCAACACCCCCAGGGGACTGAGAGGATTACAGGAGCAGAGCAGGATAGGAAAAGAAGTTGAGCTGCAATGTAGTTGCAGCAAAAGACTCAGCCAATCCGACATGGAGAGCTGGAGCTGAGATGGCCCTTCAGAGTTGCCCTGAATTAAAGCAGGAGAACTGCCTTGGTTATAACCCAGCATTGACCAGCCATTGAATGAGGTCTGTGCCTGAAAAGGGGCAGGAACTTGGAGAGGTCTTGGACAAGGCAGTTCTCTGCAGCTGAGGACAAGTCCCAAAGAGGCCTATCGGCTGAGGGTCATCAGCCATCAGCCACTCCCAGCAGCTGGAGAAATAAGTGCTTCTGTCCTGAAGGGGGATATTAGTGGGGTACCATGGTATTCCCCCTGTAATAAGTCACTGCCCCTTAAAATACATGCTTTGAACCAAGGCTCAGAAAATGAAAATCTCTTCATTATTTTGTTAGAAACTTTACCAAGATCTGTTATTTCCAGAAAATTATGTCACCCACAGTAATGCCACCCATAACGTTTGAGTTGCCAATTCAACACACCTGGATCAATCTGTATGTGTAACTGTCACATTGATTGTAACTCAAGCATCTGCCTGCATCAATGTCAGTGTAGTCAGACCCACAGTTTGAAATGTTTGAAATGCATAAAATGATAAATTACTTTTCTGTTATTTCTCCTTTATATTTAAGTTAAAAAATATGTGCATAAGTAATAATATTCATATAAATTTCATTTTGGGTTAGTAAAGGCAGCATTGTAAAATATTTTATATGAAAAAGAGAGAATTAGATCTGGAAAACTCATTTAGGATGGGAACTTACCCTAGAGTAATTCTCAACCCGGGCTGCCCATTAAAATCATGCAGGAAGCTATAAAGCATCCTAATGTCCAGGCCATACCCCAGACCAATTAAATCAGAACCTCTGGAGGTGATATCCAGACATCATTATTTTTTAAACTACCAAGGAATTGTAATGTATAGATAAGGTTGAGAAATCTGTACCCTAGTGCAGTAGCCCTCAAACTTGAGTGTGTTTCAACATCAACTGGAGAGCTGATTCAACTACAGATGGCTGGGCCCCACCCAGAGAGTTTCTGATTTAGTAGCTCTGGGATGGGGCTCATAATGCGCATTCTCATTAGTTCCTGGGACTACACTTTGAGAATAAGTGTTCTGGAGGCTCTGTCTGTCTGACCAGAGTCCCCACCACATTTAGCAACTACCCTCTTTCTTTCTGGTCCCCCAACCCTCTCAAACATCTCTGAAAATATTGCAATTTTTTTCCCTTTATCGACCTTTGTAAAGACCCTTTCCTCCCACAGCAACCACAAACCGTCAGGTAAGATGACGTCTAACGTCTTCCATGATCGTTTCATTTCCTTCTGTCTTGAATTTCTTTGTCATCACAAGCATAATTCTACAGATTACTGGTCTAGAAACACTCCTTTGAAACAGCAAGACGAATTGCTCCCGTTGCACATTTCAATCCCAGCATCTATGCTGCTGGAAAGCAAATGCACTCACCTATGTCTTTTCCCACTTGCTGTTTTCATCCCAAGATGGGCCAGGTGCAGCTGCTCCCCACCAGACAGCATTCGCAGCCAGGATCCAGAAAGGCATTGCATTGGTTATCACTCAAGTCTAGCAACATCAGTAAGTAACACAAAGATGGGCAGCAGTGACTTGGCTACAGCTTTCTCAGTTGTCCCTGAAATCGGGGTACAGTCGGCCCTCCAGACCCATTAATACATACATATGTATGTGTGTGTGTATATATACATATGTACATATTAATGTTACATTGTCATTGATGCGTACTGTGTAGTTAGGCCTAGGATCGCGTCGCTGCATCTGTACTAAACATGTATAGGCTTTTTTCTTGTCATTATCCCCTAAACAATACAGTATAACAAATATTTACATAGCATGTCCCTTGTGTTAGGTATATAATTAATCTAGAGATGATTTAAAATGTAAAGGAGGGATGCGCAGAGTTTATATGCAAATACTGCTCGATTTTACGTAAGGGACTTGAGCATTGCAGATTTTGGTGCCTGAGAGGGCCCTGCACATACCACTCCACATCCAGAGGCAGGACTGTATTTCACAGGAGGGTTTAACCCCTGCCTTCCTGCAGTTCTTTCAATGGGCCAGAGAGCTTTCCAAAACCTATGTTAAGGACTCATACCCTCAACTCCAAACGCTCAATCTGAAAAGGCAGTTTGAAGAGTCACATAAAAATTAACTTTCCCTTTGAAGAGAGCCTGAAAAAAAGGAGACCAAAAAGTCCTCATTTTCTCTAGTAAAAGAAAAATATTCACACAATTTTTCAGTTGGGCCAAGATTAATAACTCATAATCTGAAGATATTGGCTTCTGTTGAAGTTTATATCAAGATTTATTGACCTGTGGAGTAAATATTAACGGAGGTGAAACTGAGGTTAATAACAAACCTCAAGGGATAATACATCTTTATATTTGCTGAAATAAAAAGTCAGCCCATATATTGCTCATACATACATTCAAAAACCTCTTTAACCAGAAAGCTCTGGAAATCTCTCTGCTGTGACAGGCTGCTTAAATATACGGCCGAATTTCCATTTGTATTAACCTTCTCTGGGTACTGAGGCAGCCAGAAAAGCAAAACTTCCTCTGAGGATCATCAGTAGCCAATCAAAGGGCAACCACTTACTTGCATATGAGACCTAATTGGAAGAGATTGAGCCTAACCAGCATCTCATCATCTTTAATCCCACCAGAGCAGGCAGTCTTGATCTGACCCATGCAAACATTCCATTACCTAATAAGCCCATCTTTTCCCCACATGCAAAATAAAATTATTCTAAATTCTTAACTTTCGACAAATCCAAATAAATATGCTCACTGCCAACAATAAATGTCATAAAATAATGTTAGTTATTAAGACGTTTTTTAAAAACAGGAAATATAAGTTTATTCAAATAAAGGAAGAGATTTCTGGGCTATGATGCCAGAGGGCCAGTGTTGGAATCCTGACTCTCCCCCTTATTTGCTCTATGACATTAGGCAAGTCTCCCTGAGCTACTCTGTGCCTCAGTTTCTCATCTGTAAAATGAAGATAACAACAGTACTTGCTTCATAACATTGTTGTGAAGATTAAATGCATTAGGGCATATAAAGTGCTTTAACCCAGAGCATAGAAGAGTGCATAAATATATGTTATAAGAAAAAAACTTCTAGAGGCAAAGGAACTTTAAGATCATTTGGCCCCAAAGTCCCAAACCTTTGGAGACATCTAATCTTGCTTGGCCCAAACCATTGACTGTTAAGTGTTGCTACTATTGATGTTTATTTAAATTTAGCCACCAACATCTAAAATTCAGGAGCATTCCATGTAAAATAATCAGGTGTTCTTGAAAAAAAAAATCTGTTTTTCTTGAAAAAACTCCTGAAGACACATGCTCTGCCTGCTGCAGAAAGCACATATTCTCCATCTGCCATAGTCCCCACCACTCTCTATTACTCCCCATCTTGAGGCTGAGTGTCAACTGACAGGTATTATTCCATTAACACTGCTGCTTTTAGTAGAATATAAAAGAAAACTTCATCCTCATACCCACGTCTTTTTCAAAAATGGGAAAAAGAAACAAAGAGCCAGAAAAAAATGTGAGCCAGACATAATTTTCTAGGACATAAAAAAGATTTCTGGGTTTAATATGACAATAAAGTGTGTCTGTAACAAAAGAATACAACTTAAGCTGCCATTAGGAAAACAAACTATGGGGAAAACCATGACTAGTGTGTGGAAAGGACGCCGAGGAGAAGCTTAATGATCTGTAAACGAGACGGAAATTTCAACACGGTGGTTTTGTGAGTGTGAGGAAAACAATGAGATATAGAGTAATGTTCACTTTAACGTTTCTGTCACCTGTCCTGCCCACATAGGTATTTGTATTTCTGACCCTTGACCTAAGCCAACCTTATCATTGTATAAATGAAGGAACCAAAGCCAGAGAAATTGAGGGATTTGACATATTTTAGCATCCGACTAGCGGAGGGCATGAAGCTACAATCTGGGTCTCTTGGCTCCACTCCACATCCTTTCTCCCATTCAAGTCCAAATACAGATGGCTTCCAGGGTGACTTCATAACAATACTCAAAGTGAATGTACACTCTCATGTGAATTGAATCCCAGCCTCTCATCATCTTAGGAGACCATAGAGAGGTATTTAAATTTTCCCAGTGTTAGCTCTCCAGTTGGAAACCTCTAATCTTAGTCTTGGAGTTATAATAGTTCGAAGTGTTTATGAGATAGAATAAAATGCTTGTTCTACTGTATCCTGGGTCAACAGATCATATAAATGAATTTCACACTCACCTGAGGCCTTAATTGCCAAAATGTAAATGTTAAGAGTGAAAATATAAAACAATCACTTAAACTGTAAATATACATTTGGTGGCATGGCATCTCATCAGTTGCCGGATATTTGTCCATTTTCTTATCTCAATCCATATACACGGTCTTCATTTCTTTGGAAGAAAATGCAGCATCACTTGAATGGGGCGGTTTGTGAATGCAGACATTCTCTT
Organism: Miniopterus natalensis; assembly: GCF_054644295.1. NCBI lineage: Eukaryota > Metazoa > Chordata > Mammalia > Chiroptera > Miniopteridae > Miniopterus > Miniopterus natalensis. The sequence continues at coordinate 12,019,192 of NC_142095.1, read as the reverse complement.
GTCCCTCGTCTCTGGCTGCAAAGTCCTGCAGACTCTGCAGCGTATTATTATTCTGGCCTATCCCTTTGTGATGCTTAATTTTATGTGTCAGCTTGAATGAGCTAAAAGATGCCCAGATAGCTACTAAAATATATCTGGATGTGTGTGTCTGTGAGGGTGTTTCCAGAAGAGAGTCGCTTTTCAATCAGTAGGCTGAGTAAAGAAATCCTCCCTCACTAATGTGGGCAGGCTTCACACGACCCACTGAGGACTCCAATAGAACAAAAAGGCAGAGGGAGGGCGAGTTCCCTTCCTCTCTCCTTGTGCTTGGGCATCAGTCTTCACCTGCCCTGGGATATCGGACATTGGAGCTGCAGGTTCTCAGGCCTTAGGACTCCTGGAATTACACCAGCAGTTCCCTCCATCCCCCAACAGGCTCCCTGGTTCTCAGGCCTTCAGACCGGTTCTCCTGGTTCTCCAGCTTCCAGATGGCAGATCGAAGGACCTGTCAGCTTCGGTAACCACTTGGGCCACTTTCTATGCTGAATCTCTTCATATACACAGCCACGCGCCACATAACGAGGCTTCAGTCAGTGACAGACACGATAGTCCTAACCCGATAGCCCTCTTCACTGTCAAGGTTGTCGCTGTCGCAAGGTCATAGTGCAAAGCATTACTCAGGTGTCTGCGGTGGTGCTGGTGTAAACAAACCTACTGTGCTCCCCGTCATATAAAAGTGCAGCAAACATGATTATGTGCCTTACATAATACTTGATAATCATAATAATTGACTGTTACTGGTTTATGTATTTACTATACTATACTTTTTCATTATTTTAGAGTGTACTCATTTTAAAAAAAAGTTTCCCAGAAAAACAGTGCACCTCACACATCTTGTGCTTACTGTCTCTTGGTTGCATCGTCTCCTCTTGTGTTTGTTTTATGAACTCATGTCGCCGAGTGTGCAGCGCTTATAAGGTGACCGGTGGCGCACGGCGGTGTCCAGGCCTCCTCCTGCGCGCACTGACCCACCCGGAGCAGCCCCTGTCCTGCGAGCTCCGCCCTGGTGGCAGCTCTCGGCACCCATCCTCCTAGCCCTCAGCCTTATCTTTGGGCTTTCCGGCTCATCCCCCACCAGCCTCAGGGAACTCAAAAATTCAAATCCAGCCATGTCCTTCTGATGACAATCCTACGTTCTGGTTTCCTAGGAATATTTGAGCTCCTGTCCCTCTAAGCTCTCCCTGACCTGTCTGCCAGCTCCGGCCTTGGGCCTCTCGTCGCTGGCCCATGGTCACCACGCTGCCCCTTAGCTGTTTTCCCCTCAGTGCTGTGCCCATGCTGCCCTTCTGCCCAAAACACCCACCTCCCTGTTCTTCCTCCCCCTGCCCACCGGCTCACTCTTGCTTATCCAGCCAGTCTCAGGAAGCCTCATCTCCTCGAAAGATTTGGCCAGCTCCTCGGACAGATGGATTAACTGTCCCTTCCTTCGTACCTTTCACACGCACTGCTTTCTACCTACCTGTCTGTGTCCCCCACTAGAATATAAAAACTCTGCCAGGGCAGGGACCAGGCCCAATTTATGTTTTTATTCCTAGAGCATAGCACTGCTTCAGCACAATAGTGAGACTTCAGTGAATTTTGGTTGAATGCGTGGACAGTTGAAATATACACTTACACACCACACTCCACCACGCCACACACACAGTCTCTCTCTCTGTGTGTCTGAAGGATTAAGGGATTGCTGCTGGAAGATCTAACTTCTGTCCTATCTAATTCCCCAGTTGAATTGATATACATGCCTGCCCAGAAAAGAGAGGGCTTTAAACAGCTGAATGAATGATAAATTTGAAGAGCAAAGGAAATTGGAGAGTGATATAAGGTTATTTGCAGAAGCCAAAACCAAAACAAAAGAGCTATGCAATGTGTGATGATGACAGAAAGGGGGGAGACAATGACATTTATGGACAATCTTGACGAACTAGCCAAGTAAGTGCTGCGTACTTTCAGCATTTTAATTAAGTTAATATCCCTAAGGTCCACATGAGAAAACTGAAGCTGAGAGAGCATAAATAATATACCCTTTTTAAAATGGCTAGTAAGAGAGGGGACTTGGACCTAGGTCTGTGTGATTCCAACACTGTCACACCATGTTGCTCCTAAAGATAGAGATGAAAAATTATGCTTCTGTCCTCAGTTCTTCCTGGGGCAGAGGGAAGAGAGTAGAAAGGCACAGTCACCATCTCCTGGCTATTATAATAATGATAAGAAGAGCAAACACTTAGCTAGCACTTAAAATGTTTGCACTGTGACACTCCTTTAAGCCACGCCACAGTCCGGTGAGGGAGATCCTAGTGTGATACTCCTCATTTTACAGATGAGCAAACAGGCACAGAGACTTCACGAACTTGCCCAAAGCCACAAAGATAGTAAGTGGCAGGTACAGGATTCAAAATCAGGCAATGCGGCTGCAAATCGGTGCCTTCGGCTATTCTGCCTCCAGTCACCCCATGTGGGACACAGAAAGACCAGCAGAGTCTGGAAGAAAAAAGTTCCAGAACGCACAGACCTTTCCTAGTCACTCCAAGGGTTTCCACTATAACTTTATGAAAAGAAAAAGAGAGGTTTATATCACTACTCCATTACACAGGTGACCTTCACAAGACCTTCAACCTGTGGCTAAACTTGACCTTGGAAGAAGGCGCCGAGTCATATCACTGTAATATAAGCTCCTATTTCCTGCAAGTAAATGGGATAAGATTTTATTTCTAGTAAACAATCAATTCCATTAAAATACCAAAATAATCACAAGAATGCATGAAAGGAACACAAATGTAAGCTTTTGTTAACACGACTGATGTTAAAAAAACACTTAACATAAGTTTGGTTTCTGCACGTACTGGGCTTGTTGAAGTTTATTAAAATGTGAATCAATGTAATTTGGATTGAAGATCAATTATTTTTCCTAGCAGATTTCCCTGTGGCACATGCACAGGCATATGTCACTGCTTTAGGCATCTTAAACTTGAATTCAAAATTAGAGTAATCTGTCTCAAGAATTTTATTGTAATTCAGTGTGAATGAATGGAATTTTTTTGCATAGTAAAAGCTGGTAGGGAGACAGTTTCTATGATGTCATTGTTAAATGAATGATCTCCTGCACTTCTAGTTCGATAAGCCTGTGGACAATGACCTGTGCCTGATCTGTCAGCATTGCTAGTCATTCTAGTCATTCTTAACTACTCTCCTGGTTTGGGAATTGTGGGGTTCTGTTCTCTGCTACTAAAAATTCAGGCAATTGTATTGATGTAACGGCATTGTTTCAGAATCTAAATAAACCTGAACATTATTTGCATGTTGATTGCATACTTAAAGCGTTCTCTGCTGCATTAAAACTTTTTCTTGAACAAAGCCTTTCTGTTGTTGTTACTGTTTAGAAAACATTTTTCTTAAAGCTCCAGAATCCTCAAGAAGAGGGAGGAAATGACCATTGATAAAGTAAGGCTTCATTGACAAGAACAATTCTTATCTAGTTTCAAAGGCTTTCCCAACCAGGGGCATATAAATCTGACAGTTGTGAAACTGAAACAGGTAATTCTGCTTGGAGTGTCAGCAGTACAAGATAAAACCAAAGAAGACATAGATAAACCAGAAAAGCTTTCTTTGAAACAAAAAATACAGCACTCTCTTCCTCTCCCTGCCTTTCTCTCTTCTCCCCTCCCTCCCTCTCTCTCTTTTACTCTCACTATATCTCAGTCTCCTCTCAATCTCTCCCTCCCTCCATCCCTCCCCCTCTCTCTCTCTGTTCCTGAAAGTTATTCAGAGTTCCCCTCAAGCAGGTGATTACAATTATAAAACTATTTGAAAGCAAAGTCTCCTTTCTCATCCTCTCTGATGAGAACACACAAGAGCCATTTCCACAGCTAGAAAAGTCTGCACAAAAGTATGCCCACAACTCCCCAGTTATGGTATCAATACACAGTGCATCTATTTTATTTTCAGATTTAGCTTTCTAAATATTTTAAGAAGAATCAATTACAATTAAAATTTTTTCATGAGTATCATTTCTTCTTTCTCATGTAATATGCTTGTGAATAATACTTTGTTTCATAATTTTATCTATTCATGTGCATTCAGCATTTATATTTTCTATACATTTACAATTTCCTAAACCTTTTACAAAGTGTTTATATGTTTTTGTGTTGGGAATGTATTTCCATTCAGTTGCTGGTTTTAAGTTATTTAATGAATCCTGAACATGCTTTAAAAAGGTAGTAATAATACCAGTACTATACAAATTTATTATCAAAATGCTCTAATTGTCAATCAGCAACAATCAAAAGCTTTATAAATACAGGATTGGAGTGTTTTAATTTAAGGTAAGAAAAGTGATCAAGTGCTGCTATGCTTACAAATAAAGCCATCATGGACCAGGCATGTCATTTAGAATTAAACTCTACTTGTACCATGCCTTTTGAACAATTTCTCATGTTTTATTATACACAAGAATCAAATGAGGATCTTGTTGAACTTCAAGTTCTGATTCGGTCGGTCTGGTTGGAGGCCTAAAATTTTGCAATTTTTAGCAGGTGATGTTGATGCTACTGGTCCAGGGACCACACTCTGAATAGCAAGCTTTTCAAGTGTATTGCACATCCCACCACATGGCTTCAGTCATTCTTGAAGGAATGTTAGAGGTCACTACCAGGTAGGATGGTTTTAATGCCTGTGATGTGAATGAATGGAAGGGGCATGCTGGGAGCTGGGAGGTGAGAGTCAGGTGATCTTGCCCTTAAAAATCAGCAAAAGGTTCGAGTTGTATGGAAGAAAACTGAGTTATAGATTCTTGGGAAGGGAAATGCAGTGAATTAAAATAGAAGAAACTGGCTGAGAATGCTTCCAGTAGCTTCCTTCTTTCAATCAATGGCATTGTGGAGCCAGTCCTCTAACCCAAGCCCCTCCCCAGGATCTCTTGTTGCTCATTCACTCCTGAGAAGCAGTGAACCCCTGGCCCCAAACTCCTTCCTGAGCTCTGGGCATTGTCACCAGCACAGAAACAGAAAGGGCACTGCCTTCACTGCCTTTGTTATCTCGCGCTCTAGGAAGCTCCTTCCCACTGTGCCCGGCTAGAGTAGGTGACCCTCCTGCATGCCCGCATGGCATCCGTGCCTCTCATGACACTGTTCTCACTACATTATAAACATCTGTCTTCTCAATTCTCTCTCCCTCTTAAACCCTGAGCTCCCTGCGGGCCTGGGCCGTTCCTGACTGTCTGCTCTATATCTGGTACATAGCAAAATGTCCAGCTTTTAGAGGGCACTGATCGGTAGGTATCTGTTCAGTAAATGAATGAGACTTGGAGCAAGTCACTTCTCTGAATTCTGTTTTTCTGGTGTTCAATTGGGAGATGATCTGGAGCCATCTAAACCTGCAGCTGTGCCTCCGTGGCTGCCCACCTGCCTTCCTTTGAGCTTTGGCTTCTGTGTTAAAATGGTGAGTTTTGATACCTGCTTTTACCCCAGGACCCTGCCTAGCCTGCTGTGGCTCACACTGGGCTCTCTGATTGGACGCGGGGCTTATTCCTGAATTAGAAACCAAACCACACCCAGACAGTGACAACAGAAATCTACCTTTTCTGTCTTTGCTAAGCCCTTTGCTTAGGTGGCGTTTCGATTGCCTCAGGGAGCGGGGTCTGTTCTACGGAAGCGGGGGAGGCGAGGAAGTGGGGAGGTTTCCTTGGCAGTGGCGCAAGCACTCTGGTCCCTGAGCTTTCCTGTTGGAACAACCTGTGGGCAACAGGGCGATGCTCATTACCACCCAGGATCCACCAGAAACTCCAGAGTCCCAGCTCACCTCTGTGCGCTCCTCAGCAGGAGCTCAGGCTGCCTGCAGTTGTCACTGTGTTCAGTCAGTGGCAAGAGCAGGAGGCGACATAGCACAAGGGGCAGCCTCCCTAGGCAGAACCACCAGGTAGTCAGGGACACTACCATTAAGTTAAATCATAAACGCTGTCATTAGACATGGGGCACAGTGGCCTTTCAGGTGCTCAATGGTTCACCCTTCCCTTTCCTGACCTTCCTCATGTCCATCCTCTTGTCCCAACTAGCAGAAGTCAGAATGGTGCTTTCTTGGGTGTCCCAGTGTCACCGCATGGGTGAACTCATCCTATGTATATTCCTGTGTCATGAGAATGAGCTACTTACTGTGTCATACCAAAGGATGTGCAAACATACTCTCTGAGGTCCCTAAGTGCTCCAAAATGTCCTTTAAATGAAGTTTAAAATATTATACTTTCATTTTGATAAAATTGTGTAAGTACATGATGAATGGTTTACTCCCTAAGGATGTCTGTGACATTTAAATGCCAGTGTTTGTATTTTGGTTTATGAACACAATGGTGCCAAAATGTACCCCTTCGTTTATTGTGGGTTAATGAAAAAACTAGAGACCAACTGTATGTAAATGCTAACTAATTCCTTCTTGCCAAGTAAAGGTCAGAGAACTTCATGATCTCTATAAATTATGGTTCTGCAGAGGTTCTACTACCAAAGAGTGGTAGGGAGTTGGTCTTCCACGAGACATCCTGTAACTGGCTGTGTGAAACAGGAGACAATCTGTGCATTTGTACAGTCACATAATTTATTTTGAAATGGCAATTTAGTTTCAGCAAAGCAGCATCATCCATCACATAAAATTTACATTGTCAATTTTATTTTAATGGCCTCACAGCTTTAAAAAATTTAATTTGTAATTTGTCTTGATTTTATGCCTTTTTAAGAAATGTAAGCACAAGAAGCTTATGGAAACTTTTAGGTTTAAATATATTTCAGCAGTTATAATAAAAACAACTGAAGCTCATGTTGGAAGCTAAGAAAATGTTCCCCTCTTGAGAGAGAATCCATGTATTAGTCAAGGCTGAGAAACAATGAGCATCGTCTTTAGAGATGTTAACCTTTTCCCCCAAATAAGTTCTCAGTCAAAGCAGCATGAAGAGGTACACGGCTGACTTCAAATGCAGGCATTGTCCTTAGGGGACTCTGCTGGTGTCTCTCCCAGGTCCCCTTTCTTTGGCCAGCATACCTGTCCCCCAGCTGCTGTGAATCACAGCAGCTAATGGCTCACAGTTGCCTCTTTCTCTGGAGAAACGGCCCCCAGACAAAAGAGAGCACGTATGAGGAGTTGTACCTTCCCCTCCCTACTGGGGACACCCCATAGCCACTGATTGGCTAACTTGGGGTACAAAAGGCCAGCTTCCTTGCCTCAAGATGGACTCAACTCTATAACACATACCATGCTCCAGAGCTCCCCATGGGATCAGGCAAAGCTAGACTCCAGACCAGGCCACACCCTTGCTTCGATAGCATCTTTTCATCCTTTATCCTGCCTCCCTCACTCTTTCTGTCCTGAGATCACACCCCTAATGCGCAGCCAAATGCCTGTGAGTCTCTGTTTCTTGGGAGCCACACCTAAGATACCCCTCTAATCCCTAAGAAACCTACTTAGCACTAAAATAGGGCCTGCTCTCTGGGCACATACGAAGTCTCTGTAGAAATGGTCCTTTTCTCCCCATTACCACAAAGAGGAGACACCTCCTTTTCTAGAACATGTTGGAAAATACTCCCAAATGAGATTTAATAACCCAAGAACTCAGATTAAATTTGAGGATTTCCGAATCATAGTTTGTGTAAAAATCTCAAAACCAAAATGACTCCTTTTCAATATTTCTAAGTCTACAAAAGCAAATGATTTTCAGGATCCAATTATAAAAAACTTTTTTCTGATCTGAGAAATCAGCCTCTCCCCATGCACTCACTGCTATAGCCAACTGAACAACCTTTGTAGCCTGGAACAAATATACCTGCAACCAGTGAACCATCTGGATCCGGAGTGACCACCTCTATTTGGTAGGAGTTCTGATTGTCAACCCCCACTGTATAATGTACCATTTCATGAAGCTTATAGGATTAAATACTTTTATATTTCTTGTCATTCTATAGTCTCCCCCACTCACCCTTGGTCTAAAGAAAAAAGAAGGAACTCATGCAACAAAACTGAGTTAATAACAACAGCAATAATTACCAGCCATAAGCACTTACTGTATGTCAATTACTATACAAAGAACTTTGTAATTATCTTGTCGAACTGTCACAACTTCCCTGTGAGGTAAGCATTATCTCCACTCCAAATGAGTAAACTGAGACTTAGACGGATTAAGTAAGGTGTCTGAAACCACATGACTAGTAATGACCCCACGACTTTTTAGTACTTTGCCTTACTTTGTCATTTATAGGACAGATCACAGTGAAAGTGTTTGTTGGTTTGTTTTTAGCAGAGATTGCAGGGTCCAGCATTAACTAGAGTCAATTGTCTCTGAATCAAATTCTCACTCTGATAATTCTTTCTTGTTACCTTAGCAAGTTATTTAAAGCTTTCCCTTCTGTTTCTCCAGTTGTAGATAAGAGAGGGGATTACATTTATAATGTGTATCCTTCAATAGAATGTTAACATGCTTAAAACAAAAATACATCCACAATAATAACAGAACAATAGCTATTGAAGTTCAGTTACAGGTACATTAGGGACCATTCTGTTCTGCCTAGTTTTCTGTTTGTTTGAAAATGTCCGTAATTTAATAAAACAACCACAAGATTTAGATTATCTTCTCAACGAATGCATAATTCCTTTACAACACAAAATGGATTGATATGTTTGCCACACATAAACCTACTTATCTTAATACAATCTGATATTTTTTTTAAAAAAAAATACCAGTCCATGTATCAGCAAATTTGGGTATGATATAGAAATCCTATTAGATTTGCTTAAACAAATTAAAGTTAATTTTTTTCTGTTTTAAGAAGTCTGGAGGCTAGCAAGCCAGGCCTGTACAGCACATCCATGAAATCATCCATTATTCTTCCATGTTTCTCTTTATCGCCCTGGGCATTTGACTTTCATCCTAATGCTCGTGCAATGGCCATTGCATCTCGAGGAACCAGGTGTGTAGTCCAAGCAAGAGGGAGGAATAGAAGCCACAGCTGTTCCCTAGTGTTGAGTAACTTAGGAAGGCAAGTCCCCTTCAGGGATTCCTGCCTCTATCTCATGCACCAGGATTGTAAAACCTGACCACCCTAGGGACAAGGGAGGTTGGAATTTTGAGTATCTCACTTTCCAGTATTATAGCAGCATCTCTAACTAAAACTTTTCTTTTTTGTATCAGCTGTTGGAATAAATCATGTCTTAGTTTACTTGGGAGAGGCCTGGTTTACACGGGAAATACCAGCACGATCATTAACAGGGTCCCCTTTCAGCCTCAAGGGTTTGGGTGATGAATTATTTGTTAACCTTTCTGTAACGGAGAATGGCAAAAGGAATGCTGAGCAAATCAACTGGAGTATCTGTTGTACTCCAGCAACCAAACTAATTGAAAATCAATGCGAATCTTAACTTACAATCTTTCATGAAAACACCAAAGGGGTGTGTATTTGTAACACAAAGCTAAACTTTTTTCAGCTTTTCCTTTCCATTTCTCCAGCTGTCAATATCTTTGACATGCATGGCTGACGGCCTAAAGTGCCTCTTCCCTTTCCTTCTAGGACCAGAAAATTCTCTTTCTAATTTGGCCTGTGCAGCCTCGGTTCTCTCCTCTGCCATCTCCTCTCTGGCCCAGGTCTTTTTGGTGTCAGAAGACTTCGCCTCCCTGCCACTTGTCTCACTTTTCTTCTCTCACCTCCAGGGTAGAGAAAGTACAACCTGCTGCATCTTCCCTGTCCTCTCCCAAGGAAGAAGCGGTTGTTACGGTTGCTATTGACAACCATCTAGTGTCAGGGTGAGAGTCTGAAACAGCAGGAAAGAGCCCAGAAGACGGGTGCTTGAGCCCTGAGTGCCCTACCCTGGAGCCCATCCTACCCGAGGAGCTCCAGGATTCAGAGATCACAAATCCTGTTCAAGCCCATTCAAATCAGGTTTCCCTTATTAAAAGCAAAGACAGCCTCACAAATGCACTGGTTTCTGTGCAACTGAGTCCCAGGATAGGATCTTCTATCCTTTGATGGTAGTGGAAGGGAGAGGGAGGAGTCTCAAATTTGTAAGTTAATATTTTTGATTGCCGTTACCTGCAGCTTAAGATCATTTTCTTTCATTATTTTAAAAAGTATATAAGAGGAAACCACAAATTAACTGGTTTTCATTTGGTTTTAACTTTTGGGGGGCAAGGTTCCTTCAAGAAATTTGCAAGAGAAAATATATTTGCCGTCCTTGAAAATGGATAGACATCAGTCATTCTGTGCTAAACTATTTTAAAATCGAAGACAGTGCCTCACAAAGCTGGTGCTGATGAGGAGGAATAGTTTTTATAATGGGAAAAATACAAAGCTGTGTGTTTACATGACAGGAAGGTGTCTTGGGAATACACAGACCCATGGGAAAGGGGAAAGCAGAGCAGAAGAGCTCAAGCATTAATTTGGCTTCGGAAAAAAGAAGCTTTGATGAGAGGCTCTTTTGAAGGCCAAGCGCCCTTGTGGGCACTGGATGGCAACTACAGCCCCAGAAAGATGGACGGCCATCCCTCTGATAAAGCAGAGTCATGGATGGAAGGGGACCTGGTGCCCTAACAGAAGCATGAGGGACAGGCCTAAATGGCAGACCCTCATGACAAGCAGGCCTGTTCACTGCGGGCAGTCCCTCAGAAGCCATGATGATGGCACAGAGACACAGAGAGGGTCGCTCAACCCTGCCAAACGCACTGGGTAAAGATCATCGCAAACTTAGAAAATACAATCCAAGGCAGGTCGGGAAGGAAGAAGCCCCAGCGAGAATTTGCAAAGACCGCGTAAATCTGTACCTGGTGCTGTGTTTCTTTAAATCTTCTCTATTGTAATGACTTTTGATGTTAAAAACAAATGTGGTAAAATGTTTAGATCCCTATGCTAGATTTTTCTTCCTTCCTTTCTTTTTATTTATTTTTGGGGCAGGGGATTAAATAAGCAACACTGATGGAAGCTTCTGGCTCCTCTGAGCTGTATGTCACTTACACATTCCAATGGACAGCTTAGCTGTCAAAGCCATCCCACGACGTAACCGGCGCTTGTTTCCCTGGCGATCCTCAGGTGGCGCGCTGGCTCAGAGCCTGCCCAGCAAATCAAGCCCTGTTAAAGGAAATAGCCATTCTCAAGAGGAAGGGACAGAGGAAGGAAGGAGGGAATCGAGCAGAGGGAAACTATGACAGTTAGTTGTGGCAAGTGGGGGCTGGAAGAGAGTTGCAAATGAGGAATAAAAGGTCAGTGCAGGAGAGAGGAGGGAACCACCCCAGAAAGCAGAAGAATTTTTTGAATTAGCCCAAGGATGTGGAGAAGATAAATGAAATGCGCCTGACCTGCTTTGCGCTCCCAGCTCAGGAAAATAGACACCGAGTAAATACAACATCCTATTTACTGTTTCTCACGGGGCATGTGAAAAATTACTTAGTCATTCCATAGCTGAACAATGCTCTATTATCAAAATGAACCTAGATTTCAACTATCAAATAACTCTATTCACACAAAGCATTTGTATAGATAGCAAAGCTATTTAAACCAGTGGATATAATTTTCAAAGGGATTATTGTGTTCATTATTTCACATTTGTTATGAGTGGCGGTGGGATGGAGAATGCAGAAAAGAAAGTAGGTGCTTGAATTCTAGGCCATAGACCAATGATCCAGAATGAAATACTATTTTTCATTTATTGAACAGCAACAATGTGGTCAGCATTGGACATGAGGTCACATACCATTCAGGACGAACTGCCTTATGATCTAAATAGGCAGAAATGACCCTTTCCAGGAGAGAAGAGCAGGTGTCAACCAGCAACACACCAGAAGGTATTCTTTTCTTCCCATGGTGTGATTTACACAAGGCCCACCTTCATGTACATCCACTAAGGGGACTTGTGAAATTAGCTGTCTTCAGACAACCAGTCCTCATCTATCAGTCTATGCCTCCCAACTAAACTTGAAAAGATTGAACTTTTTATTTTAATAACTACAGAGAACCCTTGGTAAGTTTGCAGTGATTCTCAAGGATCAGCTGAAGACAATCAAGGCTCCTACTCAATGAATGTCACGGGGATTCCTGTAACAGTTGCTTCCTGTGTGATTTCCCTTCCTGTTCCACACTCTCAGAAGGAGGAAGACTCTCGTGCAGAGGCATTCCTGCGAGGGCAGAGTCACTCCCGATAGGGTAGGGTTTTCACTGGTAGTATCTCTGTGTGATCCGTGTGTAACATCAGTTGGTGTCTGCCTATCTTACCCATAGGTGGTTAGGCACAATTCCCAGTGGCAGGCTCAGAGTTCCCAAATCAACCAAAGAGATGTCAGAAGGCCAAGGAAGTAGAGGTAAGAAAGAAAAGGCAACTAAGATGTAGTGAAATTAAAGATGTTTCAGACACTGTTCATTTCAGGTCAGTTGCACAGTAGTAATACAGGGCGCACGCTAATTTCCCATGATGCAGATGATGAGACCTGAGGCTCAGAGGGAAAAGTCCCTTATCCAAGTCTACCCTGCTGGTAAAAAGTGGGACCCAGTCATACCTACTCCGTTCGAAAACATGAGGAATGGGGAAGGTGTGGGGAGAGGGGTAATGTCAGGAGAAGGGAGGAACCAGGCAAGAAATCCTGTCTTAATTCCTCTTCCACTACCTCGGCCTGCTCCCCACTATCCCCCTGCCCAACTGAGTCCAGGGAAAGAAGGGAGGGGTTGATTAAAAAGAAACACAAACAACCCTGGAGATGTTTGGAGAGCCAATAGCCCTGGGAAACACTAATGAGATGAAAATATCCCAGCACGAAAAGGGGTGAAAGAAATGTCTGAGGGTATGTCAAGGTGAGGTGGTACCTCCCAAACACTTGACTGATTCACAGGAAGTAACTCAGTGCATATACATATGAATATATATATATATATATGAAATCAAAGGTTGATAAAAGAATAGCTATTAATCACGGTTCCCCAGAGAAGCAGAACTAACAGTATGTGTGTGCATGTGTGTGTGTATGTGTGTGTGTGTATATATGTGTGTGTGTGTATGTGTGCATGTGTGTGTGTGTGTAATCTGCAGGGTACGTTGCCCAGACGTGAAGAGGGCAAGGATTACCCAGCAGCAATGTTCTAAACATGACGGGAACCCACCCATCAGAACAGACGCGACCGTGAACAGCTGCCACAATGGTGCCGGTGTGTTCCAACCGGATATTAACTTTGCCTCCTTTCTGAACCAAGTCAAGAAGACATTATCCTCTATCCAAACCCAATATCACAGCCCAAGCATTCATATCTTCAGTCTAAGAAACTTCTAGCTTAAAATCCATTTGTTCTAGAGGAAAATAAAATGCAATTTTCTACTTGCTGGCAGAAAAGAATGTTGAAGTTACTTCTTAAATACTTTTTGGAAATTAAATCACTTCTGCTGAGGAAACATGATGAGAAACATTTAGTTCAATGGAAACTAAATCATGATCAGATGGATTAAATTTTTCTCACTAAAACATTTTTTTAAAGGAAGGGCAAATTGTTTAGGAGGATAGGTTTCCAGTAAATTTATGTGAACAATCATCACTCTTCTGTGCTTAAGGCTTATCAATGCCTGTTGTTATGGAAATACAGGATGCAGTCCCAAATGCTGCAGCATAATTTCACTGCGAGATGAACCAAGAGGGCAGTAAAAACCCCAGTTAAAATATAGCACTTCAGTATTTCATTAAGTACAAGATGAAAGCAGGAAGGGACTTACATTGACGACTTCCGTTTCTAAAGCTTTGGTCCAATGGGGAAATCCGCTGGACTGCCTCTCCCTTCTGGCTGAGGGTTTCACTGGACAAGTACACACTTCAGAGAACCCCAGCATGTTCGAGCTGGGGGAAGCCTTAGAGAAGACTGTGTCCAAACGCTTCATTTTCTAGGTGATGACGCTGAGGCCCTGAGAGGAGCGGTAACTCAGCCACAGCTGGTGGACTGAGGACCAGGACCCAGGGCTCCTGATTTCCATGCTGTGTTGTCCGCTCATTTAAACCAATTAGGAACATTTTAGCAAAAACATGAAGCGTAGTTAGAAACCAGAGACTCCCAGAGGTAGAAGGGATTTTCATAGACAACCGCTCTTTGCCTCTCCTGTATTTATTCCCTTCTTCTGGCAACAGTCTCTATTTTTGTTAGATCTTTGGCTCCCCCACTTTGATCCACAATGTTAGATGTGGCTAAACTTTTGGCCTAGGGCATGTAGCATGTTACCCAGGTAAAGCCAGTCACCACAGTGCAACCAGTTCCATGGTGACTGGTTCAGGGAAGGATACATCACTTAATCTGAACCAATGAAAAACATTTTTTTTTTTCAATTCGAGAAATTCTTTCATCCTGCTTCTCGTTTTCCTCTTTCGACTTGAAGGGGGGAAAATATTAGGCTTCAAGCCACTGCTGCCATCTTCCTAAAACTTGGATGTTGAAATAAAGCTAGTATATCAGGAAGCAGAGGCCATAGCTGTGTGCTGTAAAGAACTGTCATCTAAAAAACATTCTGCTGAAGGAATAAACGATCATCCCATCCAACGATAATGACAGCAACGAAACACTACGTCTCGAACATTTTGCCAGCAGCTGCCATCCTCAAGAACCTCCCTCCCCTCCTTCACCCTGCATGACCCGTTTCCTCCAAGGCAGCCAGGGAGACCACCCTGCTGGTCACCCTTGAGCAACATGACCAACATTTTGTAAAACTACGGTTCGCAAAGCAATCTCCCCAAGGTTAAGTCATTCCATTTCCAGAGTAACCCAGAGAGGCAGGCAAGACAGGTGTCACTCATTCCTGTTTCGAATGAGAGAGCTGAAGTTCAGAGGGGCTAAGTGATTGCTCAGGATCATGCAACTAACAGACAGCAGGGCACACAACCCATATTTTCTCTTTGTTTGTTTTTTATTTTTATTAAGTTTACTGGGGTGACATTGGTTAATAAGATTATATAGATGTCAAGTGCACATTTCTCTGACACTTGATCTGTATATTGCATTGTGCGCCCAACACATGTTTGTCCCTCCAAACTCCATGCTCCTTATGCCAGATGATGCTACACCTTCTGAGGCAGCTTGTCCAGCGACCGCCGCCACCTACCCCCAGGTACCAGTTCTGCCAATTCCAACATCCACAGCACTGAGTTTGGGCTCAGCAACCTCATCATTCCTCCCCTAGGCAACGAGACTGTCAGAGACGGGAAGAAACGAGTGGGGCTGACAGCCAGAGAGGAGCCTGTGGGGACAGGACTGCTCAGGCAAGCACTGCAGGGCCTTCTCCAGCTGCTCACAATTCCCTCCAGAGTTCAGAGAAAAGCTCTGGGCCCTAAAAGGCCTTGGGGTCAGGCACATGAGTGTTTGATGCCAGCTCTGCAGCTTCTATCACCTTGGATAAAATTTAACCTCTTTTGAACTTCCAAAATGAGGAAGAAAATATTAACATCATAGCATATTTTTAGCATCAGCTGAGATGGCTTAACTAAGCGCTTAGGGTAAGACCTCAGTAATGAAAGCTATCATCGATATTTATAATTTATATAAATATAATAACATATAATATGTACATATAATATATAATATACATATACATTATATAATAAAAATATAAGAAAATTGTGTCCTACAAACAAGACATGAAGGGCAAGGAAACAAAAAAGCGACCTAAGGAGATGTCCAGGGATTCTGTCTTTCACTGGATGTTATGTTCTGTTTAGACAGAAAAGACAAAAAACACATTTGGCCCTTTGTCTGTATCTTACCCTCTGAAATCTAACCCTACAGCAATAACACTGAGATTCTTGACCTTTGTGAAAATATTAACAGCCAGTCCCTATGGAATGTTTACAATGTGCCAGACTCTATTCTGAATGGTTACATTTATTGATTCATTTAATTACCATAAAACCCTATGAGGTACATGGTAGGCCTCACAAAGACATCCATATCCTAATCCCTGTAACCTGTGAATATGTTTGGTTCTATGGCAAAAGGGGAATTAAGAAATTAAGGCATAACAGTGCAGCCACTCTGACCTGGTTTGTGATTATACACAAGGTCTCCCCAGAGGTTTTCAGAAATATCTAGGGCAGGATGCTGAGCCTTTGGGAATAAGTGGGTATCAGAA
This sequence comes from Miniopterus natalensis, assembly GCF_054644295.1. Lineage (NCBI taxonomy): Eukaryota > Metazoa > Chordata > Mammalia > Chiroptera > Miniopteridae > Miniopterus > Miniopterus natalensis. The sequence continues at coordinate 12,003,055 of NC_142095.1, read as the reverse complement.
TCAACAAAATATGAAATAGCATCTGTACGGTGACTCTATCCATAGCTTGCAAGCTCAGGAAAACACAGACACATTTTTATCAGTGAGCTGTTGCTTACAACCACTGAACCTCAGCAACATACAATAATAACCACTTACCCTCTCCCTCACACGCCTAGCGTTGTACTCATCCAGGCTGGGCCCGGCTGGGTGTGGCCTCAGGCCATGGGTCGGGTCGATGTCTGCCCCAGTTACCTCTCATCATTCTGGGACCAGCAGGTTACCCAGGACACGCCTTTTTCATGGTAATAGTAGATGTGCAACAAGGAGTAGGCTTGGAACTTGCATGTTGCGACTTCCACCTTCTTTGGTCATATCAAGTCATGTGGCCAAGCCCAACACCACTGGGAAAGGAAAGAATATTCTTCTCATGGAGGTAGCAGGAGAGGTAGGGGTTATCTGCTGACCAATAATCACGTCTGTCACAATCATTGCAAGTCAAAGGCCACGAGCAGAAACAGACACGCCTAAAATGAAGTCTGCAAACCTTCCTGCATTACAAAGACAAAGGCTCTTGCTCCGGTCTATACAAACTGGTGGTCTGTGCTGTCAGAGAATACGCAACATGGCATTTCTTGTCCTCAACCTCCAGTGTGGGTGGAAGTCCGCTGAACTTCTTGGACACCTGTACTCCAGTGACAGAGTGCCCCCAAGGGGGATCCAAGCTCCCAGCTGACATGGAGCCCACTCATATGATAGAAAATTAGGATGGGAATGGTGCTTGTGTAACAGTCTGTGAGCTTGCTGTGCTGGATGTCCTCCAGCCACACTGCTGTCACGGGCAGCCTGTTCGAGTGTCCTCCCACCTGCATAATGGCTGGCTCACTGCAAACTCACTAGTTGGGAAAAGATTTTTGAGGTGTGGTGAGAGCTCAAAGGAAAAGAAGGGAGCTATGTTTTCAATTAACTTCTGAATTAATTGAAGGCTGGACAAAATAGCAGAGAAAAGGTGAAGACCTAAGCTGTGTAGTTCTCACAATAAGTTAAGAACGTGACTTACAAATGTTTACAAAGGTAGACAGAGACCTTGATCTTTTCTTTGAAAAAAGAAAAAAAAAAGCAGATAACGATTTTTCAGGTTATTAAGTTGTTACTTGCCTATGGTTGGAATGATGTCAAGTTTTAAGAAAAACCTAGAGCACAGTTGTGAACTGGTAGCTTCCAAGACATGTCCATACCACAGATGTGTTTTGTTTCACTTACACAAGGTTTAAAAAAATGTCTTAATTAATTGCCAACATTTTAAAATGGGAAATTGTACATAAAAATTTAGATTTCCTGCTTCTGATAAAAAAAATGAAAAATATTTGCAGTTTTTCTGCAATGTCTGACAACAATTGGCTAGAGGTGAGGGGTCACAGCTCCCATTCACCCCAATCCCTACCCAGCCCTCTTCACTCCCTTGTAGTACCTGATGACCCCTGCAAGTGTTTGGATTTGCAATTTCTTGTCTAAATATGCTGGTCTAAGTCCTTCCCAGCTCTGTGAGCAATCATCCTGTGAAATAGAGCTTATTTCAAACAAGGATCTCAAGCAGGCATCTCCAAGCACCATTACGGAGCAGCACAACCCTTTTGCAAAGCAATTTAGCAAGGTACCCACGACTTTCCAAATGTCCACACTCCTTGGTCCTATAGTTTCTCCCTGGAAACACCATCATCTTAAAGAAACATTCCCTACAGTGCTTTAAATAAAAGTTCATCATGACTCTATTTATAATGAAAAACTGTTGGAAGCCACTAGAAAGTTTATGCTGAAATCTTTAGGTAAACTATATACTGTGTATCCTCTGTGAGCTCTAATGCATAGATTCAGACAAATATTAATTGAGGGCCATTCAACTAAGCTACAGGACTGTGCTCTGCCAAAATGTTAATTCATACAAATCAAAAGATACCTGAGGAGCCCATTAAGATTAAAGGAGACCAGGGAGACATGCCTAGTAAATTCAATGTGTTATCCTTGATAGAATCCAGTTTGGAAAAATATTGCTATATAAGGCATTAGTTGAAGCAACTGACAAAATTTGAGTATGAACTTTTTTTTAGATAATTCAATTGTATCAATATTATATGCCCTAAATTTGCTCATTGTATTGTGATAATAGAAGAGCATGTGTCCAGCAAATACTCCTGAAATATTTAGAAATAAAAGACCATAAAGTCTTTGACTCAATCTCAAATGATTCCAAAAAATAAAAGCAATATTAATCATATTGTATATGTAAAAGAGATAGAAATACTGCAAGTGTAGTAAAATATTAACAATTGGTGGATTTGGGTGACGAATAAAGCAGAATGGTACTATTCTTGTGGCTTAAAGTTTTCAGATTAAAAGTTAAGAAAAAGATGCTTATCTGGAAAATGCTTATGACATAGTGTTAAATAAAAATTTAAGCTACATAATCACGTATCCAATGTGATCTTAACTAAGTTAGAAAAAATCTCTCCACTGTTGAAAATAAGACTGGAAAGAAAATACCAAAACATTACCAATGCTGAAATTTGGCAGGTGGACTGAACTGAGAATGCTTTTACACGTCCATTTTTTTTCTATATTTCCTTCACATTTTTAATAACCATCTATCACTTTTATAATGGAAAAAAAAAAACCTAAAAAAAAAGAACTACCCAGCACCATAGGAAAAGACAAAGTCATTTTATTCCAGTTCCCCAACTTCAAGCCTAAAGCCAAAATCCAGAGCAATGACGGAGGAATGGATTCAAGCTCCCGGCTATTAAGGTGTGAAAGCTGGTGTTTCAGGGGCTGCCAAGTGACCTTTAATGAACACCTGTCTGAGACAGAAAAATCACAGTATTCCAGGCTAAGAACTTAATGTATAATTTAGCTTTAATACCACAGTGGGGCCTCTGGGTGTAACCCCAGATTGAAGATTTATGGCCAACCTGAGGAGTATTTCTGAATTTAGCTGATCCTTCATGAACTTGGACTTCAGGTTCACATGCTATAAAATAGCCTAACTCAACTTCAGATCATAGGCCAGATGGTCAGGCCTAACTGATTCAGAAGCTTGCAAGCCTCTTTCATCAAAGGTGAGGTCAGCATCCTCTCAGTCCCCAGGAGGGGTCTTGGCCTAAGACACCCTAGCAACTCTTCCACATTCCCTTTCAGCTTCTTGTAACTGAGCTTACTGCTCTGTCTCTATTCTCTAGCTCCTGTGCTTAGAATCCACGCCCTCCCCCTGACCTCTCCTAGAACAGGGTGCAGTTTCCACCCTTATGCAGAGGCAATCAAAAGTCATCAACCCGCCCAGCCAGTGTGGCTCAGTGGTTGAGCATTGACCTATGAACCAGGAGGTCATGGTTTGATTCCTGGTCAGGGGGCATTTGGGGTTGCGAGTTCGAGGCAGTCAATCAATGATTCTAATCACTGATGTTTCTATCTCTCTCTCCCTCTCCCTTCCTCTCTCGGAAATCAATAAAAACATATATTTTCCAAAGTTATGCACACCCAGGCCCTACACCTTGAAATCCTGATTTAATTGTTCTGGGGTGTGCCCTTGGCATTTTTTTTTTTAATTTTGCAAGAAAATTATAGTGAACAGCTATGTGGTCTGCAACCTATTGTTTATGTCTTTCTCCTTTTAAGACAGACATAGTTTTAAATACCAACATTATGTCTTATCTTTAACATTATGTAACAGTTTCCTAATTGTTTTTAAAAGCAGTAGCCAGAGCTGTCTTTGGTAAGACTTGCTGTCACAGTTGGATGCACACTGGTATCACCTGGAGAGTTTAAAAATATTCTGAAGTCTGGATCCCCAAAGATTTTGATTTACTTGGAACAGGTGACAGCCTGGACATCTGGATTTTTATAAGCTCCACTGCTCTTGAGATTTTTAGAAGGTCTAAGTTCCTACTAGGAGACTGGGAAATTCTGGCCAATCAGAGGTTGTCGTGGAGAGCCAACAAGGGCAGATGGAATTAGATGAACCCCAGGCCTCTCTGGGCTGCTGACGTTGCCCCCATATTTGCTCAGCCACCACTTTCTTTTCTCGAAAGAGCATCCTTGAGCACCCTCTGGCCCGCTGCATACCAGCGTCCACCTGGCGACCTGCTTAATGTGAAGAGCTGCTCCTTACAGAGACCTCACCTATAAACCCCTGCTCTCTGACGCCCAGCCGCAAACTGGAAAACTCATTACATCAACGCTGAAAGGGTTGTCAGAAAACAAATGGTTGCTGCTGTCTGGGTGTATCGGCGGCAGTCGGCACAGGCCCCTGGGGAGCGTGGATTCCTGAGCACTGCTACAAGGCTGTCACAGTACTCGGCAACTGTCACTGCGGTAGGAAAACCTGCCACCTGATCGCCGAGCTGTGCCGTCCCCCTCCCAGGTACTCTCGTGGTCCGGCAGGAAGGTGCTTCTCGCAGCCTAAATCGCCAGTCTTTGGCATTAGTGTTGTCTCTTTTGCTTCATTAAGCAGCCTCACTACCAGGATCATACCATTCAGCCACGGGGAGAATTTAATGGGTGTCCAAATTGAAACGCCAAGTCCCACTGATTTCTCTAAGTCCAGTTTCTGTCATCTCATATTACTGCTTCTGGGGCTGATGGCACAGCCACAGCTCTCTTCGCCTTCATGTTTTCTTTAGTGCCTACATCTTCTCCTCTAGAAGGTTTGGGGTTTCTCAAAGAATGCTCCCAAAATATGCATTGTATCTCTAGGGGTACGTATTTTATTAATTATTTATGCATATATTTGGGATTTTATTCTGATGAATATTTTTACTGTCAATTTGTAAGAGCTCTTTGTATATCATACATCTTACCCTTTGACTGGCATCTTCACTGCAGTTGTTTTTCCCCCCGATCTATCATTTTAATTGAACTTGTTTCTGGACCCTTCATTCTTGACCCAGTTTCCTCCCCAACGCATCAAGTATTGCCCAAAATGTGTAGGGACTATTGTAACTAAATAAATCAGAGTCAAATGAATGACTGGACAACTCACTCCTAGCAGCTTGCAACTATAATGGGTAAGGAAATCACAGAGAAACTAAGGCCATTCTGCCTGGAGAGGAGGCTATTGGGCAGGTGGTTAGCAGGTAGAAAGAAATAAAAATCTCTTTCAAATATCTGAATAACTGTCATGTGGAAGAAGGATCACCTTAATTTTGAATGGTCACAAGTGATAGAAGTACATCAAAGGAAAATTACAAGTAGACAGAATTGGGCTTGATATAAGGGAGAAATGTCCAAAAGATCATGGCGGCCCCAGAAGTAAGTGGTTGCTTACGATTTAGAGTGTTCCATGAAATTTCTGGAGATAGTCAACATAACTATAGAGAACTCCTAAGAGAAGATATCATGTTCAAGTCTCTATCATTCAGAAAAACTGAAACCAGTCAAGGTATTTCAAAGAAAATGGGATTTAATAGTTAATTTGATGACCACAAAACTGTTGGGAGGACTGGAGAAGTTTCAGGCAGGAAGCAGGCATTAGCATTTAGCTTCACTGTTACAATAAAGTAAGCTAGAGAAAAGACAAGAATATTAAGACAATCATATGGCAGAAAAAATACATGAACAGTACTTATTGGGGGGGGAATCCACGTAGTTCTAACCCATGTTGTTCAATGGTCAAGTGTATAGTTCACAGACTTCTAACCCTTGAAGTACAGAAGAGAGTTAGGAGAACAAACATCTGGTTCGGGGTTCATGCATGCGTTTTGGGTAATGCTACAGGACCTGCTTAAAATCTATAGAAGTGAGATTCCACAGCACTCTGCTCATGCCTTCCTTCCAAAATTGCTTTTAAAAGACTGTTGTGTAATAACAACCATCATGACACTCTTGAATCTACTTTATCTTAGCAGAATATGAGCAACATTCTAAATACAATGAAAACCCACCTACTCTATTGCTCTTATATATTCTGTAAAAACTGTACTTAAGTAGATGCCATTTCACTGAAGGTGACCATCTATGTGACTGCTAAAAACACAAGCCTGTTATTTAATTCAATTAACATTTATTGAGGAACAGCTTCTATGAGCTATTATTTTTAAAACCTAAGAGACCCAGCTCATGGCTGGTGGTGCCGGCACAATCATGCACTGCAATGCTTCTTCTACCCAGCCCCAGAATCACCACAGTGGCCTCCGGATAGCAGGGAAATGAGGAACAGTGAACTTCTTACTTGGGTCAATTACATCATGATAAGTGGGTAGGTCTCCCACCTCCACCCCATTTATACACCTCATTTCAGGGCCAATTCTACAAGATCACATAATGAAGACTAAGAAATAGATTTGATAGAAAAAAGGGAAAACTCACAAAGGCAGGTCTGCAATACAGAAATTCATCTTTCTTTATCCCATTGAAAGGCATGTCAGGGCCAGTGAGGCAGTCAGGAAGGGGCACCTCTTGGACCTCACCTCAAGCAAGATCTGCCACATAGAGTGAAGTTAGCTGACAGCCTCCTGTTATAGGACCTCTGGGATCTGCAGGAGGGCCATGCTCTCTTCGAGCAGCTCTCAGCCAATGACTGCACGTCATACAGTTACTAGGGCCTGGCCATTTCCCCCAGTGTGGAACTCCTCTAGGGGCAAACTCTGTGCTGGCCCTCTGCATTGGCCGAGCCAAAACTATCTCAGAGCTGCACTGGGGACATGGGAGCAGTTCTCTTTGTCCACATATGTGAGAGATTCCCTGAGGTTTCTGCCTATGAATGAAAGTGTTGAATTGAAAGGAATTTATTCACATGACTTCCAAAGAAGTGACATTACACATTGCCTCATTAATTCAAGCATCACAATTTTAAACCTGCAGTATATCACAGAGTTAATTTGGACCAAATTATAAAGGAATTTATCGTTTCTAAAGCAAGATGTCTCTTTAAAATCCAACCTGCCACCACCATTCAGAAGTTATAAATACGACAAACTAAAGATCATTCATCAAGCACGTAAATCAAAGACAATTGAACTGGTGTTGAGTTTGGAAGATGTCAAGAGACTGCTGTTGAAAGAAGATAGCGTTCTTAGAGCAGCTGGGATCCCCAATAATGATGAAATTGCATTCTTCTATGAAGAAGATTATAAGAACTACAAAGCTAATCCCATTTCATCCTGATGTAAACCTCCTGGGGTTTTCCTCTTTGTATACCTATATTAAGTTCTTTATTCCACTAGTGAGTACAATGCACCTGTCTGAGCTTCTTTCTCCCAAAGCTGCCCGCCTTCCTCCTGTCTTGACACAGGTGTCAGGTCCACACTGTGGTCTGAAGTCTTTCCCTCCTGATTCCTGTCCTCTTATCTTTCACAGACATTATCCCCAATAAATTTCTTGCAATTGTAACTGGATCTCCATGTATACTTTCTGGATGGCCTAAAGGAATACAGCTGTGGCATCTGCTAAACACAATGTGTGCTCTGTTGCAGAGGAAGTAGCCCTTCCCTATTTGGGGCTGTCCATTTTCACATTGCTAGAGTCAGGGGGAGGAAGGTAAAGAGTGCTTATTGCCAAGCAGTCTGGATTTGGGGTGCCAAATATAAGAGTGGTCTTAGAAAGCTGGCTGCTCTGATTCTAAGGGAAATTGGTCTCTTGAGATGATGGAAGGCCCTGGTCCTATAGAAAGCCGATCTTATATGTTGCTTCTTCCACTAAGTGAAAGGAGTTCTGGTCCCAGGTGGCTCATTGCCCAGGTAACCCAGGGTAACTCCCAGGGTGACTGGAGATAGTTTGGCTCATTACACAGTGCACAAATGACATCGCTCATTTTCTTCACACATCATGGTGGTCCTTTGGAACAAGAGTTAATTAGGCAATCCTGGATTCTGTAGCTCTCGATTCTTAATTTAGGACAGGGTTATACATGCATTTCCTGCTCTTAAAAATTTTCAATTAAAAAGAAATACTCCCAGCTGGAAAGATCCACACTGCCACATGTGCACCTCTAGCGCTTCAATTTGGAAAACAAGATTTGCTTGTGAATCACAACAGAACTGTTATGATTGCAAGGATGTATTTTCCTTCGTTTCCCCTCCAACATGCACCTCAGCCCCTTTCCACCCTTCACTCCATATAACCATCATTCTTCTCTGCCCCTCACTCTGTTTGTACCTCCTGATGCCAAAAAGAAAGAATTAGCATGATTCCTTGTTTTGGGCAGTTGATTTAGACCAACGATCAGAGTGTAGTTCACATATCCTCATATTCATGCCTCTTTGAGTTAAGGAAAGAGGGTAGAAAAACTGAGATTCAAACAAGTTAAATTGCACCAACCAAAGTTATAGCAGTTTTTCTAGCAAGAGAATCTGGGACTTGGGTATCTAATTTGGGAGCCTCTGCCCCTCCCCCAGAGTCTAAGCACACAGCTGCAATCCTGAGACAGAGAAACATGGTGGCATGTGGGATAGTGGAATTACAGGGATAGTCTATGACACACAAAAGACAGCCATATATTTGTTGGATCCAACACTTCCACTGACAGATGGGGAAACTGAGGTGCTGTAACTTACTTACTCAGAGGTGTACAACTAGTTGTGGTTTATCAGAAATAGGACCCAGCTCTCCAGATTCCCAATCCAGTGCTCTCCCATCCATACTTCATTGCTTCTCAATCATTTAACATTTTTCTGCCTCGCTTTCTCCAAATGCCTCTGTGTAATTCTCAACAAGGACAAAAGCAGCCCTTATTTCTACTTTACTCACAGCAACGATGTGACACAGTCAGCAGGCATCATATATGAATTGTCAAGAGCACTATAGTCTTCTACCTGTGGGTCTAATTTTTATATATTGACCATCTAACTTGCCCTCTTCTGTCTAACAGCTCCATGTAACTCAAATTTATTGCTTGCTCCAGAAAGGGAAGAAGCATGATTTACAAAGTTGATGAGGGGCATTGAAATCTTAGGTTTCAATAAGCAAGAATTAGTGGTGGCCCACAATTACTCCTCTCACTGAATCAGTTCCTCTACAGTTATTATATGTGGTTGTTTGCATTGTTAACCCCTTTAGACTACCCCTTCCAGACTCCGCACCCTTTTCCATGTGTGGCAGCTTTGTTTAGTCATTTTAGTTAAACTGAAACCACATTTCCCCAAATGTTCTTCTCTGTCTGGTCCCAGATCAAGTTTGCCACAAGAAAAAATTATGCAAGTTGGGGAAAGAAAAGTAAAAGCAACAGCCATGATTTTATGTTGTGAAGCTAGATGTAGGACCTGGCATTGTTCCAGCTCCTGCAGTTCTCCCTGACCTGCTGGCTCCCCTGGTTGGCACAGAGCTGCAGCTGGCCCACAGCTCCTCCAGCTCCTGTTGGAAATCCTCCTTCCCCTCTTACAGCTTCTGAGCTACACACACCAGAAGGACACCAGCTCCTCCTGCACATCACTCATGTCTTCATATTTGGAGACAAGTAGAGACTGATGTGGCTTCCAATTGGTCCTTGCTCTCACTCACATTATATCTAACTTTCTTTCCCAGCTGCTGGCCCTGATAACCTCAGGCCTAACATCAGATATAAGACAACAGCCTGACATTGACTTCTTACCCAGCTCCCACAATTGCATAAAACTTAGTCCCTATAATGAATCCCTTATTTTATATCATCATAGTAGTTCTGCTTCTCTAATCAAAATCTAAATGATAAACCATTGGATTTGCAATTACCCATATCTCTACTGACTGAATAAATTTCCTCACCTCGTGACTTTGGATCTAGCTGGGTGGCTTGCCTACATAAGTAGGGCTTTCCCTCTTGCAGCTCTGCTAACACCATGGGAAGAGCTCTGACTAGCTCCTGTCCTGGGAGGAAGATGAGATTTATTGGAGTGCAGCCGCTCCAGCCACTGCAATCTGAAGCAAAACCGCCCATATAACCCCAGTCCCTCAGTGCAAAGTAGAACTGTCAATCTCAGCCCAGCCTAGGCCAGCTGAACACCCACTCACCCACAAATGCATGAATAATAATAAATACATGTCTTATTAAAGCCGCTGAGTTGGGAGGTGCTTTGTTACGCAGCAATAACAAACCAATATGCTCTTACAAATTGTTTATGTCAGAAAATGGACTCAAGGTATCTCTGACTTTTGCCTGAGCATACTTTTATGTGTTTTCAGCAATAGTCCATTAAAACATTACTCTCCTTCCATTTTGTTTTATCATGTAGTTGTGAAGCACACAAACATTGGAGATAGTTGGGTATGAATTTTTGGCTCACATACTTATCATTCATATGAGAAATTAACTTACTTAACCCATATAAACCTCAGTTTCCTCATCTATATAATAGGGATAAGATATCACCTAACTGGTTGTAGGAAGGGCAAGGTGAAGTAAAGTTCTTAACATAGCAACTACACAGTATGTGCTCAGTAATTAGCTACCAGTGTGTGTGTGTGTGTGTGTGTGTGTTCCCTAAGTATACTGCCCTAAGTGTTCTTGTTTACTTAATATTTTAGTTTTACTTAATATTGTCACTCATGCACCATCTACTGAGATCTGAATATCCATATAACACTACTGCGTTACAAGCATCTATAATGGACTCAGGGAATACGTAGAAGAGTAAGACCCAGCCTGTGCCCTTAAAGATTTCTATCACCTTTGCTGTATTTCAGCTACTCCCTAAATAACTAAATTGCTTCTGAAAGGCAATATTTCTACCCTATGATGGCAACCGAGGCTATAGTAGTCAACAAGGGACACATTTTACAATTCTACAGACCATCTCAGGAGGTGACCAGAAAGATAAAATGTTTAGTAATTTGGGGGAACTGTATGTTCTGTTGAGCTAAATTATCACCATTATCATCACTATCATCTTTATTTCATTTCGAGCCTTTCAACTATTATGTAGAATAATTATACTATTTCTATTCACGTTCACGTTTGAGGCTTCTAATTTACCCCAACTGTACGTTTTCTTTTGAGCGTATGATCCAAAAAACAAAACAAAATGAAAACAACCCTGAATTCTCAAGTTATATTTTTATATATATTTGGACCATATTTTTTCTGAAAGGAACCTCACTAGTCTTATACATTATAAAATGAGATTAACTCTTTGATGTGGATAAATTTATGGTGCTGACTTCACTTTAGGCTAATAATCGCAACATTTATAACATGCTCACTAGCACATGATATAAATTCATACATTTATTATGACAACAATGACATAAGCAAGATTTTTAAAATATTGCCATTTTGTGGACGAGGAAATGGAGGCAGAGAGATTAAGTAACCTTCCCAAGGTCGCACAGTTAGTCCATGGCACAGGCAGGATCCAATCTGACCCCAGGCCCCAGGCTCTTCACCCCCAAACCCTACCACCCCTTTCATCTGCTCTGTGAAGCAAGGAGTCTTTGTATACAGAGCATATTGATGCTTAATACAAATCCCCCCAAACTAAACATTCCTCAAAATAATTGCTTTATTCTTCTGAACCCTTAGCCTGATGATGTTCTGTTGTCTTTAAGCATAATTTCCATTTAATAAATGTCCTCTTTTTGTTACAGGAGTTTCATTAATTGGAGCGTCTCTTGGGCCTGACAGAAATAATTACTGCATTCAGGAAACTGGAGGGAATGAGTTATAACTTTGAAGGCAAATACGGCAGAGGGGAAACAGGAAAGGCAGGGAGAGGTAAGTGCAAACGGAGGGGGGGAGGGAAATGAGGAGCGGAAGAGTCGTGGCCCACACAGGGTTCTCAGCCCCTGCCCTCCCTCCTATTGCCAGACAGTTACCAGAAGGCTGGGGAGGGACCGCTAAGCTGATGACATGGAGGTCCCACCGGGAACTGCGGGTTTCCCCCGGGCCCTGGGCAGGAGACGTGAGTGAGGGGCAGCCACCGCCGGAGCTGGAAGTGAGAGGAAGGAATGGGTGCTGCATGTTTTAACTTGAGGCTTCCAGAAGCTTCCCTTTGCTCTGCTTATTCCTGGGGGACCATGTAGAAAGCGCGAATGACAAGCATCCTTCAAACGGGCCCAGGCAGGAAGCCTAGTGGCAGGGGTTCAAAGGCCCCGAGTCGTCGTTCTCAGGCCCCTGAGGACAGGCGTTTTCCTCTGAAGCAGGGCATCCCTCCCAATTCACTGGGTGACTTTCTCTGACACTATTTCCTGACGCAGGCCTCTCTCGCTGGAGAAGATGGTTTCCCTCGTTCAGGCCACAAGGCTCAGCCTAATTTTTGCCCCTATCCTTTGAAACAATTATTAGTTCTGTCCTGGCTTCTTGCCTAACTACCACCCCCCCCCCAGCACTAGAAATACCTTAATCCTACTGATGTAATGACTTGGCTCATCAACTACAACTCAAAATTTAAAGATGTCAACTTCAATGGCTTCCAAGCTGGCCTCCTCATATTTCCTTCTCTCCCCTCCCATCCTTTATTGGTTCAGCAAGCCTAAATAACATGATGTCACCCACCATCCTTGCTAAAAACCCTTTTAGACACAGGGCCAAATAATCCACACGGCCTCTGAGGGTGTGCAAGGAAAGATCCTTGCCTACCTCTCTACTCTCATTGTTGACTAGTCGCCCCCTTGACCTCTATTTCCCTGCCACCCCCACCTCTCTGTTTCCCCAAGCACCATGCTGCCTCCACCCAAGGGCCTTTGCACATGCCTGTTGCTAGCCTAGAACTTTATCCCTGCACAAGTTAATTCTTACTCATCTTTTAGGTCTCTGAGCTGGAGAGTCTCCATTTCCCCTCCAGATGCACTCTGCACCTCCACCTTCCCACTCCCTGCCCAAGGGGACTCGCCTATATGGACCACAGTAATGGTCTCTTTTGCCCTCTGGCCTCTCGAAGAATACTGAAGGGAGAGAAGAGAGAGAAGTAGGGACATTTATTTTCCTCGATCACTGTTTGCAAAAGTCAATTCTTTGTATCTGTCAAGGATGTGGTATTGGTCCTCTATTGCTGTGTAACCACCAAAAGTCTTAGTGGCATACAGCAATAAATATCCATTTCTCAAGTATCTTTAGGTCATTTGTTGTGGAGATGGGAACACTGCTGATCTAGGCTTCTGTGATAATTATCTGAATATCCTGGAATTGATGATATGGCATTTGAAAGCATGAGACAAACTAATTGCTAAAGTAGTTTACATCTATCCCATCCCTGTGATTTTGCAGGTAGCACAGACGTCATATTATGAACCCTCTAATCACAAACCCCAACATCTGTGTTTTGTTTCCTGCCCAATAGAGGAGGGCCTCACCTAACAACTTTCCACTGCTACAGTAATAAAGATGCTCACCCGTGCTTTTCCCTCACTCCTGTGCCTCCTGACTGACTCTGGTGCTTCCCCATACGGCCTTGTGTGGCATGGCATATCCCTTCCTCTTGGGAAGTATATGTAATAAACTCTCTTAATGGCATTGACCTCTCCCTGTTGTCACTCAGTCATACCTATAAATTAAATCCCAGGTACATTTTAAAACAGCTATGCTCAGCTGGGCAGCAAGAGAGCAAGCCCAATTACTTAAGTAATTCCGATGATTTAATTATGTCTCTCCTCCTAACCTGTTAGTGACATTTTTATTTTGCTCATCTTTAGGTTCTCCTCACCTAATAAAATGCCTGGCATATTGGAAATTCTTGATGAATATTACTCAGTAAATGGATAAAGTGGGAAGCCTGCATTTGATGAAACCTAGTGCCCTCATGTAAACAGGGGCAATAGAGCTATTAGAGGGGCTGTTCTATTCTTCAGATGGAAGAATTTTGAAAATACATTGATTTCCTCTGAAGGCAGAGGTGACTGTGAATGGTCACTATACAAAAGTGACAATTCCTTCACTAAATGTAGCCAAGTCCATGTATGCAAAACAGCCCTAACACCATCAAAGTCTGACCCAAGCAGCATTTACCAAGGCTTCAAAGATACCTAGGATGCCTTGGGATGCTCAAGAGATTTTCATTGATTAACTGGGAAGTGGAATGGAATAAAACGGAGACTCCCCATTTGCTGGCATCCCTTGGCTTGTGGCCACATCTTTCCAGTTTCTACTATAACAGCCACATTGCCTTTTCCTCTTCTGTGGTGAAATCTCCCTCCACCTCCCTCTTACAAGGACATTTTGATTACATGTAAGGCCCACCTGATAATCCATAATAATCTTCCATTTCAAGATCCTTCACTTAATCATATCAGCAAAACCCCTTTTGCCATATAGAGTGAGATTCGCAGGTTCTGGACATGAGAATGTTGGCATTTTGGGTGGAGTAAAGGAAGGCACTGTTAAGCCTACCACAGGCGCACTTTACTGCAAAGCTGGAGTAATAAACCCACTCTTTAAAAGTATGAGACTCATTCGTAACAGTACTCTTCCTACTCCCAAACTTCACCTTTCAGTTATGTGAGGATGTGAAAGAGGAAGCAGGAGACCCGGGAGAGGAAAAATTAGAGACAATAAATAAACAAACAAACAAATAAATAAATAAGGCAGCCCTGAACTATTAGTGACCATGGCTGGTATTTTGATATTTTGCTCAAATGGAATCACAACCAGAGTTTGACAGTCACTCCACTAGAGAGGCCAGGGTGGCGGAGGAGGCGGTGGGAAGAGATTGGGATCAGTGTAACAGTTCAGTGCTGAAAATTAAGCCATCCTGCATCTCTTCTCTTGCCCAGTCCTTCCCTTCAAAATCCAAAACCTGGATTCTAATTGCCAGCAGAGCCTCCCTACTTGGGTGTCTTACAGAAACCTAGACAAATAGAAAACTAAATCTTGTGGTTTTCCTTTATCCATGACCTGCATTCTGATTGTCCATATTTGTCACCCTGTCATTACATTGCCCGTTACAAAAGCTAGAAACCACTGGATCATTTTTTTTCTTACCTGTTCAAAGTCCCTTTCACATTGCCAATACGCAATAGCCTGTTGCTACTAGGGTCGTCTTACCTGGCCAACATTCGTTGTTGATGAGTAGCAAAAAGACAATTCAGCCATACTCATGGCAAACTCTTATCTTCTTGTCACATCAAAAGGAGAGGTGCTGTGGCTGCCCTTTCTCTGCAATCTCTAATTCTCTTCTCTGCCTCCTCAAAAAGGCACAGGACAGCAAAATCAGCAAATGTGCTCCCGACAGACATCCAAGTGCACATTGCTGTAATGGAGCACCCCGTGGGCGAGAGAACACACACAGCACTCCCTACTGGGCCAGTGACTCACAGTGATTCCAGTAATTCTCTCTCCCTCTCCCTGTCCCACTTTCCTGCTTCGATAGAATTAGCGAGAAAACATGGGTGGAAAGGATGGCTGGGCATATGGTTCAGGGCAGAAATACAATTTAAGTAGGTTGTCACTTAAAATGTTACCTTTAAAATTTGCATACACTAAAACTCACTGTTTTGGACAATATATATTTCTGTGAGTTTTGACAAATACTGAGAGTTGCATAACCATCGCCACAATCAAGGTACAGAAGAGCTTCATCACCTGCACCTACTCCTCCATGATTCTCCCCTTTATCCTCAAACCCTCCCCTCACTGAAACCCCGGCAACTACTAATATGCTCTCAAGTCTGTAGTTTGACCTCTTCTAGAATATCATATAAATGAGATTGTTTGTGGCCTTCTGTCAGGCTTCTTACATTAAGCATAATACAGCAGGTGCTTGAATAACGTTGTTTTGTTCAAAGTCCTTTTGCTGTAACATTGATGAGATGCCACAGGAACCTAACTTTTGTTTATATCAATTAGCTTACAGTAAAACTGGTTCCATGGTAAGTAGTTTCGCCGAAGCCGACTGAGGCCTTACTGTACATTTAAGATTCAGCCACCTTGTTGCTTATGCCAACAGTGTGTTCCTTTTTATTGCTGGGCAGTACTCCATTGCATCATTATATCACAGTCTTCACCAGCTGAAGGACATCTGGTTTGCTTTCAATTTTTGGCAATTATGAATAAAACTTCTATAATCATTCACATATAGATTTTTGGGGGGATAAGTAGATCATATAGCAAGTATAACTTAACTCTACTAGAAACTGTCAAACTATTTTATAGAGGGGCTATAGCATTTATTCCTATGAGCAATGTATAAAAATTCCATTTGTTCAGCATTCTTACGAGCACTTGATATTTGATATTGTCAATGTTTTTCTTTAATTTTAGAAATTCAGATAAGTGCATAGTGGTATCTCATTGAGATTTTAATGATTACTTCTCTAATGACAAGTGACAGTAAATGTATTTTC
Source organism: Miniopterus natalensis (assembly GCF_054644295.1). Classification (NCBI taxonomy): domain Eukaryota; kingdom Metazoa; phylum Chordata; class Mammalia; order Chiroptera; family Miniopteridae; genus Miniopterus; species Miniopterus natalensis. The sequence continues at coordinate 11,986,840 of NC_142095.1, read as the reverse complement.
ATGTGTGCGATGGTCTGAAAGTTTGCCCACCCAAAATTCAAATGTTGAAATACTAATCCCCAGAGATGATGCCATTAGGAAGTGAGGCCTTTGAGAAGAGCTCAGTGGGATCAGTGCTTTTATAAAAGAGGTTCCCTCTCCACCAGGTAAGGACACAGGAAGAAGGTGCTGACTATGAACCACGGAGCGGGCCTTTGGGGAAATGTGACCATGCTGGTGTCTTAATCTTGGACTTTCCAGCCTCCAGAACTGTGAGAAATAAATTTCTGTTGTTTACAAGCTACCCAGTCTGTGGCATTTTGTTATAGAAGCTTGAACAGACTTGGCCAAACATACATCTTCTTTGGTGAAATACTTAATTGAATTGCATGCCCATTCTAAAACTGGGTTGTCTTCCAGGCTGTGGCTTTTCATTCTCTTAATAGTGTTTTATACAGGGCAACGTATTTTAATTTTTTATGAAGTCCAGCTTGTCTTATTTTTTTTCTTTTACAGGTTGTGATTTGGTGTTGTAGCTAAGACCTTTTGGCCCAACTTAAAATAAAGATTTTCTCCTATATTATTTTTTTCTAAAAATTTCATAGTTTTACATTTTATATTTAGGTCTCATAACTTCTGCTATTTGGCAGGCAGGGGGGTCTATTCCATTCATGTACTTCTTGAGGATGAACCTAGGACTAATGTCAGGAACTTTCCTGGCAGGAATTTCCCATACTCATTGTCTCCAAGGGACCCTTTTTGGGGCCTGAGAAACATGATTAATCTCCCTACATCCTATAATATATAAATAACTGGATACTAAAAGAATAAATATTTCTAGTGGCTTCTATGGGTAATATGTGATACTACCCTAAACACTGATGGCTTTTGCTTAATGGCAGAGCACTTGCTAAGAAAGTTGAAAAGTAATGGTCTTTGTAACATTAAGTCCAATAGCACTGAAAAGCAAATGGATTTTCTCCAGAGTTTCTAGGTACCAGAAAACTTCCTAGAAATAAATATTTGTACCAGTGACCTAGCACAGACATCTATTCAGTGTAAAGAGAAAGGGAGAAAATTAAAGGTCATGGTGCTAACTACTTTTTTTTTATAAAGGAAAAAACAGTAGTTAGTTAAGAAGACAAAACAATCCAGAAAAATGTATGTGTCCAGTTATGCTCTTTGGAGCATTTTTATATTAGGGGGAAAATAGAAACAACCTAAAAGTTTAATTATAGGGAATACTTCAGTTAATTATGGTATATCCACTCAAAAGGTTAATATGCAGCCAATAAGAAATTATGTTTAGAAGATGTTTTATTGGCATAGCAAAGTCTATATTTTTTCATATAAAGTGAAAATGATATATTTGTGTGCATATGTAATGTGTGTGTGTATATATATGTATATATATGTATATATATACACACATATATATGTATTACATTTCCCATGTATACATGTGTGTGTGCTTGTCACAAGCTTGCTTTACAAAACTAACTCTGCAGAATAATTGGCAGCTTAGAGATATTTTAAGGGCTTTAATGAATCAGCTATGTAGCTGAAATTGTCCATTCTGTTGTGATATCATAAAACACAAAAGTTAAGTGTAGGTAGCCAAAGAAAGATTATGAAATGAGTCACTTAAGCTCTTAGAGAATAACTAAGCTTGACTATAATGGAATAAATAACAACCTAGAATCAATGAAATCGCCTAGAGTGAGCAATGTCTATGAATTCACATCAGCCAATGGCTCTGAGAGCTCAGGAAAACAGATGGTATGGCTGGGTAATTCCACTTTATATCAGGGAAAGCAATTTAACCATGTGCCCAATTAGCACTGAGCATGTTGCCTGAACCCAACCCAGAAACTCATTGTGAAATTTGGGACTGGGGAGATATCACACTCCCTGTCTTCACTGCAAAGTGAAAAATGAGAGAAAATGTGGGGAGAGAAATACAATTAAAAAGTGGTACCAAAATTCGGTTGGTAAATGTCCACCAAGAGATGAATGGATAAACGAGTGGAATATATTCATAGAACTGATGACTACTTAGCAATAAAAAGAGCAAACTGTTGATACACACAACAGCATGGGTGAACCTCAGACACACTGTGATGCGCAGAAGAAGCCAGACACAAAAGAGGACATAGACCATGATCCCGAAATTAATCTGTGATGACAGGAAGCAGCCCATCGGTTTCCTGAGACGGGGCTGGAGGGGCAGCGTGGGGCTGGCTGCAAAAATTCACAAGAAACTCTCTGGTAGTATAGAAATGTTCTATGTTTTTATTGTGGCGGTGGTTACATCAGCTGTAGAGGAGGCAAATTTTCACCTCTGCCTTAGTAGGGTGTATACATATTTATATCTGTACATTTATCTAGACCTATACTTATACCTAGATGCAGATGCATAGAAGGTCATTTAATCTTCAGGACAACCCTAAGAGATAGATACTAATGTTATTATTATTGAATATGGTATAACTAAGGTGCAAAGGGGTTAAATAATATTACAAGGGCACAAAGCTACAGGAGATAGAAGATATTTAATGATCAATCTCTCCTTAAAAAATCATGCTATCTAACAGTGCCAGCCAAAAAATAAAAAGATAAGAGAATTCCGCTATCCTTGCTTCTAGCGTCCCTATTTATACAACCATGATTTTAAAAGACTGCCTCTTTCCTTCCAACTCTGCCAACTTGTAATAGCCCACTTTGACTTCAGCAATTACGGTATGTGGGAAAGGGCTAGTTATTTGCAAACTCTGATTTGCAAGATCAATGTGAATATTACTACCCATCATTTCGAAAATCATAGATTAGCACATTGGAGGAGTACTCCTGACAGCTTGTGCAGCGAGAAAAGCAATGCATTGTGTCTGACACGGTGCAGAGGGCTGAAGGAAACAGTGCTCAGAGCAAAGGACTGTCAGCTGGAATTGACCGTGGAAAAATGGGGCCTGCCTTCTTTATCAGCTTCACTTCCAAGCAGCAGCCCACACGCCAAGGCTCCTCATTTCACCGACATATGCGAGTTCTTACCTCGCTGAGCCCTGCAGGGCAAATGCAAGTGTGGAAACGTGAACTGGGTCCCACCCTGCCTCATACATCATCAGCGCAACTGTGGCTGAATTTTCACGGGGGAACTTTCGTTCCTAAGAATGCAATGAGAACTGCAGGATCCATCATACCAACAGCATTTTCCTGTGAATGTATTTATGTACATACACTCCTAGTGGTGCTCAATACAAGCAGGAATTATTCCAATACTGGAGAAATGATTTAAATGATAACTGCTGGTTTACCAATTGAAACCTTTGTTGGTTATAACAAACCATTTGCACTGCATTTAAAGGTCACCCACATCCATTCAGTTGTTATTCACACACTTTCCAATCCAGATCCAGACCTCAGCTCAGTCTGAGGGTGTGGTCTCAGAGGCAACTCCCTGCCCTGTTCCTGGTTTCCACCCCAGGCTAGGCTGTGTCTTCAGGAAGGAGAACTCTTGTGGGGTCTCCAGCATGGCAGTGGTGCTTCTCCCCCTCACCCTGTCACTGAGCAGGGCCCGCAGGCAAGAACAGCCAGGTGACACCCCCTCTGTGTACAGCCTGTCTGGGAGCCCCAGCTGCACATTACCAGGGGGGTTCTACGCTTCCTGGATCCCACTCTTCTGGATGGGATTGGTTTATAGAGCACTTTTTCTCATCAGAATACAGACCTCCAAAAAGTTCAGGTTTTCCCATCTCTGCTTTTATCCCTGCTTTATCAAATCCACATTTTCTGTCTCTTAATAACATGGTGGGGGACATTCCAAAACGATTGAATCAATTTTCATGATTAAAATTAGTCAGGACCAGTTTTAAATTTCCATCTTGTGATCACTTCCAAGCTCTCCACTGCCACCCAACCCCATCAGACTGTGGCTGATGCCACAGAGTATACAACTGTTGGGTGGAGGGGGTGCTTTACCTCTTCTTAGGCTCTACCTCTTCTTCTGAGGCTCTCGGGTGGAGGAACAGAAGGGGAAGGTGGCAGGAGGTGAACAAACATCATCATTTCCCTGGCCACAGAGACCCATCTCTTCTTGTTGGCCATGTCTCCTTCTCTAGCCTTCACCTTGGGCCCTCAAGACCTCAAGACACCGTGTCAGAGCTCTAAGTGCTCATAAGCACAGGGTGGGCTCCTCACAGAGCATTGAAGTTCCTCCCTACCTGATAGTTTTCTGAAGTAGGGGTCCAGCCCCATCTCCACCTCTGGTGCAGAGAGGGTGCCTTTCTCATGGGAATGTTATGACCGACCTGCTTTTAGGTAGAAAAAGATAAGTCAGCGTGCCCTTCCTTCATCTGCTGTTTCTCAAGTGCTTCAGTTTAAACTAATCAATATCCCAAAGTGGCATATTTTGGGGTGGCACGATCTGACCCTCTTCAGTTCACATAGAGCTTCGGGAATCTTCCATGCTTGTACAGACATTCACATCTACAGTTACGAGCATTCATGCCTAGAGAGGTTTGATTTGTTCAACGCCAATGAACTATACGAAAACCTGATTAACCTAGAGCTCTCTGACAATAGGCCCTAAAGAAGGCCCAAAGCAGGAGTTTGGCCAGCACCACCATACAGTGGACAGAGTGGGCTGGGACCTCCAGCAGCCAGTGTGGCAGCTGGTTTGCTGCATGGACCACGCTCTCTGGCCTGAATGCCTCAAATTCAGATCTGCTGGGACCAAATATCCTCTCTCTCTGCACATTTTCCTCCTGCTCATCCCTGTGGACTCTTTCAGTACTCCACCCAGATCCCCTTGGGTCCCTTTGACTGTCTCTGGGCGTCCCTCTCTCAGCTTCTGTGTGACTTCAAAAGGTCTGCACATGGGAGTGATTTTGGACAACCGCTCTCCAGCTACTGGGGTTGTTTTGCCCACACAGAAGTAGAGCGAGTTCCCACCCCAGCTCCAGCGATCAGACCCTTGGCCAGTGAATGGGGGTGAGGAGGAGGCTGGAAGTCCAGCTCTCCTTCTTCCTAGAGGGACGGCTCTGAGGTGTCATGCCCAGCCCGAGGTCCCCTGAGCTTTGAGACTGAAGCTGCCCTCTGTGGGCCTTCGCCATTACCGCCACCTGCCCTGCCTCCCCCCCTTCCTTCCCCTTCCCCTCCCACTGCCTCCCTGTTGCTCCTGGTAAGACTCCCTGGGCACATCACCTGCAGGAGAGTTCTGCCCTCAGGGCGCGCTTCTGCAGAAGGAGCCCAATCTAAGACAACCCTCCGACCAAGAGGTGGGATGACACAGAGGGCCAGGGCACTGGAGAAAGCCACTGCCCCTTCTTCTGCGTTTCTGTCATGAGTCTCCATCCTTGTGCTCAAGCTCCCTCCCACTGCTGTTAAATTTAACCACTCAGAATAAAAGCCCTAGAAAAATAAACTAAAAAGCTTTCTATTTTTGGAACATTTATATGGATAGATTTTTTTGATTTTTTTTTGACAAGAAAGGGAATTCTAATACACTTACAGAAACTATAATAATTAGCTTTAAGAGGAAACTCAAGAGTTTCAAAGTCACAATTTTGGCAGAAAGAATGGAAACACTTGGAATGAACATTAAAATTGTAATTTCCTAGAGTAGTTAGATAACTATGTAAGTGTGTTGGAGAGAGACGAGCCGCTTTCTAATTAGTAGAAAACTTCTAAGAATCCCATGCCATACTGACTAAGCATTTCTATGAAAAAGTCCAACTGAAATCAGAAATATAGGCAATGACGATTTTTTTACTTTTAATTTTTTTCCTTAAGAGGATCATATTCAGGCAGCCAAGAGAGTCAGATTCTATAAGGAGCCTTTACGCGCCCACAGTTAAGCTGGAATGTATTCAGAGGGTGCTGTGGGAGAGACAAGGGACGGCAGCCCCTTCCCACTGCCTCTGACACCTCTCTGGTCGCCTCCTTGCTAAGGCGGTGTCTTGTTTGGGTTCTGCAGAAGCAGAGCCTGAGGCAGGGATTTGGGGGCATGTGAATCAGCAAGGGAATGAAAGTTGTAGGGAAATGAGGGACACAGGATAAGGCAGGTAAAAAGTCTAAGCAAAGATGCGGAGGTAGGTGATTCCTGGGTGAGCCTTGGAAAGTAAACTGCACCACAGGTGTTCCCAAGACAAGCTGGGGGCTGGGCTGTTGCGCCCTCAGTGAGGATCACTCATTAGCCTTGACATGCCTGGTGGGGATGGGGCGGGGTGGGGGTGGGAGGAGCGCTCACCCACCATCTCTGGAGTGACCATCGGCCAAAGAGAGAGACAGTCCCTGGAGAAGGGAGAAGTTGTGAGCCATCAGCAACCAACATCCGCAGCAGCTGGGGATGGGCACGCCAGTCTCATAAAGGGACGGGGACACCAGGTGCATCTGCTTCCCTCAAACCCCGATGTCCCAGAGGAAACGCCACTGCAAGGTGACGCCCTCTGCTCTGCTGGCGTGAAGTGTGCCTGTCAAAGTCAGCCCCTTTCCAGTAAATTTCCAAGGAAACCTAATCCTCAAATCATTCCATTCTATAATTACCCGATGCTGGTGCCCGGCTGAAACAAAATGATTTTTTTTTCTCCTTTTTTTTGCAACTTAGCACTTAAGCCTTTATTAAAAGATGTGTATCTTCTCCTCTCCAAAGCCCTCAGCCTCCCCTGGAAACCTCAGGAAGGCTGCTGCACACTCTGTAGGTTTTGCTCGCCGTGGATGGACTCCTGCTCGGAAGAACCAGATGGGTGGATTAATGAAATCTGCTGTTCCCCAGCTCAGCCGAGGGACTAAGTAAGTCCCTGAAAGCAGAGATGAGTAGTCCTTCGGGGGTTTGCTATTTTGATAAGCAGGAGATTTAGGAGGCCTTGCCAGCATTGGGAGATTTCCATTAAGTATCAGAAGTCACGGGGCTGGGTCCTGTGGGAGACTTTAGCCACAGGAAGTCAATTTGAAGGCTCTGCCACCGTGGCCATGTCTGACGAGCAGAGGAAAACTGAGGAGATGCGTGCACATGTCCAGCCTCACCGGAGACCCCGCAGCGTGTGCAAGGAGCAAGCGTGGGAAAAGGTGCCGCTGCAGGCCTGAGGCTGTCAGAGACGCCGAGTTGATGGCTTACCTGGGAACCTTTCTCTGGATTAACAGAAGGCCTCAGGCACACCCAGAAAGTTCAAGAAAAATGCCACATGGGACATCCAAGACAACTGAGAGGCCTTTTCAGACCAAATGACCTCTCTCAGAAATGTTGCATTTTGAATCTGCCAGCTGAAGAATCAGCTGGCCCTGACTTCATAACAGAATGAAAGGGGGTGCGGGGTGCCGTCCCTTTGTCAGCATTCCCCTGCAAGACAATGGTGCCTATTTAGCTGGGGTCTGAGAATTCACATCTCCAACCTTCCCACTGAGCCACTGAGCTGGGCGGGAGTTCTGTGCGCAAAGATCATTTTCATGAAAAGGCTCATGAAAAAGAAGCGAGGTGGGTGGTGGCTTTTGTTTGAAATGAATTGTGTTTGGGAGCCTTTAGAAGAGCAAAAAATAGACCTATTATTGACCTAAAGCCATCCATGAAATGGGATATGATCTCTGGCACAAAGAATAGAATAGAAACTCCCCAATATTGTAGCTAGCTAGAGATGAAAACATTGTCTGTTACTTTACCCACAATCCCAATGTTGAGCTTCCTGCAGAATCCTGAACAGTATTATCTGTTTCTGGACCATAGATAGATACAAATATAGAGACAGTGACAGAGACAGAGACAGAGACAGAGACAGAGACAGAGACAGAGAAATACAGAAGAGGAGCAGAATATAGCACCCCAACATATGCCTCTTTGACATACTTAAAATATATAAATATAAGATTATGTTAGGCTGGTTATTTTTAAGAAACAGCAGACACAGGTGAAGCCCTGAAAACTGAGAAGTTACCTTTTATTTTTGTAAGAGATGTTTTACACTGATGAGGGAAATCTCGACGTGTAAGGGTGTCTTCCCTTCTGCACCGGGAAGGACAGCTCTAAATTTCTAGACACTCTCAAAGGCAGAGGGCAGTGACTGAAACCTGCGTGACAGCCTTACCCTGGTTCCCTGTGCTCTTCTGGGTAACCTCCTCTAACGGGCCTCTTCCTCCACCAAAAATCATTTGACCTTAGTTGGAGATTGTTATTTATGGTGGTAGTAGGTTATTTGGGGGAGTTACTCAGTTTTCCTGGGTATCTCCCATATATACAGTTTCAGAAATTGTCTACTGATGACTTATCATAGCAGGTAAATATTTAGCTTTCTTATAACCTCCACCCCTCCACTTATACATCCTTCAATCTCAACATAGTTCTATTGTAATATTATAACGATGTAATTCTTGTTCACTGACAGGCCAAGTAGCATACCATCAATGTTTCCTTTCTTGTATAACTCTCTATTTAATCTATATTTAATAATCACCTTATTTTTTCATTTACTTAGTGAAAAAGTATTGCTAGATTTTCTGCACCTTCCAATAGCCTCTGGATTCATTTTTCCACACAGAGAAATGTATCCTATGATCCACCAGTTCTGCTTTTATTTTTTCAGACTCTCCCTGCCGAGCTTTTTGCCCTCCTGCCCTCTAGGTTTGCTACACAGCTACCGTCCCAGGGCCTCCCTTTATTCACATCTGGGGGCTTTCCTTGGCCTCACTCCTGTGTGGGATTCTCAGTTTGCTTACTGTCAAGCCTTCCACTGTTTTGGTTCCTCCTTTAATGTGGAGAACTGCTTCTGGTAGCTTCCTAGAAAGGATGCCTGAAAGGTAAATTGCATTTAACATCTTCTTGGTGGGAAACACACAGATGGCCCCCAGGATTTGTTCAGGCATGCAGGACCCATCAGAAAACCTGGAAGAAGTGAGGCTAGTAGAATATCACCTCTTTTCTCACCTTCAGGTACAACCGTGCAGCTGCAGAAGAATGTAACGAGGGCAGGGAAACACAGCAGAGCTGTGCAGAGCAGAGCTCTCTGCACAGCAGAGCTCTCCAGAAAGGGAAAAGGCATTACTGATGCATCTGGATGCAAGAAATTCAAGAGCTCCAGATGATCCTCTTATGAATGTGCCACCTTTCAACAAACTGCCTTGAACTCTGCTTAATGTATTCCCCAAGAGAAGATGTCGTGTGGCACTTTTTCTACTCATCGCCTGGAGTAATCTGAAAGCAACTTCCCAGAGGTCACTGGCTGTGTAATTAACCACATAACATTTTCAACTCAAAATCCCCCAGCAGTGCAGTGAGACGGGCAGATGAAACATCCCAGCAAGAACAGGGCCTGCCTGCTAGCCCAGGAGACCCGCTGGCCAGTGCACCTCTGAGCATCCCAGGTTTTGCCCTGCTCTTCCCCAGACCCCCCCTTGGCCCTTGGTTTCAGACTGCCAGTGAGCATGAGGGTCCTGAAAACTCCAGCCCAGGTTTTGTGCCGTTTCTCATACAAGCCTGGATGGGTAGCTTAGAAAGTCTGTTTTGCTCCAGGTAGAAAACCAGCCATGATGAATTAATCCAATACACTTTCTTGTTTTTTAATTTAACACTGTATCTTGAGGTGTACTTGCTGAAGGCAAACACAAAAGATCCAGAAAGCTGAGGGAGAGGCTATTTCCCACTGCGGACTTGGCTCTCTTCGACCCAGAAACCAGGCTAGTGATATTGAAGTGGAGTCTCAGCAACACCAGCTAATCTACTGAGAAGGCCTCTGTAACTGTTTATGATTGTAAAAGGGATTCTGTAAGCAGTGAGTGACCCACATGCTCCATCCCTAAGGATTGCAGAGGAAAGAGTGGAGAGCTTTTATGGCTTTTCAGCAGCTTCCCTGTCAGCTCCCTGTTTTCAAAGGAGAAAACAGCAACTGGTCCTTCCCTTTGGCTTCATCTCCTCTCCTATTTCTCTTCGATTCCCTTCAAAGCTGGGACTACCTCTGCTCCCCGAAGTGTATATATTCCCCCAGAACTTAAAGCAATGTTTCTTGCAAATATAACATCATGATTTTGAAATACATGCAAAACAGATGGGATTAACCTAAGTTACCTTCCCTGTGGGGGCTTTGTGGGTCTTAATATGTTAATTTACGATAACTTTCCAAGACCAGGCTACTGAAAGTAGCATTTCCAAAATTTACTTTTCCATGGGATCCTTTCTTTGGGGAAGGTGAAGGGGGATGGACATTTCCTTATATTTCACAGACTATTGGTCCAGGGAACGTAATTTAGAGAATCAAAGGAAATGCTGGCAGAGAGAGTCTTCAGTGTCTCCAGCCCCCATGGTGGACTTCTGAGCCAGAGTAATATAGTCTTGGGGAAACCAGGAGACCAAGATTTGAAAATTTCTTTCACCATATCCTGGCTATTTTACCTCAATCAATTTACTTAACTTCTATAAGAGACATTTCCCATCTGTAAAATGGGGACAATTATACTTACTTTTTAAAAGAGACATTTAGAAAAAATCAAATGAGATACTATGCACAAAGACCCCCACTGAATGCCTCACCTGAAGTGGGCACCAGCAATAGCTAATAGCCTTTGTCTTTTCAACTTCTCCTTTCCTCATTTAGTCAAAGGCCTCAACATTACCCACTTGCCTGTTGATGTTCAAAATGCCTTTTCAGAATGAGTGAAATAGATATGATGGTGCATTGATAAGCCAGGAAGAGGGAATTAACTGAAGGAGGGACTCTCACACATTGAGGCAGCAAAATTATTTGGCAAGAATTTTTTTTAAATAATACAATACCCATACCTGAAGATTCTCATTTAGGAAACTGTAGGTGAGGCTCTGGCTTCTATATTTCCAGCAGAATTTCTAGGAATTAATTATGATGCAAACAGAAGTTTGGGAATCATGAGGTTTAAAATATATATCTTTATCAGTCTAGATGTAGATAATGTCCGAGGATTCTGTGAGAGTGAGTAGTGGGGAGAGGAGAGAAGGTTGGGCCCCTAGTGACTGAGAAATGAAGCCAGAGAAGGAAGGCAGAACAGGCTCAGAAGAGAAGCTCTGTCTAAGGGTCATCTTTCTCTACTTCCCATTTCCCGAGAAAGTGTGCCCAGGATGGTGGCAGGAAGTGGAGGAAGTATTAATGTGGCCAAGGGTGAGTGCAGATTGGAAGTGCTGGAGGTTCACTGGCAGGGTCCCTCAGGTGGCCACTCACTCGGGCGTGGTAAGTACCCATCCCATTGGCCCCAAAGCCACTTCTAATTCTGCCAGTGCTTTAACCACGCCCATTACAAAAGCCTGGCATCATGGTCTAAAGCCCCTTGGTGAGAATTTTTAGGGACCTAGAAAAACCTAGATAATGAATTACCTGTAACCCCAAGGTCCTTAATGATCAGACTGAGTAGTTCCCTTCCCTGGTGTCTCAGTTGGCTTCATGTCTCACTGTCCTTTTACAAATAGAACCACCAAATCGCTTTCCTATTTTGCTAGTCCTCAATTGGGGTTTACCTGTCAATGAGAATGGTCTGAGAAACAGGAAGAAATCACATAAAGAAAAGCAAAGGGCCCAGCCAGTGTGGCTCAGCAGTTGAGCATCGACCTAGGATCTAGGAGATTGCGGTTCGATTCCCGGTCAGGGCACATGCCCGGGTTGTGAGCTCAATCCCCAACAGGGGGTGTGCAGGAGGCAGCTCATCAATGACAACTGTCTCATCATTGATGTTTCTCTCTCTCTCTCCCTCTTCGTTCCTCTCTCTAAAATCAATAAAATATATTTTAAAAAAGAAAAGAAAAGGGACCAAAAGTAAATAACGTTACCCCTGCACTTCAGGGTTTCTGTGAGGATTTAAGGACTGACATACACATGCTGGTCTGCTGGTCCATGGAGAGGAACAATACGTACTATTTGTAGATATCAGACTGTGGATATCTTCAGTGCAGGGAGTATATCTTTTACTTCTGTCTCTAAAGTAGGCCCAAGGGCCTAGCAGACAGTAAGAACTCAATAAATTTCAGCTGGCTGACTGGATAACTGATGCAGATTCTAGTATCAACCGTCAAGTCAGCAAATTTTTATGACATATTTACTGTGTGGCCACAGCATGGTGGCCTCTCTATTGGCATAAAGGTGCAGGAGAGCGGTAGATCTCATCCCAGCTTTGGGAATTCACAATTTTGTCTGGCAAGAAAGGCTTATACAATACACACACACACACACATACACACACACACTACACTCTGAATCCTCCAAACAATATACTGTCACATGGAAAGTTGTGATATGAAGATGATATGGTGATTTGGATTAAAGGGGATTTGGTGCAGACTGGGGTAGCCTCATTACAGAAGAAGGGCTCCTCATGAAAGAGTGGAGAGAGCACTGGCTCTGAGCCCAGCAATCATAGGCCCAAATTTCACTAATTTCCTCTCTGTCAAATGAGAATAATAGCGCTCACCTCGTAGGGTTGTTGGGAGGATTTATGGGATGAGAATGCAGGACAACGTAATATCTTGCAATGTTTTTTATATAATTTTTTTCATCTTGGGTAGTGTGGTTGGCTAATGACCCCCAAAGATGTCCACGTCTTAATCCCTGGAACCAGTGCATTTGTCGCCTTATTTGGTAAAAGAGGCGTTGAAGGTGTAATAAGTTAAGAATCTTGAGATGGGGAGATTACCCTGGGTTATCTAGGTGAGCCCAGTGTAATCACAGGGGTCCTCATTAGGTGAAGGCAAGAGGATCAGAGTCAGAGAAGGAGGTGTGAAGTTAGAAGCAGAGGTTGGAGGGATGCAGGGCCCCAGGCTAAGGACTACAGACAGCCTCTAGAAGCTGACAAAGGCAAGAAACAGATTCTGCCCTGAAGCCTTGAGAAGGGATTCAGCACCGCCAACACCTTGATTCCAACCCAGTAAAAGCCATTTTGGACTTCTTACCTTCAGAACTATAAGACGGTAAATTTGTGTGAAGTCACCGAGTTCTAGCAGTTTGTTATAGCAGCAAGAAGAGACTAATACAGGTTGTTTTTGTTGACTTGTTGCTCTCCAGTCTGCAGGCTGATGCACCATCCCTTCAGGAGGACAGCAGAACTCAGACAAGAATAAAGCCTTTGACATGCCAAGTAGATTCCTGGAGCATGTTCAGAGACAGTAGGTATGGGAGCTAGGACTTTCATTTTGTAAAAGCTGTGATTTTTTGAGAGAGAGAAAGAGAAAACAAGTGATTGCTGGTTCCAAAGATCAAAAGCTTGTGAACTGAGAGGACCCGAGGGCCAAGGAATAGGATGTGTTGTGAGAGGAGTTTAGCCTCCATGCAGGGAGGAGATAAAAGCCTAGGGGATGACTTAGAGGGACATGCAAGAGGACAAGATTACAGGTAAGATATAGTCCTCCTGCCCCATGGAAAAAGTGGGCAGGCAGATGCATGTGGGAAGCTAGAAAAACTAGGCAGCATGAATTCAGGACGTGCTGAAAATAAAGGGGCTTCTACCCCAACTCACTCCAATGGTTCTAGGGCAGGACCCTGAAAACCCTTCAGAGTGTACCCCACAGTAAAGTAGGAAGGTAAATGGAGGTTTGTGGACTTTAGGCAGCAAGAGCACCTGAGACAGCATGTGTGGTCCCCACTAAGATCCTTCATTCCTCATGCCACAGTGAAGGGACCCAGCAGAAGGCTGAGAGAACCCACACACTGAAAAGGGCCTGGGTTCAGAAAAAGAAGGTTGTCAAGTACACAGGCATCATTTCTCCAGCCTTTGACTTGGTCCATGGACAGCAATAAACATAGCAAGCATGCAGCAGGAATTAAGGTCCACACTTCGTGAACAAGAATGAATGAGCCTAGCTGAGGCCATTGAGGTCAACCAATGGAATCCACCCTTCCCTTGCCTCTGGGATGCTGGGTATGTTTCCTTTGTACTCAAACAGGATCCTGGAAAGGAAGAGGGAAGGGAGAACCCCTGAGAAGGAAGATCATCCTTGATTGGGAGTCTCACTTTGAATTAACTAAATTTAAAGCCTGAATTGATTGAGTATTGACTCGAAAATAAATTGCATTTTAAGCCAGAAGAATCTGAGTTACCTTGACATGACAAAATTTTTCAACCACCACAAAGAGCAAGCTGAGTTTGATTTTTGAGAAATAAATTGAATTACACTGCTGTTCCTACAAGCTGCAACTATGAATTTTAAGCCGGGGGTATAGGGGTAAAGCACTTGGCATACACATAAATACTCAATGATGTACCTTTTGTTTTTTAAATACGTTTTCTCTGATTTTTAGAGAAAGGGGAAAGGAGAGAGGGAAAGAGAGAGAAACATCCATCAGCTGCCTTCCACATGCACCTCAACCAGTGATTGAGCCTGTAACCTGGGCTTGTGCCCTAACCGGCAATCGAACCAGCAATCTTTTAGTGCACTGGACAATGCTCAACCAACTGAACCACACCAGCCAGGCCTCCTCAATGGTGCTAATTACCTCACTTACCCTCTGTGAATGGAGGAAGGAATTTGTCTACGGGAAAATGAAAGGGAAGAACACATTTTGTGGAAGGAACTAGAACCCAATCTTAGGGAAAATAGCAGTTATCTGTTGTTTCAGCCTGCCCATTTTAAGGACTGTTCTGCTGGTAACATGCTGAGTTTTCTTTGGAGGGCACCTTTTCATGTTCTTTCCAGGTTATCTGAGTAGGCTGACATCATCCCCAGCTCTGGGACTGTCACATTACAGAGGACTGATCGGTCTGAATTCTCTAGCCCTGTGTTCACTGTAACCAATTCAAGAAAGAGAAGGGTCCCAAGCTTCATCTCAGCTAGGAAGTCCACAGGCTTTTTTGGCACTGTTTGAAATGAGATTCCCTTTCTGTTGGAATTGGTAAGCTGGAAGAAAAAAACATAAGGAAGCCTGGATTTTTGCTGCTCTCTTTCCAGAACAAGGGATTCCTGCCTGAAATTAAAGCCAAGGCAGAGAAAAGGAGTGCCGAGAGATTTAGAGAAAAGGCTACCAGGAAGCATTCTCTGTGCACCTGGGTCCATTGATGCTTGAATCCTTTTGTACTTAAGCAAATGATGTTTTTTCCACTAGCAAATATAGAGGCCTGAGGAAAACACAGGCTTCCTGTGTCCTCAGGACAACAAAAAAGTCAGCCTAGCTAGAGGACAACGCTGTCAGAAAAGTCTGAACAGGTAACATGGCAAGAATTCTGAAGGCTCTTGAATGCCAAGCTCAGTCACTTAGTTTTGGTCCAGTAAGCAATAGGTAGTCGGGGCAGGTTGAAGAAATGTGACATAATGAAAAAGATTATGTGGAGGAGACTGGTCTAGCAGCTACATGCAGGACTGAAAAAAATCAGAGGCTCTTAGCCTGGGACCCATGGACCAAAATTGAAGAAATGTCACAGCTTTATTTGTAGGAATCTTTGATTGGAATATGGCATTTTCTTCTGTTTTGAATGTAGACAACAGACTGGAGTAGTATCAGCAGTACTTGTATATTTTTCAGCATAAAAGTTATGGATATTTTCATATCCCATTACAGTTATTGCAGATATATAAAAGTACCATTTACACTCATCATAGCTTTAAAATTACAGCTGTTAACTGAACCCACCGCTGGATCTTGTTGTCTGGGGCATTAACGGAGAAGCACATATATTATTATAGCATATGTTTGTGTGGCTGGGGGGGGGGTCCTATTTCAATAGCTATATTTTAATATAATTGGTTTACTTTGTGATCCTAAGTATTTTCCTTTGTGCATTTAAAACCGTTATTTGAAGGAGCCCTTAAGTTGTACCAAGGGGACACCAAAAAATGGCACTAAGTTTATTACAAATCCTTGCCTTAGAGGGGAGGCGGAGTATCCAAGCCAGAAGGAGAGTATAGAGGCTATGACACAATCCAACCCTGAAGCCTAGAGGGCTCTGAGTCAGAAGGAAGCATGGGAGGGAAGACACATCCAAGAAACTTTGGAAAAATTTCAGCTGGGTCTGCAGGGGACAGTGAGCCCATGCGGGTCAGGCAGTAAAGGGAGACCTAAGAGAGTGAGGGCTCCAAGTTTTCAAACCTGAATGAATGGGACAAAGTGAGTACTCAACAAATGGCAACGTAATGAAGACAGAAGGTTCAGGACACAGAGCTGGGTTAAGGTTAGCTTTGTGATCTTTTCTAAGATAACGATAGGGCTTCCCAAAGGAAATATTCCATAGGAAAATCAAAATACCGCCTATGAGCTCAGTTCAGAAGGCAGGGTGTGGCCTCTGCTGGGAAGGCTCCTGTATGGGGGTGAAGGTATGGGCGTAAGTGCACTCTCTTGGGGTAGAGTGTATAGGAAACCAAGGACCTGTGTCAGCGGGGCTGGGGCTCTGTTCCCTAGGATTCTCCCGCCTCTGCCTTCCCCTACACACTGGCTTTGTCGCCCTCAGGGAGCAGCATGAAGACACCGACTATAGCAGCTCTCAGCCCAACGCCCTCACACAGCATCAGGCAGAGAGAGATCATCTCTTCTAGGAGTCTTCGGGGACAGAGAGCTTCTCCTTTTCCCAGCATGCTTAGATGCTCATTCTGTCCAGACTGGTTGGGGCCAGGTGGCCCCTCTGAACTAGGGTGACCACGCATCCAGGTCTGTCTGGAAGAGTTCCCACCTATTTATTGTCCCAGTGTAATCAGATAGCTCCCCCTTTCACTCTCAAAAGTACTGCGGTTAGCATGACAAAGCACATGGCCACCCTCCCCTGAACAGTCGATGAGCTAGGGAAGCAGAGAAGGGATTCCCCAGGGCTATGTCCACCTTAGTCCTGAGACTTGGATAAGAAAGGATTCCCAGAACAAAATCAGGACAAGTACCAAAAAAGATCACGAGAGCTGGAGAGCAAACCCCACAGGTGCCCACTTCAGCAAATATGACGAAGTAGGTTCCTTAAGTTGGAAAAGAAGTATTTACAGTGAGGCAAAACTTAGCAAGCTGAGGGAAGATCACAAGAACATCAACAGGGAGGCCCTAGGAGAGGTGACTAGCTCTTACTAAATTGTGAATAGTAGCCCTGATTTATTTATCCTGTGCCTCCCGACAGCCTTGAGCACTATGCCTGGCAGTTTTTGAAATGTTTTAACTGAAAACAAAACATCAGAGACTATTGGCTCTCAACACAGAGAATACTCCCCATACCTAGGAAGACCCCCGCTCCTCAGAACCGATCTCTTCTTCATGAGGCGCGTGCAGCGTGGCGCACACGGCAGGCAGTGCCTTCTCCCCACTTTCGTTCAGCTTCTCTGCGAGAAGTCCCATAAAGATCCACAAGTGAGAAACTTACAGTCTCTGCCCTCAAATACCTTGCATGTTATCTGCCATAATCTTCGTAGAAGCTGGTGCACAAACATCTTTCTGTATTTCTCAGTTTAACCAAGTTCTCAAGTCACCATTTCTGAACAGGAAAATAATCTCACTCCACTCAAATAACTCAGGATTTCAACTCGGTCAATTCAGTGATTCAGTTTAGTCTATGGATGATCTCTACTCAGGACCAGCTATGTCATTTCTGGGCCCCAGTGCAAAATGACAATGCAGGGCCCCTTGTTCCAAATTATTAATAATTTCAAGGCAGCAGCAGCACATCACTCAATCAAGCACGAAGCCCTTCTGAGCGTGGGACTGGGCACAGGTCACAGGCCATGAAGCCAGGCCTGTCTCTTGTCTCCCTTCCTCCTTATACCCCATAGAGGAGACCCTTCCAGTGTTACTACTTTCCTTCTACGCACGTTTATGAGGACAGCTAGATGCTTTTACTTGTAGATTATTTTCCAGGTGGGAAGCCTCTTTTACATCAGAATCTTCATTTAGCGCTTATGTTACATATCCCATTCATTCTGTCAGGGTCCATTGCTTATCACTCTGGGGTCTGTTTGTTTAGAGCCCTTTCTCAGTTATTTTACTCACATGGTGCATAATGATCCTTTCCCTGACTTTATTGCAAATCCATAAGTTACCTTCTTTCACCCTGGCGAGTGAATATCATCTGGGGTGCCTACGAGATTCTTCAGGCATGGACCTTTTTTCTTGGATGAAAATATAAACATTATTCCACTCTCTTCTAATCTGCTGTGTTGCCAAAATACAATTCAAATGAGTCTGATTCTTCCTGCTGTGTAACTTTTTTTTTCCCCATCTTACAGTTTATAAGATTTTTATCTTTACCCTTTAAGTTCAGGATTTGTATTAGGATATACTGAGTTATATGGCTTTTCTCCTCAGTACCGTCTGGTATTCAGAACATTTTTACTCTGCAGACTGTGGGATTAATCTAGCCTCATTCTCTCATCAGTTCACATAAATTTCTTCTTATTGCCTGTTTATAAATGAGCTCGCCTTCATCTGTTCTTTGCTCCTGCTGAAACTAATATTGTTCACCTATTGGGTCTCACGGATCTGTACACAGATTTGCTTATGTTCTTGCCCCACGATGCCCTTCTCTGCAATTTTGCTCCAACTTCTTGCTCTTGACCTTCCAGTCACCCTTCCATTCACCTACAAGACTTTTAGATGAAAACATCATGGTTTTTATTCCGGAGAATTTTCTTTTATTTGTGCTGTGGGCAAACCTCCTTTGGTTTTCCAGAACCTTAAGGGCTCTGAGCTGTCACCTGCATGAGTGCTCTGCCTATTGTTTTGTGCTCTGAATTCTCCCACCGCTTTAGCCTGGGCTCAGGCCAACAGCAGTTTACCAAGGCAGGGCAGTGGGAACAGTCTACCCTGTGTGTCAACTGCTAAGAGGTACAGGGTGTGTAGAGAAATGAAAAACAATAAAACCGACTAGAAGCCAAAGTGCTTTTTATTTTCGCCATGCGTGATAACAATGCCAGTGATCAGATATACCTCCCCCCTAGGAATCTGCTCTTGGACTAAGTTTTAAACAATTGCTATGGTTACCACTGAGTTTAAATTATACATATATAAGCTTCAAATTAGCACATTTTTATTACTTATCTTTTTTATTTATTTTTCTGCAAAGTAATTCTTTTATTTGTGAACTTTTAGAAATCTTTAGGCTTTTTAATTTCTTATAGGCCAAAAAGGGCATACGCTGAGACATGGCATAGAGATACCACAAAACTTGTATAATTTACTCTTGGCCCTGGATATATTCAAGTGTTCACATTTTTTTTTTTTCTTTGAGCAGGAAATGTTCACTTTTTAAAGGTACTTTCAAAAGGTTAAATATAACATTTAATTTTGTACACCACAGAGCAAGAAAGAATGTTGGCAGCCACCTTAATTTTCAGGTAGGTATACCATGTACTTATCTTTTAATAGACATTGTATTCTACATGAAAGTTAATTCAGAAAATTCTCATTTATACAGTTGGCCTCCAACACGTTGAGACTCAGTTCTGAGCTGCTAGGAAAAATGAGTTTATAGTAGTTTGAGTATTGAGAACCAAAACCATCTATGTCCACCCAATTTTCTGTCCACATTAACATAAATATTCCAGGACACCTTTCCCCAGGAAGATGAAACCCTGAGTACCTTTCATTGTTTGTTTCAAAGATGACCCGAAAGTACTCAACGAGTTATAATAGATGACTCAACCAGGCTCATCAACAATCCAAGACCTGCTTTGAACTCCCTGGCCTTGAAATCCTCACCTTGCTGAGTCAGCCCGTCCCAAAACATTTTATCATGAACTTTGTCTGCTTCTAATGGAATCATAAATATTCCAACTTTGCCCTCCTCTTTCTGAGACAGTATTAAGACCTTATCAAAGGAGTGATCTCCCTTACTGTATGCAGTGAGCAATAAACTTGGACTTACTCTACCAACAAGTTACTTTGGTGGTGTTTTAAGAAGTCAGTATTCAATATTGCCTCTTATAAATTTCCAAAAGCTGAGTTAAGAAATTTAAAACTAAAAAATTAATTATCCTAGACTGCATCCAACATTCTTGAGAATAGTTAGTGTAGAAGGGAAAGTAATAAGTCCAAGGAATTAGGTATAGTAAGGAAGAAAGAAGAGGAACAGGAGGAAGCAGAGAAGGCCGCAGGACCAAGAGCTACCGTGGCAGCTCTTGCTCACCAAGCCATCCTCGGCTGAACTGAGAAGTGACTTTTCCAGCCACTGTCATAACCTACAGCTGAGGAAGCCAATGCAGTTGTTTCCTTCAAATCAATCAGCCAGGCTTTGCTGACCTTGAAGCTCCTGCCTGTGAGGAACTTGCTCTCTGTTTAGAAAGACAAGATTAATGCCCAAAGAACAATGAAGGAACAGAAGTCTAACCGAGACTAGCAGAGCACAGGAAGGGGGTTTACCCTTCCTTCCTCTTCACCAGGAAAGGAATGCTCCTGGACCACCATAAATGCCTCATAAAGCTGAAAGTGAACTAGACTTGAGCAAAGAGACCTTCAGATGCCTCATGAAATAAATGGTGATTTCTAGACTCCAAACAGACATCACCTCCACAGATTGCATATGGAGAAACAGCAAGGAGGGATTTTGCATTGTGCTCAGATAAGAACCAGAGAATTAAATTGCCTTCCATGGGCTCAGACTTATTTCCAGCAGATGGGTGCCTCAGGAAAGTACAGGCAGGCCAGCGGTTCTCGGACTGCGTGTATCAGAATCTCCTGGAAGATCTGTTTAAACAGACTGCTGGGCTTCACCCCCAGAGTTTGACTCAGGAGATCCCGGTGGAGCCTGAGAATGTGTATTTATAATAAATTCCCAGGAGCTGCTGATGCTGTAAGTCAGGGACCACACGGCAGATCTGCTGATGTGGATGGCTGTGCAGAAAAGGACACTGTATGTAAATGTGCGGTCTCTGCACATTACAGGTGATGCACACTCACGTCTACATAAAGCTACCTTGCCAGGCAGCGGGGGGATGTGGGAAGGGAGGAGGGGTGAGCAGGAGGAAAGAAATGGTCATGGAGGGTGCAGTGATAATAGGCCCTAACTCAGGCGTCCCAAAATCAGATATCTGTAGACTCTGAGAGATAATATAAATGAGAAAGGAGCATTAGGAAGGAGAAATGCCCACTGTCTGCTATAATGTGAGAGAGACTGTAGTGGGTGGGGAGGCTTTGGGGGCCTGGAACTTATGCCCTCTCTCAGGGAGACTGTCC
Source organism: Miniopterus natalensis (assembly GCF_054644295.1). NCBI lineage: Eukaryota > Metazoa > Chordata > Mammalia > Chiroptera > Miniopteridae > Miniopterus > Miniopterus natalensis. Next base: position 11,965,799 of record NC_142095.1, on the reverse strand, counting down.
CTATTTGACTCTGGTTGGTTGGTGCTGTTTTACTTAAAGAATGGAGCCTGTGTTTGCCAGTGCTGCCAATTTTTCAAAATAACAAAAATGTTTTGGATTTTTGTCAGATATGCCTGTGAGGCCATAATAGCCAAAATCATAATAAAAAAAGAAAGCAGTCCTTTCAGTTCCCAGGGTGACCCCAGAAGAGATCAGGATTAAGCAATTCTCCTGAATTTACCTGGGAAACAATGCGTGACATCTCTTAAGGGATCAGAACAGCAGCCTCTCTGTCAGAGGTGAGCAGGTCATCTCAAATTCGGTGTGATGGAGCTTTAATAGCCTGCCAAGGACAGTGAACCTCACTGAAGTCTGGCTTCTAAAGAGATCAGTGCCCGTGTGTGCTGGATGACAAACGTTGTTCATCCCGAGCCAAGAAATCCTGTGACTTTCCACTTCACTAAAGCTCCAGAAGCTGAGCGGGTGTCTCTGGGCATGGCCACCATTGAGGAAAGAGTCCTCGGTGCGGATTTCTAGTTGGATGGATCCCAAGCCTCTCCTCACAATAGTACAAGGAGGGAACTGAGCTCACACCACCCGGAGTGACCAAGAAAGTAGGATGCTCCTTGGGGGCAGGACTGCATCTCACCCACCTGAGTATCTTCAGGGCCTGGTCCAGCACCTGGCACAACGTGGGAACTCAACATGGTTGACCTATATAAATGTCCTTTGAAATGAGACCCCTTTGGAGAGTTGGCCCACTTTCTTAAAAACCTTTCTTTTCCTTTCTTCTCTCCTTTTGTCTCCACCAACCTTTTTGTTCTTCCTGCTCCCAGGCCACTTACGGCGGGGTCCCTTTGGTCTATAAAACACACAGTCACTTTAGATGTTGAGAGTGGCTTTTACAGTCATTGGAACAGGGGACCCATCCTACCCTTCACCTCTCCTCTCCAGGGGATTCCAGAAAAAAGGGAATAGGTACAAGGAAAAGAAGCTGAGAATTGAAAAAAAAAAAAAAATCTTTTAAGCAGCACTTAATTAATAGCTGAGGCAAGTCTCCAAAATCTTTACTACGAGGAAGCCCAGTAAAAGCTGGGTTTCAATATGCAGCTTAGTTTGGAGGGTGAAAGAGGGTGGAGGGTGGTCAGCTGGGCCTGTTTTCTGGAGACAGAGAGAGTTCTCGGGGATGCTGGACTTTCAGTGCTGAAGCCCAGCTGTCCTGGGAAAACCAGGACACCCCAGCTTCTTACTTGTCCTCTATTTGGAACAACAAAAGAAAGAAGAAATGGGGGACCAGGGGAAGGAATACCTTGGCCTCACCCACAGTTAGAGACACAAGATAATAGGAAAGAAAGAAATTCAGAAGCTTTTGCTGATCTTTAAGACATGGTAGCTCACTCTCCTTAAGGAAAGCCCCATAAGGCTAGTAAGTTGATCTCTCTTGGAAGTGGGGAGCTATGAGAACAGCAGGAAGGGAGGCAGAAGAGTGCTGGAGGGCCCTCCACCCCACAGCAATTCTTTCTCCCGGGGGTTCCTTTCTTTTCCTCACTAAGAGCCCTCCCCTGCCTTTCAGAGGCTCGGTCAAGGACCAGTCCACAGATTCTATGTGGCCTCGGTTCTGAAACAATAAAGAAACAGGCTCTTGCGGATCATTTCTGCAGCCTGGCTGCCTTGATGCCGTGATCTTCAGATTCCACCAAAGCAGGGTCTCCTCCATGTGGGCTGTTCCACTGCGAACCGGCTCTGTTCAGCAACAGGGTGTTAGATGCTGCTCAGGGACACTGCGATCCCCATTGACTGTCAGGAAAGGAGGAAGGAAAAAAAAGGGGGCTGCTCAAAATGGAACATAAACTCTATTTAAAACAATTTTCTGAAAAACCGTGATTGCGGAAGCTCTGAGCCAGGACAGCTGGGAGGGAGCCATCACGCTTCCCTTTTAAGGCACAGCTCCCTGTTGCTGTCAGCAGACCACGTATTTTGTAGCATCTTTGAAGAAATGTTAAATCAATAAGCTACCTAAAGGTTGCTGACAGATCAGATGCTGTTCTATAAAAAGACAAGCCCCTTTGGCGGGGAGAAATGAAAGGCCTGAAGAATTTTTAGAAGGAAAAAGGCCACTTTTCACCAACACCCCACCCTGTACTCTGACATCTGAGGGATCTCAGCTCACAAGAGGCAGTCATGAGTCCTGACGACTCCACCAAGCCTTCAAGGTCAAAGAGTCCTAGGAAAGCACAGAGAGAACACGGCCTTGACGAACCTGGGGCTCCAGATCCATTTTGAAAAAGATCCATCACTACAAAGCAGTTCCTTTCATCAGAATGGTGTTTTACAGTTTCCAGGGCATTCCATAGCATCATACCATTTGCTCTCCACAGACGCCCTCTGAATTTGGCCAAACCAGTATTTTTATACGTATCCCGGAGCTGAGGAAAAGGAGACTCAGAGAGCCCTTGGGAACTTCTTCTAGACCACATGGCTGCAAAGTGACAGAGCCAGGTCCAAAGCCTCAGGTATCTCATTTCTATTTTACATTCTTCCTTCCTTGGTCTTCGGGAACTTAGTACCTTTATCAGATCCACCCAGGATTTCCTGATATCTCCTCAGCTTCCACTATATAGATATAAACTTTCAAGAGGGCTTTGAAAGATAAATATGAGTTATCCACATATTAGAGATGAGAATGGAGATTTAAAAAGATGAAAGAGTCTAAGCTAAACCCATCTTGAAGTGAAACAGCCTCAGGTATTCAGAAAATTTCCAGCAGACCAAACTGTTCACGGAAAAGGGAGAAGTGACATATGTTGAGGTGAACTTATGAAGGTCCGAACTGACCTTCTATAAAGTCTTTTCCCCCCTGCTTTGATTAGCATGACCTTAGAGTAAAGATTGTAAATGTGTTTGAGGATGAGTAGTAAAGGAGTGAGCAGGGAGGGAATGGTTGGATGGGCGGTGAGTGGATACAGTGATACATGCATGAGGCGAAGAGCGAATGGATGAGGAAAAGGCGGATGTGCGATAAATAAATGGATTTGTGGATACCTGGGTGGTTATTGGATGAGTTGATGGGTGGTGAATGAATGACTGGGTAGGTTATTGAATGTACTGTCTGGTGACAATCATTCCTCCTTAGCCTCCTGGGAAGCGAAGACTTAACCTTGGGAGGAAAGACTAGCTAGTGAACTAAAACCTTTAGGCAGAGCTCCTTGAGTACTAAAAATATTGGTAGCTGTCAAGCTCAGGGGAGGAATGTCCATTTGTATCACTCATTTACCACGCCTCCCTGGCACCTGTAGGCAATTGAGTCTGCAACCCTTCTTCCAAAAGGACCTCGAAGGCAGCGGTTGTGCCTTCAAGCACTCCCCAAGAAGCAGACTCTAAGACAAGGATTTTTGGATGTAAGTACAGTAAACCCTCATTAAACACCATCAATAGGTTTTGGGAACTGTGCTGAAACATATAACGAAACCGACTTTACCACAGGCTAAATGAGATCAACAAGAGTGAAGTTCCTACAGCATCTCATCAACATTATAGTGAAATGACATTGAACAAAACAAAGCTATTCAAGGACCTGCTGTACTTCTTTGGGAAGGGATCCCAGATAGCCCCAGTGGGACAGTGAGACAGGGCAGGGACAGCAATAAATAAAGGTTGTTTGATCAAGCCCCTTCATCTTGGTAACTGGATATTAACCTGAGGGGTAGCTCTGGGAAATTGTATAAAACACAGACCTCAGAGCTATCCCATCGCAGGGGTAGGGGAGTAGGGGTTTTTATACATCAGCTCCTATCGTCATTGTTTAAGGGTTACTGAGTGTTGTGGTGACTCTCCACTGCTTAGGGGAGTAATCTCAGGCCAAAATAAAATAAAATAAAAATACAGATCCTGGCAGTTGAAAACCTCACCAGTGGGCTGAAGTTTCAGGGGGACACAGGCAGGACACCGATAGCAGCGTTGCAGTCTTGTTCACTGCTGTGTTAAACACCTGACAGACAGTTAGCACTCAAGTGAGTGTACATAAGTAAAACAATAGATATGAGTCAATGAATGGGCTGATTTCAGACTGGGAACTAGGCCAGTGGAGAACATATCAGAAGCAGGGTTTCACACTTGTGTACATGGCCAGCCCAGTAACCTAACTGCACTCCCCCCCCTTTTTGGGGGCTGCTCCTACAGAAAAAAAGTAATTTCATGTTCTCAAAATGCTTTAAAAGAGTGAATTTACTACATCACTGCAACAGTAACGATCATGATCATCATTCTTTGTATTTAATAATACATTGGCATCAGCGACAATAACAATTACACTATAATGGGCTTAGCTGGCAAGGAATTCAACTTGGGTAATATTGTATACACGCTTGTTTTATGTTTCCATTTCCATTTCTTTCTTTTTGACGACCTAAAGATGTCTCCATCACAATTTTCCCAGAGGCCATAGTCAGGAGATAAAGTCTGGAGGGGACCTATAATTGCCATCTCATCTGCATATCGTTTATGTCTGCGCGCCCCATCTCTTTGCCACTGACTTTTGTGTCCCAGTGTGATCACTGTCACCCCAATGGCTGTCATTTCACACTTTTCCTCTATTCAATGACAGCACCCAGCATTCCTAACGCTTTTACATTCTCACGGCATTGACCCTTTATAGATGCTTCTGCAATTCTTGTGGCAACCCTGGAAAGAGGCATAAGTAGGTGTTGTTACAGTAAACTTTATATTACTGTGTGGGATACATGGGGCCAAAAAATTCAATCACATGAAACATGGGATTGCATTGTTGTGAAGTTAGAGACTATATTACTGTTTAGTTGTTCTTACAGTTACCTTGGGGGGGCAGGATGTTCTAATTTATTTGATGTGTAGGAACTAGGCTGATGGTTATAAACAACATATGCAAAAAATAGGGGATATAAAAATCCCTCCACTGGGTGGAAGGAGTTCAGTTCCAAATCCCAGTGGCATTACACTTAGAGTAGCCAAAAAGGCCCAGTAGCTACCTTTTATTCTCAAAAATGTCTCAGTAAGAACGATAAATTTCATAGTCATTCTCGTTTTGGCTGATTTCATATCATCACAAGTTTTCAATGGGGTTTTACTCTATTGTTTCCATTTTTCATCTGAGAAAACTGAGGCTCACAGAAGTTAAATAATGCACCCAAGAGAATACCACTAGTATCTGCTTATAGCTAGAGCTAGAAGCCAAAACCAGTTTCCTGGTTTAGCCACCCTCTAGCACACTGCCTACCTTAGTCGAGGCTGCTAGAACAAGGCACCATAGACTGGGTGGCTGATAAACAACAAAAATGTATTACTCACAGTCTGGAGGCTGGAAGTCGAGGTGCCAGAGTGGGTAGTTCTAGCGAGAGCTCTCTCCCTTGTTCACAGATGGCCATCTTTCCCTGGTAACCTCACATGGTGGAAGGGGCACTCATCCCACTGATGAGGGTTCTACCCTCATGACCTAATCACCTCCCAAGGACTCTACCTCCCACTACCATCACATTGGGCGTTAGGATTTCAACATATAAACCACAAACTTTCAATGCATAACATTGGTTTTACTGTATTGTTTCCATTTTGCAGATGAGAAGACTGAGGCTCTGAGAAGTTAAACGATGTGCCCCAAATGCCACCACTCGCATTTGGTCATATTTAGAAGTAGGAGCCAAAATTAGTTTTCTACTTGGCACACTGCCCTTCTGTCCAGACTGACTCTAACCATTAATCACTCAGCAAATGTTTTCTCCTCAACATAATGAAGTCATTCTTATCATTTGGCTCTAGTGCCTTCCAGTCTTTCTTCTTACACAGATTCTATTTTAATATGTTTACAGTGAGATCATAGATAGGCAGTTATAATCTATATTTTCACTCCTCATTATACTACATTATCAGTTAGGATTAGGAGTGGCTTAAACAAGGTAGTTTTTTTTTTCCCCCTCTCAAATAAGAGAAATCTGGAGGCGGGCAATCCAGACTGTTAAGATGGTTCCACAGTCATCGGGGACCCAGGCCCTTCCTTTTCTCCTCCACTATCCTAGAGCTTGGCTTCCATCCCAAAGGCACCTTGTTATCCAAAGGTTTTCATCTGCTAAGCTGGAAGCAGCAAGGAGAAAGGAGGGAAGGGCAACAGGGATGTATCTTTCAGCAGAGTCAGTTCCTTTTCATCAGATTTCCCAGAGATCTGACTCAGCACTTTGTCTCAGAACTTAGTCACACAGACACATCGAGTGGTTTTAGAAGTTTAAAACTGTATTTTTTAATTGAACTTATTGCTGTCCCAACAAAATTAAGATTTTGTTTTCGGCGAAGGAGAGAATCAATTAGTTATTTTCACAGCAAGGCTGTATAGGAAACCATGCCACAACTCAGTGACTTATAACAACAATAAGCATTTCTCATGTGTGTCTCTTGGGTAAATCAGGACTCACAGCATCCTAGTGCCTGATTCTGCCAGGAGAGGGCAAACTCCAGTTACTCGGCTATGAGATCCCAGATGGGCACAGTGGGAAGAGGGGCTCTGGGGGAAGTGGTCTGCGCTGCCGGAGTTTAGTGGGTAAGCCTGCCTGCCTCCCCTGGTCCTACCAGATGCCTTGGAGTGGAGCCAGCCTGGAGCTTTCTTGAAAACCCAACTGGGGGCCAAGAAAGAGAAGCCTCGAGGGTAGACCAGGAAAGGAAAGGTGCGTCAGCTTTTTCTCGGGTGAGATCAGCAGAGCATGCACCCGCTACATCGGCTAACGGGGCAGTGCAGCGAACAGGGCGCCTGCACCGCGCAACTCTGGGACCCCAACCGCATCCCGGCCCCCAGAGTGAGCAGCGCGAAACCTGCACGGCCCTAAGCACAGGCCCTCGCCTCACACACCAAACACGTTTCTCTGAAGTGTGTCCTCTCCTAGGAGAACCTACACAAACATCTAGCAAAGGCATCCTCCTGTGCCGAGAGGTATAGACCTATTTCTTTTTCTGAATTGCCCAAAGTCCTATGGTATAGACTTACTACGGCATATTTACTCACCCCCACCTAGTAATGGGCGTTTAGTTGTTTCCAGTTTTTGCTGCTGTGAACACTATTGTAAGAAGCATTCTTTACCACGCGCCTCTTTCATTCTTATCTCACATCATACACAAAAATTCTGGGTAGGTAGAGAAGTAAAAAATAAACTTCAGTGTAAAAAAAAAAAGAAAGTATTAGAAAAATGTGAGACGACGCTTTTACACTTTGGCATATGGATAACCTTTATAACACAAAACCATCCCCTGGATAGTTTAATTTTATAGAACTCCTGTATGGGCAAACATAAAACTAAGCTGAAAGACAAAGTGTCTTGAAGCTAATGTTTGCAGTACATATTACAGACTAATGGCCAAAAGTATTTTATTTAAATAGCTTTTATATGCTGATTTCTAAAATGAGTAATTCAATAGAAAAAATGAGCAATGATGAATTGGTAATGCACAAAAGAAGAAATACAACTAGAAAAGAAGACCCGTGGTCCCACTGGTGAGAAAGGAAATACAAGTTAAAACAACAACAAAATATAACCTTTAATGACTTTTCAAAATTTAGACGTATTGGTAACATTTATTTTCAGTGATAATTTGAGAAAATAACCACTCCTGTGCTTTCTGGAAAGGAGGGGCATTAGTACAGTTTTTGCCAGATAATTTAGCACTATCTTCCAAGATATTATGTAACAACTCAGAAATATTAGTCCTGGGAATCCATCCTAAAGAAATACACTTACCTGTGCATAAAAACACACACACACACACACACACACACACACACACACTTACAGGCACAGCATGATTATTGGAGCATTATTTGCAGAATTAAAAAAGAAAAACAAATGGAAATGACCTCATTGGCCATTAAGAAGACAATATAATGGAATACTCTTAGACATTGAAATGGTGTAGATCTATGATCTAACTCGGGCAAATATCCACAATATATTTCTAGAGAGAGAAAAAGGTATGAAAATTATATGTAGCTTCATTCTATTTATCTAAAAAATAATTTTGTGTGTTTGCATAACTGTAGAAAAATTCTAGAAGGCTATACTTTAAAGTTACTTCTGTAGTAGAGGGGATGCTAACTTAAAATATAGGGAACTTTTCTTCTATATTTCATAAACTCTGTTCTTTTGAGTTTGTTACAAACATATATACTTTTATGGCTTAAAAAAATAAAGATGTAAAGAAGAGAAATGAAGTGGTTTTGTGCCTGACCCTGGACTCCCAAGCAGGATGGGGTTTTCTTCTCAGTAAGCTGGGGTATGCTGGTGAACCAGCCAGGTGAGGGTTGGGGACTGGGAATGGAAGTATGAAGAGAGTTTTGATTTGTAGTGTTTATCTATTTCTATTGTGTAAATGTTCCTACCATGTTCAAGGGGCTCACAAAATTCCTTAATATTTCATGTATTGGGTGGTCAATAAATCAATTTTTAAAACCATGTGTTGAACAGAACTAAACTGCCAAGGTCCTAAATAAATAAACATGTGAAGTCAGAAATCCTGCTCGGGTAGAGTGGAAACGTCCCCGCCTGCTGGGGCAAGTCTTAATCTCCTTGGTTCACAGAACATCCATCTCTCTCCCTAGCTCTCCAATTCACGGGTCAAGGTTTCTCAGGCTGGTATGGTCTCAGTGCAGTTTTACAAGGTCATTTTACTTACCGGTTCTCTAGGTGAAGCTTCACCCCTCAGAAATAGGTCAGGCAGTAGAAGGAAAGTCTGCCAGGAATGGTTCCTTATTTATTTCAAGCCCAGGCACCTCCAGGTTACTGAATTCTGCAGATGGTGCACAGAGAGAGAAAACCTGGGTGAACTTTCAGCCTTTACTAAAAATATTTCTCCAGATGGGGAAGACACAAGAGCCATAGTTTAGCCCCATTTCCAGGTGCTTCTCTAATCTACAACAATTAACAAGGTACTTGGCAATTTACCTTGGTGGGAATTAAGAAGAATGCCTGCCCCCAATTTGCTCACTGTCTAATGGCAGAACAATTGGAGCAAAATCCTAGAATGAGTGCTGTGGTGGCCACGCCCACCACTAGCATTTACAGGGACTATAAAACCTGCCTCCCTTCTCTTCTCACCCCAGGCTCCATCCTACACTTCAAGGGTTCTCATGTGGATATCCCACCAATGTATGCACCATCACTGACACCCCAAGCAGCTGCCCCTTGGCCATCCTTTAGAGCCAGGGGTGCATACCAGCTAAGCCATCTAACCACTGTAAAAAGAACGTGGGGGAGAACTTCTACAGGCACTTGGAAATAGGCTAAGGCCATTGGGGATAGAAATGTCAGGGTTCTGGCTATTCATAGAATGATCTAGAAACAAGGTGAGGACTCTTCACCTCATGGAAGGAGCACAGCCCACAAGGGACCTGAGGAGAGTTCTCAAAAGCACGGGACTTAGGGCAGGAGCCTCATTAGCCTGGGAAGCATTGGTAATAGGAATCATGGATGGGGCTAGAAAACAGCTGACCCATGCTTGGCCAGTAAAAGAAGGCTTCCTGATAAGAGAGGAGCCTAAACTGAGCTTTGACACATGCATAAAGTTTAGCCAATCAGAAAACAGGGCACTTCAGGCAAAGGAACAGAGTGTGACAGGACCTTAAGAGCTGAGAATTACTCACAAGAGCCGATGTTAAATCACTGATATGAATCTGTGCTTGTTTGTTTCCCCAAGTCAGAGAGATGCTACCACCCTTCACCCCCAAATGCTAAGAACAGAGATGGGCAATTTAGTTGGATCCACTCACAGAAGAGTGATTATAAGTTATCTAAACAGCTGGATAGGGCACAAATTCTGAAGCAAGTGACTGATTTTCCGTTTGCCATGTTGACCAGTGGCTTAATCGAAGTCTCCCAAGCACACCTCTAACCAAGCCCAAATCCTTTCCTCTCCTCCCTCCACCTCCTCCACAGTTCACTGTTCTCTCTGGAGAGACCCACTAAAGACAGCAAAGAATGGAAAAGGAATTAGTGCCAAGGTGTTAAATGGATAATGGGTTAGCCTATAATCCATTTATATTTTTATGGGGCCCTTTAAGGCCTTAATTTAACTTGAAAGTATGATTAAGGAAAAAAATTTCAGGATGTAAGCAGGACCCTGGGGAAGATGTGGAAGGTCTGCTAAGGTCCCTAAGGGAAAGTCCTGCACCTGCTGGTCACATTTTAATACCTAAATTAGACACTGGCAAGCTTTTTCTGTAAAGAGCCAGAGGTCAAATATTTTATGTATTATGGTCCCTGTCGCAAATACTTAACTCTGCGGTTGTAGCTCAAAAGCAGCCGTGGGCAAAATGCAACCAGATGAACAAATTAGTGAAAAATTAGTGAATGAATATGTCTGTGCTTCAATAAAACTTTATTTACAAAACAGGCAGCCATCCACAGTCTGCTGTTACCTGCTCTAATTTTAATTTTCTAATTTTCTCGTTTTTCCTCTTCCCACTACTTCTAGGGACACATAGCTCTATTTCTCAGAAATGTTACAAATAGTCCTTGAAACTCCGCCAAGGGGAATCATCATTGATTGACATTCCTGACTTGGCTGAGTCCAGTACTTGTGGTCAGATGAGACCGATTATGATATATAGATATCTTATGTCCATATTCTGCTTTCTTATTTCTGAAGGGCAATCACATATATTACTTCATACTTTGGTCCTCATACCTAGCCCTATCTCCTGGGGAAGATAGCATAGCTTAATGGTTTAAAAAAAATCAGTGGTTCTGGACTTAGACTACCAAGTGTTGTATTAGTCAGGATACGCTAGTTATGCTACAGTAACAAACTGACCCTCAAACGTCCATGTAAAAAAAAGGTTTCTTCTTGCTAATGCAATGTGTTCAGGTAGGTGGCTCTGCTCCACACAGTAACTCAGGGACCCAGGCTAATGGAGCCTCCACCATATGGAACACTCCTAGGTACTGTAGTAAGAAAAGAAGAGTGTAGAAACCATATACACTCTAGGCTTCAGCCCAGTGGCGACACACATTACTTCTGCTTACAGCCCATTGTCCATAAGTAATCACATGTCCTCAACTAACTGCAAGAAACTCTGGGAGATATCAAAGAGCAGAATAAACTGTTTGATGAGCACCACTATCTTTGGCCCATGTGGCCTCACTAGTGAGTAACTGCACGACCTTGGACAAGGTATTAAAATATTCCGTAGTTCATTATCCTCCAGGGAAAAACAGGAATAACAATTGCCTCTGACAAGCACTGTGATCATAAAAACGGATAATACACTTTTAAATCACAGTACCAGGCACACAGTAAACATTCAGCAAGTCAGCCATTACTTTTATTATTACTAACTATATGATTGTGAAATAAAGTGCTTTGTCCTTCTGGGTCTGTGTTCCCTCATCTACAGATCAGGCATGCCAATAACACTGTTTAGGAGAGCAATTACATTAAATGACACAACCCAGCACATCGAAAGATCTTAGCACTGGCCTAACATACAACAAGCACTTAATAAAAGTCATTTCTCCTTACTGTAGGCAATCATGACTTGGTCATTCTTTTCAGTTCTGGTTGCATAGGGCTTGTTTGTGAGTTTAATGGGCTGGGTGAATATTTAAGATGCTGACCAATGGAAACTCCAACAGAGAGTGTTTCAAAACAGAAGTGATAGCGATTCTCTATTTCCAGAAACACCTAAACTTCCACAGATACAGTGCTATAGATAATGTCCTATATTGTTCTTTCAGTACCTTAGTTATGCTTGGATCTACATTTCCAAAAATCCCTTTTCTTACATGGTCTTGGTTACAGTTGCCAGAAGTGAAGTCGCCTGAGACATGAATGTGGAAGTCAAGCAGCAGCCGTTATGCTCTGAAGTTCAAGGTCAGTAGGAGGTTTTGAAAAGAGGACATCGAGGTGCATTTGGGTTCCAATTTGTCTTTGATCTTCCCTATTGCACATCCACCTTCCCTTCCATACTGCCTGATGAGCAGCGATAAGCTCAGGCCTCCACCATGGTGAACTTGCAAGGCGGTGGTCAGGGAGAGCTGAGAACCTCAGTGAACTTGCGCAGTTCCATACCCGCTGCTCGACCTGCGTAGTAGCTTCCAGATTTCCCTGAGAGCTCTGACTCATTCACCCACACCAGGAATGCCTAGTGATCTGTTATGGGGTGAACTGTATCCCCTCAAAATTTATATGTTTAAGTTCTAACCCCTAGTGCCTCAGAATTCGACTATACGGGGTGGTCAAAAGTAGGTTAAATTACTAGCCATCATTACTCAAAAGGTAAATCATAAGTAAGCATATGAAATAATAACAATAAGAATAAGAAGACAAATAATACAAGTAAAAAATACAATAATTAGTAAACAAATAAAATATAAGAATAAACTCTTCCACGTACTCACAACTGTAAACCTACTTTTGCCCACCCCTGTATTTGGAGATAGGACTTTTAAAGGGGTAATGAAGGTAAAATAAGGTCACATGGTGAGGCCCTAACCCAGTATGACTGGTATCCTAATAAGAAGAGGGGATTAGGACACAGATACACAGAAGAAAGACCATGTGAAGGCACCAGAGGAAGATGGCCATCTACACGCCAAAGTGAGAGTCCTTAGGAAAAAAAAATCATGCTGACAACTTTGATCTTGGGCTTCTAGCCCCCAGAATTTTAAGGAAATAAATGTCTGTTTTTTAAGCTGGCAAGTCTTTGGTACTTAGCAAACTAATACATGACCTTTCCCTGATCATACAAGTTTTATGTTTTACTTCTCTAGGACATACCACAACTGGGTAAGGTCTAATTTCTATAATAAATTTCTTATTCCATAATACTCATGGCAGTTCTACTTTCCTGATTGAACCCAGACTGATGCATGTAGTGATTAAGAACATGAACTCTAGGTATTAGTAAAACCTCCAATTTTACCCTCTGTGTGATCTTTGGGCTATTACTTAACTTCTCTGTATCTCAGTCACCTTATCTGGAAAATCAGGTGAAAATAGTACCCCCACCCTTTGCATAGCTGCATTAAGTGAGCTACTACAAATAAAAAATTTAGTACCATCCTACCAAACGGATAACACTTAATAATTATTGGTTAATATTATGATTCTGATTATTTGCTGTCTATCCAAGAACTAAAACACTGGCTCACAAGTTTCTCTTTCCCTGCCCTGGTTTGTTGTATATGTTTTACTTCTCTCCTACAACATAATTTTTTTTAAAAAAAAAAAAAAGGATCTATTTTTATAATTTATCCTGTTTTCTTCCACCTGAATCTTTAATCCTCATGTAGCAAGAGGCCCATGGCTTTCTCAGATGGGATGCTGATCAAGTGAGAATCAGGGCTCTGTTTGATCCAAGGATGGCATAAGCTCTGTGGGAGGAATGAGCCTCCAGGATGGCTCCCGTGAATCCTGCCCCCTTGTAGTTAAGCCCCTGTATAGTCCCCTCTCACATTAAGTAGGGCTGACTGGTGTAACCTGTAGGATTGGGAAAACGATAAGTGTAATTTCCAAGGCTAGGTCATAAAAGAAAGTGAGGCTTCTGCCATGCTCTCTTGGATTACCCATTTTAGGAAAAACCAGGTACCAGGTCATGAAGAAATTCAGGCAGCCATATGAAGAGATCCACATGGTGAGAACTGAGGCCTCTTCCCAACAGCAGCCCTAACTTTCCAAGCTGTGAATGAGCCACCTTGCAAGTGGATCCTCCAGGCCCTGTCAAGCCTTCAAAAGATGTTGGTCCCAGTGGAAATCTTGATTATAATATCTCATAAGAGACTCTAAGGGAGAATGTTCAGATAAATCACTTCCAAATCCCTGACCCACAGAAACTATCTGTGGTCATAAATATTTACTGTAATTTGTTACATAGAAAAAGTAATATACCATCTTAAAGAATGCTAGCCTTGTTTCATCAACAACAATGGTAATAATCATTTGTATTATGTACCAAGTGCTACTAATTACCTGCCAGGTGTTGTGCTGAACACCTTACAAACATCTTGTTTAATCCTCACAACCACGTTATTTGAAAAATGATTGAAGTAGCTTTCTACTATTAGTCTTCATTTTTCAAATAAGAAAATTGAGGCCTAAAAAGGCAACTGACTTGCTAACAGCCAACCAGCCAGCAATGCAGCCAAGACTCGCCCTCCATGTCCAAACTCATCTATTATGTCTCTGGCAGAGCTCACCGAGACCTCATATATATAGAAGGATACAAAGCTCCTGGGCTGTGAATGCTCCTTCCCTAGGTGCACCTCTTGACCTGAATGATGCACGCTCTCCAGCTTCCTACAGGCGGGCTGCAGCCTTCCCTAGACATGTGAGGGCACCTAACCAGTCACAGGCCTTGTGCCATGCCCACAGATAACTGCAACTGAAGTGCCCACAATTCCTTCCTCATCATTGCACTCTGATTTCCCTCCTGGTCACTCACTGTTTGGCTGGGGGAGGAGAGAAGGAGGTTGTTTTAAGAGCAATTTCACACTTCTCTTCTGTTGTTCAGTGGAGGGTATATCAAAGAAGGTAATTAGCTCTGAAGATTGTAAATCTAATTATGAGGACCGGTTGTTTTCAGTTTTTAGAGTTACTCATATTCTCTTTGGGCCCTTCCATGTGTAAGCACTTGGTCTGGCTTGATTTCTAGCTGGTGTCGTTTTTGCTTGCTTAAAGAGAAACAGTTCCATTTTGCTTGTATGATGAGCCAGTTACTTCCTAGTAGTAAACTTCCTTGACCACAAATGTCTAATTAATCAAGATATTCTCACAGCCTGTTGCCACAAATCCTATAGTATATCTTATAGATGAGAATTGAGACCTTTTTAGACTTCTGTCTCCTTAATTTGCTAGGGTATCAACAAAATTTTGTTGGCCCAGCTGGCATGGTTCAGCTGTTGAGCATCGATCTATGATCCAGGAGATCGAGGTTCGATTCCTGGTCAGGGCACATGCCCGGGTTGCAGGCTCAGTCCCTAGTGGGGGGCATGCAGGAGGCAGCCGATCAATGACTCTCTCATCATTGATGTTTCTCTCTCTCTCTCCCTCTCCCTTCCTCTCTCTGAAATCAATAAATATATTTTTAAAAAGATACTCTGTTGTTTTCTTTCTAATTATAATTATAATACAGAGTTAGCTGACATACAACAATTTCATAAATAGGTAACACACCAAATGAAAGTTCTCCTATCTCATGCCCTAGGGGTTATCACTTTAAACAATTCAGAGAATATACATCCAACTTTGTTTTTCTACACATATGCTAAAATATTTTCTTTTCTTTTTCATTTTTTAAAAAAAAATCTGTGTTCATATTATACTTACTATTCTCCCATATCTTCTTTCTCTTAGCAATATCTCTTAGAAATATATCTTAAAAAGATATTTCTATATTAGTATGTATAAATTCTCATTCTGTTGAACAGTTACTGATATACCATAATATGATCAATTAGTCCCATATTCAAGGACATTTGGATAGCTTCCTTTCTATTTTTCAATGACAACCTATGCAAAAATGACCATTCTTATACACATGTCTTAAGCATTCCCAGGAGTGTTTCTGGAGTATCTAAGACATGATTTTAAGACAGGATTTGCTAGCTCTACCAGTATACATTCCCACCCACAGTGTCTGAAGCTGTGTGGTCCTCTCTACCTCACCAATATTGAATATTATCTTTTCTTCTTCCATCTTTGTGTTACACCTACTCTTACTAGAAATAACGTTGGTGAGAACAACACGATTCTTTTCCTCATTTACAGGATTGAAAACGAAATTCCCTAAGTAGTAAATAGGAGATTAAGTCTGCCCAGGAGTAATTAGCATTTATACAGTGCCCCATCCCCAGAGCTAATTCACATTCACGTCTGCACACACAAACAGAAATTTGACGTTAGGGAGACATTTGCATGCCTTCCCTGGGAGATTGTGTTCTGCTGTTCTTGGCCTAACCTGGTGACTTAAAACCAGGTAGTCCCCCTTAAAATAGAATAAATGTTTGGTATTTATGAATCACTTAAGAGAATTTAGAAAAAGTTGAGCTTCCTACCCCTCCTATTTCTCATTTTGATTCAGGGGGTCCTGGGAGGGACATTTCTGTGTCTTTCGGACGTCAAATGTGAAAAGTTGAGGTAGTCATACTCCTAAGTTTGGCACACTAACATTATTACTCCATGCAGGGTGACTTTCTCATTTTATGCAGTAACTCTCTCTCCCTTCCCCATCTCCAACTTCCCTTCCCACTCTAACCAACCATTTCAATATATTGGGAATATCTTCTGGAACTTTAAGTTATCTTCAAAAAATGTGTAGTGTTGTTTTGTATGCATGTAGATTTGTGATAGATATTAAATAAAAATATATTTAACATATATGTACATCCATGAATCTACTGCCAGGATTTAAAAGACATGAACATTTTGTTAAATGTTAAGTTCTCACTCAATGTCATCAATAGGTTCTGCTACTTTAAGCAAAATAGAATATAACTAAATCAATTTTACCATAGGCTGGTCAATGTAAACAAGAATAAGTTCCTGTGGTATCTCTTCAATATCCTAACAAAACAACATTTGGTGGAACGACAATATTGGAGGACCTGCTACATTTGCTTTGGATCACTTTGGGGAAAAAAGTAACCTCACTTCTTCTCCACACCCCTTCCTTAAACCTTCTCTGCAGTTTTATGAGAAAACACTAGAAATCTGTTACAAGAGATGAGCAAGTGTGTATGGGGAGGAAGGAGCTCTCAGTCCCCGGGACATGACTCTGGGGGTAAATTGATAAATCAGAAAGCAGATGGTGCTCACCACGAAAACATTTCCCAGGGACGATGAGGCCCAGCTTTGGCATCCTCACATCTATATTTAGCAGCCTGAGCTTTGCTTCATTCAGGTCTTGGTGAGCATTTTAAAAAGTCTCTTATTGCTCACTGAGAGACTTATCAAACCAAGGCTCCTCCTGCCCAGCAGCAAGGCCCTGCTTTCCACCGGACGCTGTGTGCTCCTGTCGCATGCTTTCAATTTTCTCTGCATTTTACTCTGGATCCTGCCTCTAATGTCCCTCCTTATGTGGCTTTTTAGGCAGTCTCTTTAGATCACTTAACTCTGTTCCAAGCACTCGCCTCTGTCTTGCCAACAACTCCAAATTGCTTATTAGATTCCTGTTGGCTAAATCTCTTTCTTGTCAATCCCTCACTAAAAGATTTCAAAAGAAGTTGAAAGGATTTCTTTGAATGCATAGGGAAATTTCTCCCCCCCCCCCCCCAATGAAACATGGGTCGCATGGCAATGCCTGGTGCTTGCCTCATCCAGGTGTTGTGCAGACTTTGAAATTTTCTAAATGTAAAATGTACTCACATACAAAGATTGCCACACGTTACTGGGAAAATGAAGCCCTAGTAATACCCTTTGTTCCTTGGATGGCACCTACATTATTACACTGTTCCCACGAAGTGCCTGACATATAATACAGGGTGGGGCAAAAGTAGGTTTTCAGTTGTAATACAAATAAATAATACAATAACTAATAAATAATAATACAAGAATAAACTCTTGTGTTTTGATTACTCACAACTGTAAACCTACACCTGCCCCACCCGGTATGTTCTCAATATATGATGATGAAGGAAAGACAGAAGAGGACTCTTAGACAAAGTATCTAACTATAGCCCAGAATTCTTTCAGTCTTTCTTCACGTTTCCAAATCAACCTGTTTGGCAAGATACTACGTAAAATAATTATTCCAAAGTTTAAAAAAATAGGAAAACCCTGCAAACTATAGCCTCACATGAGAATACTAAAGGTACTGGGAAGTCCTACATCAGGGAAACAGGTTTGAATTTTGATTTGTCCCAGAGTATGCCATGGCTTTCTTTTCGTATCCATTATTAGGCCTTTTAGGATCATCTAGTCACATCCTATAGGAGCAGTGTTGTTCAGAGCATATTTTGGCAAATGCAGCTTTAACTCAACCAGATATGATTCATAGACTGTTCCCATGCAAAGAGCCTCTGAAACCACAGTTATCACCTACACACATGCCTCTGAGGCTACACCACCACCATCCTGATGAAAATTCCTGCTTGGGTGAAGCCAAGAGCATATGATTCTATTATACCACACATATCTAGTGCATTCTAAACATACTCAGAGCCTGTGTTGGGAGGATGCTATCGAGTCTCAGTGGTTCACAGGTAAAGTGACACTGGGTGCTAGGGCTGTCATAATTGGATGTATAGTGCTCCACTCTGGAGGTCATTGCAAATGAGCCAAGTGATTGAGAGACGCATTTATGTGTGTGTCATCTGATCCTAGCATTCAGTTCCATTCTGTGTCATTAATCTAACAGAGGAAACAAAGCATCGATTACCCTCTTCAAATTCAATTGAAGTCAGCCATTTTTTAACAAGGGGGAAAGCCAGTGATTACTGAAACCAGGGTTTGCAGATGTCTGTCAGCCAATAATAAAAGCAATCTGAGCCTGTCCTATATGAAAAAGAATGGAAAGTTGGCCCGGTTGTGGCATCTTACATACCAAGAAGAGGGTGGCAGGATGTGACCTCTTTAGCAGAGATTTTTTTTCTTTTTTTTTTTTGTCACCAGATGGATACTCTACCAATAATTTCAGTGTAGGGATGTACTGACATCTAGTGGACAATAAGGTGGTTGATATTTTGACCACAAATTACACTGTAGGAATTAGTAAATGACATAAGAATGGGATTTGAGAAAATGCAGTTCAAATAAAATTTAAGAGGAAAATATAGATTTTGTTTTTTTCTAATGGTTGAAGCCAGTTAATTAAATTCAATTTAAGTTAATATTATATTTTGAAGACTTTTTCCTATTAAAAATACTGTGGTGCATACTTGGGTGCCTACCAGAATTAACATGTTTATATGTCGGTAAAGACAGATAACAATGCCAGAGACACCCAAAAGATGGCATAAAATGCTGTCCATATACATGTTTTTGGAAAAGAAATATATTGTCTAATTATCAAACACACATGACTTAGTAAGTTACAGCCATCTGCCAGGGAGGAATTTGAGAATTTTAGAAGTTTGGTCAAAAATTTGTAAAGCTGAATATAGCTGTCTCAGATTCTGCTCAGGCATGGGGAAAGATGGGCACCTCAAGTCCAAAGAGAAGGTCTGTGTGTCCAGTTCCTGTTGAGTCATTGATCAAGGGAGTCTGTGAAACAGATCTTATTTATCCAGTTTATTGAATATGCTGTAGGAAGTAATTAGTGCTAAGATATGAGGAGACAAATATCTCTTAGACTCGGAGTGTAAACCAAACGAGAAATGAACTGAAGGAGTAAATCAAGCAAAGATTTAAAAATACAAGTTTTATGCTTGGTAAAGCAGGTCGGAAAGCGCTGCTCAACCGATGGCCAACATATATCTTTCCAATATGCCTTTTCCTCCTTGATTAAATTCATGCTGATATAATTACAGTGCTTCTGTCCAGCTCTTGCAAACCTCCTCCTTTTGCCAGAACTGCATGGATTATTAGCGATTTCCTGCGTCTGCTCTTCCCTTTAACACAGTGTTAAGAAAATATCATCCAAGACTTAGAAATAAGGTAAAGGGGAAGCAGCATGTCTTTTCAATGCCACCATGGTATTTGTTGAATAGCCCAACACAAAGGATTATTTAATTTTCTAGAAGAAGGTACCTGTATTTGACTTACAACTTATTTGACCAGAGCTCAATCACTGTAAAGTTACATATTAATTTTTAGAATTCTGTACTGAGAGGTTAAAATACATAAATAGGCAGTGGCCAGACCATATATGAAAATATAACTGGGATCCACAACCTTCAAGAATCAGCTCAGGAAACCAACCTATTATCTATAGTAACCAGCCAAGGAAGCCAGCCGGTGATTAGTCAGATTTGTAGGAAGTTAGACTGCTATCTCTGCTAACCATCCAGGAAGCCAAACAAGCCCTGTGAACAATCAGCCCAAATCTGCTAGGATTGGATCATTAACTGACAGCTTCCCTAATTTGTATCCCTTTTTCCAACTTTGGGCCAACTAGAGAAAGCCAAATATACACTCCCAGCCCCGCTTCTCATTGGCCTGCCTACGGCTTCCCCATGCCAACAGCTCCCAGTCCGGGCATACCTGAAGCCTCCCCCTGTCTCCACTACAAAGCTTTCCTACTATAGTGGCTGACTCCCTTGCTATAGGGAGCTCTGAACAGAAACCTTTGCACATTTAATTGGAAATTTCCACAGTTCAGTAGTCCTCCTACCGTAGGAAGCACTACAAAGTCACATGTCCAAGACTGTGGACATACACACCTCTAACAGGGAGGGAGCAATCTCATTTAATCTACAGCAAAAGCAAAACTGTAGAGCAAGAGAGAGCATTGCTGATTAGTTTCCAGAAGTACTGGCATCTGGTCACAGACCAGATGTGGAAAACGGCAACTGGGGATAGACCAGATTTTCCAGAGTGAAGGGCCCTGAACTGATGCAATCACAGATCTTGAAGATCTTAGGAACCATTTGGCAGAATAAAAGTCACAATCTCAGAATGGATTTTCAGGTAAGTATGAATCAGGCTTTAAGCCTTGTGTCAGCCTCTGTAAGGCAAATCTTGGGATAGGTCAGAATAATTAGGCATTTGCTCTGTTCTGCTCCAGTTCCCAGAGGCACTGATTGAACTGGAAGCAAACCATGCCCTGCAAGCAAAGCCTGAGTCCTTGGGATTAGGGGATAAGTATATTCTGAATATTCTAAATAAATGCACTAAATAAAATTTCTGAAAATCTTACTATACCAGCAAATTTCAAATAATGTTCATAAAACTGACAAAATTAAAGCTAAAGTTTAACATCATTGATATGCCTCTTTATATACTACATCCCCTAGTTGTCAAGAGTTATTATCTATTAAAATGTCAATAACACATTAATTGTGATAGATGACTTATTAGGCTTAAATTTCATTTTAACATGAATAAATTAGATTAAACTTTGAAAATACTCTTACATAACTGATGAAATCTGTGTTTCAACTATCAAATAAGCTTTGATCACTACCATTTCCCATGCAGGTTACCCAAATATCACTGTTCAATTGCACAATAAGCTGCTGAAAAACTCCAGATGCCTAGTAGAAAAATACTTCAGTCTGCCACCCAAGTTTTTTTCACTCAACATTATATTTGTGAGATTTTCCATTAATACATGTAGTTTCAGTTCACTCATTTTCAGAGCTACATTGCATTCCACTGTCTGTGTATTCCATTTTTAAAATCCATCCTTATTTTAAGTTATTCACAGTTATTACTTCAGTTTGCCATCCCAAAATATTCTTTTTTCTTACCTTGTCATCTATCCTTACATGTATCCTAACGTCACTCCCTAAGACACATGCATCATGGGTAGAGTTTAGCACCAAATAGTTGTAAGTATGTAAAGAGGGACCTGCTGGAGTGATCTGCTCTCTCTTTATAACATCCCATTCATGATAACAGACAAGATTATTCTAGTAAGAGAAACATTCAAGATGTTCTAGTCTGGGTCAGGATTGGTGGAGCTTGACTAGCTTGCTCATGGATCTATTATCAGTTAACAGTAGGCTGACTGGTCTAGCATGGTCGTACTTTCACTTCTGGAGGTAAGATTGCTGTTGGCTGGGGCAATCAGCAGCTGGGCATAGGTCTCTCATCTTCCAACAGGCTCCAAAGGCAGGGCACTAAGATGGAGCTGAAGTTCCCAAGGCTCTGAACTGGTGCATTATCACTTCTTCCACATTTCATTGGCCAAAGCAAAATACACAGCCAGATCATATTCAAGGGAGATATTCCAGCTATCTATTTCTATATAACAAACCAGCTCAAAACTTAGTAGCGTGAAACAACAATCATTTATTTTGCTCACAAATGTACCATTTGGTCAGGGCTTGGTGGGGACAATTCATCTCTGCTCCACTAGATGTCAGCTGGGCAGCTTGACTAGGGCTGGAGGATCTTCTAAGATGGCTCAGTCACATGGCTGGCAAATTCCTCTCCCTGTGATACTCTCAGGGGGCAGATTAATTTTCTTACAGCATGGTGGCTGGGTCCCAAGAGCAAGCATCCCAAGAGACAAGAAATGGCAACTGCTAGTTTCTTAAGGCTTGGTCCAGAAACTGGTACAGCACAGTTATTGCCCAGATTCAAGGGGAGGGAACATAGGCTTATCTCCCAATAGGAGTGTCAAAGAATTTGGGGTCTGTATTTTAAAACTGCTATAGGCAGGCTCTAGACTCCATGCTTGATGGGAGGGGTGATGTCACCTTGTAAAGGGCATGGATATTGGAAGAGATAAAGAGTTGCAGCCACCTCACAATCAATCACAGTGTGAGCAGGGAGGAAGGGAGATTTCTGGTTCAATATTTCTTTGCTCCTTTTAACTAAGCTATTATCTACTTGTCTCAGCCTTGTGTTAGCTATAACTTATCAAAAGGTAAATTTAGAAATGCTACTCTTATTATTTAAATGGCTTAGAGGATTTTATATAGCAATGCTTTATAAGTGCTTTCCTTCTATTTGAAATAAATGTTAGTACTTTAGCTCCCCTTGAAAGATGTGAAATCATGTTTTATTGATGGGGTAACTATTATGCAACAACAGTGCAGGTAATCATCTTCTTCCACTTGACGAGATGAACATAGCCATTTTCTCACAGAAAAGACAGGGAAGTACTCAATTACAGCTGCGTGTTCAATGTCAAATCTCTCATTGATATGAACTACAGAGTCACTGATTAGATGTGCCAGAAAGAAACTTTGTAAGCTGTGGCCATCCTGAATGTTCTTTAAGCTGTCTTCCCTGTGCCTTATAGACCACAATTACAATGACCTAGAGGCCAGCCAAACAGAATTATCCATTGACTCTCTCCAGTCCCATTTATACCCACTCACATATGGCTCCATGGGACACAAACACTCCTTTGGGGAGGAAATTCTAAATTACATTCATCAGCTACATTCTCAAATCCCAGTTTTCCTTTTCAAGGCAGCAACTTGATTTCAGGAAAAAGATCTGACTTCCTGGAAATCCTAAAAATAAAATATTTATTGTACAAGCCCCTCCTCCTCAGTATGGTTTGATAAACTTAGTCCCAATGCTCCAAGCAAATACCACCTCCTGGAGTGCGTCAAAGTGATAATATGGATCCACTGGGCCACCGATTGAGACAATTTGAGTCAGTCTCTGTATTATGTGCTTTTCACAAGCTGTCAGTTGGGGCTGTATCTAGAAACAAGTAATGGAAAATTTTACATATAGTAGTTTTTAAAAAGTGAGGTCTTTGCTTTTGTTTTTGTTTTTGTTTATTTTTAATGTACCAAGAAGCACAAGGATCTGGAAGCCTCATCATACAATCAGGTACCAATGCTGCTTTCTTTTTGGAGGTTCTTATTTTGTGGGGTCTTTTATCCTCATGTTTGTCACCGTGATGTTACAAGTTGGCTATTTTACGTCCAGATTGAAGTCATAGTGATCAAGGGAAGGTCTGTCTGAGATTGCAGACAACAAAGAGAAGTCACAGCCAAGACATGTAGAAACATAAAGGAGAACCTGGTGATCGCTCACCTTGGTCAAGCCAAACCTGAAGACACTCTTCAAATACAGATATCCCTTGTCTTTTAAATTACACGACTCCATACATTCCCTTTTCATTAACTGATTGGGATTGAGTTTCTTATCTCAACTGATACAAACCCCATTTTGTAGATGAGGAAGCATGAGGGTCTCCAAATATATCTTTTAAAAATTTTACTGAATATATTTGCTTTTTGCATTCACATAGCAGGAATTCGTACAGTGAGAATTTGAGATGTGAGGGACTCCTGAATTGGATTTGTGGAAAACTGCAAAAGTAGTATTTAGAGGGGAATATATAGTCTTAAAGGCTTATAAAAGAAACAGAAACTGAAATGTATTGAGGTAATCATCAGTGTAAGACTTAAAGAAAATAAGAACAACTCCAAATAGAAGAAGAGGGGGATTAAAAAAAGAGCAGAAGGTTGTGAAACAAAAACAAAAATAAAATTCAGCCTGGCCGGATGTGGCTCAGAGATTGAGCATCGACCTAGGATGCAGCAGATTGCAGTTCGATTCCCAGTCAGGGCACATGCCCAGGTTGCGGGCTCGATCCCCAGCAGGGGGTGTGCAGGAGGCAGCCGATCAATGACTCTCTCATCACTGATTTTCTCTCTCTCCCCCTCTCCCTTCCTCTCTCTGAAATCAATAAGATATATTTTTTAAAAATAATAAAATAAAATACAGAAAATTTAAAAATCATAATGGAAATTTAAAAATACTTAGAGCCAAATTATAATGAAAATATTATCAAAATTTAAAGGTTGAAACAAAATTGATACTTGAAAGAGAGAGAGGAATGGAGAGAGAGGCCGACTTGCTGTTCCACCCACTCATGCAGTCATTGGTGCAATGCTTCACTTAAATTAGTGAATAATGTAAAGCATTGTAGTAGGTTTGAGCAAGATCCAGTTCCTCCTTCAACTGTATATTTACCCCTGGCACTATACCTCTGTGGCACCTGTGTTACTGTCTCATTTATCGTTCACAGAGATTTAGGAAGTAGGTTCTCATATTATCCCCATTTTGTCAATTATGAAACTGAGGGACAGAGAGGTTAAGTAGCTTGCTGAAGATTACCTAAGGTGCAGAGCAAGCATATAAATTATAGTTCCTAACACAAGATTGCACTTTTTAAACCATCCATTCAATGGGCTGTATTTCTCGGTCTGGGCTCCATTAACCTGTCCAGAGATAGGCCAAAAAACTATATTGAAATTGTTGTATGCATATGTAATTTTTGCTAGGAAGATGATCCATAGCTTTACTAAGAGTCTCAATAGAATCCATGAGACAAACAAAACAGATAAAAGATAAAAATCTGCTATATGACTATAATTTCCTGGGGCTGTAAAGTGACTTCCAGAAATGTTTCTTGGGGGGCTTTGAAAGTTGCAGGACTTTGGAGCATTTTATGTTACCATAATAGCTCACTCAGAACCTATCACATTTACAAATTCTTCACTCTATTAAACTTGCTTCCAACAAAGTGTAAACATGGTATTGGCAAGGCAAGAGGATGGTCTGTCCACAGAGCTAGGAGCGACAAGAGCTCCTCCAGTCCAAAGGTCAGGTGTGCTGTTGAACATACAAGTGTGGGACAACAAGCTCACCTTCCAATAAAAGGTCAAAGGCTGAACCATAGCAAAGCCCTTCAAATAATGCCATTGCTGATGCCCAGTAATTGGCAAGGAAGGCTGAGTCACATTCAAATTCTCCCATGTACAAGTGCCTTCAGTTGAAGTGGTCATCTTCTCCAGGCCTGGATATTTGCAAAATGCCCTCCCTGCTTGCCTTGATTAATGACTCTTTCCATAAAGCCAGTCTTGGTGATGACATGACAAATCTCCTCTGTCCCCATGTGTTAACAGTTCAGAGGGACCATTAGCTTTTGGCTAGTATCCCAAAATTGCTCTGGATGTAGAGAATTCTAATGAAATGTGAAGCATCCATCAAAAAGGAACACAATAGATTTTTCAAAGCTTATGCTCAGTCCTTCCATTTACCAAACACTCTACCTCTTTAAGAGGTAGGCATTTCCTATGCAAGGGAAATATTATTTTGAATTTGTCTTTATTGTTTCTGTGTTTTCTAAATTGTAGGTTATGGACATGTACTGTTATTATAAGAGAAAGGAATTTATAAACATTTAAAAAAATTTTTAAAGTCATGTACTCTTGTGGTTCCCAAAGATGGTCCATTACCAGAATCAGCAGGGAAGATGTGTTAAAATGCCTACCTACTGAGTCCAAATCCCCAGTGCTGTTCTAGAACCTGGGCAAGTGGTATCCCAAAGTTCAGAAGTAAGGTAGTCAAGGCCTCTTGTTTATAATAGACACAGCTGATTGGCCACCCAATACATTTCCCATCTTTCTCTTCTTAATAGCATGGGATTTTATTTCTACCTCTTTCTATATTTTTTAAGAATAAGTTCAACCTTCCCCTCACTTCAATCATAATCCCTGGTTGGTTTAAACCAAGCATGGGTTCAAGGATGGGCATGTGACCTATGTGGTCCAATCAGGGTTGATCTCAGGACCCTATTAGAATGCTAGGACACAAACCCTCTATATCTCACCAGAATTGAACAGGAACCTTATAACCCCTAAGCCTGTGTCAGCTGTCTTTAAACCATGAAGGGAACTGGACTTAGTCATAGGAGTCAGAATGGGCACATGGAAAAACCTAAGACCTTGAATCAACCAATCATGAAGATTGTATTGCCTCTGGATGCTAGATACACAGAACAACAAATCCTTGGTATTGAGAAGGCCAACTGAAATTAGAGTATCTGTTCCTTGCAATATGATGACCTAACTGGTACACAGTTCCTTACAGTTCTTGATTTCAGCTGTAATACCTCCTCACTAAAGCTTTCTCTGATTTTCTCCAAGTCATTGCTGCACCTTCCATGTAGAAGATGGAGAGCAGAGGAGAGAAGGCAGAGAAGGGCTGCATGCCTTTTAAAGCCCAGGGATTGCACCAATGATGCCGCCTAGTCAAGGCCTTAGGCTCTGACCAGACTTTTCCTTTGCAGAGAAGTCCTTAAGTAGGATAGACAGAAGGGTAGATGCCCCTCCTTGCAGTATATTCCCAAATTAGAATTGGGGCACAGTACTTTTTAAAAGCACTTAGAACTCTATATTGTACATGTCATGTCATGTATTCTGTATAAATCTGTTGGCCCCTAACTCAAATATCAGGTCTATGACAGCAGAAATAATGTCTTGTCTATGGCACATACTGCTATACTAGGGCTATATTATTATATTATATTATATTATATTATATTATATTATATTATATTATATTATATTATATTATATTATATTATATTATATTATATTATATTATTATATTATACTATAGTGCCCACTATACTATAAGGACTCAATGAATATTTTTTTGTAAGAGTGAATGAAGGACTGAATAAATAATAGCCTTCACATTTAACCAAAGAATACCACATATTGGTGAGGATGTAAAAATTCATGAAGTTGTACATTTAAAGTTTTACATACTTTATATATGCTTTATAAAATTTTTTAATGAATCGAAGGCATTTCAAATTCATTTTATATTTTGGTTAAACATAAGAGAACGCAACTCAAAATTATATCAAACAGAGTCAAAGGTCAGAGCTGGAAGAAACAATTCCTTTATTTTACAAGTGAAAACACAAAACCAAAGAGATATAGTTATTTAACCAGTGTAGCTTTTCTGTTAGTCGCAGAGCTAAGTCAATATATTTTCATTACCCCGTGCCTTGCAGTTTAAACAAATAGCGGGCATAGCTGAGGAGTGGAGAGGTGGCAGTGTAGCTTCTAATAAACAAAAGGGCCTTTCTCTACAGCCCATCTTCTTCCCTTCCCACTGTCCTATTCCATTGCCTTTCCCTGACTTAACCCCATGCTAATTATCCTCCCCCGCCTTCCCTGGGTTTCTTTCTACCCTTCTCCCTTCGCCATCCCAGCCAAACATCGTCATACCATAGGAGACCTCAGAGGGGTCCCAGGTGACAGAAGCCAAAAAGGAGGTAAGCACAAAGCATGTTTCTTTCAAACATACATTAATATCATTGTACACTTATTTACATCACACCTCACTTCCAAAAAATTTTAGTCAGCTGACAAGAGAAAAATTCTGCAATGTCCTAAGCCAAATTAGAGCAAGCCAGAAGGTGGAGACAGAGAAAATGAGAGTTAATGGGTCAACAAAGCTGCAGGAGGAACCCAACAAAAGGCTGCTCACATTCCTGAACGCATGCTGAGACTCTGAATCAACTTCCAGGCAGCTATTTCAGCTCTTAACTAGAGAGAAGAGTCAACCACCGGACACCACCACATCTTGTTTACCCGAGTACTTTCTGGACTATTGCCCACAATCCAAAAGCATCAAGTACCTCTTCCTTATGGGCTCTTTACCAATTCCAGTACTCTCTCCACTTCACCTTTCCCCACGCCCACCCCCTTATTTACAGGCAATTTAAAGTCTTTCAAAACAACTTACATCTTCTCGAAAACCCATTGTATAAAAGAGCCCCATTAACCCCAGGATGGTGGCTATGTCTGTCTTCTCCATTGAGCTCTGCTGCTGGTAGTTTAGACTGCATACCCTAGGACCTGATTCTTTTTCTGGGTAGGATATGGCTCAAGAAATCCTTTCTTTCAGGACAGCAAATGGCCTTGGAGGTTTTTGTTTAATACAGCTTACAAAATTACATTTATTACAAGATGAAAAACAAAAATTGAGGAACTTGTTATGGAGGGAAAATCAGATTTGGAGGAAGGTGATTCTAGGGAAGTAGTCAGTGCCTTAGTATGGAGAGAGATTTTATTGCTGCCTCTAAAACATTAATATCAAAGTTGGGAACTCCTGCTGTAACTATCTCCCTGATCTCCATTGTAGGGGGGATCATGATAGGAATGTACAGATCTGAAGATTTTATCTTACAACAAATTAAGGAAAATGGAGACCTTCGGATATTTTATTAGTTGGCCCTGAATATAACCTTAAGAAATATGAAGTGATGTCCACCATCTAAACAGCATAGCCTATTCCAGGGTACAGTTGAGCTGCAGATAAATTAAAGAAAAAAACACGATCTGATCAGAGGCAGGTTGCAAAGAACTCCTCCCTCCACATCAGCTTAGAGGCCTCAGGACACAAACTGTAAATTGCATCATGTCAATCAAGCTGCCATATGGTGAGCATCTACTTTGTATATGAACTGAAGCACAGAATACAAAATATGTTAAAATTGGGTGGTGGGAAATAAACCACTATTCTAAACACTGACAACACAGAAGTCAGGAAATGCATATATTATATATTCTCATTTTGCTGCTCATTCATCCAAGTCCCATATATATGACCAACATTCTAGAAACCATCCGCCTGGCCAAGCGTGGCTCAGTGGTTGAGGGTCGACCTGGGATCCAGGCAATCGGGGTTCGATTCCCGGTCAGGGCATATGCCCTGGTTGTGGGCTCAATCAATGACTCTCTCATCACTGATGTTTCTCTCTCTCTCTCCCTCTCCTTTCCTCTCTCTGAAATCAATAAAGATATATTTAAAAATATATATATATTAGAAACTATCCAAGAAATTTAAAACGTTACTTACTACTAGTACTCAATTGAGAGTAGCAGAGATTATAGTGGAGTCATTAATTGTCTGTTATCTACTACTGTTATTTAAGTGACCTCAAATAAAACACCTTAATTTAGTCAACTGAAAATTAAGATTTGGGTTTTTCATTATAAAAAATAGAATAGAAAACAAAAAGTATTTAAAAACTATGAAATCCTTGAATCTTACAAATATTTGAGAATTCTAAGTAGTCATTAAAGAATTCATAGTCTGCTTGTAGGAGAGAGTGGTTTCAGGGCGTGGATGAAATGCACCCTTAGAGTTCTTCTCAGTCTGTTGCCACTTGCAAGCAATTTATTTTTTATTATCTTAGTGGCTAAAATGTAGGGCTCTGTAAAGAGTTGGATTTGGTTTTCAATCCCAGCTCCAAGACATATGAGTGATGTGATCTTGGGCAAGTTACTCTAATTCTCTTAGCTCCAATTTCCTTGTCTGTAAAAGGAGTACAATAACATTAAATATTAACTAATACGTATCATTAATAATGAACTGTATTTTATAATTTCTATATAAATATTAATTATTAAAGAATATGAAAACCTCCTCGTACAGTTGTGAGGATTACAGGAGAGGGCGTGCAGTCACTGTCAACATAAACATCATTTCCTCCATTGTCATGTTCACTGCTTCCATCACTAATAAATTACTGGAGGAAACAGAGAAAAATCTTCATTTTCTCAAAAGAAAAATATTCCAACCCCAAGGAAGCAGACAAGGGCCATTCCTATCTATATGCAATTTTTAATGACCAGTATTTTGCTGGGCTCAGGATTCTCTGAGGAAGGTCAGCAGAATGTGGACAGTCCAAGAGGAAGTGATGGGGTTCAGGACATGCTCGCCCAGAATATACCACCTTGGTACACTGAATATTTTAAGCTTAAGGAGTTTTGAGAAAAGGGCAGAAGCAGGAAGGTCACTCAGACCTTCCCCTCTCCTGTCACCCTTCTTCTTCGAAATAGATCTTAAGTCCCTCCTTTAAGAGATGCCCTCCCTATATCCTAAGGGAAGAAGCATTCTTCCCTCCAAAGACAATGGGACTGGACTCCCTGAGAAGAATCCCAACAGCTTTGCTAAATTTCCCCCAGGTTACTACCCTCACCTCACGCTCCTTAACCTCTCCTATCCATCACATCTCCCATAAAAACCACGCAGGTCTGTTCCTTCAGGCTTTCATTTCCTTATGAAGGCTCCTGTCTCAAGTCAATAAATCTGTATGCTTTCCTGCTGTTAATCTGTCTTGTTCACTTTAATTTTCAGACCCAACCAGGGACCCTAAGAGGGTAGAGGAAAATGTTTTCCTCCCTTACAGAAGAAGCCAGACGAAAATAGAGGGAAGACCACTTGCTTAGGCTCAGTGTCTGAAAGTCAGTAGCTGCTCCTTAGAGAAAAGATAGCACAGGTTTATATCAGAATTTGCCACATACCCTTTGTAATGTGTTGTTCTAACGCTTTAAAGCTCATTATATAGTCCATGTAACAGAGTTCTGATTTTAGAGTGTGAATTAGATCATTCTTAGCTAATCTTTTGGTTGTCATAGAACATCCCAAGATTAAAACAAAAACAAAAACAAAACTCTGAGAATGGTTATGAATGACAATCTGGACCTGATGAACTGAAGGACATAGTCTCAGAGTGGGCAAAACTAGGCAAACTACTTTGCCCGTGCTTTTCAGGCAATACATGTTGTTATGATACGCACTGCTTTATCCAGCTCTGAAATAAGGTCAGTCCTATTTGTGACAATCGGACTAAAGTAATTCCTCAGGCACGTGATGGGCCAGCAGCATTCCGCCCCACTTCCTGGAAGCCCCCAGAGGCGCAGGGATCGCCCAGCAAGCAGGAGCCTTATCTATGTAACCAGCAACGGGGCGTACCAGCAAGTTTTCCAAAAATAACACCAACCAGAAGCCACCTCTTCCTGGAGCTACAGGGAAGCATCTTCGCCACCTTCACTGAAGAGTCAGCTGAAAGTGGAATTCCTGGAGAAGCACCGGCCCCAGCGTACAGAAATCGGCACCATGGGGAACTACTGTAACCCACTGAGCAGGCCGCCTCCGCCCTGCTGAGATCAAGGGAAAGAAAGCACATCGTGCCAGGAGCCTGAGAGCCACGCACATCCCAGGCCCTCTCATCCAAACTCTTTTTCTGGCTCTGCTCAGATACCACTGTGCACGCCAATCCTTCGCTAATTGTTCCCTTAACAGCAAAGCGTGACCAGTGACGACAGTAACAATAACATTAGCAGGCACTAATGAATGCTGGTTAGGTACCAAGCACTAATATACACGCTTTACTCTATACTAAAGCACTTAACTTTCCCATAAGCCCATGAAGTAGGTGCTATCAGGATATGCATTTTACAGATGTGCTCCTGGGGCACATGATAGTGAAATAACACATCCGGGGCCACACACTCAAAGGACGAAGCTAAGATTTTAAAATGAGGTTTCTCACTTAGCATAATTAACTCTCCAGGTCCATCCATGCTGTCGAAAAGAGTAAGATGAGCCAGTCAGAGCAAGACAAGTGCCATATGATTTCACTTATATGTGGGATCTAATGAACAAAATAAACTAACAAGTGGAGACAGACTCACAGATACAGAGAACAGGCTGGCAGCTGTCCAAGGGGAGGGGCTGGGGGCTGGGTGAGAAAGTTGAAGGAGTGAGCAAAGAAATAAAAAGAAAGACTCATAGGCACAGGCTGTAACAGCATGGTGACTGCCAGAGGGAAGGGGGTGGGGGGAGGTAGAAGAGGGGAAAGGAGGGATGAATGGTGACGGAAGGAGACTTGGGATGGTGAACACACAGTACAATATACAGATGATGAGTTGTAGAATTGTACACCTGAAACCTATATCATTTTATTAACCAATGTCACCCCAACAAATTCAATACAAAATTTAAAAAATAAATTAAATTAAATAAAGTGAGCTTCTTGACTCTAGAGGCCACATTTTCAACCACCATGCTTACTGCCTGTTAGAAAGGCGAGGTGTACTGGTTGATGCCCGTTCTCCCCAGTGCTCAGAACCTTCCTAGGGTTCTAAGCCAGCCTGGCTTAAATAAAAGAGGAGGGGGAAGAAAGGGGACACAGAAGAGCTCTGAGGAGAGAGAAATAGGATTGATTTAATAAGCAATCCTTTCATTGAAAAGCTAAATATAGCCTTTCTTCCCCTAACACTAATTTTTTATAAGAGAACAGAACAAATTTTAATAGGAGTTGGGCAGAGGAGGGACTAGAGAGCGAGTACCTTGTTATCTGTAGATCATTGCAGAAATGTAAAGTATTCTTAGGAGTATCTGAAGCTGTAAGAAATTCAGTGAATGCAGTTTTGTACAAAGACTCCCTCACTGTTAGTCTGTTAACTCATTGCGGCTCTGGCAGTCTTTAAATGCAACATTATCAGATGTTTATGTGCCCCTAACACCAAGGGCCTGCGTAGGGAATGAAAGGAAGCGTGGTGATCCAGGAGACAGAGGGGTGAGGGCACTCAGGTGAAAGAATGGAAACTAAGGTCCTTACTCTTGCATTGGGTAAATAAACACACATGGAGCACCTAGATGCCAGGAGTAAGCGCTAAGGATACAACGAGGCCCCCTACCTTGAGCAAGCTTATTGTCTAGAGCAGGGCTTGGCAAACTTTTAAATATTTTGGCTTGGCAGGCCATAAGGCCTCTGTCCCAGCTACTCAACTCTGCGGTGTAGCACAGAGGCGGCAGCAGACAATATGGAAATGAATGGGTACCGCTGCATTTCAATAAAACTCTATTTTTAAAAAACAGCTGGCTAGATTCGGCCCACAGACCATAGTCTGCAAACCCTGTAGACGCCCCAAGAAAGGCTTACAGGAAAAACACTTTCTGGGTTGTTTCACATTCATATCTATTTGTTGTTGTGAGCCTCGAACAACTCTTATCTGGGCCTCTGGGTCCTGTTGAGTTCCTTGAGTATTTCGTAGCTGCCTTTTAGCATTGACTGTTGCCGCGGAAAACTGTAGCCAGTATTTCTTCCCCTCTTAGATAGGTGGTTTCCCAGGGGATTCTTACCTTTGAAGTCAGGGAATCTTATTAAGATGTGTCTCAGTAATTCTGATATGAAAGGCTTTTGTACCCCAGACTTTAGCTTATTTATATTTACTGACATAACAGGTATGTTTGTCATACTTTTTACATTATGCTTTCTTTTTCTAGTTTCAAAGCTTTCTTTGCCGTAGCACCTTTTGCGCTATGTTTTGTGCTCTCATCTTTAGTGGCACACGTATTTTTGTTATAGTGGCTACTTTTATGACTGTAACTTACACCAGATTTGCTAATTCTGTATTGTAAACAATGATGCATTTATTATATTTTCTCTTTGTCCTCCCTCCATCAACTCCATGATCCAGTTTTAATCAATCATTTAATTTTATTTAACAAATACCTTGGTAATGTTCGCTTGTGTGGTAGTTTAATGTTCACTATTTCCTTTCCTGTTTTCCGGTGAAGTCATCTTTGACCTCTCCCTGTATTCTTACTACCTTTACTCTGAGCTCTTACACTTCTGCTCTATGTTCCAGCTGCGCAGAGGTGATAGGACAATTACGCTTATTGAATTTGTGGTAGGAAAATACGGTCATGATTTTTATTTGTTTGATAGTAACTTTTTTTTTCCTACACAAGTCTTTTTCTGCTATTATTTTCACCACTTTTTCTGGTTTGTTCCTTGTATGGGTCTGTGTGTACATGCTTCAGTGTTTTCTCTAACAACTGTGTGCAGGAAGCCTGTGTTGTGTAGAATTCCTGTTCCAGGTGTACTTGAACACTTGTGTGTGTGTGTGTGTGTGTGTGTGAGAGAGAGAGAGAGAGAGAGAGAGAGAGAGAGAGAGAGAGAGAGAGAGAGATGACCTATTTCCTCTCCCCTAATGGAGATAAACAACTGCCGAGTTTTTTGCACTGTAAAGACTTTTTCCTCTCTGACTGCCAGAAAAACAGACAGCTTCCTGCAAATATGGCTAACCCATGTGATTTCTCATTTCACCTCACCCTCGGCTTCCTGAAAGGAATCTAGGTCTGGGGAGTTCTGGAAACTGTTGAGATTTAGATTTTTCTCCTGAGGGAGTGCTCTCACCTCCCAGGGGTGACTTATTTCTGGCTATTTCTGAGCTCTTTGGCCTGGTGTTTCTGGCTGCTTGGAGGGCAACCCTTTGCTTGGAACCCCCTGATCTTGGCAGCCCTTCCATCAGTGGTGCAGTTTAAAATTTTTGCTCTTTTAAGTTGTGCTGAAAATGAAGTTTGTGTTCACCTTTTTTGCCTTTGGAGACTTTCTAGGAAACAAGAGTGGGAATGTTGGCTTCACTGTTGTTCAAAGCAGAAATCTCAATGTGACCATTGATTACTCTGAAATGTGAACATGTGTGAAATTGTTAAGTGGCTGAAAGTGACCCAGGGTGATCAGGGCAGGAACATAAGGACCAGGATCACACACACACACACACACACACACACACTCCACACTCCATCTTCAGCTTGATAGTTACTAAATACCTGATGGCCCAAGGGTGAGAAAAATCCTAACGGAGGAAAAACAAAAATATCGGAGGGCATCTAGCCTATTGAGAGAAAAGCAATTCTTACCAAGTCTGTACATGTTCTGCAACGATAGAGAGGAGGATGACTGATTGCAGGACCAAGACTGGAAAAAACAGATCTTTAATGGGGAAAAAGGCACTTCCCATCACCAATCTTAAGGGGTAGGACCTGATCTCCTTTACTTATAGGCACAATCATTTTTGTCTTTCATATTTTCTCCTTACTCATATAATCCTTTTCAGACACAGACATATAAATACATACCATTTTTTGTCATTATTTACTTTATAGAAACAAAATTAAATTAAGCACTTTTTTCTCCATCTAGCATTTCTCACTCAAGTTACCTTGTGTTAATTCCTCAAAATAAGCTTGAGTAGCTTTAATTTGTCTTTTTTAATGCATGCATAAGATTTTCTGGTATAATTATGCACCATGATTTATTCAACCATCCCATTACTGATGAGCATTCACATATTTTCCAGTTTTTGCCACCACAAACAATGTTGCCTAAAAAAATTTTACATATATTTTATGTACTTGGGCTTTTGTTTCTATATGATAGATTCCTACAATTTGTAATTGCTGAGTCCAAGGAAATATATATTTTTCCATCTTAATAGAAGCTGCCAAGTGCCTTTCTGAAAAGGCAGAAACACCTCCTATTTCTACCAGCAATGTAGAAAAATCTCTTTTTCCCTACATGCCCTCAATAAATATTTAAATCAGTTAGGTCTGATTTATGTTATTTTCCTTATCAGTCTTGAGATAATTTCCTCCTTTTGTGCACAGTGATGTCATGGAAGGCAGAGCAGAGAGAGATTAAGAAAAAGTTGTGTCAGACAGTCTTCCATACCGAGCTTTGGGAGCGTTTATTCAGCAAATACTTTTCAGGTTCTTACTCCAGGTGCAAAAACTGTACAAGGCACTGGGAAAATTTTAAAAGATATAAATAAGTCCATAAAAGCATGCAGCCCAGATAGGAATAAATTGTAGCAAAATGTCTCTATTTTAAAAAGCCTAGGATCTGCTTTCCTTTAATGTGTGACTTCCTGAAACCTCAGTTTCCTCATCTATAAAATAGTTTTGATGATACTACCCACCCATTGGGAAAGTGCTGGAAATTATGAGATGATGCATGTAAGCCACTTAGCACAATGTCTGGCACAGAGCAAGTACTCAACAAATGGAGGGGTTGTATTACTACTATCATTATTATTATTATTTCTACTATATCATTATTATTATAAAAGATTTATATAAAAAAATAGTGGATAATAAGATTAGACATGTAGTTTGGGGCCAGGATGGGGAGGACCTTGAATATCCCATTAAGAAATTCCATCTTTAGATTATGGGTTCTCAAGAAAGAGAGTGATAGGATGGAAATGATATTCAAGGAGGATTTCCTGGTAAGCCATTAATCTGTGGATAAATTAGTGATGAAGAGGCTAGCAGTAAAAGAGTAGGAGGTGTATCAGTTAGATGCTTCCTCTACAAAGCAGGACTGATATTTGATATATTTTTTAAATGGTGCAGCACTGGCACTGACCAGTTAAAGCAGGCAACTGAGTCAGCAGAGTGGATACTGGCTGTAAACAACTCGTCCTGCTATAAATCAGCCCTGTTCCTACGTGAGAGAACACCTTCCAGTACAACGGCCTAAATTATTGTTTATAACTTACATTAAAAGTAACCTGGAGGAAGGTGGTTCTAGAGTTGGTTAATTGTACAACCTACCAGAAACTGGCATGGTCCACCCATAACCCTCAGAAATCACCCGTCCAATGCACCCTCATCCAAAGGCTTCCTATGGCAGGATCTGCAGCTCTCTGCGAGCAGCAGTGTTCCCATCCCATGTGCAGGACAGGCTGGAAGCACTAGGGAAGTGACACCCTGAGACCAGTGCGCAGGCAATGCTCCATGGCAGTTCATGAATAAACACTCAGGCTTGCTGGCCTCCTGGGTGGCACAGCTCCGTAGCCTGTGCTGCCGATTCTCCACCAGGTCCCCAGCAGGACTGAGGCCCAGTTTCCAGCAGCGATAACCTGTTCATTAGCACACTCTGTTGACTTCCTTCCTTTCCCTATCACTTCCCCATTTCCTACCAATGTTTCCGAAGATCATCCCCAAATAAACTTCTTGAACTTAAATATTTTTCTCAAGAGTGACTTCTTGAAGAGGCAAACAGTATAGACTCTCATCCTGGGATGTGTCCCACGAGATGGAGGCTCCAAACATTCTTCTCATTTTATCAGAGGGCAAAAAATACTTTCAGAAGGCTCGCAAATCTTCCCCTTGCATATCCTTGGCCACAGTGGGGTCACATGCCCACACCAAACCAATGAAGTAATCGCAAAGAGGATGAGATTAACACAGTGCATTCAGGCCAATCAAGACTCATATCCTGAGGTTTGTCCTGTTCCATGCTTCCATGTCTCTGGATCTATTTTGTTCGGCATTTGATTTTGTTCATTAGATTCCACACATAAGTGAGATCATATGGAACAGACTGAGGAATCTCATAGGGGAGGAGGGGAGAGGGGACGGGAAGAGATTAACCAAAGAACTTATATGCATGTATGCATAACGCATAGCCTTGGGCACAGACAACTGTGCAGTAGGCCTGGGGGCCGGAGTGGCAGGGTGGAGGGCATCAGTAGGGGTAAAATGGGGACATCTGGAATACTTTCAACAATAAAGACAAATTAGGAAAAAAAGACTCATATTCTGGGCACAATAACAGCAGACACATGAATAACACAGGACTTATGTTACCAAAAAAGAACTGAGAATGACTCCTACATAAGCTTCAATAGCCTTTTCTGGAAAGGGCTTCTTTAATAATTTGGGCATGAGGCAATGAGAATGGCTACCATGGTATTGGCAGTGAAAAATCTTCATCTAAACCCTGGACTGGATTCATCCAGTGAATTCTGTCTTTCACCTTGTTTTTAGAAAAGCGAGAAGTTTTAACATTCAACTCTGTGATTAACCTACCATGAATGTGATCTGCATATTTCTTACCTGAAATGGGCTTAATACATCTTAATTGCCCACAACAGGAATAAAATTTTTCATAATGATCGGGCATTCACATTGCTCTTTCCCTTCATTTATCTGAGTGCTCAGAGATACATTACAACCAGTGAGGAGTAGAATTGCCGTAGAACAGCCCTTGATTATACTGTGAAGTATAAAGTATCCCCACAGACTTTCCCGTTGATACCTAATATAGGCCTAGGATGGCTGCCTAAAAATCATTCATTAATATTCAGACAGTC
This sequence comes from Miniopterus natalensis, assembly GCF_054644295.1. Taxonomy (NCBI): domain Eukaryota; kingdom Metazoa; phylum Chordata; class Mammalia; order Chiroptera; family Miniopteridae; genus Miniopterus; species Miniopterus natalensis. Next base: position 11,927,700 of record NC_142095.1, on the reverse strand, counting down.
TGTGTGGCCAAGACAGGTAATGATTGATGACTCAGACCACAAAGAGTCTTTAGAGACAGAATCTAGAGTATATTCCTATTTTGTATGAATGTCTAATGAAAATACCAGTTTCCTCTCTTGACAGCCATGAGCTGGCTTTGGGCAGGCCTTTGACTCAGCATGGGACCTTAGCTGCCATTTTTCTTACTTAACATTTCCTAAATCCCAGGCAACTGCACACTTCACTGAGAATCCCTCCCACAGGTGAGACCCCTCTGAGGAGGTCACGAAGAAAGAATTCCCCCTGGGTGGGGCCTGTCAAATATTCCACGGCAGATGTGGGGAGAGAGTAGAGTGAGTATGTGGAAGATGGAGCTGTCACCACACAGAGCATGTCAGTGGGTACTGAGCTCAGCTGCTCCTGCTGCCAGTGGTGTGAGAGGCACGAGGTGATAGAGTTCGCCTTCAGCCAGCGCTCTTTCATACTTGTTGGCATAGAAATAAATTGGTTTCACTTTTTATTTCCTCTTTAAAAGTCCTTTAAATTCTAACAAGCTAATGGAGCCAATTCCTTTTGTCACCCCAATCCAAGTCCATTAACACTCACCCTGCATTTCATCATAACCTCGTGCCCCCTTTCAAGCCAGGCAATCATTCATGTTCATTTGTCCTGCAGGAGGAAAACCCAAAGGTATCTGAAAATTCCTGGTTGAGGCAGAGATCCAGTGAGAGGATGTCAGTAAGTTCCGAGCCCTTCAGTGATTGTCTGCTTGTCAGCCTTGGCCTTGCTGCAGCCAGAAAGACAGGCCATTAGGAGAAAGCCGCCACCTTTTGGCCTTCACTAATGATGGGGGCTGCAGGAGTGGGAGGGGGCAGAAAAAGGGCCAGGTGGAAGGGGGAGAGCTGGGGAGGGGGCTTGGTGAACCTCATCATTAGAAATAAACAGAGGCAATAAACAACAGAAACTCCCAGCTTCCATCTCACAGAAGAATCAGGTATTGCACAAAACAAGACTGGAAGGATTTTGAAGCTTTTCTCCATGTTTTATTTTCCCTGCATTTGTTATTTTATCTGGTTTTGCATGGTACTCATGGGAAAGCCCAATATGAAGGCATCTGTGGCCCAAACTGGAGAAATGGAAGAAAGCAGAGCAGGACTGTGTCTCGTTCACGGCTGGCTTCAGAAGGAACAGAAACCAGGGAACTGAGTGAGTAGCAGCAGCTCTGAGGAGAGAGGCTGACAAACTGAGTCACTGAGATGTTTCGGGGGGAAACAGCTAGCGGAGGGAGATGTCCTTGACCTCAGAAAAGTCTATGGAAGTTGTACCAAAGCCAGAACTCTAGGAAGCACTATGCCCATAGCAGCTGCATGGGTCTGTAAGTCTCAGTCCACACCCTTCCACGTTACCCACTCGCTATTGAGCACTTGAAATGTGACTGGTTGGAATTAAGACACCTACACATGATTTTGAAAACTTCACACTACAAAAAAAGAATATTAGATATTCATTAGTTACTTTTATATTACCTATTGAAATAAAATGACTTTTAATGTATTGGGTTAAATAAAATACATTCTCTATGTCACCTGAGATAGAGATTCATTCTGGATCTGATCAGATTTCTTTTTCCCAAAGGCGGGTCTCATGGGGAATTTGTAAATCACAGACTTAGCTTTTGTGTGTTTTTCAGGAGCCCATTCTAATGTTTCACAGACCATAACCCAAACTCCAAACTTCCAAGCCCACAAATAGGTGCTAGCAACCCTTTTTGGGGAGGGAGAGCCATGGTTGAAAGGGCTGCAGGGTTACTGGTTTTGATTGCTGCCTTTCTAGGCACTGCAGCTATCAGAGGGAGTGCACCACCGGAAGATTTAAAAGCCAATAGCAGTCTTAATCTCTCTTGATATTTTCTGCCTTAGATTGGGTCAGCATTGCCTGGCACTGGCAGCTCTTTTCCCCGACTTGCTCTGCTGTTTTATGATGACCTTTTCTTTGTTTATTGTTTTATTTGAACTTGCTGGGAGTTTATATAATTGATGAGCTTGTATGCTGCAGTGTGTCTGGGAATCTGCTGGTGATATACTACAATGTCTGAATATGTCTTTTTTTTTCCTCCTTCCCCCACATTCAGCCCTATTATCAGAGTCAACATCTCAACTGGTGAGCTGATATGGTACTGGAGACTTTCTTGTAAGCAAAAGTTTTGGGTCAATCAGTCACACAGGGTCAGCCTGTATTAGAGCTTTCAACATTTTGTTGACAATCTCTTGAGCTCTGGTATAATACCAGAGTTCTAGGTTTCGATAGATTTCTGAACAGTATGCATTTTATAACCTTATCACTTACCACATTATGGTAAAGTGGTTTTTCAGGTGTCTGTACCCTACCCAGAACATAAGCTCTTCCAGGATGAGAGATTGTGTTGTATCCATCTCTGTGTCCTCAGAGCTTTATACATAGTGGATGCTCAGTGAGTTTTTCCTGGTCCTCTATGACTTTGCCCAAAAGTTACTACTGACCTTATGGAAGGGAAAGTTCAAGTTGACTTTCAGTGCAAGGTTTAGGACAGCACCAAGTTATAGGTAGGCTCATTTTCATTATATCAATCTTCTTTTACCACAATAGTGTTGCTTAAAAAAAACAGCCCAACTCAGTGGCTGAAAACAGCAGTCCCATATTCTTGTTCATACATCTGTGCATTGGTTGAGGGTTGGCTGATCTAGGCTTTGTTCATGTGAGCTTGGCATGAAGCTGCAGATTGGGTCCAGGTATTCTCAATACCTCTCTCATTCTTTTTGGATTAGCTATCTGATACATGTTTTTCTTGTTGTGATGGCTGGATAGCAAGAGCATGAGTGGAAATACTTATACCTCCCAAATCTATGCTTGGAGCTATTACCAAAGCACTCAGATTTCACTAGCTAAAGCAAGTCGTGTGGCTAAGTCTAAAATGAGTGCATGGGGAAATGGACTGTGCCTTTAATTGGTGCCCTGTGATTTCCCATTGGACTGACTTGTAACTCCAAACCTACCTATAACTATAAAATTCAACAATTAAAGTCATAGTTTGTAAATAGATATCAACAGATAAGGGGCAACTGATATCAACATGTTTGCTTGGCAAATATTTAAGTTTTTCATTTGAGCAATCCAGGAAGGACATGTGTCTTATATAGTTGGTTATTATTTCCATCAGTGAGACTAGATCATCAAATCAGCTCATAATTTAAGTGGGGGCTTGCCGGGGGGAGCATGGAATTCATTTATAAAATCATAGAACTTAAGCCCCGGTACACAGGATTGAACTTTGAGTGTGTAATCAGTCAAGTGTGTAATTGTCCAACCTTCTTGGGAATTGCAAATAAGCTTATAGACCTGCTGTGCTCCCCACCCCCATCCTCCCCCCCACACACACCTCCCACCCCACCCTCCTCCTCAAGCTAGAAACCACATTCCATGCTCCTTCCCCTATCCTATGCCCAATGGATGCATTTGGATTTGCATGGCTATTTCAGACTCCATGCTCAATGGCCCACCCGTCTTGCAGTAGGACACTGAGGCCAAATATGGCATCGCTATGGTCATCTGAGAGATGATGCCATGCTGAACATCTCCAAGCAAGGAGGCAGTGACTGTGTCAGGCCTGGTCTTATAAGCCTCACCAAGGGGAAGTGATCTGGTAGTGCTTGGGTAGTGCATTTGAATCTAAAACAATATGGAGAAAGAGAAATCAAGGTTTAAATTAAACAGAATTGAGTTGAACAGAGAAAAAGAGCAGACAGAACCTTGTAACTGTAATAAATTCTGCCAACTCAAAGCCAGGAAATAGTGGATGGGAGAAGATGGGAACATAACAAAGCATCCAAATCCATCTGAATCACCCAGACTCATCTGCTAGAAAACAGGATTGAGAACCACAAGAGAATGCTGTCTAAGGACCCCTAAGTCACTTAGCTCTCCACCGGCATAGGGCATAGCCTAAGGCTTTCAGGTAAAGCAAGGGCCACTGGAATTACCCCACATTTTTAAAATGTGGTTCTCTGTGGAAAGGGTCCACAGATTCCTTGGCTCATGGAACATTATCATCATCAGTTTGTACAAGGCCCTTCTCTGGATTTATTTCTTTATTTAATTATTCTCTTTTCTTGCCTTTCTGTCTCCTTTTCCCCTCCCCATCACAACAATGTTCATGTTTTTAAAGTGCTTCTGTTAAATATGTACTGCTCTTTTCTCTGCAAGTATTTTTATTGTATGTAGATAAATTAGGTTATACATCTCATTCTGTTTCTCCCAATTTCTACTAAGCACTAGCTTTTTAATGACCATCCTATTGCTATATGTACTTCAAGCCCATTTCATCTAACTGCTGCCTGCCATCCATGTGAACGTTTTGCCACGCATTCCCCAGGTTGGGGGTGGAGGTGGAAGCACTTCCCACTCCTCCACTCCTCGCCTCCACAAACAGTGCTGCAACAGCAACGCCTCTACAGGCCCCTGTAGACCAGCGTGGGGATTCTCTGGGCTCTATACCCAACAGAAAACTGCTGGGATACAGAGTACACATCGGACTACTCTCCAGAGTGGCTACACCAGTCCACATGCCCACCAGCTGTATCCCCTGTCCAGATGTCTGTATTTGGCCAATGTAATAGATATCAAGTTATAACTCATTTTTTGTTTTACATCTACTTTCTTCAACTGCTAAAGAGTTTGAATATTCTTCATATGCCTCTTGGCCATTTGGGTGTCCCTCTTCTATAAATTGTCTGTTCATATCTTTTGGCTATTTTCCTTCTATTGGAGTGTTAGGTTTTTCTTATTGACTTTTAAAAATTCTTTATATATTCTAGAAATTGTCACTTGTCCATTTACACATTGCAAATATTTTCTCTCACTATGATAGGTGTCTGTAACTCTGCACATGGTATCCTTAATTGAATAGAAATCTTTCATTAAATTAATAAATATAATCTTTAAAATAGATAGTATAAATAGATATTGGGAAAGTTAAGTGTTATCTGTTTGTGCACTTTTTAAAACTAAGTAACAGAACATGTCCCAAGCTAGAATCACTTGTTGTTTTTCTTTAAGTGACTTTTATTAGGACTCAAGAAATATTTAAGACTCATGGTAAGGGTGGTAGGCAGTTGGCTCGAACCAAGAACTGGACAAGAGTTTAAACTAAGTTTAGACAGTCAGGAACTGAGTCATCTTCCCTTTCCTTCCTACCTCTCGTTCTACTTCTTTCTACATCTGCCTCGCCCATCCCTTCAGACTTGCTTTCTTCACTGTCCCATGTATTGCTGTCCCAAACTCCTGAATTTCTAAGTCTTCGGCAGGCTCACTGGTAATTACACATCCCCAGTTCCAAAATCCTGGGATAGGGCCTGATAGGTCCGACTGTCCAATCAACAATGGGGTCAGGTCATGAAGACAGGGCTTCAAGGGTGCACTAATGTGGTGGCAGCTCTCAGAAAAGGAGAATCGGTGTTGTGCCAACAACACATAAAGACCGATCTGAGGCATAAAAGTCGGCAAATGCGTGGTTATTAGAGTTGTGTGGGATTTGTCTTAACATCCGACAACACTTCCTGCCTTACTTTCTCTGCTGAGAGCACAGGGCGCCTGGACTTCGACTCTGATTCCTGGACCAGCTAAGGGTCTCCCTCTTTTGTGAGTGACCGTTTATCCTGTAGGTGCCCCCCATAGTTGGTGAGTGGTCCTGATATGTCCCAGCCAACCAATGAGATGTTTCTACATCCTAACTACATCCAGAGACTATGTATCAAAACCTGTGACTCTTGGTCCCTGACTAAGGCCTGAATGGATGAAAGATTCAGTCTTCCCAAGAAACGCATCCTCTCTAAAGAGCTGTATGGTCTCTAGAGTCAAACTATAGTAGCCAAATATATATATATATATACACACACACACACACACATATATATATATATATTTCAACCTCTGTTATTATTTTTCAAATCTGATTCCACACCTGTGTATATTAGCATGTATATATATTGTGAATACTTTACGTTCTTTTATATACACATATACTAACAAAAATGATTAATATTGTTGAATTCTCACTATGCGTCAGGTACTAGGTTAAGTGCTTAACATTTATAATTGCCACTCAACACTCAAAGTCCTCATAAGAACTATAATCCCCACAGCAACCCTATGAGGAATTATTGTCATTCCCAATGTTTAGTTGAGAACCTGAGAGGTAGATGATTAAGTAACCTGCCCAGAGTTGCCAAACAGTGGGTGTAAAGCCCAGGTCCAGATATATCTGGTGCCCAACCTTTATTCATCCTCACAGCATGGTGTTTCGTCCTTATGTATGTGTGGATGTGGGAGTTTCTGCTTATTATTTACTGGTTGTTGCTATTATTATCTAGACACCTTGGGTTCAAAAGGCAGTAACCACTTTCTATTTGCTTTTGTACCTCATGCCTCGGTTTAGATGTATATGGAATTATAAATCCAGTGGATAAAAGCATGCCAACAGCATACAGTCCTTAATTTGAACACTGAAGGAAATCCTCTGCATACAAATACAATGCCTAAGGAGATTTAAGTGAAACACGGGAGATGTGGAAGGATGGAAGATGAATGAACCCAGCCAAAAGGAGGTCCTTGGAGCACAGGTGTCATGGCATCTTCTGAAGCACATAGTAGAGCAGGAGGAGAAATCCAGGCCCCAGGAAGGCCAAGTGGCCATGGCACTGCCTCTTGTCCCTGCTCACACGGGATATGAGTGGTCAGGGAAGGTAATAATGAAGACCATGATGATAGCATCGAGCATTCATTGAAAGCCTCTTCGATGTATACGGGGCACTGTGCTGAGGTCCCCCTTGTGTAAAGATCAAAAGGGACCTTTCATAAGTGCCATCGAGACCCTATTTTACACATAGGAATAAAGGTTCAGGGAGATGAAATGATTTATGCCAGCTAGAAAGTGGCAAGATCAAAATTCACCCTGGGTCTATGTGACTCCCAAGCCCAAAGCTTTAAGCCACTCCATCAGATTGCCATGCAGTGACGGTCCCCTGTCAGAAGTAGAGTTCCAGCCGGTGGAAACGCTGTGGTACCCATGGAGCCTGAAACTGAGTGATAAGATATAATCCCTTTCACTGACTGCTAGGCTCTTTTCAAATCTTCAAATTTCCAAGAACTTTTTTATCCCAGAACAAGAAAAGCATCCAGGAATAGGGCAATGAGTGTATGTCTGCCAAACTGAAAGCAGCTATTCAAAGGCAAGCCCAGAGCAACTCCATTTCCTCGCCTAGAGGAACTCCACTGGTTATGTTTTCCAAACAAATTCTGCAGGATTTTCAGTTGTTTATAAAATGAAGACAAAATGAGAGAACTATTGTTTCCTGTCCTTGGGAGCCAAGAGTTTCCTATTTTTGTTTTTCAGCAGGACTGAGACCTCCCAAGTGGCTAAAATTTCTCTATACTACTTGGGATATCAGAAAAATCCCCAGATCACCCTTGACAAATGTTATTGCTTTCATTTATTCATTCATTCATTCGTTCACTCATTATATATGTATTTATTTATTCATTTCACACCCAGACAGCCTGTGGGGCCCCCTACTGTCCACCATTTAAGTTCTACAGCGCAAGAGAGCTCGCCCGGGCAGTTCCAAATAAACCAAGGCTCACTTTGACAGCTTTAATAACCGTATCCATTCCCTGTTTAAGAATCAAGCCTTTTGGAGTCAACTTGAAATTCACCTTGCCAAGGATTCTATCCTTGTTGGACATTTCCCCCTGGCTTTTCAAACTCAGTAAAAAGAATCGCGACCTAGTGGGAAATGCCTGCCTGCTGTTGCTCTCCTTCTAGAGCCTGTGTGAAATCTCCCACGGGGCTGCCCTGGCTCTGGGGTAAGTGGGCTGTTGTATTACACGACAGTATCAGGAAAAGCTAAGGGTGGCTCTTTATACCGGTCACTAGGCCCCTGTCTCTGAGAGTCTGGAGGACCTGTGGAAATCACAGAACAACACACTGAGACCCAGAATATTATTTGCTTGCATATGCCTGGGGTGTGCTTTCAAACCCTATGCCCCATTGAAATAAAATGTTTCTTATTCGTGATATATTTACAAATAGCAAAATAAACTGATACAGGAAGTTCCAGACTCCTTCCTCGTCTACATGGGAAACTTCTCAAATTTTCAAACTCAGTTCACCCCAAATGTCACCCTTCCCTCCAGGAGGTCTTCACTGAGCTCAAGCTAGCAGGGTGCAATGCCCTCTCCTCTGTGTTCTTGGCACCAAGGCCCGTCAGCGCATTGGGTCAGTAGGGTTTATGAAGTGGTCAGCAACCCCCAATAACCAAGCCTGTGAGTGCAGGATTAGGCCACAGAAAAACCTTCACATAGGAAAGTGCCATTCAAGGTGTGGTCCGTGAACTAGGCACTACCAGGCCACCATGAGGGGCCTACAGAGGTCGAGATCAGCGTGTATAAGGTTCCGTGAAGGAAGACTTGAGGCAGCCGCCCTCAAACCTATTTGGCCCTGATTTTAAAACCGTTCATTCCAATCAAAGCCACTCATTGCGCCTGGATATTCGACTGGGCTCCAACTCTTCCCATCAAGAAAGTGATGCACAAAACGCCGTCGAGGAATTAGATAAGAGCAGGAAGAAAGAGAGCCCAGCGAAGGCCAGGGAGCCTGAGAGAAATCCCCACGCTGGGACTTGCAAAGCTACACAGAAGCTCAGACCCGGCCCTTAGCGGGAAAGATGTAACTGCCTGTCAGACATCAAGCCTGGTTTGCGAAGCTGTCAGTCACCGTGTGAACTACAAAGTCATAGCATGAACTGGCCAGGTCCTAGGAGGATTTCCACAAAATGAAAATCCAGATTTGAAAAGGGCCAGTGAGCCTGAAGAGCTTTGGAATTCTTAGCAATACTGGCACAGCAGCACCCAGAGCCCCATGAGGGCCCCTTCTCTCCTTGTCTCCCTCTCGCATCTCCTGTTCCTCCATCCTCTTGTTTTCCCTTCCCTGTCTCTTCTCATCTCCTTCCCCCAATTTTGAGAGGCTTACAGAGTTGAAGGAACAGAGGAAACTAATACAGAACATAAGCATCTTAGAAAGAGCTTCTATTTATCTGACATCCAAACTTCCACAAAACTCACATGCATGAATTTGTTTTCTTTTCTTCCCTTTTATGAGGAAAGGGCTAACAACTAGATGATGTGGTAAACTAATTTTCAGATAGATTAATTTCATAGAAAGACACAAGTTCAGTGTAGATTCAACACTAATCTAACCACCTATATCTAGCTGGCTAGCTATTCATCTATCATCTGTCTTCTATCTGTCATCTAATTTTCAACAAAAACTTCCAAAGCACTAGTATAGACTAGGCTTTTTTTCTTCCTCTCTGCCCATCAGTTCCACTAAAAATTCGTGGTCTGCAGCTTCCACTGGGCCATCAGTGACACTCGCAGCCTTTCTGAATTTCTGGGGTCAGCATCCTCTCTCTCTCTCCACACCAGCAAATGTCAATCTTCATACCCATCAAAGCTTCTATCTTATCACCACCCCCTTTAATCAGAAAATCCCCTCACTTCCTCCTTATCAGAGAAAACAGAAGCCATCAGGCACAAAGTTCCTCAACCATATACTTTCAAGCTCACCCGCCTGGGTCTCCATGCCACCCTAAGCCACCTATCCAGGCCCCCACCCTGTAGGTCAACCCTTCTCTCTCCAGAGCTTCAACTTCCCCCTTCCTACCAGTTCCTTCTCCAGCAGCACTTAAATATACTTCAGATTATTCCATCTTGAAAGCAAACAAGCAGACACACCAAACCCTCTCCGTGGGCTGGTCCTTCCTTCCACACCTGTCTGCCCGTCTCTTCCACATCACACTCCCGCTTGTGGAAAGCAGAGCCCCCACTCTCTTTTCTCCAATTTGGTGAGGAGTTTGGGTTAAAGCAGACCAAGTGCGAGCTGTATGATCCTAGGAACAGTATTGAACCTCTCTCTTGTCTCAGTTTTTCATGTAACATGAAGTTCATATTAATTCTAAGTATTTGGTTGTTGTGAATATAAAAGATGCCAATATTGGTAAAGAGCTTAGCATAGTGTCTGGCACATAGGAAGCTCTCAAAAGTGTACCTATTAATAGTATTTAATCCTTAAAACTTTGTAACTTGTCCTCTTTCTCTGCTATTTAACCACCATTCCTGTTCCCCCAAAACTTCTTATTGCTAAATTCAAAGATGGCTTTTCAGAATCATCTCACTCAATTTTTCTGGCACCGTTGATCACTTGTTTCTTAATCAAACAAGCTCCCTGCCCACTTCTTCTCAGTCTCCTTCCTCTAACATTGCAATACTTATAAATGTTCCTCGGACTTTCACCCTCCACCCTGCCTGTTTTTCACTCCCTTAGTGAAAAACATCCCTATGTCTTGTACAGACCAATGACGTCCAAACCTATATCAGCAGTCCAGAATTTTCTGCCAAGCTCCAGACTCCACAATCCAACTGCCTGTAAGGCATCTTTACCAAGTGGGCCTAATCACCGGCCTCCTGTCTTCCTCTGTGAACCCTCACTCATCCAAGTCGACACTTCCAGAAACCTTAATGACACCTGTTTCCTTCACTCCCCTCCACATCCAGTCACACTTCCTTCCAATATGCCTCAATCCATTTGTGTATTTCCATTCCTACTGGGGTACAGCCATAGTTAGCACATTACTGTCTCCTGTCGGTGTCACTATCATAAATTTCCAGCTGACACAGGCATAGGGGTTCGGAACAAGCCACCCCAAGATGTGCCTCGGTAATATGTCTATTATTTTGAGCTAAAGGCAACCAAGACCCTGCAGGCTCAAGAGAAACATCTGTTCCCTCCTTAACTAGCTAGAGAATTTTAAATTAGGAGCCAGGCCCATGATAAGAGTTATCATCAGAAATGACTTACCTATCTCTACGGCAGAGCAAACTAATAATTACTGAACATGTGCTCTCCCTGCAATTACCTTCTGAAGCCCTAAGGCGCAGTACCTCATCCCTAGCTCAGAATGTCTTATGTACCTCAATTTCCCTTTCTGTCTCTGAGCCTCTCATATGTGTGAGGTCTCTGACTCTCTTGTGTTTGAGGAATTCCCATACATAGGTAGATAATTAAATTCAATCATTTTCTCTTGTTAATCTGTCTCCTGTCTAGTTGATTATTAGGTCAATTCAAAGAACCTTAAGGGTAGAGGAAACGTTCTTCCTCCCCCACATCCACATAGGCATTGCACCTCTCCTAATCTCTCTCTTCTCTATAGCCAGAGTGAGCTTTAGAGGTTATTTTATTTGAGGTAGGTTTTTAAAAATATAGACAAAAATACAAAGAATGATAAAACTAACGCCCATATTCCCACTACCCATAATTAATAGTGATGTTTCTAAAATTAAAATCATTTAGAAAATCACAACATTCCTAAAATTAAATCAATTTTAATTTTAAAATTAAAATCATAGCTATTCTGCAAACTGCCCAAAGGCTCCTACTTGTCCTTAGCTTCAAGTTCAAACTCGGTCTCAATGCTGACGTGACTCTACGACGTCCAGCATCTTCTCACCCGTACTTCCCCACTCAGCAATCTGAAGTGCAGATCACAGGAAACTATTTTTGTTTCCCCCAAAATACCAAGCCCCCTCTCCCGTCCAGGCCTTCCAGCTTTGAGGAGGAAGGGCAGGGGAGGGATGAGAAAATGCCTGAGTAAGGGAAACAACACCGAAGGTAGTTGGCAGCCAGCCCATAGGACTTATGTTCAGAGCAATACCTTAGATCGTGCAAGTGACAGCATCATGGAGCCTTAGAATTGCTCAGACATGTATTTAAATCCAGCCTCTCCTGCCTCTCACTCCTGAATTTAGCCACCTTACCTTCCAAAAACCTGTATTTGAAGGGTAGTGAAGTATATATACTATATGTTTTGCATCTTATGGATGTTTAATGTACTCAAAGGAGAGTATATAATACAAAAGAAGACAGATGATTATAATTCTCGAAGGCTCCTGGAAGGCACAAATCTTTCCCCTGACATCCCTCCTAGGGGGTAGAGGTGATCTTTGAATGGAAAAGGAAAGAAGGTCAGTAACTAAATTAAGCAGTCCTTTTCATGGGCAGAGAGGAAGCATCCAAAGGTTTCTGGCAATTCCTTTGTTTTATGGAGACAGTTAAAAGGAAGCCAGGAAGGAAGAGAAATCTTTCCACTTCTGGTGACATGCCTTGCAGATTGTCTTATTTTAAGAAAATGCTGGTGTTTCAGTTACAGTAAATGATGCCTAGCGAATGGCATGGCCTTTGTAAACCAGAATTTTCTTATTTTAGTCTGTACTGAAGTCCATCGTCAAAGACATGTACATCATTAAATGCCTGATGACATTTGGCTTGATAGAAAAGTTAGTGGGAAAGTAGCACATCGTGCAAACACACTACCAGAATTATTTAGGAAATGGGCAGCTGGCATAGGAGAAAATGGATTGTACAAATAAACCACCTAATCCTCATGGTTGTGTTGGACATTGCTCCGATTTCTGTGGATGACTTAAAATGGAAACTTCGTTGTTATTTTTTTAAAACTCAATAGTTGTTAACTGATCACACCTCTGCTTTTACAGTGATTTTTGTAAAATGTGAGAAGAAAACAGAAGGAACTCACTGCTGATTTTTTAAAAGTAACAATGAAAGGGAAAGGGAAGAAAATCTGTGAATGATCTCTGTATATGTTATCTGGGGTTTTTGTTTGGGGCTTGATTTTCTCCATTACACATGAGAGCCTACTCCCCCACCCACTACCACTACACAGGTGCCCCTTGGAGAAAATTTATTCTGGAATATAACTGACTTTCCTGTAGAGTGAAAATTTTTTTTAAAGTGCTGCCATTCGATTATGTAAAAAGTACATTGCATTTTAGAACAGGTGCTTTTGAAAAATAAACATGTGTCAAGATTGATGTTTTAATTTGTAATAGAAGTTAACACAGATGGTTGTAACAAGGATTCTAAAACATCTTTTAATTTATTATTTAGAACTTTTTATCATTATGCACACACCTTCAAAAATTTCAATCAAGCACAGTTCTAAGTAGATGTACTCAAAGGTGTCAGTAACACTTAAATGATGATTTGAACCACATGGTAAAGTCAATAGAAAGTTGAAGAAAATGCAGATTACAAGAAAGAAAGTTTTGGAAATTCAACCTCAGTATGGTAGACAGCCTTTGCAGTGAGAGCATTGCGTGAGCATTATACACACACGTACACACATGCACACACTTACATGCACATAGACTATTTCAGAAGCACAGTAAGGAAGTCAGAATTGTGAGCTCATGGGTGTCTTCTATTGGAAGGGGTCAAGCCAGTCCCTTAGAGATAGTGATATTCATAAATACAGGAGTCACCATTTATGTTGTTTGGACTCTGTGCCAAGTGCCATAGCATCCTCTATAGTCATAATCTTGTTTTATTCTTCCAATAACCATATTTAGTAAGTTGTAATATCCTCATTTTACAGATACGAAAACAGGTGTGCTTCATCACAACTATCACATAACCTTGAAAAAAAGCATCAAGCTTCTTTATTTCCAGGTCATACGTATTTCACGAGGGCAAGCTTCCCAACATCAGTAGAAATCAAATTTGGTTTTATGTTAGATCTGATTGTTTATTCCAAGGAATTCATAATTGAAACACAAATAACATGTTTTTATTTAATTATATTCTTTTCTTTCACAACGGTATACTTTAAAAGCTAAGGATCAGTATTGCCTAATATTCTTATACAAGTTTATTTCAGTAGGATACGCAGGTAAACTAGTGTTGAAATACAAATGATTGTGTACAGCTCAGCCCCTTTCTCTCAAATTTTCATTAGTTTTACAATTCAATTCAACAAGTGTTACTCCAGCATCAACATGTCAGACGCAGGAAATAAAATACTAAGCTGGCAGACATGGCCCCTGGCCCTCAAAGAATTTTCAGTATTGTCAGGGAGATGATAATTAATCAAGTAACTCTAATATAATGCTGTAAGTGCTACTGAGGGTAGGAATCGGGGGATACAGGCGAGTATCCAAAGGTAAGGAAGGGCTCTGACATCTGTGCTGAGACTCGGTGTTAACCACACATGGGGAAATACGATAAAGATCACATTAGGTCTTGGAGTTGAACACGGTGTGTCCAGGAAAGTCACTCTTAAAACAGGTACCACGCTGTGCCTGGTGGGAGCGTGAGGTGGGGAGGTGGGGAGGGTGAGGAAGACTCAGGGCAAGGCGTTGGAGAAGGAGATGGGCAAGGGCGGCAAACAACAAGGCTGGCAATGCCATCGGGAGCCACATCAAAGGAGCTTACTGTGCCACTTTAAGAAGGTTGGGCTTTGTCCAGAGGGTGATGGAGAACCTTTGAAGGATGTTCATCAGTAGCTACTCATTTTAACCACTTCTGTCTTCAGGATTGACTCTAACTCCACCCCAAACTCTTGCAGCTAAAACCTCTCAGAACTTTCAGCCTCACTGCATGTTGAAAATTCCTAAAGCTTTTCTTCTGCAGCAGACTGTAATTATCTAGAAAAAGTAACTCCTAAAATCTAGGACTTTGCCATTCAGTTAGCATTCTCAGCTCCCTACCGGTTCGTCGCTAAAATATTCCTTGCCTCCCAACTCAAGGAATAGAGTCCTGATCCATGAAGAGCTAGAAGGAAAGACGATAGTCACTCAGCACCTGCAGCATGAACCCACATAACTAATCTGCCTCAACAATGTATTTTCCTCATAAACCATCCCCATTACCTTTAACTATTTCTCCTTTGAAGCTACAGCTTTTATGTAACTCGGAGCTATTAAATGGAATTATTATTTAGCAGGTATCACTGATACTGGGTTAAATTCAAAACTATTCCCTCTTTAAAAGTTTAAAATGACAAATATATTATGCCAGAATACCACCTTCAAAGTGTTCTCTAAATAGGTCATTTTAAACAAAAAACAAAAAACACTTAAATATAAAGTGTGTTCTCTACAAGTTTTTCCTTCTTCTGGACAAAGAGAAAATTCCTAATGAAAAAATGGAAATGCTGTTGTAGCAAGGCAGGCAATCCAAAACACACTCACACACACACACACTCACACACACCACACACACTCACACACACCCACATTTCTGCATTTGAAGACTGAATGGTAATAGAGAAAAAAATTTTTAAAAGGGGCAGTGGGATGTCTGAACAAATAATATCCCAAATATTTCAAGTATCATCCGGGAGGGAATTTCCACGAACATACGCTGCAATTTGCCACAGGCAAATGAGAGCCTCTAATTCAGAACATAAGCTGGGCTTCCACTTATAAAAGAGTCTACAGGCAATAGCATGCCCTGGCCACAATAACGATGCCTGGCCTGTGGCTGAAAACATTCCACAGGTCAACAGACGGCTCTCTTCTGGGGGTGAAGACGGGCAGGCGTCGGGCAGTGTCCTGACGACAGTGAAATACTGACCCGGGAGGGGAAAGCCAGTGGCACCGGCAGGGAGATGGCAGGTCTCTTGTAAACTACACCATTCTCTGGGCATCCCCTGCAGGAATTTCCCCCAAAATACGGTACAAAGCAATTGCTTTGTTACAGGGGCGTGTTGAAAAGTTCATAAAACAAGAACCATTGGTGCACATGAAATTCTATGACTTCTTTTTAATACACTGGGAGACGTAGCCCTTGATTGTTTGTCTCAGAAGCTCAATGTTTGCATTCAGAAGCTAAGTCTTGTTACTGTGCAACTAGATTTTAACTTGAGGTTTGTCCTTCTGGCATATTCCAGCCCAAATTCCTTATTTTCCCAATGCAGATCTTAACCAGTACCAGGGACAAAATTAACTGTTAGGAGAAAATGATCTTTTGCCTAGTCCTGTGAGCAGCCCTATCCCCCTGGACCGGTACTGCCACCCCCAATATATCAAAAACTGAACCCACTGTCCTCCCTCCAAAACACAATTCTCTTTTTAGTTTCCCAAACTGGTAACTAACTGGTAACCATCCACCTCCACTGTGCAATCCCGAAACCCAGGAGTCATCCTTGCCTCCCTCTCCCTTACTTCTCTGGCCAAAAACCAAGTCCTGTCACTTCGACAGTCCAAATCTCTCTCCAGTCTGTCTGTCTCCCTAGCATCTCTGCCACCTCCCAGGTCCAGTTTGTTGCCATCTCAGCCCTGAATTAAGCAACCTGCAGCTACAGTGGCTTTCCCATCGCAGCTCAGATGGAGTTTCTCTGGCTTCAAACCCTTCCAGTGGCTCTCCAATGCTTTAGAACAAAGTCCTCTGCCTGGCTTAGGAGGCTGTTGCCTTTATCTGAATCTTCACCTTCTGCCATGCCTCACCTCACACTCTCTGCTCTATCCAGGCCTAACACTCTGTGATGTCCCCAAGGCACTGTGCTCTCTCTTGGCATGTTTTCCATTTGTTTTGGTCTTGAATTCTGCCACTCTGATCCTGGAACTGAAATCTTTGCCCTGAACCTACGGTGCCCCTCGGCATTTTGTACCTACATGTGGACTTCTAGGTGTATAACACCTGGCTTCCCTCTCTGACTCTGACTGGCTCAGCCTCCAGATTACGATTCTGGAACCATGG
This sequence comes from Miniopterus natalensis, assembly GCF_054644295.1. NCBI lineage: Eukaryota > Metazoa > Chordata > Mammalia > Chiroptera > Miniopteridae > Miniopterus > Miniopterus natalensis. The sequence continues at coordinate 11,911,075 of NC_142095.1, read as the reverse complement.
CATCTGTCCAACCTATGGCCCTTTGGAAGGGGAAGAAGAGGGGTATTAGAGTTAAACAAATAACCTTCCCAAACGGCAGCACACTTCCTGTAGATGCTCTCTATAGAGACGACTTTACCCTTGACTTTGTAGATCGAGCCTTGAAACTAGAGGAGGAGGACAGCTACACTGCAATTGACTGATGGCATGAATTGGGGGGATTTTGAAAAGTATTCTCTCATTTATTTATGCCCCCTGCAGATGCCCTGCTGTTTTCCTTTAAGGCATTTTTAATCTGAAAAGTGCAAAATTCTTAAACACACAAGGTAGAACTGAAAAGACCACACTGGATACCACAGACAACGGGTCAGTCGTTAAGAAGGAAGTTAGAATCAGGATCTCACAAGCTGTTAAAAGCCATCCTTTTTCCAATCCCTTCACCTGCTGGTCTGATTGCTTTTAAATGAAGATGCAAGATGTGGAGGAGAAGAGGGTGCAGAAAATAGAATGTCATTTTTTTCTCTCTCCACTGCCTCCCAGATAATGGTGTGGGAGCACCCTCAGGTATAGATAACCGGTGTAAATTAAAAGCTTAACTGGAAGCCTGTAAAAGGCCATCTTCACTCCCTCTTGTCTACTCCCATTCTCACACAATGCACGATACAACTCGAGAGAAGGCCAAAAAAATTATCTCTAGAAAACTCAATTGCTATAACCAATTATTCAGGGAAACGTCCTTTGTTAAGTCTCAAGCCTTTGATTAGCCAGTTTAATTTAAAGAGATTCTTCCTCCCTCCACTTAACACTGAGTTGTATCAAGTGCTATCTCTGCTTATCATGCTGATGTGGAGCATTCACAGGCCAAAGGGAGTCTTGGATGTGTTATGGCATCGCTATTAAAGTAGACCTGCTTTAGAAAAGAGATTGGGAGGCAATCAGAATGGTTGTACCACGGTTAGTCTAAGTCTAACCACCTAGAAGCCCCCTCTCCCAGAATCGCCTTGACATCAGTGACATTGTCCCTTCTAGCTGGGACAGAGAGTAATCAGAGAATACATATTTCCCTCCTTCCCTGTCTTCTGAAAGTGATCAGCTACAGAAAAGTAGGGTGTGCAGCTTAGATGGGAAAAAATGACCTTGAAATGCCAAGACAGGCTTAGACATTTTTTTAAATGATCTTAGAGGCAGTACTTCTACCCCAATACTGTCCATGGTGTAATTAGCTTCAGCAGAAATCCAAGCCACAAAACCCATAATACAAAGCCAAATGTTCTGAAAGATTTACCCAGTGATTTTAGAACTCTCTAAAAAAAAATAAATAAATACAGAAGTTTATAAAAATCAGGACACAACATTAGCTCCTTACTCAGAGGACAAAATGCAAGAGAAAATACCTAAATTATCCTGTCGCTTGATTTGGCTGCTCTGTCCAAATCTCTGTCCATACCCAAGCTCAGAGCCCTGCTGAGGAGACAGGGAGCCATGAGACCCTCCCCACATCCTGCTGACAGACACTTGATTAAAGGTAAGCACTCAGAGTCTCTTTCACGGAAGGTTGAACTCACACGCCAACCGACACTCTAGTTGTTTAGCCACAAGTGCAGGACTCAGGGGGTCATGTAAACAGACTACAGTGCTGACTTCATTTTGGAATGGCTGCAGGAATATTGCTTGTGGTGGGGAGGAAGGGAGAGAGATGGAGAAAGATAGAGAGAGCACAGCATCTCAAAGCTTTCTTGCAACAACTATATGTAAGTATTGTGATACAGAGAGCCTTCTTCAAATACTTACCACACACTCAAACCAAAGCTGGCCATGTCCCCTGCTGGAGCACTCAACTTGTACTTCCTGGGCCATAGAAAGCGAGCTACTAAAACAGTAACAGGATGTTACATAGGCCTTTTCTTTGGGTTGCCAGACAAAATACAGGCTGCCCAGCTAAACTGAATTTCAGATAAACAATGACTATTGCTCAGAACATAATTATACTGAAAAAATAATAATAATTTGCTAAATTTGGCAACCTTAGCTTCTCCTCTTGTCTCAAAGATTCCATTGAAGGTCTGAAGCTGAAACCACTGGGTTACAAACACCCCAATACCCCTAAAAAGAGCTGTGATGTGTACCCTTGCCTTTGGTGTGATTCCGCCTCGGCCTTTGCGCTGGAGGTTCCTTATTTCTCCATCTTTTCTGTATGCTCCTGCCCACATCATCTAAGACTTCACTTTCACATCTGTCCTCACCTATAATCTGCAGACTCCATGAAGGTGGGGGCAGGTCCTATTAAACCGTTTCCTCAGAACACTGAGCGCACATAGAAGCTGTTCAATAAATGTTCACTGGGGTAAAATTCCAGACTCCTCTTCCTGGCCTTTGAGAGCTTTCATAGTCAAGTCTCAGCTCATTATTCTTTATTTCCTCTCAGGAGCCTCTACGTTTATTAAGCTTTTGTTCTTGCTGTTTCCCAAACGTGCTCTACTCCCCTGCTCTACTCTCCCTCTTCATGCTGATGTGGGGCCCATCCTGCAAGGCCTACCTCTGCTCCCAGAAATTTCACACAGACTTCACCTAAGATCCAATTCAAGTATCCCATTCCTCAAGCAGACGCCTTCGATTATTTCACCTGATGCCATGGCTGTTCCACAAAACTTCCATTGTAGAAGTTAAAGCTTCACACAAAGCTTTACCTTCGATGTTTGCTAATTGTTTGGTCTCTTTGTTAAGTTGCCCTAGTTCTGAGGTCCTAAAACTCCAGGATTGTATCATAAATGTCTCTTTCCTGACCTTCCCCCAGCACAATGCTTGCCCAGTGGATGTACCCCACAGAAAGGCATTGGATGTTATTTCCATCATTTCTAGGGCCTTCTATCAAATCACTAGAGTGTAATTAATGGCTTAAAATTTTCAAGAAAAACTAAGGAACATGGAGCTTGAATCTTGGTTCATCCACAGATTTTCATCATTCAAATACATTTTTAAAATTACACCTCATTTTGATGTTTATTTCTCTGACCACTAGACATGAGCATCTTCATTTTAATCAGACATTTATATTTCTTTTTCTTTCACTGACCAGTTCATACATAGTACCTTTAGCTGTATATTCTGATCTGGGTTTAGTTTGAAATCTATGTTTAATATAGTTTTGGGAGTGAACAGCCTAGGGGTGATCACTGAAGTAATGGTTATGGGTAAAAAAGACCAGGGAGTGTGCTAAGTATGACAACTCAACTGGGCTTGTCAAAAAAAAAAATTGATTCCTAGAGTAAATTTTTCAGAATTACCCATTTAGCAATGGCCAAGTGAACCAGAAATGAGCCATTTAAACCTAATCTTAAGCCCTGTGCTCACATTTGATGTTATAGGATTTTGCTGGGATAAACTAAATCATGTTTCCAAGAATCAAACATAATGGTAAGTGGGAAATTTCCAGGAGGCAGTATCAATAAAGCTGTGGCTGCCACTCCAATTTGACACTGTGAAATAGAGACATATCTGGCACGGCATAGTGGCTGCACCGGGTTCTGGATAGAGCTGATAGCGGTCCAAAATAATGAAATCGTAGCATCTGCTCTGTCTGGGAATAAATCGTCTAGTGCAATTTCTCGGCTACCGGGCCAAAGTCAGCACTACCCACTGCAGATTGGAGAGTCAGAAATGTTGACATACAGTTCACCATTAATCAAAACAAGGCATGTTGTTATAAGTTAAACAGCCATCATATTAGCTGCACAAGGAGATAATTTTTAGAGATGCCAAAGAGTCAGAATATACCATCAGCCACTTTACTATGACAGAATATATACAGGCCCATGTGCTCAAGAAACATAGCTAGACACGGAGAATGCGGTAACCAAAACCTGCTGAACGCACAGGGCTCTGCAAGAGGGAGTGATGATGTTTTATCTGCCCCTGGTTCGGGAATCATGAAAGCTGTGTTAGTTCCTCCATATATCAAAAGAGAAGATCGTAGGATGTTAATAAAACTCCACCTCTATGAGATCTCATTCCAGCTCTGACATCCTGGAACCAGAATCAGCAGGGAGGCAAGGAGGCTCCCCGATGATGCTTTCTTCACTCTCAAACAATGATGGTCAAAAGAATAATGGTTATCATGACAACAACAACAACAGTTAACAATAAGCAGCTGTTTTCTCTTTGCCAGGGACTGTGTTTAATACTTAACACAACCGCATAAGGTAGGGGAGATCATTTAGGAAGTTACTCGTGGCTGGGCATAATCTTCCTGGAGGTCTTTCTTATCTCCAAGACTTCCTCAGGATGCAGTTAGAGGCAGCTTCCTTGCCACTTTTCAGAGTGGCACTCAACTCGGGCCTCATATGCAATACACAGCGTGAGTCTAATCTTTGGTTCCATTGCTTTTTCATTATTTCTTATTTTCTGGTCTTGGTTAGGTAGGTATGACTGTGTAGCCATATAAGAGACCAGGTTAAGTCTATGAGTGAACTCTCCTAAATGCTGAACACTTCCCAACTCAGCAACCTTGGAAGATTTGAGAGGGAAAGGCTGTGGCAAAATAAACTGGCTGGTTCCTTTAGGTGCCTCGAAAGAAAATCTGGCTCATACCTGAGAACCACACTAAGATCTTGGAAGGCCCCTGAAGGATCCTTATTTGTGTGGTTGGGCTACTCTCAAATAGCTCTTTGTAGGATTAACTTCTATTCTGAGTGACAAATGGGAAAAGAAATCCTTGAACTTTTACTCCAAACAGTTGCCAAGTTTTGTTTTACCATAGCGACTAGGAAAACTACAGTTATGTTGTCCTGACCTCAGAAGTCATCACTCTGTTTTGGAAAGTAAATAAACTAAAACGAAACTGTTTTCTTCACTGAAGAGATGCTCAGTGTTCTGTTGTAGGACATGACCAACCCATGCTATACGGTAAATGCTTTCTTCCCACCTTCTTGTCTGTTTATTCTGCCAACGCTGAGTCTGGGCTATTGGGACTATGAGTGCAAAGTCAGAAGTTCGGCTGTTAATTGACTGGCAGATTGCACTCCCTCTCCTTCCCCATTTGTGACCTGGCTTTGTAGTCTAATCATGCAATGGGCTAAAGGGATAATGATAATAAAATATGCCGTGAAAAAGATGTGTAACAGAGTAAAGCCAATTGGAGAGACTTCGCAGAAAGTGGACATGAGAAAAGGACCTCATACATTCAGGAAGCTTTAACGAACCCCTGTGCCAGATCTTACGGATGTCCAATTGCTCCAGCACCTTTTGTAGAAAAAGGTTATCTTTTCCCCATTGCATTGCTTTTGCAACTTTGTCAAAAATCAGTACTGCATATTTGTATGGGTCAATAACTATTCCATTGATCTATGTGTCAGTCCCTTCACCAACACCACAATGTCTTGATTACTAGAGCTATATAGTAAGCCTCATTATCAGGCAAAGTAATTACTGCCACTTGATTCTTTTATTTCAACATATCTTAGCTACTCTTTTTTTCTTCTTTATTTTATTTTATTTTTTCCATCACCATTTATCCCCCATGCCTCCTCCACCCACCCTCCTCCCCCATTACTCACCGCCCTGTTGCCCATGTCCATGAGTTCCTTCTCTCTTTCTTTTCTTTTTTTTCACCTTTGCTATTCTGAGTCCTATGACTTTCCACGTAAATTTTTGAATAAGCTTATCAATGTCTATTAAAAACCATGCTGGGATGTTGATGAGATTTGCGTTAAACCTATAGATCAGTTTAGGGAGAGTTGACATCTTTGCTATGTTGAGTCTTGAAATGCATGAGCACCATCTTGATTTTAATTGTCCCCGACAGGTTGCTTAGCCTTGGCTCCTGGATTAAAATGCTCCCAGGGTCCACATCTGCTGAACTATACCTGAGTTTATCACAGCCTTTGGACCCAGAGCTGCCTTCACAGGCTAGGTCTTTGATGCAATCTCCTATAATTGCAGCTTTAACTATCACCTATAGTTTTATGGAAAAAGCCAGAACTTGTATGTGAATCCAACCACCATCAGGTGTTAGCTGAGTCACATCAAGCCTCAATTTTCTCATCTGTGGGATAGCAATGCCTTCCTTGGAGAATTCCTATAGCTAGGACTTAAGTGGAGGCTATTTTTTTTTCTCTAACATATGCTCCTACCACTCACCTAAGTTGGTATGAAGTTAGATTTTAGTATTTAAAATGGCAAGTTACAGTCATCCTTATGAAAACTATATCACCTATTTTAATTCATTGCTTGATTTGTTATAAGCATTCTGGCCCCTAATATCATCTACATTTTTATCCCAGTCATTGAAAATAACTACAAATAAGGCAAAGAGACATGGACAGAATTTGACATGCTACTAGAGAAATCCGTACTCATTTAGGTCCTTTTGTTGCAGTTAACAGAAACACATTCTGGGAAATTAGACAAAGGATAGGAAGTCAAAAGAAGTCAAAGACCCATGCCCGAGAGCAACAGAACCAGGCAGTGCCAAAATCAGAAACACGACAGTCTTGCCAAGGACCCTGGCTCTGAAATGAATGAGCTGTAACCATCATCTGTTTGTCTATGTCACTCTATTCAAGAGTTGAAAAGCTAGGAGATGGGTCCCCTTGGCTGAGCTCAGGTCTTGTGATTGGCTCTTGGCTGTAGTTGGCAGTAAGAGAAAGAATCTAGCTGACAAGACCCTTTAGCATCTGTTATAGAAGGATGCCACCTGCATTTCCTATCCACCCAAACTGCCCACAGTGGAGGAGGGTCAATGTCCCTAAATAGACTTACAGTGCTATTCAGGGAACTTGAGTATTTGGATACTGCAAAGTGCCAAAAGTCTACTCTGACTTTTTGCCATGTAATAGTGATTCACTAATTAGCACTCTCTGGCAATGGCCATTCAGCCAGAAAGAGATCCACACAATTGTCCAAAAATATAGATCTACCTGCTCCACCAAGGATGTCTTAACAAATTGATAAACAGTCTTGCCGAGATGCAGGTAAGTGAAACCTAAGGTATTCTGAGAATCTACTGAAATTTCCTGGAATCACAACTTTCACATTGGCATTGAAACTACTACCCTGGTTGTATAGTGATCTCAAGTCCCTTACTTAACCTCAGTACTCAAGTTTTCTCATTGACAGAAGGGTTATGGATAATGGTTCTGATCTCATGCTTTGGTGGGGGGTTTTCAATTATAAAGTATTCTATACCTTATTTGTTAATTTTGTGCTAGTTATAACCCCAACTGCCTCCTTATAAGCATAGAGAATGGTAGGTGGAAGTCCCTCAATTCTGTAGCTTTTTTTTTAAAAAAAAAAAAAAAAAAGGATTGGGGATGCAAACTAAAGAAAAGAAATATGAAGGGAGGGTTGAGTTGCTCTGCAAAAGAGAAGAGAAATAGAAGGCCTCCTGTCATCTGGGGAAATCTGTGAGGGAGAGGTGAGGGGCAGGACTGGGAAAGAGGGAGAAAGGACCAGGTGATGGCAAAGACATTGTGTGTACAATGAGAACCCTTACAATGGCCCCTTGGGAAGACCTCCCCAAACAGCCAGTTTCATATTAGAGTGGAAGTGTTACAGGACAAGGGCTGATTCAAGGAGTATGAGCCAAGTGGCAGAGAAAGCCAGAAGGACACAAGTGCCGGTTCTACTTGCATCCTCGCCCTAGGAAGTAGCAGACATCTAGGACTTAAAACTCCTTGGACCATGGAATTTGGGGGCTAAAGGCAAACTTATCTCAAGGGGTAGGTAAGCCTCCAGCTGACTTCTGGATTATACATATTTGTGTTCATATCTGAAAAACAATAGAATACTGAAATCTCTAGTGACTTTTTTCAAGCAGAAAAAGAAAAAAGAGCCTCTTGGTTCCATTATTCTAACTTGGATCTTCTACTCATCCTCTAAGAGCAAAAGTGACTGTTCATATGTTTTCCTGCATTAAATCACTCTGGAAGACTTTTTGTTTTCCATTATTGTTGTTTCCTGCTGTGGATTTTAACACAGAAGGTTCTCCTTTTGAACCAAAAGTATCGACAACCAGCACCCTGCAACTGCAACATGCTAGAGTCTAGATTCCTTTGTGAGCTCTTTTGCTGTGTGTTTTGTAGGGCACACAATTAATTACAAATGTCAATAGTGTGTTTCTGCTGTGAAGGAAAACCTGGGGTGAGACTGGCTGCCACCCACCAGTCCCCAGAATGTGTCCAATCAGAGCCTCTGCAGAACAGGGAGCTCCAGGATGATCCATTCTGTATCAGGTGATCTCGCCATTCCAGCCACAGGCAGGCTGCAAATCTAAGACAAGAACAGCCAAACCCTAACCTGGCTGTGACCTCTAGAGTGACCACACAAAAAAGACAAGTTAGCCCAGTACTATCCTCTTTCTTGAGGTTTTGAAGCAGGAAATGGGTAAGGTAATAATGGAAGTGTATACCAAGGAAGGTATGAGGTAGTGTTAGAGGCCATGAGGAGTCCTGAGCAAGCAAAAATTAGGAGAACAGAGGTCAACAGCAAAAGGAAAATGAAGCAGATATAAGAAAGCCGAGTGCATGAGATTACCCCACCTGTTCCAGCCCCAGCTCTGAGCAAACACAAACCATTCCCTTTGCTCACCTTCTCACATTCTCTCTTCTCCCTCTTCCTATCTCCCCCTTCTCTGCCTAAACCTATCCAGGCACAAGAGTTGGTTTTGCCATCAGAGCTGATAGAAATGCACCTTGCCAATTCCTTTCCTTTTCCCAATCCAGAACAAGATTTTCAGAAGACCTGTTGACCATCTTGTCACATGTAGACGTAATGGCACCAAGGCCTTCCTCTGTTGCTCTCCCATCATGGATGTTTCTATCTCTCTCCCCCTCTCCCTCTCTCTCTCTGAAATCAATAAAGACATATAAAAAATGCCCAGATAGAAATAATATCTAAGAACTTAAGGCTTCCCACCACAGCGCTCTTCTCTCTTATGGAATCTAATTGGAGCTCTAGAAAAAGAGAGGCTGGCTCTTGCGAACCTCCCAGCATGCTGACTCTAACACACCTCGAGCTAAATCAGAAACAAGGGCAGCTTGGGGTGGGAGGAGTGGCAGCGTTATCTTTGCTCCCTCTCAGCTTGGCGATCCGACTGATGAGTGTGTGAGGGAGGGAAAGAGAAATGTAAAATGCACATGGAAGCAGTATCACTGCAGGCCACAATAGATAGGTTTGCAGGGGAAAATATAGTTAAATGTATTTTCAGGATGTGGCTCAACCAGAGTAATTTATAGCTGTAACTGTCACCCCTAATACCATAAAACCGTACACGGAAGCTACTTTTAGGATTTGAGGATCAAGCAGCAAGATTCAAAACATAGATAATAGAGTAACAACTGCTGCTTAACAGGGAGATAAAAATAATTTGCTACATTTCGCTGGATTCTCTCCCATACCTCTAACACAGCAATCCTGCGCAGTTAATTTAGTCAAGGGTGTGCAGTTGCCACAGATGAGGGAAATGCTACCAGTGACGGAAGAAACAGTACACGGGAGGGCCTTAGCCAGCAACTAAGCAAGGGCAGAATTTTAGAAGCCAAAGAAGATGGCCTAGGAAATAAACTGAGTTAGAGGAAATGAATTCCTAGTGAAAGCAGGCTCCTTACCTTAGATCAGTAAAGACTCAAAAAATTAAATATGGATTCCTTTATATCTGTACCACTTCAATTAAGAAGCTAGATAAATTCCTGGACTTAACCTTTCTAGCTTTAGAATTAGCCATGAACAACACAGACCAAAAGGCACACACAAACACACTCCCTCCCTCCACCCATCTCTTGAACGAAAGATCTCCCTCCAGCAACGTTTAAAGAGCTTGCGAGTTGCCCTGGCCGGGTGGCTCCACACACCAAAAGGTTGTGTGTGTGATTCCCAGTGAAGGAACACACCTAGGTTGTGGGTTCGATCTCCGGTCGGAGCACTTATGGGAGGCATGCATCAATGTTTCTCTTACTCTGTTTCTTTCTCTCTCTCCCTCGCACCCTTCTTCTCTCTCTAAAACTAATAAAAACATATCCTTGGGCAAGGATTTAAAATAATAATAATAATAAAGCAGGCGTGCCTTTTTAGAAAAAGTTTGAGAGCTATAAAGTGACAAGAAGGAAATTTTAAAGCTGGCAGAATGTAAGCTGGCTAAAGATGGTATTTCTGAGTATCTCTCCTTGTCAACAGAAAAGAGGCCCCGGGGTGTAGGAGACACATGGCTGGGTGCTCAGAGGCTTGCATGTGCGGGACTCTAATGAAGAAGTAAGGGGAACTGGCCTGCCCAGTCACATTCTCACACCAGCACCCCTTCCTTAGATTTTCTCCTTGCTTCCCAACTCACAAAGGCGCACAACAGCCAGGGGCAAACAGGATGAGAGTGTGGAAAGTAGATGATAAAAAACCTTGATCTTAAGAGTTGCTGAGAGCTTTTGATCCAAAGTAGAGCAATTACTGTTTGAAGCTCCAGCCAAAAAAGAAAAAAAAAAATTAACAATAATAATTTAAAATATTCCCCCACTTTCTTCCTGAAATCTTTTTCCCTAATATGGTGAACTGTAATGCACTAAATGAATGTTTTCATCGACGTGTCCAAATATGTTATTCAGAGCAGGATTTTATGTGCAATTTTCTGGAAGAAAACAGAAGTCCCAAAATTGGATGCATAAACTGCTTTAAGGTTTTAAGATTTGGCAAGTATATTTTGCCTCCATTGTACCCCAAGCCAGAAATGGGGGGGGGGGGCATCAGTTTACCAGGCACCGCAAATGATTTGCTTAGCATAGGTTCCCAAAATACAGCAAGCAGGAGAGGCAGTGTCCCCAACACAAAGTGACCCAGACGCCTGATCTTCAAGCTGGAAAGTTGCCCAGCAGAGAAAATAGGATGCTGTTGAATTTGTAGGCACCTCAGTCAGAAATGGGGGTGGAGGACTGTTGCAAAAAGAGAACAGGATGAAGAGGGACTGGGAAAGCAGCGATGGAAGGACAGGTGAATTCTGGAAGTGGAAAACTAGTTTTACAAGCATAGAAGAACGAGTTTAAAAATATTACTGGGGAATTCATGCATAAGACGTGGTCTTAGCAAGTGGAGGAGTGAAGGGGGAACATCCGTCACAAATATACTCTGTGACCAAGACCTCCTGACCCTTAAGACCACAGATAGTTCAACAGATAATATCTAATCAAGAAGGACGGTCATCTCCAAGTGACAAACCACTTCATTGGTTTGTCCCAGGCCCAGGTTACTAATAAAAGCAAAAATGGAAGTGCTCATACACATGTACTCACACACACTCTCACACACACACACACGCACACCCCGAGGCAGAGCACCCCAAGGGCTGCACGTAGGAGGCAACTGGAAAACGCGTTCGCAAGGACTTTAATTGCTTTGCATTTGTTTTTCATTCCCTCCCCCACTTCTTCTGATGGTGATTATGATTGTATTTTGAAATCACTATTCACCCCTGCAGCACTGTAATTACATACATATGGCACTACCAATGAAGGGTAGTGCCAGAAATAGCAGAGCAGAGAGGGGTGCAATTTGTCTTTGTGGATGTAAGTGTGTGTATATGTTTACAAATACCTCCCATTTTCATGGTATTTAGAAATCATTTGCTAGTCTAAGCAAGGGTGGGGGGCTTAAGAAATAGAACAAGAACCTCAGTCTCATTTTCAGCCGAAGAAAAGGCAGGTTTTTCTAGTCATGATAAATGGAAATAATGAAGTACGGGCTAGGCTTAAACTGAGCTAGGGTGCCTGGACCAGCCTGCAGTTGAGTGGACACTAACGGCTCTGCTTGTGGATAGGTATCAGTCTCGGGTAGTACAGATTGTCAACAGCAAACTTCAGCACCTCTGGAACCTCAGGGAATGTCTCTTAAATCCCACTCAGAACAGGAGGACTACCTCACTCCCCTACTCTCACTCATTCTTGCCTCCGGGACACGACCCAGAATCTTCAACCAATAGCAGTGGGAGCTGGGAGATAAATAACCCAGCTTCTTCTACTCGCGGAGGGAAAAAGAAAAATTCAGATGTGTGTTTCACAAGTGTCACACAGAGCAGGTGATATTTCTCAAGATGTGTTAACAGATTATTTGAAACTCTACTCTGGGTCACTGTGGTTGCTTTGCCCTGAGTCAGAGAGGCAGAAGCGAACACAGAGAGGCTTCAGAACCAAACAAATCACTCAAGCTGTGTGACCTTGATCAAGTCGTTTTACATCTCTGGGCCTCTTGTATGAAATGGAAGTGAGGCCTTTCCAGCAGCATCACTGTGAGAATCGAGCGAGAAGCTGAAATGCAATCATTAGCACAGCGTCAGTATGCCGTGGGTGCTCCTTAAAGGTCTCCTTCCTGTCTCTTTTATCAGCATGACTTCCACATGCACTAACACCAGAGGTTCTTCATTATCTCCTCACACATGATCCTTTCCTTCCCGGGATCCCACTCCCAGGAGCACCTGCCTCCATTCTCCAAGTCTCACCATCCCATGCTAAAACCCCAAACTTATTCTTACTTTAAAAAAAATGCTTCCTACCATCTGAAGGAAAATTACTGACATAATCGGGACAAGTGGCTGTGAGTTCACAAGTAGATAAAAACAGATTTAAAATTTACCTAGGAGTAGAAGTGTCGACACTTTAGCATGAATGAGTTCTAGTTATGGGCCAATGATGACGGCAATTTCTCTTTCCATTTGATTTAGATATAGCTGGTGAGAAACTGGAATGTATTAGTCACCTGAGAGAGCTAAAGGAAAGCAATAGCGCTGTGGCTTCCAGTGGTGCTCACCCAGTGGGTGGCTGGTGGTATTTTAAAACAATTTAGCAAACACACACAGATAGGAAGTTTGCATTAAATTGTTTCACATCCTCATGGCTGTGTGCTCTCCTGGGCTTTGGCAGGCACTGTGAAGGCAGAGAGTTTATCTCTCTGATGCAGAAGTTAGATTTGTGAAAACAATGCCCACTGATAAACACAGCAGCTCATAACAACAGCAACAGTAATAACTACCACTTCTTAAGGGCCTCACATTAATTTAGATGAATAAACGCAATGTCATATATACATACAATGGAGTATTTTTCAGTCTTAAAAATAAGGAAATCTTGTCACATGCTGCAACACGAATGAACCTTGAGGACAGTGTGCTAAGGAAAATAAGCCAGTCACAACAAGACAAATATTGCATGATTCCATTTATATGAAGTATCTAAAGTTGTCCAATTGACAGAAATAGAAAGAAGAATGGTGGTTCCCAGGGGCTGGAAGAAGGGAAAAAGAAGAGGCTGGCCAATGGGTTCAGAGTTTCAGTTCTGCAGGATGAACAAGGTCTAGAGATATACTGCACAAGACTGTTCGTATAGTTAACACCGCTGAACTGTATGCATAAAAAAATGGTTACGACGGCAAATTTTATATGTCTTTTATCACATGTAAATACTTCTTAAATTTTTTTTTTTAATTTAAAAACATGATATTGTCCAAAACCTCAACAGTTTTCTATGTCCCTCAGTCTCTTTCACAGCCCAGAGAGCAAAGAACTCAGGGCGTTTCAGTCTCTCTTCCGTAAAAACAAACAAAAGCATTTCCCCACCTGCCTCCTAAGGAGGGTAGTTTCCAATTTCGGAAAGTCCAGACACTTGCTAAATATAAATCTGAACACGCTGAGAGGGACAGACAGACATGGCTCTGATCAAGAGGGAAGGGGTTCTGAAGGTGTGGGGAAAGGGGACATCGCAGACTGAGGAGACGAGGGACGGGGTGGGGACACCAGCCAGGTCACCTGCGGGGCCTAAGACGCTTGAAGGGAGTGTGGGTTGGGGGGTGACTCACTCGCTGGGCAGAGAGAACGCTGCCTGGAGTGAGCGATGAAGGCCCTCTTCTGCCCCCCCCACGCTGTCATCAGTAAAATTCAGTTGCTCCCTCACCTGTCCGTGTGACGGGACCTTTCTGCGGACACTGAAGAATTGCTCCATTCACCGCAGGGGAGGGGCTGAGGGAGGTCCCCACGCTGCTTGTTCCCTGCCTGCTGCCACCTCTGCCCAGCCCGGCCCCTGCTCAGATCCATCCTCCGCCCTCCTCTGCTCAGCTCTGTGTCCCAGATCACAGAAGGCTCCTTGCCCTCTGAGCCCGTTCCTGCCACAAGCGCAACCATTGGAAATGCTTCAAGCATGGAACCCCCTACCCAGAAAGGGCCCAAAATTACACTGCCTGTTTCAGGGTGTCCTATGCTGGGAACACAGGGGAAAGGGCAATAACGCCCACCCCGCTGCATCGGCCTTCCAGTGTCCCCAACCTTGGCAGGACCTTGGAGAGTAGCTCCCAGTGGGGCCACGTGCTGGCAGTGGGTGCCCTCTTTGGCCCACCGTGGGAAGGCAGCCCCTGGAAGGGCTACAGGGACAGAGCAGAGAGGAATCAGCAATGAGTTACAGGAAGGCAGTTAAGCAATTTGTGGCAAAGAAAGTTCAGTACTTTCCATCACAACCAAACCCTCAAAAACTGTTATTTAAACTTCTGAGCTTTGGGGCTGGGCTTGGAATTGGTTGTTCTCAGGGATGAGTTCTTGGCAATGTCTCGGGAAAACTTGATTTTAAAAAATTATGAAAAGCTCTTCCAAGGGTCCTGGAAGAGTTGCAAGGATCTCTGAGCATGGCAAAAACAATAACCAACTCCTCCTTCCCTGCTCCCAACCCATCACTCAGACCCAGAGGCCTCCACTCTCTCAAGTCCCATCGAAGATGGAAGAGGTCCTAAGAAGGAAAGAACTTTGGAGGGGCTGTAGGTAGAAGAAAGGGTAACTTCAGAACATGTACGGAAAGAGATTGTGTGACATGCAAGAAAACCTGAGAAGGTAACCAGAGTATGGGAGGAAATCCAAATTGGTGACCAGAAAGTAGATCAGCTCTGGAAATGGCCAGGAGCAACACACAGTTGTTAAAATAGTCCCCATATGGCACATTTGCTCTGCTTCTGGGAGCCACTTCCTGAGCCATGTGAGGCAGATAGGTTGAAAAGAGAGGCTGGGGGGGAGGGAGCTGTGTGCTTTGGAATTAAAACAACATCTGCAGTATTACTAACTGGTCCAAGACGTGAAGAAGCCATCAATCATCCTTCTTTGGGGAATAACTGATAGCCAAAGAGGTCCAGACAGGCTGCTTCACTCTCCCTGAGGTCTGGCCCTGAGTTCAGCACAATCAGCTAAGTGCTTCTGCACTGGAGAAGGCTGGGGACATACAAGGCGCTTAAGAAGAGAGAAGCTTCAGGAACTCTGCTCTGCAACCGTCCCTGGAGAAGGACCAGCACCACCCGCTGACACTGCTTGTGAGCAGCAACTGTGACTGTGGTGGGAACGGGCTCTGCCATTGGCACTGGCCGTCTGGGGGAGGCTATAAACCCTCTCCAAGTAATGTTTCTAATGGCATATAAAATAAATACATAGAACTTCAGAAGAAGCCAATTATATTGAAATACAGTTACCAAAATATTTTAAAAACAACAACAAACTGGTGATGTAGTAAATAGTTATGCATCTTCACTAAACATTAAATAATAACGTCTAGAGGTGGGTGTAATAACTTAAAGTTTTGGAAGTAATGAATTTTTCAAGATATTTACCACAATAGCAACATGAAATGAAAATATCTGTAATATCTAGTGGAACTGTTAATTTTGCTGTGGTTTTCTGACCTACATTTATCACTGAAGGGAATGCTAGTTTCATTTAGATGTTAGGGAAAATAAATAAGTAATATTTTTTCCATCCAAATGTATAGATCCCTGAATTTTCTCCACGTGCCTTAGGTTAAGAACTTCTGCAGTAAATGGGAATTTAAAATGACAATGACCCTCCCCAGTCCCTGTGAGTGCTATAAGAAAACATGCATTCACTTTTTAATTTAACTGTACCAGGCATAACTCCCTTAGGGGGCCTGAAATCTGGAAAGCACCTTATAGAGACAATAACTCCTGTCATCTCCAAATCTATCCAAACCAATAGCTGTTCACCACCCCTTCCCTGCTGCCCCACAGAAACAGACTGTACCACTCCCCCATCTTCTTTTCCTGAGATCTCCTTTTTATCAGTGTCCCCATTTGGGGGTTTGGAATAGATGGTTACAGAGTCCATGGAGCTCATCAAGTAGGCTGTGGACAATCTGTGACTTAGGGATGGCTTTTCTCAGCAATATGATCAGATCTGTATTTCAGGACAGTCCCTCTGGCTTCAGGACTGAGGATACCCCTCCAGTCCGCCAGCTGTTCTCCATCACCATGGCCATCCCCTTGTCTACATCACCACATGCTCTTGCCTGGATGGTTGCTTTGTTCTTACCTGGTTTCCTCACATCCACTCTTGCTCCCCTACTGTGATTTTCAACACAGAAGCCAGAGTGATTTTCTTACATAAGTTATCCAGTCTTATCCCTTCTCTGGTTTAATGGTTTTCCATTATCACTTAAAACAAGTTTCAATCTCCTCGCCATACTGCAAGGGTCGGCAACCTATGGCCTGCTGGCCAAATATGGCCTGCACCTGCTTTTGTGTGGCCTGTTGGTTAAATAATTTATGGAAACTTGTTTTTGCTCTTGTTATATAAATACTTTCATATAAGTACCTCAAATTTGCCTCTTGGGCCACAAAGCCTAAAATATTTACTATCTGGCCCTTTATAGAAAAACTTTGCTAACCTCTGGCATCCAGGAAGCCAAAAACCAGCCTAGGCCACTGAAATGGGGGGAGGGAGGCATCAACTCAGAGAATTACTCGTTCACAAGTTGTAAGAGCTGAGGAGACAAACGGGCACAGTGAGGCAATGCCGAGGCTAACAGCAGGAAGCTGCCACCACCCTGCAGGTGGAGAAACAAGGATGGAAGTGGTGTAGCTATTGGAAGCCAGGGAGCTGGGGGCATCCAACAGAGCTGAAGGGGATGCAGCTAGAAAGGGATGCTGCCCAAGGCAGGGCAGAGGGTGAGGGAGAAACCCGGATTCTCACTTCCTCTCACCCCCAATTTCATGCCCATACCTGCTATTGGCTGAAGCCACCTGGAAGGTTGCTGGCAAGGGGGCCTGCGACAGAGAGCAGAGCAACAGAAGCGGAAGGGCAGGCAACAGATAATAGAATGAACCGGCAAATAGCCAGCTCCCCTGTGAAGTGATGGTAACACTTACCTCACTAATTAGCTCTAAGAGTTCAAGATAACTTAAGTAAGGTTTCCATATCATACCTGGAAAGGGTAGCTAATATTATTACCATCATTATTGCTATTATACCTGGGTTTTCTGTATTGGGTTTTCCAAACTGAGTATAAAGGCTAAGGAGGAAGATAGGACTGTAGTTGACCTGACCTTACACAGAAGAGAGAAATGGGATGAAATTAGACCACAACTATGGCTCCCAAGCAATACCATGGAGATGGGCCCAAGAACTTAAGTCAAACCCCCTTCTCCCAGGCAATGAAATCATTTCACGCCTCCCACTGTAGGCCAGAGGGACAGTGAAAATAGGAGTTTGTTGTTACAGAATGTACTCAGAGATGCTTTGTGCTAACAAGGATTTTTTTCCCTAGAAGTATGTATGCTGATAGTGGAAATTCATTCCTGTCCATTTACACATACTTCTCCTTTCCCTAGAAATGTCTGTTGTGCCTACCTTTAAAACCACGAGCATAACAGCTTAGTTTAACAAGCTTCCTCTGTTAAATGCCAGCCAATGAAATCAATGATGGGTGTAATGAGATAGAGAATGCAGCCAGTAGGGGAAGTTTTTGCCACCTTAAATGTCATAAGCAGGGATGCAAAGGTACACATATATGCATCACCAACTCAGGAGGGCCATCCACCCAAGCAGAACCTCCAAAAACTGGCTATTGGGAAATTGACCACCCCTGGCCACCTGTGCTTCAACTCCTGGACAGATGAGCACTGAAATTCCAAGCCTAAGGCTTCAGAGTTCCAATTCTAGGTTTATGGGAAAATACTATGTTTCTTCTACTTAGAAACCTCTGGAGGGCTATGTCACTCACATTCCTTCTCTCCACTTATTTGTCAGGGTTCAGGCCAGGTATGGGTGATGGCAATGAATCAATGCATGATTTGGTCTTGCAGTCAGTCTACCTTGGATTCTGCTCCTGCTAGACCCACTTCTGGGTTAAACTTTTAAGTATTGCAATCACAGCTATTTAAATAAAATCAAAGGTTTTAAGTGGGAGTAGAATTCATTCTTTCAACCCAGTTCTCATATTGGTTCCCAGAACAGCCCTTTATTGGAATTTCCAAGAGCAGGTTGGGTTTGGGATGGGCTGCTGGGGAGCTGATGGTAGACAAAAGAATGATTTTTCTCCTAGACTTTCGCAAACTTCAATTATTCTCATGAAGTCTTAAAAATTGTCGTTATATCCAAAAGCCACCTCTACACTTATTTTCTTACATGCTTTTAATTAACTCATTTTTATTTAAATTGATTTTAAAGGAAACCTTATATTATTTTCATAAACAAAAGAGTAGTGTCATGTGCCATAAATGGAAGGTGACCGTGAAAAAAAATGATGTTATTATGTGGCCCATAGAAGGTGCAGAATTGGAGGCCAGCTCTTGATGTTAAAAAGGAGAGAAGTGACAAGTGGCAGGAGAGCTGTTGAAGATATACCAGCACAAAATAAAACCTCTTCCTTTAATTAATCAGAAGGATTGATAAATAACTGAAAAGCAAGTCACTCTTTCCGTGTGATTCAGTGTCCTTTGTTACCATGTTCACACACCATGCCTGAATCATCTGCATAGTCTTGGACATAGAAACAGCCACGGAATTTGCAGTGCCCAGTGCAGAATAAAAATGTGAGGTCCTGTTTAAGAATTATTAATAATTTCAAGACAGCAACAGCAGAGCATTAGACCAAACACAGGGCCTTTCTAAGCAAGGGGCCTGTTGCAATTACACAGGCCACACTCATGAAGTCCGCCTTGATGGTCTACGTGCCATCCATCTTACAGGATGAATAGATGTGACCACCTTTGTAGGAACTGAAATCTGAAAATCCCAAAGCACAGTCCAGAGGGCCATCAATGCTGCCTGGGGCAGGAAACAAAGCCAAGGTATAGGACCAATAAGTCCACACCATGCTGATGAGAAAAACCACCAGAGAGTCAGGTCAGAAGCAATAATGAGGAATGTGGCTGGAGCCACTGCCTGGAGCAGTTTGTAGCATGCTTTTAGAAAACCAGCTCCTTCTTCCTTCTAACCTCAGTCAAGGTTAGATTTGAGAAATATAAAAGAGATAGCAATGGCATGACTTGGTATATCTGACAGGGCCCTAGCAAGAAACATCCAGTCTACTGAAAGATATAGCTGAAGAGAGTTTAATGAAGGAACAATATCCAGAGAGGTGTAGGTAAGGTTACCAACACCAAAAGGGACAATCACACACCAGGACTAACAACAGCAGAAAGCTATTTCCACCCTCAGACCTGAAAGGGCAAAGGGAAGCAGTGGTTATGAAAACTTAGAAAGAACTAGACCCATGAGAGAGGGCCAGCCAACAGGAGTCAAGGCCTCGGACGAGTACTGGAGTTCCTGCCAAACCACAGTTCGGTAGGGAGGGGGCATGAAGAATAAATGCTCAACGTCTTCCTCTTCTCAAGGCTTCCCATTGGCTGAACACACCCAAAAGCAGAAGGTAAAAGATCCAGGTTTATGTAGTCCCAGAAGTCAGCCTCTTTGTGCACAGAGCAGGGAGGCCAAGAGGGGATGGATCTGCAGAACAACTGGAAATTAACCAGCATACCTGGTGAGGTGTTTGTGGGGGTGCAGCCATGTGACATGTTCATGAGGGTACAACCTGGTGACACGTTTGTGGAGGTATGGAAGAGTATATGAGAGTGTGAGTGTGAGTTTGAGTGTGTGTGTGTGTGTGTGTGTGTGTGTGTGTGTGTGTGTGTGAGAGCGCACACGTGCGCTTGGGAAAGTGGCTAATGAGGGAAAGATAGCACTCAGCTTTTGGTCTAGGGCAGAAGGGTGAAAAGTGATTCCACTTACCGAGTTAGGGAATTCAGAAGGACCGTTTGGGGAAGGAAGTAAGGCATTTTGCTTTGGCCATGCCAAATCTGGAAGCATAAAAGACATCTAGGGAGATAAGGAACCAGAACTGTCACTCTAGACCTGGAGGTCATGGATTTGTATGAGGCAAAGAAAGTCAATGAGAAGAAAAAAGGGGCCAAAAACACAGATAACAGCAACACCAACATGGAAAAGGGGGTCACAGGGGGGAAAACTCAGTAAAGGAAACTAAAGAACGGCCGGCTAGATAAGAAGAGATCCCAGAGCATTTATCTTTAGGGGGTTGGGGTGGGGACGCTGTAGAAACATATGGTCAGGGAAGTCTCTGGAGGAAGTGAGTCTCTGGTGCCTGTCCAGAAAGCCGTTACGTGGAATCCAGCACTGCACTGGAGTTCAGATGAGATGGCCCTTTCCCATGTTCCATCCCTACGTTCCCATCGTGTTCCGAGGTGCAGTAGCTGGAGCAGTTCCCAGCTACTGGCCCACCAAAGATCCCAGTCTGCCCCAAAGATAGAAGTGGATGCCTCAACCACCACAGTCTCCAACTCGGAGTAAGCACCTCTGGCTTCCACCCCCCACCACCATCCTCTCAATTTCTTCTGATACCAGCACAGGAGGATTAGCTGGGATGGGGGATACTGGAAGGGATAGAGGTACAAGAAAGATTAACAGGAACCAAATTTCCATTGTAATCTCTGAAACAATTAAGGGTCAACACACCAGCGAGAAGCTCTGGCCAGTTTGGGTTACTGGCCAGCTTCTCAGGAGGCAGGTAGCAAAGAAGCCAACTTCCCTTGTCAGCCCTAAAGAAATGCCAACACGCTTCTCCAGACAGCAACCTCTGCTGCCAGTCCATGCGCGGCCCTCTCTGTTCATCTTTATCTGAATTGATGTTGAGGGTGCAGTCACACTTGGAACCAAAGTCCAGGTCCCTCCACCCTCCCCCACTCACAGCCAGGATGGCCCCCTGCCCAAGTGCCACAGAGAGGCCTCCTGTCCTGCTCCCCTGAACATCCTGAACCTCTTTTTCAGGGTAACCCATGGCTAGACTAACAATTCCACATCTGAAAAGCCTTAAGTGCCTCCCAGAAAAAGCATCTGACTTTCACCAAAACTGGTAGGTAAAGATTCCCCCTTCGCCAGTACAACCCTGCTGTCCTAAGAAGAGCCACTTTAACTGAGAGCCTCCTCTGGGGACTGGCCACATGAGGCCAGTTTTTCTCCCCTGCTGCTCATCTGCCTTCCTGCCAGCTCTGTCAGTAGCATTCACCAGCTAATGTCGATTGTCCATTAAGGTAGTTGAGCTAGACGACTTCCGAAAGTCCTTCTGGCTCTCTAATGTGACCCTCTCCGATTATCCTGCCTGCATGTGAGGTGCGAGATGATTCGTGGAGCAAGGACTCACAACCCTCTCTGTGTCAGGAGAGGGATGGGGGTGTGCACAACCACTTCGCTAGGTGTGTGCAGAAGCATCAAAAGAAAAGAGGTACAGAAGAGAAAGTCATTCCATCCAAATGGGGACCAGGGTGACTCAATAACACAGATATTTTACGAAGTGCCTACTATGACCGTCCAGGCTGTGTGTTGGCTACTTACATAAACATTAACTCTTACAAATCCAGGAGGTATCCAGTCTCACTGGCCTTGTTGTACAGATAAGGAAACCAAGGCTGATAACGCTAAGAAACTTGCCAAAGGCCACTTGGTATCAAGTGAATGGGTTTCAATGTGGACAAATCTCTCCCACCCCAAAGCCTGCATTTATAACCACCACAGTATCCAGTAACCGGACCGGCAACAGATAATTATTACTGAGCAGCAAACACTGCCTCATACATTTAATACACACAGAAATGTATCCCAGGAGAAAGGCGATATTTCAATTCCCCTTTTACAGACAAGAAATGGAAGGTCAGTGAAGTTCCATAACTTGCCTAAGGTCACGGAGGAGCCAGACTTCATATTTTGAGCCTAATTACCACACAATTTTCCATCCAGAGTTGAAGAAATAGTATGGGAATTATGTTCTAAAGGCTGTTAGGAAAGAAATATGTTTCCTTAGTTTGAGTTCCCCCAAAAGCATAACCTGAGATAAGAATGTGGGTGCAGGCAGTTTGTTTCTAAGGTGATCCCAAGGAGCAGAGAGAGAAAGGCAACGTAAGTGTTCATAATTGGGGTTGCTACTCTGGACAGGAGGCCCGATTTAATGAGCCTTCCTGAGAAGCGTACAGAATTCTCCCCGAACTGAGCTCCCACAGGAAGGATGGTAGAACAGTCCCGCTGCTCCCCTCCCCCGTGGGGAATGGGCCTGCTGAGCTCCCTCAGGCACCCCTGACCTCAGGGGAACCCTGGGGCAGAAAACAGAGACAGAAATTCTGTGTGAAACCAGACAGCGTGGGCAGGAAGTGAAACAGAGAGCCGGCTCTGCACCACCCAGCCCAGCCACAGCTGACATCAGGTGACGATGAGGATCTGAGTCCAGGTCCCAGGTGTGCCTGCCTCCCAGGGCAGACACAGTGGGAGGGGACACTTCAGACGCAGCTGGACCCAGACAGGAGCCTGAGCGCCTAAACCATGCGTGTCCTACCCCATAGGTGCGAAACTTTCCATTGGTCCTCTGCTGAGATGCACAGCCGCCTCTCTCACGCTGGGTTTGCAGCTCTCCTATTGAAATGATAGAAATCAACTCTCAGTCCATGAGGTAAACTGAAGTGGAAGGAAGGAAGGTGTCCTGTTTGGGCCATGCCAAGTTTGGAGGCATGGTACTAAAGCCAGAGGCGGCTTTCCCGGTTTTCCATCCAACCATGAAAAAGCTGTCCTCTGCCCCAGGCAGGGCTATTGCTGGGCTCTCAGCTTCTGGCCTTCTCTAAGCTGGCAGTATAGAATTGCAGCTGAGTGCTTGGACTGTGTGTCCTTGGGCAAGTTATTAACCTTTCTGATCCTCAGTTTGTTTCATGTCTAAAATGGCACAAAGATACCTACCTGGAGTGTGGGAATTAGATGATATTCTGCATGGAACACGTTTAACATAGCATGTGGCACAGAGTGAGCATTTAATCAAGGATGAATGTAACATACTTTAACATTTCTGAGTCCCTTCAATTCAATATCAAAGAGGAAAACTAGAGACAGTTATTTATCATGTAAAGAAAGAGAGTGAAATAATACAGAGAATGGTAGGCTCACCAGGGAAGATTTCATTTCCCAGCTGTATAAACCTAGGCTCGGTGACCTCTTTAAATCTGGGTTTTTCTATCATTAACTGGAGATAATCACTTCTGTCTGCCTTGAAACATGGCTGAGGCTCAGTGAATGTAAAAACGCTTTGTGAGCCCGAATATAAAAATGTTATTGTTGCGATTATAAAAATGGTAAGAATCAAAGCTTTTCTCTCTCCCAACACATGCGCGCACACACTCCATTGGGCCGACTGCTCCTCACTGCTTGAAGCAGAGCAAGGCATTTTCATCTTAAGGTCAATGTCATTGGAGGGAGTGTGTGATTAATATCGGGGACACTGTAACAGCTGTTCAGGGCGAGTCATTCATACCATCAGTGTCAAGGACTGTGCTGCTAATTTATTTATGTACGAGGATGACAACCAGGGAAAGCAATTAGGATTTGGGCATCTGCGCTTCTGTGATCCCAGATCGCGGGGGCCGTGGCAGTGGCTCGCTGCGGAAACCTTAACAACAGTTGCTCACTGCTAACTACCTTCCTCCTGCGTTGGCTCAGGCTCACTGCCTCTTTACATGCCAACCAAGTCATGTTTGTACCCCAACCCCTCATCCGTTTCCATCCACATTCCAACCCAAAGTACACGACAAGTGGCAGGAGTGCTGATAGGAAAACTGGGTTAGAGACGGAGGTGGGGGATGCTGAAGTATTTTCAGAGTTCTTTAGAGCTATCAATTAATTAATGAACCCCTGCAACAACCCGGGGAAAGTAGGTCAATATTATTATCCCGGCTTCGTGTTTGAGAAAACAGGTTTAACAAGAATGGCTTGCCCAAGGCTAGGCCAGTGATCAGAAGAGCTGCAGCGGCATTAGATGGAAGAATTCCTGACTTCAAATCCTCCGCCAAGCATGTGCCTAGTTAGCATGCAGAAAGTGATCAATAAATGAGATGGACTCACTGACTGCATCCAAAAATGATACATTAATCCCTTCCTGGGCACAGTGGCGAATGCTAGGTTCAGCTCAGATCGTAAAGCCAGGAGGGCTTTTAAACACAGAGCCTAAATAATCCAAGAAAATACCTTTGGATGCACCGTATTGTAAGCAAGATGAGGAGGTAGGTTTGTCTTCACAGCGGTCATTGTTTTGACTGCCCAAGAGCTGACTACCCCCCTTGCCAGGGAGGAAGGGGAGCTTTGCAGGGCCTCTCTACCCTTTCCCCCGCCCTTGTAAACCCACGGAAGCCCAATTAGGTCCAGCATGTAGTGCCAGGATGACAAAACTTTGGGCCAAGGCCCTTGGCACCACTGAGATGGCCAGTGGCTGCTGGTCTGGTCATGTGCCCTCATGAGACTGTTCCCCAGGCAAGTCCTTGGATGTGTTTCGTCTCCCTGGTCTCCCCAAAGCCTGTGCTCCAGTTTTCCAATCGATTCCAATCAACCCTTTCTGCCTTAAGTTAACTGGACTCCCTTCCTGTTGTTTGCAACCCTGACTATACAGTTTCTGACCTAGAAATGTAAGTACTTGCCAAGGGGATTAAAACAGCCAGGCGCAGATTTCCGTACATTGCTGGTGGAAGAGTAAATAAGCAAAATATCCAGGGAAGGCAAACTGGCAAGGCTATCACGCACCCTTTGACCCAGCTTTCTCCCTTGGGGAATTGATCCTACATATATACTTGAACCAGCGCAGAAAGCCTTACGTACAAAGTGATTCTGCACTTGTGGCCCTACATGCCAGGTTACTCATGGTAGTGGTGTTTGTAATAGCAAAATATTTGAAGGAATTCAAAAGTCCAGTAATAAAGGACTGATTAAATCATGACATGCACACGTGGTGGAAAGCTATCCAGCTCTTTTATAAAAATATTTTCTATGTGTTGATATGGGAAAATCCCCCAAATATGCAAGTTAAAATAAAAGGTTCAGAACAGTGTGCATAATATGCTACCTTTTATAAAAATATGAAAATAATAAGAACCTGCATTTGGTCTTTCTTAAATATATGTAAGGCAATTCTAGCAGGATACAGAAGAAAACGAAAAACAGTGGTGTCCACTTGGGAGGAGCATGAGGCAAATAAGGAAAGAAGACGGGCTCTGGTCAGGGTCTCAGTGGTTAGAGCATGGGCCTGAAGGGTTCCGGGTTCGATTCAAGCCAAGGGCCTCCATTGCAGGCTCGATCCCGGGCCCTGGTAGCCAGTCGATGTGTCTCTCTCACATTAGTGTTTCCCTCTCTCTTTCTCCCACTCTCTCTGAAAAGCAATGGCTATATCCTCAGGTGAGCATTAGATAAAGAAAGAAAAGAAAACAAGAAGGGGTGCAATACCTTCTATAATGTGAGCTGTTTTTGAAACATGTTAATACGCACCCATTCAAAATTTAAAAAGCACCATCTCACAGAGTGAAAATCAGCGAGGATGTAATTCATTTGCCCGCCCTGCGTTCACAAGGAGCCACCCGTCACCCTCAGCACATGGACAGGGCAGCCCCAGCCTGGTTAACGGTGGCTGTTGGCTTCCACACCATAGGAATAGAATCTGGTCCAGACTATTGAGGGGAAGAGACAGAGCAGATTGCTGAAAAACAAGCAAGACGATTTCTGAAAGAGGAAAAGAAGGTTCTAGCACCTTCTGATTTGTGCAATACAGAGAAATTACATTTCTGAGACATGCCTGCTCTCCAGAAGGATATGTCTAAGTCATGCAATTCACTGTCCCCTGCTGTTGAGACACTCTCCTCAAAACCAAGAAAACAACCCATTCAGCGAGAGCTACTGGGAAACACGGGGCCCTGGTAAATTATCTGCATCAGCGGAGGACGTCTGGTGCGATTATTTCTCGAACGCTGCCTAATGAAGAGACTGGGGCTTTCTCGCCTGCAGGTCCACTGCTCAAACCCAAACCAAGGTCCCCAAGATGCAATGTAGTTATTTAGCCTCTAAGCCATTTACTTGAAAATCAATAATATTCCAAATTTAATGAGTTGTAAGACAAGTAAATTAGAGGTTTGAGTAAGCAATATTGATTAGGTTATTCTGTCCACAGGAACCCATGACTTGCCCCCGTAATTAAGTATTCCACGAAGGACACGCTGTGCCCAACCCTAGTTGCTTTCATGGGGAAAGCAGAGGTCTGCCCATTCCTGTAATGAAAGCCTTTCCCCAGGGGCGAGCTGGCAGCCTGCACCCTGCTCGTGTGGGCGGCCCTGCCCTTTCCTCAGCGGCAGCAGGCTTCTGTGACAAGTCCCTTTCCCCAAGCACTAATCACCGCTTGCTCTAGTCCCAGAGCTTCAGCCGGTTTGAACATCAAAATGAAGAACTGCAACTAGGAAAAAAAAAATCACTGTGGTAGAAATTGCCTTCAGTAAAAGAGCTCCTGTGGAATGATATGCAACTCTGCGATGCTGACTTTACAGTTCCCTTGCAGTTTGCATTTCCTAGAAGCTTGGGGGTGGCCAAAGTAGATTCTCACCAAATCGACTGAATGAAAAAGGAAAGAAAGGGCAGAACTTAAGACATCTACGGGCTGGGTAAAAAAGGTGAAAGGATCTTTTTCAAAATTCATAGATACAGAAAATAGCATGGTGACTGCCAGAGGGGAAGGGGGGAGGAAAGGTAGAAGAGAGGAAAGGAGGGAGAAATGGTGATGGAAGGACACTTGACTTGGGGTGGTGAGCACACAGTGCAATATACAGACGATGTGTTGTAGAAATGTACACCTGAAACCTATATCATTTTATTAACCAATGTCACCCCAATAAATTCAATTTAAAAAATTAAAAATGTCTACTGTCACCATTCAACATCAAGCGTCTTACCTCTCACACTACATCAATCTTTTCTGGACTGTCTTGGGAGAAACCTTACTTTTTCAACCTGAGTAATGGTTGTTTTTTAATGAATTGATTTAGCTCATGTGAAACGGAATTTCTGACCTTGTAGTAGTTCTGGATCTTTGAATGAAATGCCCCCCAGCCCTACTGCTCAGGAAGGGAAATGCAGAGATCGCCTGAGAAATGTACCCACTTTGCAAAGCCCTGGCAGTTTTAAATAGGAAAACCAGAAAAGCACGTGGCACTGTCTAGGTCCTGCCACTGAGAGTAGGGACTGCGCTTGGTGTGGGTTCCACCTGGGAGCTCCTTAGGAATGCAGGCTCTCAGGTCCCCTCCCCCAGGTCTACAGAATAAGAATCTGCATTTTAACAAGCTCCCCAGGTGATTCGTGTGCCCATTCCAATGTGAGTAGTGTCCCTAGACTTGCACGGTGACTCTGCTCTTATTCATTGTGAGACCTTGGATAGGTTCATAGCCTCTGTGTGTTTCAGGTGCCTGGCATATCATAAGCACTCAATAAACGTTAGCTGTTGTTACAGGAGACACTTTTCTGGGAATAAATGAGGAGTTTCTGGGCTTTGGACAAAGAACAACATATGCCTGATATAAACTGACAAAGATTTTACTGGAGCTGGAGAAGCAGGAATGGGTGGGAGAAGCAGTGATGTCATTGAACAACAGATATTTTTCCACTCTGCCTCTGCTCCTTGAGCCAAGAGGTGCAGTGGCAGAATTTAAAAAGAAAAAATTAAAAACAAAACAAAACAAATCACTAGATTTGGAATTTCACGGTCTTAGATTGAAATCCTGTCTCCACTTTTTCCCAGCTGTGTAAACCTGAGCAAGTAGCTGACCAACCTGGGCCTCAGTCTCTTAGTATGTATATGTATGATGTGGACATTGAAAGTTAACTTTAGAAGTTGTTATAAGAATTAAATTAAACAATTCATGGGTAATAAGATGTGTGTATATAGTGTGTGTGTGCATACTTTTTTTTTTTAAAGATGGTGGTAGAGTATTTGTAAAGCTAGATTAATCTAGAGCAGGGGTGGGGAAGCTTTTTTCTGCCAGGAGCCACTTAGATATTTATAACATCATTCACAGGCCATACAAAATTATCAACTTAGAAATTAGCTCTAAAAAACCTCCTAGATTTATTGAATTTTAAGTCCCTCCTGCAGTTGCCTTGGCAGGGCCAGACCAAATGATTTCGAGAGCAGTATACAGCCCGCAGGCCAGATGCTCTCCACCCCTGATCTAGGGCATAAGGAAAAGGGTGAACTCAGCTAATTTCGGGTTACACATGACACTCTCACCGTAGGCAGATTCTCAATACATGGTGGTAGTTATCGTTAGGCCTGACATGCTGAAATCTCAACACCCTCCACACACTTGACGTTGGAGCCATCACAACCAAAGTAGAAGTTTCAGAGAGGCTACTATGGCACCTGATACTCCTCAGGTTTGTAAATGGACCTTCTAACTTTGAAGTTCACCAGCTTTGGTATTCACAAATATGTCTTGGAACATGGATCTTGACAACCATTTCTAAAATTTGTAAGGAAGAGACATGGCCTCTACCTAATATACTTCTATTAAACCCCCAATTTTCAGAACCATATTTGTGACCCAAGAGTTGAAAGAATCGAGAGGAACACAGGCTGATCTCCCATGTTTCCATTCCTCTTTCAGCCTCTTTCGGGATCCCACAATGCTGTTGGTAGGAGGAACAGCACAAGAGAGCCCAACTTAAACCAATTGACTGCGTCACATAACATTTCAGAGCATGCACAGGTTTTCTTTTTCTTTATAAATGGCCTCTTAGAGGCATGACTGCAGTTCAAAACATGGAGTGAAATTATTCACAGAGAAAAAACATCATCCAATGTGAGTGTTTCCAGCCCCACCAGAAAACCTTTTAAGCTTTCAGGGCTTAAATGAAGGAAAACTTCTTGAGAACCTTCACTTAAGGATATTAAAACACCCATCTGTCCCATTAAATATCCTTGATTCTCTCGGCATGATCACTTTCCCTAAATGTTGAATACTTCTGACTTGCCCTCCCTTTCATTGCAATAAGAGAGAATTTACTTGAGAGTAGAGACCTTATTTATCTGCCTGGCTCAGTCTTTCTAGTCTCAGCTCAGGCATCTATCCTCCAAGATGCCTCTCCTGATCCCCAGGCCAGGGGAAGTTGTCCTATCCCTGAATATCCTTAGCAGTCTTTTCATGTCACTACCTCATAACTTCTTATTTTATCTTGAGGTTATCTTTACGTGTCTGTCTCTCCTACAAGACTGTTCCCATTGTACCCTTGGCACGTAACGCTGTGCCCGGCACAAGCTGGAAAGTCAGTATTCGTTCAACTGTTAAATCAGCAGAAAATGACTGGAAGAGGGTTCAACAGAGCCTGGAATCTGTATTGTTATAAACAGGGACATCTGTTGCTTTCTTTCTCTCCTGAATATAACTGAGGACATTAGTCTATTCTCCCAACTTTGTGGAGAGGTAATCCACCCAACGAAGATTATTCACCTGAAATATGGAGACAACTGAAAATTCTCAAAGCCAACCAAGGCTGTAAGCTCCATAGAGGGACCTTCTCCTTCTTATTTGGCGCTGCAACCCCAGGTCTGGGCACAGGGTCCCCCTATATGTAGTAGCCTTCAGCAGTAAGTGCCTTCAGAGACTGCCTCAGTTGCACCTCACCTTGCCTGAGGTCATGGCCTCCCCAGGGCATCCCTCATCCAGCAAAGTAGGAAACAAAGGTATAAAGGCACAGCCCTGTTGGCCAAACATGGCCCCAGGACAAATCCAACAGGCAACATCTCCACCAAATTCCCCCACCAGCTTGTCCTGTGTTGGTTTGCCTTTTCCCTCGGCCCAATCCTGCTCCCTCCCTCTTGCCTTCACAGATATTAGTCCCTAATGAATACTTAGCTCCTCAAACTCCATCCCAGTGTCTGCCACAGGAGAACCTAACCCGTGAAACTACCAATAAATGTTTGTTAAATGAATGAGCAGAAAGGATGTAGAAATAAATTAATGTACAAATGAGTTAAAGATGTCACTAGGAAATATTTCAGCCATGCTAAATGACTCCCACTCTCAACTGAAGGTAGAGTTGGAGCCATTAGGGAATCCCCAAAACATAGCTCTCACTTCCTGAGCATGTCTCATGCTAACTGCCGTGCTATTTCACAGAATCCTTTTAATTGCTCTATTGGGTGGAAATTCATTGGCCCCATTTTACAAATAGGGCCAAGAGGCTCTCAGAGGTGCAGGAACTTGCTCAAGATCACACAGCTAGTGAACTGCAGAGCTAGGATACAAAGCTTCTCTGCCTGGCTCCAAACCAAACTACTCCACGGCTCATATCACCCACCACAATTGATAGCAAATGTAGCTGGTAACCCTTTCTCAATATGGTCAAACAGACTGGCTGAAAACAAACATTTGGCCTGAACATTTCCTTCCATCCAGCTGGATGCTCTAACAATAAACCACTACACTTGTTCCAAATGCACCAACCAGCTCATCCCTGTGTGGGCAAATTGACACTACCTGGAAAATTCCTGTTTTCTTTTTGCCCTTAGTGATATCGGCAATGCTGCTTTTCCATGTGATGAATAACTAATAATGATAATAATAATAAAAGTAAAACTCTATCTTTACTAACTTAAAAATCACAAGAAAAATGTTAGCATCATTTATCTGAAAGAAGGATGGTATATTGTCTCTTAATCGTGCAATGATACAGCTTGTCCCAAAAGCGGTTTAAGAGGGACTTAAAAATATATTTCTGAATAAACACAGAGAGGGACTTTCAGTCACGACAGCCTCCTCCTTTCCTATTGAGGCAAAATTGAAATATCATTGGAAACTAGACAAATTAATACTTCCTGAAACTTTTAGAGGAATTCCCTCTAATCACAGTAGGGAGATGAGCCCCTGTACCTTATCTGTTGCTGTATCCAGGCTCTTTGCCTTATAATTTCACAGCACCCTCCCATTAGGATTCAGGGCTTGCCATGTGGTTCATTGGCCAATGGGATCCAGCAAATGTGATGTGAGCAGAGACGTGGAAACTGCTTGTAAGATCGGGCTCTCTCTAACTTTTGCTCCTCTGCCGTTGCCATGAGAGCACGCCCAGGTTAGCTGTTAGAAGCTGAGAAACATATGGAAAAAGGAAGCCCCAGCTGAGGTGCCCCATCCAAGTCCAACCTAGGTTAGAGCCCCAAGCTGATGTGTGAGAAATACGAGCTCATTGTCAGGTGTTCCTAAGCTTCCCAGCAGTTTGCTATCCTGCAAAATTTAACTGGTAGCCTTCACTTGCTTTGATCTTTGAAACTAAATGGCAAAGATAAAAGGAAAAAAGTGGGCAGGCCTCCCCTATGCATTCCCTTGTCAGAGACACCAGGCCAGTGCTGATCGGAAAATGGCTTTCTAATTGACCACAGATTTTTGCCCCATTCTCTATTAGTATCTATCTACATCAGTGCTGTCCAATAAAAATATAATGTGTATCAGATAAAAGAATTTTAAATTAGTAACCACACTTAAAAGGCAAAATAAAACAGGTAAAATTAATTCTAATAGGATATTTTAATATATCTAAAATATTATCATTTCAACATGTAATCAATATTTCTAAATTATTAGTGAGATATTTTATTTTGTACTATGTCTTTGAAATCTGGCATATATTTTAGACTTACAGCATATTTCAACTTGGACTAGACATATTCCAAGTGCTCCATAGCCACAGGTAGCTAGTGGCTACTGTCTTGGACAGCACACCTCTGCCTCCATTGGAGATGGTACCTCCACTGGCCCAGAGTGGACGTGCCCAGGAACTGGAGCACGGCAGCCATCCTAGGATTTAGGCAGCCATCAGAAAAGAGTAAAACCAGAAGAACTGAGTAGAGTAGCTTCTCACATTCAGCTGACATGAGAATGACACTGCTACAGATTACTCAGAAATACTTTTCTCCATCATATTCAGAAAAGAAAAAAGAGCAGATAATTCAGGAAAACTTCCTCAGGTGAGCCTCTGCGAGACACTAGAATTTGGTTAGGGGTGGTGATTTTCCATTCATTCTTCAGCCTGAGACAACTCGAGATAAGGAGGATTGCATCATCATACAGATGGAAAACAATGGGATGTGGAAGAACCCACGTGCCCACTGGAAAATTCCAGGAATACACACACATGCACGTGCACACACACACATTTAAAGTTCTGCATCACTGGAGAAAAAACATGTTTCCCTGACAATGAAAAGCAATCACAAATATTTGAAAAAGAGTTAATACAGACAACTCAATATAATTTAAGAAGTGATAGAACCTACGAAACAAGAGTTGAAAGAAGATGTAAGAGGAAAAGAAGTTGAATTTTGTCCTTAGGTAAAAAAAAATGGAGCTGACTGAAAAGAGGAAAGATACCATGAAATCAAAAATACCATGAAAGATTAAAAAGATAAAGAAGAAATTGATAAATAGGATAGAGACAAGAGACCCAACTTATAAATAATTGGTGATAGCAAGAGAAAAATCACAACAATTTAACCGGAATCAAAAACAAAACCCTAACAGTAAAAGAGAATGAAGCAAAGCTATAGAGTTTTGAAGCAAAGTGTATGACCCAATAACTCTCTACTAAACAGCTGTCAGCAGGAACATCTTTTTGGACTGTAAACTGTACCCGTTATCTGTTGCCACAAGAATGTTGGAAACCTTAGTGAGATACAACAATAAACATTTATTTTTCTTCCCAATATTAAGAGACAACACAGGGGGTCAGCTGATCTGAGCTAAACTACCTCATGTCTGCAGCCTTGGCTGACAACTGGGTCACTCGGCTGATGTCCACGTGCCTCGCTCTCTGTGATGCAAGCCCAGTCTCGAGGTGATAGCAGGGGAGAGGGCAGACACAGGAGCACTTTCCAGCCTCCACGCGCATCCAGTTTGTTTCTGGGCCACTGGTCTAAAGCAAATCACGCGACCACGCTAGATTTGGAGTGGGAAGGGACTACACAGTTACTAAGCAAAAGATGGATACAAGGAAGCCAGTTAGTGGAGCCACTGGTGCAAGTGCTCTACTTGTCAACACTCCCCAGCCGTAGGCCACCATTTATATACCTAAACAAGGGGGTTATTATTCATTTCAGTGAGGGTGAACCTTGGAAAACCCAAGCCTGGACAACCTTGAGGTGTCTCAGGAAGAGGGTATTCGAAAGGACTATGATAGGATTGGGGTTTCAGTGATTTCGGGGTGCAGGGCTGCACTCTGGATTGATGGTCTCAGGAAAGGGAGATGTTCGGTCATCTTTGTGGTTTGGACAATAGTCATGTTCTGTCTGTGTTCAGAAACGATCATAAAATGGTCTCGTCTTGATCCATCACAGTCACCGAGTGGCCTGCTCTGATACTGACACTCTGTGAAATCGTTTGTGTCCAACAGGACACCTGGTACCCATGCTGTGCTCTGATGCCGGCTGTTTTTCTTCTTTTCATATCACACACACTACCAGTTACTGCGGAACTTTTACTTAATGCTTTCATCAGTCATCCCCAGAGGCGATTCAAAATAAAGTGCTTGATTCAAAAAGAGAGCCAGCCAACTCTTTGGTATAAAATACCAACAGT
This sequence comes from Miniopterus natalensis, assembly GCF_054644295.1. Lineage (NCBI taxonomy): Eukaryota > Metazoa > Chordata > Mammalia > Chiroptera > Miniopteridae > Miniopterus > Miniopterus natalensis. The sequence continues at coordinate 11,877,397 of NC_142095.1, read as the reverse complement.
AAACATTGAACCCCACTAAACACGAAGCTATGTCTAAATAAATGTTATAAATATGCTTACAAAAGATCAAAAGCAATCATCAAATGAGGCATATAAGCCATATAATAAGAATGTATTAATAATAAGAATTTAGACAGAAAACCTCAAATTATATCACCAGAAGTCAAGAAGTAAAAAATAGATGGTAGGAGGATGCTAAACTGTATAATTTTTTTCATTTTAGAGAAGGAAAAGTCAAAACACAATGGCTCCATTTCCCCTTTGATGTTTGAAGAACTAGAAGTGCCAAACTTAACTTAATGAAAGCTACTTGTAGGGCTATAAAAACAGAATATACACCTTCTAAATGGTGGGGGGGAAATAAAAGCCAAAAAAAAAAAAGGACCCTTAAAAACAGAAAACAAAGAAAAGAACCAGAAAATATTTTTTAAGCAAAAAAAAAACAACGGCTGACATAACCCAAACCTGTTCATTATTCTCGCCCCCTTTCCCACCGCCCCTGCCTCAGCTCGGCCCCACCCTCGGCTCCCAGGGCAGAGCAAGCAGCCTGCTAACCGGCCTTTTTCCTCTACTGGGCTCTCTGCAGGGGGGAGGCTATGCCTGTGCTGCCCCCAGTGCAGTCTGTGGGGTGGGCTGTCCACGCCCATTGATTACTGTCAGCAACCAGGTAGGAATGGAAATTGGGAGAAGCACTGGAAACTTTTAGCTATTGGGCAGGGGTATTTTATAGCTGTTGAAACTACTAATTAAAAATTGGTGCTTGCATTTTGTACATGTTTTTCACGTTTCTAGTAATCATTTTTATTATACGTTCTAAAAATGTCAGTGTGAAATAATATATTAGGGAAGGAAAAGTTGGTCCCTCGCCACAGAAGGTTTGAGGAGCCCTGGGCAGACCACATCAGAAGGAGCTGTATGGGCCACAAGTCAGAATCCGTCACTTCTCTGCCTGTAAGCGGTCAGTGGCTCCCTCTTGGTTCTAGCAAGGATTCTCACCTCTTTTTCCTGCCCCCACCATATTCCTGTGGGCAGCATTGCCTATCAACTGATAGGCAATCCACGCCTCTTATTCTGCAGGGATTCTCAAAACAGTTGGGGAGAAGGGCCATATCTACTAAAGGGAGAGACAAGGGATAGAAAGCTCAGATCTGGGAGGAAGGGGCAGGGAATGTGCACTTAGAAACAAGATTCAGATACACCCAGAGGAGTGTGTCCCTTCCCCCTCTCCTTTGAGACTCCCTGGCCCCCGGATGATGTTGGTGCTCCTTAGCTCTGCCTACAGTGCACTTCATCTGCCCCCATGACCCTGTGACTTCCCCGTTAGGTCCTACCCCACAGCACCCCGAACTCAGGCACCCAGAGACTGCTCCCTGAACACAGACTGCACTACTCGCATGCACCTCTACTCGCTCATCGTAGACGGCCCTGCCTCTCCCCTCCACCCACCTGACTGCCCGCCTGCTCCTCTATGAGGCTCCAGCTCCAATGTCACACCTTCCTTGATCCCACCATCCGCCCCAAGGCTCCTTTGAAAAATTAAATTCTTACTTTGACCCTGAGCCTTTTATTTTAGGATTTTTTCCAACACAAAATTATGGATTCATGCACATATTCACCTATACAATTATTAAATTGACCACATACTGCTGTCCAATAGTATGGTAATTGCGGGGGGAAAGGGATAGGGGGAACAGGGTAGAGGGGGGTAACGGGGGAAACTTATTAAATGAAGAGTAGCGTGAGATCAGTTAAATAACTAAGTTCTATCTATGCAGCAGAATAATAATACCTAACTATTAAAATGATAAAGAATACTAAATAACATAAAAATATGTCTATAATATACTCCTAAGTAAACAAGCAGACTATAAAACAAAATACATGTATACATGTAGGGGATGATCTTGTTATTAAAATATAGTGATAGATATGAGCATAATATGGGTTCAGGTACAGATCAAGGTGTAGACATGGTCAGAGGCCCAGGCAGAAACGTAAGCATAGATGCAAACAAATTTAGCTACAGACCAAATGTTAAGAATTGTTATTTCTGTGCTGTGGGATTATAGGCTATTTTTATTTTTATTCTTATTTTTCCCGCCCATGCTTTTTATCAGAATCATTATTTTTTCAATAAGAGAACCATGTTAAAGAAAGAATTAATTATTGCCCAGGTGCGTTGCCATGGAGCTCTGCTCAGTCTTCAGTGGCAGCTCTCCCCTCCTACCTTGACTGTGTACTTGTCTGGCACCCACTGGACCGTGGTCCTGGGACACAGGACCACCCTACACTCAGGGCTCACACAGCACCCCACACTGAGCAGTCAGTGAGGACGTTTGCAGAATTAAACAGAATGTATTGAATTACCAAAAACAAATACTGAACAAACGGGCATCTGTGCTGTTTCCCAGGAAACAGAAAAGGGAATTGATCATCACGACCAGGCTGTGGCTGGACCCATGAAGGTGAGACTTCGGGACTCTCCCTGTCGGGATGACGGGTGAGTTGAACTTGGTCAAGGGAACAGTGAGCAAAGCCTGTTGGACGCGGTCACCGGGCCTGATGGGCATGTCACCAAGCCGTCCTCGCAGCTCCGGTGTGGGCGTAGGCTGCAAGGATTTACCCAGTCGGTATTGATTCTTCTCAGGCAATTCAGAGGGAGAGTTTTTCACGAAACTGCCTGGGAAACGGAGCAAGTCCCTGGGGTGGGCATATTAGCAGCAATGATTTTTCACTTAGCTGCTGCGTGCTCGTGTCTCGATGTAATAATAATGCTCTCTGAAATGTGCACACCGACCTTCCCCCGACGACGGCTCAGTTCTTTCACACGCATTGAGCCCAATTTTCCCATTTCTCAAGTTTCTCTCCAAGAGTGTGAGTGCTTCAAACGACACATTAGTTCTGTAAAGCATCTAGCCCCTTATTTACTGACAGACGGCTACTGCTGAACGAATCCAGGCAGCGTAACACCATCTGACTGTTTTGGCTTCCAGAAGCGCACAGCCTCCCCGAGACACCCATTCATCTTTAGAAATCATGTGTGAAAGAGCTAAAGGCGAGGAGTTGCTAACGTGCGCTTTGGAGTTAGCCTGACCTGGGCTCAAGTCCCACCCTGTCTTTTATGAGTTGTGTTCAATCAAGAGAGCAGGGCCACCGTGGGTATTATGGGCATTATGTTAGAAGGGACTGAGATCGGACTAGGACCTTATACAATGGTGGGAAGAGCTGGAAAGTAAGGGTCTGCGAGCAGGAGTTGGAGGATCAGAGAAGAGTCACTAACCAGCCCTCTGCGGGGAACAGTCAGACTGTGGGACACTCGGGAAGCTCACCAGTTCCAGCTGCTGGCCTGGGGCTACAAAGGAGTGTCAGTGAAGGCTATTGTCCTTCATATGATCTTGGGCCTGGGGCTGCTAGTGGTCAGCTAGCCTGGCAGCTGGAAGAGAGAACTGATCATGAGGAGGGAGCTGTGAGGAAAAGCTTGAATCTGCTGGTTGGATCTCTGAATCCATCTCCACTGCTTCTCACCACAACAAGCTTCAGAGAATAAAGGCTGCTCTTTCACTCCCGCCTTGAAAACCCCAAGCAAATTTCTCTTTGGGTCAACTCTAGTCCAGCACCATGAAAAGAAGGGGAGTCCAAGAACATGATTCCAGTGTGGCCAAGTTGACACCATACAAAACCACTAGAGATGTAACCTTGAGCAAGTTACTTGACCTCTCTGAGCCACAGATTCCTCATCTGCATAATGGTAATAATATTAGTGCTTACGTCCTGTGGTGGTTGGCAGGATTAATGGAGAGGGTTCAGGTAAGGAGAGCAGTCCCGGGCCACAGTAAGTACAAGGCAACCCTCAGTATCACTGATGCTGTTGAATAAAGATCTATCCTGGATCTGGTCCTCTTTCAGAGGATCCACCTTGCAGAGTCTCATGTACTAACCTTGGCTTCAACAAAGAAACTCTAGCACAACTCAATAAGCAGCTCCTTTCACAGACAGAGCTACTAAAAGGGGGTAGGTCAATGGAGAGCATAGTCAAGCTTATCTTGAATGTAATGTTTTGGAGGTAACAACAAAAAGGACTAGTCCAGGAGGCCCCTTCTTGCTACCCACTAGTTATATGACCTTGGACAAACTCGTAGCCCCTTTTGTTTCAGTTCTTCCACCCAGGAAAGGGGGGAAATGCATCCTAGTGGTCCCTCTCTCTCCAGGGAGGGATGAGAGCAGACCCAAGACAGGACTTTGTGAGACATGGGAGCTCTTTGAGAGAAAAGCACTCTCACAATACCAGGCAATCTTCACCTTTGTTATGGGGCTTCAGCTGCACAATGAGAAATGCTCCCCTTAGAGTGCTGCTGAGTGTAGGTTATCACATAGCCGGGATTTTAAGGTCATTTCTCCCTCCTGGTATCAGGCACTGATCAGCAAATAGGTTTATGAAGAGGGACTGCTTGCCTGCTACTGTTCATAATTTCCAATGCAGGCACAGCAGCCAGAAGTGACAGCAAAGCCTCCCAGGAGAACTGCTGAATTTGCCAAGGAGTGAAACGCACCCCATAGTTTACGTATTAAACCATTATGCTGACTACTGTCACCATATCTGTTTACAGAGCAGTTGAATGTTAAGATCTTCTCCAGTATCCTTCAGGCTGTAAACCCTTAGCAGGAGAGAGCCCCTCCTCTCTCCTTCCTTCTCCCTCTGCCAGCAACATAAGCCACAGACAACCTGTTCTGCCATATCAAGAGTCACGAAATTTAACAGTGAAGCAGTCATTCCAGCCTCTCCATTTCTTAAATGTGGACACTGGAGTCCAGAGACATGAAAATCTCTACCAAGGTCACAGAGTAGGTTAAAAGCAAGGACAACAGTCAGTCCTAGGATTCTTTATCCAATACATTTCCCTCCCCACCAACAGAAAATGACACCTGTTATTGAGCTCTGTCCACCCCTTCATGCTGACATGAGTCAATGTGAGAAACTCAGAACTTAACAAAATACCAAGTCTTCAAATGTGTCTGGGTGATCCCAGAGAAAGGCTGCATTTCAGGGATTTATTATTTAGTTACAGCGCCCTGTTGCCCAGAAAAATGCATCATAATTGCATGTTCTTCAACCTCCCCCTTTCCCTTGAGTCGAGGTAAATGTACAGACCTCCTATAGCTCTTTTCTCATGAAATATGCCCTTGGGCTGGAAGATTCCAATTATATCCTTTGATGAAGTGTTATCTACTGAAGAAAGATCTAAATATACTAGGAGAATTGAGGACCCTTTGTGACCTCAAACTTTCTTTTCCCCATGTGCCCTCTTCCATGAGAGTGGGAATTTTCACACCTGTCTGGGCTCAAGCTCCTGTGAGCCTTTCTTCTAGCATTTGTCATGCATTCAGCTGGGCCTAGCCTTTCACCTCAAAACCTGCAGGCCTGTTACCATGCCTCAAGGCCGATAAAAAGAATATGCCTTTTCTTGCGTTAGTCACAAATCCAGAAGCTTCTCTTCTGGATTCTTTTGTCTTGTCCTTCTCAATCTTTCTCTCAACCCACCCCTGCTCCCATACCTCCTCTCTAACCACTGGACCACTGGAGCCTAATGCCAAGCACTGACTGAGATTCACCTCTTTTATTCAAGTAGCCAAGAAATAGTGATTGTTTGCCTTGTTGGGCATTGGGTTAGTGGGCACTCAAGGGCAAGCAAAACAAAAGTGGTCCCCATCCTCTGGGACTACTTAACATTGGTCAAGGGAGTTTACCTCTCTGTGCCTCAGTTACCTCAGCTACAATATAGAGGTAGGTAACAAGAGTACCAGCCTCACCCAGTCACCATGAAGATCAAATGAGTTAACTTGATCTTAAAAGAGGCCCTTACTCAAGGGTCCAGGACAGAGAAAACATCCAATACATGTTCTCTTTTATTGTTATTGTTATGATTGTTATCTAGAACAACAGACATTTCTTTCTCAAATAATCACAGAAGCAAATGTAATATTCCAAGCAGATCTGTGAAGGGGAGGTATACTGTGCTAGGAAGGTGTCTGATGGTGGAATGTAACCTGGTCAGGTAGATCAGAAAAGACTCTCTCTAGGAAGTCACCCTTGAGCTAAGATCTGAAGAAGAGTAGACATGATCAGATCTGCATATCAGAGAAGAACAAATGCTGCCCATTCCTAATCTTTTCCAGTATTGATCTTAGAATTCCTCCTCAGCTGCTACTTCCCAAGGCATTATATATGGCTGTGCATGTTGAGCACTGCACAATTTTGAAGGTGGAAGGGAGACACCACTCATATAGACCTAGAATTGTGCGGTGTCCACTGTACTCATACACAGGCAGTGACCCTCCATTTGTTCCCTTGGATTGAATTTCTCCTCAGGGCTCCAGGTAACACTCTAACTTCCAAAACTCCATGCTTTTGAGGACTCCTATGTCCTGCATTGCTCACACTTTGGTCCTTGTCTCTACCAAAGACACTTATTGCATAAGCCGCAGTTTTTTGTATACATGGAACTCATCTGCAATTCTGGTTCATAAGTTCTGGAAGGCCATAACTTTGCCTAGTACAGTGACTAGCCCACTTATGTGCACTCCAAAACTGCTCAATTAAACACATCTTTTTTAAACTAAACAAATGACTCAAAAAACTCCCATAGAGAGGAACTCCCCCTCTGAAGAGGCTGTGAGTAGCTCTAGTTGAGCCTAGATCCCATCAGATCTTGCAGCCATCAGGACGCCAGTTGGAAACTCTATCCAGCACTTTGTTCAAGTACTTTTAATGCAGGGGCTGCTTACAGAGCCCACAGCGACGTTGTAGTACCCAAGACCAGCAACATCGGGAGGACATCACATGCACCTCACTCGCTGGGGTTCTACACCCAATGAGAAACATTGGCTTCCACCTGGCTTTCCTGCTCTCCTCCTCAATCTTCCTCCTCCCTACCAAGTTCTAGCATCTGGATCTCTTTTCATGAAGGAAAGATTCTCTGATGTTCTATCCTTTCATACTCTAGTGTTAATTCTCAGATCTGATTCCTCCAGTCTCAAACTAAACTTATTTAAAGCTGTGCTTTCTTGGAGACTCAGAATAAAAGTTCCTCTTATCTCAAGTGCCTAGTTCTCACAAATCTAAATCAACTTGGTTTTCAGACTATTATTACAGTCATAGACTCTCAGAATCCTTAAAAGTCAAAAATAATAATGATGCCTTTGTCCCATGCTGTATCCGCTCTACTCTGAAAGCAAAGAATGCTATTGATTTGGATGAGGGGAGAGAGAGGAAGGACAACTAAAAACAACTGGGGGTTCCAGGAAGTGAAAATGTATTCATTTACAAAATACCATCCTACTATATTTGTAAGCTGGTAATGCTGAATAGGGAAGCGTGAGGACCTAGGCAACTCCACACTGACCTCCCTTTAGAGTGAGCATGATTCATAGCATTTCACCCATCTATCATTCATAAGAAGCATGAGACAAATATAATGCTTAAGCTTTCTTAGTTACAATCCCCTCCAGTCATGCTTCCTAAGAAAGGATGGTCAACCATTGCCTTGGCTGAATCAGAATGTTCTTGGAACTTCTCAGCAAAAAGTTTTACAAGTAGTCTCTTGAAATACTTTGAGTTGGCTGAATGCTCCAATATGTTTAGATTTTACTTATTTATTTCATGGAGAGTAACTTTTTCCTGGTGTGCTGGGAGTGGGTGATGCAGATGGCCTCAAAGTCAGCCAGAGAAATTAAGGAAAACTTATCTGAATAACCCTCTTACACAGAACATGATAGGCACCTTCTGGATTCCAGTCTTTTATGAAAGCAAACAAGTCCTATTTACTGGCTCTAGGAAACAAGGAAGAAAGAACTGAAATCACTCACCCCTATCCATCTGTAATTCCCACCCGTGGCCAAGGGAAGAGAGTCTCATAGTTTGAGTTAGAGATAGTGGACCTTGGAGACAAACAGTGAAGCTCCTTTGGCACCAGTCTCAATGGGCCATGGTGTTAGTCCACTGAGGAGGTTATCCTAGCAATTCATAGTTCACCAAAGCTCCACACTTGTCCATCTCCCCCAAGATTGTTATATCAGAATGAGAAACTCATTTCTCATTGAATAATTAGCTCTTAAGACCCACTCCTTAGAAGTAAATGTTTAATTATTATTGGCTCAACTGCTTTATCTCACTGAGTGAGGCAAAGTTTAATAATTCCAGGAATTAAACCAAGGCTCTCTCTTTAATATCTGTGAGGCTTTTGTGTGTTGAAAGGAACATGTACTAGTATTTGTATTATGTTTAATGCTCAATTTATTAGACTCATATATTAATAAAGGACACTTTGAAAGCCTTTTTTCTTAAGCATTTAGTCATTGATTACAAGTTTGATTAATTCAATTTCTTTATATAATTTAAATTGCAATTACAAATTTAGCACGGTTGGTTCTTCTGAAAGCTTTCAGTGCCTTCCAAAATAAACAAAAGTAAAATGATTTCAAAACTATTTCAACTCTTTCACAAAAAAAGTGGCTCTAAATATGCTAAAATCACAGGTTTGAGCTTTTTTTATTTCCAAATACTTATCTTTTTCAGGGGTTTCAACTTTTACAGCTTCCTAGGGTTTTAGTTATCCTGTCATATACCATTTTTTAAATTTTCTAAAGTTTTAGTAATTTTACTAGACCCAGAAAGAAATGAACACCAGCTCAGAAAAGCTTAGAAGGCAGGTAGGTGCTAGATTGATGGCCTGCTGACTTTTGGCCAGAACATGGGCTTTAGTTTGGCAGTCCTCTGATGACTAAGCTAAATACATTTTTCTCATAAGGTTTTGCTTATGGAATTATGGAACAATCACATCCAGGTCCTCCATTTCTGACATTAGGTGTTCTTTACTCCGACTGTCCTGTCCTTAAGAAATATTGACCTGTTTTGTTGGCAATATTAAATATATATAGGCATTTTTCAACATTTAAGACCATATGATAAATATTTTCTTAAAGACTGAGTTCAAATTAATAATTTACAACATCATATTGTTGTACCACCTTTCTTATAACATGCAGTCTTCCAAACCATTAAGACTTTCTCCTACACTGACAAAAACATTTTTGTGATCAAGTCAATGGTGACTCTTTCAGGGTGGCTTTCATACAACGTTGTTATGGTTCACATGATGACAGTACTTGCTCTCCTTTCTTCATCCTTCAAGGAAAGATCATTATAACAAGAACTTCGAGAACTTTCAGAAAACTCTATTGATAATCTTTCCAGAGATCAATACTAGCAGAATCTACATCTTTTTGGTTGGCAGACAGTTTCTTGGTTATAGAAATAGCCAATTTAAAATATAACAGTAGCTTTGATCTTTAGAGTAAGTATTGGCACATTAGGTGCTAAACTAAAAGAATTTTTAAGAAGCAAAATACAGAAAACAAAATCCTCTCAGACTAGATTTATAAAGCCAGCTTTGGATGTTTCTTCAAGAAAATATCATATATTAACAAATTCCTACCATGCAGATTTCAGTAAAAGAAATACAGCATGTTTCTCCCTCCTGAAGAACAGATCTTAACTGGAGAATGGGGACTTGAAAGCCTTAATAACCTTTGAAGCCACACCAGTAAACTCAGTGTTCACCTGAAATGAAGTTGCCATTTTCAATATGCAGAAACACAGACACTCACACATACACACAGTCTTCTCCATGTCTCAAACACACATACACAGTCTTCACTTACTTTCCCAGTCTTTAAAGTTTTTTATTCAAACATTCTACAGAACTTGCACGTATTTTTGTCTTCCCCAATTTAAAGGGAAGGCAAAGAACCCAGTTGGATTCTAATTCACTATTGAAAACTTATTTCAAGCTGGCTTACTTGATAACAAAGCCACTGTTGCAGTCAGGAGCACTCTCCTGAAAAAAGTGAGTGAGACAAAATAAGCCCTAGATGGCCATAAGGTTTTTTCCTTTGGGCAATCAATTGCAAACTGAAGTGTAAAGTTACATCCCTTTACTTCCCTCAGATTTTCATTTTTCCATCAGAAAACTGACATCTTCATCAGCTACATCTTCACCATATGAGATGGACAAAACAATAGCTGCAGATAAAAATGATCAGGCAACCTACAGTAGATAAACTTCACACTCACTATTCACCTACAACTTCAGGAACTCTAAGATGACTTTTTAAGAGTATAGCCACAGAACTGTAAAAACTATTAAGGGCAGGAAACAAATCTAAGCTACTCTTTGTCAGTTCTATGTCATGCCAGTTATATACTCAGTGATGACTGTTTATACAGAAAACAAACCTCAATTCACTGTGTGTTTTAGATATTAGATAATTACGATGAGAGGCACAGGCACATTTTAGCAGGTCATCAACTCCAACTAGAAAGGTAGTGAAACCATTTATAAAATAATTATGTGCCATGAGGATGATGTCAGATAGATGATAGATAGATAGATAGATATAGATGATGATAGATAGATAGATGATAGATAGATATAGATAGGTAGATGATAGATAGATAGATAGATAGATAGATAGATAGATAGATAGATAGATAGATAGATAGATAGATAGATAGATAGATAGATGATAGATAGATGATAGATAGATGATAGATTAGATAGATAGATAGATAGATAGATAGATAGATAGATAGATGATAGATAGATGATAGATTAGATAGATAGATAGATAGATAGATAGATAGATGATAGATAGATAGATGATAGATAGATAGATAGATAGATAGATAGATAGATAGATAGATAGATAGATGATAGATAGATGATAGATTAGATAGATAGACAGATGATAGATGATAGATAGATAGACAGATGATAGATAGATAGATAGATAGATAGATAGATAGATAGATAGATAGATAGATAGATAGATAGATAGATAGATAGATAGATGATAGATGAAGAAGGAAATGTCATTGAACTCTTACAACACCTGCATAAGGTAAGTTTTAGTATCTAGACTTTAAAGGTGGGAAAACTGAGAGTAAGAGAGTTGGAACGACTTGGCTCAGGGCTTGAATTCAAACCGACATCAGTCTGCCTCTGAAGCCATGATCACCTTCCTGTGTCAGGGGTCTATGGTGGAATGCTCAGGATGAGAAGTCAGGATGAGAAGACTATATCCAGGGAAAGATGTACGTACACTGAAATGCATCTATACATGTGGTACAGGCACGGAGCCTGTGCTAACAAGAGAATGCTTCCAAATGGGAACCAGATTGGCAAACATCACCTCACTTTATTTACATAATTGAATTTTGGATAGTAGTGTTAATTAAAATGAATATAGAGAGTAAAATAATAGGTTTCCTATGGAATTGATGATAGACTTCAACTTGTAGAGATAATATAATTGAATATAAATTGGCCTAGTTCATAATTTTAATTGAATAGGTGCCATAAAAGCTCTAGAAAACCAAGTACAAAAGTAACATTTATGGGAAGACATTTTTAGTTTTAAACTTTAGTCACTGTTAGCATGTATCTATGCCAACATTTTCCACATTATACTCCATGGACCCTTACTCTTATTTATTTTTATATTGCCCTGTTGATGCCCATTGTCTGCCAGGTGCAGCTGTGTCTGCAGAACCCTGGGGAGGGTTGGGTCTGGGAAAATTTGTGCCCTCCCAACCATCTAGGCCAGGCTCAAATCTTTTAATAATAATTAATAATAATAATCCTTTTTGTTGATCACTGCAGATCCTGGCTGCTTTTCCATTGCAACCCCATCCTCGCCAGCACTTATTGGGGGGAGTGGGATAGGATACAGACCTGGAGATGCTTAGAGACTTGCATCAGAGGCAGACGCTGCTCCCAGGCAAAGCATTCCTTCCTTCCCTGACCCTAGATATAGATCCCCACTCATCAACATACACAGACAGACCCACAAAGACCGGTCCTGCCTAGACAAACACACACACACACAGTCAGGCAAGCAGACTGAGGACAGATGCGCACCCACCCACCAGCAGTGCAGACCCTCACAGGAGTTGCCTAATGCACAGGTGTACCCTCACTCGCGGGCCTCTCCACACAAGAATCAGAGGACTCCACGGCCTTCAGCAGGCCACAGGTTCCAGCACTGGCGATGGCACACAAGTGTGGGCTGAGGCTCCAGGGACCCCACGCTCAAGATGAGGAGACTTCTCTGACAGCCTTAGGGGCTAATTCCACTCAATACAGGGTAGAACGGGGTAGGGTGAGGGGCTGGCACCAGCTTCCACTTTCATACCTCTCTAGTCCCAACTCAGACCTGCACAGCCAGGACACACAGACATACTGACAACTGTTCAGACACACTGACAACCATTCTCCCACTCGTAAGATAGAGCCTGGCTGTCTAACCAATACATACATCACACACATGTGTTTCCAGAATCCAGAGATTGGCTTCTGCCCAAAACAACTCAGCCCCTAGTACCATTATTACTCTTAAAACAAATCCTGTCCAGGTTAAATCATTTGGAGAAGCACTGATTTAACAACACAGGGAATTTCTTTATTGCATGACTGCAAACATAAATCTCCAGGAAGAAGACAAAGGATGCTGAGATGCTCAAACGTCCCTGCCCAAGGGATGCTGGTTTCATAGTGGACTTGTAGGACATGTCCCATAAGGAAGAATTTGGGAACTGCTTGTCTAGACAGCTGTTGGCCAAGACCAAAGTTTGATAGAAGTTAAGAATATACATGTTAAGAACATTGCACTGCTCAACAACCTTCACAAGTTGTCATGTCTTATTTTATTTGTTCACCTTTGAGACTGAGCAAAACTGGGCAGTCTTCAAGATCTATTAACATGAGATTCTCATTTTCTTCGTGCTCCATACTCAACTGCTTCAACCTTCATTAGACTTAAAACATCCAAACTCAGGACAATCGACCTCATAATTACAAATGGTTTAATGTTTCCTTTCTGCTCAAATTAAAACCAGGAGCCCATTCCTTCTACCTGGTTTCATTTTAACAATGTGCAATTGATCTTTGGGGAGATATGAAGAAATCATGGGGAAAGGATTTTGAAAGCTCAGTTAGCATAAGTGTCAATTTAAACCTTTTCATCTTGATGGATTTGGGACATGTTCAATGCATTTGATTTTAGTTCATAGACTTGCCCCAAAGTGTCCAATAAATGATTTGGGGTAGCTTTTAAAGTGGGCAGATATAAAAGTCTTGAGGAAATGCATAAAAAGATATGGAAAGACAGAATTTTACCTTCTACCTTTCTTACCCTCATAATAATCTTGAAGGGATTTTTTGCCCTACACCAAGGGTGTTGATAATTTTTAGAAGGCAGTTGGGAATTACTTTCTGTATCACACAGGCAAGAAAATGTGCTGAATTTAAAAGTGAAAGAACACATACAATTGGGAGGTGGGCTATGGAACAGCAGAGAAACGCCACTTACTAAAAATTTTGCCAGGTCACCTAACATCTTGATTTTGAAAACAGATGAAAAAGTTCACATTGACTGAGCACCTACTATGTACTAGGCACACTATGCCAACTACTTTCCCAATATTAGAATTTTAATCAGCATCACAAGCCTGAAATGTAAATATCATTGACCTCATTTTAGACCCACAGAGACAGTTACAAAGCTGGGAGTTACAAAGCTGGTAATGGTAGCCTGGCTGACATTGCTCAGCAGTTGAGCATTGACTGAGGATCCAGGAGATCATGGTTTGATTGCCAGTCAGGGCACATGCCCGGGCTGCGGGCTAGATCCCCAGCAGGGGGCATGCAGGAGGCAGCTGATCAATGACTCTCTCATAATTGATGTTTCTATCTCTCTCTCCCTCTCCTTTCCTCTCTCTGAAATCAATAAAGACATACATATTTTAAAAAGCTGGTCATGGCAGAGCCAGGTTGTGTCCGTAATTTGCTTGATTCTAAAGTCCATGCTCTTCTAATAAAAAGCATTGCCTTCAGTGGAGGAGCGGTCTTAACTCTTAGTTCCTCTTTATTATTTATGATAAAAGGAAGAGTTAAGTGAGTAGCTCCAACCTTTTCTGGAGACCATACAAAGGAACAGGACTTGAGAAACAAAAGTACTCATTTTCTAAAAGGGATAAACATGTCAAAGTCATTAACTTCACCTCAGCCTAGATGCCCATCAAAAGCAGAACCCATCCAGAGCCTAAATGCTTAGCAGAGTTCTGAATGGACACGTCATGTCCCTAGACAGTGTAGATTAAATAGCTCCCACCCCACCCTCAAGAGCTCACGGGATGCTAGGAAGACACAGGCAAGTCTCCTTTGCCCAAAGAAAACCAGTAGAGTCTAATTTGCAATACTTTAGAGCCAAATAGAATTTGATTTTTTCTTGTTGATTGACATATTTTATTGACATAGTAATAAGCACAGATGTAAAGTGTAAAGCTCGATAAATTTTTACATATGTTTGCCCACGCATAATTACCACTTAAATTAAGATGAATCATTTCCAGCACTCAAGAAGGTTCCCGGGTGCCCCTCTCAATCAACACCATTCCCAAAAGTAACCACTGGTCTCACTCCTATCATTATAGATCAGTGATTTTCAACCTTTTTCATCTCACGGTGCACATAAACTAATCACTAAAATTCTGCGGCACACCAAAAAATATATTTTTTGCTGATCTGAAAAAAAATAGGTATCATTTTGATTCATTCATACCAGACGGCTATTGTTGTGTTAGCTGCTGTCTTTTTTTTCATTTTTATTTGACAACCTAAGGGAAAAGAGGTCAGTGCCCCTGACTAAATGTCAGGTATTGCATGTTTTAAAAATTCTCGCAGCACACTGGTTGAAAATCACCTTTACAGATTAATTTAGTTTATTCTTGATCTTCATATGATGGAATCACAATAAATGCTCTTTTGATCTGGCTTACTTGGCTCATTATTAAATCTGTGAGAGTCATCCGTGTCACTGTGTATAGCGGTAGTTTGTTCTTTCTCCATGTAGTGTGTAAATGTACCGAAATTTATTTATCCACTATACTGTTGATGAGCATTTGCTTTCCATTGGGCCTATTATAATAAAGACGATAAGAACAGTCTTATATGTGTCTTTCAGTAGAAATGCTGGGCCACAGAAGAGGCATGTGTTTACTTTTCATACCTCCAAGCAATAGTCCCAGGATATTTGTACAGGGTTATTTTGCCAACAAGTACTCCCAACAGCAACGCATGGGAGTTCCCAGCACTCCATGTCCTCTCAACATCAGGCATGGCTAGTCCTTTTAACTGTCACCATTTTAATGCCTATGCAGTGGCATCTCTTTGTGGTTTAAATTTGTATTTCCCTGTGGTTAATGATAAGCACCTTTTTATAAGCTTATTCAATATTTGGGTTTACTTTTTTATAAAGTGTCTGAACACATCCTTTGAAACAAGTTAGATGCAGCTTGTGACAAGCCAACTTGATCTCCTGCTTTATGCTGCATAAGATTTACTAAAAGGCACTTTTCTTCTCTCCAATCTTCCCCCCTTCCGTCCTCCCACTCCCCTCAGCCTCCCCTCCCCCTTGCCTCACACACATTCCCCTCCCCACCTGCTGGGAAGAGCTCTTATCAGCTAGAGCCGGGAAGCTGTATTTTAGGCTCAACAGGAAAACCCAATTTCATTTAGAAAACTGAAATAGATTATGACACGTCAGAAGGGTCCATCTCTGGCTGCGTGTTTTTTGCTTAATGCCCGTTTCATATCTCTGTTACAGCTCCGTGATTTACCATCCTGGCATAAAGGAACTGAGTGGATTCTCTATCTCCCAGTGTGCTGGAAATACGGCATTACATGTATTTTAAAAACCTAAATCACTGTGAGCCCTGCAAAAAAAAAAATACTCCAAGTATTGATTTAAATGTGTCTTTTTGCAACATGCCTCCCTGCACGCTCTGGGGAATATAAAGTGACCCATAAATATTCTAGAAGAGGCACTCACTTTCTATTCTTCTGTCACCCCAAGCCTCGGAACCATTCTTCCCCATGTGCTCCCAAGATTTCAAATCCAGGGCAGGCTGGCCGAGGGAAGAAAGCTCCGTTTAAGCAGACTGCTGCAGGCTTCTGCTGACAGTGCTGTCTGATCTCCCTTCAGGCTATTTCTAAATATAATAACAAGCAATGGCTTCTCTTCATATCTCCCTTCTCCCACAATGGAGAGTTCAAAGGGGTCCTAGTATTAATTCATTAATTCCACAATAGCCTTCTGAGGTAAGGAAGAGCTTGCTACCCTAGTTTCTGAGAAGGATTTTAGGGCCTGAGGTGCACATGTGTTCTAATTCTTACAGAAAAACAGGCTGAGATTAGCTTCATGATATCATTACATCACCAAGCTACAAAACTATATAACTTTGGAGCTGGAAGGACCGTATAGTAGAAACCACTTATTTTTAGAAGAAAAAGCTCAGACCCAACGATGCTGGAGACTGACCAAGGTCCCACAGAGAAGAGGCTGAAGGTCCCACCCAAGATCATGTAGAGGCTTTGTGGCTGAAATAGGACAAGACCTGGTTTTCTGACTTTAATTCAATGATCTAAGATAGTCAGCCACAACAACATCAGGAAAAAATGTCATGAGAAAGAAAAGATGAACTATTATCATCCCTAAGATTCCAGGTAGTTAAGCCAAAATTTAGCTCAAGATTTTAGAGGAATTTTTGTTTCTGGAAATAAGTACTGGATAGAACCCGGATCTGACTGATGTCAAAGTCCATATTCCAAATCATCTCCTCTTGACTAGCAAGTAAATACTTGAGGTGCTTTAAGATGCCCTAAGAAAGTGCTTAACAATTTTCTTTAATAGATTCTAGAAAACTAGACAAGCGGTTTAAGGGAAGAGTGGAAAGAAATCCTTTTTCTTTTCATTTTATACCCTTTCTACTGTTTGAATATCTGTTAACCATTAGGCACATACTACTCTAAATGTTTTTTAAGTAGTTGACATATTGTAAGAATTTTCCTGAACTATAAAATGTCACTTAATTAAAAGAAGAAAAAAAAAACTAAATTCTTCTATTTGCTCAAAATTTGTGCTCCCATTAGAGCATCACTTAATCTTCTTTGGAGTATACCCAGTGTCCCTTCACCCCATTTTCTCTGACATATTTTCAGTTTGTTACATGGCAATTACAGCTAAAAAATATGCTTGCTTCTGCCTACTCCCAATTTATTATTTTTGTACGCTCTTGCTCTACACAGCACCTTCATTATGAAGAATATTCATAGGCCTTTATAGTCCTAATTCACTCAAGAGACATCTATCACTTACCTACCATAGGCCAGATGTCTCATGACCCTGTCAACCAGAAAGACTGGCATTTGAGCAAAATGTAACCATATAGTCAGAAAAAATACACAGTTAAGTCATCTAATATATGCTTTGAGGACACAGAAGAAAGTAAAATTAGTCTGTGGAGGGAGTTAGGAAAGTGTTCATAGAAGAACTGACATTTGACTTAGGTCTTGAAGGGTGACATGGGATTTCCCAGAAGTCAAAGAGAAAACAGCTTACTCCAAGCACGAGAAAGAGGTATAGAGAACTGGCCGCTCCAGGATTTTCAAGGGCTGCTCCCCAGGAGAAAGAAGGCAGTCAGAATGGGAAAGCAGAAAACACTAGCCAGGTGGCTGCGGGAGGTGGGGAGCCAGGAGGGCAGCGTGCAGCGTGTGTGCAGGAGAAAGGCGGGAGGGACCAGCATGCGGGAGAGACTGAGGACAGGGAATGGAGGAGACACGCTGCAGGGCATTTTACTGTTTCACGGCCTGGATCAATACCTTTTTTTCTCAAGAAGGAAAAATCTGTTTTTATGTCTTAGAGATGCACGCTTCAGTGATAAAACTATACAAAGTCCCCCAAGGCCGAGGTCACTGTATGGGTGGGAGAGTGGATATTTTGGGGAGGGTCAGGGTAGGTGATGGATCAGGGCGCATGGGGGCCTCTGAGATGGTCAGTGGTTCTTTTTCTTGACCTGAGCAGTAGTGATAAGGGTGTCTGCTGCATAAATAATTTATTTTTTGTTGCTTTTGGTAGTTTTTGGTATCTAAGTTTATTTTTCGATTTCAAAAGTTACCAATATGTAGATTGAAGATGGGTCTCGTTTTTCAAGGCCTCTGGATGGATTTTGGGAGTGTGGCGGTTGGAAACAAGCCTGCAGGTGGCTCAGCCACACCCCAGGCACACAGGAAAGAGCATGGTGTACTTGGGAGCACTCCCAAGGTCACTGTGATGGAGAGGGAATAAGTGGCTCTAAGGAGATCTACACTTGTCACAAAAGAGGGAGAGAAGCAAGTGGGGAACTCAGAAAGAGCCCGGGAGAAGTGGGGGCCTCATTTCTACCTCTTCCATCCAGGAGTCAGCATCACAGCCTCCTGGAGCTCAGGTGATACTATCAGGACCCTTTGTTCAGAGGCAGGGTAATGAGAGCGACATCACTCTGGGCAAAAAAAGAAGCCGAGCCCTCCCCACTTCATCATGGGGTGACTCAAGGGGGCCTCTTCAAACAAAAGACTGAGCCCCTTTGAAAAAAGAAGCAGAAGAATGGAGTGATCTATAGACCTATATGAGCTTCAGTTGTAGCTGGGACAGGGCGTTCATTCCAGCTTTCTGGCTTAGCACCCTTGAAGGACCTGTCCCCTGGGAACAAAGACAGGACTTTAGTGGCTTGGGGAGGGAAGCCCACACAGGCCCTGTGGTGAGACCAAGAGAGCACTGTATCCCCCAAGCCACCCCTTCCAGGAATTTGCCACACAGGCAGCTCCCGGGTCAGCTGCTGGATTTAGAGCGTCCTTACCACTCTGCTGAGGTCACCGTTTTCTCTCCTTCATCTTGACCCCTGTGCTGTCAACACCCAGAGAAGTCAAAATAGTGCTTGTGTTTGAGGATCAAAGTGAACTGGATCAAACAAGACCAGGGACTTGACACTTACTATCTCTATGGCCTGGAGTAAGTTATTTGCTCTCTCGGGTTCTCGCCTGGGAAATGAAGACAGTGACACCTCTTTCAGAGGGTCCGTGCACGGACCGAATGAAGTACCGCCCATGAAGCTCCTGGCTCAATGCCTGCCACGTGCAAGGCGCTCAGGAAATGGTGATGTTTGCTGTTGTAATTAGGTGGAATTCACAAACATTTCATTTTAAAACGCAGAATGAGAAATAACTTCCAGAACAGCTCAAATAAAAAAGGAATAATGCCTAAGGGTGATGAGAGTGAGGAGCACCCAGAATTCTCATAAATCATGGCGGAAGGGTGATTTGGTCCAACAACCCCGAGTAGCTATTCAGCAGAATCTACTAAAGCTGAACATAAGCAACCCCCTCTGGCTTAGCAGTTCCACTCTGAGGTATAATACATACCAACAGAATACATTCTTGTGCATCCAAAAGATAAGAATCACCATAGCAGCATTTTTCAGAGAGCCAGCAACTGGAAATTACCCACATTTCCACCTGCAGTAGGACAGGTAACGTGGTGTACTCATGCAATGGACTACAGCATAGCAACCAGGTTAAACGGGCCCCTACTCAACTCAGCAGAATGAATGCACCACGTTAACCAAGCACTGAGTGAAGGAAGCCAGACACAAAAGTATGCGTCCATTTATATATATTTCAAAAATAGGCAAAACTCTTCTGTGGGATTGGTAGTCAGGAAAGTGATTACTCCTGGGGCAAAAGTAACAGGTTGGTGATTGGGAAGGGCCATGAGAGGGGCTTCTGGAGTTTGCTGTATCTATTTCTTGATCTGGGTGGTGATCACTGCGTGGTTTCTGGGTGTGTTCATGTTGTGATCATTCAACAAGCTACAGAGTTGTGATGTGTTTACTTTTCTCAGGGTGTTATACCTCAATTTAAAAAATTAAAAAGGGTTTAAAAATCAAGCAATTAAATGCTGATGCAATCTGAGATATAAATTGCATCACATATAATCAACTGTCCATCTTTTCCTAAAGTCTCCAGGAAAATGCTATTGCTTCTTGACAGTAATAGCTAGCCTTCACTGAGCACTAACTGTGTGTCCGGCATGCCTCTAAGTGAGTTACGTGTATTAATTCCTTTAATCTTTTTAACACTGTATGTGTAGAGTGACCAGACCTCTTCGTGTGCTGGGTGTAGTCCCAATTTACTCTGTTATTCCAGCAAAATTATTATCAGTACCCCTTTACTTCTCAAAAGTACCTGGGGTTAAAGAATGAATACATATTCACCCTACCTAGGAGATAAGCACCATTATTATCTGGTTGTTTTGTTTTGTTTTTAATGACACACGGAGAAGTTAAGTAATTTTCCCAAGATCACAGGGCTACTAAATAGTAAAGGCAGAATTTGAACCCAGGATGTGGTTCCTCACCACTAGGATATACTGCCTTTCTTGTCCAAATTTCATTATTCTTGAGATTCAAAATATTCTTGATGCCTAACTTTTCTTCTTCTGCTATTTTAACCTATTTTCTGTTGCCCCGCATTTCCTGAAATAGGAGAGCTGCTCATCTCCCATAGTGAACCCCACAGCTGGCCCATCTCACACATAACAGCCTCTCCCCATGTTCAGGAAATGAATGGAATGCATCTTCTACTTTTCTCTTTTAAATAATATAAATATGCTCCCTTTCACATTTACATTTTTCTTTATTCAATGTATTTTCCAATGCTTTAGTCATGCCTGTGGATCTGTTTCCCATTACCCATTCATTCATTCATTCAGCAAATTATTCAGTGAACCCCTACTATGTGCCAGGCACTGCTGGCCTAGCTGGCAATAGACAAATGGTTGTAAATAAGACAAGCATAACTCATGTCTTCAGGAGCTGATAGTCTGGTAGGAAAAACAACACTAGAGAAATGATGACCTGGCAATTATTCACTAACTCCCTGATAAGGGCTGTGAAGGGTGTAACAGGGGACTTGACCCGAGGGCGGTGAAGAGTCAGCAAAGTCTTCTCACAGAGAACGACATTTGAGCCAAGTCCTGAAGCAAGACGGTGGGCTTTGGACTGGAAAAGGTGGCAGGGAAGGGTGTTCCTGGCAGAGGGATGAGTATATGCAGAGATTCTTGAAGATGGAAGGAATCAGAACTGTGGGAGGAACCACAGGATGGCCTGTGTGGCCAAAGCCTAGTGAACAGGGGAAAGGGTGATGTCATGGGAGGCTGGTAAAAGAGGCAGGGGCAGCTGGACTTTACAGGGCCGTAACCCAAGTAAGGAGCCCTAAGTGCAACGGGAAGCATTTGGACTCATTTAGTAGGAGAATGGCCTACTCCCACGCCCCTGCCATGACTCATCCTGGCTTTCAAGTCATTGAAAGCTAAGTGCAGTGGGAGGCCATCTCCATTCATCCATGTATCCCAAGAGTGTAGAACACTTTTAGAATGTTTTAAGAACTTTTTTACAAATAAATAGCCTACCCCAAATGTCCTTGGTTACCAGAAACTTCTTTATGTTTTTCAGTAATGCACTGCCAACCAGACTACAGAGACTAAGTTTTTCAAAAGTCCTGGATCACAGCCACCAGTTGCATACCTCTCCACTCTTCACCTTGTAGTCTATTGTTGAGCTCAAAGAGCACTATTTACACCGACAGCAAGAAGAGTGCCCCCTGGAGTTGTGCAATGCATAAGGCCAGCCTCTGTCTACTAAGACCTATATATTTACTTGTCTTCCTATTTGTATCTTTATTTAGGAATCTGTGCTCCTTCCTTATTCTCAAAGTGACTTAAGGAGGCTAAGAAGATAGAAAAACAGAACAAGAGAACACAAGGCAAAGGGAGAGGGAAATTAAAGGAGAAACAAGAAAGGGCTATAGAAAGGACCCAGGAATGAGGCTATTACAAAAATGCACTCTTCCAGTTTCAGGCATTTGGCTCTAAGTCTTCTAGCAGCCAATATTGTTGGGACTTGAGGGGACTAATTAATCAGATCCTTCCTCAGAAGGCTCAAAACAATTAAGAAATAGAGCCAGAAAGAAAATTAAAATGCTATTTCTGTTCTTATCCTGGAAAAGCTGACTTGGATCTGAGATCCAAAATATTCTTTCCCATGAAGGGAATTCACTTGCCCCCAGCCACAGGTAGGATTGTGGACAACTGCTTACTTCCCCTCTCCATGAAGCCAAGCTTGCTGTCAGTCCAACCACCACCTGAACGAGGCAAATACAGAAAATAAGAACACCTTTGCCCTGAGGGCAGGTGGTCCCAAAGGAACACTGAGAAGCTGGATACGCCAGCAGTGACCATTGTTCCAATGTCACCAGTTAAATTATCCCCATCCTGGGGAGGAGGTTAATACAGGCAGAGAGAAGTAGAGAAACAGATTCTACAATCGCACCTTTTCAATTCTGCTCGAGTACACAGCTCTTTGCTGGTCTGTCCTGAGCAAGCATATATTATGCATTGCTTCTCAAAGTTTTATGGGCTCACAGATTACCCAAAGATCGTGTTGAAATACAGATTCTGATAATGTGGCTCTGGGGTGGGGGGTGAGATTCTGTATTTCAACAAGGTACCAGATGATGCTGATCCTGCTGGTCCACATCTTCAGAGTCTAGAATAGGGGTCCCTGACCTTGGGTCCACACAGAATTCTTGAATTCAGGGGGGGTCTGTGAACTTGGATGATAAAAAATATGCATCTTTATTTTTACTAACTTCTAACTGAAATTTATCATTTCTTTCTATTATGAATGTAGCCAGCAAACCTCAGTAGTATGAGAGGTACCTGTGACTTCGTCACCAGTAGAAATCTCAGATTTCAACACTATCACTTCATTATTATTGCAGATATCTCCAAATTTTATATTCTTATCTCTTTAAATATTACTTATGACTTTTTGGAAGTTACAGTAGTTATTAGACCCGCTGTTAGCTCTTGTTACTTCAACTATTAATAAAGAGGCATGTATGTTATCCTCTCATGTATCAACACATTAGTGTAGTTTTCATATTTTCATAGCTGTATTTCATTTTAATTGGTTTCCTATGTGATCTTATGCATTTTACTTTTATGCATTTACAAGTGTTATTTGGGGAAAGAGGCCCCAGGCATCACCAGGATGCAGGAGATACATGAAGGCTTAAAGTCCTTAATGGAGAAAGTTCTGTGAGAAAAGGCACTACCCCGTGAATCCTGGAACCAGGCAGTCCGGGTCTGAATTCTCCTTCCTACAAGGCATGAGACCTGGGTAAGCACCTCCCCTCCCCTGGCTCTGCGAGCATGTATTTCAAAGGGGTGGTTAAAGGACTAGAGGCATTCCTGTTTGCGAGGTGAGCAGGGCCTGGCGCAGCGCGGATGCCTTCTAAGCGCCGGCTAATCGAATCTGACAGCAGCTCATGCAGCGACTCGAGTGAACAAGCGGCCAGTCAGCACCCAGCGAGGAGACCTGCTCTCACCGAGCGCACGGGTTCGACAGCGGAGATGGCAACCAAGCAAAGTGAGGACACTGAGCTCACTCAGAACGTCAGGCAGGCACTGTGGGATCCAGGGGAAGGGACTCCCGGCCAGGTGGGAAAAGGGAGAGAAAGCCTCCCTGAAATGTTCTGAGGCTGGCAAATGCATCCCTTTTCCTCCTGGCTGCTACTTCTGCTGATTTCTTGCTGAAATCCCCCCAGAAGCTCAGCACGCCTTTTAGCGGCTCAATACTCAGGCTCCGTATTAGCATCTTTCCGATTTGTTACAGTGATTCCCATCTAGTCGCCGCTCCCCTGGACGCTGACCTTTCACGAGACCATAACTTTGCCACAGGTTTGCGCTCAGTGCAGACCCCCTTCCCAGGAGAAGCATTCTCTCCACAACCCAAGGGGCAGCCTGCCAGCACCAGTCACCACCCACTCCGCCAGGGTGCAAGGCCCTCCAGCCTGCAGGGCACAGTCGCAAAGCTCCTGCAGGAAAGCGGCTCCGGGCCTGACATGAAGGCCTCTTGGCTCCAGTGCCCAGTATCTGCTGGTTGCTGGAAGTTTCTGGCAGACAACTGGTAGGAATCACAGCGACAGCTCCCATTGGCTGGGCTGGACTGTGTCAGGCACGACACACAGTGCTTCCCATCTAGATCAGTTTCCCAGGGCTGCTAGAACAAAACCCACAGGCAGAACTTAATTTTCTCACAATTCTGGAGGTTCAAGTCCAAGATCAAGATCTCAGCAGGGTTGGTTTCTTCCGAGGCCTCTCCTCAGCTCGAGGATGGCTGCCTTCTCCCTGAGTCTTCACATGGTCTTTTCTCTGTGTGTGCCCGTGTCTGTTCTAATCTCCTCTTTTTTGCAAGGACACCAGTAGTGTTGAATTAGGACCTACCCCCAGTGAACTCATTTTAACGTAATTACCTCTTAAAGATCTTATCTCCAAATACGGTTAAATTCTGAGGGACTGGAAGTTAGGAATTCAAAATATGAATTATGGGGGCACACAATTCAGCCCATAACACTCGGGTTAACGTGTAACCCACAGGGAACTATTACAGATGAGAATCAGCTCTGTAAAATTAAGTAACTTGCTTAAGGTCACCCAGCCAGGGGAGCTGGCAGCTGGAGCCAAGGCGCTCTGAGTCCACAGCCAGTGCTTTGCCCACTATACCTGCTTTCTCCTGGCATGACCACTGGGCTCACTCTAGGAGATTGTAGATCCCCAGAGCCAGAGTCCCAGGGGAGGGGGCTTAGATTCTGCATTTCCACAATCTCCCTGGATGCACCACAATATAAGGACCTCTTTGTGACTCCATGTGGACTCCTGCTCCCACTCCCATCTGTGATCTGTGTCCCAGTCCTTTTAAGTCCTGCTCTCAGGGAGTGTGGGAAGCCCAGTGTGCAGTCTCCATTCCCAGAAACACATGTGTTCCCCTGGAGGAATTTGTCTGTAACAGGATATGATGCTGAACATTTGGTTCCCAGGCAGGTTGGAGAGTCCCACAGCTACCATGCCCTTCCCACGCTCTTGCCTTCGTTCCTCCCAGCCTCTGAAGCCCACTCCTCCAGGGGATCTTGAGTGGCCACCAGAAAGCTAGATCAGTAAGTAGCTCCTCTGGTGCAAGCAGAGTTGGAGGCTGAACACTTCCCTCAGCCTCCAATCCCAGAAGCCCTGGGAACCCCAGGGCTCCCCTCCAAACTCAGTTTGGAAACCACTGTTGGGAGCCATGCCCAAGCTGGATTTATCCTGGACTAGTCTATCTTGTTGTTTAACAGCTTCACCAAAGTATGAGTGAAATATAACAACCTGACACAATGTGGACAATTCGATAAGTTTGGAAGTATGCACAGACCTATGGAACAAGCCTCCTAATCAAGAGAATGAACATATCTATCACACCCAAAAGCTTCCTCCTGCCCCTTTGCAAACCCTTTCTAATCCCTCTCTGTCCCTCTTCACCTCCTCCGTCCCACACTGGTCCATTCCCTGTCCTCACCCTAGGCAACCACTGTTTAGCTATTTACATTTAAATTAATTGCAATTAAATAAAATTAAAAATCAGTTCCTCAGTATCACTAACTGCATTTCAAGTGTCCAGGAGCCATCTGGGGCTACCACACTGAACAGTGCACTTGGCATTCCTACTGTCAGCGTTCTACTGGGCAGCACTGCCTGGATATTAGATGCTTTTCCCTCTTACAGCCCTGGGTAAAGTGGTCCAAATTTCTTGCCAGGCTCTGTTTTCTTGTCTTAATTTATCTTTATTGTTGAAAGTATTACATTGATCTCCTCCACCCTACACCCCTTCCCCAGGCCTTTACCACACTATTGTCTGTGTCCAGGGGTTATGCATTTATGCACATAAATTCTTACGTTAATCTCTTCCCACCCACCCAACCATCCCCGCCTTCCCTCTAAGATTTGTTAATCTGTTCCATGCTTCTATGTCCCAGATCTATTTTATTCATCTGTTTATTTTGTTCATTAGATTCCACATATGAGTAAGATCATGTGACACTTGTCTTTCTCTGCCGGGCTTATTTCGCTCAGCATAATACTCTCCAGGTCCCACCATGCTGTCTCAAAAGGTAAGGGATCCTTCATTTTTCCAGCTGCATAGTATTCCATGGTATAAATGTCCAAGAAGATGCTTGATATGAATTCAGTCTTCTTGAACCTGTAGAGACTTGTTTTGTGTCCTAACATGTGGTCTGTCTTTGAGAATGTCCCATGTGCGTTTGAGGAGAATGCCTATTCTGCAGCTTTGGAGTGGAGTGTTCTGTAAATATCAATTAAATCCATCTGATCTAGTGTGTTACTTAGAGGCACTGTTTCCTTGTTGATTTTTTGTCTGCAAGATCTATCCACTGGAGTCAGTGGGGTGTTAAAGTCCCCTGCTATGACTATATTGCTGTCCATCTCTCCTTTAAGTCTTCCAGAAGTTTGTTGTTTTAAAAAAAAAAAAAAAAAGCCTGTGTGAGTCTTTTGTTCTGTGGTAGGTCTCTTGTAGACAGCATATATTTGGGGCTTGTTTTCTTATGCATTCAGCTACCCTATGTCTTTTGAAGGCTCACATTTTTTGAGTTGCTTGTAGTTATTGTGAGCTTTCTAGGTGCCAAACTACTAAGCATTTAGCATTATTTCATTAAATAATCACAGTGGCCCTGTGAGATAGGAATAATGAATGTCCTCATTTTTAAAAATGAGAAAACTTAGGCTTAACGAGGTTAAGTGGATGGGAGAGCTGGTCTGGCTTCCAAGTTATACCCTTAACCTTGCATTATTTCCCAGGCACCAAAGTCTGGTGGTCAAGAGCATAGACTCCGGTGTCTGCCCACATGGGTTTCAGTCCTGGCTCCACCACCAACTTTATGGTCTTCTGCAAGTCATCAAGTATCTATGCTTCCATGCCCTCACCTGTAAAATGAGTGTAACAATAAACCCTGCTCCGGACAGGATCAAATGGGTTAAAATACATAATGTCTTCAGGATGGCACATGGCACAGCTGGGTCTCCTATTTTATACCATTTCCTAACTCTCACCCCGAACTCCTGTGCGACACACAGGTTTCTCAGAAACAGAAGCGCATGTCCTTAATAATTAGACACTCGCTCACTCCTGCACCCCCTCTCACAACATCTCCCAAGTCCCCATGAAGCACAACGCTCTCTGCGCTCTGCGCTGTCATCTGTGAATGATTTCAGACTTGATATTTCTGCTCAGACGTTTCCCTGGTGATCTATAAGCCGCTTCTTTTTCTTTTTAAAGTCAAGTCAAAATTATTTGAGGAAACAGAAGCACAGAATCATTTTCCCACTCCACTGGCTTTTCAGAAGAGTTAAATGGTGTTAGATTCACAATTTGTTACTATTCTTCCCACTGCTTTTTTTTTTTTAACTGCCTTTGAATGCTTCGTGTCCCAGTCAGAGCAAGAAAGCAGGTGCTTTCTCAAGGAAACTCGAATAACATATTATCACAGTAAGGATCATCATGACAAGTTATTACAAGAATCATTAAGTCTTAGTGTAAAAATCCATTAATGGAACTTTAGTTTGCAAATAATAGACTTAAGACTGTCTTTCCTAATAGACATGAGAGTAAGACCCATTCTCAGGACGCTTTTGTCCCTTTGGCAACAATATATTTTCTTTTTAATCTCTACTCCCAGCCCCCCAAGCACAACATTTGATTCCCAAGAAAAGTCTTTTATTTCTTTGACAAAGATAGAGAAATAGGTCTACCTCACTCCACTGTTCATCGGTACTAATGTCCCCAATTCAAGTGTCCATTGACTACAGAGCTGGAAATTGAGCCCTTCTGGACCCAAACCAGTATCACAATATATAAGACCACATTTTTGGCCAGAAAAGCCTCTAACAACACACATGTACATGCACATCTGCACATACATGCATACACGTTCACATAGCCACTTCTTCAGCTTACGTTCAAACTACATATATAGTTTCCATTCTAAAATGACAAAATTTTTATCCAACCTGAAAGCGTTAAGAACCCCTTCCTGATTACTCAAACCAACATTTTTTTTAAATGGACAGGGTTTAGATTAGCAAAACCATAGAATCTATCCCATGAGCATGAAAGTTTTCCTTAGGTACATATTGATCCTTAGAAACACACTTCTATTATCTCGGACAATTAAAGGGAGATTATGCCACAGGCCTAAGAAGATGATATCCTTCCTCTCATCTAGTGTTCAGCAGATAGCTATCTTAATTTAAAAGACCCTAAAGGTCAATGCTTATTTAGTTCCTTGCAATAAACTATTTTGCCATAATTCTGCTTTTCTACTTAATTCTCTTATCTAGAGCAGCATTTTCCAATTTATATTTTGCAGAACAATAGATCCATTAGGTGTGAATAAATATCCCTGGGGTAAGGAAAAATAAGTGGCTCTAAAAGTTTAGGAAATGCTGGGCCAAAGAAAAATTAAGCAAGTTCTTTACTATAGGACTACTCAGAGCTTGTGATATGCTGATGTGTGTAACAACTCGGTGGGGTGGATTGGAATAAAGTGATAAATTTATAATGTCCATGGCAAAGAGGCTGGTACACAGTAACAACCAATCACTGTTAGTTGTTGTTTTTAAATGTTTCTTATTGATTTCAGAGAGAGAAAGAGGGGGAGAGAGAGAGAAATATCAATGCTGAATCATTGATCGGCTGCCTCCAACACGTGCCCTACTACGAATCAAGCCCACAACCCGGGCATGTGCCCTGACCAGGAATCAAACCATGATTTCCTGGTTCATTGATCCACGCTCAACCCCTGAGCCATGCCGGCTGGGCAGTGCCAGCTTTTATAATTATTAGCTATCGTGATTTGAAGCTTTCCCAAACTCACATGTTAAGAGCGCCCTTCTTTCACAGAACAGCTCCCTGGACCTAATGTTCCATGGAACACACTTTGGAAAAGGCTAATCAAGCTCACTTGCTATTAATATTTAATAAGTATTTTACTCATTTCTGTGAGCAAAGGAATAAGGTAAAATATAGTGCCATGTAGATAAATTTATACGCACAACATAAAAAAGAATCTCTCTTACTCTTGATTTTGGAAGCATTTACAGTCTCAAAACAAAACTAGTTCTCATTTGGATAGGACTTCATTAATTCAGCCTCCCTCACCAGAACTAATGGTCCTAAAAGTTTTATTTGGTCCTAATTACTTTGTATCTAAAAATGGGTACATCCATGCACATGGCTCATTTATTAAGGGAAGAACTTTGGGAACATAGAGAAAATCCATAGGTCACATCATTAGTCATTCATTCATCCATTTATTCATCAAAACACACACACATACACACATATATGCATTTTTTGGAGGGCCTGTTATATATCAAATATTGTTGTAGGTCCCGGGGATAAAACAGTGAATCATGTAGATGACATCCCTGCTCTCATGGAGTTTTACATTCTGGTGAGGAAGAGGGGTAATACACAGGTAAATAAATAAATATACGGTATGTCAGTGTAAGTGCTCTGAAGAAAACTAAATCGGGGTGAGAGGATTAGGCAGCGCCTGGGCAGTGGTGGTAGGGTGTTATTTTAAATAAAGGAGGAGGGAAGGCTTCACTGATAAGGTGACGTCTGGGCAGAGACCTGAAGTATAAAGGACAACAGTGCAGAGGGGGGCCCTTGCTGGGGGTGTTTGAGAAATACTGACTGCTCAGAGAAGATCAGAGAAATATTGTATTTCCTTCTCCATTATATGCCTAGTACTCTCCTTTCCCTAACTCTAGGAAAGCCAAATTTCCATTTTTTCTCTTTCAAGCACCCAACCAGAAGCCAATCAGGAAAATGGAATTGGTACAAGATGCTGGTTCCACTTTTCCAAGATACTCTTCCTAGTTAATGGTCCATGGACATCATCCGCTGCTCCCCCCGCTCCCCGCCTCCTAGGCTTTCCTGCAGTGCATCCATTTGTTGCTAATTATTTTCTGGAAACAGAGGCCTTAGAAACAGGCTCGAAGAAACTTCTAAAATAGCCAAGGTACAAACTCCAAGGACTTTGGTTTCTTTCTTTCTTGCAACCTTAGCTTATTGGAAATATGAGTAACCACCTAAGTTGTTATCTATGTTGGGTTCGGAGGGTTTTGAGAGGTTTGGGACCTCAAAGAGCTGGGGAGAAAGGTAAAATAAGAAGTATATTGTAGCTTCTCCCCTGTACCCCATATTGCATTGACTATACCGAGGTAAGACAGTAAGACACCTATTATGCCCCTGAGCTTCCATTAACATGAGCCTCAGAAATGCTATGAAGGTAAGAAATGGTGAGAGGGACAAACATTTTGTTCTACTAGATTCTCCAAATGCTGAATCTCTTCTGAAAAGCTCTGTAGTCAAATCTCTTTTTTATCCTGTGTTGAAAGATGGAGCTGAGCTTGATTTTGATGACAAAATAATTTAAGACCTTTCTCTAAAAATGTTGAGCCAGGACCTCAAAATGCTGTTGACAATGCTGGAATTGTTTCTTGATGCCTTGGGGTGATAAGAATAATTCACCCCTAAAATGCTGAAGCAATTGTCTCTGGGGTCCTGCCCTGTCTGCAGAATGACCATCTGTCCCCTTTCTGCTCCTAGGGCTGCCTTTCAATAGGATGAGACCATCCCACAGGCAGCTAATTTTTCTTTTTTGAAGATCTGTAATTGTGGCATTTTTCTGTTATGGGTTTTTTATGTGTTTTTTTCAGAGTTCCTGTCCTTAGATTGTTTCTCATACTTACTGTCATTTTGTTAAACCTGAAAAGGGTCTAGCGGGAGAGAAATGTGCATCGGTTCTGATTTCCCAATGAGGAAGGTAAATGCAGGGCTCTCAAGGCTATCCTTTCACTGAGCTATAGATCAGTGTTAATTGGAATTTTCTTCTTTTTAAGACTGGTTCAGGTTTAAAACACATTTAAATTTGACTGGTCTAAGAGAAGCTAATAGAAAAATTGGCAAACCATGACCGGGTCAAGAGCCAAGGGAGAAATACAAATGGTCAATAAACATGGTAATAAACATTAAATTTCACAATAATCAAAATTGCAAAGTCAAACAATGAGATTCCATTAGAAAGTCCTTTTTTTATAGAATAATGCCTAATATTCATAAAGATATTATCTAAGGGTCAAGAGAGTATGGAGAATTATAGAATCATGCAGTCTCACACAGTATAGTAAAATTTTAAATTGTTTTAAAAAAACAACTTTCTAGAAGGTATTTTGGCAATATATATTAAAATCTTATAATTGTACATAAACTTTTCACTCTAGAACTATATTCTATGGAATTGTACTTCCATAAATGTAGCCTAAGAAAATAATATGGATGCGCAGAATTCACAGTAGATGTGGATGGTTAATTTTATGTTTCAACTTGGCTGGGCCACAGTGCCCAAATATTTGGTCAAACAATATTCTGAATGTTTCTATGAGTGTATATTTGGATAAGATTAACTTTTTTTGTTTTAGTTTATTTTATTTATTTTTTATTAAAGTACAGTTGACATGCAATATTAAATGAGTTTCACGTGCACAACATAGTTATTCAACATTTATATATCTTAAGAAGTCATCGCTGCAATACATTTAGTAACCATCCATCACCATACAGTTATTACGATACTATTGACTATGTTCCCTATGGTGTACATTATGTCCCTGCAATTTATTTATTTTATACCCGGAACTTTGTGCCTCTTAATCCCCTCCACCTTTTCCACTCCCTCATTTAAACTGATGGAATTTGAGTAAAGCAGATTTCTGTCCATAATCTGGATGGGCTTCATCCAATCAGTTGAAGGTTTAAATAGAACAAAAGACTGACCTCCCCAGATAAATCAGAAGATGGCCTTTGGACTTGAACTGTGGCATTGGCTCGTCCTCAGATTCCCCACCTGCTGGTCCACCCCAGACATCTTGGACTTACCATCCTCTATAATCATGGAAGCCAATTTATTTAAAAACTTCATACAGAGAGAGAATACAAGTATTTCAAATCATCTAATCTGTAAACTTTATATTTACATACTATATGTATATATTAAATATATTTATATATCTTAGTGGTTGTTTCTCTGGAGAACCCTAATACAGTGGACAATTAGAAAACAGCTTTATTCGTTCCCTCAACCCTGCACCTTTAAATCGCTCTGCAGGGCTGAGTCATCCTGTCCCTTGAGGGAAACCTGGGTGAACTCCATGATAGTTACGGTCATGTTCACATAACAAAAAGTCCTCCCAGCACTCCCAGACACAAAACAGGCTAACTCCCATTTTGCTTGACTTGTGTAATAATAAAACCTCCAAATGTCATCCAAAATTCAAATTCCTCTGCTCCCCCCCTAGACCTGCTGCAGGGTGGAAGCGTGCAGTGGGCAGGGGCTTTTGTCGGCTCTCCTGGCCCAGCTCCCCTGGCGCCTCCCCGCTCGCTGGGCTGCCTGCTGCTCCTCAAAGTGGGTGCCCGGGTGCCTGGGTGCCCAGGTGCTGAGGGAGAGGGAGAGAGGTTGGGTGCAGGACACATCCTACCTGACCGTCCCCACCGACACGACAGGGACATGCCGTGGACAGAGATGTTTGAGGCTGCTTTCCCCACGCGGGTGATCGCGGTTACACCCGAGCCTTTTAACTGACGCTACCAGCCTGAGGGCCTTGGGCAGGAGCAGAGGCTTCTGGGAGGAGCTCTCGCTCTCTGTCCCGGCGAGAACTGGAAAAAACTTAAGGCTTGATTGTCACCTGCTTTCTCCCTCCTAAAAACACCCCTTCACCTTACCCACTGTGCACGTGCTTGGCCAACTATGCCACTCTTTCTTTTTCCCGAAAAAATCCTTTTTGGTGATGGAACGCCTGGTCTGTACTGTTTTTCAGCTGACAGAGACCAGCTCTTGGGTTCTATAGAGACAGAGAGGCCACTCGACCCACCCCATCTTTAGCTCCTTTTCCCTAACCAGAGTGTGCATCCTTCCCCCGACCCCCACACCGCCCCGGCTTGCAGCAGGCCCTCCATAGGGCCTTTCCCTTTCTCTTCCCACGGGCCCCCCGCACTTGGCCTCCAGGCTGCTCCTTTCTCCCACGGGGCCTAAGCAGTGCCCAGAGGCAGGCATCCTTGATTTGCTCAGAGCAGGCAGTCAGGCTTACTTAGCCTGTGACCTTTGGGGTTTTGCAGGTGAGGTTCGAGGAAAGCACACACGTTTCTAAGCACTGTCTCAGGCAGCTGCTCGGGTGAGGTTTGCACCTCCTCGTGAGTCCTGCTCAGGCGGCCTAGGTGGCAGCGCCTCACTTTGGAGCCTGGCGTAGTTGGCACCTCCCTCAGCTAGACCCCTGTTTCACAAATATCAGAAGTTCAGTTCAGAGAAATGTGTTAAATTTCCTAAGACCACACAACCAATCCTATGGCTGAGCATGGGTTCGAGTTAATGACTGTCCAACTCCAGTTCACACTTTCAGCGCTGTACCACTTTTGTCTTTATAAAGGGGCTTTCAAGGAAGGTCGGCTTTGAAGCCCCCACCCCCTCCCAAGTCATTCCCTTAGCTCAATGATCCAAAATATGCGGGCTGGGATGTGTTCCCTTCCTCACCACACGGTCCAGCCCTACCTGAGGCCTCGGGCTGAGCCTTCAGCCCAGCCTAGAACCCTGCACCTGAGCAGTCACTTCCCCATCATCTCAGAATGAGACATGGCATATTCCACGCACCTTGCTCTCCTGATAGATGTGAGGAAAGCACAGTGTAAACACCGAACATCAGTATGTGCCTGTAAAAGTCATTATAAACAGCACCACGAATGAGAGAAAAACAAAGCATCTCTAGTTACCGTGTGGGAAAGAGGGGGAAACGTATGCTTAATCACACTTCTGTACTGAGAGGGGGAAATTACCTGTAAATCTTTCCTTTGTGGTTGAGGCGAAGCTGATGGATCTCTGGAGATGGATGTTTATAAATCCCTAATGGCTGCAGGAGAGCGCAGGGCCATGCATTCCTGTGCCAGCCCGCTGGGAAGCACATCAAAGCACCTTTGTTTAAACTGGGACACAGCCCCACCCAACTGACCCTACCCCACACCCTTTTGGAGCCTCTTTCTCTCTTTGTGGAATCTGTGGTAAGCTCAGTGGCTGACCCCAGGGGTCACCCCTCAAGCACTTTCCTGTTTGAAACTTGTTCTGCGGGTCACATTTCCACCAGCACTGAGTCATTGTCCTCCAGCCCTGACATCTACACTCCAGTAGATGAAAGAGCTCTACGGTCTCAGCCATCCGAAATTCTAAGGCAGCAGGGTTTTTTGTTGTTTTGTTTAGATTTGCTTTCAGTTTTCAAAAATAAAAACCTATGTTACACTTTTTTTCTTATTACAAAAGCAATACCTGTGTCATAAATACATTCAAACAGCAGAAAGCAGAAATTAAAAGCACCCATTACAGCATGAAGCAAAGAATAGCACCGTGAGTGTGGTGGAATGCATTTTTCCAGACTCCTTTCTCTGCAGATGCCTATCCATTTAGTGTTGCAAAAAGGAGATCACTTTTAACATTTTGGTAATGAACTTGATTTTTTCATTTGGCATTATGTTGAGAACATTTTTCCATGTCATTAAATATGCTGCATGATTTTTTATATATATTTTGCAATATGAACAAAATTTGGTAGCTTTCATCTGACTATAAAAGCAATTCACACTTAAAATTTCATATCCTCAGCTTCGGCCATTGCTCTCCTGGGGGTGCTGCAGAAATCCGATGGGTCAATCAGAGAAATGCCTTCTTGATTTTTTTTCATTTAAAAGGAAGGATATTGGTAATGTTCTCTTAAACAGCTCCTAGGAGTTATGACTAACTGGCTTGGAGAGCTTCCCAACACTCAAGTACAAAGATGTTTCCGTCTCTCTTATGTCTTCAACTCAAGTGAGAAGTGGTCCAAGCTCTTGCTGCCTTCCCCTGCCCTGCCCTCACTGTCACCTTGGAAGTGATGCTAATGGTCTCCCCACCCACAAGGAATCTGCCTCTCATGAACTATTATACGAAACTCAAACCTCAAGGTCACAAACCTTAGAGGAAAAAGATCAGCCTGACTTCCCCACTGACTGCAAGAGTACTGGGGTCTCCTCTACCATTTGCTGCCACTGCTGTTTTTGCTTCTCACCATGGCCTTTTGGGGCTCCAGGACCAAAGGATGCTTCTGGATAACTGGTGGTGATGCCAACCCAAACCATGGTCCAGGTCCCAGCACAGCAACCACTGTCCTGTGAGAGATGATGCCCCCATTCTCTCTACTGCAAGTCTAGCTCCTGATGCCTCTCCCTGAGTGTCCAGGTCCTCGGTCCTTTCACTCCCGTGGCTGAGAACCATTCTCCCCATGGCTACGGCCAGGGGAACCAAGTCAGAAATAGGTTCAGGAGCCCATCACGTGAAACTAAAACAATTGTTTATTTCATTTTCCTCCCCAAAGGATCCATAGCCACACACCCGGCATCCATCATTTCCTTTTTCTTTCTTCTTTTTAAGAGTTTTTTATAAGATTTTATTTGAGCCAAATTGATGACAATTGCTCTCAGATGCTTCCCTATCATCTCCCTTTTCAACATAGTGAGTACAAAAGATTTACTTTACTCCCTCTCTGTTCATTAGAGCACTGGGGTAATGATTGAAGGATCCAAACCCGCAAAACAAAGAACCTCGCAGGCTGCTTTGCCTTTTTCACCCTGGAATCTGAACATTGCTGACTTTCTGCTCTCAAAACAATAGGGGATGTAACATCTAAGAACAGATGAGACATCCTTCAGGTGTCCAGGGGAGAGAAAAGTCTCTTTATTCATAATGGAGGAAGGAATGATTTCCCTACCTCACCTATTTTCTGTCCCAAGCACAAGCAAGGGAGCCATTTAGTGCATCTTGCTATAACAGGGAAAAGCAAAACCCTAGCTACATTTTAAGGGAGGGTCACACTGCTACAGCAAAATTATTCTTTGACTGCCCACTCCTTCTCTCTTTAAATGAACAATTACTGATGGTTTTTTGAGAACCTACCAGGAGCTGTGAACAGTCCCCAGGGTAGAAGACAGAAAGCCCAAGTTGTTTTTGCCCTGCCTCTTAGCACCACATGACTTTAGGCCAAGTATTAAACTCTCTGGAACCCGATTTCTCTCTCTGCCAAAGATGGGACTTGACAGTGGAAATGTAATGCCCCAAGTCTGTTAGCCAAGAGTCTCCACTTCCCTGGACAGTGCCCAACATTTCACTACCAACATTTGCCAGAGCAACTTATTTTTCTGTGCATCCATATTTTATAATTTCCAGGAAAAAAACCTGAAAATCCAAATACTTGCTCAATAGTGTGGGAATTATTAAAGAACCCTAACTATGTCACACAGTTGATTTACTGTAATTTACTAACTGTATGACTCTGAGCAATCTCTTAGCCTCTCTGAATTCAGTTTACTCAACTGTAAAAAAAAAAAAAAAAAAGCTAACATGAATTCAATAGGCCAGGCACTAGTCTAAATGTATATGCATATTAACTCACTAAAACTTCACAACTGCAACTGTATAAGGTAGGTACTATTATTACCATCATCCTTATAAGTCAGGAAACTGAGGCATGAGAGGTTAAGTGACTTTCCCAAGGTCACACAGCTAAGAAGTAAAAGTAGCAGAGGCAGAATTCAAACCCAGGCAGTGTGGCTCCAGAGTCCATACTTATAAATGCATGTCACACCACCTGTGGCTTTAAGAGTATGGAATGGCTTACTTTTTAAAATTGTTGAAAGGAGTAAATGTATGCAAGACACTGTATCTCATACACACTAAGTCCTCAATGTATGAGTCAATATTACTATATTATTATTTTCTAGATGAATTTGATAACATGTTATGCTGCTAGTTGAAAATTATAAAAACAATATGGCAACATAGAGAAACCCAACTATCATATATTACGTAGCAAATGAAAGTAAAATATAAACTAGTAAAATGCTTTGCTTGTGCCTAAACACAAATTATATTCACATTGTATAAGTGTATTGGTCAGTTATTGCTGCTTAACAAATAATAAGTATTTCTTATATGTCTGCTACCTAGCTATGGATCTACAGATTTAGATTGGTCTTACCTAGGTAGCTTTGCATCATGCTACAATCCAACTGAGCTGGTCCCCTACCCTGGTCCTGGCATTGTTCAAGAGGGCAATCCTCCCAGGCTTAGCTGGGGAACCACCATGGAGCAAGGCCCAGCCTCACAAAGGAGTTGGAGTGCCAGCTCACCGTGGCCTCCTGTTTGCCACAGGCAAGCATCTTTTCTGTGGGTTATTTTTGTCTCTGGCCTTGGTTTGTTTTTCCTAGGACTGCTCCTTGGCTCATAACATTTTTTCTCTTGTTTATTAAAAATGAGATAAATGACTTAATAAATCTTTAAGTTTTTTCCTCCCAACCTCTTCAATGATGGCCAAAGTCACAATGTTGCCTCTTTCCCACAGCTGGAAGCTAACAAAATAACTGGTGTTCAAGAAAACAAAGGGAAAATCTTTAATTATTCAGAAGCCTCCTACTTCTGCTACTAAATTTACTTGCCTTGCTTTGATTTAAAGAGACAGAACAATACCTGAGCAGCTAGCAGGCTGCCCTCTAGCCATCAGCACACAACGGAGGTTTGCCTCCCTTCCCATGACGATGCCGTACATAATGAACAGTCTTCCTTGTTGACTGGACGGCTATTGGGAGCACTCCTAGCATGTAATTTTTAAAGCTTCCCTTCCATACACATATACACAATCCTCCAGTTTCTTAAAATTATTGAATCACAGATTCTGTCATTTGAAAGGAACTCAGGCATCCTCTAATAGAATCCCTTATTTTCATAGATGCACAGGATTCTAAGGATATTGAAGGATATCTAATCTGACAGCAACTCTTGTGCTCATGATACTTTTCAGCATCACTCCCTTAAGATAAACTTCTGAAGTGTAATTGCTGGGCCCAAAAGTATGTGCAACTGCAGTTTTAATCAATATTGCCAAACGCCCTCCACTAATTTCTCCTCGGACTAACAACAGATGATAGTACCTGTTCTCCTACAGCTTCACCAACAGCATGTCTACAGACTGTTTGACTTTAGCTGTAATTATTTATTTACCTGTTTCTCTCCTTGATCCCCTCCCCTCGTTAGAATATGAGCCCATGGGTCCTACAAAAACAGGTGATGGGCTGTGGCTAGACACTCTCCTGTCTATTCTCTTGTCTTTCACATCACTGTCCTTGAACATCTCCTGTGCTGCCTCACTCTCAGCACTCACCCCGTTTCATTCCCCACCAGGCTCAGCAAGGCAATTTCCAACACAAAGACAGTTTCCTTCCTAGGAATTCTGGTGCCAGCTGTTAGGTAATAAATTATTTAGGCCTAACACCCCATCTTGATTAAAAACATGTCTTTTTCTCACTGTTGAAGACCAATAAGACTATGACTCACATCTGACAACTAAATAACTTGTTTTATTCACTTTTATAGAGACCTTTCTCTGGTGTTTTCTGAGTGCCAAGCACTGTGCTTAGGGCTCTGCAGAGCCACGAACTCTACACAGGGCCCCTTGAGGAAAAAATTATTATTATCTCTATTTTGCAGATAAGAAAATTTGGGCTCATTAAAGTTGAATAAATATCTTAGTCACACACCTAGTAAGTGATGGGGGCAAATTTGAGACCAAGACTATTTGTCTCCAAATCCAGACTCTGCTAATAATGCCATGCTCTTTCCATACGTTACATTTCCCTTCTGAGGGCTGTGCATCATGATACTGGGGCGTCAGAGCAGAAGATTCCTGTGGCAGAGATAGCAAATTACCCATCTAATTCTCCCCTTCTTTCCTACTAATACAACCCCAACTCTATTTGTGAGTAACAATATGCCCAGCCAGAAAGAGACATTTGCCAGGCTCCCTTAACCAATGAGATGCAAGTAGGAGGTACTACAGAGTGGTTTCTAAGTTCTTTAAAAAGAATGACTCACCTGGTAAGTACCCTTTCCCATTCTTCCTGTCTGAGATGCAGACATGATGGCTGGTGTTTTGGCAGCTACCTTGAGCTCCTATGAAAATAAAAAAAAGATCACACCATAAGAATGGACAGAGTAGATTTCTAGGAGCCTGTGTCTCTGTCCA
The DNA here is from genome assembly GCF_054644295.1 of Miniopterus natalensis. Classification (NCBI taxonomy): domain Eukaryota; kingdom Metazoa; phylum Chordata; class Mammalia; order Chiroptera; family Miniopteridae; genus Miniopterus; species Miniopterus natalensis. Next base: position 11,838,364 of record NC_142095.1, on the reverse strand, counting down.
TGGAGCTACCATATCAGCCCTCAATTGCTCACCCCAGGACCTCTTTAGGTGAAAAAAACAAAACCTTTAATAATTGTTTAAGCCATGTAAAGGAAAAACCTATAGTTTTGGGGTTTTTCCTATGTCGGGAAAAACCCAATTTTTCCTACTATGTTTTTTTTTGTGTCTCTCCTTTACTATACACACAGCACACTTCACTTCTGACACTTCTGGTCACTAAACATATACACATTTTTTCCCACAAGAAATTCTCTGCGACACCAGCTATGTGTTCTACAATTTAATGCAGTTCTCTACCTGGAGATAGCATCATATCCCACAGCTTAAGGGCTCAGCCCACAAGTCTGCCCCCTCCCACTTCAGCTGCCAATTGCAAGTAGTAGGTCCCCAGGTTAGCCACAACTTCTGTCCAGTTTGGCTACAAATCAGAGGTTCCCATGACCCACTCCTCAGGTTTGATTAATTTATTAGAGTGGCTCACAAAACTAAAGGAAACACTTACTTATATTTGTCAGTTTATTAGAGACCACAGATGAACGGTCAGATGAAGAGATACATAAAATGAGGTTTGGGAGGGTCCTGAGCATAGAAGCTTGTCCCAGTGGAGTTAGGGGGTGTCACCTTCCTGATATGGATGTGTTCCCCAGCACAGAAGCTCTCTAATCCCTGTACTTTTGGGATTTTATGAAGGCTTCATCACATAGGCATGATCAATCATTAACTTCATTTTCTCAAGAGAATGGGGTTGAGAATTCCAAGCTTCTAACTATGGCTTGGTCTTTTCAGTGACCAGCCCTCATCCAGGAACCATCCAGGAGGTCCACTCATAGTCACCTCATTAGAACCAAAGACAGTCTTATCATGCAAGAAATTACAAAGGTTTCTGAAGTAATGTGTCAGGAATCCCGGCATATTTTCTATTATCTCATAAGCCACTATGTTTCAGGTCTCTATTACTCACTGCCAAAAGCAATTATTACCTGACATAAGTCCTCTTTAACTCTCACCCCTGTACTACACTTAGAGGACTCACTCTTTAGCATCACTCTCTACTGGCCTTCTTGCTTAAGAAGAACTGGAGAGCCAAGCTGGCTGGCATTACCCTGCCCTATGCCCCAAAGTGTGTCATAATGTGGACTCCTCAGCCCTGTCTGCCAGCCAGGTATGGTCAGGTCTGTGGACACTGGTTCCTGACCAGGACTGAGAATTTATTATCCAGTGGCAACCTAGACACTGACTCCAGACTCCTGGCTTGTACTGACTTCTCATCTGCTGGCCTCCCTAAAAGAGTGAAGCTGGGATCAAAAGAGCCCATCAGTTAGTGTCTGTCATTACTCCCTTGCTCTCGTAAGATCCTCTGCAGCTTACAAAGCATGAGCAACATTTCTTTCGATCGTCACAACAACTTTGGCCAATGAACAAGGATGGTATTGGCTTGGGTCCCCAATTTAGAGCTCAGGAAACTGGAACTTGGAGAGTCTAAGCTATTTGCCCAAGGCACAGAGCCAGGATACAAGCTCAGCCCTTTGACTCTGAGGTCCCCACTCTTTCCAATATGCCAATGCTTCCAAAAGACTTCTTAGATTCTAATGAGAGAAGCCTGAGACACAGCTCAGTCCAGGCAACCTCCTTTGAAGTAAATTTGACTGGTCACCAACTGCCTGTCTCTACCCAATATCTGAATTACTCGTCATCAAAAAACTGATCCATTCACCTGAGTCAAGTGAATGACTACCTGGCATTCAAAAAAGTCAGTTAAATCAACACATCTGTAAGCCACTGCACATGTAGTCTCTGTGATAGACAATGTTGACATGAATGACACTGATAGTTCTGTAAACATCCAATGGATGAATCACTTATGTGAGAACAACGGCAGTTGTTGCACTGTCACTTGGAGTATGGCAGAAGACAGTGACAAGTAAGGCTGAAAAGACGCTGGCACACAGAGAAGATGCAAGGAAAAATTGGCACATCCCAATTAGTCGGGAGAGGCTTCTTGGGAAGACAGCATCAGATGCTTTTTAATTCAGGAACGAAACAAGTTCAGGAAGATAAGAGCCCATTCAAACAGAGGCAGAAATGGGAGACTAGTCAGAGCTAGCACTCTGCTTGCACGGTTCTAGACAGCTCTTAAGTATGAGAAACAAAAATTGGCTCCGGCTGATGTAAGTACAAAGGGAATTTGCTGAAAAGATAATGGGTAACTTGCATAATTGCCAAGAATTCTGGAGAACCAGGCTCCAAAAATGGACAGGAAAAAAGAGACGCCAGGCAGCCCGAACCATTATTCGAAAACCCCACCGCTCAGCTACTTTAGCACTGGACACAAAGTGTATCAGTCAGCTCTTTTTACAATAATGCTGGCTAACAAATGACTACAAACACACAGTGACATATGATAATAAGTGGTTGTTGCTCATGTGCCAGGAGTCACTCAGAGGCTGGTAGGCAGCACTGCGATCTTGACTAGGCCACTCATGAGGCTCCAGGTTGGCCAGCTATTGGCTTTTCTAGGCTGGCTTCAGCTGGAGTGACTGGGATGATTCATGTGGATGAAAAACAGGGATTCTATGGAAAGTAACCTCACAGGGTAATCTTATAAATTTCTAATTGAGCAGGTCACAGTGATTAGTCATGCCTCAGGCCTATAACTTCTTTAGTGAAAGGTTTTAAGCCAGCCCTGTCCATTGTTCTTGTGTATCTAGGTTAACACCCTTTTGAAATACCAGAATATACTTCAAAGAGGGTACTAATCCTCAAGAGAGCACATAATCTTCTAACTATCCTGTAATCCAATTTGCACCTCAGTTTCTCCAATCTTTCTACGGTCCCTCTTTAATCTCAAATGCATAAAAGAAGGTGCAAAGCTGTTATTCTACCAAGCATTTGAGCTCTTACTCCCCAGCATCATATGTTGACAGTTTGGTTCAAATTAACTCATAAAAATTCCCTATAAGTTTGGACATTTCTACGTAAACACTCAGCTCTGCTCCATATGTCTCTCATCCTCCAGCGTATCTAGACCAGGCATGTTCTCATGGTGAGAGTAGAGGAGCAAAGGAATTTCACAGGCACATATGCCTCTTGAGGTCCAGGCTTAGAACTGGCAACACCATCACCTTTGTCGGCCAAAGCAAGTCACAAGATCAGCCTTGGTTTAAGGAGTGAAGAAATAGACTCTGCCTCATTAGTGAGGGAACTGCAAAACCACACAACAGAAGGCCTGATACAGAGGGTTACACATTGGGACCATTGAAGCAATCACTCTACACTGACGGGAAACCACGACCAACACCTCTGCCACTTCTGCCCTAAAACTGTGCCTGGCTTCGATCACTGCCACCACCACCTGTGTGAATTCTCGATGCATCTTTGCATCCCAGCTCCAGATTCAGTGTTCCAGGCAAGTATATCAGGATAGTTGGAACTAGATGATGGAGTTGTACACAAAAAGCACAGGAAACACTGGGAAAGCAAGTATCTGAGATTTTCTTCGCTTCATTAGGAGAAGATGGGTTCTGCATAACATCTATAAGATGGGGAATGCCCCAAACACAGGAAAGAACTTCAGGTGCTAGGTAGCAAAAAATCTGACAGTTGTTCTTTAAAACTACCAGAACATCCCCAGTTCTTCTCACCTTTTGGATCTATGCCCTTTGCCGTATAGCTTGCTCTGGCCTCCCTCCATTGGCAGGGTGACCAGCCTCACTCTTTGATACTAGACTTAGTCATGTGCTCACATGGGCCCATGGGATGTTAGCAGATGTATCACAAGCAGAGGTTTGCAAATGAGCTTGCCCATTGGGGGTTGTTCTCTTGTACCTTGCCACCACCATGGGAACATGCCCCCGTTAGCCTGACAGAGAATGAGAGACACGTGGACCAGAACAGAAGTTCCCCAGTTGTTTCATCCTAGATCAGCCAACTGACAGCTGGACAAGCCACAGACATATGAGCAAGCCCAGCCTAGATCAGCAAAACCTTCTAGTCAACCCCCAGCAGACCCAAACACATGAGCAATACACGCTTATGATTATATGCCCCTGAGGTTTTGTGGTCATTTGTTACAAAACATTATTGTGACAATGGATAACTGATACAGTTGGCCAGCTGCTTACATATAAATAAGCTCATTTTATTCTCAACGAGCAAGTTAGATATCAGAATTTTCATTTGCATAGAGAAATTAGGTAAATTGTCTAAGGTTACCCAGGCTGGATTTAATAGTGGTTTTCCTACAACAGAAGCCACTCTCTGAATAATTTGACCCTGAACATAGTTGAAAGAAGTTAGTTCATGACCTTGACCTGAACTTGTGGGACAGAACTTTTCCTCACCTTACCTGGGCCAAAAGTGACTCTAAAATGAGCCAGGAAACTTGGACAAGAACCAAGAAACTATTCCAAGGCTAATTCCACTAGAGTGAACCCTGGGAACAATGCAAGGTCATTCCCTGTCCTGGAAAGTTCTTGAAATAAGGGAACCACCAAGGGAAATACTTTATTTGTGGTTTCTCTTAGTAACCGGCTTAGCTATGATAGAATTTGGTCTGTCCCCTATTCTTAAAGGGCTAGAAGTGTTGGATTGATACAGATGACTCCACAGAACCTCAGTTAGTACCATAGATACAATGTGCTGTAACAACTATCAGAACACCAGCACACAGTAGGTGCTCATACACATTGGCTCCTCCCTTGCCCTCTCATACCTCATATTTAAAAAATCATACCGCCAAGCCTTTCATTTTTGGAAATAACAGCTCTTGGGGCCTGACAGACCCAGAGCTATGTGTTGGTTCAACATATATACTATAGGCCTACCATGCACTAGATGACAAGAATACAGAGACCTGGAGCTGACCTTGAGAAATCTACTTGGAAACAAAAGTTCTCAGAACCAGATTTAATTACTAACTGAAGCTAACATCACCATAATAGCAAGTGAGCTATCACAAGTGCCACGTTTGGAGAAAAACAATGAAAATGTTAAATTCATGCTATGTTAAAAGGTGATTATATTCATTCACTCTCTACTAAAAGATGTAATTTCCTGCATTATGAGTATATTGTAAATTTCCCACTTTTAATACATAAAAGCCAAAATTTATATTAGCTTTGATACACATCTACTCTTGCCTAAGTCCACAGAACTATAAAAATCCCACTTTACAACTGAAAATATAAACTTCACAATAACATAAAAGCAAAATTTATTCATTCATTTAAACCCTATGAAAGACATCACAAATTACTATTTTAGTGCCTGGAAGATAAATAGGCTTCAAAAGTAAAGGAGCCTTTTCCAAGCAACTCCTGCCTGCAATGTCACATTTTGAGGAAGAATTGGCAGAAAGTTCAAGGAAAAGATGTGAAGGCCAAATCTAGAGAAAGAGTTGCTATAATAACAAAGTTTAATTGCCAAGAAGACCTTCATATTATTGCATGCGTGCACCAGCCAGCATTTAACAGTAAGACCCAGATGTATGATCTCTATCATCTCACTCCAGGGGTAATTCGATAACCATTGGAAGGACTATATAATGTCATTCTTGCTTTCAAAGTCTTTTCTTTGAAGATGGAGTTCTGTCTGTCCAGGCATGTGTTCCCCACATAAACCCTAACTTAGACATCCATGGATTAGCACCCACAGGACCGATCCTTCATCGAAATGGCCAGCCATTGTGCAGAGAGAAGGAAGCAGAAGTTGGAGGGGATGGGGCAGGGTAAGTTTGAATTAAGGAGAAGTTCTGAGGAGGCAGGACGGTGAGCACAGGGACAAATGAATAGGTAGAGCAGGCCTGAGTGTGACTTCATCCACCGGCTGGTGATGTGCCCTCAAGTTACAGGACAGTCCTGATTGTCTATGAAGTGGGACCTGGGGTAAGAAGGAGACCATATCTAGCACATCACAGGAGCTCAATAAATGGCTATGCAACGAATGGTTCATTTTAGTACCTTGGACTAACTAAATGCTTTGGCTACAGTTATTCTGTCCATAAGGTGAAAAATCACAAAGTCAAAATTATCCTTGGAAATACATCAAATTGCCCATAAAATATAGATATTTTTCTCTTGCATCTTTTTTTAAATGTGTATTTTATTATTGTTTTTAGAGAGAGGAAGGAAGAGAGAGAAACATCAATGATGAGAGAGTCATTGATCAGCTGCCTCCTGCACACCGCCTACAAGATATTGAGCCAGCAACCAAAGCATGTGCCCTGACCAGGAATCGAACTGTGACCTCTCTTGCATCTTGACAGTGATATTTGTAGCAACACACTGGTACCCCTCACCAAGCCCATCAGAGGCAAGTGTTCCTCCAGCAATGGAACCTATGACTAGTATTTCTTTGAATAAGTGCCAGACAAAGCTGCGGGCTGTGTTAGAAGTCATGTTGTAAGAAATGATACATTCCTTCAAACACCAAGAAACACACTCAGTGTAGGAAGAGGTGCATATTATAAGAGGGGCGTGGGAACTCAGGCCAAGTAGGAGAAAGCAGGTTTACCTCTGTTACCCTACACCCAGCCCAGGATAGAAACTCATAGAGCGGAATATAGTCCCTCCCTGCAAGATCAGCCTGAACTCTGAAATCACACAATTGCACGACCTCCCCTCCTTCCTTGGCTTTCATCCTCAGCACCCTTGCTGGATTCTCCTGGGAGCGTCTCCATAATAGATCACTCAGCCCCCAGACCCGCAGCTCAGAGTCTGCTTTTGGAAAGCCTAACCTAAGATACTTATGGGCCTGGGTCTTCTCACCACAGCAGGACTTACAATCCTAAACTAACTCTCCACTAACGCCAGTATCCATCCTAAACTCCACTACACACTCAGTTACTTACATCATTCCCCACACTCAACCCACGTTAACCCATCTTTTTGCCTTCGCAACTATTGTCCTTGCTATGTAGCATCCTCTGAGCTCTCTCCTTCCCCAGTGGACCTTCCGTGGCTCACCCAGGCTGTCACTCAGTCTGCTGCTCTCTCATGATCTTGTGCATACATTGCTACGAGGGCACCACATGGCTCTGAAGTTGTACTGCCGGGTTTCAAATCCTGCCTCTGCTACTCCCCTGGATACCCTCGGGCAAGTTACTTCATCTCTCTTTTACTTGTTTCCACATCTGGAAAGTAGATATAAGAGTGAAATATACTTCTGAGCATTCTTGTGAAAATGAATGAGATCATTTACATGCAGAGCACTTCCAGATGACTAGTTCACGATAAAAGTTAGCTGGTTTTTTGAATTGTGATTATTTGTTTATGAGTCTGTTTTCCTTGTTCTCTCCTCAAGGGCAAAAGTCACACCATATTCATCTTAATACATGTCTGTTAAATAAATAAATGAGCTCCATCAAAGAGCAGTTCTCTTGAGAAGGATAACACTTGAAATTGTTGGTGTTGACTCCCTTAGGGCTCCATTATGTGCATATTACCTTCTCAATTTTTTTCTCACGGTTAGTTCTATTATTTATTTATTATGTTTCTTTAACTGTATACCTATCAAAACAATATAAATGAACAAACAAAAGAGAGACAAACTCACAGATACAAAGAACAGATTGATGGTTGTCACATGGGAGGGGGGTGAGGTGGGGTAGATGAAAAATGGGGAAGGGATTAAGAAGTGCCAACTGCCAGTGATAAGAACAGTCTGGGGGATATAAAGGACAGCGTCGGGAATACAGTCAATAACATTGTAACAACCATATGTGGTGTCAGATGGGCTTATCAGGGTGATCACTTTGTAAATTATATAAATGTTTAATGACAATGTTGTATACCTGAAATCAATATAATGTCGATGTTAACTATAATTTAAAAATAAGAAAATAAATTTTTTTAAAAAGAGTAACCAGGTATAAAAGGCTCCTGGTTAGATAGCTGAACAAGGATTTACACCCCGGTCTCTTTCTGTGGCCTTACGTTATACAACTTTTATTATTATTATTTTATTATTATTATTATTATTATTTTAATGAAAATGTAAGATGTCATATTAGGGATATAAAAGAGAAGTTGACTTTATGTCAATATTTTTTAACTTGGCCTTATGCTAAGAAATAGAATATATTAAGTCACAGGTTTAATATGTTAGTGCTTTCTTCTAATAGTCATTAAAATAAATATGTAACCCCTAAAATAAAATCTGTTCATCCGTACACCTTCCCAAATAATCTCATAAGTCCCTACTGGTGTCCCCACTTCAGTTTGGAAAACTGCCTCAGGAAATTGGCAACCAGTCAATAGATGCCTTTGATTGTATGTGGAGTTTGGGTAAGTATCAGAACAGCAATAAAGCAATTAGCAAGACCTTGGCATAGATAGTTCTCTGTCCTGAGTTTATATTAATTCACTCTGTGACCTTTGACACTCAGCTTCTTTTAGCTCAGTTCTCAGGCACAGAAGAGATGGTATACACTCTGCCTCATCTGGCAAAGGAGGGCCTCTGCACTCCAAAAAACCAGGACCCCAAACAAGTAAAAGGAAGTCAAAACACAGGCAGCTGAGCCTCATGCAAGGACATTAGAACATGAGTACACACCTCATATCACTTTGTCTGAACATGTTTCTTGTAGGAGGTGAGTTTAAAACTGAAGAAAGGAAAGGTTTAACAGTCAGAAAAAGGAAAACCATCCACTTCAGTAGTGCAGAGACTAGATTAGGTAAAGACTAAATGTAGAAGAACATAAGCCCCCACTCCACCCTACATTTTAAGAATGTTCATCATGGATGCACTATGAGCTAGTCTTTTAATTGCTCTAAGATGACCACACATCCTATTATTTGCCCAAGGTATTTATCCCAGGAAAAATTCCAGGAAAGTTTCCCCAAGGTGTTTTTACAACCACCACCCTGCATAGCCCATTATCTGACTTGTAAAGTGTGGAGTTTAATATCTCCACCAGGTGCCCAGGACTTCAGACAGAAGGGAGAATTGAAGAGGTAGGCCTGAAGGAGGTAGACTATACTGTCGTCTTGGGACCAGCAGCACTGGCAAAACCTGGGAATTTGGTAGAATTTGAGAGTCCCAGGCTTCACCCCAGGCCTACTGAGTTAGAATCTCATGTGTGTACACATTAAAGTTGGATGCGGTCTTACCAGCCTCTCTGCCATTTTGTGCAAATGCAAACACGCGATCACTGGGTACTTGGCTTCCTCCCTTTCAGGCAGGTCTCCTTAGCACCTGTCCATTACCATTTGCAAAAGGCTAATGGAAATCACCCTACGCTCTCTTCCACTCACATTGGCCTTTTATCACTGCCACCATTGCCAACATTGTTCTCATTGCCACCACCTTTTTTGCCTTGTAGCCCTTGCATGGGCTCTTTTTTATGCCTAGAAAATTCTTCAACTGGCCAACACCAACTCTTCCATCAAGTATGAGCTGAAACACCACTTCCTCAGAGATGCTTCTCCTGTCACTCACTCAAATGCCAGAGCTGGGAGTGGCAGTCTCAGCTCCTCTCCACATGAGCTTCTCCTTGGGATGCCTGAACTCTTTCAAAGCATGGTGGCCAGGTTCCAAGTGTGAGTGTCCCAGAAGAACCATGATGCTGCATGGCCTTATCGGATTTAGCCTCCAAAGTCACAAAGCATCATTTCTGCTGCTCCTATTCATAGAAGCAATTACAAGCCCTCTAAGATTTAAAGGGAAGAAATTTTCAGCTCCACTTCTTAACAAGGGACTAAGTAGCAAGATTCTTAGAGAGCATGTAGGATAAGAGAGATTGTTGCAGCCATTTTTCAGGGGGAGAAAAATGCCACAGAAGGAAAGATGAAGAGAAGGACTCTGCTAAGAAAGGGTTAAATGTACAAGGACTTAATTAAGTCAAATATCTGTGTAAAAGAAAATAAAGAGTGAGCTAGACAATGCTTGATGAGTCATCAGATCATGATACAAGTGTGATCCCAGGTAAAGGGAAGAGGGAGAGAAGGTTGGGTGGGCGTAGCCTAGATCACCATGCCATCAAAGGAAGGTTTGGTGAAGCTGTTCAGGAGTCCTTGAGCCAAGCTGGCTAGCAAAGGAATACTCTGCCTCCCAGAAACGAGTCTGCCTTAGTATCCCCGCCACCCATAGTCACTGGCAGGGAACAGCCCATGGGAAGTATGACCTTGGTATAAACACAGTCCAGATTCAAAGTGTAGCAGCTGGAATTCTCAGTCTGTTCTGGGAAGCCATTCTCATGGTTGCTTATGAACTATATAATTGTCACCCTTATTTGAGATGCTCCATGCTAGAGGACCATACATCTCATTATTTCTGGCATGGGTAACTGATTCGCTTTGGCCAATAAATGTGAGCAGAAGTGAAGGGTGCTGCTTTTAGACAGAAGCTTTAAGAAACAGTACGGGATTTCACCATATTCTCTCTTTCCTCTTCCTCAACAACTAGCAATGTCCCAGAGAGAAGCTCCCTCATCAGCCTGGGTCCTGAGACAAGGGCGATATGGCACAAAGCCACAGCCAACCCATGGTCATGTACAACAAACAAGAAAGAAATTTTGGTTGTTGCAAGTGACTGAGATGCTGAGTTCTTTGTGACCACAGCATAACTTAGCCCATACTGACCAATACACAAATTCTGCCATCTCTCCTAGTCTTCATTTCCACTCATATAAAAAAATTCAGATTATCCTGACATAGGATTTGAGAAAATAATTGTTTTTGCCATCTGCCTTTCTCTATATTCCCACTGCCACAGGCAGTAAGTTGAGTGGGTATTTTTATTGTGTGTTGGTTTTCTCATCAGCTGGCACTATTAAGAAAAATGCTTGTGGTTTTATATCGTGAATGGAATATTTTTTAAAGGAGAAAAATCAGGCATCTTGGTTTTACAGTCTAGAACTTCTGTGATAGAGTGTACACTTCACAGCACTGCCATGATGGATTCATCTTTGAAAACTCTTTCTTAAAATATATATCCTGCACGGCTCTCTATGTTCATCAGTCGTTTTCCATTCTGTACCATAATTCTTTTTTTTTTTTCCTTTTGCAAATCTTTTACAGTGGATTCCAGGGAACAAAACTACCTTTAAGAACTTAATGTTCTGGATGAATTTATACAACTTCAGATGAACAGGAAAATAATCCTGACAAGTGACGAAAGATTCATGAATACAAATCCATTTTGGCATCTGTTTTCACTATTATGAAATAAGAAGGGGGGGAAAGGAAGCATCCAGCAGATGCTGCTTTAGAGCAGCTCAATTGGTCACCCACTTTCCCGTGGAACGGTGCCAGCAGCCTGGTGCTAAGGGGCTGTCTGGATTTGATGTGTGACCTGTGTTCTTTCCCCGAGATGCAAGGGGCTTGTGAACAGTGTTGGAGACTCCTTTTCATCTAATCGTGGATCAAAACAGACTTTGCAAACTTTTGGCAAAAAGAGCACACAGAAATTTGTGGAAAAGATGTTTGTGAGGATGCTGGTCTTTGGCTAAAAATAGAAAGAAGGCAGAATCCTGACTAATTAACATACCTAATTATAGGAATTTTGTACAGACAAATGCTCATGTCAGTTCCTTTTCTAGTCATAATGGTCAGTGCTTTTTTCCAGTCAGAAGAATTAAGAAAATTACCCTCAAAAAGGGAAAAGCTGTGATTGCACCTGGAGATTTCTTGTGCCAGAGTAACATAACATACAATTTCAGTTGATGTTCACCCACCCTGTCCTCCCGCTCATCCCAAATATGGAGACAGACTCCTTGGTCACTCCGTAGACCAAATTCATTGGTTTCTAATAGGATCAGTGGAGTGAGTTCCATTTCAGGCTTCCAGCTGTAGTAAGATATTCCAACTGGTGGAAATCAATCCAACTGAAGTACCCTTGGGCACAAATCAAATGAGACTAGACTGCAATTGAGGAAAATTATAGTCATAACTTTGCTTTCGAAGCTAAGTCGGCTTTCTCTCTGTGTGATCTCTAAAAATGGTATGGATGCTCTTGGCTGTCAGCAGTGATGCAGGTGCCAGCACACATTTCTGCTAAAGAGAGTTATTAAAATGTCTTTATCCATCTGGGGTGTGTCATCATTATTAAAAACAAAAGAAGAGAGGAAAATAACAAGTCAGATCACATTCACTACTATTAATGCCAGCATTTAGTGGGTTCCTGAAGTGTCTTGTCAATCAATACAAACATGCGACAATGCAGAACAGATGAAAACGTTACCTTTCATAAGTGAGCTCTCCTCCTGGGTTTCCACAACCCGCTTCTGTCCTGTAATCCTGCACATCAAACAGGATTTCTGACACATCCATACCCGCCACATCATAGAATGCTGCGCAAGAGGGAACTGTGGATATCGCCTCATAAACATGTATCCACTCACTTACCTCCCACTCAGACATACTCAGTCTTCCATTTCACAGATGAGGAAGACCAAGGCCCAAGAAGGTCAGATGAGTTCCTCAAGGTCACACAGTGAGTTAGAGACAACCAGAATTAAAATCAAGGCCCAGAACTGTTTTTTCTCTAGAATAACACTCTCACTGTTCACCAGCGGCTTCAAGGTATTTTTTTTTAGGAGTGAGTAGACTATGAATTATAAGTAAATCGATAGTACTCCACATCAAATCCCCCAAAGGTAACTCAGTACAGGACTCCTCTGCTTTTAAGATGCAATTAAAATGCAGTGCATTCCCAGAAACAGATGTTGTGGAGCTGATCATCCTCAGGCAGACCAGGCCAGGCTCCACCAGACGCGGGCGGCATGGCAGACCCTGTCACACACACCACACTGTGGCAGGAAGGGACCGAGAAGGCAAGAAGTGAAGCCCAGAGGTCCATCAACACGCATAAAAGAAAGAAAGAAGGAAAATGCAGCAGGTTGAGAAGCAGGCACTGCCTCTGCATATAAATGCAGGCCATTAATCTTTGAGATAGGCAGGCCCCAAATCAGTTTCATTTCAGCTGAGACCCTCCAAGTTCAGTCGCATTTCGTTTGAATTCAGAATAGCAAACACTTCCTGAAGCATCTGCTGCATGCCAAGCGTGAGGTTAGACACCGAGGCACTTACGGCGGGGGACCGAACGGCCACGGCCCTGCCCTGCAGAAGGTTACAGTCTCTGAGAAAGACAGATCAGAGGGTACTTCAGGCAGTGTTTCAGTGCTGTGCCCGAGCTTGTTCGTGTAGGGCCTTGTAAGTCACAGAAAAGGTCTGGGTTCATCTGAAGTACGTTGAGAAGCCTTTGGTGTAATAGAATTCAGTTAAGTCTGGAGAAGATGATTCTTCCCACCGTGAGGAGGGTATGGGTGGGGAGGCTGGCTGCAAGGCTCTTACAGTAGTTCAGGCAAGATATGCTTGTGGCTTAGTATCGGATGGTCGCCAGGGAGATGGCAAGAAACTGATAGATTTGCAACACTCTCCACTTAGCAGCCAGAACTTAACGTTCTGAAACTCAAGTGTGATAGCATTATTATTAAAAAGGCTTTCCAGGGTGCTAACAAAAAGACAAGAAATAACTAGTGTTGGAAAAGATGTAGGGAAAAGGGAACCCTTGTGCATTGTTGGTGGGAATGTAAATTGGTCCAACCACTATGAAAAAACAGTATAGAGCTTCCTCAAAAAATTAAAAATAGAACTACCACATGATCCAGCGATTCCAATTCTGAGTATTTATCTGAAGAAAATAAGAACACTAACTCAGAAAGATATCTGCACCCCCTGTTCACGGCCAGCATTATTCATAATAGCCAAGACATGGAAACAGCCTATGTTCCCACCAGCAGATGAATGGATAAAGGAAATGCAAGATTCACACACACACACACACACACGAATATTATTCAGCCATAAAAAAATGAAATTTTGCCACTTGCAACAACATGGATGGACCTTGGGGGCATTATGCTAAGTGAAATAAGTCAAAGAGAGAAAGACAAATACTGCATGATCTCTCTCATATGTGGAATCTAAAAACAATTAAAAATAAAAATAAAAACACAGGTTCAAAGATACAGAGAACAGATTGGTGGTTGCCAGAGGCTGAGAGTGGGGATTGGGTGAAATGGGAGAAAGGGGTCAAAAGTTATAAACTTCCAGTTATAAGATAAATAAGTCACAGGGAGGTAATGCACAGCATGGTGACTATAACTAATAATACTTTATGGCATATTTGGAAGTCACTAAGAGAGCAAATCTTTTTTTAATTTAATTTAATTTTTTCCATCACCATTTGTCCCCTCTGTGCCCTCTTCTACCCCCTCCACTCCCCACACTGTTGTCCATATCCATGATTTCTCTCTCTTTTTCTTTTTTACTCAATCCCTCCACATACACCCCAACACCCTCCCCCCACCAAAGCTGTCTGCCTGCTCTCTATGAGTCTGCAAGGGAGGAAATCTTAAAAGCTTTCATCACACACCCAAAAAAATTCTGTAACTCTGTGTGGTGACAGATGCTAACTAGACTTATTGTGGTGATCATTTCATGATGAACACAAATATCAAATCACTGTGTTGTACACCTGAAACTAATACAATGCATGCCAATTACACCTCAATAAAAATAAAAAAAAATTCCTTTCCACAGATTTCAGAGAGTGGCTGTAAGGTGCTTGGCACAAAGAAGACTAATAAATGCAAGTCCTGAAAAGGAGGGGGTGGGAGGAAGGTTCCAGGTAGGAGATAATATCTGAATAAAAGCCCAGCAGCCTGAGGTGCTGGAGAACTAGAAACAAGGTCAGAGCGAGCAGCCCTCTGGAAGCCTGCCCCCATCTCTGCGGACCTACGAGCCCCTATAATGGGCTCGCTCCTAAAAGCCCTGGTGGTGGTTTCGCTGCGAGCGCCTCGGGGGTCCTGGCAGGAAGGCTGTGTCAGCCTTCGCTTTTACAGGGTGCGTATTTCACAGGGCTCCTGGAGGAGACAGTAGCAGAGTTTTCCTTTCTGTGGCTCGATTTTATCTTTGCCTTTTGCTCACACACACAAAAAAGGCAGTGAGAAGCTGCAGGAGAGACAGGAATGTGGTCGGGGGAATAGGGCTCAGAATGAGGGAGACAAGGGAAAGCCAAAGAGAAGGACAGGGGTTCTTTGTAGGGGTTTTGCATTCGGCAAAAACACAAACAAGCCTGGGAATCTGGGACCGGTTCAGAAAATATTTAATTAAATCATAGATTCCACATGGTGACTGAGCCCAAAAATGAATCCTTCTTTCCTATTTTCTGAACTTTGCCCATTTAGGTCTCTGGTCTGAATACCCTTGGGACTGTGTTTCAGGGAAAACCAATCTGCCCAAAAAAGCTTCTCAAATTCTGATTAGAATATAATGGGCTAATGTCCACAGGACAGTACAGCCTATTATATAGCCTAAGGGAATGGTGTAAGATTAGGCTTCCTTAGTTCAAATCCCAGATCTGCCGCTTACTAATGATGCAGTCACCGCCTCTCTGGTCCTAAGTTTCCTCATCGGTGAAAATAAAGATGAAGCAGTTTCAGCTGCCTAGGGGTGTTATGAGTATTGAGTGAGATATGTTTAGCCCCTGACACATAGTACATGCTCATAAATATTAGCTGGACATCACTTCTGTGTGACTCCTACTAAGTGAATATAGCGTTATTGTTTCACATTGTTTGGTTATATTAATGTACCTGTGGAGAGAAGAAAAGGTCACCCCTGGAGGGCAGAGTAATTTGTGGCGAGGAGCTGAAGTGGTAGACAGTAATTCGGCAATGAGGGCCCTCTGTGTCACACCCCAAAGGAGGGAGAAGTTTCAGGGGCAGAGAAAAGTAACCTCTTGTCAGACTGAGATCAGGAAAATTTCCCTCACAGGAGGCCTTGGGCTGAATTTAAAGGTCAATTAGTGTGGTTGCCAGGCTCCCAGATGATGCCACTAGGTTTCTGGTTTAAGGCATACTATATAAAGGCCGCATAGCGCCATGACTAGAAGTTCTGGTTTTGGTATCACCCAGGCTTGTATTCAAATCCAGGCTGACTCTATAGGTATATGGCCTTGGACGAGTCGATTTAAAAACAGCCTGAGCCTCTATGTCCTTACCTACAACATAGACAAAATAATTCCCACTACAAAGAGTTATTGTGAGATTCAAGAACAGCATGTACAGTTGTGTAGATTGTTCACTGCACAAGGGAGCACAGCTGAGGAAACGACTGGAAATTACAGTCCAGCTCACTTTCCACTCGCCAAGTCATATCCCCCGAGCATGACTGCAGTTTCCTATCTGAAACAGTAGCACATTTTCTCGCTGGTTTTAAGGAGCCATATAAACTGGCAGTGACCAGATCATAATTACATAAAATATGTGAAAATCATATAAATAATGATTACACTAAAATTATTCAAACTAATACATGCAAATCACTTAGCCCCATGACCTGCGCATTGCAAGAGTTTGTTAAATGGAGCTATTACCATTAAGGACAAATGGAAGAAAAATAGTCCTTCAGAATAACAAGCAAGGACATGTACAGACAATTGACACGAAGAGCAATTAAAATTTCTAATAACCATAAAAAAATAGCCAACCTCATAAGTAATCAAAGAAAATTAAATTAAAACTAGAAACTTATCTTGCTCTAGAATGTCAAACTTTTCTAAAAGCTTGACAGCAGAATGAGAGCAGAATCGTGAAATGGGCTATCTTCGTGTCATGGATAACAGAGTGAGTTATAATCCCATTTCTGGAGACATCTGAAAATATGTTTCAGGTATTTGAAAACTACCCATACCCTTCCTGCCTTGGTAATTTCCCTTGTTTGAATTTGGCCAAAAAATAAAAATCAGAGTTGAGATGCAATTGAAGATTTATGTCTGAGAATAGTTGTTGCAGCATAATTTGTAATGGCCAAAGGTTGAAAACAACCAAAATGTCCAGCCGTGAGGGATTGGTTGCTCAAATAATAGCTGATGAATTGAATTGAAATAAGAGGTGGAAATGAGGAAGTGTTGCCCAGATCCTTCATCATTTCCTTTGTACCCTTTTGATTAGTTTGCTCCACCACCTAACCTATGAGAGCTGGTGAGAATTTGTGCAGCATGGTAATTACCAAATTACCTCAGTTACCTGTGGAACTCTGCTTCCATGTCATTGAATCTATTCCGTTCATCAGTTTATTAAGTTCTTTAGATTCCACATACAAGCAAGATCATGTGATGTTTGTCTTTCTCTGCCTGGCTTATTTCATTTGGCATGATTTTCTCCAGGTCTATCCATACTGTCCCAAAGGGTACGAGACCCTTCTTCTTTATAGCTGCGTAGTATCTGGAACCTGATATTTTAAAATACATTCTATAGATGTTGCAAGACTTTTGTGTAATAAAAAGACTGTTGAAGAGCAAGCAATTGAAAATGCAAGTGATGCCACTTTAAAGTGAGGGAAGGTGACAACTTTTAAATAAATTGGCAGCTTACAAAGTCTAAAAATAGTAGCATATGGGGCAAGACTGACCATTCTGGATACATCTCTGGATTAGGAGCAGAGAGATCTGTCTCCAAGAAGACTCTCTGAGAATGAACACAGGTAATGCTCCAGCCTCCTACCACTACCTAGAGGGAGAGCTGTGTGGGAGGTCTTGAGGAACACTGAGGATCCCCAGGCTGCCTTTGCTTGACCATGTAGGAGAGGGGCTGCCAGAGCCAAAGGACAGCTTGTTGGCAGCTGGCAAGGCCTCCTCGGGCAGACCCACTTCATTGCATTAGTACTAACCAGGACTGCACGCTCCAGTTCATGGTTATATGCATGGTCAAGGATAATTTCCTTCCCACACAATAAGAAGGAATAAATAATTAGAGTGAGCCCTGCTCAGCCTTATCCATGTTCTTCCTTGCCAACTCCAGAGCTGATCCACTGAAAAGTACCCAGTTTATGCTCTTGTTGGAGGTGCTTGAATAATAATCTGCAATTCTTATACTCGGAAAAGGCCAGCTCACATGCTTTTTCTCTGTCTCTCTCTCTCTGTCTCTCTTTCTCTCTCTGTCTCTCCCTCTCTTTCTCTGCCCATCCCCAACTCCTTCCCTCTCCAGCTCCTTTTTCTAGCTACCTAAGTACAGGCCCAACCTTCTCTAAAAGAGAGCAGGCTTCTCAAGGATTCTCTCACTGACCCAAGGCAAGAGCCTTTGAGCAGTGAGGCAGGAAATATATGTAAAAATTCTATGCATGTGTATTGACCACCTACTATGTTCCAGGCCCTTAGTCAGGCCCAATGATCACATAGATGAGTTAGACATGAACCCTCAGGGCCTTTCCATCTAGTGAAAACAAAGATATTAAAAGAACTAGTGTAGCCTTTTGATTCTCAGGTGTGTTAGAATAGTAAGCTTTTCTTCTATGACTCAAGGCTATTCTATTTCTGGCCCTCATTCTGCCCCAGTGACAAAAGCATAATTAACTTGGGTTTTGTTCCCTGCTGTTTTCCCTACAGTTGTGTCTCATTTCCAGGAGGTTAGCATACAGTCAAGGAAGGGAAACAGGACCTTTGGTCACCATCTAATCATAGTGGCAGGCACAACAGGTCGCTGCCTATCTGATCCTTGGTCTTTGGTCTATTTGGTGGGGAGGGGTGGCAGTGGGTACCTGAGGCCATTTTTAAAAGATAACTGTGCCATAGGGTGGAAGGTTCAGACAAAGACTGTAGGCAAGAAGATGAATTCAAGGGTTGTTTTAAGTGTCCAGGGAAGCAGTGATGAATTTGGTCTGGACTGGGTAGTGATAGCAGAAGTAGAAAGGGAGGAAGAGACTACAGAGAAGTTTCTAGGTAGAGTCTGCAGGATCTGTGACTGATGATAAGTGGGGCAAGGGACAGAGTGGTAAAGAGGATGACTCCTAAATTTTGGCCTTGAGAGACTATGTGGCTGGTAGTGCCACTCTCGTCAGCAGGCTACACATGGAGCAGGGCTCTGACCTGGCCAAGTGCAGGGCACTGGAGACTCTGATATGCTGAGAGATGACTTGGTGTGGGCGCCCAACAGAGTTCCAAGCAGGAGATCACAGGCAAGGGCATCCCTCAGAACCCAAGTGATATTTCTTCTGTACATGGAAGAGCCACCAGGCACAACTAGGAGCCCAAGGAGAAAGAGAACAGAAGACAGAGCCTGCAGAGTATCAACATGCAAGGGGCGGACAGCAGAAGTGAAAATGATGAGGTAGGAACGGGGTGAGCAGAGGCTATCAGATGCATCACAGGGACCGTTTCCAGCAGGATCAGCTGCTGCAGTGGGGCTAAGCAGAGTGGTAACGGGAGAGAAGCCTTTAGATCAGGCACTACCCCTGCTATGTTAAATCCTGCCACCATCACACACTGTTAAAGAGTCAGTGACAAGTAGCTAATACATATTTTTATTTTCATTACACTTGCCATTTGAAAGGTACTAAGAAGCAGAAGGAAAAAGAGAACCAAATGGCCTTGTTAGGTCAAAATGGGGTCCTCATCTTAAAAGTTAGTTGCCTCCTACATGGGGATGGACAGTATCTACACACGGAATTTCATATAATTCATTACAATACCTTCATTTCTATTCTTCGGAGGGTGAGTTCCAAAAACGGGCAGGGGAACCTTCAACAGGAGAAGGCTCCCTGACAGCATGTTGATTACTTGAGCTGTGACTAAAAACCACCTTAAGAATTGCACATTCCTTGGTCCATGGGCAAAGAAGGGCATCTCCAGCAGGACCACCCTGTTGAGAAATATCCACTTTGTGTGATCTCAAAAAAAAGCTAACACCTCCCACCCTGAAAAACCTCTCTGACATGGAATTTTAAATTCCCATCATTAGCCAAGTCTTAAAAATGTTCCAGAAAACCCTGGTGTGCAACAGGTACAGGTAACCAGGACTAATAACTAAAAAGAATAAAATCCTCACTTCTTATTATGGCTTCTATCCTACCCTGTTCACCCTCATACTCCTCACTTCGATGAGCCACTAAAACTGGCTCTCTTGCAGCTCTGCAAACATAGAGGCTCTGTCTTACTTCCAGCCCTTTGCACATGCTTTCCCCTTGCCTAGAATGTTCTCAGAGGATTCAGCTTAAACATTCCCTCCCCAGAGGCTGAAGAGCTGAGGAGAAATGTGAGGGGGAAAAATGGAAAGCAACTAGTTTGTAAGAAACAGTTGAGGGAATTTAACCTGATTGGCCTGAGTTAAGAATGAACACCCATTGAAAGACTCCATCTGACCAGGCTTGGCAGACAAGTATGGTCCCATGGATGCCTGGAGGTGTGAGTATGGAACTGATGACCTCCCGAAATTCTGCAAAACAAACCAGAATTACAATATGCCCACGCCTGCCAGTTATAAGATGGCAGCATAAAGAAGCTTCTGACCTCCCTTTTCTCTTGGAGATCACCCAAAAGGACAAGGGAAATGAGACACAAAACACAAACTTCATTTCTGACAGAAGTAGGGAGCATCTGGAACCATGAGGAAGAGCTGCCAAAGGTGGAGAAAATTAAACAGAGTTATGGAAGATGCTGAAAACACAAAGTACATGGTAAGCCCTGAGGGACAACATTAACAATCATTTCTTTGGCTCAGCGATGGGGTATGTGAGCTGGCTGGTGAACTTCCCTGGATTCCACAGAAGGACAGAAGAAATGGGGCCAAATGCTCTAAAGTGGAAATTATGTGGATAGCATTCTCCAATTACAATGCACTTAAGCTAGAAATTAATGACAGAAGCTTTGAACACCCTCCATGTCAGAATCTATGGGCTATAGCTGAAGTGTTCACAGAGAAAAATTCATAATCTTAAGTATTTACATCATAAATAATAAAATCAGAAGTCAAAGAATTATATAAATAATAAAGTAGAAAAACTGTGTAAAGAAACATATAGATGAGAAAAAGAGGCAGACAAAGAGACATTTGTTTTGAGGGGGGAAAAACAATAAAATAGAAAACCATAAGCTAAATTAAGAGATAAAAGTATAAAGCATAAAAAATGAAAATGGAAAAATATACAGATATACAGTATAGAGTATATATATTTTTAATTTAATTTATTGGGGTGACATTAGTTAATAAGATTACATAGGTTTCAGGTGTACAATTCTACAATACATCACCTGTATATTGTATTGTGTGTTTACCACCCCAAGTCATCTCCTTCCATCACCATTTATCCCTCCTTTCCCTTTTTCTACTTCTCCCCACCACCCCTTTCTCTCTGGCAATCACCATACTGTTGTTGTCTGTGTCCATGAGTCTTTCATTTTTTTCTTTGCTTAATCCATTCACCCTTCTCACCCAGCCCCCAAATCCCTCGCCTCTGACAGCTGTCAGTCTGTTCTCTATCTATGAGTCTGTTTCTATCTTTTGTTAGTTTATTTTGTTTATTAGATTCCACACATGAGTGAAATCAAATGGTACTTGTCTGTCTATGACTGGCTTATTTCACTCAGCGTAATACCATCTAGGTCCATCCAAGTAGTCTCAATAGGTAAGGTTTCTTTCTTTTTTTATATCTGAGTAGTACTCCTTTGTGTGAATGTCCCACAGCTTTTTATCCATTCATCTACTGATGGACACTTGGGCTGCTTCCAAATCTTGGCTATTGTAAATAATGCTGCAATGGACATAGGAGTGTGTATATTCTCTCGAATTAGTATTCTGGGTTTCTTTGGATATATTCCCAGAAGTGGAATCCTTGGGTCATAAGCCAGTTCCATTTTTAAGTTTTTGAGGTAACTCCATACTATTTTCCACAGTGGCTGCACCAGTCTGCATTCCCACCAATAGTGCATGAGGGTTCCCTTTTCTCCACACCCTCACCAACGCTTATTGTTTGTTGATTTGTTGATGGTGGCCATTCTGACAGGTGTGAAGTGATAACTCATTGTGGTTTTAATTTGCATCTCTCTGATGATTAGTGGTGTTGAGCATCTTTTCATGTGTCTCTTGGCCATCTGTATGCCCTCTTTAGAGAAGTGTCTATTCAGATCCTTTGCCCATTTTTTAATTGGATTGTTTGGGGGATTTTTTTTTTGGTGTTGTGCCTTACAAGTTCTTTAAAAATTTTTGATATTAACCCCTTGTCAGATGTATTGGCAAATATGTTCTCCCATTCAGTGGGTCATCTTTTCATTTTGTTGACGCTTTCCTTTACTATGCAAAAACTTTTTAGTTTAATGTAGTCCCATTTGAAAAAATCATGAGACTATTTTGATCAATTCTATTCAAATATTTTAAAACCTGAATATAAAATAATTTGAAAACCTGAAGAATGGATTAATCAATGAAACACAAATTACCAAAAACTAAGCCACAAAGAGACAGAAAATTTAAATAAACCAATTACTGCTGAGGGGAAGGGAGGTGGTTTGAAAAAAAAATTCTCAAATAGCTACCCATCGCAAAAACACCAAGTCCAGATGGTTTTACAGGAATGTTCACCAAAAGTTTAAGGAATAGCAAAGCCAATGTTATTTAAATTGTTGCAGAATATATAAAAAGAAATAAAGATTCCAAAATTATGTATGAAATCACCACAGCATTGGCACACAGACACAACAAAGATCACACACAAAAACAAAAACCACAGACTGATCTCATTTTTGACTGTTGATAAAAATACCTAACATTAAATACTAGCAATCAGATAGAGAATTAATATAACATGATTAATTGGAGTCCATGCCAAGAGGAAAAAGACAGGTCTATGTTATAAAACGTATAAATACAATTAATCATGTAAATGAGTCAAATTGAAAATCATAAGGTATCCACATAGATGCTGAAAAATGACCAGATAAGATCCACATCCATTCTTGCGTTTAGTTCAAGGACCAATCATCCTGATTTTTCCAGGAGTGAGGAGTTCCCCCAGATGCTGGACTTTCAGTGACAAACAGGGAAATTCCCAGGCAAAAGGGACAAGTTGGTTATGGTGATTTCCATAGACATAGGTGAATATTTCTTTTTTAATAGAGATAGAAATAAACCTGGCTATGGATAGACATACATTTCAAATCCAGAATGCAGCATCAGAAAAACACTACAAATGATATCAACAAAGTGGGTAACAGGTCAATGACGTCCATTGATACTACATTATTTAACCTTCTTATGGAGGTAGGAGCCAATGAAATTATCTAAGAGAATAAAATTAAAAGTTTAAAAAATTAGGAAGAGGGTAATAAAATTAGCCTCTAATAAAAAATTAGAAAAATGGTAATAAAATTACCATTACCTACAGATAATATGATTGTCCACCTGGAAAGCCTAAGAGGATGATAACTCTTATGCCATAATGATTTCAATGAAAAACAGGTAAGGTAGTTGAGTGTATAGTAATAATACACAATATAGACAGTATTCCTGTATAAAAACAGCAAGCTGTTAGAAGATGTCACGGAATAAAAGATACCTATTACAAGAGAGACAAAAATATAAAATATTTAGGAATAAATTTGGATAAAATTGATTCAAATTAACAAGAAATATGAGAGACGTATGAAGGAAAAAACTGAGGTAAGAAAAGTTGAAGAAATGAATATTCATGCTCTGTCCTTGCCGGGGAAGACTGTCAATTCTCCCAAAAGTAATTTATATATGTAATGTGATGTGATAAGAATAAAAATACCAACTGGATATTTTTCTTGGAACTAGACAAAATGAATTTCGAAATGTCTCTTGAGAAGCCGGAGACTAGGGCTTCACATGGCACAACGCAGCAGAGCTTCCAAAAAATAATAACTCATCTTTCCCCAAAACTACCCTTCGCAGCACCTGTTTCTCTTGCTTTTCCTTTCTCTGTCTCTCTCTTTCTCTCCCCACTTCTCCCTACCCCAACTCTTGCTGGTTTCTTCATCTTCTCAGGCTACCCCTCCTAGTCTCATCCTTCTGCATTTAAAGTAATTTGGCCTGCCTTCCAATGTCATTCCTCCCTTTCCAGCACTCCCCCTAATCATGAGAGAGAGAGAGAGAGAAAGGGAGGGGAGGGGTAATTGCATCTCAGATGTGTATATCCTTTTAGGAGCAAGTAGAAACCCTGACTCAAACTAAATGAAGTCATTAGAAAATTTATTATAACCATAACTTGTAACTATATAACTATAGATCTTTTTTATACCTATGGAGTCCAGAAGTAGGATACACTTCAAATTTCATTGAATCACAGGTCTAGCAACGTCATTGAAAATACAAATGCTTTCTGCTCATTAAACTTTGGGACACTGAAACACAGGCAATGGGAGATGGGTGGATAAAAGCATTTCTCTATTCATTTACCTCCCAGCCTGTGAAGAGAGGAGGGGGAGGAAAGTACTTTTTCTCTCTCCACTCTACCCACCTTGGGGTTGGCACCATTTCTGGGACTAATGGAAAGATGGCTCCCTTCTCTCCTTGTAGCTCTTTAAGGATCAGTGAAATTATCCCTGGAAGCCCTACAGCATACTAACCCTCACACTTCATTGGCCATAATTGTCCCTTCCTGACTCAATAATAGGTGAGAGGAAAGAAATTACCAATGCTGACCTAGTATGGATGGTGGGTATCCAATTGCAATGTCCACCGCAATGTGCAACCCACAGTAACATTCCACTTCAAGTCATTTCCCTTCTCTATGCCTCAGCTTCCTTGCCTGTAATGCTGGACGGTTCCTAAGTTGCATTCTGGCTCTAACATTCAATGACTCGTGAGTCTTTGAGAAAAATAATGTGCAAAGAAAATTACATAATCTCTCTGACCTTCAAGTGTATCATCTGAAAATTAGGTAAAAACACCTACCTCACAGAGTTGTTAACAGGATGGGTTGAAGTAATGCAATTAAAGGGTCATGCACTGTGCCTATCATGTTGTAGTTACTCAACGAATGACATAATAGTGATAATGATGATTTTATTTCTTTTTCAGAGAAAATGCTGATGTCCTAAGAAAACTTAAAAACAAATAGAGGAGCAATAGGAGTTGCTTTTTCAAAGAGAACAAATTAATTCTCTCTGAGTTTGTTTTGTTTGGGGTAGCCCTTCAACTTCACTCTTTTAAAGTCATCTTTTGAACTGAAAATAGCTTCATCATTTTAAGATGTGTTTCCAGAGAAGAAATTACATTATGATTGCTATGCCCTTATCACCATTAAGTGGTATTTGCAACCCAAGATGAAAACATATCATTTAAATTTCAAATTCTGACTGTATAATTTATCTTTCTATGGGCACAAGCATGTTTTCTTATTGTTCAGCTCTACTCTGCCTACACTTCACAAATCACTGGTGCATAAAATTACTAATTTAAATAAATGATTTTCAACTTTGTCTTTATGCCATCTGGGGGCTAGGATGCAATGGCTAATGATTCAGATAAGCAAAATAATCCACTATACTTACAGTATTCTCTAAGAAAGAGGTCTTTGCACCAATACATTCAAGAAGCAGGGAATGTTTTATTTAAGAACAGGGAATAATCACATTTTGGGAAGAGCCATTTAGATAGTAATGTAGGGTCAATCCCTTTGGAAAAAGAACTACCACACATGCAAATGTCAAATTATTTCTGATTGACCAGAAACAGAATAAATAGGCCACTTCACCCATTCAAAGATACTTGACTCATTTAGGCTGTGAAAACTTCAGTGAGTTTGAAAAGCAGAAAACTAAGTCTTTTCTGACAGGGGATCCTATTATCAACTTAGCTCAACAGCAGTTGGTTTAAATGATTCGGTTCAGACTCTCATGATCAGTACCATGTGAATGGTGCAGATCATAGTTGTGAGAAGGGTTGGAGAAAAGATATTTGCTAATGGCTGGGGCCATAAACGTAGAGTCTCCAAAAGATCGGCCAGGTTCTCCATCTACCCTGGGAACTGAAACCAGCAAACTTTTCCTGTTCTGTGCTAAACAATACTGGGACTAAACATTCCTTCTTTTTTATGTCAACTTAACTGAGAAATAGTTATGCACAAACACTTTTTTTTTAGTGCTAAACAATACTGGGACCAGGCCAAAAAAAAAAAAAAAATTGCTACTTGATTCAGAAAATACTTGCACCCAGCTGACAAGGCTGTGAAACAACAAAACTAACAGCTTGTGCATCAAATATATACCTCAAGACCCTCAACTTTATATTACGTAAAATATTATGTCATAAACTCTGCCTAATACCTATTAGTTCTCTGCCATCCCAGGTCCTAAACCTAATAAGTATCCTCCCCAACTTCCCCTTCTGAGATACAGCTAACACGGCCATGGGAGTGTTTTCCCGAACTGCAGTAAGTCTGATAAACTTAGCTTTCTTTGACCAACAGGCTTTTCTAGTGGCCTTTTTGAGGTTTTGATGGACAACTATTCTTTCCTACAGGAAAATCTCTCAGAGGATACCATAGAGATGAATAAAGCATTTTCAGTCCAACTTCCCAATAATTCTTCATTTCTTGCTAACTATAATTAATAAATACTTATTGTTTTCTACATACAAAGCTCTACATCAGGGGTTGTATCAAAGGGTCAAATATAGAATGTTCCTTTATGGGCTGATGGAAAGCTTGGGGACAAATAAAGGACTGAGAAGCTAGCAAACAGGAGCAGATAGTGCTTGTTTGATATATATAACAGGACAACTGGTACAGAACTTAGTGACAGGAGGGCTCAGAGGAGAGATGTCTCTGAGGCCTGGGAGATGGACAAGCTGCTGGAACCGATTTCTTACGCTTTCTCTCCCTCTCAGAGCCTCCCAGGATACTCCTCCTCAGCTCTACTTTGGACCTGTCTCCTAAAGTCAAAACATGACTGTTCATAATTCAGGAATATACTCTATGAATTTGTTTCCCATTCGAACTGCAGGAGACAATAAAAGATTTTGAAGGAAAATCCAATTAAGAATTCAAAGGATACAAGGGTGAAGCGGGGCCTGAATGGATATTCCCAGGTCCTTCTTTGCTGCCATTTAAATTCTGCCCCATCACGTGCAATAGCTATTTATTCATTTGGATGTTTAATCCCTCAAATGCCAAGGCATCATCAAAGACTTTCCATGCGGCATGCAGAAATTCTTTTAAATATAGTTTCTGTATTTATTTTCAAAAAGCAACCAACAATTTAAAATCTCCACAATTTCACGGGCATGGAATACAAAATGTCAAAAGCATATCCAGAGACATTTCTAGACTCTCTCCTCCTCTAAGAAAGTAACTAAAAGAACAAAGCAATTATTAAAATCAAACACAGCAGCAGCTTGTAAAAAAGCATCCCACACAGTGCTGTTCCTCAGGGTTCCACCCACCACCACCAAGCATCTTTCTCTAGGTACCTTTCTCTCACTGCCTCCCCCTTACTGATTTGTACTATTTAGCAGATTTGGAGACCACTCCTTGGATCTGAATTCTTGACTCAGCTCTGTCACTTACCAATACTGTGAATTTGGACTTAACCCCTCCATGCCTCAGTTTCCTCATTCATAATAATGAGGTTACTAATTCTGACCACCTCATAGATTATAGGAAGCATTAAATTATGAAAATAATTTAATACTGCATGTACAGTGTCTATGTGTTACGGTTAAACAATTATGCTTGGCAATAAACTGTCAAAATCTTAACCCGGTAAAAGTTTATTCCTTATTTATGCGACATGTTCAATTCGGGTCACTAGCTTTCCATTACATAAGCACGTAAACAATGAATAAAAAAGAATGTGGCAAAAGTCACATGGCTTTTAAAACTTTACCTAGAAGTGACTCATCATATCAGTTTCACTAACATTTCATTGGTCACAGCAAGTCACATAGCTGTCTGTTTTCATAGGGGGTGGAGAAATACCTATCATGTATCATGTCCCTAGAAGGAGAGAAAAACCAGTACAGTATATTTTTTTAACAGTCCTGATGTCTACCAAGGCATTAGAACATAGTGTTAACTGTTGCTGTTGTTGCTGTAGTTGTCGTCATCAATGACATCCTTATGGAATGTCAGGGCTAGAAAGGACTGGAGCTCTACTGCATCCCATTTTCTTGTTCACTCAATATTTATATTGATAACTAGGCAACATTTATTGAGGGCCACTGTGTGGGGAATTTGTCTGATCACTGTCCCAGGTTCCTGGAAGGAAGCCTCTAAACCCCTGGAATTTCCCAAGAGAAAGGAGAGTCGTTGTTATTCGGGGTGAGCCCTGGGACCAAACCTGAGTTTGTGTAATGGGGTGATGACACATGGTGGGCTGGTAGTTAGTTTCAGGATAGGGGCTGACTGTGCCGGAAAGACCAATCCTATGATTAAACGGTTAGGCTTTGAGCCACATGATATCAGCCCAAACTCTGGGGAGGGGAAGGGGGCTGAAGGTTGAATTAACCTCATGGCCAATGTTCAATTAATCATGCATGTAATGAAACCTCAATAAAAACTCTCAACACTAAAACTTGGGTGAGCTTTCCTGGTTGGTAATTATATATTGATATGCTATCTGGGTGATGTTCTGATTCTGCAGGGAGAGGACATACAAGACCCATGTTTGGGACCCTCCTCAATCTTGCCCTATGGGTCTCTTCTTCAGGATGGTCCTGATTTGTGTCCTTTATAATAAACTGTAATCATAAATACATCACTTTCCTGGGTTCTGTGAGTCATTTTAATAAATTACCAAACCTGAGAGATAGTAGGAACCCTCAAATTTGTAGTCAATTGGTCAGAAGCATGGGTGGCCAAGGAACTCCCAGAGTTGTGACTGGTATTGAAGTAAGAGCAGTGTTATTAGGGACTGTGCCCTTAACTTGTGAAGTCTACATTAACTCCAGGTAGTTAGCATCAGGGTTGCATTGAAAGGCTATCGATACAGATAGATGATATATATAGATATAGATATATGATATATAGATTATAGATAGATATAGATGTAGATAGATATAGATAGATATAGATATAGATGTAGATAGATATAGATATAGATATAGATATAGATATAGATATAGATATAGATATAGATATAGATATAGAGATAGAGATAGAGATAGAGATAGAGATAGAGATAGAGATAGAGATAGAGATAAATGATATAGATATATAGGTAGAGATGATAGAGATAGAGATGATAGAGATAGATAGAGATAGAGATAGAGATAGATAGAGATAGAGATAGAGATATAGAGTTAGAGATACAGATGATAGAGATAGAGAGATTTTATGCCATTAAATATTCTTCAAAAGCATAACTTTTATAGAGAAAACAAGTCCCATCCTATAATGTCATAATTTCTCGAGCTATTCCTATCATTGAACAGAAGGTTACTTTTAATTCTTTCACAATCATAAATATGCAGCAATAGACATCCCTGGACATAAATCTCTGTCCATGCCTTGGATTATTTTCTTAGAATAAATTGCTAGAGAATAAGTAATTGGGCCAAGGGAAGAAATATTTTTTAAGCCTTTGGTACTCAGTGCGAAAACACTCTCCAGAAAGCTAGTATTCGTTTTTCCTCCCATGAGGGATAAGAGTATTGCTCCCTTACAGACACAGGAAAACTTGGCCTATAAACAATTTAACACTGAAACATTAAAGCAGTGCTCCTCACTATGGGCAAGTTTGCTCCCAGGGGACACTTGGTTGTCACAGCTGGTAGGTTTCTACTGATGTCTGGTAGATAGAGGCCAAGGATGCTGCTAAACATCCTACAATGCACCAGGCATCCCCCGAAACTGAGAATTATCCATTCTAAAATGTCAGTAGTATCAAAGTTGAGAAATCCTGCACTGGAGGCATCCCCTTTGAAATGGGGACCAAAACAGGATGCTCTCTGTCACCACTATCATACTCATTCTCCTGAAAGTTCTAATCAATGTACTAAGGACAAAATATAAATAAGATATAAAATAGATGGCAAGAAGGAAACAGTTAATAAAGTTATTAATATTTCAGAACACATAACTGCACATTTTAAAATAAAACAGAATTAACTGGGGAAAAATAACAGCACGAATACAAAATATTACCATGCTCTTTCTGCTTCCCAATGAAGAGCTAACTAGCTGCCAGGTAAACCTGACTATATATCACTCCCATGTATTACATGTTTATTGAGTCAAATATTCAGTCCCAGCATTGTTCTAGGCACTAGAGATACAACAATGAATCAGGAACATCTCTTAGCTCATAGAGCTTATGTGTTAAGTATACAGTGTACCTGGTGGTGGTCAATTCTATGGTGAAAAAATGATAAACAAAGCACAGAAGAAAGAATTCCCAGAGGCTCAAAAGAGCAAGATCTTATAGACGTTTGTACTATAAGATTTTGGCTTTTACTCTGGAGAAATTTAGAAGCCACTAGAGAATTTTATATGGACCAGTGACGTGTTCTTACACAGGGTGGGGCATAAGTAGGTTTACAGTTGTTCCTATGGAAAACAACACAATAATTAAAAAATAATAATACCAGAATAAACTCTGTGTTTCATGTACTCATAACTGTAAACCTACTTTTGTCCCACCCTGTATATGTTTTCAAAGGACAGCGTGACTGTCAGGGGCAAAGGATAGAAGCAGGTAACCGAGAAACAAAGGAGTAACCAAGGGCAAATCTAGGTGGAGATCTGTAGGTCATAGTAAGGGTTTTGGCTTTTGCTCTGAGAAGGATGGAACAGCCAGAGCTCTGAACAAAGGTGTAACATGATCAGGCTCAAATTGTAAAAGGAGCACTCTGGCTATTGTGTGGGAAACACACTGCGTGGGCAAATGCAGAAACAATACAGGGAAAAGTACTTTAAAGCTCACAGGAAAATTCTAGCTCCTCCCCCCTCCACATCGCTCCAGGTCATTCTTATATGGTTCAGATACACAAGTAAATAAACAGCATTGTTTTTGTTTCTCTTGGCAAGCAAATATTAGGTTTTTTTTAAAGGCTTTCAAAAAATTCAGCTGGAAAAGTTCCTCTTTGTTTCATCTTGGCTTCGTGGGCCCACCTGGAAGTTTCTTTTGCTCCTGGGAAGATACAGTTACTTGATCCTGAGACTTTAGGGAAAAGTTAAATCTCACAGTCAGAGTCGGCTGTAGGATTCTCAAGCCTCCCCTAACCATTCTTGAGGATGATTTGTTAGCCTTGCTGACTGGAGTGATCTATACCTATGGCTTCTCAAAAAAGCAAAAGCTTGGAAGTGTTTCCAGCTATATCTGGTTCCTCTTTCATTAATCCTATTCAACAGCATCAAGCTGTGTCATTAATGTCAGATCCGGAGAGGTCACCCAGAAGAAAGAGATTGCATTCTTCTCCAGACAGACACCTTGACATGATTCAAAGGTTTTAGGTTTCTGAAATAATGAGGGAAACCAAACCACAAAAAGCTTCATCAATTCTGATTCAAAGAAGAAAGGGGGCCCATGACCAAGCTGAGAATAACGTTCCTTAATGATTCTTTTCAAGGTCTTAAGATTTTCTTAGGCTTAACTGCTAACTTTGAGACATGAAGACCAAGTTTATCCTTTTACTACATTACATATTTTTATTTAGTGGTTATCATCTTTATGAGGGCTGTACTGGGTTAGCAGTGAATGGCAATAAAGTTTTATGGACACATAAATTGTTATCACAATTTAGGAACAAGGCACCATGGGAATATCCACAGGAACACAGAGCAGGTAAAAGAAAGACCTGACTCTTAAACTATACACCAGAGCAAGGCAGGTACTGGTGGAAGTGTCCTGAGTTCAAGGATAAGTCCCAGATTTAGATGGAGATGGTGAGTCAATGAAGGGGAGTTGGGGTGCAGTAGGATCCCAAGTAGACACCCAGTCTTATGTACTAGTCAACATAGAAACTGGATAGAAATGGTAGCTCTTAAGGGAATGCATTTCATCCAAGTCTCATCCCTGAAGGTCTCAGATCCTAGGTCTGATTGTCAACAATGGATCTCAAAAGCAGCTATGACTGAAACACTTGACTGTACAATTCTTGAAAGAAGAGTGCTTCCCATATTCTGTAGTTCTCAATGACTTTCCATTGAACTAAAGAATGTTTGCATGAATGGATGGGTGGGTAGATGAATCTAGGTAAATGTCTTAATTTTAAACAACCAGATGGAAGCACAGAAGCTACTGGAATATTTTCTTAATTGGTTTATCTCTAAATCTATGTATGGGATCATCAGTGTACTTGATTTTGACATATTGGGAAAGACCAAGGGAATTGATCTGATTCTGGGTTTAGCCTTGTTTATTGCTCCATTCAATATGATCTCATCTAACAAAACAACATTTCAGTGGATTCAGGGGTTTCTTTTACTCTTATTATAGTATGGTATGATTTTCTTCCAATGTTTTCAGAATCACTAATGGGGATTTATAGAAGAAAAAAGCAGAAGGAATTCTAAAGCCATGGGGAAGATGCCAAACCAACAAGAGAATTCCTGGGCAGGGGTTGGGGAAGCGTGATATTAGAATGAAAATAGAAAGAAAAAGAGTCCAGAGTCTGCTTTACATGAAAGCTCTTTACCTCCATTATAAAAGAAAGCTGGACCTCCTTCCACCAACCAGTTCTGTCTGCCCTTCCTTCTAAACCCATACCACCAGTCAAAGGCAAGGGGCAAGTCACCTGCCCAAAGACAGCTCCAGCTAGAACTATCTCACTGTAACTGCGAGAGGTGTGGCGGAAATCATTTGCTAGTCCCTGCTCCACATTTTTACTTCTCTCTGAGTCAGTAGGGCTACATGCTGTGCCCTGAAAAAGCCCTTTAACTTCCTGCCTAATTGTCTTTGCCAATGTGATTGTTGCTACCCGACAAGACCTTTTTGCCATCTTCTTTTGAAACCATTTCTGTGATGTCTTTCAGATACATTTATACCTTCCCTTGAACCACAGTTGTCCCTTCCCTTAGGGTCAACTTCCTAAGCTACTAGGAAGTATTTAACCTAAGACTCAATTTTATTGTCTGTGAAATAGGGGTGCCACCTGCGTTCTCTCTCACACAAAACTACACTGAAATGAGTGATATGTATGGAAACACTATGCAAACTGTAAGGTGCTTTGCAATTAAGATAAGAACTATTACAGGAACGTGTTTCTTATAACCATATCCAGATAAAGACTTTTAAATGTCCTAAACTCTGAAAAGATTATAATGTTCCTCCAATGTAAAAAAAAAAAAAAAAAAACCTATCAAAATATCAGTAATAAACATAATAAAGTTGTAAGTGTGAATAGAGTTAAAGCATGACTATTTCACTGCTTGATCTTTCTGAAAAATAAAATTCCGTTCTTTTTCATTTGTTTTATATCTTGGCTTTGCTGGTTTCTTAAGTCTACTGATCATTTGGTGCTGTGTGTTATCAGTCTCTAGACTGGGGGTTCCTGGAAGCCCCTGTCATTGCTTGCACATAGCCAGTACTCAATAAATATATGCTAAATTAAATGTCTCCTCCTGACACTTTGCAGAAATCTGTCTTCTATGTTAGTAAGAAAGCACCACAAATAGCAAGAAGCATCAATGGCTCTTAGCAGTCAACCCTCAATCACTCAACAGGAAATTATTAAAAGCAAAATATATGTATAATTCAGAACTTGAAACAGTGGGAAATATAATGAATGGAGGAGTCCATATCCTAAAAAAGTATTTGAGATAGTGGGGGAGGGGAGAGATAGAAAAAGAAAGAGCCAGGGAAGGAGTATTTGAAATATAACTGGGAAGGTGAGGGAGGGTATAAAGAAGCACTTAAGCAGAGCTGAAAATATCAAGTTACAAGGAATCATAGCTAGAATTAAAGTTGAAATGGACCTTAAATGATATCTCACGTATCCCCTACCCAAAGTTAAGCTTTTATCTATATACAACAAAAGAGCAGAACT
Source organism: Miniopterus natalensis (assembly GCF_054644295.1). Taxonomy (NCBI): domain Eukaryota; kingdom Metazoa; phylum Chordata; class Mammalia; order Chiroptera; family Miniopteridae; genus Miniopterus; species Miniopterus natalensis. The sequence goes on along the minus strand of NC_142095.1, from coordinate 11,804,643 downwards.
TGAGCATGAGATATTTAACATTCTCCATGATGGCACTTCACTCATTTTTCAAGACTGTTCACGCTTCTGTCCATGCTGACATTGGTTCCTCGAAAGAAGGTCCCCCTTATGACTCAGCACTTTTTGTGGTTATACTCTGTTCTAGAAATCTGAGGCATTTTGCTTTCCGTGGGGACATACATGAATATTCTCAGTGCCTGAATTTCTCTCTCAGCTCTGTCTCTCACTTTCTTTCCATTTCCTTTTGCCTCTGGTTCCCTGCCATCAGCATTTTATCAGCCCAACGTGGTCCTTTTTATCATTTTTTTCTCTCTGCTGTCCAAGCTTTCAGCAAAATGCATTCTCCTGGGGAGGTTACATACCCCAGAGCTCATACTCAGCAGTTATGAGCTTCCCAGAGCTACTGTAAAATGCATTTGTTTTGAAAAAATAAGGCAAAATGAGAATCATCTTCCAACCAAAACATTAGATTAGAAAAAAAGTTTATTACACTTCCTATAGCTTTTCACTTATATATTCTTTTTTTTTTTTTTTTTTTTTAATGTGTTTTCATTGATTTCAGAGAGAGGAAGGAAGAGGGAGGGAGGGATAGAAACATAAATGAGAATCACTCATGGGCTGCCTCCTGCACGCCTCCTGCTGGGGATTGAACCTGCAACCCGGGCATGTGCCCTGACAGGGAAACGAACCTTGATCTCCTGGATCATAGGTCGATGCTCAACCGCTGAGCCACGCTGGTCTGGCTTTACATATTCTCTTTGATATTTTATTTGGGACAGAAATTATTGAACACAGTAGTTACAGAATGGCCTTTGCCATTGGAAAAGACTCTGCTGCCACCAGCTGTGGGCCTTGGCATATCTACTTCACCTCCTTCAATTTTAGTTTCCTCTTCTGTAAAATGGGAATAACAATGACATGACACAGGAAAACCAATTAGCCTGGTGCCTTGTCGTTTTCGACACACACACACACACACACACACACACACACACACACACACACATACACACACACCACTGCTGGTTTCCTTCACTTCCCAAAGAAACGACTTGTACTTGAATTCTTGCCTCAAGCTCTGCTTGTGGTGTGGAGAGAGGCAGGCATTAATAAAACACCTTGGAGTGAACTTCTGTGTTCAGACAGCAGTTACTAGAATGTTGTTCCCTAGTGTGGGAAGGTAGACATTGAGAGTCCAGCTCCAGGCCAAAATCGTATGTGTGATCTTTTAGGCCCAACCTCAGGCAATTACAAAGGCTATACCTGGCAGGCCTCGAGGGTTAGGTGGTGGGCGGACCATTCTCCCCACTTGCTGCGGGGGTCAGCCATGAATATACTAGCATTTCTCACCCAGGCACCTCCACATAGAGACCTTCTTATTGGGGAGCCCTAGACCAAGATCCTCCTCAGGCACCTCTGCCATGATCACCTTATCTGGTGGGCCTTGAAAACACTTTGCTGACTCAATATTCAATACTTTTCTACTCCTATCCCTTCCCTCTCTTCTCCACCCAACCTCCTGCCCCCAAGTCCATAAAACAATAGAATGCTTTTGTTCAGTGCTCCCCAATAGAGAGATAACCCCCAAATCTGTGCTAATTGACCCAACTCACCAGGGGACATTGTTCCAAAAAATGAAACAAGCGAGAGAGATCTGCTGCTTTTTTCCTATTTAGCCTCTTGCTTATACTGTCACAGTAAGTGATTAAAGGCTAGACTGCTGCTTTCATTTGGGCTTATTTTAATTGATCAAGACTGGGAAGCTCAGCTCTTTCTAGCTCAGCTCTTCACAGAGATCATCAACCTGCAAAAGGGCTGTAATGGAGCTTTTTGTGGGCTGACAAATGCAGGCTTCTTTTTATTCAGATCTGGTCCCAGAGATCAATTTGTACAAACTCTAGGCCTTCTGGAAAGAAAAAGAAGCAGACCCCAACCACTGATTCTAGGGATTTGGAGTTAAGAAAGTCTGTTGGGATATGGATGGGTCAGGGTGGTCCTGGCCACCAGTACCCCAAAGCAAAACTCAACAGGAGGGCAGGGGGAGTCTAGAAGTCTGGGTTGGTGATCCAAATGCAAACAAACAGGAGTCAGAAGGGCCCAGCTGGGTGTGGCTCAACAGTTGAGCATTGATCCAGGATCCAGGATCCAGGAGATTGCAGCTCGATTCTGGGGTGCGGGCTCGACCCCCAGGTGGGGGCGTGCAGGAGGCAGCCAATCAATGATGACTCCCTCATCACTGGTGTTTTAACTCTCTCTCTGTGGAAGGGGGAGAGAGGGATAGAAACACATTGATTGGCTGCCTCCTCCTCAAGCACCAACTCAGGCCTGGGATAGAGCCTGCAACCCAGATACATGTCCTTGGCCGGAATTAAACCCGGGACCCTTCAGTCCATAGGCTGATGCTCTAACCGCTGAGCCAAACCAGCTAGGGCTAACCTGCTTCTTAAAGAGACCTCTAGCCTTCCCCATTGAAAGGATGAAACTGCTTGCTGGCTTAGTGCTTTTATTCTGTTTGCTTTCATATTGTTTTTCTGGCCCAGATATTTGTCTTTTGAACATACTCCTCTAGGGTTTGTTTTTTGGTGTCCCCCAGAGTATCTGATACCAAGTCAAGGAGTGAAGAGTTGTCCAAAGCATACAATTTTCAAACCGATCTGTCTATCTTCACTTTCCTGAGTTGTTCAAGCCCACTCAGGAGGCATGACCTCATCAGATCAATAGCCAACTCAGGACTGACCTCGTTTATTTTTATGTTGCTGGCTCCCTTGGAGTAAGTCTTATTTGCTCTGTGCCTTCCCTTGAGAGGATCCTAATTCTATAAATTTTTCTGGCAGGTCCCCTCGAGACAGGCAATTCCTACTTCCTCATCTAAGATAACTGCACCTCCTGCCAATTCATGACTCAGTGCCTTGAAAATTTTATCCTGGCTTCTCAGGCCTTCTCATCTGTCCAAATATTATGCATGGCTATCTCAGTCCTTGAAGGAAGTCTTACCCAGTTTTTCTTATTATGGAATATCTAGATGCAGTTTACAGAGATATCCCTCAAATATTTCCTAAATTCAGGAACCCCGAGAGGATTATGCACATCTCTTCCCTGAGATTAGTTATCTTTTCTGACCTTAGAGCAGGTTTATCAAGGAGTAGATAGATGGATATGCCTCTCCTCTCTACTCTTAGATATGTCTAATCTGATCTCAGAGATCTCATTTCCCAGTTCATATCTGCCTAGATTGTGCGCTAAGATCTCAATCATTCTGCTGAAGAAATTTCTCCCTTTTCCACCTTAAGCAGTTGTCTTTCCTTTTATTCACCTACCTGTTCCTATTTTGTTAGATCAATGCATGAAATAATTTCCTTCATTTCATGAACAAACTGGATCTCTAAAAACAAAGTATTATGAACATAGACCTTTGAGATTGTCTTCTTTTCTTCAGATATACAATAATTTAGTCATTTATTTTCTAGAACCAAAAGATGTCCCATTCCTATTCAGTAAGCCCCCCATTCAAGTTTATGGTGTCTTGGGTTCTGCTTCAAAGGACACCTCCCCCCAACCTAAGACACCTACCATCAGATTCCCTATTTTAAGAGTAGCCTTTCCCAAAAGGAGGAGTAGGTATGCCAATACCAACACCACAATCTGGAATCTTAAGCTACTCTTCATGCTGTGAGATTACTCACAGTCCCACTAAAGATGCCTTTGTCTTCCCACATGTTATTGCTCTATATCAATTCAAAGCTTCAGTGAGGTCCATGGTCTAGGAGCACCAATGGAAACCTTGGAGGCAGAAATTGATTTATTTCTCACTCCATCAAAGCTTATGTCATTAGGGATCTCATAACATAGCTAAGGGATTCTGAGATTAGGATTCATTCTGTGAGCAAATGTGTTAAGAAAATACTTATTTGCCTGACATATAAGAAAAGGCATCTGTTTTGGTTCCCAAATTCTGCCTGTGTGGAACTGAACTACCAAAGGATATGGAAAACTCCAGATTACTCCAGGAAGCATGAATTTGGAGAAAATTCAGGGCAAATCTTCAGATCTTAATGCTTTAAAAGAAGCCCAGTTTCTGTTATAAATAAATGTCCCATCAAGAGTTGGCAATTGTAGGAAAAATAAAACCTTGGTAAATGGTGTGTGACAAATAGCCCATTTCTTCAAGGGTACATGACAAGGGCCATTTTATATAAACTAAACATAGATGTGGATAGTGTAAATATTAATGATCAAAATAAGAAAGTCAGACAGTACAGGAAAGGGTATGAATGACATTAAACAAGCTACAAAATAATACCTATATTTTATATTTTTTAATTTTTATTTGTTTTTTAAAATTTATCTTTGTTGTTGAAAGTATTGCAGATGTCCCCTTTTTCCCCCCATTGATCCCCTTCACTCCGCATCCACCCCACCCCCAGGCCTTCCCCATACTTTTGTCTGTGTGCATGGGGTTTGCATTTATGCTTATAGAATACCTGTATTTTAGCTCATCAAAATAGGAACTGGAAAAAGCAGTTTGTGGAAGTTACCAATGGCTGAACACCCAGGGAGAGAAATTAGAAAAGAACAATACTCAAGTGCAGGAACCTGAAAGAAGAGAACATAGGGCCTGGGAGTGCATAAAATTTACAGATTAATTTGGTGAATATTGTCTTTGGTGAAGATGTTTGGTGAACATCTTAACAATATCTTGATCATCCATGATCATAGTAAATCGTTCCCCTTATTTAGGTCCTTTTTTTTCCCCTTTCTCTCTGCAATATCTGGACAGATCTTTCATGTCTTTTGTTAGATTTACAATGAGCACATTCTACCTTTGGTGCTTTTATAAATACTTTGGGCACTTTTCATTTTCTAAAATCTGGTTTGTAGGCACCTTGTGTCGCTAACACTTAGCACAGTACCTGGCAAATACTTGGCACTCAATAAATATTTGTTAAATTAGTGAATGAATGAATTGTACTTTATCTGGACTCATTTTATGGCCCTTGATATTTGGTATCTTATAGCTGTTTGTGTACAAATCTTGGTTCCCTTTGTGACTGACTGTGAACATTGTGGGTAGGAATATAAATCCACGCTCTGCACCAGTATCTAGCACCACATTTAACACATTGCAGAGCCTGTTGAAGTATCCATATTTGCCATAAATTGGTGACATGGAATTTCTACACTCATCATGAAATAGACTCTCAAACTCCCTGTCTCTTGTTCTCATTGAAAGTTCAATTCACAAGGTATTAACGGAGAACTCCAGGAAACAAATGTGGTCCATATATTCTTCTAGTGTCTGTTGTCTAGACTCCAGACCCTCTAAATGATATCATTGGATTAAGTCAGAAAGCTGTATCTCTGGTCTACCAGCTCTGCACTCCTTAGAGAATTTATTTTTCTGAATTACATTTGGCGTTAACTGATTGGCCTATATTTAAAAACATAATAGAAAACAGTGCTATAAAATTCAGTTTGTGCTAATGAGATAATGTTGAGAATAGAGTTCTCTATATCATAAGGTACCTCTTCAATAAGACCAACAAGAAAATTCTCTCTGGCCCCAGAACTGTGAATAACTGTTCATTCCTTCAGCAATTGTAACTTAAATATCTGATTAAATGTCCCACTTTGCCTTGGCTCTACTAGGCAGATCACTTTTAATGGCCAAACTTCTAGCAGACTCTATAAGATATGATGTGTATTTTGGGTTTAAATATTAAGCTTACCCTTAGAAGGCAAAGTAGAAAATGAAAAACCACTCCCCTGGGGTACAAACTCCAGAGGGTAGATGCCATGTTTATTTCATTCATGACTGTATATACAGTATCTATAGATTGAATAAGTAAACACTACATAACACAACACAGTCCCCTGAAAATAATGTATAATACAGGATGAAACAATAAAGAAAGGGAAGAGAGAAGAAGGAAAAAAGACTACAGTGTCTATAAAATCCATCAATCAATTATGAGAAATTTAATGTGATTTCTCTCTAATGGTTTTTCTTTTTTTAATCCTGACCTGAGGATATTTTTTTTCCATTAATTTTAGAGAGAGTGGAGGAGACAGAGAGAGAAACATCAACGTGAGAGAGACATATGAATTGGTTGCCTCCCACATGAGCCGCAACTAGGCAGGGGATAAAACAGGCAACCAAGGTGCGTGCCCTTGACCGGTAATTGAACCCGAGACCCTTTGGTCCACAGGCTGATGCTCTAACCACTGAGTTAAACCAGCCAGGGCTCTAATGTTGATTTTTAATGTATATTACTGCTTTTGTTAAAAGAAATTGGGATATCCATTAGCAGAGTAAGGCAGAAATTTCTGTGCTGGTGTTGGAAAAGACAATACTATGAGTACAAATATGTACTGTATAATCACATTTTTGTTTTTGAAAAAAATCTGTATGAATATTTGCATATTTTTTCCCTAAAGACATAGGTGCCATAACCATTTACCATACAAATTTACTGTCTCACAGTTCTGTAGATCAGAGGTCTGGATGGGCTCAGCTAGTTCCTCTGCTCTGGGTCTCACAAGGTTAAGACAAAGACACTAGCCACTTTGGGATTTTATTTGGAGCCCCTCATGGAGAATCTTCTTCCAAGCTTATTCCAGTTGTTGGCTGCAAAGAGAAAACTAGATGTTCTGAGTACTGTTCTACTTCCTACACTTGGGACATCTTCTCTCAAGGGTGACAAGGAAATCTGGCATAAAATTGATTCTTTTCCTACATTGCTAGTGGCATTTACATTGGTTAACATGTGAGTTGTCAGTTTAGCATTGCTTATCTGAAGCCATAAAGATGTTCATAACCTTTGGTCAATTATTCCACACAAGGACATTTATCTTAAGGAAATTGCTCCAATGCAGAACAAAGGTCCATGCCAAAGATGCTCATCATTATAGCAATCCAAACCAAGTGGGAGTAAAATATTGGAAATATCATCCTTTTCTTAACTTTTCTCTCAGTTGGATGATATTTGAAGCAGATCCTATAGACTTTTAATCACTTGAAAGTATTAAAAATAAATAGCAATCTTCTTTAGGGTATTAAAATGTTTAATAAAATCTAAATCAAAACTTCAGTCTTACTTAACTTAAAACTCTTGTTCTGATCTGAGCTTAGAAACCTGCAATGAAGATTGGGAAGCAGTGGAGGGTGGGGGGTAAGGAGATAGCTTTTTCTATTTTTGTTTTCCTCTCTTCCCCACTTCCCCGCTCAGGATGGGGGCAGGAGAAGAGAAGAGGGGCAAAGCGGGTGAAAAGTCTTAGTTGACTGATGTGAATCTGGGTTCAGAGCCCTCTGTGTGTCACAGATACCTAAATACTAGTAGCCCTTTCTCTTTAGTCCCTTTTGTGGAAGGAACTCCTCACTTGGGGACCTCCAGGTAAGCACAGATTCTTGGTTTTGGGTTACCACTTGGGCACAGGCATACCTCTTGGGCAGGATCGTTTAAATTCAACACAAGGCCAGTTACCTTCCAAGTACTACCATTGTCCCACCCACAGCTGAAAGCACTCTTAATGCTCTGACTTCAAAGGGAGGTAAAACTAGCCTCTCCTCTTTGTATATTCTAGGTATGAACCAGACACCAGTCTCTGAGTTCTCCAACACAGGACACACCTCCAGGAGTTCTAACTGAGGACCCCCTCAGTTTGCTTAAGTTGGGGGGGGGGGTGTGAATGGGGAGAAACCAAAGCATTCTTTCAGCTCTCACCAAAGAGAATCTCACTAGTAATATCCCCTAATTCCTCTGCCTTTCAACACATATAGAATAGGGGTGGATGATAGGCTACGTGGGAGAGCTGGCTTTTTGGATCTCCCATTAGGAAGGACCAGAGGGGTCACATGGCAGCCCTCTTTAGATGCATGGACACTTAACAACACTCACCCTAGTCACAGCTCTGAAAAAGGCATTCTGAGACACTACTTTATTCACTTATTTACTACTTTTTAAAACCAATAAAATTTATTTCAGTAAACTTCAAACAACTTTCACAATTTTCTCAGTACTATAATAAAAAGCCTACTTCTTAGCAGAGAAAAATGGCCTTTAAAGTTTTAAATGTGTGTAGTTGATCATTCAAAATACCTATTATAGCTTATGTTATGGTAGACTGGCTAATCAAATCAAAATACACATCTTCTACTACCTAGAGAGTACAATAGAATGGAAATAATTCATTCGTAAGATTCTCATTTATAAAACAACTTCACTATTAAAATACTACCCTAAAAATCTTAACTCTATCAAGCTTCAATTTGAACAAATGTACAATCACTTAAACAACAGCTGTTACACTAAAAAAAGAATTCAAAATGTCTTTAGAAGAGTTACAGAAACATTATTAACACTAGTGCCCTGGTTCAGACATTCAGCAGGAGGCTCTCTGAAGGCTGACTCAGCCCTAGAAACACAAGCCTGGGCAGTAGCTTGGGTAAGAGTCACAGAGAAAGTTCCTTGGTGGGCAAATGTTCCTCAGCCCTAATGAGGGCTGAAGGGCCAGGAAAATCTCCTGTGAGAAGTAATCTCAGGAACTCATACAGGTTTCTTGGAGGAGAAGACAGATGAGGTTCTCCTCTTGTAACACACCTTATGGATCCATTCCCAGCATGAAACCTTCAGCTGGATGAGGTGGGTGAGGGAAAAAGCCTGCACCAACTTCACTTTCAGGTAGGAGAGATGGATCAGGAGCACCTAAGTGACCAAAAGTATCTTCAGACCCCATTTTTTAAGATGTGGACCAATTGCTCCCTCAAAAGAAGGCCCATTGAAACTTATGAATCTTGCTGGTGTAGAAAGATAACCAGTGTCTGAAGAAGAAATGAAAAATCTGTCTTGTACATGTGAAGGAAGAGCTCGACCAGAATATAGGTGGCCTGGTGGACACTATATCATCCTGGTGACATCTGGCGATGCAGGGCAGCACTGAACCCTGAATCTCTAAACCATCCCAGCTGGACATATCTCCTATCTTGGTGAGCCACTAATCCAGAGGGTTCCCTGGTTCTCCTGGGCCTTGGCCATATGCTGCACTTGGACCCTCAAGGCCTTGAGGGTCCTTTTCTAAAATCAAATTTTACATCTTCTGCAGTTAATTTTGGTCTTCTAAATGAATTTACTGTCATCAAGAGCAGTAAGTTGGCTTCTCAAAGGACAAGTAAGTCCTTTCATTTCTTCTCCTGGAGCTTTGGCTTGTTTTTTGGCTTGGTTTGGTTTTGTGTTTCGTTTTGTTTTATTTGGATATCCAGGTCTTCATGACCTGGCTCGTGTTTTTATCTGCTTTGAAACTTTCCTCAATCTAAATGGTTCTTCTTCTATAGGAAAATTTCCTGGGAGATTTCTTATTCTTGCCTTGACAGAGCTCGGTCTTTACATATGTGCTGAAGTTTTTGAACCTCACTCAATCTTTGCATTTTCTGATTCCAGCAATGCATTTTTTGTTTGCTTGCTAGTTTGTTTGTTTGTTTGTTTGTTTGTTTGTTTGGAGAATTGTGCTATATAATCGGTTAGTGATTATTATTTTTCTTCTCCAGCTTTTTAAATATATATTTGGTTATATTCTTCTTCAAGGGTTTATAAGGAAGCATTTAGGTTGATGACATTAATCAGTTTCCTCAAAACTCATACTGACTGGTCATCTAAGTGGTATCCAATTTTTATTAAAACTTGTCCCTTCATATATGTCATTCTTGAACAACAAAATGGAACGTACACATAAAACATTTCTGCATCATTCTAAAGTGTGATGATTATCTAAGGGGAAAGCTTGTGTGCAACTTGTTGAGTTGTAAGCAGAACTAGCCACTTTTTCCATTGAACACTATATTTACTTGAAAGGAAAATTGACACACTGTTCAGACTTTTCCAATTATAAACTTCTTTTCTAAATTCCAATTATAGGAATTTATAATAAATAATTATAGTATTAATTATTATGAAAAGTACAATAATGAATAAATGCTATTTTTATGTTTTCTCCATTTTAATTCCTGATACAGTAAATATCAATAGATATAACCTACATAAACAATAGCCATTTGGGGTCCTCAATAATTTTTAAGGATATAAACTTTGAGAACAACTGCTTTAGAGCCTTCAATGTTTCTTTTTTTCCTGTTCATTTTTCATTCTTTCTGTCCTTCAGTGTCTTACGAAAGTAGTTTTCCACGTTCCTGAAGATGAGCATGTTCATCTACACATTGCTTCAATTCTGTCACTGGCTGTTCCTCACTATTCTAGTATAACTTGGGAATGAATGGCTTCTGACTCATCTGCTAGCAATTGAGCACCCTGTGATGTTCACCCTGGACATTTAGATTTCTCTTTCCTCCATTCTTTTACTGATGAGTCTATCTTAACCTCCAGAAGGAACCTTCAAAATTCTTTTTATTATTTTCCTCCAGGTTCCACATTTCTGATACTTTGGTCTCAAGGTTGGACCCCTTCAAAAAGGACTCCAGTGCTTCATAATCTCTCTTAATATTCCTGAGCTCAGAAATTTTATTTTTTATAAATCTGGGGAAGAATAAGTTAATGCCAAGCTCTTTCTCCCTACATTTAAAAGCTGACTTCATCTACAGGAAAGCCTATGTCACCATCTCCCAGGTAGCAGGTAGCATCACCAAGAGCTGAACCAGGATTCACACCTTCAAGTGGGGCCCTCGGGCCACACAGCATTTCCAGGATGGCCTGAGGCAAAGCTCTGTAGCCATCACCAAGCCCTCTATGGCACCAGTGATTACCACAACAGCTTACTGGCCCCAAAAGACTACCGGGACTCCATAGGATGTTCCACTCAGAACATAAGCCAGCATGCGCAGTGAGGTCTGTCCAACAGACCTTCAGCAGGGCCAGTACCACCAAGTTTTCTCAGGTGGGCTTCATTGGGGCTTTGGCCTGGGCCATGCAGTCACAATGGACCCAAGTTCAAAATATGGCAACTTTGAAAGATATTAACAGGTGACAGTAGTCAATCAAGAACATCCAGAAAATTAGCAAGTCTATGAAAACAGTAGCAGCAGCAAAATATGCCTGAGCTGAGAAGAAGCTGCAACCAGCTCAGGTGTATGGAACAGGATCTGGCTTTGTATGAAAAGGTGCCTAAAACTAGAAGAAACACCTCCTTTTCAGTGCGTCCTGAGGGCTTTGTAGTGTTATCCATTCCTCACTTGTTAAACAGATGAAAAGTGGGGTGGCTCTGCTCAAAGAAGCTGGGAAAGAAGTTAAGATTGTTGGAACTGGTGGTAAAATTTGGCATATACTTCACAGGACTCATTCTGACCAGTTTCTGGTGACATTCAAAGAAGTGAGAAGAAACCTCCTCCTTCTGGACATGTGTCAGTCATTGCCCTGGAATTATTAAATTCTGAATATGAACTTGATAAAGGATCTGTTGTCTTTAATTGATTCAGGTCTCTCATCTCCTACAAGACAGAAGAAAAGCCCATCTTTTCTCTTAATACCATTCCAAGCACCGAGAGCATGAGTATCTGTGATGACATTGATTCTGACGTGCTGCAGAATCACCAGGAATACATCTGGCCAGCATAATCTACTATTCTCTGAAGGAATCCACCACGGGTAAGCAAAGTGCCAGGATGATGGCCATGGACAATGGGAGTAAGAATGCTTCTGGGATGATCGACAAATTGACTTTGATTTTCAACCGCACCTGCCAAGCTGTCATCACAAAGAAGTTGATTGAAATCATCTCCAGTACTGCAGCTCTGGATTAATGAAAATCACGTCTCCTCCTCAGACAAGAGGTAAAGAAGGAAAATTCAGCCAGCTGATTTTGGTTTTAGCTTCCTGCTGTGCTGGTCAGAAGAAATTATTGGTCCTTTGTTTAAATTACTGACAACAGCAAAATATTTGTAAATTATCTTACAATAAACAACTTATAATAAGAAAAAAAAATAAGCCAGTGCCTAGCAACAAGAACAGATCAGTAGTGGGAGGGAAACAGGGAAGATAAGGGAACAAAATGACACAACTGAGTTTTTCTACATCATGGCACACCGATAAATCATGGCCACTGGGGGAAATGGTAGCCTCTTCATGGCTGAGGGGACAGACTCCTCCTGGCAGCTGGGAGGGCTGAGTGTCCACATCTTTCCACACGTTACCCCTCCCGGGATTGCTGAGCAACAGGAAGCCCTGCTGTAAAGGGCTCTTCTGCTCATGTCATCCGCCAACACTCCTCTACTTTCCTCACAGCCCTAGAGGCTAGAGGCGTGATCCTGCCTGCAGGAGAGCCAGAGGTTTTGGTCAATATGAGAATGTTCGGATGTGTACGTGTGAGTTGGGAATAAAAAATGCCTTACAAGAATTTTCTTTGGCTATCAACAGTAAAATAATGTTAAACTACCTCATGAGTAATTTAGAAAACTTATAGTCTAATTGTATTTAACCTTCTCCTAGACTTTGTGCTCTTGTCATATAAGTTACTTCTACACATTACCCCACAGTACATTCTATTACTATTATAAATGGAGATTAACCTTTTAAAGAACATATGTGTGAATAGATAAATACATTATTTTGGTGAGAAATCTGCCATTATTCTGTAAGTAATGTAACTTTTTCTTCAGGCTAATTTTACAAGTTCCCTTTATCTTTGGTTTTTGAAAGTTGGCTATGTTTGCCTGTGGTTTATTTTGAATTCATTGAGCTTGGGGTTCATTGAGATTTTTGAAGCTATGGGTTTTATATTTCACCAATTTGGGGAAATTCAAGGTCATCATCTCTTCAAGTATTTCTTCAGCTCCGTTACCACTCTCCTCTCCTTCTAAGACTCCTGCTATACTTATGTTAGATCATTTGATATTCTTCCAAAGGGCTCCAAAGCTCTTTTGGGTTTTCCATTCTTACTTGCCTTTGTTTTCAGCTTGTATAATCTCTATTAACCTGTCTCCATGTTCACTGATCCTTTCCTGCCATTAGGTCTATCAATTCAACTATTAAAATCAATTTTGATATTTTTCAGTTCTAGCATATCCATTTGATTCCTTTTAACATTTTCCTTTTTTGCTGAAATTGTTTATACATATTATAAACAAGTGTGCATACACTTGTTTATACATATTACCCACCTTTTCCACTAGATTCTTTAGCATATTTACAATAGCTACTTATAAGTTCCTGCCTGCTAATTCCAACCTCTGTGCCATAGGTAGGTCAGTTCCTTTGACTGTTTTTTCTCTGGTTTATAGGTCACGGTTTCCTACTTTGTTCTCATGGCTTGCTCTGTGTGTGTGTGTGTGTGTGTGTGTGTGTGCATGCTCGTGCGCACAAAGGAATAATAGAGACTGAAGTCAATAATATTTACCCTTGCAAAGACTATGCCCATTCCTCTGTCAGGTTGCTAGTGTATGGGTGGGTGGTGGGAGAGGGGGACAGCGGTCAGTTTCATCTATGGTTGAGCTGAGTTTGAGTCTCGGCAGGTTATTTAGTGCAATTTAGCTCAAATGCTTTGAGGGAAGGATCTGGGTTTTTCCTTCAGCGTGTCGTGGAATCTGAATATCATTAAGACTCCGGAAACCTCTCTGTGCTTTTCACCTCTCTGTTCAGCTGCCAACTTTTGGGGTTCCTGGAGAGCTCTGTTTGCTCTGACACCAATTTCCTTATGTTGTCTTTAAAAATTGGAAATTATTTAAATGCCCAACAAGAATGGTCGTGCAAGTTATGGGAAAACCAATGTTGTATGCACTGATTTATAAAATCATTCTGAGGAAGAGACAAATGCTTAACATATAATGTTACATTTAAAAAAAAACAGAACATTAAGGTATAGCTAATAAAAATTATGTTTAAAAAAAGTAATTACATGTGCACAAGTACTAAGAAGAAACCCTTAAAAATGAAATGTTTGAGCCATTGATGCAGCAAGGTCGTGAGGAACTTTGTCTTAATTTTTTGTTGTGATTTCCATTAATAATATCAATCATATTGACTATGTTGTAAACTGTAAACTTTAGATCAGAAATAACAATTTTTTAGTCTATTGAAGATAACCCAGAGCAGAAAGGGGCCAGCCAGCCTCTTCTCCTCTAAGGCCCAAACAAAAAGAAACAAGTTTGAAATACAGCAAGAGGACTCATGAGGAGAAAGGAAGAAAGAGCCTTTGGACTGTCAAGGCTGTAAAACGAAGACTAAAATGAGAGAGTTAGAAAAGGAAACTAAACTTAGAGAAACACATGTGGCATAGTCCAGCCCTGCCCATAATTTCTTCATTAATTGACAGTCCCGTGGCCCAACGTCTCAGAGTAAACCATCATTTCCATCACTATTATTATGGACTGGAATTCATTACCAAGAGAAGCTGTGAAATTTTTCCCCCAGAGGCTATTTAAAATCAGATCTAGACAACCACCTGTCTAAAATAATTCAGGTTCCATCCTGCCTAGAGGCAGGGAGTCGAGTTAAATGACCCTAAAGTTTCTTCTAAACCCTGTGACTTTGGATTCCCATGCTGATGATATTGAGAAAGCCTCACTGTCCAGCTTCTTCCTAATCCTTCTCTGTGTACTCTCTGTGTAAATATTTTTTCAGATTGGAAAGGGAAGCTTTCTCCAGCAAGCAGTCCCTTTGCTTCTCTCCCTGACACAAGGTTGAAACTTTAGTATTGCAAATATCACTGGGGAATATTTCTTATTGGCAGCGGGGTTTTTTTCTTTCACTGCCAGGTGTCACTGTGCCTGGAGAATTCACTTAGCTAGGAAGGGGCAACGGGCTGCAGAGGGAAGGAACAGCATGCCAGAGGCACTGGCCGGGGGGGGGGGGGGGGGGGGAGCAGAATTTATGGAAAGTCAGTACACATAAAAAATAACCAAATGGACACAAAGCATGTATTTGAATTAAAAATAAAAAGTCTAGCCCGGCCGATGTGGCTCAGTGGATTGAGCATTGTCCCATGCACCAAGAGGTCACCAGTTTGGTTCTTGGTCCAGGCACACGCCCAGGTTTCGGGCTGGAGCCCTGGCAGCGGGCATGTGGGACGCAGCCGATCGATGTTTCTTCCTTTCTCTCTAAAATCAATAAAAAATAAAAAGTCTAGTAAGCTGTAGCTGTGTGTGCATGTGTTTAAATTGCTTTAGGAGACAAAATTCTACACCACCCAACCAAAGCTATTATCTGAGCACAGCAACTAAATATGTTAATGATGCCACATAAAATGCTTCATGAGAAATCGTCCCCAGATGCCAGAAAGGAGGGGAAAGTGTCAAGAAAGTATGGTGGGGGAGATTTATATACACCCACTCAGAATGGAAAGCTAGTGACCTCAAAAATAGCCAAACGGACTTGTATTCTGCCCCTGAATTTCTTATCTCTCTAATTTGTCAGTGATCACTTCTGGGGCTTCTCTGGGAGGACCGCCTCTTGCCCTCCTTTGGAATGTGAGTTTCAGCCAGAGAAGAGACAGACGAGGGCAGGAGTTTTTGAAAGCCCCGTTTCAGATCAGCATTAACAATTCATGGAACTCATTTCTAGTTCCACCTAAGGCATTGGGAAGGACACCTGAAGTGCAGCAAGGGCTTGTTCAAAGTGTCTCCTAATCTGCTTTGAAATGCACAGTGGATAGGGGCCAACTCCGGGTCAACACCCTGTCCTCATTTACTGAGCTGCGCTGCTATTCACCTGCTAGAGGAAGTGAAACGCCAAGATGACTGCAAACCCAAGGCAGACTTGGGCCAGCCCCTGGAGGGTGTTTTGAAATGCAAACTTCCAGAGGTAAGGATTTGGAAACTTGTTTTCTACTCAGGGCCACTGGCTCACAAAGCAGGGAGGAAATAATCACCAAAAGTAATTTAAGTCCAGATGGATCAAAGGTTAAACTCACACAATTTAAATGTTCAGAATAGGGAATTTTAAACATTATTCATTAGATATACCCTACTGGGGAGAAAGTATTTCAGTTTCAGATGAGTGGCAGGTAAAGAGGCCCTTAGTCCACCAGACTCCATGCAGGTAAACCGTGCATTCTACAGGCTGCCCATTCTCCTGCAATACTCTTCTTCTGGCTTCTGCAATGTCAGACTCTCCTGGTTTCCTCCTACCCCAGCATCCCACTCCTCAGTTATTTGCCAGGTCTTCCTCTCATCTCAAACTCGAATGTTGTCTCCAAAGACTTGGTCCCAGGCCTGCTTTTCTTTTCTCCAGTGTGCTCTCTACCTCAACAACCTCACCCATGCCCTAGTTCCTCACTGTCTCTACTCAGATGACCAGACATTCGATCTCCATCCAGACCTTTCTTCAGAGCCCCAGGCCCATCAGCCCAGCTGCCCATGGACAGAGCCCCTCAGATGTCTCACAGGCACCTCCAACTCAGCGTGTCCCTAGCTGACCTCCACCCCTTCCTCCAATTATTTTTCCTCCAATGTCCTTCCCCAGCGAATGCAGTCCTATTTGCTCAATTTCAAAAGTCAGAACACGAGGAGTCAGTCTTGAAACCTCCCCTTGCCTCACCCCGCATCTAATCCATCTCCAAATCCTAAGTATCTCTCCTTTTCTTTCCTCCCAGCACCCAAGCTGTCAGCATCTCTATGTCTTTTTGACAAGTTTCTCTGCATCCATTTTGCCCCTTCCAATTCATTCTGTACACATCAGTCAGGGTGATCTTTCCAGAGAGCAAAGCAACACCTTCTCATGCTATTAGAATAAAGATCAACAACCTTATCGTGGCATTGTGTCTTTGCACAGTTCTACAGCCCCACCTCTAGATACCTTCCTTCCTACTCCCACACCCCCTCCCAGTTCCTCTGAAAACCACACAGGGCTTTCATTTTCTCAAGCTCACTCTGCTCCTCTCCACATCAGTACCTTCAGAAGTGTGGGTTTTCTATGCCTGTACCTGCTTCCTCCCTGTGAATCTGCTCAGCCAATTTCTTTTCATCCTCCCAGTCTGAGCAGAATTACCACTTCCTCAGAGAAGCCTTCCTGCAACCCCCAACACCAAGTCCAAGGCCCCAACTTGTCCAGTTTCAAAGTCCCCTTGACTTCTTATTTTTGTAGGATTTATCACACTTTCTGATTAAATTACTACTCTACTATTTAGTTGTTTTCTATCTTTTGCATTGATGTTTCTCCAGTGCCTATAATACTATATCCTTCAATTAAGATGTGCTTGATGAAGGTGTCCTGAATGAATGAATGAATGAATGAATGAGTAATAGAAATAGAGATAAAATCACATAAAAATGGAGAAAGATTATCTACAGCTAAGTTACTTACAATTTGTGTCTTTTGTTTCTATGAATTTAGTCAGATACTCTCACATTGGAATTAGTGATCAACTTAAATTTCAATGGCTTTTTCACATGAGTGATGTCAAGCCAGGTAATGCCTCTGTGCTCCAGTAATTTGTGTTTCATCTCTATGTAAAGATTTTATCTTTGAGAAAAATTACAATTTTTGAAACCAAATTCTGTCATCTAAGGTATTAAGTGTCCTCACCAGGTGTTATTTGAAAATACTATTCTAGAGTCATGACTTTTGTGCCTTTTTTTCAAGTTGTTAATAAATGATCTTCTCGTATTAACACCACAAAACCCTACAAATATCCCTAAAGGCCTCTTTCTCTGTGTGACAGGCACAATGGTCAACTTATCCAATAGCTATTTCTCCCAACTTTCTTATTCTTGCTTTCTCTTTATTGAGGCTATGAAAAGCCAGAAACCCAATTTGCCAGCTTCCCTCATGGCTAGTGGTAGCTTGTGAGGGCCATAAGGGCACATCCACAAAGAGGAAAGAATGTGGGAAAATATTTTGCTCCCATCTTAAAAAAAAAAAAGCAAGGTGAACCTAAGATGTGTTCTCTTTTTTTTTTTTTTAATATATCTTTGTTGATTTCAGAGAGAGGAAAGGAGACAGAGAGGTAGAGATAGAAACATCAGTGATGAGAGAGTCATTGATCAGCTGCAGCCCGCAACCCGGGCATGTGCCCTGACCAGGAATCGAACCCTGATCACCTGGATCCTAGGTCGACGCTCAACCGCTGAGCCACGCCTGGCTGAGCAGATGTGTTCTCTTAACACTTATTACAACATTGCTTCTACCTTTGAATGTGATTGTGATGGCTGGAGCCCTAGTAGCCATATTGTGACCAAGAGATGAGGCACACAAAGGCAGAGTCAATATGATGAAAATGGAGGAACTTCTGAACCAACCTATTATGCCTATCTACAGAATTCTTGTTATGAGAAATAACTGTGTCTTGATTGCTTAAAGCACTATTAGTTGGGTTTTGCATGATTTACAGTCGTTTAACTTAAATGATACATTTAGTTAGAATGGGATCATTGATTACATTCAAAATATAGTTGATCAACCAGGCACAATGCTGTCCAACCCTCAATCTTCTCTTTTATCCACAAAGCTATTATGAAAGACTTTATTTCAAATTCCTTCCTCAAGTCAAGGTATAATGAGACTATATTTCCCTTTGATAGTTCTGTAGGTTTACCTGATAAGCATTGCTCTTGGCCTGAAAGAGTATAGATAATAGATGCCATGTGCTCAGACCCTGTTTCTGTGAATTTTTATCTGGATTAACATTAAGCCTCTTAAGACCTTGTTTTCTATCAGCTTCTTCTTACTCTTTTCATCGTTATTTTTTAAAGTATGTAGGGACTTTTTCCTTCTGAGAGCATACAAATGAAAACACAATGAAGAGTAAGTTCTTCCTACTGCTCTTCCCAACTCTTTCATGGTTCTGCACCCTGAAAAATCTTCAGAGGCTCTCTCCAGGAAACAGAATAATCAGCACATTCTCTGGCATTAGTTAGAATATCAGTTGGGCTTCTGGATCATAGGCTCAGAATAACAGTGGCCTCAATGAGAAAGGTGATTACTTCTGGCCTAACAGTCCAGCCACTAGCAAGCAGGTCAGGGTGGCTTGGCAGCTCCTTAATGTCAGGTACCCAAGCTCCTAGCTCCTTCTACTCAAGCATATCTGGTTGGCTTTTCCTCTTGGCTCAAGATGGTACCCAACACATCCACATTCATGGCAGCAAAATGGAGAAAGGAGAATGGAAGATGGTCTTCCCCTTCAAGGGCATGACCCCAAAGTTACACACATCACTTCTGTCCACATCTGACTACAACTTAGTCACATGGCTCCATCTAGGTGTAAGAACACTAAAAAATGTGATCACTACTCTGGGAAGCCATGTGCCCAGTTAAATATCAGGGCTTCTATTACTATAAGCTAAGGGAGGAGAGAATCTGAGGGATAACTTACAGTCTCTATCAGATTTACCCCTAGGGGAAATCTGATTCCTGGGCTGAAGTTGTAGTAACCAACAGTAATATAACAATCTAAATGAAATCAAGCCAAAGGCTGAATAAAGCTGGCTCTTGGGCTAGACAGAGTTCACTCACTTTAATTAGAGAGGTCCAATATTTTTAAGAAGGTTCTTGATGATAATGGTTCTGAAAGTATGACTGGGACCAGGGACATCAGCATCACCTGGGAATTATTAGAAATGCAAATTCATGGGCCTCACTTGACTTACTAAATCAGAAACTCTGGGGATAGAGCCCAGTAACCTGCATTTGATGAGCTCTGCAGAAGACTGTGATGCATGTTTAAGTCTGAGAACCACCACACTGTAAAGTACAGCACTCCATGGATCCATAATGAGCAAGTATAAATTCCCACAATAAGACACCTGGTACCTGAATACTTCTTATGCTCAGATGAGCAATAAACTGTTCAGTTCAAGAAATGTTCTGATCATAAAATGGGTTCCAAATAAAATATATTTCTTAATATTAAGGAGCCTTTAATTCTTCTTTTAAAAGATTCTATTACATTTGTCTTTAACCTTTTCAAAAACAACAGTTGTGCAGCAGTGAATTTGAAATCGAGAGAAGAGTGAATCCTTCTGTTACCATATTGTCATCATAAAGACATGGTCCAGCTCTCTTTCTGATGTGGTCAGCATTATGAACATCACATCTAATGTGGTCATCTCACCTGGAAGGAAGAGGTGCCAATAACTAGTTCACTAGATGAAGGAGGTAGGGGTCTCTTGCACATCTTCCCTTACAACACTTCTTTTTCTAGCTTATAGATGTGATAAATTACTTATTTACACAGTTTTTCCTTTCTCTTATAGTCTTATTACTTATAAGAGGTCGTTGTCATTGTAACCATTTACAGCAGTTTCTCTTAAATTTTCATTTGCATGAATCATACCTGGGAATCTTGATAAAACACAGATTCTGATTTAGTGGGTCTGGGGCAGGTCTGAGGCTCTGCATTTCTAACAAGCTCTCAGGCAAGGCTGATTCTGCTAGTCTGCAGATCCCAATTTGAGTAGCAAAGATTTGTGGAATAACAGGATAAAGAATAGAGGAGCTGTTTCACAAGGACTCCTAAATTTAGCTAATAAAGTCACCACCCGGGGGACAGTTCAAATTAAGCATCCCAGTTAAAAAAGAAAAGACTCCTATTTACTGGGAGCAGTGAGTAAAGAGAGGAAAAAAGAAAGGGGCACAGGATGCCCCTTTCCTCCATTATTGCTCCACTCTTGTGTCCAGAGCAGGACATCCTCACAGTCTGACTGTTCTCCCTGGGAATCATTATGGTTGGTGACAGGTATTTCCTCATGTGTGCATTCATTTAATAAATATTTACTAAGCAATGATTATATGCCAAGGGGGTCAACTTGAGTCTCAAGGCATCATCTGAACAAGCAGAAGGTCACCATCATGGTCGCACACTCTGGCTTGGCTTTAACACCTTACAGTGCTCCCTTCTATTCCTTCTATTCCTTCTGTCCATCAGAGCACTGGCTCATCTCCAGAACATTACCCCAGAGGCAGGATCTTACTTCTCATTGGTTTGTTTAATAGCTTTGAGTTACAGGGGCTCATTTATATTTGGCTCACTTTATCCTGCAGGAGACAATTTCTCCAGTTGGGGAGCTATTTTTGCCCAGGTGTACCCCATGGACATCAGCTTCCTCTATTTACTTACAGAGCTAGTGTTCAGCATTTCCTCTCTCAACTCAAAAGTCATTCTATTAGCCAGGTATTAATGACAGAAAAGCTATCTTTGATTTACTTTACACTCTAAGCCCAAACATTCTCAGTGTCTTAGGCAAAAGATTAAATGTGCCTCTTTCTTTATTATTCCTCAAGGCAAATTAAATTCCTAGAAATCCCACATACATAAGCTGACCCTGGCTCTTCTTTCCACATACCCACAAAGAACATTAAGAAAATCTGAAGAACACTTCTATTCAAGAGAAGTCAAGAGACCATGAAGGCCCTGGGTAAACGGAACATATTTTTCCAAGCCACAAATCAAGATACGCCTAAAGCCCTGGCCAGGTGGCTCAGTTGGTTGGAGCACTGTATTGTGTGCCAAAATGGTTGGGAGTTTGATTCCCAGTCAGGGCACATAACCAGGTTGTGGGTTAGATCCCCCATTGGGACATGTACAAGAGGCAACTGATGGATGTTTCTCTCTCACAACAATGTTTCTCTCTCACCCTTCCTCTCTCTCTAAAAAATCAATTAAAACATATCCTTGGGTGAGGATTTTTTAAAAGGAATATGCCTGGAAATTTTTTAAATACTTATGGGGACAAAGGAACAGAAAATTTAAGAATAGGCTGAAAAGTTTCAAACATATATTCATCTTGGCAGTGGTAGCCAAAAGTGTTCTAAAGGTGACATAGAAGGGGGGAAAAAGATAAGGGAACACAGAAAAAAGACAGACAGTATGCACTTCATAACTATATTATTTGAGATAAGCTAGATCACTTTTGTTTACCTATTTTTCATTATCACCTCCCCAAAAAGTCTTTTTAGACATTTTGTTTTTAATCCCTCATGACATTTTAATACCACAGATATGCTATATATCTTTTTGTTTACAGTATGTACATACAATGTGTTTTCACCCATCCCTGCTAAGAATGCATGGGTTAGAAGCTGCTTGGTAACAAACAATCCAAACTCTTAGTAGGTAGTTATAGCGAACTTGTTTCTCACTTATATTCTCTGTATATCATAGGTCACATGAGAGGAAGAAAGAGGTGCTGCTCCCCAAATATCTTACCCCCAGAGTCCAGGGTGACCTAGCAACCACCAATTCCAATGTTCTGGATCCAGTGGCAGAGCATTTGGGAAGGTCTCACACCAGCAATTTAGCAGCTCAAAAGGGACATGTGTCATTTCTCATCTCAGGTCATTGTCCAGAAATAAGCTATATAGCCCCTACAACCACAAGGGGACCAGGAAATTCAATTCCACTGTTTGCCTAGAAGATGGAGAGTATAAGAAAACAGTAGGGAAAAGGGCAACAAACACTCTCAAAACAATCTTGCCTTTGGACAGTCCTGCTATCAAAAGTATATGTTGCTAAATATATACAGAGAGGCTCCTGGGACCATAGGATATAAACTTCTCTTGTCCAAGACTCATCTAAGTTCTTGCCAGAATTAACCAACAGAGACACTTCCCCTTTTCCACCGTCCTGCCAATGTCCAGTCCATTCATAACCCCACTACACTGTTGCCACAAACACCACATCCCCTCTTCTCCAACTACCACTTCAGCTCCCCAACTAGAGATACAAAACCAGCAAAAGGAAGTCAGAAGGCTAAAGATGGTTGTCCACTTGAGAAACTTTTTAGATTGCAAAATGGTTCAACTGCCAGGGCCTTTGGGGGATGCAGGTGAACTAAATACAAATAGTTTAACACACAAGCCAGGGTCCTCATCAAGAGGAAGCAAAGTATGTGCTCAATAAATCCCTGATTGGTAAATGAATGCATGGTTGGATAAATCAGTAAATAAATAGCCCATTTTCCAATGTCCTCCACATTTTCACCTTTGTTGTTTTCTTTATCTGGATGTGGACCAGTGGTGCTCACCTTCCTCTTGTGTCATGTTCCAGTTCAACAACAAGTTCTGTTTCCTTGTGGTCCCATCGTTGGCTTGACAACTGGGTTCGGAGTACCTGTGTTTATTACTCCACTTCCTCTTTCCTTCCTCTATAATTGCAGGCAAGGCCTTGTCACTTGGCCCCTTCTCTAGATTGTCTTGTACCCTGTTTGACCTGTGACTGTGTAGGTCTTATGTTAACCCTCCCTCCAAATCCTTCAGATGAAAGGACCTTGTGACATAAACACATTGATAGTGAAACAATGACATTGATAAACAGAAAAAAAGTAACTGGATATGGTCATAAAAATGCCAGAAACCTGTGCACACAGCGTTGTGCAGATTCAGCTAGGAATTATGAATTTGCTGTTTCTCACTTGAAAATGCACTAATGGAGCGGGCATTTGGTAGGTATGATTCACCTTTCCACATAGAGTTCTGTGATCGGCCATTCCTGATGCAAGTGTCACAGTTGCTCTTGAAAACTATGAACTATAAACAAGAAAAATCAGACAGCTGGTCCATATTTAGGCAGTTCAAGTGTCCAAGTGGATGCTTGCCACTTTTGAACCAAAATATCTACTTGAAAATAAGAAAATGCTATCAAAGCCCCTGTTGGGACAGAGTCAAGGGCCAGAGTGAGGATGTGGCAATGGGAGCTAGTCATTTTGTTCCACAGAGGGATGGAGTGAATGAAAAGTACTCTTGAGGGAAGGAGATGTTCCCTTTGTTCCTAGAAAAAATTTAATCAGAAATTCTAGAACCAAGTGTCAGAAAGGGCAACATGGACTTGCTTTGAACACAAATCAGGTATCATTAATGCACCCGATGTCCATCTGGGTTGTCTATATCCTGTGTTACCCCTCGTTATGTGCCTCAGATAGATAGCTCATAGATTTCTGTTTCCACCTCAGTCAAACTGATATTCTTGACAAACAGCATATGGAGAGGAGAAAGTGCAAAAGACACAGAAGGAAAAAGAACATACTTTGCCCTTTCAATGGAGTGCACAAGTTCACTGCTCTGCACATATTTATTGAGCATGATGTGAGACAGGCACTGACCTAGGCTCTAGGGCTCTGACAGTGGACAACACAGGCCTGATCCCTATTCTCACAGAGGTAACATTCTAATGGAGAAACAGAGGCAGTGAGCAAGGAAATGAACAAATGAATGAGGCAACTTCATGTGATAATAAATGCTGGAAAGAAAATAAGACAGGATAAGGTGATTTTTGTTTTAATGATGTGAGAGGTGGAGGTTACTTTAGATAGAGGGAGATTTTTCTAAGGTAGTGTCATTTAAAGTGAGACCTAAATAATGAGAACAGGAACAATAAGTACAGATTCCCTGGGGCCGTAAAAACCTTGGGGCGTTCAAGGAACAGAAAGAGGCCATGTTCCTGGCAAAGGGAGGAGGGTTATGACCGGAGATGAAGTTGGAGCAGTAAGTTGACTCTAAATCATGTGGGGCCTTAAAGACCAAGGTTAAAAGTTTGAAATTTTAAATAGATGTATCACGTGGCTGTCCCAAGTCAGCCTGAGGAGAGCTGGCATGAGGCTGGCTGCCCCAGCCCCGGTGGGTACCAGCGAGGTTGGCGTGGTCTCACAACTAGTTAGTGCAAACAAAATCATTCTGTCCTAGGTCAAATTTTCTAAAAGCAGGCCCCAATGCAAGGACTCATGTACAAGTGACTTAATAAGGGAGTACACCGAGAGGAAACAAGGTAGAGGAGAAGAAACTAAGGAGTTTAGGCAGAGTTCCACAGGCAGGAGCTATCAGCTCAACCCTGGAGGCAATTCTGAGAGAAGATTGTGTAACTTCACACCTCACATTTGTCTCAATCTGAGATAAGAAAGCTGAGCTTTCATAGCCTCACACCTGACAGTCTTGATTAAAGGCCACCCCAGGAAAAGTGGGCTCCAATATCCTGAGTGCAATCCTCCAAAAAAGAGCTGCAGTTGGTAACTATTGGAAGCAAAAGCACACTGAAGCACACACATACACACACACAAACAGACCAGTACCATCACATCCTAGAGGACTGGACAGAGTATCTCTATTATTCATTACATAGCCTAACTGAAATACCTAGTTTCAAAATAAAGTTTCACCAATTACTCCCTATATGATCTCAGTGTTCTCATCTATAGAATGTACACAATCATAGCACTTACTTTATGAAGTCATTCCAAAGATTTAAATCATGATAATGCCTTTAAAATTCTAACACAATGCCTAGCATATAAAAGGCACTCAATAAATTTTTTTCACCTAATCAGGCATTCCAAAATTGCAGCACCAATCTAATGGAATATTTTCCCATTTATTGCTTTCCCCATACTCTTATGAGATCATGAAAGCTCCACCAATTTCCATAAGTATAATAGCTTTAAAATAAGGTCAGTTGGCAAGCTAGAGGATTATCCTCAGAACTTTCAAAGAGAAATGTAACTGCATTCCCACCTAATTACACATCAAGACGCCCTTAAGAATCTCTCTTCCCTCTGGGGAGGACTGGGAAATTTCTTAATAACAACCAAGGAATGTCATTAGCTATCATAAATAGATTTAGCAATCACAGATGTCCAAAAGGCTTCAATCAACTTCTTTATATTCAGCTCCATTATGGGTGATAATAGACTTGTGGCGGCTTCATGGATTCTTGGATTTATTTCACTGCTTCCACAATTGTACTTCAAATGCTATCCTACTTCCTGATAATGAAGGTAGAGGTTCACTTCAGCAGAGCTTTATTTGAACTTGATTACAGTACCCAGTGTGAAAGAATCTCTATTTCGCACTCAAGGGGACTTTGGACACTTAATCAAGCTCACATGTCCTTCACCCTCCCACTGCCCAGCACCTGCATGTTGAGCTGTTTCCAAGTTGGCCTATTTCTTTCTATCCATTACAGTGAGCCTACAACAAGCAAAGGATGACCTAAAATATGAGAATTAGTAACCAAACTCAATAATATAGAGAGAGCCAGACACCACTCAACTCAGAATCCGGTGGAAAAGGAGAGTAGTACATTCCACCCCTTAAAATCAACACCATCTATTTAGAGGGAAACTAAGGGCCCTTGCCTGGTAAAGACGGTTTGTGAAAAGCAGTCGTCTCAGACTTCAAGATGGATTATCCTCCATGGTTTTCTCCCTTTCCTTGCCACACCCCACTGAAATTCCAGTGAAGAAATAAAAAATTGTGTTAACCCAAAAGGCCGAATAAAGTGGAAGAGAGGACAGCAAAGGGACGGAGTCATAGATGGAACTGAAAGCAGAGCAATTATAACCCACATGAGGGGCTATAAGAACTTCCTCTTTCTCCTTCTGCCTGTCCCCAAAGGACAGCAGCCAGGCAGCTTACTGTTCCTTCATTGCACTTCAGGCTGGAAGCCAGACATTCTTTCTAGGGAAGCTGAACAACAGAGATAAAACATTTTGAGACATATCGATATTCGCAATAAAAATACCCCCTCATTACCTCAGCATCTTCAAATGGAGCCCACCAGTGGAAAGGGCCTTCCCCCCAAAGCACAGCTTCCAGGCTCCTTCCTGAAGCTTTATGCTCAATTATACATGGAAAGCCAGTGATGAGAGTAGATTTCTGGCATGAAACACACCAAGGCAAATAGAAAAGTAGAACCTAAAGGAAACAGAGACAACAAATAGAGAAGAAAGGTTAGAAAAATCTATAGTATATGTCTTTGGAAAGCTAAAGATATTTCCACTTGTGGAATCAGAATGAGATGCTAGCAAAAAGTATCAATAAAAGCCCAACAAAGAGCTATCATTTTTAATTTAACTGAAATTTAAAATGTGATGGAAAAGCTAGATGACTGACTTAAGGAACTTACCTAGGAAGTAGAATAATAGAACTTGCTCAGAAAGTAGAAGAAATTTCCAAAGACATGGTAACTAGGATAATCAAAACAAAACTACATAATCATTCCAAGAAGCCTAATATCTGATTAATATGAATTCCAGAAAGAAAACAGGAGAAAGGCATGGGTCAAATTATCAAAGTCACAGCACAAGAAGATACCCCAAAACTGAAGGCATGAGTCTCCAGTTCTCCAAGTGACAAAAACAGTGAGTAAGGAGAGACTCACCCAGTTACATTATCAAGAGAAATTAGAACATCTGGAATAAGTGACGACTCTAAACATTTTCGGAAAGAGAAAATAACATCACGTGGTATTGGAAACAAGAATGGCCACACTAGATGCCTCCACATTTCTGAGGATCATTATTCTTAATCTAAAATTCTGCACTAAGTTAACCAAGTGCAAGGAGAAAATAAACATTTGCAGACATGAAGATGTTGAAATAAACAACTCCCTCCCTCCCCCCCGGCACCCTTTTGATGGGAAGCTACTAAATAATATGCTTCAATAAAAGAAAGAGGAAGCTGTGGGTTCTAGAAAGGTTCAATGAGAGAAAAAGGTGAAGGGAATTCACAAGCAGATGGTGACAGGAAGACTCATGATGATAGCAGCGTGAAGGCCCAGAGGTCAACTGTTTCAGACTCAATAGAAGGACAGAAGGCTGTAAAGAGATCTCCAGAGTGAGAAAAATAAGTGGAACAGGTAGATTATTTGGTTTTTTTTTATCATTTAAAGAAAAAAAAAAAAATAGAAGTCTATAGAAAGCTAATCAAAAGTAAAAACAGAAGCACTATATAGTCCTAGAGGCAGAGGGTAGGGAATGGATTAAATGAGGGAAGGGGGTCAAAAGGTACAGACTTCCAGTTATAAAATGAGTAAGTCATGGGGGTAAAATATATAGCATGGTGACCATAACTAATAATAATGTAATGCATATTTGAAAGTTGCTAAGAGAAGAAATGTTAAAAGTTCTGATTGCAAGAAAAAAAAAGTGTAGCTATGTATAGTGATGGATGTTAACTAGACTTATTTTGGTGATCCTTTTGCAATATATACAAATATCAAGTTATTATGTTGTACACTTGAAACTAATACATCAGTTATACCTCAATAAAAAAATTAATGTCTAAAACAGAGGCAACTATTAACTCTAAGAAAAACAAAAACTGTGTAGAAATGCAACCATAATACACTACATTTCTCAGCAGTGCATTACATTTATAAATTGAAACAATGTAAACACCAACTCTTATTTGAACCAAAAATTGCAGTAAATTGGGTAGACGGCATAGAGGGGAAGTGGAAAGAGAACTGTGGAGAGGCAAATAAGGCAGCGAAATTCTCAACAGCCAAGCAGGAAATCAAAAAATAATGTTAACAGATAACAACATAAGAATATCATTTGACATGTTGAAGTATATATATGATATAATTTCTAAAATTGATTGGAAGTGGTTATTTCTGGGGGTTGGAGGTAGGAAATAAAAAGGGTTAAACAGCCAGCCACTTTTTTGTAATAAGTGTTTTAGCACTGCTTGAATTTTTTTTCGTATATGCATTTGAAACTTTAATAGAATTTTTTTTTATCCGTGAGGCAGGAATAAGAAAGGTTGTTGTCATCTATGATCCACTCTGTATCAACAAGTGCTCACAGATACAAAATTGTTCTTGTTGAGATGGTGCCCAGTTCAAGAGAATCTCTAAGGAAACCATAACCTACTCAAGCAGACTTCCAAGATTAAGTCAGCTTGAAACTAAAAATCAAAAACTTACTTGGTTTCCTAGAAAACAGATTCGAATCAAATAAATAAGTATCAAGTTCATTTTATGTCTCTCTCTATATATATGTATATGTGCATATATGTGTGTGTGTGTGTGTGTGTGTATATATAAAATGTAAAGTACAGCATAGGGAATATAGTCAATAATATAGTAACTATGTATGGTGTCAGATAGGTACTAGATTGATCAGGGTGATCACTTTGTAAGTTATATAATATCTAATCACAATGTTGCATACCTGAAACTAATACAACACTGTATTTTAACTATAATTGAAAAATGAAAAATATTTTTAAAATTATATATATATATATATATGTCTTTCAGTTTTAATCCTCTCTGATCATTCTAATACACACACACAAACACAGACAGACATCACTCTTTATTCAAAATCCCTAAAATGTAGCTTTTTATTTGTCATATTTCACTTGTAATCACTCTAATTAAGTGATTAACATTGCACTCCAGTTGTTGATTTTTTTTTTTTAAGATAAAGCTGTCATATAAAATATAGGATGCTCAGTTAAATTTGAATTTTAGATAAACAAATTTTTTCAGAATAAGTATTCCCAAATATTGCCTGAGACATACTTACAAAAAATTATTCATTATTTATCTGAAATTCAAATTTAACTGGGCATCTTGTGTTTTTATTTGCTAAATCTGACAACACTGTTTGAAGGGTTACCTCTGCCCAACTCATCTCAAATCTGCTTCTGCGTCAGTCTAAACTGCAGCTGCTATGCTTCACCACATGTCCCTCTCCACCATTCTCAGCTCCGTCCTGAGCTGTCATTTGTTGTGCCTGTTCACTCCGGGACCTCCAAGGCTTTTGTTAGTCCTGAATCGGGTGCAGCCTCTGCCATGCTGGCCTCAGCCAAGGGCTGATGCACAGCTGGCGGCATTTCCCTTTGCTCCCTGGCCCTTGACACCTGCCAACACCATTAATATAGAGGCTGTGCCTTTGTAAAAGACTTGGTGGCATGTAACACTGAATGATAAATATGACTTAAAGTAAAATAAAATAAAAATGGGAAGACTTGCCCAGGTGGTGTGGCTCAGTGGTTGAACGTCGACCTGTGAACCAGGGGGTCACAGTTCCATTCCCAGTCAGGGCACATGCCCTAGTTTCGGGCTTGATTCCCCAGTAGGGGGCGTGCAGGAGGCAGTCTGCAATGACTCTCTCTCATCATTGATGTTTCAACTCTCTCCCTTCCTCTCTCTGAAATCAAAAAAGACATTTTTTAAAAGGAAAGCCTTCCCTTGGGACCTTCTTCTTTACTTCCTAGCTCACTCCCTCCTCCTCCCAGTGATGAAACCATCTCCATTCGTCCTTCAGAATGACGCCCCTCGCCCCTTTTAGGACAGTCCAGTTCCTACCCACAGGGGTGGGCCTCAACCTTCCCCTACCAGAGGGATTCATCAGAATTAAGAATCCCCAGCAGTGACAGAAATGTTTTATATCTTGACTAGAGTGGTGATTACATGAGTGCACACATTTGTCAAGATTCCTGAATTGTACACATAGAATGCATGCACTTAATGATACATTAATGATACCTCAGTGAAATGTATTTTTGAAAAATATCCCCTAGCAGTGCTTTTGCTAAAGCATGAGTTAATCATTCTGGAATCTAAATTGACACTACAGGGATTTTGGCCACACAGCCCGGATTTTGCATTCTGAGTTGGATTTCCTCACGTTCTGGCCACCAGTGTGGAGCAGAGAGAGCCATCTTTTGTTTCTTGAGTTGGTCTAGCCTCTTGTGGGTACTTTAGAATACAACACACACACACATTCACACACACACACACACACACACCATAGAGATAGTACAATGTAGTCCACTTAAATAACTTATAGAAAGCAAAATTATTTAATAATCAACTCTTTATGTGACCTAGAGACATGGGCAAGATATCTTGGTAGAGCAATTCAATCAAGACAGAAGCATTAGCCTCTCCCTCTCTCTATTCAAATGCATCTCCATGTAGGACAGTATTAAAAATGGAATTATTAAACAGGAATATCCTTTGCACTGTTACAGGTGGGGTGGTGGGGTGGAGCTGGGAGATGTTTAATGTTGTTTTACAGGAATTGTCTTGGCTTCCAGGATTTTGCTACTCAACAAAGGGAAAATTCCATTTTCAGCTCCAACCCTAATCAGGAAATCATTCTTCAAAAAAAGTGGGGAACAGCTGAAAAATTCCTCACCACTCCACAGCCCAGAAAACGCAAACAGGACAGAGAGGCCGGAAGCCCGCGCTCCACCCAGCAAAAAGCCATTTCTGGGTAAGGAACGATTTAGGGCCAGGCATTTTGCAGAGAATGTGCGAGGAAAGCAAATCTCTTAAGTAAAGAGTGGGTGCTTACAGTAAACCTTTGGAAAGCATGTAAACAGAAACAACTTTCCATAAACTTTAATAAATAAATGCCTTGATCTTAAAGAGAAAGGAGAAAGAAAGAAGAAATAAAATAATTTAATACTAAACTAGGACAGAGCAAAGGGTCCCTAGCAAATAGAGTACGAAAAGAAACAAAGAGGATTATTATCAGCATCGAATACTAAGAGTAAAGGGGCCTGGCCAGCATGGCTCAGTGGTTGAGTGTAGACCCATGAACCAGGAGGTCATGGTTCAATTCCTGGTCATAGTTCCATTCCCAGTCAGGGCACTTGCCCGGGTTGTGGGCTTGATCCCCAGGAGGGGACATGCAGGAGGCAGCCATCAATGACTCTCTCATCATTGATGTTTCTCTCTCTCTCTCCCTCTCCCTTCCTCTCTCTGAAATCAATTTTTAAAAAATTAAGAGTAAAGGGGACATCTATAATACCTTCAACAATAAAGATAAATTTAAAAAATAAATAAATGCACTGAAAAAGAGTTATGTTGAAAACTATCCTGAGCACTCACTGGTGCCCAGAACTACTCCTAAGTGATGCATATGCATTTAATCCTCAAACAGCCCTATTAATGGTATCAGCTAGTACTATTATTAGTCCCACTTAGCACATGAGGAAACTGAGGCACTGAAAGAGGCCTCGAGCAATGGCACAGAATCACACTGCAGCTGAATAGCAGAGTTCAGGTGGAGCCCGTCACCATCTGTCTGCAAATCCTTAACCCTTGACCACTATGCTCTAGTCCCTTGCTACTCAAAGTGTGTTCCACGGTCCAAGGGCAACATGAGCATCACTCTGGAGCCTGTTCAAATGCAGAATCTCAGGTGGCACCCCCAGACCTACTTAAACAGATTCTGTATTTTAGCAAGACCACCAGGTGATTCTGTGCATATCTCAGTTTCAAAAGCCCCGCTCTTGTCTCTTTCAGAAGACGGATAATTCTCTGAGTCTTATATGATTTATTTATCCCCAGTGCCTTCTTGAGAATACACTGGAAATGGTTATCAGAATCTATTGTGTAGAATTCATAATTTTTTTAAAAAGTTTCCTCTTTTTGCAGTAAGCAAAACACATATTGCTTAGTTAGGTTCTTTCAGGTTGTAGGGACGAGGCACCCACAAGCTACTTTACAGCTACGCTTTTAAAACGTTTCCATTAAGTACCCCAGCAGCTGAGCACACCAGTCCCCCCAGAGGTCCTGGGAGCCATAGCCTTTTCTCTCTTCCTTACCTACTTTTTTTTTGGTAAACATTTCTGAGGTATAATTTTCATACCAGAAGATTCAAATGTTAAATTTACAATTCAATGATTTTTTAATAAATTCACTGGATTCACTGAGTTCTACAACCATCACCATAATCCAGATTTAAAACATTTCCATCCCCCCAATAAGATTTTTCCTGTCTGTTTACAGTTAATCCCCATTCCCACCACCAGCCCCTATCTCTATGGATTTGCCTACTCTGGCCATTTTGTATAATTGGAATCATACAATATGTAGTCTTTTTCATCTGACTTTTTTCACAGAGTGTAATCTTTTTAAGGTTTATCCAGACTGTGGCATATAGCAGTATTTAATTCTTTTCACTGATGAACTGTCTATTGTATGGAGCCATAGCCCTTTTTATTGCTGAGCAAGTTTGAAAAGAAAATATTTGAAGCTTCAATCTTTATCTTCAAAATTCGTTCAGGTATTGCACATGTTGGCCTTAATAGAAAAACATTTTAAATGATGCATAAATTTTCTCTAAATTTTTTGAAACTAAATTGTTGCCCCAGCTCACCTTAGACTCCATCTGTATGAGATGTTTAACTTTGGATGATGGGAGTTCATTTTTGAGAAGAACACCTGAAGGAGAGGAAAGTATGGCCATACAAGTCTTTAATCATGTCAGTCTTTAGTCCCAAACTAATCCTTCTGTAATTTGCTTTCATTCCCAAGATAAATATGTCCACTGGTACAAAGAGAACAGAATGAGATGGACCATGATGACAACTGCAATCAAGGTTTCAAGAACTAGAACATTAAAAAAATAGTGACATCATTCTTTTTTTAAAATATTGCATTAATAAAGGACCTTTCCTATTAAACAGAACAAATGGCTATCCTCCACCTTAATAGCCCAAAACTTACTTTTGAAGGGAAGCCTGCCTTGTATGTTCTAAAGGTTTTTGTTTTGTTTTTTTATTTTGTCACATCTTGGAACAGCCCCATGATACTGTTAATGAATTCCACAGGTGATCAACTCGTTCCCTAGCTGAGGTTCTATTAAAAGCACCATTAAGTGACAGAGTGCAAAGATCTTATTTCTAAGACCATTTTCCCAGTAAAAGAAACCAGCACTTCTTGGAGATAAAGTTAATTTTAAGAATGGGGCAAGAAATATACAAGATGATCCTGGAGTATCTTATAGTACCAGAAAGTAAGAAAGTGCTCCAAAAAAATAATAGTAATGAGAACACATCAAAGGGACATAAGAGCCCACCCAAAGGAGCTCCCATTGGCCAAGCTGGAACAATTTAAGAAACACAGTAATGTATCATCGAATTAAAATCTAAAGAGCATAAAAAAAATCCATGAGACCACTGATATAAATTATTGAATAAATAAACAAATGAGAGATAAAAGGCAATCTCCCATATAGAAGAATTTCAAATATTTTGTGTAGATACTCTTAAGGAAGTAGAACTTAATTCCCCACTCACTGAGCGTGGGCTGCATTTAGTGACTTGCTGCAAGTGAGTAGAGCATGTCCAGGAGAAAAAAGTTAGTTCACAAAGGAGAAACCTGGTAAGCACTGCCTTGGCCAGGTGATCAAGGTTAACATAATCAATGATCAGTGATCTTGAAAATATGTACCCTTTAAATAATATTATGAGAAGGGCAGTTTTTCTCTGTGGTCTTCCTTCCCCCCAAATAATATAATCCCAGTCTAACTATAAGAAAAACATCAGACAAACCCAGACCAAGGAGCATTATACAAAATACTCGACCAGCACTCCTCAAAATAAGGAATGTCTGGATGTCTGAGAACTGTCACAGCCGAGAGGAGACTAAGGAAACATGCCCACTAACTGTAGTGTGATATCCTAGATGGGATTCTGGGACAGAAAAGGGACACTAGAGAAAAACTCATGAAATCTGAGTAAAATACAGAGTTTTATTAACAGTAACGTTCTGATGTTGTTTCCTTAGTTGTGACAAATGCCCCATAGTAATGTAAGATGTTAATATTAAGTGAAGCTGGGTGCGGGGTATATGGAAAACTTCCCTATTTTTGTAACTTTTCTGTAAATCTATGCTATTCTAAAATAAAACATTTGATTTTTTAAAAATTTTACAATCAGACTTATTTCAGAAATGTCTCTACAGAAAAATATGCAATAAGTTAACGTAATAATTACAGACAATGGTTATCTGAATAGGGACTCCTGTTTTTTTTGAGAAGTTACTCACTACCCAGGCCACTGCCATCCACAGCCAAAGTCTTGGAGCTACATAATGACTCACAAATCTACACAGCCACCTATCCTCACCCCCTATTCAAACACCCAAAGTCTAATAATGTTTCCATGTTGCTGATCCCCGCAAACACATTAACAACATACTGGACAATAAAGCTGTATATAGTTGTTGGCTATTGATACAGTGGTTCAAACATCCAACATAGGCTCATTTTCAGGAAGGTTGTATTTGTAAGTTTGACCTCTTGGCTGGCCCTAGTGATTTTCTTGGCCTTTAAAATGGATGAATATATATTATAAACCATATATGTAAAATATTCTACTGGAAATAACCTGGTCGTGCCTAAATGATCAGAGCAGTCCTTTGAATCTATCATTCAAAATAAACTAAAGCTGCCCAGCCAGGCATAGCTCAGAGGTTGAGCACTGACCTATGATCCAGGAGATCAAGGTTTGATTCTTGGTCAGGGCACATGCCTGGGTTGAGGGCTCGATCACCAGTGTGGGACGTGCAGGAGGCAGCCGATCAATGACTCTCATCATTGATGTTTCTATCTCTCTCTCTCCCTCTCCCTTCCTCTCTCTGAAATAAAAAAAAAGATATATTTTTTTAAATAAATAAATAAATAAACAAAAATAAACTAAAGCCAATTGGGGGGGAGGTTGGAGAGCTATTGTAGTGATGAAGTGGAAGGGGAAATTATGAATAATGTCAAATCCATCCCTACAGCTCCAAAATTGGGAATTTGGGAGCTAAAACTGGGCTAAGGAGGGGAATTCAGGCTCTCCCTTTCAGTTATTTTCCATCCTTCATTCATCCTTTCAACAATGATTTACTGAGCACCTACCAGGAACCTGTTAACCCTGACCTATTGCCTAATGTCAGGTGGTCCCTAGACAATCAGAAAAGTAGAACTGAAAATGAAATAAATCAAGCCCGAATCACCTACATGCAAAAGTCCAAAGTTCTTTCCATTATCCAATAGTACTTGGCATAAAGTAGTTGCTTAATAACTATTTGTGGAATTAATGAGTGGACACATCAAGGCTTTCCCTAGATACCAATGTGAATACCTGGAGAAGGAGGTTAGGGTCCAATGGAAAACTAGGGAAGTTTTCTGAATAATCCACTTCCTATGTGTCAAAGGAAGAATTGATTATGTTTTTCTTTTTTCCTTTGAGACCAGTGACTTTGTTCCACACCAGCCCAACCACCAGTGAAACAAAAATAAAATTACTATTTCTAAGGTGATTGAAGGGCCAGTGTTTGGATGATAATACCCAAGAGTGAATTGCAGAGCCTTTCTACCAAACACACTTACCCTGGGGCCCCTGTGACATGAGGCGAGGGACTGAGTGCAAAGAATTTGTTCTCAAGTCAGAGACCAAATTAGGTTCTTATTATGACTTTGTTCCTGTATACTCCAGGTCTATCTGATCTTAAAATTAGCTGAACCAGATCAAAAGATCCTTAATATAAACTGAGTGATGATTTGTGAACAAATCTCTAAAAGCAGAGTAATCTACATGATGTTTTGGGGGAAAGTTCAAAAGTAAGAATTAAGAGAAGTGTGTCCGGTCACCAATTGTGCCTTTTAGCTCTTCACTGAACTTTCGGTGGATTATTCCACTTCTCTGTGACTCTGTTTTCTTTCCTAAAAAAGGAGGGTAGGGCAAAAAGTTAGCTGACATTATCTCTAAGGTCCCCTCAGGGTCTAAAATCTTATAATTCTCAGTGTATCTCTCTAATAATAATAGCTACATACAATAATAATGTTGTAGGTACCATATGTCAAACACTATTCTATGTACTTTTGAAGTATTGCCTCATTTAATCCTCACAACAACTGTATTAGGTAGGTATTATTATTCCCATTCTCAGATGAGGGAACTGAAGCACAAAGTGGTTAACATCTAAGGCACTCCCCATTGTACATGATCTCAAGGGCACATGTCTGATATGCATGCTTTTCTGTTAACACAGTATTTTGAAAATTGCTGACTACCTGTACATGAACTCAGGCAATCCAACTTCAGAGTCTGCACACTTAGTCTCTACCTATGCCAGTGGTTCTCAAAGGGCAATCACCAGACCAAGAAAGTCAGCATCATCTGTAACTTTGCAGAAATGCACATTTTTGACCCAGTCTGGGCCACAGACTCAGAAGCTCTGGGTTTGGGACCACGCAATCTCTCTGAACAAGCCCTCTAGGTGATTCTGAAGCAAGCCAGAATTTGAGAACCACTGCTCTACACAAGTTCGCTCCATGACTCTTGGTAGAAGTGATGGTGGAAATCAGGAAGTATAGAGTGTCATGGCTGGGGCATCCTCAAAGGTCATCTACTCCAGATGAACTAACGTTTCCTTAAACTGAGAAACAAGAAAATCTGCAAAAGTAGGTCAACTTTGTAGACTGGCTGCCTTTAGAGATATCTTCTTCTTTTAACACAGCACTTCAATGAACAAAGAATAAGAAAAAAATCCATTATTTTCCTTAAAAATATTGTCCATGACCACTTTTTTCAGGTTAATGTCTTCAGGACATATCTCTGAGTTTTCAAAGTGCTAGCCAGGGATTTAGCAGCAGGACACCAATTAGACTCTGCCGGTGAGATCCCAAGGGAGTCACCAACCAATGCTTTGACATCTTTCCCTCTGGTGGGTGGTCTCCCCTTCTCAGACACAGACTCTGATGTTCTGAAAGGGGTGGGAAGCGTCCGTGAACTCTCTTCTTTCTCTTTAGGCCCAATGCTATTGATTCGGTGACTTTTATCTGAGAGGCCAGATTGTCAACTTACTTTCTTAAAAATAAAATATCTAGCGCTGGCCAGTGTGGCTCAGCGATTAGTGCTGGCCATGGACCAAAGATTCACAGGTTCAATTCCTGGTCAAGGGCACATGCCTAGGTTGAAGGCTTGATCCCCAACCCTGTGCAGGAGGTGGCCAGTTGATGTGTCTCTCTCACATTGATGTTTCTCTCTCTGCCTCCTTCCCACTCTCTCTAAAAAATCAATGGGGAAAATATCCTAGGGTGAAGATTAACTAAAAAAATAATAAAATAAAATCTCTAGGCTAAGATATTCAAATTGCCAAGTCAATAGTATCATGGGAGACCATTATAAAATGCTCTCCGAGCTAAGTCTGCATGCCTCAAAGAGCAAAAAATTAATATACTGTCGTTACACAGTTGAGAGGGGAAATTAATTTATACAGAAACCTTTTCTAAGGCATGTTTAGACTGCCCGGATACCATGCCAAATGGGAGCATTATCTGCCTTCCCAAAATAATACAGCATATGCCCTAATCTGGCAGACACAAAGATAATTACATGACTCTGGCAGAGTCAATATGCTTGCTAATAAATAGAAAAATTAGGACAATGCAAATCAAAGTTAAGTTCAATGCTATTCAGAACTGTGGTAGGGAAGGTACCTGCTACAATTAAACACAATGACAAGCAGAAAAATGGCTCTCTTGCATAGATTAAAAGAACCAAATCTTCTGTGAGGAGACCCATTTATATCAAGAAATATTAAAAAGGAAAGGGAGCTCTTTGTGGGCATGTATGGTAGTTTCCTAGAATTACAAGCCAGAGGGTAATTCCCTTTGTAATAATCCACCGTTACAGGTACTCAATGGGAGTTCTTAATAAAACTAAAGCTCAAAATTCTAAATTCCACACAATTACCTGCAATTTTTTTTTTTTTTTTTTTTTTTTTTTTTATTTTTAGAGAGAGAGAGAGAAACATCGATGTAGGAGAGAAACATCAGTTGGTTGCCTCCTGCTGGTTCCTGGACCAGAGATAAAACTCGCAACCTGGGTATGTGCCGTGACCGGGAATAGAACCTGCCACCTTTTGGTGTATGGGACAATGCTCCAACCAAGTGAGCTACACCAGCCAGGGTTACCTGCAATTTTAAAGCAAAGAACACTAAATGCAAACTGTGATCTGAAGGTTAATTTGCATCTGCACAAATCTGCTTCTGATGTTATGGTCCCAAATCATGGGAAGCTCTAGCCTGTAGTAAAAGATCCTCAACTGACATCAGCATACTCTTCAGAGCTCTCTCTTTTTCAGGCAATTGGTCTTTTTGTTATTAATTATTTTCTCACAAAGCTACTGGAATTCTCATGTCTGAGCTCCTGGGCCCTGACATGCACTAAAAAGTTCTAAGTAACTGCAACTATAAGCCTGACTCCACATGACTATGAATGAAAGATGTGGAAACCAAAAAAAAAAAAAAAAAAAAGTGTTTCTTTTACCTTGAAAAATACCCAATTTTAGCAGGGGGCGGGTTCCTTTCTTGCCATTTTTCTCTTTATCTTCCCCGCCAATAAGCCCTCTGTTTCAGCCCCAACACCCTTCCTATCTTTAGAACAGAAGAAAGACTTCTGTCCTGGTGATGAAAGAAACATAGGCGTGAGGGACCTCGACTGAAAGCAGCCAGCCTCTCTTGCACTGTATCAAGAGCCAACCAGAATCCGTATGCTCCCCTGGGGTGAGATGTGTGGCCATGGCAAGCTCTGTGTGAGGGGCTACAGATTCAAAGCCCTTCTTGTCAATCACAGGGAAAAATCAGACATTGGGAACATCAACCCTTGAAGAAAGAGTCCCTCCTAGAATGCTAACAAATTAGGTCCCATGAGTCACTCTTGCCAATTAAATTCCAGGAGCAAGACAGTGACAGATGTGGGGGTGCCAGTGGATTTGAGGTCTGTCAGTACAGATACCGTCACAAGGAAGCCTGCATTGTAGAGAGGAAGGCAGCAGTGGTGAAACATTTACATATTTCTAAATATCTAGACATTAACAAGCTTGACATATTTGTTCCCTTCATCCTAAAGAGTAGACTCTGGAAAGAGAGGAGAGAGAGACATGGCCCTTGATCGAGGGATGACCACAGGTATAGGAAACCAGGCGGACTGACCAGGATCTCCATTCCAAAAGGCTACCCGCCATTGTCACTGCTTCAGGGATAACCTTTGAAAACCATCGAAAAGATTATTACAAGCCCAGACCTTTATCTAATATAACATCCCCTAAAGCATTGTCCACACTACTCCCAAGAGATCACTGGGGGAGGGGCTTTATGTTCCACTTAATTTGGGAAACGTTTTATACTTACAGACTCAAATGCCTGCTGCTGGCTTAGCAAAGGTTCTGAAAAGTCATGCAGTAAAGAAAGCTGTTAAATGTTGTTTAACCCAACATTTGCCTGACTTCTTTCATCATAAGAATCTTTTCATTCTTAGTACTTACATCTTGTGCCGCCCCAATTATCCTTCATCACACCGTATAATATGGAATTTAATTAGGAAAAATTTTATTTGCCTATTCAGT
This sequence comes from Miniopterus natalensis, assembly GCF_054644295.1. Classification (NCBI taxonomy): domain Eukaryota; kingdom Metazoa; phylum Chordata; class Mammalia; order Chiroptera; family Miniopteridae; genus Miniopterus; species Miniopterus natalensis. Next base: position 11,764,854 of record NC_142095.1, on the reverse strand, counting down.
ATTTTAATGTTGAATTAAACAATAGTCTACTTCTTTTTCAATAGCCTAGACTGACAAGTTCCTTTAAGAAAAAGAAGAAAAAAAAATGGGATTGAAGTATCTATGAGGTTCTGTTTGATTTAAATCTGGTTTTACTTATTGTTTCTGTGCCAGAGGCCAAGGTCAGACTTGCTTTTCTATAAAGACAAACATTAAAAGCACAAGCACACTTCGGGTCATTTTCTGACTCTCTAAAACAACAATAGAAGCACTGAGGACTATTCGCAGGGGGAGTTTTTCTGAGAAGTGACTGATTTTGATTGATTTCTGGTCTAGCTATAGTTTGGGACAAGATACTCTTTTATAAAGAGGAGTAGTTTGGTTGCTTATCCAGACTCATTTCCACTCAAAGCAAATGCTGAATGTGAAGCTGTTGTAATTCGTTCTCCTCTACCCCTCCCACCTGCATGGAGGGCTGACTCACTCACTAGCAACTCAGTGGCTCACCTGCCTTCACCTGCCAGCTCTAGGCTGCTTATACTCTAGAACTGGCCCTAAGTCCAGACTGAGGCAGAAATGACCTTCGAATGCTCCCCTAACTTCTCTCAGTATTAATCAGCTATTGCCATGATGATGCCACATAACAAAGCATCCCCAAAACTCGATGGCTGCAACAGACACGTACTTTTGTCACTCACGTTGTCTAGGATGGTTTACTTTCTGCTTCTGGTTGGCTGGCTTGGCCCTAAGCTACGGGCTGGGCTCAGGTCTGCTCCATGTGTCTCTTCCTTCAAGGCCCCAGGCTGAAGAGGCAGCAGATATCTAGGCCTTAAAGAGTGTGCCAATAACACAAGCACTTTCCAGGTCTCTGTTCATTCATATCCTCCTCACATTCTACTGGCCAAAGAAAGTCACACAGCCAAGCCCAACATCAATAGGGAGGAAAGTAAGGGAGAGCAAAGTGACTATGTGCTGAACAATTGTTCAAACTCTATCACACCTTTCTTCCCTTGCTTCTCATTGCACTACGAAACTTGTTTCCTCACCCCTAACGGACTCTTGGGAACCTGGATAATTTTGACCACTTGTACATCGCCGGCTTTCTAACTTTTAGGGGGTCTTCTGGGATGCCAGCCAAGTGGGCAATGCTGAAATGGAGACCTAGAAGCCGAAATTAGATCAAATGGGATGAGTAAGATGGGGGACAAACAAACTTTCCTCTGCCCTCAAGGTTCTTCTGGCTGGTCTAATAATCAAATAAACATGAGACAGATTAGCAAGAGAAAATAACCACATGTAACACATACATGTGTCCGGGAACCCCACATACATGAGAAAGTCAGAGACCCCATGTGCTGGAGAGGTTCAGAGACAGAAAAGGAACATGGGTATATAAGACACCCCAAGCTAGGGGTAGGGTCATTGCTGGACGAGAAGAGAAGACGCCTTCTAAATAGAAGTTTGTCGGGCCCTATGGATGAGTCAAAAGAGGTTATCGCTGATACTCACTAATTATGAGCAAGTCCCCTAATTCAGGTTCCTCTAGGTAGTTAAGGGAGAGGCAGAAGTTTCTCTTGAGCCTGCAGCTAAAGTCACCTTTAGCTCAAAATAATTTGCCTACCACAGAGGCACATCTTAGGGTGACTCGTTTTGAACCCCACAGTAGCAAAAGGAATCTAAAGTGGAATGAGGGTGGGTAGAAGCCTGGATATTAAGGAGTAGCAAGAGAAATATGGGGAAGCCCAAATCCATATTCCAGGCCAGAGGGTCCTAGCAAAGAAGGTAACAAGAGATGAACCTCAGTGGTCAAGAAGCTAAATTAATCCTGAAACAAGACAGAGGTCAGAGAGGCAAGGAGATTCAGGAGGTTCTCCTGGCTGGTTCCCACTTGGCCATCAGTCTTATTTTAGACTGTCCCAAGCCAAATGTGTAACTGTGACCTACTCTCTCTCCACAGGGCCCAGGCACTCTGCCCCAGGGCAGCAGGCTGGTGATGGCAATACCCAATTCTTCACTCCAGACTGCAGGGCAGATGCAAGAGGTGGTTTTTAAAGTTCTTGTTCCAGCCTCAGCTAGCCCTCCCTGTGATTAGGAGACATACCCCAGCATCCTTCCAAGTGATTTCCCCTCTTCACCAAAGCCAGACCAGAGGTTCCCAGACTTTGCTTCACATTAGAATCATCTAGAAATCTTGAAAAAGTGGCTCTCACCACCAATGGCATGCTGATTTAATAGATCTGAGGTGCAACATGGGCACCAGAATTTTTTAAAGCTCCTCAGGTGATCCTAATGAACAGCAAAGTTTGGGACCCACCAGTCATAAAATCTAATCTAGCCAATCAGACTGTAAAGAGAATTTGTTTTAAATCTACAACACCGGTTTGAATGGGCAGAATACCCTGAACTAAGCTTGTGCATAGGAACTGGGGAGGCCCCAATGGCCCTGTATAAGGAAACACGGGTCCAGAACCCCTTATTCTGAAATCCAAAAGAGTCCGAACGTTTTTTCAAAACAGTGGCGACAAAACCTGACCTGACTTGAACTCACTTGGTGGCAAGACTCAGCTATTTATAGTCCTTATTCAGCCCACTTAGTGTGAAAATTCATGTGTTTTTCCAGAAAAATATTAATGTGTTTAATTACAGACTGCTTTCCCAGCCCCTGCTAAAGTTTGTTACATAATACAGGGTACATGTAACTTTCTACACTCTGAAAAATTTCCAAATCCAGAAAATGAATGTGCAGCTGTAGGATAAGGGAATGTAGAATTATAGAGGGATTTTTTCTGTTGCTCCTTGGATATAAAGAGCAGAGAGAAGAGAGTAAAATGACCAAACAACATGGCCTTTGGGTGACATATAAAAATGTCCCCCATCTGAGTGGATTAATTAGAAAAGAGGACCACCTCTGAGTAAATACAGCCCTTCGGTAGGGCTCACAGCTTGATAAGCAGATCACAGGCTGGATTTATGCTCACTCGCCGTGGCCAGATTCTTTTGTGCAGTATACACACTAAACAACCATACAGGTGGCCTTGCCAAGCAATTTCAATGGCAGCTGAAACCTGAGCCACAGGCATGGGCAAAGCTTTTTCTAAATATAAGGATGTCTAATATTCTGTTTTTAGTTGTCCATATTAATGAAATAAAAATGTCTCTGCCTCCCAAACCTTCAGCATCCTCTACCACACAAAAGCTTTGGGGTGACGTGCATAGGGTGGCCTACAGGAGTACATGCATGGGGTGGCATGCGTGAGAAGGTATGCATCACAGGATGGCAAGCATGGGAGAGCCAGAGTTCATAAGATAGGGCACTGGACTTTCCACAAACTTAAACAGGGTTCAGGAGACTCAAGTATCCTCATAGCAATGATATAGTGCTGTCCTCAGACCTACACAGTCTCCTCTAATGGCGTACCTCATATTTATGAAAGAGAATATCAAGACCTACTTGTCCTACAAGCTCCCTTTTCTATCTTGGTGTCTCTTTCTCTATCTGCCTCCTCTTTGCCCTTAAAACATCTCACCAGAAGGGATGGGCTTTCTTCTGTGGATATGAGTATTTCTTTCTTTACTTAAAAAGAAAAACTCTAGGAAAACTGATTTTGCTATACTGCAGAAAGAGCTAAAAGAATTTAGAAAAATCCCCCTTCTCAACAATGCCCAGTACTTGAGCCTATCTCCTGCCAAAGAATATAAGCACTCCTCCTGAATCACAAGCCTCCAGGCTGGTAGTTCAAGGAGAAATTAGTAGCTTAAAATAACCGTCTATTCTGCCCATGAGTCTGCAGGTCATCTGGGAAGGTTCTTCTGATCTCAGCTAAGTTCCCTCATGCATCTGTAGTCCAGCTGTGGATTGGCTAGATGGCTCTGCTGATCTTAGCTGGGATCTCTCTTAGATGCCCAGAGGTCATCTGACTATCAGCTTTTCTACAAAGACCTTGGCTGCTCCATATGTCTTCCTGACAGGCTAGCCTGGTCACATTCTCATGGCAATCCCAGAAGAATTGGGGAGAAAGTAGAAATGTACAAAGTCTTTCTCAAGCCTCTGTGTTGTAGCAAATGTGCTAACAACCTGTAGACAATGAAAACACATGAAGCCCAGATTCAAGTGATGGGGAAATAGATGCCATCTCTTTAGTGAGAGAAACTGCAAAGTTACAGGGCAAGGGGCATGGATTCAGAGAGGATGGAAGAATTGGTACCATTAATGCAAACAATCTGCCATTGATTTAGGACAATTCCTCAACACTGCCAAACTGCCCACAAGCTGGGGTCAAGAGAGAGCCCTTTGGCAGATCATTACAGATACTTGGAATGCCACGAGGTTGGCAATTATTGAAATGGTAAGTGTTGAGGAAATAAGGGTGGACTCAGCAGTCAATCTACAGTTTGGTGGGTGGTCCATGATGGAGCTAACTCATCAGATTCTCACTCAGAAATTAGTACCAGCGATCTGGAGAGACGTGACAGAAAAAGAAAGACACCAGGCTAGGTCCAAGATAGTGCCAGCATAGGAGGACACTGAACTTCGCCCCCCCCACTCCCATGAGCAAAATCAAATGTATGTGGAGATAGGAAGCAATTACTCCTGCGAGACAACTGAGGGCTGAAAGAAAGCTTCTGACAACAAAAAGAGAAAGAGATCAATAGAGAAGATTGGGAAGCAGGGGAGCCCTCTGGGACCGTCATTGCTCACTTTTCCCTTCACTTTAACTGGGTGAGTGGGAGCTCTATTGGCGTGTTTTGCCTGCATGCAAGATCAGCACAGCAGGGTCACAACTACAAGGCCTGGAGCCTCCAAACAACAGGAGTAGGCAAGAACAATAGACACCAATCACCACACCCACCTGGCACCCACCACAGGCTAGTGCCTCGGGCACGGTGAGTGCATCCCTGGTTCCAATGAGCTTTCCACACCAACCTGGCAAATAAAGCCTACACAGAGATCTCTTCTACATGGTACCGCTTTCTGTACCACCAACGAGAGAGAGACTGTTTAGAGAAGGGTGGGGAGCCACGGGAGCTCTCCAGGACTGTGGGAATTCTGCAGGGTTGGAGGTGCTGGTGAAAACTGGACCAAAAAAGGGGGGTGGGAGGCAGGGTTCTATGGAACGTAACCTCGCAGGGTGATCTGATCATAAATTCAGGTCATGGTGGGTAGTCACACCCAGGCATGCAAATTCTTTAGAAAAGGCTGGTCTTGGCCTCAAGCAAGTCCTGTCCATTGTTTCTGTGCATCTAAGTTAACACACTTTTGAAAGGACTCTTTGCAGATCCCTCCTTCTAACACATGACCACTCTTTCAGACCCCTCAAAAGAGCACATAATCTTAACTTCATTTCTAGTATTTTGTTTTGATGATTTCTTGGTGTTTCTATTTCTCTGCTTACATTATCCATTTGTTCTTGGCATGTTGTCCACTTTTTCCGTCAATGTCCTCAGCATATTTATTGTTGTACTTTGAAATTCCTGGTGTGATAATCCCCAAACTTCTGCTACCTCTGAATATGTCTGTGATGTATCTCCAGACTGTTCTTTTGCTGGGAGCAGCTTCTTGATTTCTAGGCAACACCATTTTCCTTTTGTTGCTTTTCCAGCCATTCCAAGACTTTCACAACCAATTTTTTATATTAAATCTCTGTTTGTAATATCCAGAAAAATTCCTATTTTCCTCTTAGATATGGACTAGGAAAATAGATGGAGTAGAGCCCTCTTATGTGGGCCTCTGGGGTGCCGTGCCTGGGCAGCCAAGAGTTCTTAATACAATTGGAACAGGATATATTCAGAAATACGTGCCTTGGGAGCAGCAAAGACATAAAGGTTGTCATGCAGTACAAATGAGAAAAGGAAACCAAAGTTTTAATCATGAAGTTGCTTGTCCTCTTATCTTGCTCTTAACTGCTGTTTTGCCTTAACATGATTTACACAGCTGTTAAAATTAAATGTGGACTCTGTGCCATTTTCTTAAAAAATTATTTTAAGTTGTGTCTTTTAGTAGGTAATGGATAAACTGTGGTACATCTGTGCAATGCAGTATTATTCAGCACCAAAAAGAAATGAACGATCATACCATGAAAAGACATGGAATAAACTTAAAGGCATATCACCAAGTGAAAGAAGCTAATCTAAAAAGTCGATGTACTATAGGATTCTAACTATACGACATGCTGGATAAGACAAAACTATGGAGACAGGATAAAGATCAGTGGTTGCCAGGGGTTGGGGGCGGGGAGAGCTGAATAGAAGAGAACAGGATTTTTAAGACAGTGAAATTATTCTGTATGATGCTATAATAATGGACGCATGCCATCATACATTTCACAAAACCATAGAACATCCAACACAAAGAGTAAACCCCAATATAAACTAGTCTTTGGTAATAAGGATGTGCCAATCCAGGTTCATTCATTGTAACAAATGTACCACTCTGGTGGAAGATACTGAAACTGCGAAGGCTGTGCCCGTGTAGGGGCACAGGATACATGGGAAGTCTCTGTACTTTCCACTCCATTTTGCTGTGAACCTGAAACAGCTCCCTTCTGTTACCAGCTATCGTGTCAAAATTTGGCAAAGACGTGTTGGAGTGGCACAGTGAATCAGTGGGTGTCCAGGCAGGAGAGAGACTGCACACTTAGGAGGATCAGTGCAGAGTGGTTATTAAGAGGACAGCTTACAATGCTATGGGAAAGGATAGTGACACACCCAAGGACTAGCAACAGGAGAAACCATTACCGCCCCTGCCTCTGAAGGGACAAGGGGAAGGAGCTCTTCCTGGAACAGTCAGTAGGGATAGTAAATCATTTTTTTGTTTTCTTTTGTTTTGTGTCAGAGCTTTGAGAGTATTTATTGAGAACAGAATTTATGTACCAAAGGGATGCTGAGCTTTTCTCCATCATTGGCAGGTGTCACAGCTGGTGGTCCTTTGATTACCACTAATTGGTAGGCTGGACTGCAATGACCACAATAACCACTAGCAAAAATAAAATCACAGCTATCATCCCACAAGATACAGACTTTCTGTCCACCATATCCTCACACCTGGTTTCAGTGTTTAGTTTCTCATCTGTATTCTCTACCAGGTTGGCAAGGTCATCAGTTATCTCTATGACTATCTACTATCTCTACTCTTTATTCCTGGAACAGTAACAACAGTCAGACATAGATGGAGTTGGGGGAATCAGTGTCTCAATGCTCCCTCCTTTCACTCTCCAGTCTCCTCCTGCTATTGCCTCCCATTAGCCAAATCCAACCAAAAGCCAGAGGCAAGGAAATCTTGGTGATATAGACCATACACATCAGCCTCGTGGGGGGCAGGGCAGGTAAAGAAGGGTGGGGAGTGGATCTGGAGGGACAAACAGAAGAAACCCATCACCCAGAGCCTAGGTCACTGGCCTGGGCACCAGTTGTGAGACACACAAGGAAGATGAGGCCAGGAACATCACACCTGCCTTCTAACTTCAGAAGGTGAGATTGAAAATGGGGGAAATTTCCACAATAGAAGGAAGATGTTTCAGTGATACTGAGTAAATACAAATGAGACAATTGTCATCTGAACGCCATCAACTGGGTACATCCTGAAGATCATAGACATCTTCAAGCAGTAGCCACTGCTGTGGCATACCCCTCTCCAACCTTAGAAAACCTGAAAACAACAAGGACCTTCCTCATGCACAGGCTTTTCTCTCCTCTTCTAGAATGTCCTTTGTCCTGGGACTCTAAACTCTTTGCATTTTCATCCAGACCTCCTACAAGTTTTCTGTTGGAGGGCACTGGATATTTTCTAATGTTATCTGAGAAAAACAAACATGCTTAAATGCAAATAAAATTTCTCATTTGCACAAAGATACTTTGAATATGTAGTTTAGTGTCCAAATCTCCAATTTCATCTTAGAAATAGTCAAGGTCCAAGAATGTTAGCCAGAATCAAGGAGAGACTCTGAAATAACCCACAGCAGCCTCCTGCAGCCTCGTGGCAGCTCAGGTGATGAGTCACCAACCTGCAGTTTGGGGGTAGTGGGCTGGTATCAGCCCTTCCTCCAGGTGTTTTCTAAAAAACAACACACCTATGCAAATATAACCTTAATGCCCAGTGCTGTCATCCCAGAAGCCCTGGTTGCAAAAATAGACCAACGTCAGAAATTGCAACTGGTGGCCTAGAGTCTACTCGGCCCCACAAACTGTATAATTGGGTCTGCAGGGTGTTATCCCACGCTGAACCTAATATTATTTTTTAGTTGCCAATATTTAAAAATTGGGAAGTTCACAACCAAAAGCCAGATTGCCAGCTTCTCCTAAACATGAGGATGCTCTGGGAAACCTGAGCCCATGTTCCAATATTGCAGCATGTAACAAGAGCTGAGAAACATCTGACTTTTTCTGTGTGCTCTTCAAGTCAACATTTCTATTGTTCTAGCAAGTAGCTTAACCAGGAGTGACTGATTGTCATCATAATTGTGGTTTTGTTTTTCTCAGTCAAGTTAGAAAGAAAACTATTTCTCACGCATGTCTCTATCAAAATGTGAAAAAAATTAAAGAAAAACTAAGAGAACCACATGTTTAAAAAAAAAAAAGGTGGGGAGCCTGTTTTTGTGCTGGAGTGATGCAGCTTCACTCATTGATGCTTTTGACGTGGGCCCCAGTGACTGTGGGGTTGTGATACCTGGTGAGGGCCTACCAGGCTCCTTTAGACCCACTTCAGCCTCTTGGTTCCCTATTTAATTTAGCTTGCTTTTCAAACCCCCGACATAAATTTTTTTCATTAAAAATCTACATGCCACCTGTGAGAATGGGATGGTCAATTTCTCGTTTCTTCACTCAGTGTCCATTCAACCAATCATTGTGGAAAACTTATGGGCAAGGAACTTTGCTAAGCACCAGAGATACAGCAATGACAAAGACCAATGTGATCTTGGTCCTCGTGGAAGAACCGTTCTTTGTCCAGCTCTTTTCCAGAAATTAATTGGAGGATATTACTGTGTAGAAACCTCATTTTTCAGTGAGTGATTTCACAGCTCTTTCCTAAGCCTGCACAATGATGGAGGAAAGTATCCTTGCATATGGTAATGAAGGTTGCTTTCAGTGAGAAGAAATCAGATAGGGAGGGGGCAAAAATTATTTCATTGACAAGGTCTCAGTGATTTCACTACTATATCAGCCAAGATAGGCTGCTGTGTTGTGGTAACAAACGACCCCAATTTCAGTGGTTTATTTCCTGTTCGTGCTATGTGTCTATCACAGATCAGCTGTGATGCTCCTCTAGGTCAGCTTCACCCCAGGACTTGAGCTGACAAAGTAGCCTCTGTCTGTGACCTGGCCAGTTTGTAGCAGTAGGAAAGAGCTATGGTGGAGCCTCACAACAGCCCTTAGATCTTCTGCTTGGAAGTCACACCTTACTTTTATTCCCATTTCTTCACACAAAGCAAACCTCAGAGCCACACTCAACTTCAATGGGGCAGGGATATACAGGGTCCCCCAAAAATATGTATACACAGTTGATAGCTCAATTGATGTTTCTTTCTTTTCAGCCAGACTAAGCTTTGAAGAAAGGAAATTCATCCTAAAATGCTACTGGAAGTTGGAAAATGTAGTTGAACACTGCCTTTATAATTAAAGTGTGTATATATTTACACTTTAACAACTGATACTCACTTAATTTTCACTCCTTTCAGGTTTACCTGATTTGAAATAATGGGTGAAGCCAGACTAAGCTTTGAATAAAGAAAATTTATCCACTAGACTTTTTTATGGGGATACATAAAAGATAAAGTTTACGGCACAAAACCGGCAACAGTTGACAAATTGAGGACACACAAAAACCAAACAAAATGATTCTTGATGTTTGCAATTCCATTGCTTTGCATTACTAGCAGTGCCTGAACCGGAACAACGGTCATCATTTGAAAAGAGGCATTGACCTGAAAAAATTATTCATTTCTGTAGATTCTTTAAATGTTGAAAATGAAATATATGTTAATAAATACTGACTTTATAATTATTCAAAGTGTGTATACACTTTTTGGGTACACCCTCTATAATCTTCCAGCAGGGTGGGCACTATAGGGAGGGCCCTTCAGGGAAGGACAGTTGACATTTTGAATGATAAAACAACCCACCACAAATGGCAATGCACTCGACATTGTCTGGTCCTTAGAGACCAAAATAAAAAGAGAGTTTGGGATAAAAATCATATCTGCAAGAAATTGAGATTCTCCAGCTAAAAAGTCAAATAGGCAAACGAGGAAATCGGAAAGCTCAGAGTCAATTGTGTTCCCATGTCCTCACGGCAACAGCCCCTGTCACCTATTTTCCTCACAAAGCAGATGAATGCTCACACTGTGTATCACGACCTGCATCCCAAGGTTAAGTTTCCCCTGCCTGCTCATCATAGCAAAGTGACTGAAACAGGAAGCCTAGAAAATTGTTTTTTGAGGGCTATTAAATAACTTCCCAACTCAATTGATTGATGAATAATAACTTCTAAAATTAGCTCTGCATTTCGTTACATAGCCTGAAATGAAATTCACTCAGCTTACCTGAAATCCTGGGAAATGGAAATGATGAACAAACGTCCTTTAAGCTCCTAAAATTGTCTTCCTCTCAAGTTGTCTTCCAGGCATTACATGTGGGGGTGGAAGGGGAACTCACTTCCTTTGGTAGAGCCTCTCTCCCACAGCGTCCAAGAGCATCCACAGGTTTACACAATCTTAACCATCAGAAAGGTCTTAGTTCTTTCATCACCCCCTTAGAAGGAGATAAAGACTGGCAATTGAAAACTATAATTACTTTCCACCCATGCTAATGCTTACCTTTTCTCTCCAAAAATTCCCCAGTAGAAATTGTAAAATACAGATGGGAGAAGGCAGCTGTGTGATTTGCAAAAATCTGGGGCAGGAACCAGAGGACTGTAAATACACAAATGCTTGCAGGCAGGAAAGGAATCCTCTTGTCCCCAGAGAGGAGGGCACTTAACCCCAATAGGGGTGAGGAGGGTGAGGGAATCCTGAGGCTTTTAAAGCAATTATTCAGATCGGCACACTATCTAAGTCACAGTTTATTTTCATTCGTTTGTTTTCAGCCCCAAAGAGACATGAATTGAAATTCCCAAAATCATTTACTATGAGACCACTAAACATGAATTCCATGGGAAAACATGATTCAAAATAGAAACAGTGTCATTACAGATCTGAGAACCTTTTGTCAAGGCCCAGAAGTGGGTGGCCAAATGTGCTTTCCCAAATTTAAGCTTCTTAACCCACATTACCACTTCCTTTATCACTGATTTCTAAACTCAGCAAGTATTTACCAAGCCTCCGTAGGCTGTAAAATGACCTTAGATGCAGAATTTACTTACCCACCAGGCAATGAAGCATTTGCCTCATGTCTACCTCTGAGCAAGCGTACATACAGGCAAGCCAGTCAAATAAGCAAGATCCCATGCAGTCTTAGGTAAATCCCTCCCGTAAAACATGAGCAGATTTTCATTTTCATTAGCTTGAGTTTATTATCAAGGAAACCTAGAATAACTCTGATAGAAGTCTAAGGATTGAGTGAAAATTTTTCTTAAAGCCACATTATAAAGGTGATCTTATACAATGCAAAAATGGACACTTCCTACGATGCAAATGCTACAGTCAAAAAAGAAAGAATGGTGGACATCAAGTCAGTCCACAACAGAGAGGTAAGTGCTAGAGATACAGACATGAACAAGATGGACACAAGCCCCATCCTTCATGGGTCTTACAGTCTATGAGGAAAGAGAGACAAATATTTGAAATTTGATGAGCAAGGAGAGCTACACGGAGCTGTGGGATACAGAACAAAGACAGTTAATATTGAGGAGTTAGAAAAGGCTTCCTTGAGTAAGTACTTGGAAGTAAGACCTAGAATACTAATTAGAACACATGGTAGCTCATTTTACTGTCCATGGAGACTCTCACTGCTGTCAGCTCCCCACCTTTCCACCCAAGAAGCTCCCACCAGGCATGGTGCATCCCAACCATCAAAGCTCAGCAGCATTCTATTAGGCAGATGTAGGGGAGGAAAATCATTCCCTTCTTCCCTTCTAGGTTCTTTTGCTGGTCTAATAATTAAGTTGACATAAGACAGATTAACAGGAGAAAAAAATAAATTTAATTTCGTACATATGGGAGCCCCATAAAAGCATGAGACCCAAAGGCAGTCAGGCAATTGAGGCTTACATGCCATCATGAGCTGAGGAATGGGATAGGGGCCTGGGGCTTCAAAGGAGACGAGAGTAATTTATAGAACAATAAGAACAGATGTTTGGTAATTCGATGTTTGCCCTGCCACACAGATAGGTCATTCAGATAAAAAGTTACCTCTTCTAATAGCTCTCTCTATCTTTCTGGGCCAGTCTCCTATCTAAATTCTTTTAGGTCATTAAGTGAGAGGTAAAATTTTTCTCAAGTCTACTGGGTCTGGATTGCCTTCAGCTCAAAACAATCCACAAGCCAAGTGGTATATTTTGGGATCATGTATGCTGCACCTTCCCCCATTCACAGACAAGTGGAGAAACAAGTTGAGGAATAATTCCAGTGCAAAAAAGTTTAAATGGAAAACTCCAAAGTTTACTAGATGGATCATCACAGAAGTGAGCCAATTTGGATTCTGTAAAATGGCCACTAACTTCTGCCAAGATCACAGGTAACTACACCTTCCCACAGTCAAGGATAGTGCTCCACCTTTTTTTTTTGAAACAGCCTTTTAAAAATAATAAGATACAAAACTGTAGCTTTATCAATGGAGCAAGAAGAAGAAACTTCTTGTCAATCGTTTGACAAATGTATTTCAAAACTTTCCTTTAAGATTGCTACCAAGAGAAAAATAACAGCAAGTGTTATTAACAGTCAATATCACTCTTACATTTAAAGACAAAATTGCACATTGCTTTTCTAAAATATCATAGTTTGGTCAGAATGGGAGTATTTGATTCCACATTGCTCAGGAATGAGCAATCACCCAACTTAACCAGCAATACTCCACTTGACAACCAGGTGCATGCAGTTTGATCTGATGGACAAGGCTGGGTATGGAAAACTCAGCAAATCGATCACAAGCAGGACAACTGCCTTGGTATTAATCATTTGTCTTCTGAAGATGTGTGGTCATAACAAATAAAAATGTTCTTTGCTAGAATTCTCATAATTAGCATGCCTGTTTCTTCTGGGGGCTATTTTAACCACGTGGAGTGTCTTCTTCATTAGCCACACAGAAAGAACTTTGGATGGACCCAAGAAGACCTTGAGTAACTCTAACTCCATGACCAAAGTGTATTCACCCACAGTGTTGGTGTCACAAGAACATCTGGCTGCCTTTTACTTTTATCTACGAGAGGTGCCACTTGTCCCCATTCTTCTGCCAAAGTAAATTAAACCAAGTTCTCTCTGTTAACCTTGAAGGCATTCTATTGAGTAAAGCCACCTTAGCTGAGTCACCTTTCTCATTCAGCCAAGAGCAAACCCACTCAGGAATGTTGTCTGTAGAAAGCACTCACTCAACTCCCAGAGATTCTTTTGTTGGGTATTTCATTCCTGGTACTCTGTGGTGTGTGTGAACAGGCAGAAAGACTTCAAAGGAAATTGTTTCTGGCCTTTCTTTGAAATAAATGTAACTATAATTTCAAGTTTGGGGATCTACAAGTATAGCAGTGAACTCCTGGGTAATCTCACAGGTTGTGATACATTTATTGGGTGGAAATAAAAGTCTATGAGTTATGTCTTACTCTTCTGTAGAAGAAATCTCTTGAGGAAATTATAGCAAAGCAATAGAATTTTTTATTTTGTTTTCTGTTTAAAAATAAACTGTTCTGAGAGTACCGTGGTATAGCCTGATATTTTTGTCCTGAGATACCGCATTTTGCCTTATTAGTAATGTGACTTGAACAATTATTATTTCCACCATCCATATGATATAGGAATGGTAACAATGTTTCCACCGGGGCTACTATTCATCAGACTAGTCAATACACTTTATTTCCTCCAAATATTCATAAAGCATTTTTAAAATTGATTTCTCAATTATGAGTCAGTTGGCCCCAGTGAAACACAGTGAGTTTTCAACATGTAAGTCAGTTTTCAGCATCCTTGTGTTAGGTTCAGTCATTCTTCCAAAGAACATGCCAGCACATCCACTGGGTGACTTACTGCATTTCTTTCTTGACCTTCTCCCAGCCACCACCAGAAAAAAAGAATCCCCCAAAAGCCAGGTTTAAAATATAAATATTGGCTGAAAGATTGTCAGCTTTCCAAATGTCAGGAGGAGAAATAAAAGGCTGCAGATTGGTTATTGGTAGAAGCAGGGACGTAGCAAATGACCCCAAGCCATCTAAAGGCCTGTCTTTTGTCTGCCTTGTCCCAGATCTGTTTGAAATGATTCAAGCTCAGGTTCTATTTGGGATATTTACAATTCTTTTCTGTTCACACAGTTCCCTTCTTTAAATTGACTAATGGTCCCTTCCTTTTCCTGCTTTCTACTACCTCTCCCACCATCCTCTAGAGGCCTGGGCTCCTAGGAGAAACATGACTGAACTATTCAGAAGCTTTTTCATGGTTCTAACAAAAAAACATTTTCACACAGGAAATTTTCCTTCATGATACTATCAAATCTTTTCAGTTCACCATTGTTTGTAATTATCCACATTTTCTAAGTAGTTGAGATTTCCTTTTCTATAAAGATTCATAAATGTCTCAAATGTTCTTACTGGTTTATTAACCATTTTCACATGGATAGCATTACACTTGACACAATGCGGCTTTCAAGATTTCCCTAAGAAAACAGGCAAGAAATACTCTTACTCTTTGATCGTCTGGAACAAAATCTCTCAATTTAAAATATCCCAAATAAGAGAAATTGTTCTGATTTTCCCACTAAACATAGAAAGGTTGTCTCCAGGCAAAAGGAATGGAGGACTGGGGAACAAGGGTAGGAGTGTATTTTCACTTGGATTCGTTTTCTATTGATCACAAAAAACTTCGCAGCTTAAAACAATAGGAATTTTGGGAAAACAAGATGGCGGCGTAGGTAACAGCTGCACCTGCCACCTCCCGCAACCACCTCAAAATTACAACTAAAATACAGAACAACCATCACTCCGAACCTCCTGAGATCCGGCTGAACAGAAGCCCCACAGCCAGGGAGCTGAAGAAGCACCGAGAGCGGTAGGAGGCGGGGAGACGCGGGCGGGTCGGGGCTGGATCCCAGAGACGGGGCCACCGGCCCACACCCGGTGCCGTGGTTGAAACCCGGGAGGGAATCTCGGCGGTGGGGGTTTCCCGGAGGAGGGAGGGGTCCCAGCCCCACAGCAGGCCCCCAGACCAGGGCTCCAGGGCCAGGAAGAAACGTCCCCACAGCTCCGGGCTGTGAAACCAGCGGGGACTGTCCCTGAGGGTCCCTGAGGCTGCGGGAGCCCCAGCAGCTCCTCTTAAAGGGCCCGGCGCGGACTCATTCAGACGCGCTCCCTCTGAGCCCAGCGCCGGGCAGCGGCCTGAAGGGACCTGGGACACTCAGGGAGGAACTAACCTGCCTGAGATCCGGGCGAGAGGCGGAGGGCGGCTTCCTCCCGGGCAGAAGGGCTGGCGGGGGCCATGGCTCCTTTGGCGAGTCCTCCCCACACAGCCGGCAGGCAGGCGCCATGTTTGAGTCGCCAGCACCTGACTCACGCCTTTGGCCCCGCCCCGTGATTCCCGGAGGCCCCGCCCCCCCACCTGCAGGCTCATCAAAGCCATTTCCAGGGGCTTTTCTGTGCAAGTGGCCTCTGGAGACCCATGCTTAGGACTTTCCTAAAATCTCTCAAACAAGCAGCAGCTGCCCCATACGGCTTGATAGGCGGCCCCAGGCCTGGCCCTAGCGGCAGCTGCACTGGCTCATAGCCTGGCCTCTCCTGGGCACCTCCAAGCCCAGCACAAGGAGCAGCCAACTACAGTTTGCTGTGTGGCTCATGCTGGGTGGCCCTGGTCAATGCACTGGCACTGGCTGAATTTGCATCTCCTGGGAGGTCCCAGAGACAGTGCACCTGGTGGTCAGACTCGACCACGCTGGATTACAACCCTACCACATCCACAAGTGACACACTCAGGGGCACACTTGGTGAACCAAAGCCCCACTGAAGTAAATCCTGCTCCATAGGGGTGTCTCCAGCACAGCAGCTCTTTGGCTGTAGTTGCAGCTGATCCTCACAGCTGATTGGCCTGGGGGTCAATTCCTCCCAGTGATGCCAACAGCAACCAAGGCTCAACTGCAACAGGACAGTGCACACAGCCCACAGGGGGGCACCTAGAAGGCCCAGCTCAGGTGACGGGAGGCTGAGCCACTGGACCCACAGGACACCTACTACACAAAGCCACTCTACAAATTCCAGGAGACATAGCAGCTCTACCTAATACATAGAAACAAACACCTGAAAGCAGCCAAAATGTGGAGGCAAGGAAACATGTCACAAAGGAAAGAACAGAAGAAATCTCCAGAAGAGTAACTAAACGAAATAGATCCAAGCAAGCTAACAGATACAGAGTTCAGAATTTTGTTTATAAGGATGTTTAAGCAGACTATTAGGGAAATAACTGAGAAAATTGATAACATAATAAAGTACCAATTTGAAATGAAGGCTACACGAACTGAAATGAAGAATAATTTACATGGAATCAACAGTAGAGTAGTGGATGCTGAGAATCAAATCAGCAATTTGGAACATGAGGAAACAAAAAACACCCAACCAAGAGAGCAAAAAGAAAAAAGAATCCAGAAATATGAAGATAGTATAAGGAGCCTCTGGGACAACTTCAAGAGGCCCAACATTCGTATTATTGGGATGCCAGAAGGGGAACTTACAGACCAAGAAATTGAAAACCTATTTGAAAAAATGATTACAGAAAACTTCCCCTACCTGGGGAAAGAAATAGACCTACAAGTCCAGGAAGCACAGAGGGTCCCAAACAAGAGGAACCCAAAGAGGCCCACACCAAGGCACATCATAATTAAAATGCCAAAGGTTAAAGACAAAGAGAGAATCTTAAAAGCAGCAAGAGAAAAGCAATTAGGTACCTACAAGGAAGCACCCATATAACTGTTAGTTGATTTCTCAACAGAAATTTTGCAGGCCAGAAGGAAGTGGCAAGAAATATTCAAAGTGATGAAAAACATGGAACTACAAACAAGATTGCTCTACCCAGCAAAGCTATCATTTAGAATTGAAGGTCAAATAAAGAGCTTCACAGATAAGAAAAAGCTAAAGGAGTTCATCACCAGACCAGCACTACAGGAAAAATTGAAGGGTCTTCTTTAAGAAGAAGCTAATGAATGAAAGAATCTGACAAACCAAACAGATCCAGAGACATTGACGCATGCAACAGATGATCATATTTCAGAGGAAAGAGGGAAGGGGGGTGGAGGGTGGGAAGAGATTAACCAAAGAAATTATATGCATATATGCATAACCCATGGACACAGTTAATAACAAGGTGAAGGCCTGGGGAGGGGGTGAGAGCGAGGTGGAGGGGGTCAACTGGGGGGAAAAATTGGACACCTGTAATACTCTCAACAATAAAGATAAATTTTTAAAAAATAAAATAAAAATAAATAAATAATAAAACAAAACATTATAACAAAATAATTAATTAAACAATAGGAATTTATTATTTCGTAGTCAGAAGTCTGGCTAGGATTGACTGGTTTCTCTACTCTGGATTCCACAGAGCTCAAATCAAGGTGGCAGCAGGGTTTTTAGCTCATTTAGGTTGTTGGCTGAATTCAGTTCTTTGAGGTTGTAGAATTGAAGCCCGTTTCCTTGTTGGCTGTCAGCCAGGGGCTGGTTTTGGAGCCAGGCTGCCCACATTCTATATGGCACCCTCTTGCCATGGCTGGTCCAGCCTCACTCACATTGGAATCTCCCTGCCTTTCTCTTCTGCAGGCGGCCTCTCTCAGACTCCAGCCTGTGAAATTCTGTTTGTAGGGGCTCATCTGATGAGAGTCGGCCCATTAGGTAATCCAGGCAACCTCCCTATATTCAGGTTCATAACCTTAATGCCCTGTGAAAGTTGCTTTTGCCACGTAATATATTCACGGCATCCAAAGATAAGGGCATGGACCTCTTTGGAAGGGGGCACTATTTAAACAATTCCATCACTGTATGTTTTTCTCTGTATTTTGAATTTGTACCATTTGTATGTATTATCCATTCAAAACTTAATTGAAATCATAGAAAAGAACATAAGGAACAAGAATGTGACAATATTTGTGGAAGTTGTCACATATTTGCTGACTGCTTGCCAAGTGACAGCCTCTGTTCAAAGAGCTATACAGGTATCGTCTAATTTAATCATCACATTATCACCTCCATTGTACAAATGAGGGACCCCACGTCCAGAGGGGTTAAATGCTTGCCCAGGGTCATACAGCTAGTGCATGTGACAGTCTTACACACCCAGAGGTGGCTGGCACCACCACAGCCTGCTTCTAACACTAGGTAGAGCTGCCTGCCAAGCCCCCAGCTGTGGGAAGCTCCGCTCTAGTTCCTCCTCCATCTCTCCCTGGTACGGAGGCTTGTCTGGGGGGATGACAGCAGAGGGGAGCAACTTTAAGTGCACTATGTTTTATGAGAGCCCAGGGAAAGCTTTCTCGTCCTAATAGATCAACACCCTTCCGCAAGCCACTTTCCTCCTGCCCATCCCAGGTGGCAGAGAGCTGGAGGCCACCACCAGAACCAGTGGGCTGGGCCAGGCAAAGAAAGGCACTTGGGCGCGATTTGTAGGCTACAGATCACCTCCCTGACTAACTACGCCTGCTTCTAAGTACCACATGTATATATTACCCCAGGGCCACCAAGCAGCTGCCTGGTGGCCTTCCCAGGCTTTCTGCCGTAGCTAATGGGAGGCTCCATTTGACCTAAGACAAGAAGAGAGTTCCACGTCTACATAGCATGCCAAAGCAGAAGGGGTGAGAGCAGAGAGAACAGAGCCGCCCGTCACTCCCCTCCATACACGCACTCCGGGCATCCTGTCTAGTGCATGTGAAACTAAGCTCTATTTTTCCCAATTATACAAGCATTTGATGTCCATTGAAGAAAATTATAAATTATACAAAAAGCAAAGAGAAGAAATTAAGTTACCATATCTCTCCACCAACACAAAGCCACTGCATATATTGGTGTATGTGTCTTCAGGTGTGTGTCTTTGTGTGTGTCGTCAGAGAGAGAGAGATAAAAGAGACAAAGAGAGAATAAATTGCATTTTAAAAAAAGAATAATCCCACGGATAGTTTAACACCCTTTCACTTATATTTGTTATTTTTGCGAACATTTTTTTTCATATTAGTAGACAAACTTCTACAATGATACTCTTACAGTTGAAAGGAGGTTTTTGAAAACACATGTTTTTTTTAATTTTTTGATTGAGAAGAAGGGAGAGGGAGAAACATCGATGCCAGAGTGCAGCATCAATCGGCTGCCTCCTGCATACCCCCTACCGGGAATCAAGCCCAAAACCAGGGCATGTGCCCTGATCGGGAATTGAACCAGCAACCTTTCAGTGCACAGGACTATGCCCAACCAACTGAGCCACACCGGCTAGGGCTGAAAATATTTTTAAATGAATAACACATATTCATTGAGAAAAAATTAGAAAATACAGATAAGCAAAATAAAATTGTAATTCCACCATGTGGAGACGAGCACTGTTAGCATTTCCACCTTCACTATTACTGAAAACACACTCTTCTAGCCCTCCAAAGTTGGACACTGTTGCCAAGATTTGCTAGGCAAGGTTTTGCTAGACACACTTTTGCTAGATAGGCAGCTACAAACAGAAGAGAACCTAAATCTTTGCTCACCTCCTTGATTATTTCCTAAAGACTGAGTTGAGAAGTGCTGGGTCAAAGGACATGTACACTTTTTTATTATTATTGATTTCGGAGAGAGGAAGGGAGAGGGAGAGAGAGATAGAAGTATCAATGATGAGACACAGTCATTGATTGGCTGCCTCCTACACGTCCCCTCCTGGGGATCAAGCCTGAAACCAGGGTACATGCCCTGACAGGGAATCAAACCTCCATCTCCTGGATCCTAGGTCGACGCTCAACCACCAAGCCAAGCCGGCCAGGCAGGCCATGTACATTTTTAAGGCCATTGATCAATATCGCTAAATTGTTTTGGGGGAGACGTTAGAGCATGGGGGTACTTTTTCCAGGCCCCCTCACCAATCTTGGGTGGTATAATTTTTTTAAAGTCTTTCAGGCATCCCTTTTAAAACATATGCAACTTTCGCACAGCCCAAAACTGTTCTGTGTCTTGCTTTGGGAGTACAGCTCTAATAGATTTTCTGGCAAAGTGTCGTTTGTTTCTTCTTTCTTTTTTTTACCCTCACCCAAGGATATTTTTTCCATTGCTTTTTCAGAGAGAATGGAAGGGGGGGGAGGGAGGGAGAGAGAGAGAGAGAGAGAGAGAGAGAGAGAGAGAGAAAAGAGAGAAACACCGATGTGAGAGAGACACATCGAGTGGTTGCCCCCTGCTGGAGCCCCCACTGGGGCCAAGCCTGCAACTGAGGTACATGCCCTGGGCCGGAATCAAACCCGGGACCCTTCAGTCCACAGGCCAACGGTCTAATCACTGAGCCAAACCGGCTACGACTGGCATAGTATTTTAATGAGATCCTGGCCCACTGTGAGGGGCAAATTTGTTCTTATGCAGGAAAAATCATGAAAGACACATACATTTACAAGGAGAAAACTGAGATTACAAAAGAAAAGATTCAGGTAAAGAAAGATATAGGATGCCTTTTGAAATTGTTTCCAGAAGGAAACAGAGGCATCTTCACTCTGATTTTGTTTTCTTTAGCTCCCAATCCCAAAGAGTCCATTTGTAACTTTAAGACTATTAAATACTAATTTTTAAAATATGAATAGGTTCTGACTCTCTTTGGGTGAATATCTTAGAACAAAGAAAGGGAAACAAGGAACATCCCATGCTCTACTCTCTTCCTCTGCTCATCAAAAGACAAAACTCCTATTCAGAAGGTTCATCTCTAAGAAGCTCTTCTGTGGACCTGGTTTGTCAGGGCATATAATCTGCCACATGGGGCTCAGTCCAGCAAAGGCATTGGCCCACTTCCAGCAATTATCTGACAGATTCTATTTCAACCACTAAATCTCCAGTTTTAATCAACTTGCAAATCCCAATCACCCCCAGCAGTGAGCAATCCCAGTTAGGTCTGATGGGAGCAGTGATTGTGTCTGTCACCCCAGAAGACCTCTCTCCATCAGCTATCACTTGAAAATCCCTGGGGTCTCATTGTCTTCCATTAAATTTCACTCCTTCCAGATAAGACACCTGAATAAAGAAGGAGATGATGCCCAAGTACTCAAAGGGCTGTTGACTTCGGGCCAACTGATACTGTGTCCCTCTGGCTGGAGCTAGTGGAAGGGAAACAATTGCCCAGGAAATAGATGTATATTCTGTTCCTTAGCATCATCGCATACCTGGCTTGACTGGGTATATTTCTCCCAGCAGCTCCAGCAGTGATTATACTGTGACAGCCATCTGAGGGCAACTGATTCCTTTGTGAATCTGGCTTTGATGCCATCAACTGCTTTAAGATGACATGTACCCAGAGCTCCTAGTTTAGCACCAGCTCCTAGTTTAACACTAGCAGTTCAGCCTTTTTGGTACTGCCAAAAATCTCACCCAGCAAAAACCCCAATAGCAGTGCCTTGGGTGCCCAGCAGAGGTCCAGGGTGTATATTGCAACAAGTGCAGCTCTTTTTTTTTTTTTTTTTTTTCAATATGTCTTGATTTCAGAGAGAGGAAGGGAGAGGGAGAGAAAGAGATGGGAACATCAATGATGAGTCATTGATCGGCTGCCTCCTGCACGCCCCTGCTGGGAATCGAGCCCCCAACTGGGGCATGTGCCCTGACAGGGAATCGAACCAACATCTCCTGGATCATAGGTCAGTGCTCAACCGCTGAGCCACCCTCACTGGGCACCAGATCAGCTCTTAATGTGCCCTGTAACACTCATTCATTCTGAACATCTGCATGTTAAAAACCACACACCAAGTAAAGGATCATTTTCCTTTGTAGATGAATCTAGGAAGCAATATCACAGAATTTACCACTTTATGTTATGTGTTAAAAAGAAAAAAACCTATTTCTGCTTTTTTTTAAAAAGTGTTGAGGTAGACAAAAGAGGACAGAGGTAGCCAAAATTTGCCTTTAAAAAATGAGAACTACCTCCTAAAACTGCCAGCACAATTGTTCTAAAACACTGTACTGAAAATTAATTCTCTCTGTAGAAATAGTAATCGAATTCTAACCAATTTACACTTTTAAAAATAGCTATTATTTATGTTCTAATTGAACCCAACAAAAAAGACCACAGGCATTTTTTCAGTTGGGTCAGGAATTAGGAAGTTAGTTGTGCCAACACCATGGTCAAGCACACCTGCCAACAATTTACCATTTCCCCGCCTCATGCTTCTCTGAACAGCAGGAAGTGTTCAGCATTGTCACGAAGCTGCTTTCCTGTGCTTTGCTACGCAAGCATCTTCCACCTGCACTATTTTTCAGGGCTTTTTCCTGCTATCTTGCAAAAAAAAAAAAAAAATTGCACCTACCTGTTCCTCTATCTACAAAGATTCCTCCCATAATTTGTTATTGTTAAATAAAGTCCTGATTCCCTTTCATCGATCAAGCTTAAGCTTCATGCCTGAGAATACTTGCAGGGTGTCTTTGCTTGGGCTGTGCAGTCTGTTAAACATTGAGAAACAGTGTCAGGCAAGAGTTACTCCTACGTGCTCTGACATTGATGCAATGCATGCCACAGGCCAGGTGTGCTCTGTGGGGCGACTGACCCTGTCCATGCTCCAGAGAAAGCCAGAAGAGCCCAAGAGTTTATCCCACTGTCTCTGTCCCCCAAAGTGGCCCTTATCCAATAACCATAAATATGGAAATCTAAGGTCAAGATAACTCTGAGACATAATTCAGATGTCCCCAATGGGATTAGGCTAGAGATACCCACAGGGTTTTGCTTGAAATTTTACTTACCCCTACTGGGTTTCTTCCTGTTTCCATTATCTATTTCTGCTTAACAAACTATCCCAAAATCAGTTACCTATTGTGTAAAAAACTACTTCAAACTTCAATTATCTATTGCAGCAGAGCAAACTACCCCAACGCTTAAAACAGTGGTTGTTTTATTTGCCCAGCTTTCTCCTGGTCAGGAATTCAGACAAAGCCTGGTGGGGATGTCTTGTCTCTGTCCATGACGTTTGGGGACCTCAGGTGGGATCACTCAAGCGATTGGGGAGCTGGCTGGGATGGCTTGACTGGTGTCCTATGTCACTGTTACCTGGGTTCCTCAGTTCTCCCTGTGGTCTCTCCATGTTATTAGCTTGGATTTCTTCACAGCTCAGTGATCTCAGGGTGACTGAGTTTCTTACATGGCAGCCAGCTACCCTGAAGGACATGAAGAAGCTGTTGGCCTCTTAACAGACAAGCCTGGAATTGTCTTGGCACCATTTCTGCCATGTCTGTTGTCCGAGGCAGTTTAGAAGGCCAGCTCTGTTGGGGGAGGAATAGACCACATCCTGGCCAGTGGAGTGGTTTGTGCAAACAGGGAGGGAAGGAATGGAAAGCAGCCACCTTGGAGACCAGCTACCATCCCCCCCCACGCCACTCCCTCACCCCACCCCTCCCTGCCTACTCTCTCACAGGTTTCTCCTGGGAGAACTTTCTCATTGAAACCGCTTGTACCCGAACACTCCTCTCGCAATCTGCCTCTGGGGAACCTGACCTAAGACAGAGGTTATCCCAATCCAAAGGTTCCAGCCTCTCCTTCCAAGGACTGTGACTAGCACAGGCCAAACCGAAGTCTCCATCCTGACACTTGCAAAACCCCAGGGGGAAGCAGTGTTGCTCTAAATCAGGGATCTCAATTTTGGCTGCTCATCATAAACACCTGGGAGCTTTAAAAAAAAAAAACAATGTTCAGGCCTCCTACATGCCCCAGAGGTTCTGAATTAATTGGGCTGGAATGAGGACTACACATGGGTATATCAGGGTTTTTGTTTGCTTTTTATTTCCCCTAGAATCTCTAATGTGCAGTCCAGGTTGAGAACCACTGTTCTAAGTAGTTCAAGCTACATGTGTGTGGAGACAGGGGGAGGGAAGTGCCACAATGTGTCCTGTGAAGAGGTAAAAATTAACCCTCCACCAAATCACCTCTTGCCCTAGAAACAAAAATCTTATCACTGTCATCAAATAATGTTGTTTGCTAATCTGCTTTCCAAATCCAGTTGCTCTATTTTCCAGCCTAGGGTGGAGTGGCTTCTGTATGTCTCGGCTGAATAAAAGTCACATATACATACTCCCCTAGTTTTGAAAAACAAATGAGTTACCTTGTACCCTTGCCTCGTGGCATATAGGCATCGAGAATGAGATTCCTGAATCCCACTCATGTTTGATCGACACGGTACTACCTAGCTTTCTCTTCATGAGGGACTAAAATCAATCTTGGCCGTATCAGTGCCTGAGCTGGAAAAAAACCTGCCTTCCAGTGCCATTGATTAAGCTTCTAGGGTGATACCTGCCTATGAAAATGTCATAGTCTAAAGGATATTTCATAACATAAAATACCAGCACTTTGCCCAGCTAATTCCACAATAAATAGAACAATATGTCCCTTTTTTTTTCTTGCTGATCCTGTTGATCCTTAAATGATGCAAAGGAGACAGTGTTCAGACCTCCTGTTGTTATATTTTCTGGTTCAACTTTATCCCTAATTCTCAATTTGGTTGCTCTAATCACTGGCTTTTATTCTATGAAGTTGTTTTTTAATTAGAAAGATAGAGATCATCGTAATACAAAATATGTGCTAATGCAGAACTAGATTCTGCTCTCCCGAGCACGGGCGCCAAGTATAGAGACGACAACCGGCAAACACGGTTTGAAGGAAACTTGAACTCATCCCAGAACTTGAGCTTCCTCTTTGCGATATTTCCTGTTGAAATATCGCATTTCAGCATTGCACTTCCCCTTTTCCCCAGGAATTTTAACATCAATGAAATGAAATGTCTTATCATCATCATAGTTTAATTGCCTTCTTGGTCTTTCACATTCATACATAAATAGTGATAAAGTCTTTAAAACTGATAAAACCTTAGTTTAGATGAAATATGGCAATCCACATCAACTTGGCCAAAGAGATTTTGGCCAATTGAATAGATTTCAGATTCAATGCAGGTATGTGAAAGCAAAGAGAAAAATTGAATTTCCTCTCTGATGTAACCCCTTTTGGACCCTTTCTGGAGCAAACAGCCATACCCAAAGCTTGGAGTATTATTTGCAGGCATATGTATACACATATATATGTGTATATATAATATATATATTCATATAGATAGATGATAGATGATAGATAGATGATATTCATATATATACTATCTCTCACCTATTACAATTTCAGGCATATCGAGCACATTTAGAATGAACCCTGAAAGGGACAATATTGAAAGTGTAGCTTCATGGTAATAAATATTTCAATTACCTGGTTGGCCTTTGGTTGAGTTCCTATAACACACTTCTCTGTTTCATAAAAACAGCCCTTGGGATTTTAATGCTAATAAGGGCTTCAAGATAAGCTTTAGTGAGGATCGCCTTTGGCATTTGTTAAACATATCAATCCCAGGGCCTTACCCTAGAACTTTTTGATTCAGAAACTCTGAGGGCAGTGGGCCTGGGAGACCATCTGTACGATTAACAAGCTCTACAGGTGATTCGGATGTGTACCCCCAGTGACCAACTCTGCACTGGTGGGGTTAGAGTTCCAGAGCAACTTGGCACATGGGTGGTGAGATTTCCCAAGCCCAGCATCTGTGCAGGACTGATCTCCAAATGTCCAGAGTCACCTGGCTGTGTGCTCACACTGGTCATTAGACATATCTCAAGCCCATAGCTCTTTCACACCAGCTGGGTTTTTCCCGTGATCTGTCTGTTTTCTGCCCTCTGTGTGAGCTCCTTGTGTCCCAGAACCTGGGGCATATGTGACAGCTGTTCTAAAAGTGCTCATTCAGTAAAAAGGAACTGAGGCCTAAAGTGGTTTACTTAAAATAGTAAATGGTCAAGGACATTTGGATGGAGTAAGATTGATGTATTTGCCAAATAATTTTCATTTTCAACAGCCACATGGAAGCCGCCTTTTTTTCACTAAATGTGGAATTATAACCCAGCTCAACACTCAGGGCTCGCTCTCCACCTCTCCTTCATTTTGCAAATACTATAGGTAGTGGGTGTGGCGGGCTGCATAATGGCTCCCTGAAACCTGTGAATATGTTACCTTACAAGATAAAAGGGATTTTGGAGGTGTGATTAAGTTAAGGATCTTGAAAAGGGGAGAGTAGCCCGGATGATCCAGGTAAACCCAATGTAATCAGAGGTCATTATAAGAAGAATGCAGAAGGCTCAGAGTCAGAGAGAGAGAAGATGGAAGCATAGGCCAGAGAGGAAAGCGATGCTGTGCCACTGGCTTTGAAGAAGGACAGTGGGGCTATGAGTTAAGGAGTAGGTGGCTTCTAGAACCTAGAAAAGGCAAACAAACAGCTTCTCCCCCTAAAGCCTCCAGAAGAAACGCAAGCCTGCTGGCACCTTGATTTTAGAGCAGTGGTACCATCTAGAATTGCAACATATTAATTTGTGTGATCTTAAACCACTGAGGTTGTGATAATTTGTTACAGCAGCAATAGAAAATTAATACAGTGGGGTTTTAAATTATCCTTCTTACTATAGAGCTAAAAATTCTCAGGACAGTGACCTGTGGGAGACCCAAGGGAGTAGGCCTTGCATGAAACCTGATTTTCCTGTTTCTCAAAGCAGATGGGATTAACTGACTGTGACTCTGATTCTTAAACAGCAGATGCCAAGGTCTCTGGGCCCCTTCCAGGAGATGTGCTGCATTTTGCAACCAAACGGGGGAACTCACCAAGTCTGCAAGTCTCCTGTTAAAACTCGCATGCGTTGGAAAGCGTGCTTGCTTGCTCCTGGGATTTGCATAAGGTTCTGTTAGAGTTCATAGGAAAGCTTATTCACTAGTGTCCTGAAGAAGATGAAAGAAGGTGTGCCCCTTAATTTCTGCCCCACATGAGACCGTGAAAGGGGCTAAACTGTCCCGTGCCTGGAAGTCTCCCAGTTCTCAGACTCTAGGAGCTGCCTTTTCCTGTTCCATTCATTTTCTTGTCTCTTTCCCCACCCCTTCCCAGGTCGACCATCCCAAAAAGGTCTTCCTATGCCAATTTTTTTTTTTAAGCCTCACCCAAGGATATTTTTTCCATTGATTTTTAGAGAGAGTGGAAGGGAGGGAGAGAGAGAAAGAGAAAAACATCATCGATTGGTTGCCTCCCCCACAAGCCCGATGCCCAACCAGGGCCAGGGATTGAATCTACAACCAAGGTACGTGCCCTTGACCGGGAATAGAACCCAGGACCCTTTGGTCAGCAGGCTGACGCCCTAACGACTGAGACAACCTGGCCAGGGCTGCTGCTTCTTTTTTAAAATATGTTTTTATGGATTTTTTTTTTTAGAGAGAGAGAGAAAGGGAGAGGAAGTGAGAGAGAGAAGCATCCATGTGAGAGTATCATCAATCCATTGCCTCTGATATGCACCCAGGTCAGGGATCAAACCACAACCTGGATATGTGCCCTGACGGTGATTTGAACTGGTGACCTCTTAGTGCATGGGAGGATACTCAACCAACTGGGCCACACCAGCCAGGGCTCTATGCCCAATTTTAAGCTTTGGGAGTCTTTGGTTGATTTTTACCATCAAGGAGAGGGTGGAAACTTGCGTCTGCTGTGTCCCAGCCTTACACCCGCTTTCTGCAGCCCGGTTTCTCGTGCCAGGGCAGGAGGCTGCAGACTACACTTCCCAGACCTGCTGTCCACCTGGCTTGCAGTCGGATGCTACCGCTGGAGGCACTGGCAGGAGCCTGGAAGGACAGAGAAGGAAGAAGCCCTTTCCCTGTCGCCTTGGTTGTGCTCTTGCCCAGGCGGCCGCCACAGTGAAGGAGGGCGGAGGCGGCGGCGGCTGTGGGCGAGGGCGGGCTTCTGGGCTCCTGCCAAGCCTGCCAACGCGGCCCTGACAGCAGCACATTGTGCATAACGTTTTTGTCTCCTGGATTCTCAGATCTGGAGGGGGTAGCCGCTTCCGACAGTTAATGATCTGTGGGAAATCTTACCTTCCCAGGTTTTCTCCTCGGCTTCTCCTAACGCCTTTACAACTGGCTCCCTCTTTGAACGCCTCCAGTCGGTTCCGTTTTCCTGATTAGATGCAGACTGATAAAACCCAAACGGCTCACTTTTATTAGCAAGGGACAGAGAGAAAGTGAAACCCTTTATCTACCTTCAGTATCCTGGGTTTTGTGGATCTCATTGCATTGGGATCAAAAGAATCAAAGTAGGATCCTGCCCAGAAAGGGGAAGTGGCTGGAATTTGGTGACATATGTCACACCAGACTGGAAGCCAATGTTCCTTCTTAGACACTCATGGGCTTTGGTTGGTGGCCCCGGACGTACGTAGCCCCTGAGGTGAGGTTTCATGCATTAGTGGCTTACTATGGGCGTGCTACCAGGAGAGGCCTATAAAAGAGAGGAGGTAAGCAGGGTGGGATGAAACCAAGCAAGAGATGAGACTGCAGGTAAAGCCTCAGAGGCCACCCCAGCCTGATCCCCAGGGCAGCTCTGCAGTGTAATCTCTGCCGCAGAGCTTTCACAATGATTGTACCCATTAGTCATTTTCTAAGGGCTGCCTGGAGAGGCTCTAACTCCCAGCAATTCAACTGGCTCTAGTAGCCTGAGAGTTGGTCTCTAAAGAAGAGTTGAGGTGTGAGCCTTTGGAAACAAAAATACACTGAAGCTGAGGGAGACACACAGAAAGGGTCAAAGGGACCCTAGGATCTGGCCAGAACACTGACAGGGCCCCTCTGATTGCATCTCTTACTGTATCTGACTATGAAAAGGACTTCAGAAAGGGGTGGTCAGTGCTTCCATTCTGCCTCCCAAATTTCATGCAAGGTCCTCCCTTGGCCAACTCTAACCAATCACCAGAGAGGGAAGGGGATTCTGGGAAATATAGTTCCCAGCTTAACCAAGTTAGTAATAGAACAATCCACATATATACAGTATTAGGCCTAGCTGTTCCAATAAAGTGTCACAAAATCCCAGGATAAGGCTTCCTTTTGCTAGAAGATCCATAGGTCACTGTCAGTGAAAAGCCCAGGAGTACCAGGAAGAACTGTCAACACAGCTCCTCTGTGTGGTCCCCAAGGTGTGTTCAATCAAATGAAGGGGGTGTTCTTGAGGCAGACAGTAGGGTTCCATGCAGCAGCCTGGCCCTGGCCCTGGCCCTGGCCCTGGCCCTGGCCCTGGCCCTGGCCCTGGAAGGTGTTAGACCTACTGTACACCTCTCCGTGGCCACCCAGTTCCGATCCTCTCACCTTAGCACCCCCATCCTCAGCTTCCTTGAGCCTTTGATCTCAATTTTTAAGGGCTTATTTGGGAAATCAAAAATCCTGCTCACTGATGATTTTTATTCTTTGCATACAAATCTTGGGGCATTGTGGTGTTGCAGCTAAAAACATGGCCAGATTTTCTGGGTTCAAGTATTAGGTCTGTCACTTACCAGCTGTGTATCCTTGACTGAGTTACTTAACCTCTCTACCTCGATTTTCTCATTTGTAAAATAGTAATAGTGTCACTACCTTTCTTATATAGTTGTTGAGAGGATTAAAGAAGTTTATATGTGTCAGTCACTTAGAATTTATATGAGTAACATATTCATTGAATTTCAATGATTATGAGTCACCTTTATTTAATGATTATATATCTTTTTTATCTAGTCTACTAATGCATTACCCAATAGGATTTGTTTTGGGACAAATTAGCATTATTGTGTGTAAGAAAACAATAAAAGTGCACAATATTTTCAAAGCATTCTTATTCCTACTTGTCACTATTTCAGAATGGCCTCCCCAAAATATGTAAGGTTTTATCATACATGGAATATCCTCTCGCAAGACAATCTTTAGGAGAAATTTTCTAATAGGAAGTTATGATTATAGAAAGGTTAAAGGCCAAGTATGAGGCATTTGAAGTTTTACTCTATCAATAGCTGGCAAATTTCACCAATTATTTCCCTAAGTAGTGAAAACATAGAGCCATAAGAAACGTTACCAAGTATTGGGTTTCATTTGAAAAATCTCAGCAGAATATAAATGTATCCTCTCCGAGACATATAAATAACCTAGAGTTCCTCATGCTCAGTCTCAGAGAATTACCTGGCATTCTCTAATGATCTGGTATGAGGATGAATCATGGTCAGAATTTTCCCTCTGAAAACACTCTTGGTGCTGGTGAGATTGCATACTTGGTACAGCCTCTTTGGAGGGCAATTTGGAAATGTCTGTCAACATTTTCAGTGCTTATACTCAGTGATCTGCTGTTAAATGTTTGTTGTATAATAAAGAATCTGAATGGCCTTTGTCCCAGGTTTCTGGGACAGAGCCTAAAAACCCTTGTAGTTTCCTGAATGATAGATGTCCTTTGTTTTTCGTGGTGGGCTCCTGGGATCACACCTGAGTTCGTTAATGAAGCGGCTCATGGTGGGCTCCTAGAAAGTTTCAGGATGGGGACTGGCCAAGCCAGAAAGAGCAACTTTGTGATTAGAGGGTTGGGGCTCTGGCCACCTGATACCAGCCCAACCTCCTGACCTCTAAGGAAGGTATAGGGCTGGAGATTGAGTTCAATCACACAGTCAGTGATTCAATCAACCATGCCTACCGAATGAAACCCCAGTAAAAACTCTGGACACTAAAAGCTCCCATGAGCTTCATGGTAGGTGAGCATATTGGTGTGCCAGAAAGGTGATATGTCCTGAAGCCACAGGGAGGAGACGTAAAAACTCCACATTCAGGACCCTGCCAGACCTCACCTGATTTGCCTTTTTCATAATACACCTGTAATGATGAATGTAGTGCTTTCCTGAGTTCTGTGACTCATTCTAGTGAATTATCAAACCTGAGGGGGTCATGGGAACCCTTTCATTTGTAGTCAGTTAATCAGGATTGTGGGTGGCCTGGGAACTCTTGGACCTGAGACTGACATCTGAAGTGAGGGCAGTCTTGTGGGGGACTGTGCCCTTAACCTGTGGAGTCTGCACTAACTCCAGGTAGTGTCAGAATTGAATCACAGTAGCACAGTGCTTAACAATCAACTCTCCAGGAGATACGGAGGAAGTCCTAGATTGTAAGGTTTGCAGATTTCCACAGCAAAAATACTCTCACTATTGCCAGCTTCAAGTCACCGACTCGATGGCATTGACCATGGAGTTGAGAAGAGATGCACCTGATCTGCTCCTCACGGGCCTGTGCAAGTTGACTCCAACACATCGTTGCTTGTATCTTGTGACCGAGCAGTTCCATTTCTCAAAATTTATTCCACAGATAGGCTGGCACATCTTTTCTTTCCCAAATATGTACAAAAATGTACATTGAAGCATTGTTTGTATTCATAAAAGGTTAAAAGCAAGCTACAGGCCTCCCGATAAGCTTAAACAAATCATAGTGCGTGAATAAAATGAAATGCTATGCGGGCTTTAGAAAGCATGAGGCAAATACATACTGATGTGGAATAGTTTGCAAGCTCTAGTCAGTGAAAGAAGAAAGAGGCAGAGCAGTTTGCTATCATTTGGCTTCACACAAATAGGGATACATATCAACTTGTGTACGTGCACAGACTTTCCTGGGGAGGAACACACTAAAAAGCTAGGAGGGGAGGCAGCTTCTGGGAAAGAGCATTAGGAGAGCTGAGCAAGAGATGCGACCTTTACGTACACCTTTTTGTACTGTTCACATTTTTATGGTGTCTATTTAAAGGATGAAGCAACAGGCAATGAGAGAAAGTAGGGTAATGGGAATGAATGAATGAATGATAACTGAGTGAACCCTTTGAACAAAATGGCTTTTACTCTTACATCATAATTAATGCACTTCTCACCGATTTCTGTGCACAGCTCTATCCTAAAGCCTGCTTCGGTAACAGGGTTCACAGAGAAACTGCAGGCACTTTGTCTAACAATGAGGTCAAACAATGAAAGGCCTGTAGGAGCCAGGTAGACGCCATGAACGTAGAAAGTTGTCCAGGTGGGGATTGTGCTGAACTGAAGGGCTCCCGTCATATAAAAGTGAAGGGAAGCCGCGACTCAGCTACAGCAGCCACCAGCCTGCAGAAATGTGGGCCCAGTATTGCCAGGTCTTTTGATTTTTCCAGCCAATTCAGAAATCCAAAATAGTATGTAAAATTTCTTCACCGGTTTAAAGTAAGTAACTAATGCAAATCTTTCATCAGCAAAATGGGGGCCAAAAAAGCCACCAATATAACTGTAATTTTTTAAGAGGATGACTATGTCTCTACCAATGAAATACAGAAACTTACTTTAGGCTGAGCTCAGCTGAGTAGCAAATATTTGGATTTGGCATTCTGAGGAAAGGGATATTATCATCCAACCCCCAAGTCCAAGACAATTAAATGTGATGGTATTTGAGAAGACAGTGTCTTAGTTTGTTTAAGCTGCTATAACAAAATACCATAGCCTAGGTAGCTTATAAACAACAGAAATTTATTTCTTACAATTCTGAAGGCTGAGAAGTCCAAGATCATGGTCACATCCTGTGGTGATAGCACCTTCCTAGTTCAGAGCGTATTTGAAAAGGGCACTAATCCCATCCATGAGGACTCCGCCTTCGTGATTTAGGCACCTCCAAAAGGCCCCACCTCTTAATACTACCATCTTTAGGGATTAGGATTTCAACATGTAAATTTGGGGGAGGGTGTGTGGACACAGACATTCAAACTATAGCAGTATGTTAAGTCAGAAACCTAATTCTCTTGACAGTATATGTTAATAGATTTTTAAATGCTACAAGAAGTCTGTCAAGCCCACTCAAAAGTGAGGGATGTGAATGTGTAGAAAAAGACTCAAGACTGGAGAAAGAGATATAAAGGTGGTATCCAGGCAAACAGAAGAAGGGAGCCAGAGAAGGGAGCCCAACTGGGGGGAAGTGAAAGGAGAATACAGTTCATCTACCCAGGAGGGCAGCAAGGAGGCCAAAGATGGGAAGTCCAACAATCATAAGGTATTTTTTTTCAGTGGGATTTCTTGTTTATTGATCTGCCTTTTGGAATGCCCTGTGTTCCCACTCTCATTTGATTAGAATTGTCCGAGTACATCAGTATCAGAATTATGGCTAATTTATCCCCACTGACTTAGATTCTCCCAGCACCCTGCTGTGTGAATGTATGCTGATTTCCTGTTGCTCCAGCTTTTAAAAAACCTCAGCTGTAAACATGACCATGCTTCTGTGGAATCTCAGGCCCATAAATATTAAGCAAGTCCAGATGAAGTGAGATTAATGGTGGTGTCTGCGTACAGCGGAGGGAGAGAATATAGCGGCAGTCATAATAATGATGCCAATGGCAGCGCCATTTATTATAGGCCAAGGGGCTTTGTGAGAGACAACCAGAAGTCTCACCCTATTTCTGCATCTAGCTTTAAGTCCAGCGTCTCTGGGGAATGTACCTTCCTCCGAGTCAGATCCATGTACAACTTCTCAGAGTCCAGCCATGATAGATTTAAATATTTCCAATACACCATACTCAAGAGAACAATGGTAGGAAGTAAATAAGGTGACTACAGTAGACTCCTTTCAGGATAAAAGCAAACAGAACAACCAGGACAACCAGTCCTTAGAATATCCTATATCCAGCCAGGGAAGACTGGCAGGAACTCCTGTCCTTGGCAATGAAGCAATGTCCTTGGTCAGTTAATCTGGCTGGCCCTGGTTTTGCAAACAGAAAGGACTTTGCATAGCAAGTTTATATCCTGTTTCTTCTTATAAGAGCCAGCTCAGGCTACACTTTGTCCCATTGTTTCAGGACTTTACTGAAAGCTGTAAGAATGAGCCAACACACTCCAACACTAAGACATTTCTCTGCCTAAGTCCAGGCTGAGGTTCCATATTATTGTCTCCTATCTACAGAAAGCTAAGACTCAGAGAAATTAAATAACTAAACCAATTAGTAAGAAGCAGACACAGATATAAATGAGTTTATCCTACTTCAGAATTATTATTCTTTTGTTTTATTTCATTCTTATAAGTCTCTAATTACAGAAGTAAGTAGTACATAAGGATGATGGAAAATTTGGAATATATACAAAATTGTGCTTTGGCTTTCTTTCCAGTCTCACTCTCTGTTGTTATTACATGCACACAAAAGCACACATAGTATTTCATCAGGATTTGTCATTATATATTCTTCCCACTTCTCTACAAAGGTACAGAATTCTCACCAGGAGGCAAGAAAAACAGCCCCAAGAATTCCAGTTTTCCAGCAGTTTATTGCTTGGGCAAATGCAACATAAAATTACCTCAGATGGGCTTATATTCCACTGCGTCAATTTTCATCTAGCCCATTACAATAAATTATACAAACTCTGGACTGAGATTTTAAAAACATTTCTCTTTCATGCCTGATTTCAGAATTGGTGCTTGAGTGTAATTAATACCAAGTTTAACTAGAGTAAGAACAATCCTAGCCACCAAGGAGATGATTGGCTGCAGCCCGCAACCCGGGCATGTGTCCTGACCAGGAATTAAACCCCGATCCCTGGATCCTAGGTCGACGCTCAACCGCTGAGCCACGCCCGGCCCGGCTATTAACACTCCTTTCAAAATGTACCCAGAATCTAACACTTCTCACCACCTCCATCTCATTAACTGTTCTCCAAGCCACTGGCATCTCTGGTCTGGATTATGGTATAAGCCTTCTAACCAGTTTCCCTTTACCTTCTGTAGTCTATTGTCAGCTCAGTAGCCATAGGGTGATTTATCAGATCATGCCATTTATCTACCTTAAATCCCCCAGTGTCACCCATCTTGCTCAATATAAAACCCAAAATTTTCATAGGATAAGGCCTTTCGGGATCTTGCCCAATTATTTTTCCAACCACATCTCCATTTACTCTTGCCCTTACTCAGCTTCCACCACAATGGCCTTCCTGCTGTCCCAGGAACAAGCCAGGTACATTTCTGCCTCAGAGCCCATGCTCTTGCTGTTCCTTTTAGCCAAGATTCACTCCCTTACCTCCTTCAGGAATTTGCTCAGAAAAATCTTCCCTGATCACCCTATAAAAATTGCAACCCCCCCTCCAGAATCCCTTAGCTCTTCCTTGCCTTATTTTTGTCCATAGTTCTTAGCACTACCTGACATTATTTATTGGTTCTGTTTATTTGTTTTTGTCTGTCTCCTTCCACTAGAATATAAGCTCCTCGAGACTAAGGATTTTTGTCTGTTTTACTCACTGCTGTATCCCCAGATGCTTAGAACAGTGCTTGGCACAGGGGTAAGCACCCAATAAACCCTTGTTGGATGAATTAATAAGCCCCTTAGAGTGGATATAAGTCTCCAGGGCATGACCAAATGATAAAGCATGGTGGCTCGCATGCTCTGCCGAAAATAGTGAGAACTTGAGATGCTCTAAAGGGTGAGGAAGAGAAAAGTAAAAGCAGGTTGTAGAGAGAAGAGCCCAGCATGTCTCGGGGTGCCTGCGAGGGGTCGGAGAGAACAGTCTTCCCTTTGGGGTGGGCTCAAAACATTGGGGAAATCAGAGATACTCAAGGGGACTTTTAAACTCGTTTGCTGTGGGATAGACAGATGTAAACCTCAGTCCTCCACCTTTTCTACAAAATGTTTCTTCAATTCTCCTTTTCTTGGTAACGTTTATGGGGGGGGGGGTTCTGGTTGGGGAAACAGAAGAGGATTGGCTTCTGCATCCAAGCTGGTTAAGGATAACGTGTTCAGATGCAGAAGTCAAAGGCCAAGAGCACAGCTGGCATCTGAGTTGCACATGCAGTCTGTCACCTTGCTGTCTGTTTCCTTGTCTGGCTTCTGTTCAATGGAATGGTGATTTTTTAAGCAGGACCAGTGTTTTTAATTAATCAGATGCTGTTCACTGTGGCTCTGGTCCAACTCATCTTAGGGCAGCTGCTTTCCTACACATTCCTCAATTCGTACTTATAATTATTATCAATAACCACCACATACATACACAGTGTGTCAGACACTACAGCCTGCAAAGACGTGACCTCTGAGCTAAACAACTTAGCTTCTATTTTAATCATGTAGTCCTAGAAGCTTACGGTCCTACTTTTTCCTAATAGGGTTAGCTTTTTAAAAGCAGGTACGTAGCCCTTTAAAAACACCTCTCTGTGAAATTTCGCTCAAGCCTGTTCTTTGAGGGTGCCGCAGGCAAAGGAATTTTCTCAAGGAACAACAAAGGTGGTCCTTGCCACTGGAGAAGAGCCAGAAAATTAAAGTATGGAGATAAAAATCATGCTATTCTGTATTGTTAATATAAAATCACATTGAGATAGTACACACGGTGATAGTTAAGCCTGTTCACAGAGAGAGAGAAAAATTTTGTGGGCTAAATTGCCATATTCACAAAAATTATATATATATTTTATATCTACAACCTGTCTAACTTTTAGCTGCCTTTATTTTATTCCCATTATATTTCACTGAGTATTTATAGTGTGCCACAGGCTAAAAGAGCCAGAAGGACCCTTTTCCTTCTGGGCTTTTTTGGAGGGCCTGTTTGCCCTGAAACCCCAGTTTGTGAGCAGCCCCTTTCTCACTTCTGCTTCTCGCCCAGCTTTACCGATCACTGAACCCTCCACTTCAAAATTGTTATCTTTTCAGTTCCCCTCTCCAAAGGTATTTCTCCCTCTCTAGGTTTCCTACAGGTAAAAAGACATGCATGTCATTAATGCCATTTAATTCAAATACCAAAAGTGATAAACACTACAAACAATGCCATGGTTATAAGTGAATGGACAAGAATAGGGATTAGTAATGATAGAATTTCATCAGTAAAGGTAGAATTTAATAAAACTTTTTGAAACCAGATTAGCAAATCCCTGTTGGAAGACATGATGAAACATGAGAAGAGCCTTAATGGGAAGCAACACTGATTTTCTAGGTCACATTCTATTCACATCCCATGTGTGGTGTCTAAGTCCTATGTTTTAAAAAAGCATCTATTGATGCAGGGATGGACAAATAGGCCAAAGCAATAGGACAGATAGCTAAAACAGACATATGCCTATAAGGACAATTGATGTATAATGGAGGTGGCACTTCACAGCACTAGAGAAAGACAGTCATTGAATAAAAGGTGTCCGGACAGTTGGTTATCCATGTGGGAAATTTGAAACTGAATATGTCTCTTACCACATATAGAATACATTTCCAATGGACTAAGAATTCAAATTTTAAAGGCAAAACACTCAAACATTTAGAAAATAATCTCTTTATAAGCCAAAAAAGGGTTAGAGAGCAGAAAGATTTCTTAAAGCACAAAAAGTACCAACTTTATAGGATGAGATTGATTGGTAAGTTGGACTGTTAAAATTGTGAGCATATATTCATCAAATTACTCCATTAAAACAGTGAAAAGGCGAGCCACAAACTGAGAATAATATCTGCAATTAGATAACCAACAAAGTCATAGTATCCTGAAAATACAAAGAGCCCCATGAACGGTTGAGAAAGCAAACAAATAGCCCAGTAGTGAAGTGGGCAAAATATATGAACAAGTACATCTCCAGAAAGAATCAGAAACTATGATATAGTCAATAAATATAAAAAAGAAATTAACCAAAAAGTGTAATACCAAGTATTTATAGAACAACAGGAATTCTCATTCACTGCTAATGGGAGAAAACAATTTGGCATTGCCTGGGAAGGTTGCATAGATGTATATAGCCTGTGTATAAGTCAATTTTACTCCTAGATAGACATCCTAGAGAAACTTCTAAAAATAATGATACAAAATTGTATAGCACTGTATAGCTTATGAAGGACTAATATTCATATACGTAGTCTATAATTTTTAACCCTTTTTAGTAGGCATTATTAATTCTACTTTTCACAGAGGATTAATTATCCTCCCAGGGTCACACAATTGGTGAATGGCATTGACACCTCCTGGAGTAAATTCCTTCTTCTCTTGGTAACAGCCCCAACTTTTGTCAGGGGATCTCTCCCGGCCACTTTTATGGGGTTTAGATGAGGCTCCTTCCAGACATGGTCAATCAAAGCACCACAGTGATTGGTTCATGAATAACATGGGACCTAGGTGTCTGTCCAATCAGAGTGAAGCTTAGGCCTCCTGGGACAGATTCTTACCCTTTCTCACTGGTCTAGAGCCTGGAAGAAGATGAGACCAGAGCTGTCATTTGGAGTCTGAGAATGAAACAGACAAGCAGAACAGAGAATTGAGAAATGAAATGTCTTGATGATGTAATTTACAGCTCTAAGGTAACTGAGGCCAGATCTACCCCTGAACATCTATGTTACATAAGCATAGACTCCCTTATGCTTAAGTGATTTTGAGTTACCCTGTCTGCAACTTAAAACTCAAGGATTCTGGATGATACAGTGACAAGGCCAAAACTAGAGCCCAGGTGGCCCAGTGTTCACTGCTCAGTACCTAGCAAAATGTGGCTGGTGGGCTCCAAACCCAACATGAAAAAATGAAAACAGTATTTTGCTTTTACTATGAGAAAGATCTTTGGGTTTTTCCCTCAGCCTATTATACAAAAAAATATTGTGGTCTCCTATTTCCAGGAGAATATATCTAGTTTGTGTCTTATCTAATTCCAGGTCAACAACTTCGCAATTGAAGTAGTTCCTTTGTCAAAAATTCCCCTTAACATAGTCAAGGACGACATTCTGTAATTATAGATAAATTCATCCAAACTGACAATTGTGTTTAAAGGTGATCAAAGTAAGGATACCTGTTAAACTATTATAATGAAAGGGATTTAGACTGTTTATTGAAACCACATGAATGAAGCATGATGACACTGCAAATAAAATAACCAACAATAGAGAGTCCTAAACAAATTCCCTCCCCACACAGGAGAGTGGGCGGTTGTCAGAACTGTCACTAGGATGTCCTTGTCTTCAGACAGAAGCTGGCAACACTGAGAGAGAAGATCCACCTTGCCAGCTGGAGTCAACAGACTGGAACTGAGGGGCTCTGGAAACCGTGCCCATAATTGCAAGACCATGATTCCCAGACTTAGTCTGACAAGTGTGAATGTCCTTATGAGGACAATGGAACAGGGTATTTGAAAGCAGGACTGCCCAGGAGTTCCACAATGGTGATCACAAAGGTGGATAATAAAAGCCTTTCTCAGTCAGAACAAATACCCCTGGATATCAAAGACAGAGCGTGAGCTGTCGACACTGCTGCCAAAACTGCAACGAATTCAAAGTTGATCTTCAAAGTCTTCCACCGCATTTGCCTTTCCCCTCGGACCTTCTCCCTCTTCCCATAGCCCCGATTCCTTTGTCTGTGGAAAGCCCCACAATGAGGCGCTCAATTCAGACGTACTCTCTGGGAAAGGGCTTAGAGCTCCAGAATTAAGTTTTCTCTTTTCCATCTCACTCATCAAAATTTTCATCTCCTTGTACAATCATGAGCATCAGAGCCAGGCAGTGCTAGGTTACACGCCAAGCCATGCCATTTATAAACCAGTGAAACTGGGCAAGTCAGTTAACATTCTAAAGCATCAATGTCCCCACCTGAAAATTGGGAATATAGGCATCCCCTGGCCTTTCAAAAATTCACTTTATGTCACTTCGCTTTTATGAAACACCTACATTAGTCCTTGTTTTCAGTAAGGGAAAGAAATCTGAAAAGGACTTTCACTTGTATAAAAAGAGGCAAAAGTGAAAATGGTGTACAGCGTCTGCATTGCTGTTGAGGCGGCGCACGTCCTGAGCAGCAAGTGGCCCCGCCAAGCTCCCTCTTCGGGAACGACACTCAGCCTCTCAGCATCAAGCCACCGTAGCTTTGAACTGTGTCTGTGAGCATCTGTGCTTTATTTCAGTTTATTTTGTGCATCCATTAGCAAGATGGGTCCTCAGGTAATTGTTTCTCCACTTTTTCATAGAACTGCTCTCCTTTTGGATAGTGGGGGAACCTGTAATAATAGCCCCTACCTGAGAGTTGTTGAGAGAATTCAGTGAGATAAAGTATGTAACGGAGTTTACCCAATGGATGGCCCCAAGGAAAAGCCCGATAAACATCAGTAATTATTATAATTGCTACTACTAGTAATGATAGTAATAAAGATAAGAATAGTCAATAGGTTCAACCATACTGTGGGAATTTGTCTGTTTTTGATAAGGAGCTTAATTGCTGGTTGACACCTTTTTAGAAGTAGTCATTCACCAGTTGCATTTTGCATCCACCGTTTTTGCCTGTGGGGTTTTCTGTTGGACAGGTCATATATCTTTTAATGTAGTAAATTTCGATATTCCTTTTTCATAGTACCCATTAGCGCTGACATAGGAAACTCTTCATACACAGCACCCAAGCAATGCAAAACAATGCACCAGCCCAAAAACCTGACACTAGCAATAGATAAAACCTTTTCCCTATTTTTTTTTTGGTAATTTATATTATGAATAAATTGTTTTTCTTTAAAGGTCGCTGTGTTGCTTTAGAACACTTGACACCTGACACTATCCTTTTACTGAAAGGACTTGCACACAGGCTAATTTAAGCAATATTCTTAAGATTTCATCTATTACATTATAACAATTCTCCCAGAGAAAAAGCTACTCATGATGTTGAGTAAGGAAGAAGGTTCGCCTGAAAAGACAAGTTTTATCAAAAATGAAAACAATAAAAAAATCTATTTTATATATCTTCCACCTGGGTCAGACATAATAATTAATTACAAGTAATGTTTATGGAATACTTACTGTATGCCTATGCCTGGCAATTTATACTAAAGGTTTATATGTATCATCTCATTGAATCCTGACAACTATTTTGTGAGGTAAGTTATTATTATTCTCATTTTTAAAATAAAAAAACTAAGGCTTAGGGATGGTAAATAAATGAGCCAAAGTCACACAACAAACAAGAGGATACGTGAGGATAAATTTAATTATCTTTCTCTCTGATCCAAGCTTGTTGCTCAGACTAGCTAGACCCAAACTCCTTGCACACAACACCTCCAAAAGGAAATGTTGGGAAAAGTAAATTAGGACAGCTTTGACCTGAATCAGAACAGCCAATTCCAGTAAATCTTGTAGACTCTGTCTTCTTAGTGTTCTTTGGAACATCCATCCTGAACTTCCTACCCACTAGAATGGGATCTGAGAATTCCCTAGTTCTAAGGTAGACTCATCATGAAGAAAAAAAAAAAATCAGTGTGATAATGATTGTCTGCCCCTGACATACACTATTTTCTTCCATTCTTCCTACA
Source organism: Miniopterus natalensis (assembly GCF_054644295.1). Classification (NCBI taxonomy): domain Eukaryota; kingdom Metazoa; phylum Chordata; class Mammalia; order Chiroptera; family Miniopteridae; genus Miniopterus; species Miniopterus natalensis. The sequence goes on along the minus strand of NC_142095.1, from coordinate 11,723,476 downwards.
GCCCTTTGAGGTGGGCATCACTCTTGCTTTATAAGTGAAGAAATAAGGTTCTCAGAGATCAAGTCAGAGACCAGAGCCTCTTCCCAGCTCACAGGCATGTTTGTTTTAGACCACAGAGCGGTATTAAAATATTTGAGCCAACATTTAAAAGTTAGATTACATGTTCAAAACCTGGATTTCTGTATTTTATTGAGAATTTCAAATTCCTAGAAACCCTGGCCAGATTCCTTCATGGAAATCAATAGCAAAAGCTGAGGAATAGTTGCCCAGGGAACACTCCCTCCAGCCATGACTGTCCCCATCAGCTAGCATCACTCATCTCATTTTAGCATGAAATTCTATGAATTCCCACCCCTCATAGGAACTGGCAGAATATTATGACCAATTGTTGACCGATCTGCAAAAGGCCCTGGCTGTGGGAGATACCCACCCTGACACTGCCACCATCTTCAAAAGACGCTAAAATACTAGGAGAGCCACAGAGGAATAATACACATACAAGGACACTGAATGTATTTTGTAAGTCTGCTGGAAATACTGTTTGCCACAGGACACATTTTTAAAATTGTTGCAGAATATCGTTTTCATTAGTAGTTTAGTGTGTCTATTATGTCGGCAGCCTTTGTTGTTTTGCCACGTGACTTTCCTAGGAGCGATTCTAATAAAAGACTTAGAAAGATCACACAGAATCCATTTGCCCTTCCTTTCAATAGTAGAGCCCCTGAGTTTTATTTAGCTAGGCATATAATCACCCAAGAAGAAACTATATTTTCCAGCTTCTCTTGCAGCTAAGCTTGGCCATGTGACTTACTTCGGACCAATGGGATGTGGACAAACATGAAGCGAGCAACTTCTGGGTCTTCTCCTAAAAGACTGACCTGCACACTCTCTTTCTTCCTTACCACAGGCTAGACCACCAGTGAGGAAGTGAGCCAGGATCAGCCAAGTGGACACTAAAGGAGACTACAGAGTAAGAAGATGGAAGGTGCCAGAGTCTCTGGATGTCTCTATAGAGCAGAGCCACCCTACCAGTCTAAGATAGCTCATTCTAGACTATTTCTTGGGAGATAAATTAAACTTTTATTTGCTTAAGTGACATAGTTTATATGTCTTTGTTACTGCAGCCTTCCTCCCCTTATCCACTCCCACTCTTTCCACTTTCAGGCATCCTTTGTTCTTCCTAGGATTTCAGAGGATGTGGTATCCTTCCTCTACCGAATTGCATGAAGTATAACCTTTAACCCTGCAACAGTTTCTTGGGAGCAGTGTGACCTTGGGCAAGTTACTTACCGTCTCTGAACCTAATCTGCAGAATAATGGTTGTAACGATTTGTTAAAAGGAAAGAGAATACAGGTACCTCTACCTCCCAACATAAAACCACCTTCCAACTTATTTTTCTCTAATGCAAACTTGAACCCATTACTCCACACTAAAATCTATCAATGGTACCCTTATTGCCCTCAGGAAAAAATCCAAGTCTCTCCCCCTCCAAAAAAATTTAAAAGGTCCAAGATGATTGAGCTTTGGTGTCATCTCCAGACATGCTCTCCAGGCAGCCAGGGATGTTGTCACTGAGTTGGGAAAAGGTCCTTAGCCAACCAGGCCTGTAATTCTTGTTTTAAGGCCAGGTACTCTTGAGTTTCCTACAGATCAGCAAACCAGAAGGCTGTACAGTTTAGGGGTTAAAACCAGAGGAATCAGACAGACCTGAGTTCAAATATTGGCTCCACCATTTCCTGGTGCGACCTCTGGCAAAGGATTTAACTTCCCTGTAAAATGGGTATAATACTATTACTCACCTCAGGGTTTTTCTGATTGCTAAATCAGATAATCTACATACACCCTGGCTGAGTGCCTTGCATGTAGTAAACATTCAATAAATAGTTATTATCATTATTGTAGCCCTCCTTATTAGCTTTTTAAAATATATATTTTTAATGATTTTAGAGAAAGGGGAAGGGGGAGAGAGAGAAAAAAAAACATTGATCAGCTGCCCCCTGCATGCCCCCTGCTGGGGATCAAGCCTGAAACCCAGGTATGTGCCCTGACTTGGAATCCAACGGGCCACCTTTTGGTTCATGGAATGATGCCCAACCAACTGAGCCACACCGGCCAGGGCCTTATTAGTTTTTTTAGTTTGATGCAACATAGAAAAAGCATGGAACACCCTCCCATCCCCAGCCCCACCTCAGCCTCTATCAGAGGATGTATCAAGGCCAGTACATAATAAACATTACATCCCAGATTATATCTCCCTGATGACAATCTCCAAGTGACACGGAATGTAGCCCAAGCCCTCTCCCACACACCTGTTTTCCAATGCATTCTGGGAGAAGTGACGGAATGACCATGACTTCTTGGTAGGTGAGCAGCCAAATTCCAGCATTCTTGTGCCCAATCATCAGATCCAAATCCCTCTCTAGCCATTTGCCTCCATTGAACCATATACAAATATATACTCTGGTTTTTGGGAGTTCTCTCATGAAACCCTCAATAATAAAAGTCCCAAAGCCCAATGTATCATAGTCCAGTCACACATTAATTAAAACAAGCCGGCAACCAAAAAGTAATTTTTAATTAGCATTTTACTGCAGTTTCTCTCAAAGAACACCAAAGAGAGGGCACAGAACTGTTAGAAATTCTCTCTTGCCTTTCACTCATTTTCAATTATTCCCAACCCCTGCAGCTGCCCCAAATCCCTCAGCCTCCTCTCTAAAGCTAGACACAAGCACACACACACACACTCACACTCACACTCACACTCTTACACTTACACATACATGCATGCACAGCCCACCAGGGGTATGCCAGAGCCAGCTTGCACCAGCTTGAAAGAGCCATTTGTTAAATTTACAGAAATTTTGCCAGCTGGCTGTTAAACAACATCCATTATTAAAAATTAAATAATATAAATGTACAACAAAACAAATTATAAACAAAAGTGATAAATATGCAATACTCAGAGGAAAAAAGAAATAAACATGAGTCAACATGAATGAACCTCAGAATAATGATGCTGAAGCAGGACAAAAAAGGAGTATACACTAAGTGATTCCATTGATAGAAAATTCATCTACAGTGAAAAGAAGTAGTCAGTGGTTGTCTGAGGGAAGGGGAGTCAGAAGCAGCAGAAGAGAGAGGTTACAAAGGGGTCTGAGAAAATTGGGGGGAGTGCTGCATACGATAGGTTCAGCATCTTGATTGTGGTGATGATTTCACAGGTGTATACATATGGCAAAATTTTTCAAATTGTGCGATTCAAGTATGTGCAATTTATTGTACGTCAATTCTATCCCAAAAAAGCTGTCAAATAAACACTCAAAATCCATCAGTTTCTAATTCTTTTACTACTACCGGTACTCTTGAGGTTTCTTTATGTCTTTGTATCTGTTTCTTTTGTAAATATTATAAAATGGTGCTTCTTGGCATCTCTTTCCATTTCCATATCCAACAATGTCACATTGGTAGCCTGGAATTGGCCATGCTAGGAGTGTTTACACCACGAAAATCAGCGAACACTACAAATCAGGGCTTGATTCTTTGTTTTGTTGGTTTTCTTGACTTTTCTAGAAAGTCAAGGAAAAAGGTGCTAATACAGATTAAACTTTAAACTTTGCTGTGGTTTAGCCAATTACATTGTGACTAGCACAAAGAATTAAGAAAATATTATTTCAGTATTCAAAGACTGTTATTGGATTCAGCAAAGAAGTCACCCACATCATTGATGAATGTGTAAAGTTAAACATATTCTTTCTTGTCTCACTTTATTATGTCTAGCTTGTTAACATAAATGAAAATATTAACCAATGTTTATGTCAGGACTATATTCATTTGTCAACTACAATGGATGGGAGAGTTCAGCAAAAATCAATGAAAGCATTTTGATGAGAATCAATTGTCTATACAGAATTTATAACAAAAAGTATCACATGTTTTATTACTTATAAATTGTGTGCTACACAATAAAATCTATAATAAATTTATATATGTATGTGCGCGCACACACACATGCATGCACACAGAATTTAGTTTAGCTCTGTTTTTTTGTGTGTGTTTTTCAGAAAGCCTATATTAAACATTTACCAGCACGATGTCATCTTCATGGCACTATGATGTTGTTTGTGCGGTAACCACTCCATCTCCTGGTGTCCCTGGCCCTTTCTTTACCTTAGTTCTTTATTATGTAGCTTTATGATGTAGTTTTCTTCACTTTGCAGATTGAAGGTTTTGTGTTGTTTTTGTTTCTCTTTTTTATTTTGTTTGTTCATTTTTTTCACCTCCAGAAAATAAGAAAAGAAGACCCTGGACTGACCAACTAAGTAAGAATCCTCCCTCCTTAATGAAAGAAGAAGACTGCGACCACTTCAATACAATTCGCTTTCTTTTCCTTTACCTCTGCCATGTGAACGTTCTGCCGTGGCGCTTCAGAGCTGACAAGGCGCTCGCACACGCCTGTGCTCGCTCTCACACTCACTCCCCATCTCCCTGTGAGCTGCCTCGCAGGGCTCCCGCTGGGAAAGTCAGCATGCATCTGATGAAGCCGTTGCAAAGAGAAGTACAAGTCAAGTGTTCATCGCCTAACATTGAGCTCAGAGGTGACACCCAAGGCCTTGGGCCCAAGATTGCCTGATCATAAGATCACTTCAGCGCTCTGATTACAGAGATAAAGACGTTTCAGAGGCTTTCCTGCAAGGCCCGGAAAGACACAAAAATGAACGTACTCATGTGTTGGCGTGGTTAAAACATAGATGAACTCTTTCCCCTGTGTTTTGAATTCTACTAATGTCACCATGACGTTGTTTGCATAACTCTAGACATCACTGGGGGGTCATTTAGGTATAGCATATCACAACAGAGGAATAGCTTTCTGATTTGCTTTTTCCTAGTCACCCTAAAGCACAGAATATTGTCCACAGCCCTGCCACTCCCACTCCCACTGTCCGCTGTTCTCTCTCCATAGTCGTCTCCTCACCTCCCCCCACAACCACCGCTGCTGTCCTCCTACCAGCAAGTCAGGGCAGCTGCTTCCTGACCCCTCGCTCTCCATGAGCACGCCCCTCCTTCTGCCCCAACAGAGCCACAGACCACCGCTTCCCCAGGGTCATGGCCCTGTCACCCACTGTAACCTCCTAAACATGCTCCATGTCCCTGGGAAGGCAAGCATTGTCCTCCCTTCCTGCCTCATTCAAACTGTTTCCTCCACCTGAATGTTCTTCTCTGCCTTTAACCATGGAACCCTACCTCCCTTGCTAACCTCTATAAAGAGGAACTTCCTCAGGTAAGCCAAGCTTTCTCCGAGGCCCTGAGGGAATGATTAATCGCCATTCCTTGGACTTCTCCAGCCCCTACCGACCATTGCCCCTCTATTGCCGCGCCTCTCCATGCTGCTGTCCCCAAGCCCTCTGCCAGTCTTCGAGCAGATTAACACATATTAAACTCCATAGTCTTGATCCTGCAACAATGCCTAGTTCATTCGCAGAACAAATGAGTGTTTTGTTTTACAACTAGTTATTTAAATTAATTCAAGAAAGAGTTACTATGAACTTAAAATGTGCCAGATACTAGGGTAAGTGCTATGGATCATATAAAAGAATTAGACCCAGTCCAAATCCTCAACAAGCTTGTAGATGATGGGGAGGTACAGGGCTGGGACTAGGGTGAGGCGAGTGCTGAAGGAGGCACAGATTTTAGGGGGATGCCAAAAACTCAGTATATTAGTCAGTTGTTTCCAGAGAAAGAGGCCAAATAAGATATATGATAGATATGAAATTGGCTCACATGATTATGGAGGCTGAGAAGTCCCAAGCACTGCAGTTGGTAAGCTGGATACCCAGGAGAGCCAATGGTGTAGTTTCAGTCTGAAAGCCAGAAGCCTTGAGACCCAAAAAGAGCTGATATTTCAGTTTGAGTTTGAAGGCAGAAAAAAAATCAGCATACCAGTTCAAAGGCGGTCAAGCAGGGGGTGTTCTGTCTTACTCATATTGAGGGTCAGCGCTTTTGTTCTATTCAGGCCTCCAATTGATTGGGTGAGGCCCACCCACCTTGGGGAGGGCAATCTGCTTTACTCAGTCTACTGATTCAAATGTTCCCCTCATCCAGAAACACCCTCACAGGCTCACCAAGAATAATGTTTGCCCAATATCTGGGCACTCTATGGCCCAGTCCAGATGACACATAAAATTAACCAACAACCTCAGGAATTAAGAAATAATATTTGAATGCAATATTTTTTTTACATCAGAATTAATGTAAAAAACCCATGGTGATCAAAGTATCAACATTTTCAGTAAAGCCAGGACCCTTTTCCTTTTGCCTTGGACTCCAGTGGGGCTCAGCACAGCGCTCTGACAGCATGTGTACGTTGGAATGAGAGAGAGATGGGAAGAAGACATCAAGTAAACTATGACACAGGAAAAAGGCCTGAACCCACCTTCCCGAGTCGGCAGGACGGTGCCCTTCACCTGCTTATCCACCCTGACTCCACCCTGCTGTTCCCCTATTTGTCCTACCTCAGTAAGTGACACAACCATGTGTCAGGGGTCCAGCCAGAAACCATCAGATTACCTTGCCTGTGACCTCTCTCTCCCCTCCAGTCACTGTGCAGCCTCCTGGGCCTTCTGCGCAGTTCAATGTCCACATTTGCCCCAGGGGCTCTCATAAATTCCAGTGTGATCATCCTAAGGGTTTCCTCCTCAGAGAGGCCTGTATGAGCCAGCCCCTGCTGCCCCCATGCTCCGCTGCTGCCAGGCTGAACTCCACCCCTTCTATTTTTCTGCCTCAAGGCTTTGCCCTTGCTGCTATCCCTGCCCTCAGAGCCTTTCGTTTCGATGCCTACAAAACTTCTACTCAACCCATAACTGAGAAGCAAAGCCTTGAAGCAAAGCCAGTCAGTCCACTACATAACCCCTTACAAGTAGAGAACTACAGACTCTGCTTAGAGAGCATCCCCTTAGGGAAAACTTGCTTGAATCTCCTCCATCTTCTAAGACAAGACTGGAAGTCCCTTCTAGGTCCTCCCATGGAAGCCCATCTGTGCACTTTGCCTGTTTACTTGCCGCTCTCCCCACTATAAGCAACCTACAGTTAAGGCCATTGTTGGGATCACTTTTGAATCCCAGCCTCCCGGCACTTTCCTCATATGTAGTAAGTGCTAAATAAATGTTCATTGAATGAATGAATCAATGTAAATCCTGTTCAGAAGTACCAGATAGCTGAAGGGAAAAGAAATGTTGTTTCCCGGGGTTGTCCTGTACAGTTGGACTGGTTGTACGCTTCATAGCTTTAAGGAAGCATGATTGATGTGAATGACACCCCCAGCGACCAGGTGGGGAGACTCTTCTCCACCTCTAGATTGTCATTCCTTGAGGGCAGGAGCCCTTCCTTATCCACTTCAGTTCTGCATACAGCACCTAGCACACCACTCCATGCCCAATAGGTCCAACTGGCTAGTAAAAGGATGGATGCATATACTCAAGTGAACTTTTCACAAAGCTGTGGTAGCTCAAGGATTACCCTTCTGCACATTAGAGATATTTTCATCTTTAGAACAACGATGAATAGTCAAAATTGCTGTCCTTTCCTCCCTAGAGGCATTCATTCATTTAACAAAATTTGCTGAAATACCTACTATGTGCTAGGCACAGGCACTGCGATGGACACTGAGGATACAGCAGTGAGCAAAACAAAGACCCTGCCCTCATGGAGCATCCATTCTCATGAAGAACAAACAATAAAAAGAATAGCAAACTACGTGTATAATATAGCTCGTTCGGCATGGCTCAGTGGTTGAGCATTGACCTAGGATCCAAGAAATCCCGATTCAGTTCCCGGTCAGGGCACATGCCCAGGTTGCTGGCTAGGTCCCCAGTCGGGGGCATGCAGGAGACAGCCGATCAATGATTCTCTCTCATCATTGATGTTTCTATCTCCTCCTCTCCCTTTCTCTATCTGAAATCAATAAAGATATATTTTAAAAATCTTAAAAAAATAAAATAAGTATATAATATAATGTCAGATAGTAGGAAATATGAAGAAAATTAATGCCATGTTAGGGGATAGAGGGAAATGGGGAGCAATTGTAGACAAGATGGTTAGGGCAGGCAAAGGAGAGATTGAAACGGCCTGAATGACTGAAGCGAGGAAGTGAGCCTGCGCACACCCAGGCAGGGACATCTCACCAGGCTGAGGGCAGGGCCAGTGGAAAGGCCTGACTGTGGGAATGAGCTCCATGTGCTTGAGGAAGAGCAGAGGCCGCAGTGAGTGGAGGGTAGTCGATGAAAAGTACCAGAAAATTCCCGCACTCTGGCCTCCTTTTTCTCGGGTCCATGGAGACCATGGAGCCCTTCCATTAAAAATCAGTGGGTCAGCCCTGGCCGGTGTTGTTCAGTGGTTAGAGCACCAGCCTGCACACCAAAGGGTCTCAGGTTCAATTCCCAGTCAAGGGCACGTACCTGGGTTATAGGTTCAGCCCCGGTCCAAGCACGGGCCGGAGGCAACCAATCGATGTGTCTCTCTCACATTGATGGTTCTCTCTCTCCCTCCCTCCCTTCCCAACACTCTCTTTAAAAATCAATGGAAAAAATATCCTCCTGTGAGGATTAACAACAACAACAAAATCAGTTATTTTTTAGTCACTCCTTACTTCAGGCTACCAGTTTACAGCATTATTCAAGAGATTCTTTTTTTTTTTAGCATCTTTACATTCCAGGCCTATCTTTTTGATAGGAAACCCCAGATAGATATTTTTAAAACATACAAGCAAACAAACATACAACTGAACACCTCTCATTTCTCCAAAGCAGCACAAGCTTTTTCTTTCTTTGTAATGTGAGTTTGGAGGGAATTGCTTCTCCGTACGCCCACTCCTATCCACAGCTAATTACAAATTGAAAACTGGTCATTTCCTGACCTTGCCCCAATTTGCGAGCATCTCCTGCGCGTTAGCTATTGGCAGTATGACCAAAAAGCAAGGTGGCTCAGGCCAGGAGCAAACAAGAGTCTCAATGTAGAAAATAAAGGGAGCTGAATGGTCAGCTTTGCTTCTCGCTAAGCATGTGATATAAAAAGACAACTTACCATTGCTCTTTACAGGGGAATCTGGTTCAGTATTGACACTTCTCATCTTAATAGGGGTTCCATTTGTTTCTTGTTAACCAAGTCAAACTTGATCAGAGCATTTCTTCTCTTATTCTAGAAGGTACTTGTGGGCAGAGCGTCATAGGGAAGGCTCGACTGTCTTCTAGACAATCATTTCTGCACGACTCTTTCCAACCATAGAATACTGGGCAATCTGGTCATGTGAAATAATTTATGATCAAATGGGTTATGCTGGGATTTTTTTTTCTCTGTATGGACCAAGTCATGATAGTGGAAAAAACGTTCATTTCATTGATCCTTATGACATTATTTCTCTCTTCCTCATGCCACATTCTCAGAAAATGATTGCTCATTGAGTAGGTTGAAATAATAGCCACGTTAAGAGTAGAGCTTCGGAAGTATCAAAGCTAAAGTGTATAGTGACCTTGTAAACAGTGGTTAAAACACTAGTCTTTCATAAAACCTTGACAAGAAGCGATAAAACTATAAACATGCCTCTCCTTTTCCGAGCCTATTACAAGTAAAAAATGTGTAGCTCAGAACTTTGGAGATAGGGAAGAGAAGAAATGTGTACATATTTTGAAAAAGTTCTCCCGATACCGTGGTGATTCTCTTATTAAGTCATTTTCTCCTTCCCCTTCTTTTTATTGGTCTTCTCTTCTGTGGCTATATTTCTATTTACCTATTTTTTTCATTCATAGACATATTGCTTTTTTCCCCTCACCACCCCAAAATTTGAGAAGGTATTGTTTCTTTCTCCCTTTACTCCTCTGTTTTATTACTTTCCTCAATACTTCTCTTTCCTTTCATTCCTTCTCTCACAACTGATCATAATACAGAATTGAAGTTTACTTTAAACCAGTGACTGCATGTCCGAAATTAGTTCATGTTTCACATTCTTTGTTGTTAAATCAGATCTGGGAGGAGGGGAAGGGAACTGACATTTATTAAACACTTCAGTGCCAGACATTATGCAAGGTGCTTTGCAGACATAAATTCATTTAATCATTTTAACAGCCTTTGGCAGATTCGATTATTGTTCAGAACTATTCCCTTCCTGCCCCCCTCACTTTTTTGAGAGGTGGATACTTCCTGCTGCAGTGATCTTGGGTTCACCCCAATGACTTGCTTTGGCCTCAGATTGGGCAGGGTGTACTTCCCCTCTCCTTGGCTTTGTTTTCAGTCATGAGGCGAGCTTTGGCCAATAGAGTGCTAGTAGATATGATACAAGCAGAGACTTGAAATACAGGGAAGAACATTCTCAGGGAGCCCTCTGGTCCCAGGAGGAGGAGGAGCTCTCAGAGAACAAAACCACTCCCAGTTAGATTAGGCAACACCCAGCACTCTACAGATTCAAGAGTGTATTACGCCACTGAGATTTCGTGCCTTTTATCACAGAGCAATAGCTAATGAATACACAATGCTATTCGGTAGATAGCATTATCCCTTTTTAACCAAAATGGAAACAAAGTAAAAAAAACTGGCACATAGTCATGCAGCTAGAATCAGGACTTACACCAAGTCTGTCTGATCTCAAATCCAATGTTCTCTTACATGCATCACAGCATGCTTCTTCCTTAAACTTTATATTCCTCTTTCCGTAAAATAAACAAAATCAATTTGTGTTTTTACTTTCATGTATCTCTCAGTTGATTTTTGCCAAGGTCAATAATCCTCCCTACAAAGTGTCTTCATTCCCCTGCCCAGAAGCTTGCCTTCCTAGAATCACATTTCTCCTTTTCTCTGCGAGTTCTCAATGTGGCCCACCGATACAGGACTAAAAACCCAATAACCGGTTATTCCAAACATGTGGTTTTTACATGGGGAATTTGCATTTTCAAGCTCAGAATTGATCAGATCTGAAAAGCAAGTGCTGGGTACTCGTACGTGATGGGTAACCGTTCCCTCCCCTCCTCTAGGCCAGAAGGGAGCCCCCGGTAAAGCGGAAGTGTTCCGAGTAGTGGGCCTTGGTAACAGTCCACTGCACTTGGCAAGAACTGGCATTCCTACTGAGTCACTTGCCATTATTTTTCAGAACTGGTAGTACTGAAGAGAAATACCTGAAAAACAGGGAAACAGGACAAACACAGTGCCCATTATTTTTAAAGGCCATTCATAAGTGGCTATCAACATTCAACAGTTTAACTTCAATATCTACAGATGCCCTAGAAAAAAAAGTCAGTTTGAGATTATCCTCTAGTCAACTCCATTGCCAGTCAAATGGGTATGCACTCTGCTAGCTTAACCCTCTATTGTAAACTTCTAAATATCACTAATGGTGGCTGTAAAGTTTATAGGGAATACTATTTGGGATATTTTTGTTTGTTTTGTAAACCCATCTTTGAAATACAATTCAGTTTCTCAACCTGGGCACTATTGACATTTTGGCCCAAATAATCCTTAGTTACAGGGGCTGCCCTGGGCATTGAAGGTGTTTAGCAGTACACCCTGACCTCTACCCACCAGGTGTCAATGTCTCCAAACACTGCCAAATGCCCCATGGTGGTCTAAAAGGTGCTGGGCCACCAGCAGACTAGACCTCCCAGGATTGATAAAAGAAGTCAGCATGACTAGGGGTGAATGTAAGGAAAATATACTGATATCTTACTATATAACAGGCACCTGAATGCATTACCTCCCATCACCCCATAAGGAAAATGAAGTGTCATCATTTCTACTCCATTGAGGAAGACATGGAACTCAAAATATCTGAAAGCAAGAGAAAAGAAATCTACATTCCTGACCCAAGGGAGCTGCCCTATTGGTACCATGCTGCTTACACCAAAACTCCTGTCTTATTTAAGACACTTATTTTTAGGCCTTTCTACAACAGCAGCTGAGACCTATCACCCAACTAATACAACCAAAATTATTAGGCTATACTTCCAAAATGACTAGGATAAATATAGCATTTAAATATCATAATTTGGGATCATTTTTTGAGTGTCTTTAATGGCATTTTTGCACATGAATTTTTTTAAAGAATTTTTGATATTTTAATCCAGGTCAGCGTACCTAGTTCATTTCAGCTCATGCACTGCCAAATTTGGGGACAGGGACTGCTTTGGTTTCTCTGCCTTCTCTTTGTCTTTGATGACCAAGGTAGAAATTACCTGCTGCACTGGACTTTCTACTTCACATAGTCCTTATTTTTCTTGACCTGGACAGACTTGGCGTCCTTTCTCCTGCCTGTGAACAGTAAGTCCTTGATTTCCTCAATTTTGCAAGGCATGGTTATGAGGCACACGGAGGACTTGCTGCCAACACTGCCAATTATCCCTCCTACTCCCTGTATACAGCCCAAGAGGCACTTAACAGCCAGCCACAGGTGAATCTAGAAGGTGAATGTTCACTGCTTTGACCTCAGGTGCACCTCTAAGCTCACCTCCACCCCCACCGCCCTGCTAACATCAATAGTGGCCTTCTATCAAGCTCTTCAGTAGGTGCAGTATATGGCTCAACATCCTAACAGACTTGGTGGGATCGGATTAAATCTACCCAGGAAGAAAATGTCATTTTCTAGTTTCATAACAGACTTCTGAAGAAACCTATAATATTACTATCCTTCTTTTTGAAAACCTGTATTGCAAAGGACGAACTGCTAAGCCAAAGCAGATCAATAAGTATGTCAGCATGGTTCATCTGAATTCTAGTTTTATCCAGTTCTAACTTCAATATAGATATTCATCTCATTGCACATTGTTTTTATACAAAGAAATGATCAAGAGTTTACATTTTACATTCTGATCCAATCCTCTAATCTCAAAAAATATGGATACAAGGACCATATAGCTCAGATCTTCCAGAGTCAACTTGATTTCAAATGTTTTTCAATTGTCATCCTTGGATCCTGGTCTGTGGTTCACTCCTGTGTCCAAGAATACATTCTGATTTTCCCCGTTTAAAATAATGAAATATAGGTTCCCCCAATCTGAAAATTTGCTGACTCACACTATTCTGGAATGGATTTGATTCAGATGACCTGAACACTTCCCAAATCTTTCCTCCCTCCCAATTTTGCCTTTCCCTCTAATTCCCAAGGGCTTTAATCAATTTCTATTATGTCAAATTTCTATTATTTGCCTAAGCATTATTATAATAGCTGGTTGTTTTGTCCATATGTTTATTTGTATGTGTCTATCTCCTTCCTAGACTGTGAGCTCTCTGAAAATGGGAACCCATATTTTTTCATGCCACTTGCTTGTGTATCCATATGTCTAACAAAGAGGTAACACATGATATATGTTCAATAATCATAGGTTTTTCATTAACAAGATAAATAAATATGGGTTTGCTGATAGGTAAGTACAGAAGTGGGATTTCTGGGCACAACAGAGGAAGTCAGGTCTACATAAGATGGCTCACACAGGCACCATGAGTGGCTTGGTGGGGATGGGGGAGGAAAGGGAATCGTGCTAATGGGGGAAAGAAAAGGAGCCAATGACAAATGTTACCTTCATCCAGTTTTGTCTGGAGCTCATCTTTTCCACAGCAATCACAGAAAACTAAGTTTAACAGCTAGAAGTGAGGTCAAGGGCCAAGGGCAGACTTAGTGGAATTAGAAATTAAATAAGTTCTGAAGTTGAAGAATGAAAAATAAATGCTCTACTGCCACACTCTAAGAATGTTCACAAGACAAATAAGTTTCATTAATTGAAAGAACCAGAAATATGGTTCAAAAGAGAAATTGTGTCTTCCCACTCTCTATAAAAAGCTAATTGCTTGACACTCTTGTTGGTCAGTAATGTAAGATGGGATCATGGTATACAGTTATTCTTAGTGCAAGTGTTTTCTTGGGGCTTACACCAGGGAATTGGGATCTTTAAATGGAATACTTAGATAAAATCAGGCAACATTTCAAGGATACTCAAATAGACTCATTTTTTAATTTTTATCCCTTGGCAGAGGGGCTGCAGGGGAAGGGGAAATTCTCTTCAAGCAATGTGAGAGAGAGCTTGGAACTGGGCCTTCAAACCATAGTCACTTCCTATAGCACCCACATCCATTGATCCCGTTCGTCTTCTACCAAGCAGACAAAACTCATCCCAAATGTTAGATTTTTCCAGAGTTCCAAAGAGGTCCAGTTTGCATATTTCTTGACTTATTTAAGAAATCCGGATGCTTCTTCCCCAAAGTTCCGATTTTTGATGTGATTTTTATTTTTGCCTTGGTTGACAAAAGATAGTACATCCTTTCTTGGCACTCTGCACCCCGAACTTAGTCACCAGGAGCAGATGGCTATGAACATGTGATCAAACTTATTTTTTTAATGATTTTTTTTTTTTTTTACAAAGTCGATATATCGATTCATGAAAGCAGGCATCCTGGTAGCCTAAAAGAATATGCACTGTAGAAACCTCCCATGTATGAGGCAAAATCTTTGCTCTCGTGCACGCCCTCCACCTCCAAAGCCTCAGCTGCTGCAGGCAGGCCGTACAAGTCCTCCTTCCTTCGTTCACACTGTTCATTAACTGAGGGCATAACAACTTCTGATTCTGTGCTTATCAACAACCAGCGCTTCACACTGGTCGTTTGATGTGCACAGATTACAGATTGGGACTTTGCGACTCAACCTGTAGCCACAGGTGTGTTTGTTAAATTTCTTTTGTTGCAAACAAGAGAAATACAAAGAGATGGGCTCAAGGTCTCAAAGGAGGGGGCCTCGTTCTGAGAAGTGCAGTCTCAAAGGCCTGGAGGACATCAAGGGAGCAAGACCTACAGGGCCTCAGGAAGAGAAAGCCTTGGGATTACAAAAGCAGGAAGACTAGTTCAGCACAGGCGCCTTCTGCAATCGCTCTCCACAAACCAGCTTCAGCTTCCCAGGACCTGCAGGTTCAGCCAAGAGATAGGCCCTCCTTTCAGTATCAATTTCAAATGCCCAGGAGATTGGCAAGCATAGAGTTGATATCCAGAATGGCCGACCATGTGGCCAGATAACTATGGCGGCTGAAGAACCAGGGAATCATTCCTGGGAAAACGGGAAGTGACAGTCTCATTGGCTGATCAGACATCTCCAAAACTATGCACCAAAGAATATCATCTTAAAAGAAAAACAAAACCCACCAAAATATCTAAACACTCTCTGATCCCAAAGGAGGTGCGCAGAAGCAAATTTGGCAATTGGGGTGAAAACTGAGGAAAGCTTCCCTGAAAGGAATGGCCACGCTTTCCTGCTTGTCATAGGGGAAATAATGGGGATTTTAGATAGCTTTCTAGTTCCTCTTGAACCTTATTTTAATATTGTGAATGATTTGCCATTTAGTTTGAAATATTATCATTTTCCACAGTGTCACACAAATCCCTATTTTAATAGAAGTACCAAATCCATTTAAAGCCTAACAGATATGACTCATGAAAGTGTGTTGTTGGATTTTTATTTCCTTCAAATGTTAAAGAACTGAAGCATGATGAATATATCTCAGTTTGTAAATGCACTAAAGATAATATTTTTGAGATTATTTCCCTCCAGTAGTTCATTACTTTCCTGCATCTTTCTCTCTCCAGGCAGTTAGACAGTTCTAAGCTCATTGCCTCAGAGAAAGGATGAGCCCTGGTGGAAAGCTGAAACGATGAAGCATTTCTGGCTTGGGCTTCTAAAATCCTGGGCCCTGTTTTGAGGGATGAGAGGACAGATGGAACCCATCTTCAGCATATGATTGAAAATAGGGGAGGGATGGGGAGAGGTTGAATAAACGAAGGTTTCTCTCAGAGTTGGAAAAGTCTTTTTGGCTGGGTAAAAGAGAGAAATCTAGGAGATAAATTAAATATATGGAAAACAGAAACTTCTCAAGATTGTGACCTTATACCCTTTTTTCCTGGTGAGAGCCCCCAATAGGCAGCAAAACTTAAGATAGATTTGTAGGACCAGGGATGTTACGTGATCTCTGCAGCCTATGTGAGTAGAACTGCCTAGAGTTGTAGCACAACCTACACAATAACCTTCAGTGATCCTACCACAGGCAGAGACCTAAGGAGAGTCATATGCACCTAGGCAGGCAGAAATTTAGTCATCCCTGGCCTTAGAGAGCCAACCGTAACACAGAAGCAGCAGAACAATTCTCACGCTCAAAATGTAGAGCGTAAGTAGTAAAGCCAGCCACAGAAGTGACATCTCAGCGGTCATTTGCATGGATTGACTTCTGGGACAAAAGGACGAACATTTCAGTGGATGTCTGTGCAGAAAGATGACTGAAAGCCCAGATACTCTCCAGATGTTTTGATAAAACATAACCCCCCAGAATTCAGATACAATCTTTTTCAAGATTGTACACCAATAAATCTGAATTAGTGAGGTCAACTTTGAGCCACTCAATCAAATAGAGACTCAAAGTAGAACGAAGTTGCACTATAGGAAATAAAGTTTTATTTCATGCATGCTTTAACTTCTGAACTGAGATATACATTCACTCAATAAATATATGGACCAACAAGAAAACACAAGAAGCAATTTCCGCAGACCTCCTAGAAGGCCATTCGATGCTATCCAGGGTTATGGTAGATTTTCTCATTTCTCAGCAAGTATTCACTTTCTCTTCCTCACCCCTGTGGAACTCCTCTGGCCCATTCATTTATTCAACAAACATTAATTAATTTAGTATTAAAGCACAATTCACTTTGTTTCTTTAACTATTTCCTAATTTGTTTGTGATTATTTAACTAATCATCTTTTTTTCTTTAACTTTTTATATTGCAAAATGCCAAACACAGAAAAGTTGCAAGAATAATCAGATGAACCCTCAGGTTCACCTTCCTTTAGGTTCACTGGTGAACTTTTTATTGATTGGAATATTGCTTATGTTATATTAGCAAATGGGGTCATAATCACGAAAAAGACACAGCTAATGCCCCAGAGGAGCTCCAGGGCTAGTCCAGCAGTTCCAAATAACAAAAGCAGGTCCGGTAGCAGACCGCACCAATTAGCTCTGATGCCTTCGGTCTGTGGTGGAGCCCAGGGAACTGAATTGATAATGAACTCAGCAGGTGACTGCTCTGAAGCCTGCTCTGAGGCTGCTGGTCTAGCCGGAGAGAGAGAACACAGAACAAGGAGCAAAGTGAGGAGCTGGATTAAAGATATGGAAATGCTCTGTGAAAACAGAGGACATGGCAAGATAGGAGGGTTCAAGTGGGGCTAATTGAATTTCTCAAATGGAGCTGGATGTGAGGGTCTGACAGCTATCCCCAGCCCTGGTTCTAGAAACCTCCGTTTAACCACTCTCATAACCTCCTCCGGTGGTAAGTGGGATAATGTGTGTGTACTGGCCGCTTAAATTCTCATAGCTCTTGGTAATTTCTAGACAATTCATCAAAAGACTTTCTCATTTGTAGAAAGGGGTTAATGTTTCCCTACTCATTTCCCGGGGTTGTGGTATGAATCAAAGACAAGAAAGCTTAGGAACATCCTTTGTTGTCTGGCAAGTGATTTATACACATAGAATAATTATCACCCTCAGTCAGTGGGTCCATTTTCACACTCACACCATCCACATGTCTGGGTGCTACTTCCCCCCGCAGCTCTGTCACAGAACGTGTTGAAAAGCACAGAGCCCAGGCAAGGTTTTTACTAACCTCACTTTCTTTGGACGGAGCTGGCAACTAATAGTCATGCAATAAACTTTTATTGACTAATTAATTGATAGGCTTTTTCCAATTACATTAATCTCCCCTAGAGATGAAATGGAGTTGTTTGACATATTTCTGGTCTTAGACCATTTCCCCCACTCAATATAGGATCCCACAGTAACAAGGAGGTATTGATTCTTTCTCAAAGAAGATATAAAACTGCCCTGAGTGACACAACCCGAGGGGAATTGCCTGAAATTTCCTTATTTCCTATGTAGGTGGCTAGAGCTCCTTGTAAACCACTGATTTTCGGATGGGATTATCTCCATCGCTTTGTTTCCTAGTTCTTCAAATCCCTCGGTGTGGATAGAATAATTAGATTTCGTCCAATTATTTTCTTGAGCTGGGCAAGCTCTTCCCAGTGACAGCCGCTGCTACTGTATCTTGCCCCACAGCGTTTTAGAGTAAACCTGTCATCAAGAAGCCTGCGAGGAATCTCTAACTGCTTTACTTGACTTTCTTTGTTTCTTGTTAAGTATCCTCAGAAGGAGGGGACACGCACTGGAAGCCCGCTGTGTGTAATTAAGAGATAATTGTACTTGTCTGGGCATTTTGTGCTGCTATACCATTAACTTATTTGCAAGTGATGCCTAAATGTGGTTAAGATGACAATTTTGAAAATAAATAAAAAATACATTTTGAAGGATAAAATGTGTGATAATTTGAAAGAGCACTGTACCTTGTTTTGCTAAGATACGCTACATTTTAGCCTGATGTTTTTAAATTAAGCATGAAGTTTTTCAATTAAGCTGACTTGCTCTGGTTTCCAGGAACGATCATCACGTATTTTGTCCTACTGTGTACAGCCTTGAAGATGCTATTTCTACCATAAGTTTCCTTCTTCACAGATGTGTAGTGAAATCTTAGGACAAGTGGATATGATTAAATGCATCCTAGGACGGTGAGTAATGATTCTCAATGAATTTTGGAGCAAGCCTATTCAATTTCATTAACATTAGTCAGATGAAGAAATTGTCTGGTATTATCTCAGTGTTACTTTTCACTTCTGCTATATGATGAATGCTAGTGAGTTATTTATGGGAAAGAAATTAATAAAACAATATACTGAAAACATCATTTGTCTCACTGAATAGTGGATGGATAAGTCAATAAAAGTCAAAATTTGGAGACTTGCTTAAAGTTAAATAATGCACACAATTCCTGTTTCACTGCTGTTTCCTCCATTGAATTTTCTGCCATTTATCTTTGGATTGGGCTCTTCCTAGTGGGGGGAGGGGACAGAAAGGCTCCCCAAAGGGCTTCTGTCCTAAGGGTTTTTAAGGGCCTGGGATTTTAGGGGAGGTCCCGGGAGGATCACAATAGAATATTCATCACCTTTCCAGGCACATCTCCCCTTATTGGGCAGAGCCAGGGCAGGGAGTCATTAGTTAATGCTGTAGGTCCAGCTGTGTTATCTTGTCCCTTGTCTATTTTTGCTGCTTTTCTGGGCCTGGAGCTGAAATGCAACTGAGGCCTAGATGTAGGTGATACGGGTCAGAACCTCATTGCCCTGAGGGCTTAATGCTTAAGGACTATTCACCCCTCTTGTTCCCCCCCCCAATCTAAGGGGGAGACCTAATCTGCATGACTAGCAACATGCCAGGGGAGGAAAGGTCAGGGGAGGGTCCACACCGCATGACTACTGATATGAAAGGTCAGGGGCTCTAAACCGCATGACCAGCAATGTGCTAGGTGAGGAAAGGTTACCCTGGGGGCAAGTCCTTGTTTTCCCAGTCTTGCAGGTCACTGGGCATCAGGGGCTTTCCACCCAGGTTACCATCTGTACCTGACCCATCTTCCTTCCTATGCTCATATCTAACTGCCTGCAAGTGGAGGAATGTGAAAAATTGACAAGATACCTGGGAAGAAATTTAGTTTGTATTGAACACAATTGTGTAAACTTATCCTCCCCTAACAGTGCTCATCTGAGTAAGATATTATATATTTTTTTAGCTTTTAGAGATGACTAAAACAGTTAACATTTATCTTTAAAAAAAAAAAAAAGGCAGAACTTTATTTGCTCTTTTGCAGTAACTGTACCCTTTCACTATGATAATGGCTACCATAAATAGCATAATCTTAGAATTGTCATTATTATCAAATATTTATCAAGTCCTCCTTCGTTGCATGCATAGGTTGTAGAGATTTATAGAGTTGATTAGAACAGCCAGTGTTCGCAACAGTTTATAATCTAAAGACAGAGGCGATTCAGAAGAACATAAAAGATACTATTTTCTTGAGGCATAAAATGGCATATTATTCTGCATTTCTTATCTCTCATTACCCTTCTAGAGTCTCCTGTCTTAAATGGGTTCTCCTAAAAGTCAGTGCCTAGGACAAGAGTTTGGGTGCAAATAGTTTATTTGGGAGGTGATCACAGGAAGCACAGTGAGAAAGGGAGTTGAGCTATAAAGAGAGTGTTCATCAGCATGTCACTGCTGTGGGCAGCAGGGCCCACCTGCTGGGGACACACTGCGCACCTGCGTAGAACACATCTCAGAACTGACCCTTCTCACAAAGAGATGAGGAAATGTGGGCATTTATCCTTCAACTCCTGTCCCTACATGGTTGAGGGTTGCTACTGGGGCATTAAACCAGCCCTGTGGGCATTCTCCTCACACAGGCCCCGCACAACCTCACTGACAGAGAGAAGCAGGGGGGAGAAAGCTTTTTGTAAGTATAGAAATGCTCCAATGAAGCAGGCAGGTGACCTCCATAGGTGGCCAACATCCCCTTTTTCCATCTGGGTAAAAAGTCCTTTTCTTGGGCCAAAACCATCATCAGAAATACCTAGGATTCAAACATTTTACCACTATTTTAAGGCACTATATACTTCCCTTGTACTAAAAATTGCATAGTGTTTAATTTAGTCTTGAATAACCTATCCTGATTTTGAATAGCCTAGAAATTAGCACCCATATCTGGATCATTTTTTATCACAAGTGTGCTACACTGGTATTTTCTTTCTTGCCATTTTTTTCTTATAGGACAATGTGTACCTAAGAAAAGAAATTATCCATCTTATGTAAGAAGACAATTATCTCAAATGAATCAAAGTGAAACTGTGCTAACCAAAATAGTAGATACTTCCGTGTCACTAAGCAATTGCATATTGTATTTCTGAGGTTATAGTCGTGCCAAACAGGTTCAATCAAATTCAATTTTAAAAGATTGAGTTCAATAAAATCTATTTTTAGAGGTTGTCTTCATGACAGGGAACAGCCAGTTTGAAGATTTCTCCCAATTTCTTAAAAGGTTGTGTGGGTGACTTAAAAATTATAATGCATTTTAAATAGGCAGAGGCAAGCCAGGAGTGGGGGGAACCTGCCAACAGGGGGCATCACGCCCTGCTGGGAAAGAGGCAGGGCAGGAGTGTGGAAAGTAAGTAAGAACAAGCAAACAAGCATGATGGTCTTTTACAAGCACTTAAAAGGAAAGACTGTTTTTCATTAGATTAAGAGCACGTGGAAGAAGCAGTAAGAAAATGGGCAAATCAGGACAACGCATGTTTTATCACTTAGGGTTCTGGCAAGAAACACAGGCACACTGAAACTGAGGAATTGGAGGGGGATTCAAGAAACGGATTCTTTCTCAAAGTGTGGGCAGAATCAGGGAAGCCACAGTAGATAGTGTAATATTCGGGTCTAGTAACGGCAGGGAGGAGGTTCAGAACCTGAGGGGGCAGGGAGTAAGAGGAGCTGCCAGATATCGGAGAGAGAACTGTGAGGACAGGGCCACCTGGCAGGAGATGTGTCAGCGTGTCACCATTAGTGACCCCATAAAGAGGATGCCAGGGCAATATTACTATTCAAGCCTCACCTGCCAGGGTTTGCCAATGAACAACCCCAACCAGAGGTCAGAGAGTAGGGACAATGTGGATGTCGCCAACCGGGTCAGCCACCAGGAGTAGAGGGCATGGTAGACAGTGAACCTGAGAACAAAGGAGACATCCAGTGCCACCACTATATGAGAGGACCTTGCTTAATTCATATGCAAGCTAGCCACGAGAGATCTCTATCCCCTGCTCTTTCTGAATTGTCCTGACACATACCAGAGAGAGAGCAAGTAGAAGTTCACCGTCTCATTAGGCAGTAAGGTGTCCCCTAATATCCAGTGTGAGAAAAGGGATACTGGGTCACTACAATGGCAGAGAGTCTAAAATGTCAGGATCCCATTTATAGTACTAAAGGGGATGTGTCACTCCCGGAGTTCCATTAATTTGTGACAGACTCAGAGAGACAAGTCCCCATAATCATAAATTAGCAGCATCCCCCCTGCACACCTGGACATTTGTAGAATCTGACCTTGTGCTTCAGAAGCATTAGGCAGTCCCCATGGTGCTCCCAGGCATAATTGCATCAGGCTGGTAGCAACCGCTTGTTATGCCTTGGGGGAAACGAGCGATGTTCTATTATATGGCTCTGCCTCAAGTTAAATAAATTAAAAATTTTTAAATCCATGTAAGTGAAAGACACCCAGAGTTCTCCCATTTCTGGAACTTGGTACTCATGGCTACCTCAGCCTCCCCCTGTGGGAAGGGGGGCAGTAGTTGACTCAGATGGTTTCTTCCACATCTTCGATGGTTTGTAGCAACTCTTGTCCCAGTGGCTTAAGAAAATCCTGGATGTTTGTGCTCGGAGGCAGCAGGTATTGCTAAGCCTCGGAGAGCTGGTGAAACTTGGACTGTGAAGGCAATTTCCCTTGCTTGAGAGGAACTCCCTGTGAAATAAGAAATTGAGCCCTCCTTTCTCCTCTGCCATATGGTGCTGCAGCATCATTTAAATTCAAAAAGCCAAATTTCATAGCCTGAGAATTGCAGTTGGTAACACTCCTAATCACTTTACTGATATAAGTAGGTACAGAGAAGCATAATAATTTAAGTGAAAAGCATGTTTTTAGAATCTGATAGGAAAGCCTCCAAACCTAACGTTGTTTTATCCTGATTCAAAGGAAAAACCCAGAAGAAAGATGCCAAGGGAAAGGACATGCAAATTGATACTATTAGCAAAGTTACTTAAAAAAAAAAAAAAAAAGTATGCTGCTGGCCAACTGTTTGGAACCCTTTAAAATGAGACCTTTTATGGCAGGATTCTTAGAACAACGGAAAGAAACCCAGTAAGCTCTAATTCCCACAGATACTGTTAACGTTAATAAAAGTCATAATTGAGAGAAAGGAGGTGGGTATGTAGCCAAGCTCTTTGACAGAGGAGTTTTTACTGAATAGCAAAAGAATTCTGAGAAGCATTTGCTAAAGATAAATAAATATACCTAGAATAGGTAGGACAGAGAATTCCAGCTGTGAATCTTGGTAGAGATTTATAAGCCAACATATTTTTAAAATTTTAATCAAATCCAAGAAGGTAAATTTTAACAAACACGGCAGTTCTCTCTTCCTTAAGCCAAGAGGAAATAAGGAAATGGAGCGTGCAGATGCATAATTTGGCCCTTCGGAGATTCAAGGGGAAACCCAGTTGCCATTCTGAGCAACTGTAAGAGGAATGGAGACCCTGAGAGGGCAAAGAAACGTGATGACCTTACATGCTCTTTGGGAGAATCCTCCCTTCTGTATCAACAAGATTCTTTTAAGTTGAAAAAATAAAAAAGAGTAAGAGGGAGGGAGGGAGGGAGGAAGGAATTACCTTCAGTGGTCGGGGTAGTTTGGCTTCAGGGCAGCTCAATCCAGAGGTTCAAAGACATCATCTTCCAACACTGCTCCTTCTGGACAGGCTTTATTCTCAGCCAGGCTCTCCTTTGGGGGAGATACAGCAGAGAAAGCTCACTGTCCTCCCATAGCTGTTTTCCCCTTACTCCTTTGTCTGAAACCTCTGATTTATGGCTGGGCATATAGCTTCCTGAGATAACGACTGTATTTCCACGCCTCCATTGCAGTTAAGCATAGCAGTGTGACTACATTCTGGCCAATGAGATACAAGTAGAAGTGTCTTGAGAAATTTCCAGAAAGTGTCCTTGAAGGATCCCTCTTCACCCCTTCCTCCTCCCTACAGCCTGGAAGCTCAAGCAGCCACCTGAGACCATCAGGTAGAACCATGTTTTCAAGGGTTATGGAGCAAGAGAGAAAGGAACCACTCTCTGGTGACCTTGGAGCCACCACACAGTCTTGAACTGCTCACCTCCAGACTTCTATTCACATAAGGAAAAAAATACATTTCAATCTTGTTTACATTATTATAAATTTGGGGTTTCTCTTTCATAGCAAAACCTAATATTAATACATATAGCCGAATGCTTACCACATTTCCAGGCCTGTATCCTATGAGGTAAAGTCCCCTAGCATAGCCCTAGACAGACTTTCGTTTGAGCATCTCAGTGGCGCTTAGTGGATCATGGGCCAATCCCTGAACTGTGGCCTGGGGATCTGACAGGTTTAACAGACGTGCCCATTGCTGGAGCTGAGAATGGAGTTCTCTCCATCCAAACTGAGAGTCAGGGAGATTTCCCAGAGGGGAAAGAACAAATGTTCACCATGCTTTCCAAGCCAGGTCCCTCCCTCCCAATTTTATGATTCTTATCAAAGATGTGACCATTCTTCTAGGCTCATAACATTTTCTGTGTAATCCATTACTTCTTGATATGGTCTTTTGTGCTTGATACGGTGGTCTCTTCTCCAACATCTCTCCAGAAATCAAAACAAAGAGACAGATAGAAGAGGCATTACTATTCAGTCGTATAATGTTTGGGAGGAGGGCAGTAACTATTATAACCACAATGGTTAAAAATACACAAAGCAACAAAATAACTGATCAGTATTCTTCAGAGGTGTCAAGGTTATGAAGGACAGGAAGACTGAGTGACTGTCACAGATTAGAGGAGACTAAGGAGATATGACAACTAGAGAGGACAGAGCCTACATTGGCCGTCAGGATCCCAGCCCCTGTTGGTTACCGCCTTGTATCATCCCTCCTCCTTGACTTGTTTCTAATCAATAAAATATGGTGAAAGTGATGGGAAGTCATTCTGTGATTATGTTACATTATACAGACTCTGCATCACTGGTAGACTCACTCAGGAGACCTCTCTTCCTACCTCCCTTTGAAGGAAGGAATGGCCATTTTGGGAGGCCCATTGGGCAAGGAGTTGGAGGCAACTCAGTAGTAGTAGCCAGCAAGAAGTCAGGGCCCTCAGTTCTATATAGACTTAGCTCATTTTATTGTGCTTTGTTTTATTGCACTTCACAGATGTTGAGTTTTTTACAAATTGAAGGCAGGACCCTCCACCAGCAAAAAGATTACAACTCACTTTATCGCAGTGGTCTGGAACCAAACCCGCAGTATCTCTGAGGTTTGCCCGTAGTCTCAGGGGAATGAATTCTGCCAACACCTGAGTGAGCCTGGAAGCGGATTCTTCACCATCTGGCCTGCAAATGAGACCAGCCCAGCTGACACCTTGATTATAGCCTTGTGAGACCCTAAGCAGAGGATCCAGTGAAGCGTGCCCAAACTTCTAACCTACAGAAGCTATGAGATAATTAATGTATTGTTTCATAAGCTGCTAAGTTTGTGGCGATATGTTATGTGGTAATAGAGAAATGTCTTAATCAGCTCGAGCAGCTGTAACAAAATACCATATACTGGGCAGGTTATCAACAGAAATGTATTATTTCTCACAGTGCTGAGATCTGTAAGTCCCAGATCGTGGTGCCAGCATGGCTGGGTTCTGGTTGGAGCCCTCTTCCAGGTTGCAGAAGGCTGACTTCTGGTTTCCTCATTCGGTAGAGAGCAAGCTAGCTCTCTGGGCTCTTTTTATAATGCCTTTCATAAGGGCTCCACCCTCCTGAGCTAATCACCTCCCAAAGGCTCCACATCCAAATACCATCACATTAGGGATTACATTTCCACATACGAATTTGGGAGGGGCGACACACAAACATTCAGTACACAATAATACCTAATCCATCAACTAAATGCAATGTGATAACCTGATTCAGAAAAAATACATTAATGGAAAAAATGGTGAAATCCAAATAAAGTCTATAGTTTAGTTAATACTTAAGTACTAATGTCAATTCTTTAGTTTTAATCATTGTATTATGATTATGTAAGACGCTAACAGCAGGGAAAGCTGAATAAAGCATACACTGGAACTCTCTGGTACACACCTAGAATCTCAAAATAAAAAGTTGAAAAAGTAAACACAAATAAACTTAATACAAATCAGCTATAACACTTGTGGAAAATAAGCCTTGACTCTGATAGCAATCGTGTAAAAATAACAAAATGTTCATCAAGGTAGTAAAAAAACTACGGACAATCTGGCACCACATTTAGTTGTCTGAGGCCCAGGTTTCCCTCTTGCTCAAGCTGATCTCATGTCAACACCTGAGCAGCATTTCTCCCTTTGGCACACACCTTTCTTATTTTCAGTTATTTGATATCTCACAGCTGTAGTTAGTTACGATGATTACTTGAAAACAATTTTATATAAAAGATCTTTCTTCTCTCTTCCCACTCCCTAGAAACCTCTCTTGCTTCTGTCCCTACAACAGTTTCTCCCATAATGATATCACTTTTTTTCCTTTCCATACTTCTTTCCTATCTCCCTTAACCATCTCTTCTCACACGGTTTGGAATTTCTAAAGAAGTTAGAACAGGAATTTACCAACATAAGAGAAACAAGGGGGTTTGGTGTGTTAGTTTTTTTTATACTCTAGGCAGCACCATACAAATCCAATACCCACCCCTTTGAATTTTTAGTTGTGCTGTGCTTAGACTCCATCCAGAATTCATCACTCCCCTCTACCTCAATCTTTATGACAGCATCTCAGCTCAGGGTAAAGTGTGTCCTAAATATTGTAGCTTCTTGACCTCAAGCAGGTTTTATAGCTTTAAAGGAAGTGTATAACCAAACTTAAAATGTAGATTAAGTAGGTATACAACTTGGTAAAGAAAATGAATGTGGAGAGCCAGAGTTATTAAAAAGCAGAGTGCGTTTGTATAGGCTATCATTTGGGAAATAAATAGCTCAACCTGCATCCCAAACAGAACTAAAATAATAAAGGTGCCATTGACTTGATGAAAATGTCCTGTGTCTGGCTGAAAGGAGCATAAATAGCAATTGAATAAATTGCTTACTTTTATTTTGGTCTGTAGAATTAAAATCCTCTTAAACTTATTGGTCGTTTTGGAGACTACTTCTTGCTACTCAGCCTGAGCATTAGGAGTTACCTCGTAGCTCTTAATATCAATATTTGGGTCAGTGTCTACTATATAATCTGTACTCACATGCTCTGCCTCCAAGATGCCTAACTATGCCTTTGAAATTATAAATTAAAACCTTTTGAAGTGGAGATGGAACAAGACATCCCCTAGTACTAAAATCAGAGGCACAAAACCGTAATTATGTGCAGAGTACAAAATAAATCTCTCTTATTTAAAGGACACAAAGAGGAATAGGGAAAAATAGAGAACTAAATTAAGGTCCTTATACTCACAGAACTTACTATTAACTGTTCATTTTTTGTTAAATAATGTACATAGAAAGGGATTTGAATTTTTTATTTTAGAATTACTTACCTTTTTAAAGTAAATTTTAAAGCACAGTCAGCCTTGAGGGTTTTTCTTTTCTATGCAACATAGTAAGATGTGGATACATGGGCTTAATGAGTGCTCTCGATTTAAAGAAACAGAAACTTGAATGCAAGCAGAAATCAATTTAATTTTAAAGTTAATGCTGCAGGTTTGCTGGCATGCCTGACAAGATTTTATTCTCACAAATGTTTCGTTGGGTTCTCAGTCTTGAAATGAAAGGGAGTCGTGCGTGTCCAGTAGATGCTGGCAAATGGGAGAAGGCTGCCCTGGCAGGTTGGGCAAACTGCTGGTAGATGATTTTCAGTCCCGCACCCTAAGGGAGGGAGTGAAGAGGTAATGGTACCCATGAGTCCTATGCAGAGCCACTGAGCAATCACAACCCCCAGCGACTGTCTACACACGAAGCACTAAGAGTTCAAGAAGTATCAGGCTTCTCTGGAAAGTTTTCAGGCCTCAGAGGCCAGAGAGATGAATATCTTTCGTGTGTGTGTGTGTGTGTGTGTGTGTGTGTGTGTGTGTGTGTGTGTGTGAGAGAGAAACAAGAGTGGGTTAAATAAAATCTACATTTTCAGTTTAGGTTTTACTTTTTTAAAAAAAGCAGAATGAGGTCACATTTATTCAGATGATAATATGACTCTGGGTGCCAGCGCCCCACTGTTAAACAGGCAAGAAGCACAAACCAAACAGGTGCACCTCGGGGTGCATGCTGGCTGCTGCCACCCAAACCAGCAGCCCTCCCACCCTTTTCTCAGGGGACGCTGCAGATGCTGCTGACGTGTGAGGGCATGTGCATGTGTGCATGTGTGTGCTTGTGCATGCTTCTGCATGAGTATCTTCCACACACGCCACCAGGACGGTGACTGAGGACCAGGCCCAGCATTGGTTCTTTGGCCACTGAGGTCACAGTCTGGCCCTTGGCTGGGAAGGAGGTGCCTAGAGAAGCCTGCCCAGGTCTCAAGCTGTCACAGTTCAGGGAGCCTGGGGCAGTCACGGGGCCCAAGCCAGCCAAACACACACCATCACTGGGTCTGGAACAAAACTGCTGAAGCGCAACTTCAGTCCCTTGATGACACTCCACCGACTCTTCCACCTTATACTTCACAGATTTACTCGACTGCTGCCTTTTCCCTCGGCTCTTTTTTTCTAGCTGTGCTCCCTCCACCCACATCCAAGATCTTCAGATCCCTCTTTACCGTGAACAAGTGCTTCTGCCCCAAGCTTTCCCTCCCAATAACCAGACAGCCAGAAGTGTCTAGAAGCTCATGCATCTCCTTGGACCTTAAACTGTGACTGACAGGAATGCCTACGGGTCGTTGGTTCCCGGTTGGGTGTCAGAAACATCACTTACACTCCCAGGCACCCGCGCTGGGATTAGGCTAAAGGACCCTCCAGTGACTGCATCCTTGCTAGGCTTCTTTCCTTCCCTTGACCTTCTCACTCCTCTACCAGTTTCTCCTGAGAACAGTTGCATAATAAATCATGCAAAAGCTCATCTCAGGATCTGCTTCCGGGGAAACTGATCTAACACAGATGTGCAAAGGTTTCCTGAGAAGCAGAGAGATGGTCAAGAGAGGGCAGTAAGCAGAAGCCCCAAAGCGGAGGGGGCCATCAGGAAGCAGGAGTGGAAGGTCTTTGAGGATTAGAATAGTGAGTCAAAGGGAGGCAGTCACGATGGGAGCCAAGACACAGCCATGGAGTTGGTGTAGGAACAGGGCACGGTGTGGGGAGCTGCTGAGTACGTGGAAGACGACACGGCATGCTCCTGGCCTAGCAGAGTTTTGTTGAGCCACCAGAAATGCATGTGTCCCAAAATAACTTGTTTTCTATGAGGCCCAGCTCTGCAGCTGCAGAGATGTCTTCCTGTCTCTCTTCTCTGCATCCTTTCAGTAACATTACCCAGTAACCCAAATATATCTCTGCTCCTTAAAAACTGAAAGACCCTAAGAAACCCACACTATAAGAAGTAAAGTTAACACACCAATCGTACATGCCTTTGTAATACTTTAGGTGTTTAAAATATTTTTATAATTAATGTATTCCTTCAGCGCCTCTTAATTTTTTTTTTTGCTTTTTTAAAAAATTTATTTTCTTTTTTTTATATTTTTTGTTTTTATTATCAAAATTCTAATGTAGTTTTCAATTTTATAACTTCTAGCTAATGTGCCCTCCATTCTTCATTGTGTAACTCATTAAATAACCAACAAAAACATCTTCCAATTCCTTAGTAAATGAGTTTGTTTTGTATGATTATGTGGAATAGACTTCTTCAGCATAATATTTATTGTACCTAATTTTAAAATGAAACATTTGGGATAGCAACAATTGATAATAAAAAATGCATACACAAGTACTAAAGCTCAGTATATATTAAATTCTCTTATTAAGTAAGAGAGAGGCCCTATTTCAAGTTTCCTGTTTTTCTGACACCTGTAGGGTGACATAATAGCATCTTCATAGTTTATAAACTTCTTTGAACTTCACTCTGACTTATTTTATAAGAACATAATTTTAAAAAATCTCTTATAAATATGATGCAGTTATTCATTCTGTGATTGCTTGGGTTAATATACAAACAAAATCCCAAATGTATAGGGATAGGTGATAGTACTTCATCAGAATCACTGTTAATTGTAATTGAAATACACTGAAAGGAAATATTATTTGCAATTATAAAAACAAAAAACAAGGAAAAAAGCAAATATATATATTATTTGCTAAAAGTAACCTATTTACTCATCTACTCCTATAAGTCTCACAGGAAGGGATGGACAGTATAGCTACATATCAGAAAGGCACAAAACTTCATGACATTAAAACAAAATGAAACAACTACCTTTCTATCAGGGGAAGCATTTGCTAATAGTTACTTTATCTTTAGGAAATTTCTACTTAATTTTTTAAATATCCTTACCCGAGGATATATGTTTATTGATTTGAGAGAGGGAGAGAGAGAGATACATGGATCTGTTGCCTCCTGTAGTGCCCTGACCAGAAACTGAACCCACAACCTTTTGGTGTACAGGACAACGTTCCAACCAGCTGAGCTACCTGGCCAGGGCTCTACTTGAATTTCTTAATGCACCACAAAAAAAAAAAAAAAATTTTTTAATCCGGTTATTACTTTACAGGTACTATCATGAAGTACATGATCTAGAACAGATAATCTAGACAATATGCTAAATTGAACAGAAGAGTTCTTTTTCTTTTTTTTTTAAGAACAGATTCACATGAATTCAATATAGATGATTTCGTTTTCTGAGCAAGTTGCAATAAAACTATACATGTTAATTGTTTTCATAACATTGGACTACTCCAATAATTACACTTAAAGATAATCAGCAATGGCAATTCTGCCTCATTGACGATGTAAAAAGATTTCCTTAAATATAAAATCAAGAACCCCTAAGCCTTACTCATAAAGGAAATGCAAATTAAAACTATCAGTTTGAACCTCACTTGTTAGGAAAAAGCAAACAGTTTGTTAACACACTCTGCTGGTGAGCCCTGGGAAATGGGCCTCTCACACACTGTGGGTTAGGAATCTGGGTGCAGCTTAGCTGAGTCCTCTGCTCGGGGTGTCTCACTAGGCTGCAAAGTGCTATCTTTTTCTGCATTCATCTGAAGGCTGGACTGTGAAAGTATCTGCTCCTAGGCTCACTCTTGGGGCTGTTGGCAGGCCTCAGGTCCTTGCAGCTGCTCGCCAGAGACAATAGTTCCGTGTCACATGGGGCTTCTTTCTAGGGCTCCTCACAATGATTGTTTGCTTTCCTCAGAGTGAGAGCTGAGAAAGACAGAGAGAGAACAGGAGAGCAGGGGGAGAAAAGGACAAGAGAGGAGAGACACGTTTTTATTACCTAATTTTGGAAGGGGCACTCCATCACTTTTGCTGTATTCTATTTGTTTGAAGTAAGTCGCTAGATCCAGTGCACATACAAGTGGTGGAGTTCACAGGTTATGAACACCAGGGATCAAAGGTCATTGGGAGTCATTTAGAAGCGGCCTGCCACGCCCTCTCTCTGAGGTTTTTCCCACCTTAGCTGCCTGCCAGTTTATCCAGCAGATAGCTCATAAACAGCCTTCTTAGTAGTGGTTGATGTGAGGCAGCACTTCCCAGTTTAAAGAAACAGAGGAGCATTCAGATGGGCTCAGGTCATGGAAGGTTATCTTAAAATATCCAGAAAGGGCCCAGCCAGTGTGGCTCAGAGGTTGAGCATTGACCTAGGATCTGGGAGATAGAGGTTTGATTCCCGGTCAGGGCACATGCCCGAGTTGCGGGCTCCATCCCCAGCAGGGGTTATGCAGGAGGCAGCCGATCAGTGACTCTCATCATTGATGTTTCCATCTCTGTCCCTCTCCCTTCCTCTCTCTGAAATCAATAAAAACATATTTAAAATAAAATAAAAAGATATCCAGGGAGGTAAGTCTCATAGCCTTTCTGTCATTGTTTTAGATATAGAAGTAGTCGCGGTAATAATGTCAAAACCCAACCTGTGTTGCATGCTTCCTCTGTGCCAGGCACTGTTCTCAGTTCTTTGCACCTATTGATCCGCTTACCCTTTATTACAAACCTGCGAGGAAGGTACAGTCCTTCCCCACACTTTAGAGGTGAGGATCAGGAGGCGGAGAGGAGAAGGAATCTGCCGAAGGCCCCCTGACTCGGAATCAGCAGCCAGGATTGGATCCCTGGGAGTGAGCCTCCGGGCTCTGCTCTAAACCGCGCTGCGCACCGCTTCCCGGCAGCCGGCCGGGGTTTCGCAAGCTCGGAGCTGTTTCTCCCGCTTCCCTCCCTGCGCTGGGGCGCAGGCCACCGGGCAGGCACTGAACAGTTCAAGTCACCAAATATTTATAAATGCCAATTACATGCCAGAGCCTGGCAGCTCTCTGTTGTGGTCACGTCGTTATTTACCTAATAATTGGA
Source organism: Miniopterus natalensis (assembly GCF_054644295.1). Taxonomy (NCBI): domain Eukaryota; kingdom Metazoa; phylum Chordata; class Mammalia; order Chiroptera; family Miniopteridae; genus Miniopterus; species Miniopterus natalensis. The sequence goes on along the minus strand of NC_142095.1, from coordinate 11,691,297 downwards.
CAGTTAACTGTTACTTTATATAAGAAATTATTTACGGAGTGTTGATTATACGGAGAGCTCTGTGCCCATCATGGTAAGGGCTTATATCACAGCAATTCCAGGGTCCCTGCAACTCCTTTTGTTTAAACCTCATTCTACCGTGAGTTTAGTCTACCAGGCCGCACTCTCTTTCTGGAAGGAAGGTATAAAAGTGCAACCTAGATGTGCAAAATTTCGTGTACAGGGACCTTCAGTCCGTTGTTTACTAAAGAGGATTGGGTAAGGGCTGAAAAGTCCACAGAAAGTTCAAGTTTCACTCGTTTTATGTAACATATGCAGCCGTTAAAATAAATTCCTGCATTTGCCCTTATTTCCAGTGAACAAACATTATTTTTGCAATTGAGAAAAATACAAGAAGGAAAGAGCGAGGCAAAGTCGCACGCACTTCGCCCCTCCCCAGGTCCTTCCGGGGCTAGCGGCCGCCTGCGGGTTCCGAAGTTTTCCGCAGCGGAAAGCTCGCCTTCGCTCGCAAGCCCGCGGGCAGGACGCCGGGCGCACGGCGCAGGGCGGCCGGGGCGTCACCGGCCGGGGCTCCCCAGCTGCGCCGAGTGCAGGCGCCCCGGGCGGCCAAGCGCCGCCGGCCAACCGCCAGCCGCGGGGACCAGCGCAGCGCGCCTGCGCGCCCAGTCACGTGGTGGCGCTCGGCGCGGAGCGGGTTACGAGTCGCGACCGCGGCAAGCCCGCGAGCCACGAGCAGATCGGTGCGGCGCTCTCGGTGTCCTTTAAGTCTGTGTTGGCGGCGGCTACTCAGCTGTCGTTGGCCACCGCCCGCCCCCTCGGCCCGGCTCGGCTCCATACGGCGAGCGGAGCCGCCTAGCACCCTTCCTCGCCGACGACACGAGCGCGCGAAACCGCGTCTTTCAACTGACAATGAAACCGTAGCCTCCGCGTACGGCCGCTCCGGGCGAATGGGCGCGAGGCCGGGAGGGGGTCGGGGGACGACGGTTGGGCTACGCCCCGCCCCGGCTCGTGTTCCTATTGGCTGGCTCCGCGGTTCTGGGCCCGCCCCCTAACGGACCTGTCGCATTGTGACAGGTGGAAAAGCCAGTTCCTGTTGGGTTGGGGGCGGAGCCAGAGGTTCCTGCGCTCCGCCCGGGCTCCAGGGGGCTCCTCCTCCTGCTCCTCACGGCGGGGCGGGCGGCGGGTGTGAGAGGGAATGTCATTGCTGTTACGATTCGAGGTGCTGCCTCCGTCTGCTCCTGCTCCTTCTCTGGCGCCCTCGTCCCGTCGGCGTTCGCCGCTGCCGCAGCTGCACTGGGGATACGTATGGCTAGTGGGGCGCTGGGGCCATCAGAGTTGAGAGAGCGGCGGTCGCGGCCGCTGCGGAGGCGTAGACTCTCGGCCGCCGCCTCCACCCCCTGTTTCCCGGCCTCGCGGCGTTAAGGGCGGGAGCGCGCCGGGCTCTTCCCTCCTCCTTTTTCTTCCTCCTCCTCCTCCTCCTTCTCCGCCGGGTCTCCGCCCAGCACCCCTCGCACCAGGCGGCGGCGGCGGCGGCGGCGAGGAGCGAGACCCGCCGCCGGGGCACAACATGGCGGAGCCCTCGGCCCCGGAGAGCAAGCACAAGTCGTCCCTCAACTCGTCCCCGTCGAGCGGCCTCATGGCCCTGGGGAACAGCCGGCACGGCCACCACGGGCCCGGGGCCCAGTGCGCGCACAAGGCGGCGGGCGGCGTGGCGCCGCCGAAGCCGGCCCCTGCGGGGCTGTCCGGGGGTCTGTCGCAGCCGGCTGGCTGGCAGTCGCTGCTCTCCTTCACCATCCTTTTCCTGGCCTGGCTGGCCGGCTTCAGCTCGCGCCTCTTCGCCGTCATTCGCTTCGAAAGCATCATTCACGAGTTCGACCCGTGGTAAGTGCCCCGCCGCCCCTCCCCCGCCCGCGGCCCGCGGGGACCCGGGGACCCGCGCCTCTGCCTCCCGCGGCTCTCCCTGGACCTGGCCCTGCGCCGCCGCCGAGCCCCGCGCACTCCCGGGCTGAGACGGGCTCGGGTCCGAGCTCCGGGCGCGCCCCCTGCCTGTGGGCGAAGTTTCCCCCGAGCAGCCCAGAGCGAGGCGTCGGGGTCCCGGAGTGGGACCTTGACCCCCGGCGGGGCAAGTGGGACTAGTCCCAGGAGGGTGAACGAAGCCCCTCGCAGCCGGCTCGGACCCCGAGTTCGGAAGGGCCACGCCGGGAGCCGGCAGACTCGTGGCGGACTCCCCGCCTCCCGGCCTCCGCGCCCGTGGCTATCGCGTTCTTTCCTTTTTGCGGGCGCGTGTTTGCTGGTGGGGATGGGATCGGCCAGGGGTTGCCCTGTTGCGGTTGGAGATGAGTCGAGATGTGCAGGAGCCCTGCCTGCTCAGCCTCGCAGTTTTACGCTTTTTCCGTTTCTCTTTTTTTAGTCTCATTATACAAGAAGGGAAAAAGAGCGAGTGTAGGAAAGGAGATCCTATCCCCGAAAGTGATCTGAAAGCTAGGAACCTCTTATTTAACATTAGATATTTTTTTCAAGAGTGGCTTTTTTCAAGGCCCTTAAGTGCACTTAGCACCTCAGTGTTCCACAGTTATCTTGGGTTGCTTTTTAGAGCAAAATCATTACTCTGTTACGGCCAAACTGTCACCTTCAGTCTGTTGTGCACAGTATCCAAAAGCATTGCATTAGCTCCTTTATTGGTCTCTGCAGGAAGGTTTGTGGACAAGAGAACAAACTACCATGGTGGTAGGGACCCCGAGATTATAATACAGGAGTTGCACAGGATATTACCTCATTAAGAGCGCCAGCTAATTTAGACAATATATTGGTCTGTGAGTTACCTAGATAAGAAGATTGCTTTAATTTTTTCTAACTCGCCAACCTGAGTTAAGTTGTTGTGGTGTTTTTTAACTCGAGCCTGTGCCTTTTAAACTAAATTCGTTTTGTTGACCTGTCAGCCATGAGTTATTTATTCTTACTTTCTAGACCTATCCAAACTTGACGATATTTATCACTTGAAATACAGAGAGAAAATCTTCTTGACAGTTACTAAATACATAGATAAATATTTTGTGGAGTAAGTTGCCCATATATCAAAGTACTGGATTGCACTTCTGTTATGGATAGAAAAATTGGTATTACATCACTTATTGAACACTAGAGGGGCCCACTTATGGAGAACTCAATTTAAGATAATAGTTAATTACTGGCATTCTTTCATGAAACATTTTAATTCCATTTTAGAAGTTTTGATTTTTTTCCTAACACTCTTTAGAAAATAACTTTTTTTAGTTTTAAAGCTGTGAAAGACTTTATTATATATTTATTACAGAATTAGAAAATAACTTTTATGTTACTTGGAACCACAGAAGAAAATAAATTATTCTGAAGCTTTGTAAACTGGATGCAGTATTCTTAGTCTTTGCTTTGAAACACCAAATTAGATAAAAATGAAATTGGAGCCAGAAAAAGAAAACTGCTAGTATTGTACTTAACAGTGTGATAAGAGAAAGTTCTGTTTTTTCAGATTACAACAGAAGTGCATGGTGACCAAATATTACTGGTAACAAAAATTGTATATTTTCAGAGAGTATCATTTTTACAAATGGATGACTAAATACTGTTTAGTAGTAATATTGAGGCTAAAATTAAGGGTTGCAGAAAAATTCACAGCTGAATGGTGATTTTGTTGTTTTTCCTTATTTTAAAGGAAGATTAGAAATCTGCATTGAGTCATCCAAAGATTACTACTAAAATTGAGTATTGTAATCATTAAAAGTCTTACTGGGTTGCTTCAAAGGTAATATTCTTTTTTTTTTTTTTTTTAAGTATGGCAAAGAAAAGTTTCTTTCTCTAGTTTCAAGAAAATACTTGAAGCCCAGCCTGGCATGTCTCAGGTTGAGCATAGACCTAGGATCCAGGAGATGGAGGTTCGATTCCTGGTCAGGGCACATGCCCAATTTCGGGCTCGATCCCCAGCAGGGGGCATGCAGGAAGCAGCAGATCAGTGACTCTCTCATCATTGATGTTTCTCTCTCTCCCTCTCCCTCCCTTTCTGTGAAATCAATAAAGATGTATTTTAAAAAAGAAAAATACTTGAAGATCATAACTCTTTTTTACCACATGAAAATTTGTTTAACTTCTGTTTTTCTATGTATAAAAACACATTTCAGAAACATCATTCTTTAGCTAAATGTGTAACATTTGAATTCTATAACACATAGGAATCTAAAGGTACACAACTCTTCGGTCTTAGAGATCTACTTAAGTATAATACAGGTGACTTTAATGAAAGAATTAGGTTTAAGACAAAAAGAAATCCTGTTTGCTCACTTTTCATATCTTTTAAAGATTTCAGGTCATTAGGCTTCTCATTCTTATAATCCATTGTTGAAAAATTTAAAAGAAAGGGTTAGGTCTAGATTGCTTGTCATTCATTATAACTGGATTTTTGAAGCAGTTTTCCTTCAGAGCTACTAATATTGCCAATACGTTGACTGATCTACAGTCTTACATCCTAGTGTTATATACTAGCTTGGGAGTCTCTCATTACCATTTTAACATTTAGCAGTGGACATGAACCTTTAATAATATTTAACTGTTCCTCTCAGGTTCTGTATGCACAAACCAGTTTATTCTGGCTTCTCTGATCTCTTTCATGGCTCTGTTACTGGCTTCATTTCTGAAGTGTTTTTAGTGAAAAGTTTACTTTCTCTGTTGGATCGTTATTTCTATAAATTTGACAGTTCTTAAATTGTGTAAGACTCTAGTTAGCTATTGGAGGGGACTCACTGTCACAAAGTTATACTGTTTTTTAAATTTTCAGGGTGGTTTTTTTTTTAACCTCATCAGCTGTAAGGTTGTGGTGTATGATGTTGAGTATTATATGTTTATTGCATTTTAAAGTTCAGTACACATCTTAGAGCTTAGCAGCATTTTTGCTAATGATTTTCTTACCGCTTCAGTAGCTTCCTCCCATATCAGTTGCATTGATCAGACATGAAGAAGCAGTTTGAGAATATGTTCTCTCTACTTGCCAAACATTTGGTTGACCAACTAGTTGAACAACACTTAATTTTATCTTATTCTTATCTGGAGCATATACTCCTAATTTTTGTTGTAACTGTCATACTTTTACATTATATTAACTAAGTACCTTTTTCATAACCACTGTCGTGGTAAGTTAGGGTAGCTTTTCCCAGAGAAGCAATATGAAATCACCCTATGTAAGGAGAGCTTCCCTTTCCCTGCCTGCACTTGTTACAGTGGATTCTCCCTAGAGCTGTAGTGAGAAGTCTCTGAGCCTTGAGCTTGGGCTGCAGTTAGCTGTAAAAGGGCAACAGATGATTTTTTACAGGGCAGAAAGCTGCAGTTTAGAGTTGAAACTTGGAATACAATTTTTCATAGACACTATGGTATACATAGGTTAATTAGTACAAAGCGTGTTTTAAAAGGAGTGATAAACCTTTGGAACATAAGCTGGGGACTACTTCCTGTGCTTTGAGATCTCCATGTTTTTCTTCACTTTTGCAGATGACAAAAAGAGGCTATTGACCTCAGTTCCGAAGAAGACAAAATAGGTAATAAAGCCAGTTTTAGCAACAAAATGTCCCTAAATCTTAAAAAGTGTGGAATTATTAGCAACAGCAGTTCAGCTGCACTTCAGAACAGGTGTATTGTCACTGATTTCATGGTAATTTAAAATTTTTGTAGCCTTGAGCTCTTGAGACCATTTTAAGTTACAAGAACACTTAGGGAGGAGGTGCAGGTAGTGCTTTGAGATGCTGGATTGGACCTGCTCCCATTTGGGGTAAAGTGTGGTGGCTCCTATAGGTAGTAATCATGAGGCATATAGTAGGTCTTGGGGAGTTAGGATCTGTCAGCAAAGATCTGGAAATTTTTTTCTTTTCCTTAGGGTTTTCTTGAGGGCTAACTTGGCTAAGACTGACCACCTTTTACTGCCATATGTAGTTTGCATAAAGGCAACATTGGTTGTATACCAAGCATTAAAAACTCAGAATAAAGATTTATATTTTAGGCTCTGATTCAGTTATGAATATGGGGAAATTTACTAGCCTGTCTATACTTAAGCTGTCTCTGATTTTTATGCTCTCAGTAAGTTTTGAGTGCTTTGGAATATGAGAAAATGTTAAAAGTTCTTTTTTTTTAATAGCTTAGTATTCATCAGTGCATACTTGCTCTCAGAAATGGTGGAAAGATTAATATTTTTGAGTGACTGAATCATTTTTTTCTCAATTTGTGTACTTCGAAAGCTTAATGCTCTTAGAGAGACAATACTGCAGTTAACCTGAATTATGAAGTTTATAAAATACCTCACAATGCAACAGATCTGCATATTTCTAAACTGTTATATTATGAACATTTTCAAATATACAGAAAAGTTGAAAGAATTTTATAGTGAACATTCATACTCAACACCTAGATTCTACAGTTAGTATTTTACTTTATCATCTTCTATCTGTCCATTACTGTTCTTAAATCCTGCTTATAGACACTGATCATGTACTGTTCATTGTAATATAAAGAATGTTATCTTTGTTCCCCAACTCCATGATAAAGAGGATCTCTTGTTTTTGGAAGCATTTGTTTTCTGTACTACTTGAACATAATTGGTATAAATACTCTTAATGATTCTCAGTTGGACTGCAGATTAGAATAAGATTCAGTCATTCTGAGTTTTGGTTAGTAACTTACTTGAGAACATCGTAAGCCCATCAGTGTTAAATAACTTGACTTTGCTAAATTTGATGTCTGAGGAGAAATCCAGAAGTTATAAGAAGGGTATTTATGATGGTTTTATTAGATTTAATTGATGTGGAACTTTTAAATTCTTTGAAATTAGAAGCCTTTTATTGGTCAGCTTGTTGCTTACCGAGTCTTCTTTTTCATGCTCTTTCTTTGCCATGTTTTATTCAGATATAATGTTTAATTTAGTTTATGTATGATTGCAAAAGTGGCATCTGTCAGTCCTTACAATAAATAGAAAAAAGGAAAGACATTCTCAAGTAATATGGGAACCACAAATATAATGCATGGACCAAATTAATACTATTGAAAGGGAAAGAAATGTAAATAGTTACTCCATCTTCACTCCTTTATTTGATTTACCTGATTCTAGTGGATATTTTTTGTTTTTAAGCCAGTTTTTTCTGAGAAGGTTTCTTTCCTTGTCTTCCAGGGACTTAAAATTTTACATAGAAAGTGGCAATACTGTAGAATTGGGGAGTGTGTTAGATGAGGGTAAGGGTTAGAAGAGGCATTTCTTATGTTTTAGGTAAATGTAGGTTAACTAACATTTGTAGACTCGCTAGGAAACCTAACCACTATTTGGAATTTTCTTTGGAAAAATGTTTTCATTGTTCAAAACGAAAGACAGCTAAACATATTGGAATATAATCTGTATATGTTGGTGAATTCCTTTATGTTGGTGAAGTTTGTACTATTTTCAAATAAGTGAATTTCTAATAAATTGTGACTGGTACCCTAATTAAATTGACGATATCATCTGTGACATTTTTTTTCTTTCTGTGGAACTTAGTTTTGTAGGATAACTTTAATAAATGGTTTAAATGGTAGTAAACACTTAGTTTTTAGTGTCTTACAACTTGATTTTAGATCTCAGAATTGAGATTAGGTAACATCTTTTATTTCTATAAATAAAAGATAATTTAATTTAGTAGTCCCCACAAGGCTTGAAGGATACAGCTCTGCCTGTCTCCAAAGTCTGTGTCCGTTTTACTGCATCCTCTGCCTCCACGGCCAGCTTAAATGAAAGTGTCCTCCATTTAATTTGCTTTTTAAATCAGCTGCCCTGATTTAAGTCTTCACGTATTGGCCTATCAAAATGTCTGACACAATCTGCTCTAGCTAAACTCACTAGTTGGTTGGTGGCTAAATTGCTTTGTTTTGATGTAGGAGAGAAGAGTTGATGATGGCTTGAAGTTTTTAAACCTGGGTGACTAGGGAATTTTCAGAGATGGGAATTTTAAGAGAATAGCTGAATGGAAAGAAAGGTAATTGAATCCAAGTGAATGTTGTTTTCATTTAGACTTACTTTGTTTGTAACAAGTTCATATTAATGAAGTTGGAAGTATTAAGCTATTCCAGTTAAGGAGAGGTGGAAGCTAAACTTTCAGAGTAGACCCAGAATTATGTAGCCTAAAGGACTTTTAGAGTACTTACACATTGGCTTGTCTTGTTTTCTAGGCAAAGTACTTTTTCTAAGGTGGTACAGTTGTAGCTTGGCTAGATTCTTTTCTGTTTTCTTTGCATCTATTTTTGCATTAAAGGGACTTTTTGAGGAATTGTTTAAAACTTATTTCAGAAGATGAGGGGAAGCAAGTTTCTACCACAATATTGGAAATGTTGGCAATTCAAGTTTAGCTGTGGAACCAGGTTTTATGTGAAGTTTGACTTCTTATAGAATTAGTGATTTTTAAAATTGTGTGCATCAGTTACCTGAAGTTTCCATAAGTTAATAGTTTCCATAGATTTCCTCAAGCTTTATTTTTTTCCTTTTTCATCCTTCTTTCTTATCCAAGGGGAAATAAATATTGCATGAAGACATAAAGAAATTTTATGTTTGTATTAGTAAATTGTTAATGATTAGTTGATAATGTTTCTTTTGGGGTTTCCTTTTAATTCACTTCATGCCTTCTAGGTTTATTAGCTGTTCTCAGGTAGTCAAATATTTTTCTCCATAGTACCATGTTTGTTTGTTTTTAGTGATATCTAGCAATTTCTCCAACTTACAAATGACTTCAAATGAATTTGGTTTTTAAACTTAAGTTATTGGATCCCTCTCTCTCTGCACAGATAGATAATATTGCAGCATATACTGTTTTCCATACTATTTAAGAAATTAAAATACAGTAATTTATAATAATTTCTAAAATTTCAGTATATGCACAGCTTAAATTATTGTTTCTTCCTGGCCAAATGGGTGAAATAGAGTTGGTGAAAAGAATTATGACTGGGAACTCACTTGTGACTGCTGTATTCACTTGATGCCTTTTCTTTTTCTTTTTTATTCTGTTCATCAGTTTATTAAGTTCTTTAGATTCCACGTATAAGCAAGATCATGTGATGTTTGTCTTTCTCTGCCTGGCTTATTTCACTTAGCATAATATTCTCCAGGTCTATCCATACTGTCCCAAAGGGTACGAGATCCTCCTTCTTTACAGCTGCATAGTATTCCATGGTGTGAATGTCCCGCAGCTTTTTTATCCATTCATCTACTGATGGGCACTTGGGCTCTTTCTAGATCTTAGCTATTGTAAATTGCATAGGGGTGCATATATTCTTTCAATGCCTTTTCTTTTTAAATTGAGGTATAATTTCACATGTAACATTATATTAGTTTCAGGTGTATGACATAATTATTCAATATTTGTGTACATTTCAAAGTTATTATCACAATACTATAGTTAACATTCATCACCATATATAGTTAAAATTTTTTTTGCTGTGAGAACTTTTCAGATCTACTCTTAGCACATCGTGCCTATTCTTAAAACACCAATAACTCCTGTAAAGTGCAATATACCCTATTTAGGAAGGTTTAATTATTAAAATAAATTATTATATCATCTTGTGTAATCCACAGGAGAAACAATGGAGTACAGAAGTACTGGAAGGTAGCACTCTTGTAGTTTTGAGATACTCTGTGAAAATGTCTTAAATGTTTACATAAGCAAGGGTTGTGTTCTACAAAGGTGTTCAGTTTGTCTTTAAATTTTTTTTATGGTGGAATAACACATTCTGAAAAGTATATAAACCTAATTTATAGTGTGGTGACCAATTATAAAATAAACACCCATGTGACCATCACCCGGATTAAGAAATAGAACATTGCCACCACCTCAGAAGTCTTGGTGTGTGTTTTCTCATCCCCAACCCCCACTTTTACAGTAATTACATCCTTGCTTTTCCTCATAGGTAATATAATTCTATGTGCATTCCTAAGTAATACAATTTAGTGTTGCCTATTTTAAAGCTTTTAGATAAATGCACTTGTGGCTTCTGTTTTGCTTTTTTGCTCAGCATTGCTTTAAGTGTTCATCTTCATTGATCAAAGGGTTATTGAAAGTGTGTGGGTAATAAAGTTTAGCAATAATTTGGTTAACCAGGTTTCTTACCCACCTGAGGAGGTTGTGTGCTCTTTTGTAGCAGAAAGTACCTAGAAAGAGGAAGGCGTTCATCTCTTCTGAAGATCAAAAATTATTTCAGGATTGAACTCTTAAGCTGGAGTCAGCAGCTTTGTCTCCAGATAATCTTGACAACTTTTTTAAAGGTACTAACTGTCCAGACAGATTCAGTCTTACAATTGACACGGAGGGTACAAGAAGAGCAAGCAAGGAAGGAGATATCACTGGCTTTCAAGAGAAAAAAGATGATCAAATAGATAAATGCAAAATTGTTAGTTTTTAAACTGTGGTTTTTGCCAGCTGTTGATCATTTTAAAGTATATATATATTAAGATTTATATAAGGAAAGGGGTGGTTATAGTTCTTGAAAGAGAGAGAGAAAGAAAATGTTGCAAGGGGATGTAAATTGAAGGAATTTAGGAGAATCCTAAGAACAGACTGTTTAATGAATTGATATTTTTGTAGAGGATTGTTGACCCTGGATTGTGTGTAATTTTATTTGTGTAGCTATAATGGGATCTTGAATAGATTGTATTTCTCTTACATTGTTTCCCATATTTTCCTCTTCCAGTCTTCCATGGCTACCACTTTTATTTTTTCCCAAATCTGTTTTCTTTATTAATTTAGCACTGTGTTGATCTTTAGGAAGAATGGGAGAGGTATGATAGGATCCTTTAAGAAACAGTATTTGGGAGATATTAAGTTTGATTCAAAGAAAGGTTAAAGCAAAGGTCATGGATCTTTATATAGGAACTTGAAACCTGTGCAAATTTGGTAGTATGTGTTGGCAAGTGATTAAAGTATATGAAACGTGATTCCAACTTATAAGCTCTTTTAAAATTAGAAAATATTTCTTAGGACAAACTTGAATGCTCTTAATACATTTCTTTTGGTCAGAATGATTTTGATCAGATCAATGGTTTTTTCCTGCTGTGCGTTAGTATTTGATGTTATAACTGGATGTGAATTGCCATGTAATATAAAGTTATATAGGTTTTTATAAATCAAGCTATATTGAAAATTCTACTGGCCTATAAGAATGTATATACCCATATATGTAATTGTGAACATAATGATAAATATGTGAGAAACCCCTACCAACTATAGAACTAAAACGTTACCAATTTCACATCTATTTAAGTTCCTTCTTTAGCCTATCCTAGGAAACCATTGTCCTGAGTTTTGTTAAACATTTCCTCTGCCATATAAAAAACAACACAAAAACAAACAAACAAAAACCCATGTATGTATCTCTAGAAAACATATTGCTAAGTTTTGCTTTCAGGCTTTAAAAAAGTAGTAATCTCTTCTATGTAATCTTTGACTTGCATATTTATACATTGGCTGGTTGATAGACATTTGGGTTTCCAGTTTTTTGAAATGCTACTGGGATGCAAATATGTTCATGTTTGCTGGGGCATATACCTGGGAATTTTGTCATAATGTTTCAATTATTTATAGAAATATAGTACACCACCCCAAAATTTAATGACAAAACAGTATTTCCTTACTTCACAATTCTGTGGATTCAGTGGGAGGTTCTTTAGCTTCATAGTATCAGCTGTGGTGCTGAGATGATTGGAGTTATCTGGAGGCTGTATAGGCTACAGTCAGCTGGGACTAGAATGGCTGGGATGTTAGACAGTTTAGAGTAACCTGGAATCTTGATTAGGAGCTCAGCTGGGGCTTTTGGCTTCTTCTTGTGGCTACTTGGGCTGCCTCACAGCAGGGTGGCTGGGTTCTAAGAAAGCATTCTAAGAGAGGAAGGTGCCAGGAGAGTTAAAGGCTAGGTTTGTAATGATCAGGATCTCTTACACTATGTTTTACTGTTCTACATAGACACAGGTTTATCTCACAAAGAAGATGCATATAGAGGTAGGGACAGAATTATTTTGGGTCCATCTTTAGAGACTGGCAACCACAGTGTGTTTATTTTTATTTTCATTTCTTTGATTAGTTTTTTTATTGGGTGGTTTTAGATTTTTTGAGGGAGGGGAGACTACATCTGGGTTAAATTTGTTGCAAATCTTAATACATTTTGTGGTTTATTGGTCCTTAAGCAATCGTATGAGATAGCTATTTTATTACTCCCATTTTACATACTTTATTACCCCCATTTTACAAATGAGAGAAGCACTGCTTAGTATGTTAAGAGAATAGGCTTTGAAGTCAGACAGCCTCAGGTGATATTTTTGGTATAAAGAATAGCATGTGTAAACATGTACAGTTATGAAATAGCATGATGCTTCCATCAGTCTACTTGTTACACCCCTTACCTTCCAAAAGATTGAGACTTAGAAAAATTTGCAAGTAATTTTTATTCATTTATGGTCGGTTATAATGTTTTAGGTAAAGTGTGACTTTTGTTATGAGGAGGCTTAGGCCAGGTGTTGCCAAGTGACTTGCCCAGAGTGACAGAGCTAGAACCAGTATTCAGCTTCAGGTTCTATCTAGCCTTACCTGCCTTTCCCATTCCTCAGTATTTTTTACTTAAAATTATTCAGTTGGGTCAGGATCAGCTAGTCCATTTCAAACACTTGTGTTTTTGTTAGCCAGGCTAGTTTTGTTAGCACTTCACTTTGAGGGTATGATGGATTTCAGAAGAGAGTAGAAAGGAATTGACTGATTTATTTTTTTTTTCTTCACTGACCCTACCGCCATACTTTATAGTGGAAATTAAGATCCTTAAGTATTATAGTCAAAATAATTTTATTAAATTATAATAGAAGCCAGAGATTCACAATTAATATGCAAATATTTGCTTTATGTACTTAAAAAAGAACACAGAACACTGTAGCCATGCAGCTGAATTGCCTTAAAACTGAAAATGCCACAGAGCAATTTTGAGTTAGTTCCACAATGCAGGACTTTGAAAAAAATGAACAGTTTGCCTGAGCAAATTCAAAATATGCAGAAATAAACTTGTGGACACTTTCTTCCCAACCCTCAAATTTAGGAAGATTGTTCTGTGTATAAATATAGTTTCTGATTATGACAATTCTGTATGTTGAAGACAGATATCTCAGTACATCTCTCCAGTGTAGAAACAATGCTTCAGGCAGCGTGACATATTTTCATGTCATCAGATTTCTTGGATCTAAGATTCAGAGACAGAAATGAAAATGATAATAGTACTTCTACTTATTGTGGTGGAATACAGAGCATCTTTAGACTTTGACTAGGAATGTTTTCCACCAGTGATACCAGGCATTGCATGACTGAGGCTCTCATTTGTTTTTGTTCTTTCCTTTCCCAGATTCTTACATATAATGTCAGATTCCACCAGTATTGTATAGTGTAATGCCATTTGTAAAAAAAAAAAAAAAGGGGGGGGGAAGAGGGTATTAAGTTCATTTAAAATTCAGTAAATGCATTTGTAATTTTCAGAATAAACACATGTTAAAATAGTGTACCAAAAACATGCTACTCTCTAAGTTTAATACTTTTTTAATAGAAATTAATAAAATTATTTTCATATAGTTCAGTATTTCATACCACCTCACCTTCAACCCCTTTCAGAAGTAGGGAGGAAACTGATTCACTGTCCTATTCTTTTTTTTTTAACTCCTTGAGTATTTTTACTGATACTTTTCTGTTTGTAAAGGGGGTGATGATAAAAACTAGGTAAATTGGATCAACTTTTGGTTTATATGGAATATAGAATGAACTTCATGCCTAGAAGAGAACACGAATTATTTGTTATGGTGATTGCCAAAGCACATTGTACAGAACACATATCCTAGGGATTGTAGTTCAAAACAAAATAACTTATAATTTAAACATGGAAAAAACTGCATAGCCCATCCACTTATTTTTTACAGTACATACTAGTATGTTAAATTCTTGACTACATCTGGGAAATTCTTGACTACAGTGTTAATTTTATTTAACCTGGTGTTTACCATATTTAACTTAGGAATCACTGTAGGATTTTTTTAGTGTTCCATGGAATGCAGTTTGGGAAAGACTGATTAAGTTGCTTTATTTGATAGAAGCCTAAGGCCTAATCATACTAAGTGACTTTCTCAAAGTCATAGAGCTATAATTAGCACTGACAGTCTGGCAGGTTTGAAATCTTTTTTAAAAAGTAACATAATTTTTGTGAACATCAAGTATATCCATATTATACTGGGAGCATATGTATTTTTCAAAACCAAACAAATGAGTGTTCATTTATACCATCCCACCAATTTATTTTGGTGACTAAGTTGAGTATTTTGACACCCAGGTCTTCAGTACTTAGTAATATGTCAGATTTTAACATTGCTCTGTAACTTATGAATATGCCCCCCCTTAAATCTTAAAACTTAAGATGTCCAGAGAAGCTTATTTTGAGTGATTGTTTTATTTTAGTTTATCTCTTGATGTCATTGCCCAGGCCCGAATGATGTTCATTTCTCTTATGAGCTTATTAGTTGGCCAAACAATTCTGGTTCTTTAATCATAGCAAATTATGAGATACTATTACTATATAATAATTGGATATTATTACTACATATAATGTTTATTAGTTGGAAATCTTATTTCTGTAGTATGTGAATATGTGTCCTGACTTAAATATATGTATGATAATATATATTTATATAATGCTTGTTAGTTGGAAATTTTACTTATGTAATTATTATATAATGTCAGTAAGTTAGATAATAATCTAACCTAATAATAAGTAAATGTAGATATAACATGTTTATATGTAACATTTGTTGGAGATCTTGTTTCTATAATACATGAATGTGTGCCTAACTTAAACGTGTATTACATACACGTGTGTGTCCTATGTAGCGAGAAAAAATACATACAAGCACATGTTAGCTGCCTTTTGTCTAGGATTTTTAGATTTCAATCTGTATTGGATTTAACCAAGCAAAAAATCCTAGATTTTTATTTATTTATTTATTTTTGAGCATCACTAGGACACTTATATCAACCTCTTATTTTGATGTAATTTTTTGGTGCCAGCTTCTTATTGTTCTTTCCTTTTTCCCCCAATTAGTTTAAGTATCTTTTATTATAAAAGAGAAGAGGCTCCCTCCTTTTTCAAATGGATACTTATGGAAATTGATAGGTGTCACTGCCAGTTAAGGCAAAGGTTAAGAGATAAGACTAAAATAGTGATCTTGTTTTCAATTAATATGTATTTGGAAGAAGTTTTGCTCTCTGTGTTCTTATGAATTTAATATCATTTGATATGTAATGCACCTTAGCTTAAGTGGGAGGGTATAGAGAAGCTCTAAGAGGTCTGCAGGATGTTTTCAGCTTTTGAATAATAACCTTTGTTTTCTTCCATGTGCTGCTCTAAAGTAGAGTGAAAACAAGTAGTTTGTCAATCTGATACATACAACCTGCTGTCTGCTTATGAAAGATCTTGAAATCAGAATGACCTATCCATCAGTTGTAAGAGGAGAGAGAGTAGTGAGAGTAGTCTTTGCACCCAGTTGGAACTGCTTATATGTAAATGAGTAATGGTAATTGGGTGGTATGGCAGCGGTTAATCTGTGTATTTGTAGGTCTTTTCAAACTTCAGAATTGACCTAGTAAAACAAATTACTTCTTATTCTGTATCATTAATAATCCTTTGAAATTCTATTGTTTTGCTGTTACTTAAACATTGATATGAATCTCTGTAATCACACTAGGCTTGAATATATCCTCACATATGAGTTTCCAGAGTTGAAGTAATAAAGTTAGCTTTGTGTTTAATATGATTAGACAGTGTTCATATGTATCATGTGGCAGGATTGGATTTAGATAGTTTTAAGAGTCTTAGTAGACTGGATTTTTTTCTATCTGGTGTACTTATTTAATTAGCATGTCTGGCTTGTTTTTGATCCTGCCATCTAATAAAAGGTATAGTTTGTGGCCTTAGCTGCTTTGTACTTTTCTTATACCTTGGTTGTTTTCTGTTTCTATTAGTGCTGAATTTTGTGTATGTATGAAGTATGCCAACTAATGGGACTTCTGTATATCTGGTACCTTATGTAGTCCGAGAGTTCCTAGTGACAGGGTAAAGGAGAAGAGAAGGAACAGAAGAAAACCTTTAATCCTGGATGTAATCACTGGTGTTCTAACACTGTGCTCTTCATTTCTGTTTTTATTTTCTCCTTCTGGAATTCTATTCCTTTTTTTTATTTCTTAATTCTCTTACACTTACATTGGCATCCATAACTGGTAATTTCTGTTGATGGCACTAGTTGCCTTCTCATTTACTAGGTGAATTAACCTGGCTAATTTTGTAAAATCTTATAACACTGTACTTTGCAAACAAACTTGGAGAGTTATAATTGACTGTATAAATCTTTTCATAGAATGAATTATTTTTGAAAGAGCCTGTCTGTTTGAAGAATAGAGGATTGGACAGAAGCTAGAGTGGTGTGATGTAGCTTCCATGATTATGTTATGTTATATAAAACTTTATCTTACCACTGGACTTTGTCCAGTCTCCCCTTGCTGGAGTTATGAATTAAGCAGCCATGTTGTTGAAGTCCACTTGGCAAGGAACTGCAGGCAGCCTATATGAGGCTTCAACCAACAGCCAGCATCAAGGAAATGGATTCTATCAGTAACCTAAGTGAGCTTGGAAGTAAATTATTACCCTAATTCAGCCTTCAAATAAAAACCCAACTCTGGAGACACTTTGATTGTAGTCATGTGAGACCCTAAGCAGGGGATATAGTTAAGCTGCACTGGACTTCTGATCCATGAAAACCATGAGATGATGAATGTATGTCGTCTTAAGCCATTAAGTTTGTTGTAATTTGTTACGCAGCAATAGAAAACTATACAAATGCCCTTAATTAACCTTTTCCATCTCTGAATGTTATGTATTTGCCAGGTGGTAAATCTATAGGATTTGGGTGAGTCCAAATCTATAGGATTCTAGTCTTGGGACTTGGGATCTAGACTTGGAACAGTTAAGAATGACAAATGCAGTGAAAAAACATGACACTATGAGAACATAGAGAATTAAATACAAATATAGTTTTAAGACAGTCAACTTTTAAAAACTTACTATTTCTAGGTTGCTTCCTCATTTGTTTTTCAAAGCATATTTTTGCCATCAAAAATTTGACCTAGGTTTATTTTCTGTTAGTGTTATGAAAATGATCTATCTGCCTTTCTTAGCCCTTGCACATGTTCTTTGGAGACTACTTCTATTCTTTCCTGCCTTTTTGCTGAACAGCCCAGTAAGGTTTTTGTTAGGTGTCATTTGTAAAAGCCTTCCATGAGAGCTTTAGAAGGACAGGTCTGTCCTGTATACTAGTGTTCCTGGTACACTGCACAGTGCTGGTGGACTCTGAAAAAATAAAAAAACTTGATAGAGAGTAAGTAGAACTCTTATACTGGTGGGAGTGTACTTTGGAGAGCTATTTAATATTTTTAAATATATGT
Source organism: Miniopterus natalensis (assembly GCF_054644295.1). Taxonomy (NCBI): domain Eukaryota; kingdom Metazoa; phylum Chordata; class Mammalia; order Chiroptera; family Miniopteridae; genus Miniopterus; species Miniopterus natalensis. The sequence goes on along the minus strand of NC_142095.1, from coordinate 11,673,760 downwards.
GTACTCTATAACTAGGGGTGGAATTGCTAAATATTTACCCCAAAAATTGAAAACACATGTCCTCAAAAAAGACTTATAGGAATGCTCTTTTATATTTTATAAGAACAAGAATGTACAACCTTATTATTTATTGCCTTAACTGGAAACAACTCATGTATTTTGAAAGGAGAATGAATTGTCATATTCATAAAATGGAGTACTACTCAGCAACAAAAAAGGAACAAACTGATGCTACGTGAATAAATCTCAAAAACATTATGTTGAGTGAAAGAAGCCAGACATCTTAGAAAGTAGAATCTATGATTCATTTATATTCAATCCAAGAACAAATGAATCTATGGTGAAAGAATTCAGAAGTATTGGGTGTGTGTGGAAGTGACTGGAAAAGTGCATGTGGGAACTTTCTGAGGTGATAGTTTATGTATAAAATTATCAAAACTCATTGAATCAATGAGGGTGATGTATTTTAATGCATGTAAATTGTACTTCAGATTTCTTAAATGGGGGAAAAAAATGTCAGGTGTCCTTTATCCTGTCTGTTCCCTTTTCCCCTTGTATTTGCTTATTGCCTGTCCCTCCTGCAAGATTGTCAGCTTCATAAGGTCAGGGACCAAGTTTACCTTTGGCTCTTAGACTGTATACTTATATGTATAATGCCCAGGCTTATTGGCAGTGAGTCAAAAGTTATTTGTAAACTATAATTTATTCATAAGTTGGTATCCATATTTTTTGGTTGCATTTTTAAAGAAAATTATTTGCATGTAACAGAATCTTGTATTCAGAGTTTTTCTTTATGCATCTTCTAGGTTTTTCTGTTCTAGAATGCACAAAAGACATCTGTTTAAGTGTTTGTAGAGTAATCTCTATAACTTTGCCAACTATGGTTTGATATAGGTCAGTGTTTATATATTTGTATAGCAAAATTTTAAAATCAGATTTCTAATAAAAATGTGAAGTTTATTTTATGTTATTACTCTTAAACAAATGAAAGCTAAACAATTATCCTATTTTCTTCTGAATTGCATCCTGCCATCTCTCCTTAATTTCTTGAAATATAGGGCAAAGAAAGGAGACCCTATCGTTCTACTTTTTTGATACGAAAAGGCCTTAAGCTCGGCAGTAATTTGAAAAAGAACCAGGTGGTTACATAGCACTTAATTAACTAGTGCTGTTCCTTGTGGTGGTGGTGTTACTATTTTCCTTGATGAAGTAATATTAAATTTTAAGTGATTTAACGGCTGGGTCAGAAGCTTGAAAAATAAGTATAGTCTCAATTTCAAGTGTAGTTTTTTCTGAACTATTGAAGACGGTACCTCGGAGCAGTTTTCACTGCTAAAAAGCAGTGCCTTTCTATTTTGAATTATGTGTTGGGGGGGGGTCTTCTAAAAATAAATTCAAAATTCTTCAGAATTTTTATGTATATTCTGGTGAGAGAGTTCATATTTTCATCAGATTCTCTGAGACTTTTTCTCCAGAAAGATGAAAAACCCTGTTTCTCCCTCTGTTTTTTTTATGATTTTTTTTTCATTGCCAGTTGATGGTTTTGCCAACTTTTTAGAAACATAAACTTTTAAGGTCAGCAAGAAATTACTCCGTATTGAGTTGTTTACCTGTGCTGAATATTGTAAAAGTGTATTTGATATGATTTGAGTTGGTGCCCTTCATTTTTTCATTGTTTTTACGATTTTTTCTGAACTTTTCGGTGGCAGAACTAAATTGTAATTGCTGGGTTCCACAGACTGGCCTCTTCTGGGTTTCAAACCGTCTCAGACATAGATGTAAGAATGATGAAGATGAACTTCTACCTTCAATAAGCCTAATTTTTGTTATGGAGCCTCTGGCCAGAAATGCTTGTTCTCAATTATAATACCAATTTTGTAGGGGAAAATATATATTTCTTAGCAAAATTTTTAGGAATGTAAAAATCTGATACTTTGTGGCTGCACGTATAGATTTTAGAATTTTAAAAAGCACTGATTTTTTTTTTTTTTTTAAAGGCTTTGATTGCATATGTGAACTATGGTAGAGCAGTGTTTTTAGTACTAATGGTACCTTCAACATTCAGATTATTTAACAAATAATTATTGTGTGGTAAGTATGTTCCAGGCATATCACCAAGTGTTTGGATATATATACAGGGTCTCTGTTGTAATGGAATTTATTTTCTGGCAGGCAAACATGTAAACAAAAAATGATCAAGATAATTTTAGTTAGTGATAAAGGCTCTTAAAAAAAAATGTGCTAGCTAGTGTCTGGAATGGGGCTACCACTATAGATGTGGAAGTGAAAGAGGCCTTTTTGATGTGATTTGCGAATTAAGACAGTTTGATAGTGAGTTAGCTAGCCTTGTGAAGATCTGAATTAAGAGCATTCCACCAAGCAAGAATAAGTTTGGCATATTGAAGGGACAAAAATAAGACCCCCTTGGCCAGAATATAGTAAGAAATGTGGTGTGTGGATAGTTTTAGGTTAGGGCAACATCAAGTGCTGAGATTGGTAATTGTGGGAATTAAACCCTTATTCAGACTAATTTTTTTTAAAAGTAGAACAAAAATTCATTTGGCTGCAGCAGATGTTTTTCATTTCTATATATAACTCTGAATGGTGTTATGAGTGATATAGAAGATGAAAGACTTTAGAGGCCAGAACATAAAGAGGAACTCAGATAGCATTGACTAAAGTATATGGAGTGTTCAAACAATGAAAATTTAATTAAACCAATTACACTACTTTTATTACCTTCTACTTGAATAGTACATTTCTGTAGAATGAGTAGTTTATTTTAGAGTGGGAGTTAAAATGTTTTACACAATTCATAACCTCACACTAGCACTAAGTCACTTTACTTGGGACATTTGTGGGTAAATGTTTTAAAATTGGGTCATACATAAAGTGTTCAGTGGCACTTTAACAAACATTCATTGAACTTAATATATGCCAGGCACTGTGCTTAATGCTAACTATAGGAAGATCGACTCATTCATCTTTGCCTAGAGACCAAACCAAACCATCTCAGTAAGTTGTCATGCAGATTAAATGAACTAAAGGTACTTATTAGAACAGTATCTAATTCATAATAAGCACTCATTAAATGTTCACTATTTATTTTTGTTATTACTATTCACTTAGGATGGAGCCTAATAAATAAATTCATGCTGTTTATTTAGTATGCTGGTTTGAAAGAAGTTCCCAGTGAAGGCATAGTTCACAGTGTTGGTGTGAAGACTCTATACTTTCTCTGAGATCAAGTAAGATATCTGCTATTGAGAGAACTGTGATTCGGAGAATCTGAGTTTCCGGAAGTTTATTTGCTGGATCATAATCTGTAGAGGTTGAATAAAGCAAATTTATCTTGGAAGTACTAATATACTGAGATATTTGTGAGGATAAGTCTAAAAAATTATATTTAGACTTCCTACCAATTCTAAAGCATGAAGTAGAGCAGAAAAGTCAGCATTAAATGAGAAGAGAAAAATGGACAGGTCAGTTTCAGGGACAGAAATTACAGTACATACCTTGAGGTGCTTGGCTTTGGTACTGTGTCTCAGCGAGGTGTGTTTTATTTGGAAGTTTGGTTTTCAGATGGTCTCCTTTAGGGAAGAGCCAAGTTTTTATATAGCTTAACATAGATTTTCTTATTTTAATAAAGCCGATCATAGTTAAACAGAGGTCATAGGAAGCAATGTGGAACTCTGAAATTAGAAAAGTCGATCTTTTCTATAAAGCCAATATCTTTATTAAAAGACCGCTTTTCTTCCTTGTGTTTTCATACTACAGTTTTTGCTACTATATTTGAAGAAATAGGAAAAGCCTTTTTCTTTTATGTAAAACCTAGATTAATGCTAGAGGGAAAAGAGACTAATTGAAATAGTTAAGTATTAAAAGTATGTAATGAAGAAGGTAAGCTTCCATTGATTTACTTAGGGTGGAGGCTCTGCTTTTACATAGTATAATATCTTACTTGAATCTAAGTGAAATCCAACAGGAACTACAAATTTCCCACCACTACAGATTTTTGGCATTTTTCCTTCAGAAAGAGAAAGAGGGAGAATGACTTCTTAAGACAGACAAAATAAGTCTTATATAGATTTTTTTCATTTATGAAATTGATACACGAATAATTTTCTCACTTGTCAGTGACAAGACTGCTTCAAGATGTAAGGAAAATGGGATAAAGAGTAAAAATGTTACTTTTAAATTTGATAAAACAGAAACAACCACACTTAATTTCTATGTTATTAGAAAATACTTAATAACAGGAAAGAGGAAGAGATGCAGAACTAATTGTTAAACTTTAAATCTCATAAGTAATTTGTTCAAATCAAAATACTGATAGATTTTGGTGATGATTAGTAAAGAAGACTATCTCTTGGAAGATGTTACAATAATGGCCAATAGGATCAACAGAATTAACATGTTAACATATCTGTCTTGCAATCTTTTTCTCTTTTCATGAGAACCGAGACTTTGCTTTCTATCAGATGAGTTTTTGAACCATGCATAACATCTGTCTTATAAAAATGAATGGCTTTTTTTAGATCAAATAGAAATTCCTAGTTCCTGTTCCTGGTTAAAAATATGAAGGAAAAATTCTGTGAGAAAAAATACTTTCCTATTCTTTCTCCTTTCTTTTTGATACATCAGATACACAAATGATAGTATACATTATTTTCATGTTATCATTAGACATTGTCCCAAAGTAGTGTAATATTTATGTGGCAAGCTTGTCTATGATGGCAAGAGGGGTTGGCGTAAAACAAGCCTGTGTTGGGTGGAAGAGAAATGAAAGGTAGCAACTCTTGGAAAATAAAGTGTACCCATGCTTATGCACAGGGGCTATGATGGCACCTACCACGTGGCTGATACTGATAGCCTCCTCCCTTCTTTGTTCATACCTGTCTTCAGATGTCTCAGCTAAGCCTTTCCCCCTACCAATAGTTTCTGTGTGGCTATTCTCCATCTTTTGCTTCATTGTGCTGCTGTAGGATCTTAAATATACACTTGAACCTTCCCAGGGATATTTTCCTTAATGGATAGCTGTCTGTTTCCTTTTCTCTTGGTGGGTGGGTGGGATGAAGACTGGTGTCTGCTACTATGCGACCTTGCTGACATCAGTTCTCAAAATACTTTTCATTTTTGAACTTTTTACTATTTAGCCTGTCTTGTTTATCTTGACAATCATTTTTGACCCTCAGATGTATGTTTCTTTTATCATAGGTCTTTATTTTATAATAATAGTAGCAGTAGCCTTCAAGTGCTTTAGAGACTTTATATTTTTACTCATCAGCTACCTTATGATGTAGGTGCTGTTGTTATCCCTCTTTTACAGATGAAGAAACTAGAGTACAGAGAATATAAGTCATTTTCCTAACCAAGGTCACAAAGCTAGTAAAGTGTAGAACTAAGATTCAAAGCCAGGCAATATGATTCTAACACCTTCACTCTTAACCTCTAGGTTATACTTCCTTTCTGGTCACTGTTGCTTATCTTAGCCCCCTGATGATATTCTTATTTCTGTTTCCTATGTTATTAAGTTTTCCATTAGTTGATTTTGATACTTAGCTTTTATGTTGCTCACTTTTCTCAAATGTTTGATTTTTGAGTGTGTGCTTTTTTTGTTGGTATTTGATCAAGTCTGTCTAAAAATGCAACAGTGCTTACTTATTAGAGCTAGTGATTGTGGGAAGGAGAGTCGTGACTTGCTGCTGGGAAGGATATATCAAACTAATATTGGATATAAGGATTTCCTTTTCATGTTCTTTCTGTACAGCATTGTTCTGCTTTTTGATTCACTTGTGAACATATGTAGTGCAGACACTTCCTTGCTTGGCAATGGTAGGGGAAGGGGATCCACCTGCCTGGCTAGTTGTTCCTAATGCCATTACTCTGAGGATTTCTGAAGGATTTTCTCCTGCCCCCCATAGCTGCTGTAAATGAAATATGGTTTGCAGTTTACTTCTGTTTGTGGTTTGGGCTGTGGTTTTTTCATTTTCATTTCTTCCTATTTGTCTTATGTCTTCCATTGCTGTTACACAGTACTATTATAATTTTATTCTTATGGCTTTAGTACTATTGTGATATATTCTTTAGCCTGTAATTTTTAGGGTTTTAGGATTGAATGTGACTGTCAAATGTGCTCCTTTCATTTTGGTGATATCTTCTGCCAGTAGTTCTTAATTTTTTGAGAGCCATTGACCTCTTTGACCATTTGGTGAATTTTATGTACTCTCACCCAGTTTTTTTACTCAAATGCAGCTGTGTACCATTTGTACCCCAAGCAATGGCCAAATGTTAACTTGAGCATTAGTAGTTTTGTAGACATTGAGCATAACTGGTTGGTAGTCATTGGAGTAGGAGGTACTTTGCTTTTAGTCATATTAGAGGAATGAGCCTATTTCTTGGAAAATAATTTGTTATTCAAGTTTGAGGAAAATTGCTATAAAATATATATTTATATAGCCATAGACTTAACTGTAAAGACACTTATATTTAAAGTATAATATTAGAAAGAACTGTTTGTAGGAAGCAGTTTTGTAATAATTCTTTTTTTCTTGTTTTCTCCAGGTTTAACTATAGATCAACACATCATCTTGCATCTCATGGGTTCTATGAATTTTTAAATTGGTTTGATGAAAGAGCATGGTATCCACTAGGAAGAATAGTAGGTGGTACTGTAAGTATATTTGCAGTTATTTATGTTCATACCATAAAATTTTATAGTTGAGTAATTCATAAACTGCTAAGATGATGAGGATTCTTGAAAACTTTGTATAGTTAACTAATGAAATGTTCTGTGGCTGATTAGCCAGAGTTAATTTTCTAAATCTCTTTTCTTGACACTATTCCACCCCCACCCCTCACATCCCTACCTGTTTTTGTGTTATCTCACACTACCACTATTTCTGACAAATGGTGAAGGCTGTGAGGGGATGGGGATCTCTTGTTATCCTGTATCCTTAGTTCAGATTATTTGTGTGCTTGTGTCCCAGATCTGTCCTAAATTACTCTAGGAACTGAATATCAGTCATAGTTCACGGGGAATTATTATATTCAGAAGATGACTTCAGGGAAAATATTTTTAGTATTTGTGATGTAGGGAGAATATTTAAGAGGAAGTGAAAGACGACACCTATTGGGGAGACATGCATGTTTATATTGTGGGTTTTTTCTTTTTTTACTTTATTGTTGAAAATATTATAGATGTCCCTTTTTCCCCCCTTGACTCCTTCCACCCTGCACCTACTCACCCCAGGCCTTCACGACACTATTGTCTGTGGGCTATGCATATATGCATGTAAATTCTTTAGTTAATCTCTCCCCACCCCACCCCCACCTTCCCTCGGAGATTCGTTAGTCTGTTCCATGCTTCTGTGTCTCTCAATCTATTTGTTCATCAGTTTATTATGTTCTTTAGATGCCACATATGAGTGAGATCATGTGATATTTGTCTTTCTCTGCCTGGCTTATTTCGCTTAGCATAATATTCTCCAGGTCCATCCATACTGTACCAAAGGGTAAGAGATCCTTCTTTGCAGCTGCATTGTATTCCATGGTGTAAATGTCCCACAGCATTTTTACCTACTTATCTGCTGATGGAAACTTGGGTTGTTTCCAGATCTTAGTTATTGTAAACTGTGCTGCTATGAACATAGGGGTGCATAAATTCTTCCTGATTAGTGTTTCAGGATTCTTAGGATATATTCCTAGAAGTGGGATCACTGGGTCTAAAGGCAGTTCCATTTTTAATTTTTTGAGGAGCCTTATGTGGCTGCACTAGCCTGCATTCCACCAGCAGTGTACCTGGATTCCCCTTTCTCTACATCTTCACCAGCGCATGTCATTTGTTGATGGTAGCCATTCTGACAGGTGTGAAGTGATATCTCATTGTGGTTTTAATTTGCATCTTTCTGATAATTAGTGGTGTTGAGCATTTTTTCATATGTCTCTTGGCCATCTGTATGTTTTCTTTGGAGAAGTGTCTATTCAAGTCCTTTGCCCATTTTTTTAATTGGATTGTAGGGTGAATTAATATTTTACAAAGGAGGCAAGAGCATACAATGAAGTAAAGATAGTCTCTTCAATAAATGGTGTTGAGAAAATTGGGTCGGTACATGCAAAAAAATGAAACTAGGTAACAAACTTACTCCATACACAAGAATAAATTCAAAATGGATAAAAGACTTAAATTTAAGTCGCGAAACCATAAAAATCCTGGAAGACAACATGGGCAGTAAAGTCACCAATACATCTCCTACGGCAAGGGAAACAAAGGAAAAAATAAACAAATGGGACTACTTCAAACTAAAAAACTAATGCACAGCAAAAGAAATTATCCTCAAAATACAGAGGAACCCCACAGTATGGGAGAACGTATTTGCCAAGGATACATCTGATAAGGGGCTAATTTTCAGAGTGTACAAAGAACTCATACAACTCAACAAGTGGAAGACAAACAATCCAAGTATTGAAGTTTACCAATTTTATTAGATTTCTTAACCCAAAGAAATTTTGACTTTATTGATGATCTATTAAATGTTTGTCTTCTATTGTATTAATTTCAATTTATTTCCTTCCTCCCACATTCTTAAGTTTATTGTGTTTTTTCCTGACTTTCTGATAAAGTTTGCTCAATAATTTCCAAACTTTTTTGTTATTAATGTATTCATGTTAAAGCCATAAACTTCCCACTAATCAGTATTTTAGCTACATTGAGTAAGTTTGATATATAGTATTTTCATTATCATTGAAATCAAAATGTATTTTAATTTCCATTATAATTTCTTCTGATTCATGGGTTATTTAGTATTTAACTTTTAAGCATAGAGGGTTTCCTTGTTATCTTGTTTTGATTCATATTTCAAATATATTCTGTTTAGAGAAAAATTCTGATTCTGTATTTTCATTCCTTTGAAACCTATTGAGACTTAGTTTGTGGCCTATAAGTGCTCCCTCTGTGTTTGGAAAGAATATGGTTTCTGTGATAGTAAGATGTGTTTCCAATTTGAGGCATGTACTTATCCTTGATGTAAATAGAGATAAAGATACAAGGAAAGTAGCCATGATGGTTTCCAGGGCAAATTAGGAAAATACTGAATGGTAAGAGATGTGGTAGTTGGCTATTACCTACCCTTCTTGAGGTGCTAATCTTGTCACACACCTTATTGTATTAGTATTTGATAACCCTAGTTTGCTTATTGTGTTTAACTTTGTATCTTGAATTCATCCTCACTGGAGTCTTATTTTCTGAGATTCTTGGTATCCTGGTATTAGGAACCATCCCTATAAGAATCTTTCTCTTGCCTACGCTGGAGCCCTTAGGGGTTTCACATTTTTAAGGACAGATTTTTGAGGTCATTTGTTAGCTTGAGGTTTCTTATACCTGAAGTTGTTATAAATGTGGAATCTGTATTCACATATGATGAATGAGTTTCTTATTTCTCATTTGTTTCTAATGATGGGAAAAATTTGTCTAGTTTCACGAGTAGGCCTTGGCTTTGTGCTGGGAGTTAGGCCTTTTCTTTGATACATATATTGAGCGATAATCCCCCAACTTCTAGTCCTTAAAGTGTGTATCAGACCTAGAGTGTGTTTTTTTGGGGTTCTATGGCATCGGTACCTCTAATTTGAACTTCCTCTTTATTTTTGGCATCTGGAAGGTTCCCTTTTTTTTAAAGCTTAAATATGCCTTTTTGTTGTGGGGTGGGTTTTTGTGTGGTTTGGTTAGGGTTTTGTTTTTTGTATTTTCAATCAGTATTTCTGTGTATTTTGGCTGTATTTGGTGTGTCAGCTCAGTCTGCCATAGGATCATGGATATATTAACTTATCTTTAGAGGCATTTTCAAATTCATTTTCATGTTCATTTAATATGACTGACAAAATCATACTCTGGGACCTGGTATTGCCTGTGAAAAGAGACAAAATTTTAATTTTTTATAATGATGATGGTTGCCACACCTCCCCTCCCCCCCCGCCCCTTTATTCTATTCTGCTTCTGCACATTCAATAGGTATTGAGCATCTATTTTGTGTCAGTCATTGTGTTGGGTGCTGGGGAAAAATGTTCCTGCTCTTCTGAAGCTTATATTCTTGTGAGGGTGTTTAGTTAATAGACAATAAATAAACTAAGTAAAATAAGTAGTATGGGAAATGGTGGTAAGTGATAGAGAAAAAGCAAGGCAGTGGGTTAAAGACCTTGGGGAATTTGCTGTTCTAAATAGTATAGCTAGGAAAGGAAATTTATGACATTCTTTGAAGCTTTTGTGGTAGAGAAAAGAATCTTTTAGGATTTAGTTAAGGATGGACGTGTAAAGACACATTTTAATCACTGATGAATTGCTCAAAAATATCCTGTTTACTTTGAATCCTCTTACTGTTTTATGTTCCCTGTTTAGAGTGAGGATGAAGAGTAAACTGTTATTTTACGTTGTAGAAAAACTCTCAACCTTCTAGGAGTCCCAAAATATGATCATTGCTTTTTTTTTTTTAAATATATCTTTATTGATTTCAGAGAGAGGAAAGGAGAGGGGGAGAGAGGGGGGTAGAAACGTCAATGATGAGAGAGTCATTGATCGGCCGCCTCCTGCACACCCCAGACTGAGGATTGAGCCCGCAACCCCGGCGTGTGCCCCAACCGGAAATCAAATCCCGATCACCTGGATCCCAGGTCGATGCTCAACTGCTGAGCCACTCCCGGCCGGGCTCATTGCATATTTTGATCATTGAGTTCACAAACTGATTAGTCCTTCATTTCCTAGCTAGAACTCTATGCTTTCCAAATCTTGGCTTTGAAAGGAGGAAAGAACCATTTATAGATACCACTTAAATTATACTGCACATTAATTACTCCATCTTTTCTCCTTTTCTCATTCCTTGATACACATAAGTATGGGCAAAACTGGAGCATGTTAAAACCCTAAACTTAAGGATAAGTTAGACTAGGACCCTGTTTTATAATGAAAAAATAGTGGAATTAATAAGTTACCCACAGTTTTCCATTGAAGAACATTTTCAGCATTAATAATCATTCTATGTGATCTTCTTTTATATGAATATGTATCTCTCCATATATGAGCTTTTTCTTTGTATCCAATCCACAAGTACATTTAATTTTGAAGCATGTAAGGAAGGAAAACTGTTCTGAGATCTTATTCTCAAACTTACTGTAAACAGTATGTAATAATAAAGAACTTATGTTAGTGTTTTCAGCTACCTTATTTTATGTGTCATTAAATTTTTTCTTTTTTTCTTCCTAGGTTTACCCAGGGTTAATGATAACAGCTGGCCTTATCCATTGGATATTAAATACATTGAACATAACAGTTCACATAAGAGATGTATGTGTGTTCCTTGCACCAACTTTTAGCGGCCTTACATCTATATCTACTTTCCTGCTTACCAGAGAACTTTGGAACCAAGGAGCAGGACTTTTAGCTGCTTGTTTTATTGCTATTGTACCAGGCTACATTTCTCGATCAGTAGCTGGATCCTTTGATAACGAAGGCATTGCTATTTTTGCACTTCAGTTCACATACTACTTATGGGTAAGTAACATTTAATTTTTTGCTACCATTAATACCCTTGAACTTTCTACTGAGATGCTGTAGGTTGTACACATTGTCTTTTATCAATTGTAGTTGCATACAGAGATCTGTCACTATTCATAATAGATTTAATAATGATTAACATTTAAAAATACGTCAGGTACTGTTCTCTCTCTCCCCCATATATATGTTGTGTGTGCATGTGTGTATAAAAAAATTTGACAGTAATTCTGCTGTCCATTTTACAGATGATGATAATATCCTTTACTTTATAAGTCAGCTCCAAAAAAGAGACTATCAAAAAGAGAAGCCATTGATTTTGTTTCTTTTTTCGTGGGGGGAGAAGGGTCAGAAATACTGAGGAGGTTCAGATGTGGCTCAGTGTCTTGGGATTTTGAATTTTGTTTGCAAAATTAGCACTCTTTTGCGGTTGCCAAGTTAATTCTTCCCAATCTGTATACCTTTTATTTCCATTTCTTGTCTTTTTGTATTAGCTAGTATTTCTAGTATGACGTTGAAAAGGGGTGGTAAGAAAGGACATCCTTGCCTTGTTCCTGATCTTAGTGGGAAAGCTTCAAGTGTCTCACCATTATCTATGATGTTAGTTAGAGATTTTTTAATATATATATTATTTTCAAGCTGAGGAAGTTCCATTCTTGTTAGCATGCTAAGAGATTTTTATCATAAATGGATGTTGAGTTTTGTCAAATGCTTTTTCTGTACCTGTTGATATAGTTACATGATCTTTTTCCTTTGACCTCTTGATGTCATGAATTACATTAATTACTTTTCAAATATTGAACCAGACTTTTATACGTGAATAAATCTAGCTTGGTTGTGGTATATAATTCTTATATACATCGTTGGATTTGATTTGCTAGTATTTTGTTGAGGGTTTTTGCATTTGTGTTCATAAGAGGTATTGGCCTATAGTTTTCTTACAATGCCTTTGTCTGGTTTTGGAATTAGAATAATGCTGGCCTCATAGAATGAGTTAAGAAGTATTCCCTTGTTTCTGTTTTCTGAAAGACATTGTAGAGAATTGGTATAATTTTTTTCTTAAATGTTTAGTAGAATTCACCAGTGAACCCGCCTTGGCTTGGTGCTGTTTTGAAAGGTTATTAATTACTGATTCAATTTTTAAAATAGATATAGGCCAATTCAAACAGTCTGTTTCTTGCATGAGTTTTGGCAGATTTTGTCTTTAAGAAATTGGTTCATTTTATTTAGGATATCAAATTTGTGGACATAGAGTTGTTCATAGTATTCTTTTATTATCCTTGAAATGTTCATGAAATCTGTAGTGATATTTTTTCTTTCATTTCTGATATTAGTAACTTATGTCCTCTTTTTTCTTAGCCTGACTAGAGACATCAATTTTGTTGATCTTTCAGAGGATTTGACTTTGAGAGAACCAGTTTTGGCTTTCATTGATTGTTCTCTATTGAGTTTCTGTTTTCAATTTTATTGATTTCTGCTCTAATTCTTCTTTCTTTTACTTCCTTTTTTACATTTATTGTATGCTGAATTTATTCCCAGGCTTTAAGTTTTTGTTTTTTCAGTTTGTTCTGGGATATCTTTTTCCTTTGTGTAATGTTCTCTTCTGGTTTAGGAACAATATCTGCTCTTTCTCAGTAAGGATCATCTTAATGTGGCAGGGAGAGTTTATGTACGGGTTAATCCAGCCCACCCATGAGCTCTTATAAGGATCACATCTTGGGAGCTTTGTTCACCTGCCATGAGTTCAATGACCCTTAAGTTCAGCATTATTTTCTGAATGTTTAAGCATGTGCAGCAAAAATTCAGCACTCTTTTTGGGTCACCAACTCTGCATCCATCCCCAATGTTTGGCATTGACACCCCTCCCAACTCCATTTAACAATGATTTGGCACTCACAGCTTCTGTAAAGTGATATCCTTCAGGTGCTTGGTGGGTTTTTGGGTATATATATCCTTAATGAGTGTTCTAAAGGGAACACAAAGATTTGAACCTCTTAATTTGCACAATTTTGTGGGATTTTCTGGATCCAGTGAATAGTGAACCGTTTTCAGAGATTCACCTCAGAACTTTTAAAGCATTTTTGGGTTGTTGGGGGTTTTTTAATTTTTTTAATCCTCACCTGAGGATATGTTTTTATTGATGGGAGGGAAGGAGGGAGGGAGGGAGGGAGGGAGGGAGGGAGGGAGGGAGGGAGGGAGGAACATGGATCAGTTACCTCCCATATGCACCCTGACCGGATATCAAACCTGCAACCTAGGTACTGCCCTGACCGGGAACTGAATCTGCAGCCTTTTGGTGTATGGGACGATGCTCCAACAAACTGAGGCACCGGCCAGTGCCCTTTTTTTTATCTTGTTTTTTTCTTCAGACTACTGGGCCCAAAAGCAGCATATGCTGTGGCAACCCCAGGCTGAGATTCTCCTACTTCCTTTAGATTTAAATTTCCCTTCCTTTTCTAGTTTCCTAAGGCTGAAACTTTGATTATTGGTTTAGATCTTCCTCTTCTAATACATGAATTCAGTGCTATAATTTTCCCTATATTGTGGTGCATAACTGTGTTGTCATCTTAACAATATTGTTTTCCAATCTCTGAATGAACATGGGGTGTGTTTCCATTTACTCGTCTTTAATGTCTTTCAGCAATGTTTTATGATTTTCATTGTATAAGTCTCTTACCTCATCAGTAAAGTCGTAAGTACTTTATTATTTTTGATGCTATTGTAATTGGAATTTTTTTGGTTTTTTCAGGTTGCTCATTGTTAGTGTATAGAAATGCAACTGATGTTTGTTGACTTTGTGTCCTGCTACTTTGCTGAATTCATTTATTAGCTCATAATTTTTTGTATGTGTGGAATCTCGGGTTTTCTTCATATAAGATTATATTATCACCCTGGCCGGGTGGCTCAGTTAGTTGGAACGTCATCCTGTACACCAAAAAGGTTTTGGGTTCAATTCCCGGTTAGGGCATATGGCTAGGTTGTGGATTTGATCCCCAGTTGGGGCACGTATGGGAGGCAACTGATCAATGTTTCTCTCTTTCTCCGCCCCCTTCCTCTCCCTCTAAAAGTCAATGACAACGTATCCTTGGGTAAGGATTAAAAAGAAAAATAGATTATATTATCTGCACACAGGGATGATTTTACTTTTTCCTTTCCAATTTTGGATGCCTAACCCTAACTCCTGTTACTAGTATATAGAAACACAACAGATTTCTGTGTATTGATTTTGTATTCATAATTTATTCGAATAGTTTTTTGGTGGAGTCTGTATGCAGGGTTTTCTATATATAGAAAACCTGCAAATAGTATCATGTCATCTGCAAATAGAGTTTTACTTGTTTCTGATTTGTATGTCTTTTATTTCTTTTCTTATTGCTGTGGCTAGGACTTATAACTGTGTGAAATAGAAGTAAGTGGTAATAGTGGGCATCTTTGTCTTGTTCCTGATCTCAGATGAACGGCTTTTAGCTTTTCACTATTGAAATTTATATTAGCTGTGGGTTTGTCTTATGGTAATGTATTTATTAGGTTGAAATATGTTTCTAATATACCTATCTGTTGAGAGTTTTTATCATAAAGAGATGTTGAATTTTGTCAAATAGTTTCTGCATCTGTTGAGATGATCAGATGATTTTTATCCTTTATTTTGTTCATGTGATGTATCATGTTGATTTATGGATGTTGAATCATCCTTGCATCCCTGGGATGAACCCTGCTTGGGTATGGTGTATAATCCTTTGAATGTGTTGTGGATCTGGTTTGCTAATATTTTGTTGAGAATTTGTGCATCTGTGTTCTTCAGGAATATTGGCCTTTAATTTTTCTCTTTTTGTAATGTCTTTCTGGGTTTTGAATCAGGGTAATGCTGGCTTCAAGGATAGATACTAATCTTCTTAAATGTTTGGTAGAATTCACCTGTAAGCCATGTGGCTCTCACTTTTATTTGATGGGAGTTTTTTTATTATTGCTTCAGTCTCATTGCTAGTAATTGGTATGTTTAGATTTTTGTATTTCTTCCTAGTTCATTCTTGGAATGGTATGTGCTTTAGAAATTTATCCATTTCTTCTAGATTATCCAATTTGTTGGCATATAATTGTTCATAGTTTAATGATTATATTTCTTTGGTGTTGGTTTTAACTTCTCTTTCATTTATTATTTTATTTTATTTATCTTTTCAAAGAACCAGCTCTGAGTTTCATTTTTTTTTTTCTTCTATTGTGTTTTTAAATATCTGTTTCATTTATTTTTGCTCTGATCTTAATTATTTACTTCCTTCTCTTTACTTTGGGTTTTGTTTGTTGTTTTTCTGGTTTCTTTAAATGTAAAGTTAGATTGCTTATTTGGGATTTTTCTTGTTCCTTATGGTAGGCCTGTGAAGCTATGATCTTCCCTTTTAGAACATGCTTTTGCCTGTATCCCACAAGTTTTGAAATGTGTTTTCATTTTCATTGGTCTAACAGTAGTTTTTTATTTCTTTTTTAATTTCTTTGATCCATTGGTTGTTTTGTAGCATGTGGTTTATTTGCCATAAATTTGTGTTTTTTCCATTTTTTTTACTATAGTTGATTTCTAGTTTCATCCCATTGTGGTTAGAAAGATACTTGATATGATTTCAATCTTCTTGAATTTATTGAGGCTTGTTTTGTGGCCTAATATTTTATCTATCCTGGAGAATGTTCCGTGTGCACTTAAAAAAATGAGTATTCTGCTATTTTTGTATGAAATGGTCTATAAATATCGGTTAAGTACATCTGGTCTAATGTAACATTTAAGGTCATTATTTCCTTATTAATTTTCTGTGTGAATGGTGTGTTTGCCTTTAAACCACTGCTTAATCTCTTTTACAAAGTGCATGTTTTTAAAATTTTAAAGATGCACTTTGTGTCATTGCGTTATTATCAAGGCACTGTTGACGGACATTTTTTGATAGGCTTTTTGTTGTGTTTTATAGAGATTCTAACCTTTTTTCCATCATGATCTAGTGGTTAAGAGTACAGTCTTTGTAGCCAAATTGCCATGGCTTGGTTCCTTTTTATTTATTTATTTTATTTTTATTTATTTATTTTTAAATATATCTTTATTGATTTCAGAGAGAGGAAAGGAGAGGGAGAGAGAGAGATGGAAACATCAATGATGAGAGAGTCATTGATCGAGCCCACAACAGGGCATGTGCCCTGACCGGGAATCGAACCCTGATCGCCTGGATCCCAGGTCGGCGCTCAACCACTGAGCCACACCTGGCTGGGCTGTTTCTTTTTATTTAAATGATAGCTCTACCACTGAGGGTGTTTAAACCACCCTAATGTGTATTTCATCAATTATAAAATGGAATATTATTACCTACCTGATATGATTTAAATAAGTTAATGTTTGTAAAGGTATAGAATATCGTGAGAACACAGAAAGTGATGAGTTCATGTTTGTCATTAGTTCTGTTGTTACTGTTCACCAAAAACAGAGCTAATAGAGATAAAATAGTACTTGGAGCAGTGCTTATCATCTTGCCTCTATAATGGTTTTTTTGTTTGTTTTTTAATGTTTTCTTCTGTGCCTTTGTAATCAATCCTCACCTTAACCCATATTCCTTGCAACTGGAGATTTGATTTCTGTCTATATATATTTGGGAGTTTCTTTTTCTGAATGCCCCATAATCAAACAGTAAGGGTTAACCCTTTGTGTCTGGCTTACTTGGCTTAGCATAATATGCTGGGAGTCATCCATGTTGTTGCATGTTTTATTAATCTGTTACTTTTTATTGTTGAGTAGTATTCTGTTGTATGAATGTACTATATATAGTTATTTCGTTTTCTAGCTTTTGGCAATTATGAGTAAAGCAGCTATAATTATTTGCATACAATTCTTCATATTGACATATATTAGTATTCCTTTTGGATAAATGCCTAAGTGTGGGATTGCTGGTTTACATAGTACATTTTTAATTTTACAAAAAGCTGCCAGTTTTCCAAAGTAGCTATATCATTTTGTATCCCCTCCACCAAGAATATGTGCAGTTGCAATTACTTGCTTCTCCAATGCATGGAATGTTCAGATTTTTAAATTTTAGCCACTCTAGTAAGTATGTAACAGTATTTCATGGTTATAATTTGCTTTTCCCCAATGACTGATATTAAGCATCATTTCATATACTTATTTTCCATCTGTTCAAACCTTTTGCCTGTGTTTCGGTTGGGATGTTTGTTTTCTTATTATTGAGTTGTAAGAGTTCTTTGTATATTTTGGAAATAAGTCCTTTATCAGATGTGTGTTTTGCAAACATTTTCTCCCAGTCTGTGACTTGTCCTTTTTTTTTAATGGTATCTTTCTAAGAGCAGAAATTTTTAATTTTGATGACGTTCAATTTATCTTTTGTTTGTTTGTTTGTTTTTATGGATCTTGCTTTTGGTGTGTTGTCAGAAGTCTGTGCATACCCCAAGACCACAAACATTTTCTCATGTTTACTTCTAGAAATTGAATAGTTTTAGGTTTTACGTTAAGATCTGTGATCCATTTTGAGTTGATTATGGCCTGTGGTGCAAGAAAAGGGCTGAGGTTCTCTTTCTTTGGATTTGGATGTCCTGTTGATCCAACACCATTGTTGAAAAGACAATTCTTTCTCCACTGAATTATTTGCCTTGTTAGCCTTAAGATCAGTTGTCAATATACATTGGGTCTGTTTGGGAATTCTTCTCTGTGTTGATCTGTTAAGTATCTATCCTTATGAGAATACACTAAGTTGTGTTTATTAGTTTATAAAGACACTTGAAATCAGGTAGCATGAGTAATTCAACTTTGTTCCTCTTTTTCAGACTTGTTTTGACTCTTCCTAGTCCTTTGCTTTATATAAATTTTAGAATTGGCTTATCAACATCTGCCCAAAAAGCCAACTGGAATTTTTATTGGGAATACATTATCTATAGATGAGTTTGGGGAGAATTGTCATCTTAACAATATGACAACCTGGTGGAGGCCCGTGGAGAAGAGCTTGTGAGTGCTAACTCCCCTTGTGTCTAGATCCTTAGCTATTCTAGCACTTGCTTATGTTTGCCTTATAACTTTAGCTTTCTGGTAAGCTTAAGAAAACTTATTTTTTAGATGATTTTTTTTCTCATGGTGAAAATGACCTTTTCAGCTTTCTGCATTCTAAGCACAAGCAGATTTTAGGTCTTTTAATACTGTAAACCTGAACACATCATGTTTGTAGATCTTAGAGGTATGCTTTCCAATAGAATTTTGTGTGATAATGGAAATATTATCTATCTACTCTAATAGGTCCCAGTTATCAATTTATTTTTCATGGATCATACTTTTGGTGGTATATCTTAACAACAACAAAAAAGGCACACATTACCAGACCAAGGATACCCAGATTTTCTCCTATGGTGTTTTCTAAAAGTTTTATAGTTTTGTGTTTTACATTTAGGTCAATGATCCATTTTGCTTTAATTTTTGTGAGGGGTACGATGGTGTCTGTGTTCAGATTCACTTCTTTGCATGTAGGTGTCCAGTTGTTGAAAAGACTATCTTTTCTCTGTTGAATTGCCTTTGCACCTTTGTCAAAAGATCATTGACTATACTTGTGTGGGTCTGCTTGTGGGCTCTCTGTTCTGTTCCATTGATCTTTGTTCTTTCACTAATACCATACTGTCTTGATGACAGTAGTCATCCTCCCTTACACAGGAGACATGTCTTAAGACTCCCAGTGGATGCCTGAAATGGTGGGTGGTACCAAACCCTATAGGTACTATGCCTTTTTCTATACATACATACCTATGGTAACATTTGGTTCATAAATTAGACACAGTAAGAGATTAATAATGATAAAATGGTACAATTACAATAATATATTGTAATAAAAGTTATGTAAATGTGGTCTCTCAAAATTTTAATTACTGAAAATTTTCCAAAAATTTTCCGTACATACGTTTATAACCTTTTCCATCTTAACTAAGCACTTATCATGCACTGTGGCTGTGACCATTGTTGTTTGAGGTGCAACAACAAAACAAGCACAAATTTCTTTTTCCTTCTTCACAATTTCATAGATAGAATATTTGTTTTTACTGTAGATCTTAGCAACCTCAGCTTATGGTTTTTTCCCTTTCCTTATTAAGTCGAGGACTTCTACCTTTTCACTTAAAGAAAGCACTTTACAGCTTCCCTTTGGCATATAAGAATTGCCAGCATGATTAATCTCATGCTTTGAGGCCTTTACTAAGTAAAATAAGGGTTACATGAACATAAGCACTGCAATGATCTAATAACCAAGACGGCTACTAAGTGACTAATGAGCATATAGTGTATACAGCATGGAGACACTGGACAAAGGAATGATTCATGTCTGTACAGAACAGAGGGGGATGGCACAGGATTTCAGCACTGTTCTGAATGGCACTAGATTTAAAACTTATGAATTTTTCATCAAATTATTTATTTCTGGAATTTCCCATTTAATATTTTTAGACTGGTTGACTTCAGATAATTGAAACCTTGTAAAGCAAAACCATGGATAAGGGGGCTCTAGTGGTTGAATGGCACCTGTACTTTGCTTTAATGTAGTAGTAGAGGCCCATTTTAAAAATAAAGAATTCCTTTAAATGAGCTCTATAGAATACTGTTAAAATTGAACCTTCTTATCAGCACATGGCAATAATAGGATTGCTTTAGTGGGACTTAAGTCTGACATTTCTTTAGGACACTCACATGATTTTCTTAAAAAAACAACCCTTTGTTCTTGGCGTGAGTATTTAGATCTTGTGTTTCTGAAATTTAAAAATTAGTTTTCTGAAGTTGCTAACATATTTTGCTTTTTCAGGTGAACATACAAACTCTTACCTGGGAATTATTTCTTTGATTAATTTTTTTAAGTCACAAAATTGGTCAACTTTTTTAACCTTCATTTACTGCAAGTTGTCTTCCAGTTCAGAGTAATTGAGAATTTTACTGATATATTATTCAGCTGTTTAGAAACTATTTTAGGAATATAGATGTCTTGAAAATACCGATTTATAGTATCTGCAAGTTTCTAGATGATGAAATGTTTTCAAAAATGGATACTCATAATTAGAATTATATATGAGATAGATGATCACATTCAAATGAGAAGTTACAGATTAAGGTTAATCAAATCAACCGTATGGAAATGTAGAGCTACTGAACAGTTTTATTCTTTAGCTTAAAATTTCAATTTGTTAATAATTTTAATATAAAAATATAACAAATGGAAATATATAATTTGTTCCTTTTAAGATGATTCTTTTTACTGAAAACTAAATAACTAGAAATAAAATCAAAGTTATTTTTAAAATGTCTTGACTGCTGCCCAGTCTTATATTAAGTGGATCTGAGTAACCTCAGTACATTTTTTAAATAACTTTAACTTTGGCTTTTTATAATACAAGTTTACTAAACATGTAACATTTTTTTATTCAGCGGGAGCATTTATTAACATATTTATTACATCATTTGCTTTTTTTTTTTTTTTAGGTAAAATCTGTAAAAACTGGGTCTGTTTTTTGGACAGTGTGCTGCTGCTTATCGTATTTCTATATGGTAAGATTCTATATTTGAAACTACATGAGGTCTAACAAGGCTTTTTGGCAGTTAGACCAGTTTTACTTCTTCATTTCCTTCGCATCCAGGGCTAGTTCTCCACTTTGTTTCTCCTGAAATCTTTAGGATCTTAATTTTGTTTAATGTATACTCTTTCATTATTCCCATTCTCTTCCTTACCCCTATCACCAGAGTCCATATGGACTTTTGCTTTAGTGGGGAGGGCTAATACTCAACCTCTCAAATATAATATTTGCAGCAAGTGAAATGAAAGTTTTTCTTTTTAAATATACAGCTTAACCTAAATAATGATCACATCCACTAGGTTAACCTGTAGACTACCTACACATTTTTTTCAACAGATTGTTTAAGATTGGGGTTCGTTATTATCTCTTCATTCTCCTGCCTTTCTTTTTCACACCACAGCCTGTTTAGTAGTTGTGTGCTGAAGATTAATGAGAAAACTAGGTACCTTATTTGTCTGTTTTTAAACAATTGTCACGGTATTTGTGCATCCAAATTATCTATGCCCCTTTAAAAGTGGTTAAAGCCTGGGACACATTCTGTGCAGTTGTACTCAGTAAAAGTAAACCCATTCTCTTTCTAGTTTAGACTTAGATTTTGGAAATAATCAAGAGTCCTTAGGTTAGGTGCTCAATCAGAGCAACATTGTTTTTGCTGAAAAAAAGTAGCATGTAACTGAAGCAAAGTGATGTTTTTGTATGCATTGTAAACTGAAGACAGTTCCTTACAAGTGGTTTTGAAATATTGTAGACAGGAACAGCACTGTTAAATATATGTTAACGTATAGCCTCTTAAGGTATCTATTGCTATAAATGGCTTTTTCAAACTTTTAATTATTAGAGCACATCAAAAAATTTTGATCTTGATAAGACCCTAATTCCTGTTACTGAATGTACTTAAAAAATGAATTCTATTGGTTGAGAATAAACATTATCTTTAGAATATTTATTAATTTACACTAGAACATACTCAATTACTCTGATTAAATAGCATTATTCTAACTTTGTAATACAGGCTAAACATTAAAACGGGGTCTTTTTTTTTAATCCTCACCCGTAGATATTTTTTCCATTGCTTCTCAGAGAGAGTGGAAGTGGGGGAGAGAGAGAGAGAGAAACATTGATGTAAGAGAGACTCATTGATTGGTTGCCTCCCACACATGCCCTGACCAGGGCCGGGGATAAAGCCTGCAACAGAGATACGTGCTCTTGGTCAGAATCGAACTCGGAACCCTTCAGTCTGTGGGCTGATGCTCTAACCACTGAGCAAAACTGACCAGGGCAAAACGGGATCTTGATTTGTATAGGAAATAATTTATACCCTAAGCAGCACCTTTATTTTGAAGATTCAAAGCACATCCAGATTATGTGAGTATTCCTTTTCGTTGAGTTGTGAACTGCTGCTAACATTCATTGTTTATATTCTCAGTAAAGTTTCTTGCAAGATATTTATCACCCCAAAATGGGGGAAATAAATGCTGTTTTTTTTCTTCTAAATATTTATGATCTATATCCTAAAAGTCCCCTTTGTGACAGTCTTTTACTTTCAATTCACAAGTTATAGTGCTCTCAACATTCTTTTCTTTTTTTTTTTTTTTTAATATATCTTTATTGATTTCAGAGAGAGGAAAGGAGAGGGGGAGAGAGAGAGGTAGAAACATCAATGATGAGAGAGTCATTGATCAGCTGCTTCCTGCACGCCCTGGACTGGGATCGAGCCCGCAGCCCAGGCAGGTGCCCTGACCGGGAATCGAACCCTGATTGCCTGGATCCTAGGTCGATGCTAAACCGCTGAGCCACACCCGGCTGGGCCTCAACATTGTTGTTAAGTTTAATTTGACCATTTCTCCAGGGAATGTAGGAAAGCATATTTGATTTAAAGCATTGTGTTATTTTATTATTAATAAAAATAAGGAGAAGTAGGTTATTTGTGGGTTATATAAATCAATATTTTAAGCATCTCTCAAAATTGCTAAATATACTTGCTTATTGTATGCTTAGATTATCATGACAAAACTTCTCTCTTTCAAAAAAGCAAACATAAATTATTTAACTTATTTACCCATAGGTCTCTGCTTGGGGTGGTTATGTGTTTATTATCAACCTTATTCCACTGCATGTATTTGTGTTATTACTGATGCAGAGATACAGCAAAAGAGTCTACATAGGTAAGTGATTTGACTTTTGAAATCTGTCAACTTCTAAGAGGTATTTCATAATAGATTATTTTCATTGAACACACATTTTTGTTAGGCCAGTATTACCCATGAAAAGGTAAAAATAATTTTATGTTTATTTTGCTTTTTGTATTTATAAGGAGGATTAGGCATTTTTACCTAAGTGTGTTGTTACCAACTTCTTGATGAGCTTTTATAGAAATTAGTCTAGATTTAGTATTTGTCAGCTTTTTTTCTAAAATTGGGGGGAGTGGGCAATTCTGTTATGAAAATCATTTACATATACATATTATTCAAATTCTACTTACTCACTAGAAAAGATTGAGCATTCTCAAAGTAAACAATTTAAACTTTAGAAAGACCTTTCTGTGTAATATTAGTTCATTTGGACTGCCATAATAAAATACCACAGACTACGTAGCTTATAAACAACAGAAATGTATTTTTCACAGTCTGGAGGTTGGAAAGTCTAAGATTGAGGCACCAGAATGGCCACGTTCTTGTGAGGCCTTTTTTCCTGGCACATAGCTGACACCTTGCTTTGCTTTTTCTTCACATGGTGGAAAGGATGTGCTAGCTCTCTAGGGGCCTCTTGTAAAAGGGTGCTAATCCCTAGAGCCCTCATGACCTAATCACCTCCCACCTTCTGATACCATTACCTTGGACATTAGATTTTCAACATATGAATGGGGGGCACAAACATTCAGACCACAGCATATCTTTATTTAGACTACAGTTTTTAGAACATTGTTGAATTAGATGCTTAGTGATAGATGGTGTCTCAAATCTTAGAGCTAATTTTCTGTGATATAGACAGAAAACCCTTATGGGTTGAAGTAATCAGTAGTTGTAATAAAACAACCATTGTCTTAGTAAAATAATACAATCATTATAATAATGTTTTTGGAAAACAGTAACAAAGATATAAAGATTGTTAGCATGGTTAAAAAACATAGTAGTTTGGCAGTTCCTCAAAAACTTAATCACAAAATTACCATATGATCCAGTAATTCCACTACTAGGTGTGTACCCAAGAGAATTGAAAATATATATTCACACAGAAACTTGTACACTAGTGTTCATAGCAGCATTCATTATTCATAATAGCCAGAAAGTGAAGACAGCCCGAATGTTCATCAATTGATGAATAGATAAGGTGTGGTATACAATGGAATATTTTTCTGTCATAAAAAGGAATGGAGCACTGATACATGCTACATTGTAAGCCTTGAAAACATTAGGCTATGTAAAATAATCCAGGCCTGTATTGTAGGATTCTTTTTGTATGAAATGTCCAGAATAGGCAAATCCAGAGAGAGAAAGTAGATTTAGTGGTTACCAGGGGCTTTTGGGAGTGGAGGAATGACTGAACGGATATGGGATTTCTTTATCGGATGAGGAAATGTTTTGGAAATAAATAGTGGTGTTAGTTATACAACTTTGTGAATATAATATAAATGACTCAATGGTATTATTTTATAGAGTATGAATTATATCAATTATAAAAAATTGATAGTATATTTTAACCATTTCAACATATAACAGTAACCACTGGCATAATTAATATATAGCTAATTCTTATAATTTACCACAAACTGTCCTAAGTTCTTTACATGTATTTAACTCATTAATCTTCATAACCACACTGTGAGGGTAGGTATTGTTACTGCCTTTGTTTACAGATGAGGAAACAAGAAGACATAATTTGCTGAAGATCTTGTAGCTAGTAATGGAGCTAAAGCCTGAAGCTAGATTTTTGGCTCTACAGCCCATTATGCTAAAAATCACTGTAACTATGTGCCTAGCATATAAATAAATATCTCACTGTTGAAATACATCAACCTATGAGATCTCTTTATCCTGAAAACATCACAACCAGTTGTTTGGATCCAGAAAGGAGGATAATAGATTAAACTATACTTTTCAGCTTTTTTTCTTTTGGAAGTACAGAAGGAAAAAATGTTTTAAGTTAAATGGTTGGTTTTAGGGGAGCAAGTAAGATTTTTATATGTTTAATTTTAAAAATTGGGAGTCCTGAAAATTTAATTGTCAGGGGAATAGAGTGGAGAAAAGACCACTTTTGTGAAATGCCCATGAATCAGGAAGAGGGGGAAGAGCCAAAGAAGTAAAAATAAAGAACATTGTTAAAGAGGTCAGATGGAAGTCTCATAGAAGTTTAAAACATGAGCAGTGTCCAGCTCCCTGAGAGTGTTAGCACTAAGATCTAGTAGGATGAGAATTGAGAAGAGACCCTCATTTGCAGAGTAGGAATTCTCTGGTAGTTTTAGAAAAGCATTCAATTAATACTGCTTTGGTTGGCTCTTGAGAGTTGTTCTTTTCAGAGGGAAGAGAAAAAAAATGGTGTAGGGATGTTATATACATGTATAAAGTTATATCGGTGTCTCATAATTTCATAGTGCTCAGATTCTCTACACCATCCTCCTCGTTTCTTTTCACTCTTAACTCCACTCATGTAATTAAGAGTATTTTAGATGTTTTTAATACTCTTTCATAGAGCTTACTTTTAAATGGATGGAAAGTGATAGCACAGAATAGTTGTTTCTCTTCCTTCATCATAAATATATCAGGATTTAAGTTAAATTTAACCTAACTAAATGGTTCTGAAAAATATGGAAGCATTACCAAGTGTTTGCATATACAGTTTGTCCTCTGATTTTAACATATAACATCCTTTGTCTATAGTTATTTCTCCTCGTGAGCAGAAATATTTAGATAAAAAAGGATTGATAGACGGCAAATAGCCAGAGGAGGAGATGCATTAGACATCATGAGTTGTAATGCCTTGTTACAGAGAAAGGCACACATGTTAGTTTGGGGACCATCAGGAGCTTTTTGAAAACTTAAAATTTCAAAGGAACTTGAATTAGACCTTTTGGTGCCTTTTATCTTATAGAACAACTCCTTTGTGTACTTTAAGTCAAGGGCAATGGTTTATTTTTTTTCTGTATCAATCTGGTCCCACCCTATACCCTTGTATAAAAAAAAAAAAATTCTTTAAGGGTGAAAGATATTTAGGCTCCGTTTAGAAGATTACTATTTGTCCCAAATCAAAGGTTTATTGGTGGGTGGTGGTGGTGGTGGTTAAAAATAATAGACCTTGTATATATATCTTTTTAATGGTAATTTTTTCTGGAATTACTCTAAAACCTTAGAAGTATGATCTTCAGTAGTGAATGCCAGTAACTGTGCTTCCACAGGATGGCAGTGTGGTAACATTTTCATGATGTAATAAATGATTTACAATGTTACTGGTGTTGTGCATTTCCATAGAACTCAATACTTTGATGGAAAGCTTTATTCTTCTGGTTTAAAGGGTAAGAAAAGTCAGTTAACATGGATACATAGAAAGTTGTAATAGATGTGGATAGTAGTTTGGTCAAGTTTATTATAGAGTTTGTAGGAGGAATTGGTAAGGAATGATTACTATTGCTATTGCTATGGGTTTGTGTTGTTGAGGCCTTCTGAAAACAGTAGCAAAAATGGTACTGATGGTGTCTAGTGCCTTGTCAATCCTCATGTCCAGAAGAGATGATCTCACCTTCCTTTTAAGTTTTTATAGGACCAGGGTTTTTTTTTTTTCACCAATCTCACATGTACTTCCTTTACTGTATTGTGGTTATTTGTGTAGTTCTGATTTTCTCAGATACCTCTTAGAGGATAGGATTGCTCTTAATAGGATTTTGTAATTTTAGACTGTCTTGACCATAATAGACATAAAGTTAATATTTGAATGAATTATAGGGGTAATTTTTTAACACACTGTTAGATGCTATAGGACAAAGCCTAGGTAAAAACATGTTTTCACTGCAGTGGATATTGTGTTTATATTTAAGAATTGAGAGTTAATTCGCTATTTCTTTCAGTATGTCTAATTCTTAGTTTCTGTGTTTTAAAACATGGATTGTAAATGGGATTTAAATTGAAGTTTAGAGACGTGTATCTAATTTTACAGATTCAAGTTTGTGATATTTTATATAGCAAACAATCCTCAGTTTTATTTAATGGAAATACTTACTGTGTATTAGAGAATGCTATGAGATAGAATATATCTTCCCCTATGTAAACATCTCAGGATCAGTGATCCAAAAAAAATACAAAATCTAGTTTCTCTTAAAAGAAAATGGTTATATTTGGATTATTGCATATATCACATCAGCTTTGTATCATTGGTGAATATAAAGTAGATATAAATGAGGCTTATTTGTATAGAGGGTTATTTAAAGGTAAAATGTTGTTGAGAACCTGTCTGTTCCTATTAGGACAGCTTTATTTGGCATTAACCTGTGTTTACAAAGTAATACAAATTAAAGTACCTGCCCTCCAGCCTTTTTGTGTTTCCTGAGATTGAATTTCTCTTCCTTGAACTCATCTCCATCACTCTTATTATTAACTTGAACCCTAGTGCATCTGCTTCTGTGTGAAGTGTTTTCTTCTTTACTAATAACAATAAGTGTCTCTGCAAACTTGCATAAAACCACTAAATTGAGAAATATTATCAGGCTTATTTTTTTCTTTTTGAATATGCCTAGAAATGAACTTGAGCAAATACTTGAAGAAATTTCATCAGTAGTTTCCAAGCAAGTGATTGCTGAGATTTTTGCACTGCCAAGCACAATAGACTTCTACCTGAAGAGAGAGAGTATGAATTTGTGTTTGTGTGCCCACTATACCTTTTAGTGATTATTTCTGGGAAATGTGACTTGGAAGTAAATGGACTAAAGGCTTTCACTTTCTACTGCATTTTGTTAACAACAAAAAGAACCATTACCTTTGCAATTAAGAACAAGTCAGAAATCCTGAGAGAAAGATGCAGATTTGTGTTTGCCTTGGGCTGGACCAAGGAGGAGGAGCAACTGCCTAATGAGTATGAGCTTTCCTTTTGGGGTGATGAAATAAGTGTGTTGGGACTGCAGAGAGGTGGTAGTTGCACAACATTGTGGAGGTACTAAATGCCCTGAATTGGTCACTTTAAAATGATTATGTATGTATTTCACCTCAGTTTTTTAAAAAGTCTTTACTTTTTTGTTCAACATGTGCCATTTATCACATTTATTCCAAATTTCATGACAGTGTTATAATATCTAATGCTCATTTATGTTTATGAAAAAGAGAAATCAAGCCTCAGAGGTGAGTGTGGTATTTGGGTGTAAGTGGGTTTAACTATAATTAAAACACGTAAGTGGCATAAGGTTTTCTCCAGCCTGGCCGTTCTAGTGTTTTTGTGTGTTCATTATTTGTCTGGGCTTTGATTTCTCAGCTCTTGTTGTTTAAAGGGCCTGTTGATCGTAGAATCTTAGGTTATTGTTAGGGGGAATCTATAAACTGAAACTTTTGTTGTTATGCAGTTATTCAACATCAAATAATGACCTTGCTCTCATACACCACCAGCCCCCCCCCCCCCCCCCCCCCCCCCGATTCTGCCTCTGTAACTCTTTGTTAGGACATCTACAAAAGACAGATTTGTAAAAGAAACATATTGATATTAGAAAACCCAGCAACCAAATAGGCTAACAGTTCAAATCATGTGACATAGAAATTCTTATTTACTTAACTCTTTTTTTAATGTTTTTTATTTATTTTTAAAGAGGAAGGGAAAGAGATAGAGGGATATAGAAACATTGGTGAGAGAGAAACATCATCAATCAGCTGCCTCCTGCACGCCCCACACCACCACCACCAGGAATCGAGCCTGCAACCCGGCCATGTGCCCTGACCAGGAATCAAACCAGTGACCTCTTGGTTCATGGGTTGACGCTCAACCACTGATCCACACTGGCCAGGCTATTAACTTTTATTGCATTTGTGTTCACTTACCTCATTGAGGGTAACTCCATTTCATCATTAATATATCTGAAAAGTACATTATTGGGTGGATTACTTCTGCAGTCTCCTAGACAACCAGTTCCCCACTAGCTTCAGATCATCAGAAACTTTATTCACATACTTTGGTCATTTCTGTTAAATTTACTTGAGCTTCTTATCCTTTCCTAACACTAATCATCTCTTAACAGACAGCTTGGGAGGCAACCTAACATTTGAACCATGAGCCCATAACTTACCTTCTATGGATGAGTTTCTTTTAAAAAGCAGATAAACTTACTTTCTCAAGTAAGTTTGGTGAAGGAAAAGTATATGCAATATGCTGTGTAGCATATGGATATACGTGCTATAACAGTTCTCTTCCTAAATATACCCTCAGGTTTTTTTTAATAGAGTACTGTATTTGCCAACAACTAAGTATTGACTGCTTCACAAAATGACCTAAATAAGCTTTATAAGTGGAATAAATTTCACATTAACTTATTTCAGATGGGTTTCATTTTCATTTCTAAGTAATTTTTTATTGCAGTGATTTTAAATACTTTCTTTCTAATTAACTTATCGAATAGTGACTGTGAACACCTAAATCCAAAACAGGTCTATTTTACAAATTGTATCCCCTCCCCAATTTGCCTATACTTTTAGGTTGATATCAGCCAAGAATATTATAATATACTTATTGCCAAGAGCAAACAGGTTTCCTTTATTAGACCCTAATAAATTCAGTAACTAGTCTGTTGTATTGCAGGACTTCTGTGTGCAAAGTCCTTTTCTTCTTTAATCACAAAGAACTTGGTTGATGGAGGTTGGGTTTTTTTTTAGTGTTTTGTTTTTTTGTTTGTTTTTTTTAACTGCTAAGTACTGTAAAAGAGTAGTAGGAGACTATTTAAAAAGTGTGAGCCCTCACTGGGTGGGTCTCGGTTGGAGTGTCCTGCCACATACCAAAAGGTTTACAGTTTGATTCTCCGTCGGGCCACATACCTAGGTTGTGGGTCTAATCCCTTGTCAGGGCTCATATGAGAGGCAACTGATTGCTATATCTTTTTCACATTGATGTTTCTCTCTCTCTCTCTCTCTCTCTCTCTCTCTCTCAGCATATCCTCGGGTGAGGATTTTTTTAACATGTGAAATACTTGAGCTTTTGAGACAGTAGCAACTATTCATATATGATGATGATGATAAGTATTCATTAGGTCATGCATACTTTGGATTATTGGCCATAGGAATAGTGTTTACTTATTTATATATTATGTAGCTTCTTGGGTTGTGTCATTGATTATTGATAGATTGAAAAAAGCTTGATTCCATTTGGAGGAGAGGAAAGCAGCACCAGTAACCTAAACTGTTCTTAATGATAGTTTGTAAAATGAAGTACTTAAAATAAATTGGCAGAAAGAATTTTCATGATCAGCCATCAAATAGAACAGTCACTTCAAGATTCTATTCTTAAAATAAGTTCAGTTAAAACTTTGCTAAAAAGAAATGAGTTATGTACACATTTATGTTTGAAGTTCTTAGTGACAGTGGTAAATTATCTTGTTTCCCATTTTGTCTTTTTAGCATATAGCACTTTCTACATTGTGGGTTTAATATTATCCATGCAGATACCCTTTGTGGGATTCCAGCCAATCAGAACAAGTGAGCACATGGCAGCTGCAGGTATGAGAAAATATTTATTGTTCATTTTCTAAAGGATATATGAATGTGTGGCTAGCCAGTCTTCAAGGAATGAAGTGTTTTCTTTGTTTTTAATTTTCATCAAACATCACTATAAAATAAAAATATCATAGTTTTATTGAGACATTCTGCTATTGTGTTCCCAGAAGTGCCTATCTCCCCAGCCACTGATGTTTTGAAAAGGCAAAACATCTCTTTTTGCACAATTCATGTTATTTGCAAGCACTAAATAGTATTTGCCTTGTATAAACTAATATTAAACAGTATTTGTACACTAGTTACTGTACCATTGAGTTTCCATTTCCACAAATTTAAATGGAACATTTCATTTTTATGTTCATTACCTCTTACTAAAATATTTCATCTATATCTACTAACTGGAATTAATGGTTTTTATTGATTAGAAAGTCATACAATTTTCCAAATAAGCAGAGTTCTTTGCCGTTATTAACTTGGGTCACAATTAATGATAATGGGGGATCTGTGAATAAAACTATCAGAGCTGCTCAATGGGAGGTCCATATCCCATATGAAGGCTGTGGGTATTTTATTTGTAACATTTTATAAATACAATATATTTTACTTTCTGAGGTGGTGTTCGGTAGCTTTTATCATCAGTGAGATTCTCATTGAGAATCTTTGGGGTCAAGGTGGGGAACAAACCCAAGAAGTTAAGAACTCACAACTTAACTATTATATAGCATATCAAATCTGTGAAATACTTTTACTTACATTTCTAATGTGATGTTATAAAATTACCAAGTAGTAGTTTGAGAGAGAAATATATATTTACTTTGAGTGTACAATTGTATATAGCAATGTTTATGTAGATACACAGTCACCTAATTCTTTATGCATATGCATTATTATATTTCCTGAAATCTAAATCCTTGATAGTACATATTTAATCCTTCTAAAATTAACTTTAAAAAAATAACCCATATGACTAAATTTTTTTAAAAGAAAAATCAATATCCCAGATGGGTTAGGGTTTTCATGTCATTGTTTAGTTTTACACCTAGTGTTTTATATTGTGTTTTGCACATTTTGCCAATAAGTACTTTTCACTGTTACGCTTTAATTTTGTTTATCTTAGCACATACCCTTATATCTACTGATTTAGAATCTTATATAAGTGTGTAATTAAGGTCACATCTTTCCCTCAACTATAAATGATAACTCTTGTATCAAGATTCACTGTATCCAAGTAATTTCTTCCTTCAGTAAATCTTAGGATTGTTTTTAATGACATTTCTATGTTTGCCCCCTAGAAAATATGTCACTAAAATGTGGGACAAAGGGAGGAATTTAATGTGCTAAATAGGCTCTGGTTATTGAAATGAGATTTTTCTTCCTTGGTCCATATATATGGAGTCTGATCATTAAAAAAATGTGTAACAGTTTTGGGGGTGTATTAATTGGTTGTCATTTGATAAAGAAAATGTTGGTTAGATGAAATAACTAGTCTTTGTTATGAATGGTACAAGGTGTTCTAAGAATCTCTTATATGACCTTTTCCTTTAGGTGTCTTTGCATTGCTGCAAGCTTATGCTTTCTTGCAGTATCTGAGAGACCGATTAACAAAACAAGAGTTCCAGACCCTTTTCTTTTTGGGTGTATCAGTAGCTGCAGGTGCTGTGTTCCTTAGTGTCATCTATTTGACTTACACAGGTAGGTGTCAGCACCTGTAGGATGTGAATCTTGTCTCTAGTTTATTCAAAAAGGTTATTTTACAAATTTTGTACATGTTCCATTTATCCCAGAGGGTCAAATACTACGGTTGTATTCTGTACAAACAATATGAAAATAATAGTCAAAGGTACTAAAATCTGCATAGCACTACAAATTATGATTGGTTTTTTTTAAAACAGTATCTTAATTTTGCTGCTTCAACATCTGGTAAATCCACTTTCAGGTGTCCTCTTGATAGATGAATAGGTCCAAACTGTATAAAATTCAAAGCTTCCAATGTTAACCTACTGCATGCTTGCCCTCTTGGGTGGGTACTTCTCTGTCCTATTTTTAAACAGTCTACTAGTCAGTGTTACTTTCTGATCCTGACTTCACTAGTCCCTAGAACAAGTCAAATTCTTTCTAAAGATATTCCATCTGTTAAGTTAATGTACCAGCCTAGCTCATAAAATCATGAAGAATTGACAGGAGAGAATAGAATGAATGATTAAAATCATCTTCGTCATTCGTCTAAATTTGGCATACTGTATTAGATAATTTAGACACCTCCTCCTTTTTAATATTATCCAGTGCTTTCTTACTGTCATAGCTTTATTTTACTAGTCAACTTGAAGTTTAAGGGAGAATTGGAAAACTCCCTGCAGTTTTTATCTATCAACTTTCGTTTCTCTGGAAATGGATATTTTTCTTTGATCACTAACATTTTATCTTGACTGCTAGCCCTGTGAAATATGTTGTCATCTACAAAATAAAACTGAAAATTTTTAAATATTACGTTAAATTAATTCATCATAATCAGTAAACATAAAACTGATGAAACAATTTTTAAAAGGCAGACTGATTTCCTCTACATTTTTCCTTTTAAGGTTACATTGCACCATGGAGTGGCAGGTTTTACTCATTGTGGGACACTGGGTAAGTGCAGATAACTTATTTGCCCTCATTAAAATACAGTTTTTTCTTCCCCTGTGTTCTTATATTATCAGAGTCTCCATCAGACTTGGGCAACGTTTTAAAAGTATCTACTATATACTAGTAAATGTTGAATCCCTTGTATTTTGTTTTAATACCTGTTTGGAATTCACCTTTGGTATGATACGCAAGTCATTATTTCTGTTCTGCATGGGCAACTCCTTATTTTAGTTTTGTTTGTCAGATAACATTTGTGCAATTTTAATGATTTATTTTTATTTTTACCAGTGTATTCAAAGTTTCCATCTATTAGTAATATTTCCTTTTTAATCATTAAGGCTGGGTGCTATGTTACAAGCCCATATACTGTAAATCTGAAGAAAAAATTTTTATTTTTTTTCTAATGCCACAGTATCTACATTTCTTGATATTTTAATTTATTAAATATACTAGAGAATATTTGTGTTTTATAGAAGTGCTATTAGAAAAAATTAATTTAAAAATTAATTTTAAATTAGACAACTAGTCAATAAAACTTTGCTTTCCTAAGGATGAGAAATATCTGTTGATAATTTACCTCTTTTCTCTTCCCACTGTTCTTTTTTGTTACTCCCTATATGGCCCAATAAAAAAAACCTACCACAGTTTATTGAGTGGGCCTTCCTTTTGATGTAATACCAAAAGGTCTAATTAAAGGACATAAGCAAATATGTACCAATGACTGAAACTAACATTTGGACACATAATTGAAGAGATCAGCAAGTGGATCACCAGAGAGTTTGAGGAAAATCCCCAGTTGTAGACAGTTATTTTGATTAGGTTAATTACTAGGTTAAATTTTTGCCAGTCATACTTATTCTTGCTTTCTGAACTTGAATGGACTACTTTGGAATCTCAGGGCATTTCAGGAATAATTTCTCCTGTCCTTTCCATTTCCCTCACCTGCCTCTAGACCATTGCCTTGTTAAGAAAGGTATTGTGGCAATATTATATCTTACTGGATAAGGTATTTCTGCTAGTAATAAGTCCAAAAGGTGAAATTTAGGAGGTACTAAGTTAAAAAGGAGAACAAATTCCTATTTGAGCAAAGATTTTTGTATTAAAAGTCAGAGCTATCATTACTTATAGTACTATAGCCTTAGATAGTTCTCCCAATTTTAGGGATGGCTTACTAATTTTATCAGTGTGGACCACATTTATATCCAGTACAACAGGTTATGTTGGAATATATTTTTAAGTGAGAAGGGATGGAAAATAGGAACCATATTTACAATCAAAGAAAATTTTTTCATCTAAAAAGGATTTTAATTTTAAATATTAACTTTTTTAAATACCAGGTATGCAAAAATACATATTCCAATTATTGCATCAGTATCTGAGCATCAACCTACGACTTGGGTGTCTTTCTTCTTTGATCTACATATTCTTGTGTGTACCTTCCCAGCAGGCCTATGGTTCTGCATTAAAAATATCAACGATGAAAGAGTATTTGGTAAGAGATTTTTTAATACTTAGATTTAGAACAATTATTTTCATTGTTGAGATTATCACTTCACTTTAAAGTTTTGTTCTTTGCATGACTGCATAGTCAAGATAAATTTCTTCTCTCATTTTGCATAAATCTTAAGCAAGAAAAATCCAGTGAATTTGCATTATATATACTTTATTAACTGTTTTAACTTAGGACTAGTGTAGAACATTTTCATTCAGTTTACTATGTTTTCTGAGAGATTATTATAAACTGTGGCTAAGAATTGAAAATTATAATGTTTACAGTATAGTCTTAACTTTCTAAGTTACATCTGATTAAGTAAAAAGAAGTTTGCAGGAGTGTCCATCATTGACATTTCAGTGCAAAGTACATTTTGTAATTGAGTAAGAATCACCTTTAAGTAAACGCCGTCTTCACTGATAGATTTGTGTAAATTTTCAACTAACAAGACTTATAAAATACAAACTGTTTTTCAAGGCAAGTTTCTTGGATCTAACATCAAAATATAAATGGGCAAAGTAGGCAGATACCAAAGACTTCATTGATCAGTCATCACAAAAAGTATGCTGTGGCTGTTTTGCATATGGTAAAAACTGAAACTGAAAAAAAGCAACATACACATAGTCACACAAGTAAATAATTTGTAGTACCAGGACTTGAATTTATATAAGCATTAGGTCTGGACCATGAGTGATTCCATAGTGAAGTCAGGAGAAAAAAATAGCGCCTGCATGAGTTCTAACCAAAGGATGACATTCTTGTTATGTAGACCAGTCCTTCTGAAAAAGGCCATGTTAATATTCTGTCATTCACAAAGATATGGCTTAAACATAGTGCCTACCTCATGACTCAGCAGTCCTAATCCCAAGAAAAGTGAGTGCATATGTCCAACAAAGGACATGTTTAATAATGCACATAGCAACTTTATCCATAATAGCCCCCAATTAGAAACATTCCAAAGGTTATTAGCAATAGAATAGATAAATAAATTCTGATGTATTTTTACAATGGAATACAACACAGCTATTAATAAAAGAATAGCATGGGTAACTTAAAAAGCCAGTACAAAAGAGAACATTTTTTATATAATTTTTAAAATAAAGGTTCAAGAATAAAAAAACTAAATTAATGCTTTAGAAGTCCAAGTAGTGATTACTTTTTTTATAGGCTGGAGGGAGAGCAGTTACTGACTGGGAAGAGGCATGAGGGAGTCCTCTGAGGAGGTTCTGTATTTTGATATGAGTGGTAATTACATAGGTGTATGCATATGTAAAAATTTATTGAGCTTTACAGTTAACATGGTATAATAAATGTAGTTTTTAGTCAGGAAATTACATTTTAATTAGCTTCATGAGATAGGGAGTTCAAATGACTCGTTGACTTTATGAGGTCATATATCCTTCAGCCTGGAATGGTAGAGCCTTTCCCTTTGGTTAGCACATTATGTGGAAGGCTTTGGGTTTTGGAAAAATACTTTCAAATTTTTTAAAAAGCCTCTTACTAGTAAATTTGCAAGCTCCTCCTTTGGCTAATGAATTATATTCTTCTCATCCTATTTTTACTTTAAAGCAAGCTTTATGCCAGATGTTGACAGTAGCTTTTCACAGACTTTATTTGATTCTTTTATAAACCTACTCTGCCTGATAATATAATTCCTCAAATATGTTTTCATCCATCAACTATGGGTTTTCTAATATGTGATGATATTGACAAATAATGAATTTGTCTCATTCCTCATAATAACTATAATTAAATTTAAATCATGATACGTTTCACTAAATTGTTGATATATAGTATTTATTTAGTCAACAGCTATAATTTCTAAATATGACTATTAAATCATTTGGTCAATATTGTCAGTTTAAAAACAATTCGCTCTTTTATGAGATACCTATTTTTAGATTTGGTTTATAATGTGGTATTAAATATTTAGTTCAGTTTCCTTCAAACATTTTCTTTGCTGAAATGTTATAAGAGAGCTTGTCTTTGCAGTTGCTCTGTATGCAATCAGCGCTGTCTACTTTGCTGGAGTGATGGTGCGGCTGATGTTGACTTTGACTCCGGTCGTCTGTATGCTGTCTGCAATTGCCTTCTCAAATGTTTTTGAGCACTATTTGGGGGATGACATGAAAAGGGAAAACCCACCTGTGGAGGACAGCAGTGATGAGGATGACAAAAGAAACCCAGGAAATTTGTATGATAAGGTGGGCAATCTAAAGTAAGGCCTTCAAAAATTTTATGTGCCTTATTTTTCTACCACAGTAAGAACTGTAAATATTAAGAAATGTGATTAAACAGGATTTAGACAAACTGACATTTCTAGTTGGTCTTTACTGTTTGCCTCAAAATTTGAATTCTGGTTGGTCTTTTAGCTAAGAATAAGAAAGTAGAATATAATCAGACTAGGAATTCTCATTTCATTTTGGTCAGGTTTTATCTAAAATCCCTCTATTTTTGAGAGCAAAAACCTAGTGCTCTACTAAATTACATAAAATTGAGCGTTATAAACCCTTCTGAAACCATGTGCACAAGTGCTTATCCTTGAGGTCCATATTCAGTGTAAACTTTTAAAATAATTTGGTTGCTTAAATAGTAAGGAATAAATGCCTTTCTAAAAAAGAAATCCTCCAGTTTTTGTTTTTTAAATCCTCACTTGAGGATATGCATGCTTTCATTGATTTTTAGAGAGAGAGGAGAGAGAAACATAAATTGGCTGCCTCTAGAGCACACACCCTGACCAGGGAACAAACCAGCAGCTGTTTTGGGGTTTTTTTGGTGTACTGAGCGACATTCCAACCAACCAAGCACCTAGCCAGGGCATGTAATTTACTTTTAATCTCTCAGGTAACAGAGCAAGATCATATATGGTACAGATGTGGAAAAGACTTGTAAGAATTAGAGCACTTGTCTTGGATGACATGTTAAACTTTATTTGAATATTAACTAACTAGGTTTTAAAATACTAGTAAGCAATGAAACTTTCCAGGATAAGTATTAACTTTGAAAAGCTTTCCTTACTATAGGTCCAATATAATTCATACAGATTTGTGCTAGTAAAGCACATACCTACTTGTGTTTGTGGTTATATTTTATTTTGTTGTTTCTTAACTAGCCTAGCAATTTAGAACTTATGACTTTGTTCTGTTCTCTCTCCTGGTTTTTGTTTGTTTGTTTTTGTTTTTTAATTGTTTTTGAAAATGTAATCTTAATTTTAACAAGTCTGTTGGTTTTGAGGTTTGGAAATTGAAAGATTGATTCTGATAATGCAGTTTTTGTCTTATACTAAAGTTCTACATGGTCTGGATTATAGCTGGACAGTGTCATTTTCAAGATGAGGAATTTGGGTTTTGTAAAAAAAGCTTTCCAGAGTGAGGCATTTGGTTATCTCCTTTGTACTTAAGCAAAGCATAAGGACCACTGGGTTTGAAAGCAGCTTCTTACTGGAGATTTTTTGGTCTGTGACCACCTCCTGTATTGAGTATAGTCCCAGGAAACCTTCACATTTGACATGAGAATCTATCTTGCTAATTTTTAGAAAACATTGTATCACACAAGAATACCTGACAGTTATACATTTTTCTTCTCAATTAAATTGGCAGATTAACATTCTCCCAACTTTTCCCCTTGAATGTCTCAATGAAGCAAGTCAAATGATGAATTTGTCTAACCAGTTTTTTGTATCTTCAGGCAGGTAAAGTCAGGAAACATGTAACTGAACAGGAAAAAACTGAAGAGGGATTGGGTCCTAATATAAAAAGCATTGTCACCATGTTGATGCTGATGCTATTGATGATGTTTGCAGTCCACTGTACGTGGGTCACAAGCAATGCCTACTCTAGTCCAAGTGTGGTCCTGGCCTCTTACAATCATGATGGGTAAGAAATAACTTGGCTACAAAAGGATTTTATACCTATCCCTTTTTTTCTTCTCAATAGTTAAGAATTCAAAAATAGAATGTTTGTGAGGCTCTGCATTTGAATCTACCATGTTTTTCTTACAGCCTTTCTCTCCCTACCACCCCCATCCCCTTTGGTAGATGGTGGGTAGCAATCCTTATATTTCATGCTCTTGTCCAGAATGTCTTTGCATTCATAACATATACATTAATTTTTCTCAAAATGTGGTCCTTGGGTATACAGTAAGTTCTCAACATCATAGATAGGTTCTGTGACTAAGCCAAACAACATATAATGAAACTAGTTTTACTATAGGCTGATTGAACTAGAGTTCATTTCCTATCACATCTCATCAGTGTTATAACTTACACGGAATATTATTCAAGGACCTGCTGTACAGTAACATCATTACCAGGAAGCCTGTTAGAAATGCAAATTCTTGATCCCACATAAAGCCTATTGAATCAGAAACCTAGGGGTGGGGCTCAGCAATCTGTGGTTTAATAGGCCCTCTAGGTGATTATGATGCAGCAAAAATTGAAGAAGAGATGATATATTGCCACCCCAGCTTCTTAATTTGGATGCTTGTTAGACTTGCAAAATATCAGGCCCCACCCCAGAACTACTAAATCAGAATCTGCTTTTTTACAAGATATCCAAGAGATTTGTATGCATATTAAAGTTTAAAAAACATTAGTCTAGCTCTTCATTGATTTCTGCCCCCAACAACCCCAAACCCCATTTTTGAGGCTTTTGAAGACCGTCCTTAAAATGTGAAATAAATTCGATGGCTGAACACCTCAAGATTTTAAGTTACCCTCTTCACATTTATAAGATCTCATTTAAAAGAATATTGTGATTCTTTTCAGCACCAGGAATATCTTAGATGATTTTAGAGAAGCTTACTTTTGGCTAAGGCAAAATACAGATGAACATGCCCGAGTGATGTCTTGGTGGGATTATGGCTATCAGATAGCTGGAATGGCTAATAGAACTACTTTGGTGGACAATAATACCTGGAATAACAGCCACATAGCACTGGTAAGAATTCAATAAACAACTGATCAAAGTTATAAATCTTTACTACTTAGCAATCAGGCTTCACTTGTAATTAAGAAGAATAAATGTAGGTGAAAGTACTCTTGGCTTGCTGAATTCTCAAAATTTCTCTTTATACATTGAGTCTATAAAGTATGTTCAGGTTATGCATATTTCTTTTTAAGATCAGTATTTACTTATTTAAATATTCAGAATTGTAAACTTATCTCTGGCAGATCTCATGGTACCTCATGATATTAGTTCATTGGAGAATTACACAAAATCTGAAACTTTTAAAACACTAAATTTGGCTTGTATTTTATGTTTTATAAATTAAGATAATTATTTGCAGATACGTAAAATAAATATACTGTATTCAAAGTATGTTCACTCTGTTAAATAATTTACATAAATTAAGGTAATCACCTTTCTGTTTTTTAAAGATTTTAAATAGATGGTGTTAACCAAATGAGTTTTATTTGTATTAGTGTTGTAGATTATCATCAGATGTCTGGTAGACTGAGGGGAATAAATTTGTGCTAGCTAGATTGCTGGTCATACCTGACCTTGAGGTAATGAGAAATTCTGTTTCTTTTAAGCTTGCCTGCTTTTATATTAAAGCGTTAATTTCATGAAACAATTCTCAAAATATTAAAACGTGTATTCTGATTTTGACATTTCTGCTGTAACTGGTTATAGTGAGTGAGGTGCCTCTAAATCTCAGTTAATTTGTTGAACCCATAGCAAATCATCTCAATAAAAAGAATTCCATGTAAATCATCTGAGGTACATTCCATCATAAGGTAAAAATGTACATTTTCTTTTTTAGCATATTGTAAGACTAAGTACACACATTCTCATTTTTTTCTGTAGGTGGGAAAAGCTATGTCTTCAAATGAAACAGCAGCCTATAAAATCATGAGGAGTCTGGACGTAGATTATGTTTTGGTTATTTTTGGAGGGGTTATTGGCTATTCTGGTGATGACATCAACAAGTTTCTCTGGATGGTTAGGATAGCTGAAGGGGAACATCCAAAAGACATTCGGGTAAGAAACTGTTAGTTCAGGTGTGTTAAAGACAGCTCAGTGTCCAAGCAATTCTCTTATCTTGCTAATTGCATAGTATTTGTTTTCATTATTTTATCCCCAAAATTAGACTCTCACTCTGACTTTACTATTAAGATACTATAAGCATTTTCCCAGTTTTGAAACTTAAAATTCATACCTGATACTTCCGTTCTTCAAAGCAATCTTTTGTCAAGATGCCTGCTTTGACTCCTTCACTGCCTCTCAGTTCTGCCCTTTCTTTCCATTTCATTGTTTCCACTCTGTTATACTGACCCTTATGATCATAAACTTGAAATAGAACAGTGACCTGGAAATTGCTGTTTTTACCTTAGTCTTATTCCCTCACCCAGTCTAACATGACATTGATCATGTCACTTTATAGTTTAAAACTTTCAGTTGATTAAGGAAAGGGGCCTTGAAACCAGACAGACATCCATTAGGCCCTGCCACTGTCAGGTTGGTGCTATAAGTAAGTTATTTTCACCAGCCAGCATTATATGCTTTGAGCACTAGGTTTTGTTTTAGGTTTTGGTGTTATAATGGTGATTAAGGCAGCCTCAGATGATCACTAATGGGAATGCCAGGAATAATTCATTTGTAGTCCTGTTTTGAGACTTTGTTATAATGTAGGTGAAGCCTCAGCATAGTGACTGCTACATAATAATCCCTGTAATAAGGTAGTGGTATAAATTCCAAGCTCCTTTGATCAGAATGTAAACCCCTTAATACTTCACTTTCCTTTGCTGTCCTCTTGTCCCTTAGTCAAATTTTCCCCACTCTGTCTATCTACTTTACTCAGTCAATCGACTTAAGCTGTGGGTGAAACTTACCCTGTGGTTTCTTTCCTTGACTCATCTGACATGTGGTGTTTATACTCTTCCTTTCTTGGGATAGCTTCCCCACCACAGATTTGTCCCCTCTCCAGAAGCTCTTCTCTGGTACATCCATGTCTGTACTCATCAAAATCACATACAGCCTGTTTTGTAGGTACATTCTATCATGTCTCTCCCGCTTAGTTGTGAGCTCTAAGAGGATGGGCACCCAGCATTGTGGTTTAAATGATAAAGGCACAAAAGATGAGAATGAGATTCACCACTAATCCAGAATAAAATAATGTAAATGCTGTGACATTTTCCCTTAACTGTGATTAATAAATAATATTTCCTTGTGTTAAATTAATCTTGATTTAATTTTTCAGTAAGTGATTTTCACTTGGATTTCCTTTCACAGTGTTAAAATTGTGACGTGATGGACCCAGGTATATCCTTTGAACATTTATATAGAAATTCTAAATTCAGTATTTTTAAACTTTATGAGTAGGTAATACAGTCACATGGTTCAAAAGTAAAATGTAAAGGGATATACAGTATAACTTTACCACCCCTCCCCCCAAAAAGAAAAATAGCCCATGGTAGTCACTTACTTTTTCTTATGATTCTTATTCAAGCAGATATAGTAGCAAGATATACACCCTGTTCTTGCTTTTTTTAAGTTTCACAATATATCTTGGAGATTTTTCCATATTAGAATATGGAGAGCTTTCTTCATTTTTTTTTTTTTTTTTTTTACATTGGCATAGCATATGCCATTGTGTGTGTGTGTGTACCATGATTTATTTAACCTGTCCCTATTGATGGACATTTAGGCTGTTTCCAGTTTTTAGTCTCATAAACAGTGGTGCAATAACTAACATTTACACTCATTACTTTGCCCATGTACAAATATCTCTGTAGGTAAATTCCTAGACTAGGTATTTCTGCTTATAGTGTCAAATTGGCCTTTGTAGAGAGGTTAATTATAAATTTCATGAGATCCCAATAAAAGTTACTATAGGAGTTTTCTAAATACTCCTCCCCACCCCCAACTAAAGAACTGATTTTAGAGTTCATATGGAAAAATAAAGACCAATTTAAGAAAACTCTGAAAAGAAGTACTGGGGGTGAGGATGGGGCAGTTGGAGAGCGGGAACCTACCTGGTATTAAAACCATGGTGTTAGTACCATTCTTTTTAAATTAATGAGGTTTTTCTATCATGGTTACAGTTTTGTAGGATTAACTGCCTTTCCTCACTCAAAGAGTATTGTTATTTTCCTGTGTTTTCTTAGGTACTCTTGTTTATTTTTTATAAATGATTTCTAGACTCAGCTTTTAACACTCATGATAGTTTTGTGGCATTTTTTAGGGATCACGGTAAATTTATAAATTAACCCTCTGATACAATATTTTTTTGATATGTAACTAAATATGGCTTTGTGATTATACCCTAAAAGCTGTTTCTTATGGGGAAATGAATAGGGGAACTTGTAAATTTGAATGTGTTACATTTAAGTGACATAAACTTCTGGTTTCTTTCTTGTAGGAAAGTGACTATTTCACCCCACAAGGAGAATTCCGTGTAGACAAAGCAGGATCCCCCACTTTATTGAATTGCCTTATGTATAAAATGTCATATTACAGATTTGGGGAAATGCAGGTTAGTTATATTAGTTTTATAATCTTTTTTTAAAGGAATATTTTTAAAGTAGTCTTATTTGCCTCTAGAAAAACAGGATGGTGATGTTTGTTTGTGCTCTAACGAAAGATGTGCTTATCTAAAGATTCCCCTGACATCTCCCCTCCACCATTAAATTTAGATGTCTGAAACTTACATGTGAAAAATTAGGAAAAAAATTTTAGATCAAAGATTTCTTTCCAAAATAATAACACTAGGCTCAAATCCAGCCTTTGCTTGCCTTTTGGCCTCATGTTTTTTGAAGACATTGTTCTTCCAGGGAAGAGGTCTTCCACCTTAGGAAACAATGTGATCTTAAGTAGATTACTTCGGTGCTTGGTGGGGGAAAGCCTGAAATTAAAGAGTTGAATTATGTGGACACATCAGATATTCATTCTATCCCTGTTCTCTTTACCACAGATAGCAAGGACTATCTGGGTTAGAAGTTCCTAGAAAAGTAGAATGATGTGGTATAAAAGCTCAAGGGCCCACAAAATGAATGTATGTGCAAAGTATTGTGACAAAAAGAACAGACAGACAGTGGACTTACTATCATAATACTTGGGTTTTAGATCTGGTTCTATCAAGTCATGTAATCCTTGGACAAGTCACATCTTTCCTGGACTTTTTTTCCCTTGTCTGTATATAATGGGGGTTGGACTGATGACTTGATTTGTAAGGCTCTTTATGGCTCTTAGATCACATGACTATAGTACAAGTTAAACCTTCACACCAGGATTTCAGTGAAAACTGCCTTCTTCCATATTGCATTCTGGTTAAGTTGATACTAGGAGGCAGAGGAAGAATTGCTTAATTTGGTACAGACACCAGGAATCAAGATAATGTTCATCACTATCAATTTGGAATTACTCTGCAGGTGGCTTTAAAAAAATAGACAATAGTTTTACTACTAGATTTAGGTTTTTGTGTTTTGATTTCTAAAGGCCACTGCCTAGTTTCTAACTCATGTTAAGAAAGAAGCATTTAAGCCATAGTAATTAGCTCCCTCAGAAAATGTGTCAAAGATTAGTTTCTCTGTTCACTAATGATAGCAGCAAAGAAGTTTTCTTTCTCTCCTTTAAGTTTATCAATAGTTTTAAGCCATGCTTCTAGCATGTGTTCATTTTGATGCCTTCCCTACTCAAAAATAATATGTAAGACGTGAAGTATAACCTTTCTGTTGTATAGATATGCCTGAACATGTAATTCCCTCATTAGAGTAGATTTAGTTTTGTTTTAAACTTGAATTCACTTATACTCTGTGTCAACATAAACTTAGTCCAAAAACTTCTCAAAATCTCTCCTCCCCCCAGTTTTTCCTCTCTTAGTGCCTTATAAATTCTCCCTTGGTTTGCCCTTTTAAACTTCATTTATAGTTCCCACTCTCAGGAGGAGGTAGTATGCTTACTTGTGCATTTCTTTAACAAATAACGCCACACTGAATAAGATAAAGTCCTAATGCAGCTTCCATCCTGGTGGCAGATACAGGTAATTTTAAAAATAAAGAAAAACTTGAGCACTAGAGAGTAGAAGATAAGAAAACAATGGAGGAGA
This sequence comes from Miniopterus natalensis, assembly GCF_054644295.1. Taxonomy (NCBI): domain Eukaryota; kingdom Metazoa; phylum Chordata; class Mammalia; order Chiroptera; family Miniopteridae; genus Miniopterus; species Miniopterus natalensis. The sequence continues at coordinate 11,628,810 of NC_142095.1, read as the reverse complement.
CTTTTCTACCACCAATCTCAAGGAAATGTTTGGGGTTTTGTAAATCAGTACTAATTGGTAATATAAAGTAAATAAGTTTAAAAAATTAATAAGCTTATACATTAATGCCTGACCTAATTTTATGTCAGATTAAAGTGTATCTCTTAAGTAAAAATGAAAATTCTTTCTTGAAGAGATGGAATTTGGGTGGAGACCAAAGGATAGAGAGGAGCCAGCCATATAAAAGAGCTTAAATGAAGAACTTTCTGGCTGAGAGAATAGATAGTGTAAGACCCTGAGGCAGAAAAGAAGTTTCTTCTGAGTGTTCTGTCCATACACCTATAAAAAGGGCTTTGATTTCATTTTGCTGTTTTGGTTTTTTTATGCCTGTAGGTTTCTCCACTCTAAGGATTCAGTGAAATTCTAATTCTAATGTATTTAGTTTCTCTCTTCCTGATTTTTTCCTATCTAATTAGCTGCATATGAGAACCGTTACAATATATTACTCTGATTCTGTTTTCCTAGTTTAAAGGGAGAGAGTTTTACTCTGATAACACTACCTTCTAATACTGAATGCTTTCCAATATAGTTAACATCCAACATGATCACTTTTGCAGTTGGATTTTCGTACACCCCCGGGTTTTGATCGAACACGTAATGCTGAGATTGGAAACAAGGACATTAAATTCAAGCATTTGGAGGAGGCCTTTACATCAGAACACTGGCTTGTAAGAATATATAAAGTGAAAGGACCTGATAACAGGGAAACACTAGACCACAAACCTCGAGTCACCAACATTTTCCCAAAACAGAAGTATCTGTCAAAGAAGGTAGGTATCAGGTGAAGTCATGTTGGTTGTCTAAAAAATAATTACTGAAAATTGCTAATAAATTTACATTTTGTCAGGTTTATACAAAGTAAATATCAAATAGCCTGCTAGGAGCATTCCTTTCAAACTGAGCATTTCGGATATCCCAACCAGCAACTTTTTCTGGATGTATAGTGGGTATCGCTGAACCAAGCTGAGATTTTCCCAGAGGCATTCTGGCTTTAGGTTACTAATTCTTGGTAAGACTTAATTTGTGAAAATGTGGTTTTGGCCATCACTTTCTGAACCTTTGTGAAAGCAAGAATGCCAAACACATAACAGTTATGATCAGTTCTTCATATTTTGGTCAAAGCAAATAAGCATTATATTGCATTTTCATGTTCTGTATTAATAAAGTATAATGTTACTTTATTAATCATTGAATAAAGAATAAGCTTAAGTTGGTTGAATCCCGAATCAAAAAAATCACTTAAGATTATTTTTAAATGTAATTATCATGACAAAGCTTGTAGGCAGGAATTTTGATGGTGAGACTATCACAGTCCTTTTGTAATAAATATTTAATAAGATACAAAGTACATTATTGGAGGTTGCTATTGCTCACTTACACCAAATAGATCTAATCTTTGCTACAAAAGCCTACTAAAAATGAGTATGTATATAGGTTGCCCTCTGTGGGAAATGGGAAATGAGTAGTCATAAAATACTAAGTTGTATTTTAAGGTACTGCACTTACAATAATACTAATTATTATTAGACCGTTACAGTCTTAAGTCTTGAAAGGTGCTTGGGTTTACATTGCTCACATGAGAGAGCCATGCCAAGAAGTCTTTTCTGTAGCCCTGGTAACCCTTACCCTCAAAGGGATACCTTCCAAGACCACCTCCAGTGGATGCACGGTTTAGGTAGTACTGAACTGTGTATAAACTTGTGTTTTTTATACTTACATACCTTTTCACTTAAGGAAGTGCCTTTCAGGGTTTCTCTTTGGTACATATGAATTGCTGGTATCACTACTCTTGTGCTTTGGGACTACTATTAAGTCAGATGAGGTTATTTGAACACAAGCACTGTGATACCATGGCAGTTGATATGATAACCAGGATGGCTACTAAATGGCTATCAAGTGGGGAGTGTATACAGACAGCATGGAGATACTGGACAAAGGGATGATTCATGTATCTGGTCAGATGGCACGAGATTTCATCACACTACTCAGAATGAGACGGAATTTGAAATTTTCCATTTAATATTTTCACACCAAGGATAACTAAAACCATGGATTGGGGGGGAGGGGGTACTGTATTTCAGATCATTGAAGCAGTTATCCCTTTACGTTACTTAAAATATACTTCAAATATATTCAGAATGCAGGTACTTCAGTTTCTACTGTAAAAGCATGATATGTAAATTTAAAAATTTAGAATACTTTCTATGTCAGATACAGATTACTGTATCTAGACTACTGTATTTAAATGTCACAGCTGACACTATGTTAGTCATCAAATTCATTTACTAGTAGTCTTTACGTCAAATGACAAATCGAATGATCTGGTTTCTGACAGGCATGTGGTAGGAGAAACTGGTGAGTCATATCAGTGCAGAAGTCAAAGCAAATGCTGCTAGTCTCAAGGCAGTTTACTCCTCAGCCATCTAAGCCTGGTTAAGGTCTATTTCTGAAAAACAAGGCCATTGAACTTGTCTTACTAATTGTGAGTTTTCTTAATTTGACCTCTTTTGTCTTCCCGTCATTTCCCCAGAATAGTGAATGGATAAATAGCGAATGGATAAATCAAAATTATTTTTTTAAATATATCTTTATTGATTTCAGAGAGAGGAAAGGAGAGGGAGGGAGGGAGAGAGAGAGAGAGAGAGAGAGAGAGAGAAACATCAATGATGAGAGAGTCATTGATCAGCTGCCTCCTGCACGCCCCCTACTGGGGATCGAGCCCACAACCCGGGCATGCACCCTGATCGGAAATCGAACCCCGATCACCTGGATCCTAGGTTGATGCTCAACCGATGAGCCATGCCCAGCCTGGCAAAATTCTTTTTGTCTGTCTTATATGCCCAAAACATATATTCTAGTAGCCAACAACTTGGATTTTGAATTTCTGGTTTCCATGGCTTTCTATTCTGTTTTGCACTACCGTAACTAGAGGAATGCTGGTTGGTTGTTTGCTTTCCTCTCTCTGCCCTGGTTTTTACTCTGGGTTAGGGTGGGGTGAATACAGCAGTGATTCTGGTAGTTTTCCTGCCTCTGCAAAGCTGACATGGCTGAGGCACTAAGAACTGTAGTCCAGGGCTACAGAAAAGACTTTTTGGCATGGCTCACTATCCACAGAGAAAAAAACACCTAGAGGGCCCAGCCCAGTTTTACATGCTTTGCAAAGACCTGGGCCATTTTACAGGATCTAACAGAAAAGGTTTCATGCTAGAAATCGTGTGTAATGACGATAAAGAAACTAGCTCCTCTGAAACTTTTTACTTTTTGCCTTAAGTAAGCTAATAATAAGATAACATTGTGAACAAGCTAGCAGCAGCTAATTTTTGTAACCTTAATAAGGATTGCATTTTTACCTCAATCTTTTCCCTGGTAGAAAAAATTATGAATTGTTTTAAATTGAACATCATAAATAAATGTACATGATATAGGATATACCCTAGGTTTCTGAAATCTCCAAGGGTTGTATTTAAATGTGAAAATTGAATTGAGGGGTCAGTCTCTTGAGTCTTCAGCCTCTGCTTAACACAGTGCTTTGATGGTACATTAAATTACTTGTTTCCAAAAAATACTTTCTTCTATCAATACCTGGTGGATATTTCAGATTGGCTGACACATGTGCCTATATGATTTATCTTACAGGATTCTAACATTGCAAACATTTTTGCAGTAATTTCTGCCAGCACATTTGTAGTAATTTGTTTTTTCTTATAGCAGAAAACATCTGTTAAAGGTATTTTAGTGGGATCCAGAAGTGTTAAGAAAAATTTGTTATTTTTCAAAGATCTATGAAACTCTGGGAATGTTATGGGGTTTTTTTCCCTAGGTGTTTGGTATGTGATATGCACTTGAAGAATGTTCTTGTACTCCTTTCATCTTAAAGCTAAGGATCTAGTCCATTTATCTTGGATCTTTCAGCATAGTTGGCTGAAAGTTAGTGGTACTCACTGTTCAAGGAGTCCAGCTATAGGAAGAGCTAAGGGTTTATTAAGGCAATCTTCTTCATCTTGCAGTAAACCTTGTGTGTATATTTTTTTTAATCTGTAGGGAACCTGCACTAACACCATGTGTTGTGTTTTGTGTGTTTTTAGACTACGAAAAGGAAGCGTGGCTACATTAAAAATAAGCTCGTTTTTAAGAAAGGCAAGAAAATATCTAAGAAGACTGTTTAAAGAAGACTGTTTAACACTGTTCTGGTTCCTAACTTGAAGCAGTTGTCCTTGTGAGAACCAGTCTTTGCCTTTAGCTCACGTCATGTTTCACAGCAACAGAGGGTACAGAGAACCATCACTGTTCCAGGTTAATGTACAAAATTTCCTGGCAATGCCTGATTTCAAAAATAAAATTGGTTTATTGAGAACAGCTGTTTTTGACTTGTAACGTGAAGCAAGACAGAGCACTGCTGTAAATGTTTAACAGCAGATTTTTTTTTATTTTATTTTTTTTTTGGTACATATTATCCTTCAAATCTGAGAATTTGGACTAATTGCACCAAAGAACCCTCTAATTTGGTCCCTGGCACATGCATACTTATCAATGTTTTTATTCTTTTACAAGACCTGCATTTTTTTTAATTACCCAAATAGCAATATATAAAGTAAAAATGACAAAATGTGATACAAGCTTCTTGAACCAGTAAACTAGTACAGGTCTGAGAAAGAGGTATTAGAAACGTAATTATACTTCTTTGAATTATATTTATTTTCGTGTTTCTCCAGTGCAAAGACTGTTTCATCAAATGCACATTTTCTGTTGCTTACTGTTTGCTCTAAGAAGCAGCTGCTGTTTCAAATATGAACCTCTGAGTAACTAATTGATTCAGATAGTTTTTTATGTTGACGTATTATTGCTGCTGTTAGCAGTTGTTTTCACCAGGTACTTGACAGAGCAGATCTCATATGTTGTTCATTCAAGGGCTAAATTTATATCCTTTGGAAATCATGGCAACTGCACAGAATGTTGCTTACTAGAATGGAGTTTGTATCTCAGCACTGAGGTTAGCACTGAGGTTACTAGGATGGAGTTTGTATCTCAGCACTTATGTTTACATGTTGTAAAACATTAAGGAAGAAACCGTTAAAGTGGACAGGTGTCCAAAGTTCACTATCTGTGACTCTTCAAAATGACAAAGGATTTGTAAACTTTGCCTAGAGTTCTCTCGTTTTATAACAGTTTCGTCTATCACAATGATTTTGTCTTCTGCTCCATATTGTTTTAATCCCGTAAGCATTTGATGAAACACTCTTTAATGCTATTTGAATTTTTCTTAAAAGATGTGACAGTTGTCAAAAATGCACTAAAATATAAATGGAGATTGAATATGTTCACTTTCCAGCTTATAGGCAACTTTATATAGACTTGAACATTTTCTCCAGTTTAGTAAAAGTGAAAGAAAGTGTTTTTCCTGCCACAGGATATAACTTTTTTTATACAAACAAGCATAACTTACACCACTGCTTTTGGTGGAAAAGTACAGAATAGTATGTACCTTTTATGAAGAAAAGTGTAATTTACAATATTCCGTGAGAATGTTACTGCTGATTTTCTTTTCCAAAGTGTAGAATATTCTTTGATTTATAGAAATTCATTTTTGACCCAGATGATGGTTCTTTTACAGACCAATAAAATGGCTGAACATTTTCACAAGTAAATTGTAACTAAATCTGGATTTCTGATACCTTGTCATTTGGGGGATTTTATTTTACTTTGTTGCTTTAAAATTCAATGCGGAGAAGTTGTTGACTGTAGGGGAAATAAAGTTAATTCAAATTTTGTGTTAAGTGCGTTGTCTTTTACAAACCTGTTTTTGAAAGGAGTTGAGTAGTGAACACACTTCCTTACTCGCTTTTACAAAGGTTTTAGAGAATGTGTGTAGAAAAGAAGTGCTAGATTAGTTCAGCTTCGACCTACCATTTTGTTTTGCCTTCTTTTTGCCCTAGAATGAAAATCCCTTGACTTTTTATGGATGAGTGGGGAGAACACCTATCACCTCTAACAAAAACCCTGCTTCATAAAGTTGTGGTATTTAATCAGTTAAGTCTTCATTGTAGAAATTTCCTCATTGAGACCAGGAATGATCTCACCTTTCTCAGTTTTAGGGAACACCATTTTGGTCCAGTGGATTGCCTCGATAAAACACCATAATGTAACAGCACTTGTGATTTTACTGTATCAGAAAAGCAAAACTATAGTAGTTTAAGTACACTGGAATATAGGATAATTGGCTCAGAATATTCTTTGGATCTCTCAATTCATTTCATGTATGATCATTAACACTGAACATTACAGAGGGGGATATTAAATATCAACACCTCCAAGTTTTAGACGATACAGTAGCTTTTGTTTTTGTTCCACATCTTAGAACTGAACAAAGTTGAGTACTTTGTAGTATAAATTATAGGAGGTAAGGCAGCAAGTCCAAAGATAAAGTGAAGTTTTCAAAATTACGTTATTACCTACTTGAATTTGCATTTGTAGAGTTTTACTTCATTTGAGTCCCTAGGCCATGACCAAGAAGCCAGCATTTTTCCATAGCTAAAGGACCATAAGATCATGAAATCTGTAGCTACTGCACCTTTAAAAAATTTTTTTAATTATAATACAAAATTTACATTATTAACCACTTTTAAATGTATAGTTCAGTAGTGTTCAATACATTCACATTGTTGTGTGACCAATCTCCAGAATTCTCTTGCAGTTGCTGTTTCTTGAATGGTGGGTTTTATTGGATGTCTGCCTTGCTGTTCATAACATTCAGTTGAAAGGTAGGTGAAGTAATGGATAAAGGTAGAGCTCAGCAGCAGGCTGCGATTCAGATTTAGGAAACTGAGACAGACAAACCAGGAAGGAAATTGCATGTCTACTGTTTCTTTTAAATTAAACCATTTTTTTCCATTGTGAAATTAACACAGAGAACACAAAAATGTACACCTTGGTGGACACAAAACAAGCAGCTCTGTAGCCACACCCAAGTCAAGAGACTAGAATGGTGCCCGAGACTCCAGAAGCCCCCCTAGTCACTTGCCTACCCACGTCTCCTTCCGCAAGGCAATCACCGTCCTGGCTTTTAAGGTAATTACTTTGATTTCTGTGTTTGGAGAGAAATACTTGTTTAATTGCACCTATTCTTTCAATAGTAAAAACACAATCAAAGTATGTATTTTTCTTGTACCTAGCTTCAGTTTTTGTGAAACTCATCCAGAGTATTGCATGCAGCTGTGAGTTTATTTTGGCTGATGTATAGTATTCCCTTACATGGGAGGGGGGTGTCCCCTTCCCCGTGTGTGTCTGTGTGTCTGTGTGTCTGTTCCTTTCCCCTCCCTCCTCCCATCCCATTCTATTGTTGATGTATATTTGCATCATTTCAGTTTGAGGATATTACAAATAATGCTGTAGAAATATTTTTTTACATCTCTCCTGGAGCTTCTATGCATACATTTTTGTGGGTATTTACCTAATAAAAAGCAGAATTGCTAGGTAGAATGAGGAGGTTTTTGTTAGTCACATCCTAATCAGCCCTTGTCTTTAATTTTGCCTCCTGTTCAGTTGAACAGTGGTTTCTCATTCTGTTTAACTTTCGTTTTCTAGGTTCCCAATGAGGCTGGCCTTTTGGAACCTCTTTTTTATGAGGTTTTAGTTCTAGACAATTTTTCTGTTGATTTTTTTTATATTAGTAGTTATTTATATACCCTCTATATAAGCCCTTCATCGTTTCTTACAATATGCCTAGGAATTGGTTATTTGAATCTTATTATTCAATCTTTTTGTGAGCCTGTAGATTTCTATCCCCCGTGCAATACTTCTGCAGCGAACCAGGTTATCCACGAGTCTATTCTTAACTCTGTTAAATTCCATAGTATGTGTTGACTGATATAACTTGAAGGTAATTAGATATGGTAAAGCAAGTCCCTCTCCCATCCCCACCTTGTTCTTTCATGTAAGTTTTAGAACCAAGTTGTCAGTAACGCCAAGAAAAAGAAAGCTTTTCAGGCTTTTGATGGGCATTGAAACTGTACTGGGAAAATTAGCATCTTTAAAATATTGAGTACTCTATGAACATGGCATATCCTTTGATTTATATAGGTCTATATCATCTTTATAGTTTTGAAATGGGTCATGCACACTTTCTAAGTTATTACAAAGTATAAGTTACTTTTGATAAATGCTGTCTTATAAAATTTTCTAGTTGTCAGTATAATTTTTGGTTTTATATGTTGAGATTATACTCAACAATTTGTTATATTCTAATATTCAGATTTTTATTATAAACATATGCCATCCTAATTGGGGAATAGTGGCAGTTTAACTTCCTTCTTTCTAATGGTTATTTAATTTTTTTGCTTTTGCTGCCCTGGTTAGGACATCCAGTATAGTACTACATAGAAAAGGTAACATCCTTGTTGTCGTCTTTATCCCACATGGGAAATTTTTTATATTTCTCCTTTAAGTATGTTTGTTGTAGATTTTTCTGTAGATAACTTTGGTCAGATTGAGAACATATTTTTCCCATTTGCTATGAGTTTTATCAAGTGATTTTTTAAAAATTTATTTAGATGATTTAGGTGTTTCTCCTGTATTGTTAATGTAGTGAATTAGAGACTTTCTGTTCATAGTGTAAACTAAATTTGCATTCCTGGAGTAATGATCAGCGTTTGATAGGATTTGCTGGTGTAAACCATTTGTGCCTGGATTTTTCTTTGTGCAAAGGTTTTTAATTACAGATTCAATTATTTTACACTTTTTTTTTTCCCTTATGTCAGTTTTGGTGTTTTTTAAGGAATTTGTCCGTTTCGTCTAAATTTTCAAATAGATTGTAAAATTGTTGCTAATTTCACTTAATGATTATTTAACGTATGAAGATTTTATAGTGATGTCCTCTTCATTCCTGAGATTGGTTTTCTTTTTTCTAATTGCATCCGTTTTTGTCTCTTCTCATTACCTGGCTCATTTTCCTTTGGTTTTTATCAGTTTTGTTTCCTTTTTCTTTCAAAGTCTAGCTTATGGTTTTGTTGACATTTTCTATAGTATGTTTTTTATTTTATCAGTTTGTGTTAGTTTTCTTTTATATCCTTGAAGGAGAGGTGTTCTTTTTAATGTATATTGATTTCTTCTTTTCCTAATGTATTAAAGTTATACATCTACTCCAAGCAGAGTTTAAGTTACATTCTCAAAAATTTTGATGTGAACTGTCATTTAGTTAATGCATAGTTTAATTGCCATTGTACTTTCTTCTTTGAGCCATGGGTTGATGGACATTTCTTGATTTTCAGTATGGTGGTTTTCTAGTTATCCTTTTATTATCAATGTCCACTACATTGTAGACAGACACTTTGGTTTTAATCCTTTGAAAATGGTTAAAATTTGCTCTGTGATCCTGTGTGTGTGTGTCCATCCCTGAAGCTTGTTATTTGCTGAGAAGGATATACTGTAATCATATATTAGTAAGCATTTGCTTCCTTCTTGAACTGTCAACTTTTTCTTTAAAGTTTTGAACATTTATTAGGTATACATACATTTGAACTTTTTTGGGAAATATCAAACTTATGCTTTTTGTTAAAGCCTGTTTTGTCTGATTAGTAATAGTGATATATTAGCATTCTTAAGATGTTTTTGTGATGTATCTTTTTCATCCTCATAAGATGTCCTACTTTGGATTTGCTGAGCTTTTAACACTGTAGCTCGTTGGTTTTGTGTGTTTTTTTAATTCTCAGTCATCTCTTTCATCATTGCTTCTGCCCCGTTCGCTCTCCTTTTGCCATGCCATTCTGTATTTTCTACTGAGTCACTTATCAGTTATTGCTAATCTGGTATTAAACTTACTCCATTTTTTAATTCTAGAATTTATCTTCCCCCTCAATTTGTTGTTTATTCTAGTGTAACCCATAAAAAGATAGACAATAGAGACCTATGTCAGTGGGTCTATATGGGAATGATTTTTAGGTTTTTAATGTATTCAGTTAATGGAAATATGAGTTTTATTTTACTCCTCATCTGAGGATATGTTATTTTAGAGAGGGAGAGAGAAAAATATTTATTGGTTGCCTCCTGTACATGCCCCAACCGGGAATTGAACCTGCAACCTTTTGGTGTATGGGACAACACTCCAACTGAGCTACCTGGCCAAGGCTGAGTTTTATTTTTTTATTTCAACCGTTTGTTGAAAAGACTATTTCTCCCATTTAATTGACACCACTGCAGAAAACAAAATGTGTTGATCTATTCCTGAGTATTCTATTCCATTAATTTGTGTGTCCTCACACCAGTACATTTTCTTGATCTACCTTTTCATTGAGTTCCACACCTTTGTTCAGTGGCCTTTTTATATTTACCCTGGGACTATAGGCACACACGGATATTTGGTTACCCAACCTACAACTGACATAGGATTAATATCCAGAACATATAAACTCTTAGAGAAAAACAAAAGATTTTTATTAATCCTTAACCAAAGGAATATAAGTGACAAACCAAAGGAATATAAGTGACAAATATATGAAAAGGAACATACCTACCAGGGTAGCTAAAATGTGTAAATAAGTGTTAAGATGTGCAGAAACAAACTCTCATTACCAGTGGGTAAACTAAAAATCACCCTGGAAAACCATTCAGCAGTAGCTGATGGAGTTGTAGATACACATCCCTGTATCTCAGCAGTTCTTCTAGGTCTATTAAAGTTGATGTTCTAGTGTGGTCTTAAGTCAGCTACTAGGTATATTGGTTCTGGAGGCCATTAGGGAGGTCTCTGATGCAGGCAAAGGTCAGCCAGTTTGTGCCAGCATGGGGCCACTTGGTGGGATCTACAGAGTGATTTGCAGTTCCTTGGTTGCTTGTGCTGGGCTTGGAGGAGGCTTGCTGTGAACTGAGGCCAGCTACCACTAGTACTGGACCTGGGACCCTTTGTGGGCACCGTGATGAGAGCTCGGGCCAGCCAACTACAGTTCCAGGCCAAGACTTCTCACTGCTTTTGCCAGGTTTAGGGATAGTTGGTTAACGTTTCAATGCTAGTTGAGAATGGTTGCCGCTTGTGCTGGGCTTGGGCCAGCTTAGCACCAGGTATAGGACATGCAAGGCCAGCTGCTGCTTGTTTGGCATTGATGGATCTTTGAGAGATTTTAGGAAAGTCCACAGCATGAACCTAGGCAGGCTGCTTATGTGGAAAAGCTGCTGGAAGCGTCTTGGACGGGGTGCATGAGTTGTGTAGGGCCTTAAGGACTTACCAGAGCAAGGCATAGGGTATTAGCCAGGTTCTGCTCTGCATGAACAATTGCCTGTCTGTGACTGCCTGTTGAATGGGGTGAGGGCTCAATAAAAGAACAATAGTGCCTGCCATCACTTCCATCCGGAGAGAGCTGCCCTGACCCTCCAAGCCTTGCACTACAGCTTATCAGTTCAGTGCTTTTCTGTATGTCCTTGGTGCTGGTCTAGGTGCTGCCTCACTGCTTGAGTTTGTGAGAGAGCAAGTCTGTGCTCGGGGCCCCTCAACAGGAACTCTTCTTCCCAGAACTAAGGCCCAGGTTGGGGAACCAGGTGTGTGACTTCCGTAGCTGAGATATCACTCCCAATTACTTGAGTTGGATTTTGGTTACATGAAATAATGAAAATAATTCATTACACTGATTTTATTTTTCCACTGTGCTTGTGTTATGTTGCACACAAAGAAAATGAGAACAAGGTTATAGACAAGGAGGCTCCAGGCCCTCATTCCTTCATGAAAACATTAAGAAAAATAAAAAGACTGGCCAAAGTTAACTTTATAAGGGCTCTGGGAAACAATCAGTGGACTACAGCAACTGAATAAATGCACAATGAAGAAAAAGTCATCTTCAAAAATAGTAGGAAATTTTATGGTGTACAGTTTATTCATCTTTACCCCACCCTGGGGCTCCACAGTGTAGCGTTGGGAGAAAGCAGCAGCCTACCTCGCAGTGACCTCTTTCAAATGACAGGGAGCAGAGCACTTGCTTGCAATGTTCTAATGTGTCTGCAGCTGCCTGAAGAGCTGGTCTCTGTTTCACCGAACTTGGCTCTGGTGGGCAAAAGTGCTACAGCTCAGATCTCAGGCTGGGAAAAGCAGCAGAGAGACAAAGGACCTGGAGATGCTTTAGCAAAAAACTTAGATAGGGGAACAAGAGACTATCTAAGGTCCTGAGACGTTAGGGAAAATCTGGAAAATTAAGACATGTAAAGAGCCCTTAACACTATTTTGTTCTGCTCTGGCGATTACCTGAGACCCCACCCAACTCACTCACCTGGCCTGAGCCTTTTTCCAGAATAAGGCTCCTTCACACAAGCACTTTACCTTAGCCCACGTTGTGGACTTCACAAAACCTCTCCAAGATACTCCAAAGCACCCGCTGCTAGCTTTGGCCTGCCCTGCAGCTTTCACTAAGCAGCCCCACGCCCAGCACAGGTGGCAACCAGTTTTGGCCAAGAACATAGCTTCAACTAAGCAGCCACATGCCCAGTACAAGTGGCAGAGCACAACAGCACATTAAAACGATTAGACACCGTGATGATGTGGGATTCTTGGAATGGAAGGATGGGTCAACCTATAAAACCAATGCAGTAATGCACCAAACCTTAACAGGACAAAGGGGCAGATAAAGCATTCGACAAAATTCAACCACCTTTCACGACAAAACCACTCGACAACTAGGAACAGAAGGAAACTACCTCCACATGAAGGCCACAGTTTACGTGCACAGTGATGAAAGACTGCAAGTCTTTCCTCTAAGACCAGGAACAAGGCGGGGTACCAGCTTTACCACTTCCACGCAGGTAGTGGCAATTCTAGCCAGGTCAGCTGGGTGATAAATAAAAGGCATCCAGGTTAGAAAGGAAGAAGTAGAATTATGTCTGGTCACAGAAGACATAGCATGATCTTCTATCTAGATAACCCTAAAGATTACAGAACTAATATATCCAGCAAAGTTGCCGGCTACACAGTCAACACATGAAAGTCAGTTGTTTATACATACTAACAATGAACAATCTAAAAAGGAAATTGAAAACAATTCCATATGTTATCATATCAGAAAGAGTAAAATATGTAGGAATAAACTCAGGAGGTGAAAGACGTGTATACTGAAAACTACAAAATATCCCTGAAAGAAATGGAAGATGACATAAATAAATGGAAAGACATCCTATGTTAGTGGATTGGAAATAAGATGGCACTACTTCACGTGGCAATCTAGAGAGGCAATACAATGCCTATCGATTCCAATGATGTTTTTAGCAAAAATAATTGATAATGATCTCAAGGGAGCCAGAACAATCTTGAAAAAAATAGTTGAAAGTCTCACACTTCCTGATTTCAAAACTTACCTACAGAGCCACAATAATCAAAATAATGTACTGGCATAATGACAGACATAGACCAATGGAATAGACTAGAGAGCCCAGGAAAAATCCCTGCATAGATGGTCACATAATTTTTTATCCGGATGTTCGATGGGGAAAGGGAGAGTTCTTCAACAAATGGTCCTAGGAAATCAGGATAATGAAGTTGGGACTCTTACCTAACACAGTATACAAAAGTTAACTTTAATGCATCAAAAATCTAAACGTAAGAGCTAAAGCTATAAAACCTGGAAGAAAACATAGGGGAGAAGCTCTATAAAATGAGATTTGGCAATGACTCCTTGGATATCACAACAAAAGCACAAAGTACAAAAGAAAAAATAGAGAAATTGGACTTCATCAAAATTACTTTTGTACATCAAAGGATATCGTAAAAAGGCAGCCCAAAGAATGGGGAAAATATTTATAAAACATTTAATAAAGGATTACTCCCCAGAATATATAAAGAACTACAACTCCACACATAAAACAACCCAGTTAGAAAATGAGCAAAGTCGTCGGACAGACACTCCTGTAAAGATATCCAAGTGGCCAATAAACACAGGAGAGGCTCACCGTCACTGGTTAGCAGGGAAATGCTAGTCAAAATCACAGTGAAGATAAGCAGAAAATTAATGTGTGGGGGAATGTGAAGAAATTCAAACCCTTGTGCATTGCTGGTGGGGCTGCACAGTGGTGTAGTCACTGTGGAAAACAGTATGGCAGGTGCTCTCAACATGAAATTTTCATATGTCTGGGTATATATCCTTAAAAGAATTGAAACGGACTCAGAGAGATACTTGTACTCCCAAGTTCATAGTAGCAGCACTCAAAATAGCCAAAAGATAGAAACAACCCAAATGTTCATGATGGGAAAGTAAACAAAATGTAATATATATACATACAATGGAATATTATTCAGTCTTAAAGAGGGAGGAACTTCACCTTGAACACATAAATACGCCAGACACAAGGCAAGTACAGTATCATTCCACTTATATGAGGTATTCAGTCAAATTCATAAACAAATAGAATGGTGGTTGCTAATGGTTTCAGAGGAGTGGAATGGGAGGTGTTGTCTTATGGGTACAGTTTCAGTTTGGGCACGTAGAGCTCAGCAAAAAAGAAAATTGAACAGAGCAATGCGTAACATGGACTGACCTATAAACAAAATGTTAGCTCAAATAAGCAAACTATGATATGATTCCATTTATACAAAGTCCAAAAATAGGCAAAATCAAGCATGCTCTTAGAAATATGGAGAAAGGGTGGGGGGTACTCAAGAGGATGATTACTCCGGGAGTCAGGATAGTGGTGGTATTACCCCTGGGTCAAAGAGGTGGATACATTTCACAACTTTTTAAAAGGCAGTAAGCCCACTCCACGACCCCAAAGAAAAGTGAACCTTCTCCATGTTTTACTTACCAGATGATTTATACTTTGAAGTAAGGCTGAAAAATCTAAAACCACCACAGTGATTACTTTTTAGTCTTTTCATTGAGGATTTTTTTCTCAAAATTACATCTATTCTGCTTTTCTTCTCAAAAATGAAATAGTTCCAAACACTTTATTCTCCTAGATATTTTTAAGACTATGCCCCTAAACAAGCATAAATTATTACTTTGTCTGATAGGAACTTGTCACAGAATATCATTAACAATATCTAACCAATAAAATTTGAGCTCATTTAGAGCCACCAATTCCAACAGAACTTTTGAATCCCTAAAAATAAAACACACAGATAGGTATAGTATTTAATCGAAATATATTTGTCTAATATCTACAAAGTGTGAACATTTGGTCTTAAGAAAGCAGACAAAAGGCACAAAATTAGTATTACTGCAGAGAAGCATTCATGCTACTGGATTTTATAAATATTTCTTCAGAGTGACACAGTAAAAATAAACTAAGCATTGAGCAAAAATCAGATGTCATTTTTCCCTTGCTTTATGTCTTGACCTCATTTGTAAAGGCTGAGTACTGAAATTCAGCTGAAACCATGGAACACTTAGGCAGGCTTTATTTTAATAACAGTGGTTTTCTTGCAGAGTTTGGGTCAAATAATAGAGGTACACTAAAAAAATCCACAGGAAATTTCTTTCCCTCTCCCCAAACTGAACACAAGATTGAGGATGTGGTTGTGCATGTTTATATATGCATGCGTGTTAACTTCTAAAGCCCTTTTTTCATCATAAAAGTAGTGAAGTCTCCATATGACTTGTTTTCTACTGTAAGCAGCAGCTTCTAAAAAAATGTATGACTAGTGCTTTGAGCATGAGAAATTGTCAGAAAGTTTCTGGGGCAAGTAGATAGGAAAATTCCAAGGTGGGCCTGGCTCTAGCTTCTCCCAGAGGTGCTCCATCCTGAAAGGCTCTGGCATAAACCATAATAGTTTCCTGCCCACTCCCCATTCAGCAGAATATAGCTGTTTATCTTTCTGGAGTATGGACAAATGAAATGTTGAAGTGGGGAAGATGGTGGGAATCATAATACTTTTGAAATGACAGGAATTGAACCACTTTTCTACCAGATGGGTGCCAGTTGGGCCATGCCAATTCACTTTTGTTTCAACAGGAGTTGACTACGTGAGAATATCTTTGTAAGTGCAAAATATTTTTGGCAAAGTGAAAAATAGAAAAGGTCAAACCTCAGTGATAAAAAGGAGCCCATAATTACCCACTTAAATCTTGTTAAGTGTAGTATTTACACGTGTAATACCCAGTAGACGGGTATATAATGCTTGTCTGAACAGGAAGTGTGCCAAGAGCTCACAGCTGTACACACACATGCCCCAAATGGCTCTTGAATAAACTCAATCCTATAGCAGAGTTTGGGGTACCTTTTTCACAGTATATAATCTCTCAGGTACCATTTCTTGAATGACATCAATAGGTCGCAGTAAATACCAACAGAACCTTGATACTGTACCACTTTAATTCCTACAAAAACAGGGCTCTTTCAGAAGACTGCACCTCCACCCCGTCAGTGTGCCTTCCAAAGGGGATTGTAGTAGACCCAGCCATCACCCTGCAAGAGAAGGGAGGAGACATTACATGGAGACCGCAAAGGGGAGAAACAAGAAAATTCCCAGACTCGGCTAGACTGGAAGCTGAGTACATGCAGAGCAGCTGCAGTTCAGGACCACCAGTGTGTCTGCCTTGTTCCTGATATCGCAGCCATGCCAGGCTGTGGCCTCACCACCCGTCTTCAGCCGTTTTTTCCTGCCTCACTCGAGTTGGGACATCTCATCTGCCCCTGGACAGGGATTTACACCACCGGCTCTCCTGGTCGCCAGGCCTTCAGACTTGGACCGAATTACACCATCAGCTTCCCCAGGTCTCCAGCTTGCAAATCGCTGGTCCTGGGGATCTGGGGCCTCCATAATCTCATGAGCCAGTTCTGCATAATCTACATGTATTTGTCTCCCATTGGTTCTGTTTCTGTTGTTTCTCCGGGGAACCCTGACTAATAATACAGATTCGCCTCACCTGGGCAAGGCTTCCAGGCAGGGCTCGCAGTCTCCCGTGGGAGGCCGCCTGTCGGAACCAGAATCCAACCTTGGGGTCTCCAGTCCACAGCCGCAGTTCCTGCCTCCGGGGGGAACAGTGGCTGCTAACTGCTCCTCACCAGAAGGCCACCTCACAGTTACTAACCCCGAAGCCACCTAGCTACGTAGTAGTCCTTGTAGCAGAAGTCAGGCCCTACCAGTACCTGAGCCAAAGAAGCCCAGATATACTTGTTTGCTCTTAGTGTTTAAGTTCTGTTCCACCATGTGAATATTTCTCATAAAAAATTCAGATTTCTGGCTTGTGAAGAATAGGACAGTTTGAGACTGCCTTGAGGTAAGTGGCACCCACCCCCTTTGTATATAGACTGTCGCTTCTGCCCCAGTCCTCACCAGCCTGTTTCTCATCGATGCTGCCAGGCTCATGGCCTGCCTTAAAAATTGGCTTTGCCCAGCCGAGTGTGGCTCAGCGGTTGAGCGTCAACCTAGGATCCAGGCGATCGGGGTTCGATTCCCAGTCAGGGCACATGCCCGGGTTGCAGGCTTAATCCCCAGTCGGGGACATGCAGGAGGCCGCCGATCAATGACTCTCTCATCACTGATGTTTCTCTCTCTCTCCCCCTCTCCTTTCCTCTCTCTGAAATCAATAAAGATGTATTAAAAAAAAAAAAAAAATGGCTTCTACATTCCCATTATTTCCAGTTCTGTTCTCAGGCTTCCCACTTGCTCCACAAACCATTTCAAGAGTAAACCATTACAACTGTGCACACACCAAGTGTCTTACCCATTGCCCAGTAGGTGGGCAGTCATAGATTTATTTCTGCCTTCCAATGTCACTTTCTTGGGTGACAGCAGCAGCATTTAGGCACTGGACTCAGGCTGGCCTGTCCTAGCATGTCCATCCCGTGTGGCCCACAGGAGGCAGAGCTCTGAAGGGCAGCTCTCAGTCATGAAGGCCCCAGCCCACTCGGGTGTGCAGACTGGCTGAGAGGTGCTTCACGACCAGCTTGCAGCTACTAATAAAGCAGCAGGGGGTGTTTCTTTCTATGAAGGGGACAGCGTCCAGATCTGCAGTCCCATTTCTTGCCCTCCCTGGCAGGCTGAGGGGCTCTTCTGACGGAGGCTGCCAGAGGGACTATCAGGTGCAGGTGCCCAGTCCTGCCCACAGGATGACCTTGCACCAAGCTGGAGCCGGAGCCAAGCTGCCCCCAATCTTCCTAAGACTCTGCCCCGTCCTCATTCATCCAAATGGCTGCGTTAGCCATACATCCATCTACCCCTGAGGACAAACGCCCAAAACAGGCAGCAGTTACCTCCTGGATAAAATACTTGGGCCGCCATGGGGTGCGGAGGTTCTCCCGCTTCCGCTCCTCCATCCGCTGCTTCTCCTCCAGGCGCCGCTTCTGCTCAGTGGCGGCATCAATGTCCCCCAGCCGCAGGTATCGGGTCACCTCCCGCCAGAGGTTCCTGGGGACACATGGAGGAGAGGAAATGGGTCAGGCAGGGACAGCAAGCTCAAGGACGCTCCTCCTCGGCAAGGGGCCAGAGCCGGGAAGAGGACATCTGGGCAGGCCGTCTGTAGGGGTGGCTCGTTCCAGGTGCCTCAGACCCCCTAGAGCCAGGATTTCAGCCCACGGCTCCCTGGCTCCAAGCCAAGCTGTAAGCCCCTCTTGTCCAGGGGAGCCCTCCCTGAGAAGGGGAGGTCATCATGGCAAAGGGCTGGCAAGTGGCTGAGGCAGGGCGCGGCTGGCATCACTGGGCACTGGTCCTGCCTTCCCCACCAGGGCCCTGGGGGCTCTGGCCAAGGTAGAGCATCTGCTCAAACCAAACTCTGGGCATCATGAGCAAAGGCATGGTGTGGGCAGGCAAATACACATGTATCTGCACTCTTCCCTGATGGAGCAGCGGCCCCTCCCCTCCAAGGGGCTAGCGCACTGAGGGCTAGGACAGCTGTCTGACCACCGGCCCGCCTGCCACGCAGCTGGGCCTCTGCCTCTGCAGGTGAGGCACGGAGACGCGCTGGGTGAGTGGGTGAGTGGGCTCAGGTGCTCTGAGCAGCAAGGGAGCCCCTGGACCAGCTACACCACTTCCAGGGCCTTCCTCTAGGGAACACAAGGTGGACTGGGCTCCGTTTCCCTGCAGTTCAGCTCCGTGTTCCAGTAACATCCACATATGTGAGCCCAAAAGAGGTGGCACCCCGTCTGACTCCTGTACCAGACCCCATTCCCACTCCAGGCTGAATCCCGAGTTCCCTTGGGCTAAGAGGCAGCAGAGACTTAGTGAGGAGCAGCTAACCTACTCCAGATCCTTCGAAGACCACAAGGTGATCGGTTCTGTTCTCAGCTGCCAAACCAGAAACAACAGTCCTGCCATGAGTGTGGGCAAGGGGATGGCTTTCTGTCTTGCAGCCTGTCCCTTGTCCTGCTACTACTGCCCATTGCCCAACAGACTGAGCTGGAAAAGCCAGCGGGTGAGAGTTCATGCCCTCCATTTGGACACAGAGGTTATACTCACTGTCCCCGAATAATGAGGATGAGAGTGCTAATCCTACACAAAGCAGAGGTCCAGCGGTACTGGGGCCCTGGCTGTATTAAACTCAGGTATAACGTACTTACACTGTGGTAGCCTGCTTCACTCTGACGTAGTTAACACTTCCCACTGGTTACAAACCCTTATAAAGGCAAACCTGTCACGGAATCATCTGTAATTTTATTTTAACCCTCCCTCGCCTTTCTAAAGAGCAGCACATGCTATTAGATGAGAGCGGTGCTCGGCAAATATTTTCTGTAAAGGGCCAGACATTAGGCATTTTAGGCTCAGCAGGCCATATGGTCTTGGTCACAACTACTTAATTGCCATTGTAGCAGGAAAGCAGCCATAAGCAATAATCATGGCTATGTTCCCATAAGATTTTACAAATATCAGCTACAGGCCGGATTTGGCCCCGGCCACAGTCTACTGAGCTCCTGGATTAAAAAATCAAAATGGCACATTCCAAGCAGAGTCTGTGTCTGCATGAACATCACTCGAAGGGGCCGTGTTATACTCATGCTGCAGAGCGGACACGCTAACTGATCAGATACTCTATATAATTTACTTAACTGTTTCCCTCCAGTTGAACAGGCAGCTAGCTGGTTGCTTTTTCTTTTTTTTTTTTCTTTTTTTTTGATTTTTTAATATACTCAATTTTATGTTTAAAACTTTTCCTGAAATTTAAGAATTTTTCTTAAGAATGGATTCCCAGAAGTAGAACACAGATTAAAATGAATTAATGAGCTTAAAGCTACTAATCCATGCAGCTAAACCTCACACATTCCTCCTGTAAGCACAGAGTATAAGAGTGTCAATTTGATGGCACACTTACCAGCACTGAATTTTTTTTTAATTATGCTGCTAATCTGGTAAGAAAAGAAAAAACCTCATTGCTTCACTGCACTGTTCTTTGATTACTAGCAACTCTCTGTATTTAACATTGTAATTAAGCAACAGGCCAGTTGAGTTGACAAACTCTTTGGGGACAAGGCATTAGAAGTCTGTGGCAGACTATCTTCACACTCCATCCCCTAGGTGCAAAATAACAACACTGAAAGATACGAAAGATCTCCTAAATGACACACAGTGGAAAATTCAAATATCTCAGCAAGTCAGAGCGTGATTCCCTGCCTGTTGCCTTAGCTGAGCTCTCTGTCCCCAGGTCGAGCCCTGAGGACAACTAAGCTGGAGAGAAACAGCCTGATCCCCACCTGGACTCCATGGGCCCCTGCTTCTCCAGGGGCCTGATCCTCTTAGGGCACACTGGCAGCGTGGTCGTGTCAATGACTTTGGTTTCTCCGTTGTTGTAGGTGAACTCTAAGGTGCCGTTCCACTCCCCATGGGCTTTACAAACAATGGTGTTGGTTGGGTTGTGCTTCACCTCTGCCGTGACCCTAAATGAATTCAATCAAACGAACATGCTTTGCAAGATTATCAAAACACAGAGACTGCCTCCAAAAAGTGGACTCATGCTTGGAGATTCTTTTTATGGGGTGACATGGAAATTGTTTTTTAGTGTTTTGCTCAAAGACTAGCTTATAAAATATGACCTAATATCCTTGAATAAAAAATGAAGGTGTTGATGGAAAAACTGATGAGAGGTGAATCAAGTCTATAGATCAGTTAATAGGCTAACCTAACAAAAGCCGAGAAAAACCCCTAACCTCTTGCTTGGCCTTGCGTCGGTCGATCCCTTCCTACTCACAGCAGCGGTTTGGTGGGACCACCTTCAAGCTGGCTGTGAAAGCGCCTCTGTGATCTGTGACCTCCTGCCTCACCTGCCTGGCCTGAGAGAGCTGCAGGTGCCCAGCTCTGGGTGAAAGCAGATCCCAGCTCCCTCTCTACCGTGAAGCTTGCTGCACAGGAGGAGGAACACAGCAGAAACGGGGAATCCTGCTCCGA
Source organism: Miniopterus natalensis (assembly GCF_054644295.1). Taxonomy (NCBI): domain Eukaryota; kingdom Metazoa; phylum Chordata; class Mammalia; order Chiroptera; family Miniopteridae; genus Miniopterus; species Miniopterus natalensis. The sequence continues at coordinate 11,607,497 of NC_142095.1, read as the reverse complement.
GCAGTTGAGCGCAGGAGGCAAGCTCCTCTCTTCCTAATGGCCCAGCTCAGGTTGAATTTCGTTTATCAAAGGCTTGGAAGCTTTCTGCCTGAGCCTGAACACAGCCGAGGTTCCCAGATGGCGAGCAAGGCTCCCAGGCAGCATCAGGAAACTTCCAGGCTACAGGGGAGGGCTTTCCAGGAGGGACAACACTCGATTTGTAGCATTTGCCAATTTCCATGTGACCCCAAGCTACCAACATGGTATGAAGGGTGGAGCTGGGGAGAAGTGCACATGATCAGCTTGTGAGCACGAGTGTCTGGCTCCAAAACGGCCTCTTTCCCGGGCGACATGCACTCTGACATCCAAGAAAAAGGGCCATGATGGGAGCCTGTTTATACAGTGATCAGCTGAGGAATTTTTATAACAGGAGCAATAAAACCAACGTTGCGCTTCTGCAAACAGCAGACCTCGCCTTCAATTTCTTAGGCTTGGGCTTCCCCAGCTCCTGCAGCAAAGAGCTGGTCCTGATCTCATAGAGGACACGGGAATCGGGAGACTTAACAGAGCCAACCTGACATGAATGGGGGGCTCTCAGGCAGTGTCTGAGTTCACAGATCAAATTGCTGCAGATCAGAGAAACAGGCTGTGGCGTCAGGAGGGAGTGTATTGTAACAAATTGAAGCACCTTTTCCCCTTGGTGTGTATTTCACCGTAAGTTTACATGGGGAGGGTTATTTTTAAAAACTGCCATGAGTGGGGGGGGGGGGGGGGGGGGGGTGTGTGTGTGTGTGTGTACGTACGTACGTACATACGTACGTACACGGGGGGGGGGAATAAAGGAGCAGCACCTCTTTTGAAAAAAGATCTGTTAACAACTTTGTCTTGATTTTCAATTCATCCCATGGCTGGAACCCAACTTCTGATGGAGAAATGACCCTCCGGGCATCGTGATGAGACAAAGACGGAGCCTCCCCGGCCGCCTCCTACCTGTGGACTTTCCCGCCATAGAAAGGCTTCGTGTGGAAGATCACAGTGGCCGAGTAGCCCGTCTTGGCACAGGTGATGTTGACTTTTCCTCCAAGCTCCACCCAGGGGATGGTGAGGATGGAGCGAGCGTAGGCACTAGGCAGGGTAAACACATACTCCTCCCCGTGGTCCAGGAGCCTCAGCACACCTCCGGGGGGAGAGCAGAGGCGAGTCAGCACACAGCAAACAAGAACAGGGCAGCTGGCGATCAAAAGACAGCAGAAGCCAAAGAGCCTCCAGCAAAGGCGGTGGTCTGCCACCCCCGCAAAGGCTGGCTGCTCGTTCGCCATGCATTTATTTACTGCGTGCCCTCCTGTGCGCCAGGCACTGTGTGAGGCACTGAGAATACAACAGTGGACCAGGCGGACCCACTGTCTGTCCTCAAGGAGCAGAAGAGAACAGCGGGCATTCATCACCAAGCAAACACAGAGTTGTGACTGTGATGAAGGTAGAAGGGAGAGGTGCTGGGTTCCAGGGAGGCCTCCAACAGGAATGGACCTGGAAGGGAGGTTTCCCTGAGGAAAGGACACGAGTTGGGTAAGAACTGAGTAGGTGAAGACGGGCAGGAAAGGATTCCAGGCAGAGATCTTAGAGGATCATTCCAAATCCTCTGTCACTCACCAGCCTGGCAACCTTTACTTCACTGTGCCTCAGTTTCCTCCTCTGTGACCCAGGGGTAACAGTACCTGTGCCGCTCTGGGCCATGGTAGGGATGGGAAGGCGATTCTAAAACTCAGCTAAAACGCAGCCTCACACACCGCGAGAATCTATAGGTTTTATATCCTAACCTGCACTCACTCACTAAAACAGCCCTCTTGGGTGAGTTCTTAACAGTGGTATCTCCATTTGGGAATAAAGAGGAAATCACAAAGCCAGGTGGCCGGGTATGCACATGGGGCGAAGAGAGCAGTGGGAGGCACCTTCCTGCCATTGGATGCCCCTCGAAGCCAGTGAGCCCCTAAGCTAAGCTGGTTTGAGGGCATTAGCGAGACCACATTCTTTTGGCTCTTTTCTGAAAATCCATAAATGTGTGCTCACTTATTAAATAACCTGAAATTTTTATGCCTTCTCAACACTAACCATCTTTTTTTAGGGTTGCATAAAAAAATACCTGCCCCTAATAGGAATAAAAGCCTATTAAAACTAAACTTACAGACGGGATCACGAACGAAAGCTCCTCCTTCATTAGCCTAAGAGCTGAGACACACTGAAAAATGCCAAATCATCAATCCGTCCACGCCGAGGTTAGTCTTAAATCCTACAAACTGATTTATCAATAAACATTAGGCCAAGCATTAAGGTCTTCACACTGACAAATTTTAAATAATTTCATACACGGTATCCCAACCCGAGGAACCAAAATATTCTGATAGAACATTTAGTCTGGAGCGCGCAGAATCTCAGAGAGTAACCCTGGGGAATTGGGCTGCAGGCAACGCAGCGCCCACATCCATCAGCCCGAGCCAACGTGTCACTTCTCTTGCTCGAACTAATTGCCTTTCCCCACAGACTCAATTAAGAGGCTGTGCCATTTGCTGGGCGCTGGTTCTGGTGTTTCAGGGGCAGGCGTGTCACACGCAGGAGCAACTGCGGGGCCTCAGCTCCCAGCAGTGCGGGGTTGGTGAGTAGAGGTCCTTTGCTTCCCCGGGGACGGAACGGATGGGGTGGCTGAACAGTGTCTCAATTAGGGGTTGTCAGTGTCAGAGCTGAGGAACAGTGGGGAAGGGGGGCAGTCTCTGAACTGCAACCTAAGCGAGTTCAAGGCAAAACGAAGCTCTTTATAATGGCATTTTATTGTAGCTAGATATGCCACAGCCTAAGGCAGTAATTTAAGAGACAAGCCCGTGTATTTATGTACAAAATATGAAGGGGACCCAGCTGAGATCTAAATCTTAAAATGAGGGGGTTGGAAAAATGTTACTCCAAACTAGAGTCAAAAATGTCATGGAATGTGCTCGATCCACGCAGGGAATAAGTAAGGGAAAGAAAAACACCCCGCCTCTCACACCCGGCCCGCCAAGGCGCGGAGTACAGGGACCAGAACCTTTGCTTGGAAGCATCCTGTTGTGTGAACAGTTAGGTCATACGTGTGACAGAGCGCACATTTAATTAACATGAAAGAGAGGTGGGTGTAGCTGCTGAAAGGACTTAGGCAAACCTAAGGCCTCCCAAGAATGAGCCAAGGGCCCCCTGACACTTCCCAGGTCTGTCCACGCAGGAACACACTGGGCCGGGGGCCTGGAAGGGCTACACAGGGAGGGGCTTCCAGAGTCTCCACAAGCTTCGCATTTCAACTGAGACTGAGAAGTCCTGAGTTGGATTTTCAAGCGGAAAAAGTGAGAGCAGTGAATTCTAACCCTGCTTCGGGGATGGCTATGACGGAGGATCTCAGAAAAGGGGGGTACAGTGTTCCCCAGGCACAGCATTAAGAGCGGTGTGCACATGCTCACCCCCAAGCGCGCCCGGGGCTGTGCGGAGCGAATTCAAGGCCCAGCCCCTACGTGTTATATGTGGGGAACGGGAGCTAAGACCCTGGGACGTCAGAGACCTACCCTATGGAGACAGACACGCAACAACTGCCAACAAGAAGAGACACTGAGGATGTCAGCTCACCTCACTGACAGAGTGGGGGACAGTGGAAAAAACAGAGGTCACAGGACCCCGCGACTCTCAGTGAAGTTCCCAAGCAGGCAGACGCAAGCCATGGATTCTGCCCGGCTACAGAATGAGCCCTGTGCAAGGAGTGGCTTAGATGGGACGGCTGGACACACAGGAGGGCTGACAGGATGGACCAGGGTACAGAGAATGGAAGGGAGAGAAGAGCAAATGTGCTGGGAGGAGAGGAGTGGCATTGAAACAGTCACACAGGTGACATCCTTACACACCCACCTCCTCACCGGCCCATCCCTGGTGCTGGATGGCTGGGGGCTCCCACCTACTGTTTGGTGAGAGAGGGAAGCATCCCTGGGGCTAGGAAGGGGATGAGTTTCTCTGATTGAAAAATCCTCTAAATCACTAGAAATGGATTTGCAAATCTTCACCTTTATCAAAAATTTCCAGATAGTGGTCTACCATCAAGAATCCCTGCCTAGGGGCCCAGAGCCTGGGAGGCGCCCAGCCTGGGCTGTGGATAAGTCTGTTTCCCACGCCTTGACACTGGGCAGCGGGCGGTTCTGCTGAGTGCAGAGGAATCAATCCCCAGAGAGGAACGTGAATATTTTCTGTGTACCGGAAAATGCATTTAGTTTTATCAGAATGTATTGCATCCACCGAGCACTTACACTGGAGATTTAAAGCGCGCACGCATGTGTGTCTGTGTCTGTGTCTGTGTCTCTGTGTGGGGGGTGGGGGAACAGAAAAGAAACAACTCCTCTGTCTACTCATAGCTTTGCCATGAGGCCGTCCCGGCTCCCACCTTCCATCTATTCACACAGCAGCCATGGGGATGCTGCTAAAATCACGCCCACACTCCAGGGAATCTCATCTCACTCAGAGTCAAAGCCCGAGTCCTTGCACTCCCCCAATGCCAGCCCCCGTGACCTGGCCCCTGCTCTCTGACCTTGACTCCTCTACCCACCCCTGGCTCACTCTGCTCCAGCCACGCTGGCCTCCTGATGTTCCTAGAACACTCCAGATACACACCTGCCTTAGGGCGTTCAACTTGCAGGGGGTTTTTGCTCAGAACATCCACATGGCTTCCTCTCTCTCCTCCTCGGAGCCTTTATTCAAATGCTCCATTCTCGTTGAGGCCGCCCTACTAGAAATCGCACGTCCCCCTGCTGGCACCTCACTATCTTCCCTTCCCACTTTGTCATCACCTGTCCCACTGCGGGTTTCTTGCACCTCTCTGACCTTGTCTTCTCCAATTCCTGCCTCGTTCACTCTGCTCCAACTACTGGGGCTTCCTGCCTTCCCCCAGCACGCCAGGGCTCTGCTTGGTTCTTCCTGCTTTACATATTCTTCCCCTGGTCACCAACAAGGCTTGTCCTTTTATCACCCCTGGGTCTCTGCTTAAATACCACCTTCTGAGTGAGTCCTTCCCAGCCGCCATCCCATCCTAAGGCTCTATTGCTCTCTCCCCACTACTACTCCCAGGTGTCCTCTCTGCTTTATTTTTATCCATAGTACTTACCTCCCAACACAACAAACATAATTTTATTTCCCTAGTAGAATACAATAGAAGCTTCACAAGGACAGATATATATTTTTTGGACTGTTTTGTTCATACAAGTATCCACAGCTCTTAAGACAATGTCTGACCTCTAGTAGGTGCTCAATAAAAATGTGCTAAGTGAAAGAAAGGTGTTCTTATCTCACAGGGTTTCGGAAGGGCTTCCAGAGAGCCATATGCTCCCTGAAACAAAGCCAAGTTTTGTGGTGGTGTTTTTTTCTGGGAAGTGAGTCTACATCCTTCGAGTAGCAAAGGGATCTGTGACTCAAAAGAAGTTAAAGAACCACTAACACAGAAGCCAGAATTTAACAAGGATTATTACAGGTTTCTTCACACAATGCATCTACTTCCTTCACAGCTATCTGCTAAAATAGAAACGTGCAGCCCGGGTGGTGCTATTACACTGTGTCCTTGCTTCAGAGCCTCTAGCACTGAGGCCAGAGGTTTGCCTCGGGAATTTTCATGAGCCGATTGTGAACAGTAGCATTATCCTCATTGTCTGCGAGCCAGAGCACCGGTGAGAATGAGTGAAAATGTGTTTCAAGGATTTGGAGCCAACTCTAACATTCATGCAAAGCTGGCAATAAAGCATCTGTAAAGCCACTCACAAACACGCACGCACAGCATGTGAAGATCAGGTGGGCAGCTGGTTAGGCAAATAGCTACGTCCCATCCAGCCCATCGCCTTGGGAAATCACCAGGATCTAGTCCCCAAATAATAAAATTCATCCCTCTCTCCCACCCACCCACCCACCCCCAAACCCAAAACAAAATACAACAAGGAACCCCTCAAACAAAACCATCAATCATCTATCAGGTATACGAACATCACTGCGTAAGTCAAACTCCACCAAACCTTATGGCGTGGCTTACCTTCTCCTATCATGGAGACCCCCACGGACATGCCCATGAACTTGCTTTTGGTCCACACATGAGTGTTGATGCAAAGTCTCTTCTCCTTGCACTCACAGTAGAAGCAGGAGATGGGTGGGTGATGAGACACCTGCTCAGCCACGAACCTCAGCTTGTAGCGTTCCGAAGGCTCGTCGGCAATCAGGTGGTCGTGGCTGGGAGGAGAGGGGGGAGCAGTCCTCGCTGGCTTGACCCTGTCCTTGGGGATTTCCCAGGAGCAGTGAAATGTCTCGCCAATGATGGGGTTGTAAGGCTTCTTGGCCAAGGCCCCCTTGCGGCCCTCATGGAAGGCGGTGAGATAATACTCCACAAAGCAAATGACTCTCTCCTCGGGCGTGGCCGCCGCCGTCACGGCCAGCAGCAGGTCCGGGTGCGCCATGAAGTCTGCGTACATCTCCAGCAAGGACCGCTTCTCCAGAATAAATGTGGGAAGCACCACCTGCATTTGGAAGGAGACAAAGTCAGGCAGGAATCCCCGTGGTGAGAAAAAGAGCTGGAAAGGAAAAACAGGAAGGCTGCAAACACCATCAAGCAAATTCTCAATGGCTCGAGCCAGGGGCCAGTATCTTTTGATTTGTACACAAATGGAAGAATCAGGAGAAACAATACAGAAGAGACTGAAAGTAGCTGCACCAGGGGCAGCAACGCCAACTGAGCCTTGTGGACAAAAGTGATTTTCTTCACGGCTCACCTGGGCTAACACAATGGCCTCTCTCTCCACTGCCGTGGCTCTTAACCACACAGCCCTCTTTCACGCATTATTTAGAGCATGAAGGGAACAGCCGGGAAGGGCTTTTTCATGGTTTTCATATCAGGCACAACCAAGGAGGATGCTCATGTGTTCCCACAAACATGGACATTGGGGTTTGCTGGTGTCACATCAAAGGGAATCCAGGTAGACCAGGACCCGCCATCAACAAGAACGTCTGTTTTGGGATCTCGCTTAGAAGAGTAGCATACACACCCCACTGAGATGAGGGCAGGGTAGGAGTGTGGCAGGGCGCCTGGCCCAGGCGTCCCGGAGGCAAGGCCGATCTGGGCCAAAAGAAATGAGCAGAAGTTACAAAGAAGTCGGCTGGCACTTCACAGAGAATCTTCTGGTAAATGGACCGGCAGAAGGGCTGCCCCTAGGCCTGTTATTGGCCCATTACTATAGATTAGTAGAAATCTAAGTGGCTCTGTCAGGGATAGGACAAAGAAACTCCTTGTTGATCCAAAGCAGATCCAGGTGGCCACTCAGGTGCCATACAACCCAAATGCCTGTAACCATTAGGTCATTTAAAGCAAATGAAGGACGTTCCGAAACGGCTGGGAAGCAGGTAACTCGTCATTACTGCTGATATGCAAAGGAGAGCTCGCCTCTTTCTCACTGCTCGACAGGGATATTGAAATGACTACATCACTGGGTATTAATATTCCTCCCGCGCAGCCACATGACACAGCTCTTTCTGACCTGGAGCCTCTCACATTGCCCCTCCTCATATGGAATCATAGGATTCTGAAGCTGGAAGCCTGGCCTTGACCTGCTGGCTCCTCCGACAGCCTCCGAGTGAGGGGAGAGGAGCCACACTAGTTCAAGTTCAAGCAAGTTGACCGAGGTCATGCAGCCGGTTTACGTTCCCTCCTCACACGATCAAGCCTGTCCTTCCTTTACACAGTCCCTAACTCCCATGAGAACACTTGCAAGGGGGCACATCCCTGAACATGAATATCATGGCTTACAGGTCTGTAACCCTGACTCCACTTTGGCTTGCTAAGACCCTTCCTTGCCAAGCACACAGACACAATGGAAGACAGATGTCCTGAAAGAGACAGTCAGTCGTGAGATCAGCAAAGCAGAGATTTCAGAGGAAACTGGAGAAAGCCCAGTCCACTGGAGAGAACAGGCTGGTATATTTTTTAATGTTCCTCTGTCTTTCATTTAAACTATGTCAGAGGAAAATGTACCTGTGTTAAGTTAAAAAGCAGCCAGATGTAAAATTGAACATGTAACACAATTCAAGTATCATAAAAAAAAAACCCTGAATGTTAACCTATCTGTCTTGATGATAGAATTGAGTGATTTTTATATTTTTTTCTGAGTATCTTTCGGCTTTGCTTTTATAATGTACTGGAAGAAGAAACATTATTTAAACTACAACCATGCAAATGAAAGGAGATTCCCTAATTTTCTTCCTGCTACAACCTGACGAAACTGAGAATCTGCCTGCTCAAGGATCTGAGCTGGCCAGGAGAAGTACATCCTGGCTCAGAATGGCCTTCGGGTGCCACAGTTACTACGTTCTCTGTCCTTCCATGGGACAGGTCATCATTCGGCAGCCACCACTATACTCTCCCAGGCCGCTGCTCTCCCCGTGGCCTCCCACCATGTGGGTAGCTAATGGCAGAGTAAAGAAGAGAGGCAAGCCTGGCCGGGTGGCTCAGCTGGTTGGAGCACCATCCCATACACCAAAAGGCTGGGGGTTCGATTCCAGGTCAGGGCATGTATGGGAGGCAACCAATCAATGTTTTCTCTCTCATCGATGTTTCTCTCAATCTCCCTTCCTCTCTTTCTAAAATCAATTAACGAACAAACAAATATATTCTCATGTGAAGACTAAAAAAAAAAAAAAAAGAAGAAGAGAGGCAAAACAACCCCAAACACCCACCATCTCTTTTGCCTGCCCCCAGAGCCACTCCAGGTCTCACCTGGGAACTCCCCAAGACGGGCTGTGCAGGTTAGGGACTGTGCACTTAGGTAGCCTGGGAAACCCTCAATGAGGCTAAATCATTAGAAAGAAAAAGAGGCCACAGATGTCCACATCACCAGACTGTCCCCAAGCCACTCTACGTCCTGAACCCTGTCCCTTCTGGGGCCCAGGGGACTCTCTGCTCGGAAGGCAAGCCAGGGGAGGGAGCAGGCAGAGTTGCGTGGAGGGTGGTTAGCCCTGACACACACAACTCTGAGCGAAGGTCACCCCATGACCTTGACATGCATCCTCTCCCCATCCTATGGCGATGGGGCTGCCCTGGAGACAATTCCACCCCCGGGCAACAAGAATTCTCATGTGGTGTACCCAAGACTGAAATGACAAGGAGAGAACAACTACAATACTTACCCATTACGTACTTTTGAAAAGGGCAAGAATTTATAGCATTTCCCTTAGTCAGCATTTCTGAACTCAGAAGCTGAAGGATTAAAACAAAATAGGAAAAAGAACTCCACTGAGAACCCCAAATCACTGAACATCAGAACCAAAAGGACACACATGGAGGTCCCCCTGGAAAAGCACAGCCGTAGCGTCCTAGCCGGCCTTCCAGCTCTGTCCTGCCTACCCTTCCCTCTCCACACTCAGCCAGATTCTTTCTAAATCTCCACAAGAGACAGAGTTGAATCTGGCCCCCCAACTTCCTCTTGTCCACATTACCCCCAACTTTGGGCCCCCACCCCTCCCCTCACAAGCCCCCCTTCCCCGATACATTCCTCCTGTTTCCCCTTTCTGCCCCTCCCCTGCCTTGTCTAAATGACACACAGCTACTGAGCTCAAGGGTAACCTCCTCTATGGAGCTTTTTCCAACAGCTCCTGCTCCCAAGACTAAACCCATGACCTCGTCCTTCATGTCTTAACTGCACCCCACACTCACCTCCATCACAGCACCCACAGTGCTCTTTTTCTCCTACTAAAGCTGTAAAGAGTACGGGGACAATTGGGGGAACTTTTACAATGGGCCATATATGAAATAGTTTTACATCAATGGTAAATTTCCCAAGTGTGACAAATGTAGTGTAAGAGAAATGTCCTCTTGTTCGAAGATACAACACACTCCAAAATGGTTCATCAAAAAATACACATACACACAGATATGCACGTGTGCATGTGGGGTTGCAGAGGGCGAGGGAGAGAGAAATGGAAAGAGGCAACAGAGAAGGAGACAGGAAAGAAGGGAGAAGCAACGCTGAGTGGCAAAATGTTAACTGGCCAATAAAGGTGATAGATGGAAGTTCACGGTACTGTTCTTGCAACTCTACCGTAGATTAGGAAATGTGCAAGCTAAAAACTTGGAGGAGAAAGAAAAAAGACTCTACTAGAGATGAAGCAGCTGAGAACCTATCAATTTTCCAAGACAACCCTCCCAAAATTACAGACTCAGGGAGTATGGCCTCACAGCCAACGCCAAGCCCAACCCACTAGATCCGCATTCTGCACTTGACAGTGGCCATCTGGCTTTGTCTGAGATGGGAAAAGCAGAATACCTGGGGCAATGGAGCAGACGGGTCGGCAGTGGAAGACTATTTCCCCTTTCCTCTCTTCTTGGAATGTTTTTTTAAAATATGTTTGTATTGATTTCAGAGATAGGAAGGGAGATGGAGAGAGAGAGATAGAAACATCGATGATGAAAGAGGGTCATTGATCGGCTGCCTCCTACTGAGGATCGAGCCCACAACCCCTGACGGGGAACTGAATCGTGACCTCCTGGTTCATAGGTCAACGCTCAACTCTCATTGGTACGTTTTGACAGTGTTTGTGCAGAACACCAGACAGATGCCTTTCAAAACCAGCCCCTTGAACAGTCTGGACAGGATGTCACACATTCCATTAAAGCAGATTTCTCTCTCTCATACTATCTTCCTGCCTTTTTTCTTTTTTTTTTTTTTTTTTGGTGCTTTTGCAAGTAAGTCATTTAATCATCTGTTTCTTGGGTGGGGGGCACCAGAGATACAGCCAGGAATGGGTGAGTACTAATTGGGCTGTCTGCCTCCTACAGAGAGGTGAGTGATGGCCCAGCTGTAGAGATGATGGCATCCAAATGGCTGGAATCACTGCTGCAGATTTATGGAGCCATCAATAAGGGCTGCCTTTTCTCCCATTAACATAATTAAGACAATGAACTACTTTGGGGAAAGGGAAAAAAAAAGATCTGCACTCGGGACTCAGAGAACAATTAATTACATTTACAGCGGCATCAATCTAGAAGTAAATAACTAATCTTCAGGCTGGGCCCTTAAAACTTTGAAATAATCGATTGCCCATCAAGAAAGTCAAGGGGCTCCCAGAAAGAGGGACAGTCCCTTCCCCTCTCCCAACAGGGGAACACCAGAGGCGTCTGCAAAGGGAGGCCCAGACATGATGCAGTTTTCTCCAAAGAAACATCAGTTAACTTAACCTTAAGAATTATCTGCATAACACTGTACTCTGTCCTTAGACTGGCAAACCTACCCAGTGCAAATGAGCAAACCAAGAGAGGCCAAGACCACCTGCTGAGATTGATCTGTGCAATCCTTTAAGGAAACCGGGGGAAATAATACCCACCTGACAAAATAAAGGGTAGGTAATTCACACTGCCAAAGGTTTCTTTACTTAGCCAACAAGTGGCTCCCCTGGGTTTCCTTCAAGTGCCAGCTCCCTTCACACTCATCTCCCCATGCTCAGAGCATCACAAAGGGCATCTATTAAAATTTTTGTTAGATGGAAAGAGTTTGAAATAAAATTTTACTTTTTCCAAGAAGATATTTACTACCTAAAGAGAAACGCATCTCCTGTTTCATGCCCTCCAAAGGCCTTCCCATCTCCGCAGGATCAATTTTACTCTCCTTTACATGGCTAACAATGCTCTGCAGGACCTGACCCCTCTACCCACTCCAGGTTCAACCACGCCACTCACCAGCACACGCTCAGTCCAGCCACCATGCCTTCCCCTCTGGCTCTGCTCATGCTGTTCCCTCTGCTGGGAAGGCCTTTCCTCCCACTCTTCCCACTAACGCCCACTCATCCTTCAAGATCAACCTAAACGCCCCTTCCTCAAACAGCCCTTTTGTGGCCCTCCATCTCTCCGTGGTTCCTCCTTTCTCTCCCCTTTTCCTTCCTACGCTACCCACAATTTGTGGAAACATAGTCGGTTACCCAGTGGAGGTTTTCACCAGCAACTTGGGGTTATGGAACCACAGCCAAGGAAAGAGGGCAGACAAGGGTGTTTCGGGAGGCAGGGCCAGCTACATACTTATGGGGCCCAGTGAAAAATGCACAGCCAAGCTCTCTTGTTCAAAATGATTAAGGATTTCAAGACAGAGACAACAGGACACTGAACCAAGCACATGATGCTGGTGAGCACGGGGCTGGGTGACCCCTCTAGTCACATGCCCATGAAACTGGCCTGTCTGGTGACCACAGTTAATCAGCTAAGGTGAAATGCAGCCCTGGGACCCACTTAGGCTGGTGACTCATGAAGGCATCGATACGGGCGACCTGCGCAAACATGGGCGGCACACCTGTTCCACACACACCGGAGCCTCCTCCTCGAATCAAAGGATGTTCTCTCTCTGGGGGCCTGCTCACCAGGCACTCGGCGCAGCCTCAGGTCTTCAATTGCCAATTTAGCACACGCTTAACTTAAAGACCTGGGCAAGAGCCAAGAAGAGGAAAGAAGACAATAAGGAAAGACAGAATCTCACTGACCTTTTTATGATGCGGGGTGACAAAAGCCCACAGGCCTTAGGCGATGATAGAAGGCTCACCTCTTCCTCTCACAAGTATTCCAGCCTCTCAAATCTCCCCCTGCTTTTTAAATAGCAGCTTCTTCCCGGTAAATAAGTTAAAAACTATAGACTAGAAATGTTTTTCTTGCACACAGCCAGCCAACTACTGAAATAAACCCAACATTGGCTCTTCGAGGAGTAGACCATGACTCCAGAAATGCAAAGCAATCCGATCCTAATAAAATAGCAAGATGCACAGTTCTGATTTCCTTATTTTAAAACAAGGATCCTTGTTGAGCACAGCACCAGGAAGAGTTAGTTGCACGTGTACCAACCGACAGGTGTGTTTCTTTACACGTGGACAATGAGATCTGCATCAGCAACAAGGCTGCCTTTGGGGGACTAGCTGGGAAAGCCAGTGACTGCAGCGGCAGGTCATGCCCAGGTGTGCAGTGGCCTCGCTCCCTGCTCCACTGTTTTCCTTCCTCCTACTTTCTCTCTCTGGCCACTGTGCCTTACCTATCTCTATAGGTCATCTTCCACCTTCGCTAGGACACAGCAGAAAACAAAAATATCCTATCTTGAAATTTCCTTATCATCTCAGATGCTTTTTCTGATGCCATCCCTGCCCTTGTAGTGTCACAGCTCCTGCAGAGATCAAATGCAAGACTCATGCCCTGAGGATGAGCATAAATCTCCTTTCCAATTATACCTGGAATGTCCACACTTGACTGCAACGCTGAGCTCTTCCCCACTCTGCTTTCCCAGCCTCACCACAGGAAAAGACTGTGAGCCGGGAAGGCTGAAAGGTAGAGGTGGCACCCAAACACCCGGCCACAAACCCAGGGGGACACGCCAGCCTACCTTGGTGAGATCCATCCCAAGTTTGAGCTGTGAGATGAGATGAAGAATTACGCTGCGCTGATCCTCCATGACGCCCAGTTCTGCCTCCTCTTTATCTTCAGTGTCGCTTTTTTCATCTTCGGACAAAACCAATTCAGGGCCCGAGTTTGGCTAAAACAAGACCATCAGTAAAAATCACCAGCTGGTCCAGCAGAAGTGAGAAGCACTGCGCATGAACCCATATGCGTGGCTAAGGGAGCCAGACTCTGCCCCAGGAAGAGGTTCTCTATAAACCAGTCCTGTTGGCCACAGGGTGGAGAATGACCCTGAGCTGTTACACACACCCTCCAATTTTCCCAGCGCCTCCTTCCTGAGCCTGTGGCCTAAGGACTTTCCCTGACAAGCAAGTTCCCGCCCTTTAAGAAACTAACACGCAGGAATGAGCCCCTTAACCTTGACCATTCCCAAACAATATTCTCCTATTAATTGGCACAACCCAGGACACGTTATACCTAATACAAATTTTTCTGTGTTGAAGTAAATGTTTGTAACCCCAGGTACTGACTGAAATTACCTTATTTATGGGAAAATGTACTCTGAGATTGTTTCTACTGTTTGACGTCAATATCACTATAGCAAGTGTAGAAAAGGAGTGGGCATTATTTGGGAAGGGAAGCAAAAATGAAAATGTAAAGAAACACTGATACTTCAGAAGAATGCTGAGATACATGCTGGCCAACAGACCCTGCTTTCCTTGATGCAAGTTTATTAATTCAATTACTTGGTTCCATTTTTCCAATGACATAAAAAAAACAACAACAGGCAAGTTAATAAACAAAATGTGCAAAGGGAATGGCTGAGCACAAAATGTTCAATACCCAAGAATCAGGAACTGGCTATTATGCAAAGCTGTCCTCAGAATTCTGTTGAAAAAATGAACCATTGCACATTTATCTATGTTCTTATGGTACCTGTTTACATGTAAGCAAAAACTCTGCATAAAACATTATACAATTGTTTCGATGGCAGGTCAGACATAGTGAACTCAATATACAGAAATGCGGGAGCTCCAAGGTAGTAAGTATAAAAGGATACAGACTTGCCCAAATGTCATGCAAAAACTAATGATTTATAAACCTCATTGGACAGAATTATTTTATTTAAAGGCACTTCCAATATGCAAAGGTTGTCTCAGTGATCGAGGTGGTTGTCATTGTCCGGCCTACCAGACATGGGCCGGCCACTCCTCACCAGCCCTCCAGCGAGAAAATGCAGCGCTCCCCCTGCCCTGGGGTAGGCATTTTTAAAATTTGAAATCAAGTAGCATTTTTCATAGACATACTGCTCAAATTATTCCTAAGTCTTCTCTGAGTGACCCTAATTCTGGGCAGACAGTGGGGCAGCCTCAGTGATGACCATGGGACTCCCCCCAACCCCACACCCACCCCCAGGCAAGAGTCGGGTTTCCTCCATCCTGTGCCTGGTTCTCTGGCCTCATGGCAAGGTGTCAGCTGACACCATCGGCAAGTGGCTTTGTCAGAATGTACTGAAATGACTCCATCCTGGTGCAGAGAAGACTAACGGGAAGTCAGAGAGAGAACTCAGATACAGTCCCTCCAGGGGCAAAGGTGCTGCTGCTGCTACTTCTCTGCGGGGGCCTGGTAGGCGGCAACTTGTATCAGCAGACTCCCCCTCAACCCAGGGCAGCTGGGGGAGGAGAGGGCGATGCCTGGGCATCTTGCTTTGGGAGGGAAATGGACAATCAAAAACAAATCAAGGCACGTCATGCACCCAAGGGGGTGGGGGTGGCGTGCAAAGCCCTTGACCATCTTGACAACAAAGGTAGCTCCATTTTGAGAGCAATTATTCCTGCTTCAAATTAGCTGTTCCCACAAAGTACTGATTGCAAACCAAACAAATCATTAGCTCAACTGAGGCAGCCATAAGCTTTATAAAGCAAAGAATGACCCTTTCTTCAGAAAGCGCGATTGCCACTTGCCCACGAGCCAGTACACGGGGACGCACCACCGTGCCCACTCACCGCCCTACTCGGTGCTACGCGCTTACAGGCCACCTGGGACCCCTCCTCCTGCTGGCTGCCCTGCTTGAAACCTGAACCCAGCTTGTTCCTGGGGCCAGGGCCAGGAAGCCTTCAGCAGATCCTGCCACGTGATACTAAGAACACGTGTTACTGTGCACACAAACCTCTCCAGCTCTCCCCATGACAATCAACATCACACATCTCCTCTGTATCTGATGATGACTCTCAGAGACACGGGCTCCAGCAGAGAGAATGAGGCTGGTACACAGGCCCCAGAAGCTGACTCACTCCAGGTGACGTGCAGTCAGAGCTCCTGGGGCCCTGAAGTCCTGCCAAGGGAAGAAAGGCCGTGGGGAACCAGACACACATCTGCCTCCTTGGCTCAGATCCTTAGCAAACTGTGCCCTAAGCTTAAACAAGGATCCAGCAATATTTCTGTCTCCCACAGCTTCCGAGAACTTGCCCTTTCTCTTACAGGGTGGTTTGCAAATAATTCTCCTGCGCAACCTCAAAGGAAATAATCAGGGGCTTTAAAATAAAAAAATTAAAAATTAAAAAAGCTGGTTTCATTCATCACATTGTTAGTGAACATCTTAGAGGATGCCTGCAATTCCACCCACACTGGAACTGTCATGCAGAAAGGTGAGGCCACATGCTGTTTTGGGTCCAAAATGAAGGCAGTACATGGATAGAATGGTGGGACTATTCAACAGGTCAGCTCTGTTGTATTCGCAACATCAATACAAATATGTTGATATCTGCAAAGCACCTGACAGCAGGCACTGCAAGAAATGGGGGTTTGGAGAGCCAGGCTTTGATGGGGTTTTAAGACAGAAAGCTGCCTTCCCTTTAGGGGTCAGGGTTTGTTGATTCTGCTACTCTGATGTAAAAAGCGCTAACAGTCACTGGCTCTAAGTCTGTTCTCCACAAACAGGTCCATGTGCCCTCTGTGTTCTCACCCTCCCACTCACAGAGCTCTGCTTCTGTCCTGGGGGCCCCTGCATGCCCACACGCTCTGGTCCCTATGGATTTCTGCTTGTAAAGCAATGACAACTGTCTCGAGGTGATCAAGGGTGGCAGAACAGTGTTTCTCCATCTCAGAAGAAAACTGAAAATGAGAAATGGTTTTATAATGCTGAGAAAGATCATAAGACTTGAGCAAGAAGGTTCTTGAAATACCCTATCCTCCAGAGATCTTTGCAAATGAGCCAAGCCAGCCATAAAAATGTACGCTAACTCGAAGATAAAATGGAATTAAAGTGTGTTTGAAAGAGAAGCAGGCTTTGGAATAATGAGGTTTTTAATAAAAACAAAAATTATGACTCAATATTTCTACCACATGAACACCCCAGGGCTACAGAAAACAAGTGACTCATTGTGCCTATTAGCAAACGTGGGTAAGGACAAGTGAATCTCATGAACAGCAAAAAGCGCACGTGGCTGGGGTTTAGAAACAACTCCTTGGTAGCTTAGCAGTGACCTCTGCCCCAAATCATGGGCCCTACGGACACCCTTAAGATATCTACCACTGCCCTTGAAATTTTACATATAAATTGTATGTCTGGGCATTTGTCTGGAGAGAAGGAGTCCATGCTGACCTTGGATTCTTAGAAGAGTGTCTACCCCTGGGCTGACCTCAGGGCCTGTCAAGTACTGAAGGGTTTGAGAGCCTGTGAGAGAGAGACTCCTAGGGCAGGAAGCTAATCAGTCACAGCATCTGCAGATGCACCCCACCTTTAACCACACCTCTACTTCTCATCCAGTAGGGGGCAGCACGTATATGAGACTATGGTGAGGCCCAGACCAGAAACAAAATTGTGACTTGTGTTCAACAGTCTTCTCCAGGGGGACACCAGTGTAGGGGACACACTGAGCTATGCTTTCATCTCTCCTCTTTAACAAAAATCGAATTCTTCAATACAAATGTAAACTACAGGTAAGACTGATATTCCAACCTACTTTATTCAACATACATAGGTAATGTAAGTACAGTTTGGGTGAGTTCCAGGAAAAACCAAGAAACACTTATCTTCCGAGTTCATTTGCCTACCGCAGGCCTCACTCCACACCAAACTCTCAAAATCTACTCCCCTTTCCTGAGCCTCACTCCTGTCTCCCTTTGCTCAGAGAGTGTATGTATATCCAACCCATCCTTCTTTCTCCACAATGATCTTCGCTTCTTTCTTACTAAGACCTGGCCCTCAGACAGCTGGGGCCAATATAAGGAGTTTTACCTACTAACGTCCTCTTGATTTGTAAATGCCTATTAACCTGGCTTCTTCCCTCCAAGGGCTGAATCCTTAGATTTGAGCTGTTTTGAGAGAGGCCTGTGTGGTTACATAACCAAGCTTTGAAGAAGCCCTTTTCCTGTTAAACAGGGAGCAAGTCCATTCCAGAGCCAATTCAATACATCACAGACATGCAGGTGCGAGGGGTCTACAAGGATTACACGGCCTCTTATAGCCATCTTCTGCCCAAGTCAACAAGTGTCAAGAAGAACAGAACGCGCTGAGTTCAAGTGATCTGTCACTATCCTGAAAATGGACCTGAGCAAGGACAGAAAATAAAGCCAGCTAGAGCAAGAACATCCAATTCTCCTCCAGCAGTGAGCATGCTGCAGCTCGCTCATTTTCAAGCCTGGCATCTCTCCCCACACACTGTCACCTTGGCACGGAGGCATGGGGAGAACTGAGTCATACCGAAGAACCTTGGTATTGACTGACAGGAAGCAAACACTGTCCACATAATGTCTTTATGGGAAAATGGGGATACCCGGCCACGTCAAGAAGAATATCTGGTATTCTGAGGACCACAGAAAGGTGGGGCAGTGGGGAGAAGACCCAAAGCACCACCTTCGATATCCTCAAATGAGAGAAACGTCATGACATACAGCAGCTGGGCAAAGGGCTAACCAGGGAATGTGTGTCCTCCTATGTAACTTCCTTCTCAATTCCACTACTACACAGAACATGCAAGAACATGCAGGAATGGCCACCAGGCCTTCTGTTCACCAGGGGATAACAGTCAATAGAAGTTCGTTCGCCAGAAAATGAGAGCTTCTAGAGACAAACAGGGATGTGAAGTTGAAACATGGACAAAGGTTAGGGGGCCAGAGAGACAAGGAAGGGTAGGCAAGCAGAAGACCAAGGGGAAGAAAAAAGAAACAGTGAATATTAAAAGAGAAGCACGGGGTCTGAGCACCTAAGAGGTACAAGTGGCCAGAGACCAACTATTGAACCATTTCTGGGGGGGTTCTAACGATAAAAGTGCTACTGTTGTTGACTACACTTACGGGATCCATAAAACCAAGTATTTAGTCACTTTTCCCTCCAGTCAACTTTTTTCATTTCAATATTCACAACATATTTAACCAAATTATCACAATCACTACTTGGTCCTCAGAGTGTAGCTTCACAT
Organism: Miniopterus natalensis; assembly: GCF_054644295.1. Lineage (NCBI taxonomy): Eukaryota > Metazoa > Chordata > Mammalia > Chiroptera > Miniopteridae > Miniopterus > Miniopterus natalensis. The sequence goes on along the minus strand of NC_142095.1, from coordinate 11,588,651 downwards.
GAGTAATATTTCACATCCTACGAAGCCCCCTCGAACAGCTCAGGGTCGTGAACACTGGCGTAGCTGCACTCGGAGATCTAGTCCAACTTCGTACACAAGCCAGTAGCACTGGCAGAGCCCAGGGTGCCCGAGATGGCCAGCAGTCCCACAAATTTCACTTGGCGTTTTTGTCCCTCATCCCCCAATAAGAAATGTTTATCGAATGACTATCAAGGGCAGGGCGCTCTCTATCACATGCTGGGGGAAACTATTTCCCCTGAGGACACACGCATAGAGTTTTGTTGGATGAATGGAAAGTGGCTGCTCCTGATGACCTACTGTCCATCCCACGCTTAGCACAGGTGGGATTTCTCCTCTGGAACAGTCTCTCCTGTGCCTGCCTCTAATTCCCCAAAAGGAAGCCATTGGCGCTGGGTGGAGGCTCTCTCAGTTCACTGCATGATGCTATCCTCTCGTCAGAAGTCATACCAAAGAGCTTGTTGTCGGACACATGTCGTCGGGTGGTATGTTGTCCAGCTGATGCCCCTTGGCCCTGACGCAGGGCAGCTGCCGAAGGCTCCACACATGTACTATCTTCTATATGGAACCGCATCCAAAGCTGGGTGGCCAACCGTGCCTTGAAGGCCACCACTCTACTTAGGGGACCTTATCTTGCCATTTGGAGGTAGGTACAATGAGGGCGACCCGATGGAGAAGTTGTCTCTTACTCTTAACAGGTTCGAGCACAAGCATGTCCACACAGCTGGCTGGTCCCAGCTGCCATCTTGGAGATGCTGAGTTGGTTGCCACTGACATCACAATCCTTCTGCTGCTTCCCAGTGGATGAGCTGGCTGTCTTGCTCTAACCACACATACACACACACTTGCCACACTTGGCTCTCATAGACTGGAAGGACAGATGCTCTTCCTGAGCAAAGGGGCTGACCTGCAGAGAGGTTAATTTTAAGTAAAGCACACCCTGGAAGGCAGAAGGAAGTCATCAGCCAAGATCATCAGGAATAATTATACCAAGAGGATTCAACAGGGGTTCCTTTAAAAACATACAAGGGGAGCATTCATAGGAGGTAGCAGTATTAGACTTTCTCTAACGTCCACATTTCTGCTTAGAAACCATTTTTAAACAAAAGCAAAAGAGAAAGGAATTGGGAAGGAGCAAAGAAAATCTAAAGACAGTACAAAAAGGGAAAAGCAAGTAGCAGCAGCACATGCAGCTGTGGCTCCCAACGCGGACCAGCGAGAGTCCGGGCCACCCGCATGCAGAACCCAAGAGGCCACAAGCTACAAGGTAGAGTTCCTTTAGCATCAGCATGCAGCCAGGGATACGGGCAGGGCACAAACATCACAGGCCTAGGTGCCAAGCGCTGTGTCAGCTGCTTTATGACATTATCTCAATTAGCAAAAGTCTAGCACTTGCAAACCAAACCCAGGGCTGAGTTAATGGCCTGGCCGGCCTCAGCGATGTTCCTGAGAGCGAAGCCATGGGAGGCTGAGGGCACGGGTCGCCACAGTCCTCATTCTGGGTGTCACACAAGCAGCACAGGTCACATTTCCAAACTCACAGGAAGCTTGTTAGCACAGGGATCAAAGTCACGAGAAGGGAAAGAAAGAGGCCACAAAAATGGGAATGCAATCCCCAGAGCCCTGGGAGACAGCAAAACATAAAGGGAGAGCTCTGAGCTTTGGCTGCAGAGACACGGCCCTGGATATAAATCCTGAATCCACTACCTTCCACCTGTCAGACTCAGTGTCCTCGTCTGTGAAATGGAGGCGGTATCATCCACAGCTCAGAGGAATGCTTAGTAAATGGCCACTGCTCTCCTGTGGCCTGTAGCTTCCACAGTGGGTATGTGGCAGTACCCATGAGCATGCAGATCTAGACGCCACTGCTAAAGCAGGCGCCATGTCCTCCTGTGCCCTCCCTCCTCCCTGGAGGCGCCCCTCTGGAAGCTATATGATGCAGCCCGAGCTCCTGGAACCTGTGCATATGGTATTTTACACAAGAGGCTTTACAGATGTGATTCAGCTCAGGGACGTGAGACGGAGAGTGTCCTGGATTATCCAGATGGATCCGATATAATTACCTATAGAGGCTCTTTCCTGGCTGTGGTCAGAAGGAGATGGAACTATGAAAGTACAGTCAGAAAGATGCAACACTGCTGGCTTTGGAGACAGAGGAAGGGGCCACAAGCCAAAGAAAATGGGAAGCCTTTAGAATCCAGACATGGCAAGGAAACAAATTCTCCTGGAGAGCCTCCAGAAAGGCACACGCCCTGCCAACACCTCAATTTCAGCCCGGTGAGACTGGTATCAGACATCTAACCTACAGAACTGTTAGATAATATGTTGTTTTAAATCAATAAGTCAGTGATCATTTGTGATAGCAGCAACAGAAAATTAATATATTATCTAATAAGCAAAGGGGAAATAGTAAAAGTTGGTGGCAGGTAAATAAGAGAAAAAAGAAAATACTGAAAGTGGCAGGTGGTGCCAGCAGTAAAACTGACTGGCCAAAAATGTCTGCAGGTGGATTGATCTTAGGCAACCATGGGCCATATAATACAAGAAGATTCATATCTCCCCTCCTCTCAGATCCACACACTTTAAATGGATCCCTCCCACCAGCATCCTGACTTCTCTGTTTTGCCCACATTCTTTTAGTCGTCAGGGCTCAAGGCCTGTAGGTTGTCTGACACCTCCCCAGCACCCCAACACCCAGACATCCACCTGGCCCACACATCCCTGCCTCTCCTCACCACTATCACGCTCTAGGCCTTCAGCATGTCACTGTATGATGCTGACATTTTGTGGATTATCTTTCTAGTCTGGATTCCTCACGCTGTCTTGTATCAGACCACTGAAATTCCCTGCTCAAAAGTCTTCAATGCTGTCCCACTGCCCAGAGAAACTATCCACTCACTCAGCCCAACATTTAAGGCTTTCTTCACCTGGCCCCTTTCTCACCTTCCCTCCTGCTCTCACCCAGCCAAGCCCAGCATCCTCAAGCTCCCCCCTAGACCTGTACTGCCCAATGCAGTATCCACTGGCAGCATGGAGCTATTAAAACTAAATAAAGCTTAAAATTCAGTTCCTCAATGGCACCAGCCACATGTTGGGTACACCACAGTCACCTGTGGCTTATGGCTACCCTACTGGTCAGCGTACAAAGAAAACACTGTCATCCCCGCAGCAAGTTCTACTGGACAGCACCACTCTACACCTTTAACGTCCTCCTAGTTCATTGCCACGCCATCCACCATTTGTTATATTTTTTGCAAAAACAGCACCCATGCCATGATGCATTTCTAATGACACCAGGGCAGAAGCAACCTCTCCCTCCTCCCAAATCTCACACGTAAGCCTCGCAGGTCACTCACGGGTCACTACTGTGCCTCTTTTCTGAACTCCTTGGTAATATAAAGCGCAGGGAGAACAGATCATTTTGAAAATCTAAAAGTCCTAAAGAAGCACCAAAGAATAATTTTACCAGCACCTCCAGCTCAGAAAATGATGAAGGAATGATGTATTTCGGGATCTCCAATGGTAATAAATGATTCTGTGCTAAAATCTTAAAGGACTTCTACTACATGTGCTTCTACTGTAACCATGATGTGCACCAAGAATAGAATCCTGGCTTTCCATATCCACAGTTTAAATTACTATTGATTTATGCTTTGTGCTGGGTGATGGATTTCTTCAGATTCTGCAGATGGCAAATGCCTTTATTCAGAAAGTAAAGACAATGAAACTAAAGCTGCTGGCACCACATTGGTGATTCTTTCAGACTCTACACTCAATGCCACTCACTGCTAGACTGCCTCGCCTTTTCCACAAATTATGCACAGTCACGGGCTTAAACTCTAAAATAGGGATGGGGGAAAGATTCAAAGCAATGTGAGTATGCAGAGCAGCTCTGAGTCAGACCTACTAAATGTGAGGTCTCCGGCCTGCAGCCTCAGGTAGGGAACTTGACAGAAATGCAAAGTCTAGGGCGCCAGACCTGTGTATGTTTGTTTGGGGGCTTTTATTTTTAATTGAATTTATATATGGTGCAATGTTTAGACCTTAGTATATAGTCTCATGAGCTGTGACAAATGTATCTCTTTATATCTAATTAAAATTTTTACCACCTTAACTATTTTTCAGTGTACAGTTCAGCAGTGTTAACTATAGTCAGGTTGTACAATAGATTTCTAGAACTTTCTCATCTTGCAAAACAAACTCTATACCCACCAAACAACTCCCCGCTTCCTCCCCTAGCCCCTGCAGAACCTGTGTTTTCCCAAGCCCTCCAGGCGATTCTGATGCCTGGCATTTGAGAAATGCTGCTCTAATGACCCCAGGCCATGGGGGCTTCAAGGAAGAGCAGAGAAATGCAGCAGGTGTGTGAGAGGCCTGGCACCAGGAAACATGGTGCAGAAGGTGTGTTACTTGGCAATTTCTGATTCCCCAAACCCAATCCTGAGTGCCCAGTGTGGCCATGGCCCTGCCTTAGACACCACGGAGAGCCAAACACAGACAAATGGACTTTTCTCCAAAACGGGTATAGTCACAAGTTGAATAAGAAAACTATATCTTAACATTAGACCAGATTCTGGAAATTCCACTTGATGGCCCTAAAACAGAATTGGAAAGCTATAAACTCTGAGTGGCAGAGGGTGATTGTATTTTCATCAGAGGCCGTGCCAGTCTTTTAATTCTCACTTTGAATTTTATCTGTCTACTTTAATCATGTATGCCTCTCACTGGGAAATTCCCAGTTGATTCTCTGCAATCGAAATGTTTCGAGGGTACAATAGCACTAAGGCAATAACCAGTGGCATTGCAAACCACAGAATAATTCTGATTTACAAGTCATTAGAAGCAAGAGGCATTTACTGTTCTTTGCAGGCAAAAGGGGATTGCATCGCAAATAATGGAGAAAAGCAAAGTGCATTTAAAACTCTTCTGCTGGGAATGCTCTCTCCAGGTCACACAGAACACACACTCACCGAGGGCTTCCTGTGTGCCAGGAACCTGTCAAAAGAACCTGGGCCGCATTTCAGCCTCCGAAGGATGAAAATCGGGCTGACCTAGGCCACCGCGCTTCAAGAGGTGGGTTTCCAGATTATCATCTCCTAACTCAAAAAAGTTCCAATGATTTACACCACAGCACATCAAGAGCTAGGACTTTCAGAAACAACCCAACACTTGGGCAATTTTAGACATACTAAGGGAAAAGCATCTGGGAGAAAACAGGTCCTACCCAGCGTTTATCAGAAAAAAAGAAATAAACCCAAAACTACACCATCACAGCTCTTAATTTTATGGTGAAGATGCAACAATGAGCCTCTATTAAAGCTACAATCTCCAAATACCACTCAATGCTTTTTGGCTCCAATAACAGGCGTTTTCTCTGCTGTTTAATTTGCATTATGTCCATTTTTCTAGCCACCGGGACAGAGGATATTAAAAGGTTTCCTTGTGCTTTTATTCAAATGTGAATTGATGCTCAGTATTGTAAGACGGTAATTGCAGCAATTCTTTTTTTTTTCTTCATATTACCCCACTACCATAAAATCCAAATGAGCTTGCTCTGTTTTCTACTTTAAAAATTGTCGCATTCCATACTGTGCTCTGCCCCATTCTGAATCGCTTCACTCAGTGAAACTTCAAGGGGGAGGAAATCTGTGAGACAGCTCTGCTCAGTCCAGGGTAATGTGAACACCGTGTGGGGAGCAGCGTTAATGATCAGAACTGTGGGGTTAGCAAATTCAGCATAAAAAGAAGAGAGTGAATTTTAAGGTGTAAACAGAGTCAGGTAGGACCTACACTCTTCTAATTACTGAGTTTTTGTTTTTCTTCTCTAAGATCACTCTGATGCACGGAATTCCCATTTTTCCAGTGTAACACAGCCCTGTGATGACTCTCGAAGCTCGGTTTTCTGTCTCCTGGTTGGACATTTTGACAAATGCTCTACTCTTAAACAGTAAATCTTCATCCCATTCATAAAGCAAGACCATGAAACCCCTCATGAGTTTAAAAATAACCCAATCAATATAATACTAGAATTGAAATTAATATTTAACTGGATACTTTATTATGCTGTCCATAATCCAGTGTCTTCAGAATTTAAAAAAACCTTCTGACATTTAACTTCTTACATTAGTGCTTCATTTTTGAGAAATAAAAGTATGTTGTTTTTTGTCAACTTGATTTAAAAAAAAAAAAAGCTGCATAAAACTGCCTTAATAAACAACATCATACCCAGGACAGAGATGGAAGGTCCAAACCAGAACTGCCATAGAATGAATCCCTACACATTCTGACATTTTCCTCAGGGCAAGAAGGAAGACCAGGGGAAGGTGAGGCAAAAACAAGAGCTCCACGCGGCCAAGGCCCTTAATGAGATGACTGCTTGACTCTGGCCAGATGACGTTTCCAGGAAAGATAGGTGCATACATCATACGGTTCCCATATGTTCCCACAGCTGCTATACCTCCCTACAAAACAGCCAGCTTTGTACAAACACAGAGTTTGGCCCCAGTGGGTGGTCCTAGACACCGACAAAAAAAGTTCTGGAGCCTCATTTGAAACTAATGCTAAATGTTTATGAAAGGACGTAAGGGGGCTCTGACTCTCAGACCCATGTGAGCTAAAGGGTTCTGCATGGCAAAGGATTTTACAGTGGTGACTGTAATCGTAATTGCTATCCATCACTTCTTTCCTCTAAAAGTGCAGCCAAGAAATGGACAAAATACTGCCCCACATCATAAAGAACGAATTGGCTTAATATAAAAAGAATTCTTATAAAACATTAGTTTAAAAAGTCCAGCTGAATTGGAAAGTGTGCAAAGGCTTGAACAAAACATCACAAACAAGAGAAATACTAGTGGCAATAAGTATGTGAAACATATTCTTAACTTCATTCATAATTATTAAAATAGAAATTAAAATGAGATACCTTTTTTTTTTTTCCTAAAAAAAAGCTGTTAAGAAAATAAGAACGTGAAATTCATTTCTGATGGCAAAGGTCCAGGAAAACAGCAGCCCTCACACACTGCTGTGGAGTATAAATTAGGCCCAGCCTTGGAGGGAATTCGGTAATACTTGGCAAAATTTTAAATTCCCACATTTGTCAACTAAATTCCACTTAAATTCCACTGCCAGATAGTTTCCCAGTATAAGGTATATTTGCATAAGTGTGCAAAATATGTGTAGAGCACCATTTGCAAAAGAAAAACTGGACAACCTGGTTAAATAAATTACTGGTTAAGGTATATGATTTCATGAATTACCATAGATTCATAGAGTTGAATGCTTTGTAGCTATTAAAAGGAATGCAAACAACCTCTACAAATTGACATGGGAAGATGCCCAAGATCATTTAAAATTTAAAATTTAATTAATGTAATTAAAAATTAAAAAGCCATATTCATTCTATCTACGTTATCTATAGTGTGATTCTATTGCTGTAAAAAAAATTTAAAGTATATGTGTGTGTGTGTGTGTGTGTGTGTGTGTGTGTGTGTGTGTTTTTTCTGTGCAAATAAACTCCCCAGAAGGGGCACACTGGCCCCTTGCAGGAGGTAACATCAGAATGAAGGGTTGAAATAGTGGACTTTTATTTCTCACTTCCTACAAACCCTATGCTATATTTTTATGCAACAATTATGTTGTTTCACAATAATTTTTAAACTCCTCTTTCCACTGTCAAGATACTAACTGTATGAACTGTCAAAAATGACTTCATGGTTTCATGTCTGGCTTAATTCTGAGGCCTTAGGAGGCGGGGAGGAGGCGAAGGGATGAGCAGCAGTGGCAGACTGGGGAAAGCAAGTGTGAAGAAGTTCCACTGTGTGCAAAAAGCAAAGCCAATTACTTTGCTCCCAACAACACATCCAGCTGAGCTGCCTGCTTTCCTCAAAGGGAGCAATTTAATGATCTGCTCTATTTTTAAGCCAGAGATTGATCCCAGTTTTATTTTCCATGGTATATCTAATGTATTTGGTGAATGCCACCCTGCTCACTACTGCGGTGGGCTGAATAACGGCCTAAAGATGTTCAAGTCCTCACTCCCAGGACAGGGACTATGTGGCAGTGAAAATTAAGGTTGCTAATCAACTGACCTTAAAGTAGGAAGGTTATCCTCCATTATCGGGGGGCACCCAATGTAACCATAAGGATCCTTAAAAGAGGGAGGCAGAAGAGGGAAACCAGAGGGACAGAAGGAGATATGAGTATGAAAGCGGGTCAAAGAGATGCAATGATCCTGGGCCTGAAGATAGGGGAAGGGGCCACAAGCCAAGGATTGCCAAGTCTCTAGAAGCTAGAAAAGCCAAGGAAAGAGACTCTTAGAGTCTCCAGAAAGGAACATAGCCCTGCCAACACTTTGACTCTAGTCCACTGAGACCTGTGTCAGACTTCCAACCTCTAAAACTGTAGGGTAATAAATTTGTGTTGTTTTAAGCTGTTACATTTGTGGCAATTTGTTATAGAAGCAATAGGAAATTAATACAACCTATATACATTTCCTATATTTCTTTATATCCCAGACTTCCCCTTATGGGCAAACCTGGGGTACGCTGTGAAAATCAGCCCAACTGGGCATTCCACCTTAGAGATGCCCAGCGGCCTGGGCCCACATTGCCAATTCAGCTGGCTGATTTTTAGGATTTCCTGAGAGAGAACCCAGATGAGACCCCAGCAATAAAACTGCCCTGATGATTATTTAGCCACATCTGCAGAAACCTAATATGAATAAGTTATTAATGAGTCATGTGTAAATCATGCCCCATCACACAAATCAATGTACCTGTCATCATTTATACCCAGACTAGTCTTTTGGAAGACTAACAAAAGAGAAATGAATCTCACACCAGGAACCCAGAATAGCATAAAAACAAATGCTCTTCAGGGCTTCTCAACATATTTCAAACCTACCAACAGGGACAGGATAGGGAGGTCAAAGAACTATTTGAATAAAGACTGACTTACTATTGAGTACCTACTACGTGCCGGGCACGGAACTGAACGTTGAAAATACATGACCTCATCTAATGCTCATGACATTTCCAACAGAAAGTTACCATGATCATTATCACTGATAACTCACATGCCCAGTCTCACACCCAGGAAGTGGAAGAGCTTGGGTTCAACTGCTCTGTCAGCCTCCAGAGCAGGGACTCTACAAAGACATCGTGCTAATCCCCTCCCCATGAAGGGACGACTTAAACTGACCTCCACCCTATACCAAAGTGCTCAAGAGAAGAGAGAGAATATTAGCCTCATTCCTATGATCCTAGAAATGCATTCACTTAACTATACCTCTCCAAAATACCCCTGTGACTGTGAAAAACGTTTTACTCATCTCAACAGCCAAATTATCTAAAACAGGATCTCTCATTGATTTTATTATTTTGATTCTTATGTTCTACTGACTGCTTCTTCAAGGTATCTGAGTTCTGAAACGATATAAACAAAAAGCTTGCTTTCGTGAGGTGGCCACTCTGGTGTTTATAAAGGCTTTCTGGCAAGGCTGCAAGGCATGGGAAGTCTCTATTCACCTGGTTAAGAACCACTGATCTCACAAAGCAATATCTAAAACAAGTGGGTATTTTCTCATTGTGGGCATTTCTATATAAAATCCCATTCTAAATAAAGTTTTTAGCTCTAAAATTTCATCATAGTGGAATTTTTAAAAGGCATGTAAACATAAGCATAGTCCCTTCTCTTGCTTCCATTTCTTTCCTCAGTTCAGTACATGAAATTGGCATCAGTCTACTATGCAAAAACCTCACAATCCCCAAAGGAGGCATTTTCTCCCTGAATTACATATTACATATATTTCTTTTTTAAGCCAGAACTACAAGTTGGCCCTGCATTTTAGTACAGAAGCCAATGAAAGGAAGGTATTTGAAACCTGAAACACATTTTCCAAATAATGTCATTCATGGTGTAGGCTGCACTTCCAAAGTAACCCACAAAGCTCTTCTAAACTCATAATGTAGGTTAAATACTATACATTCACCATAAGGAGGTGAGATTCGATATTCTTATAATATTAATTTTAAAATAATTGCAAAAGAGTTATATACATTTCTTATTAAAGGAAAGGAATTCTGATGAAGTCAAGTCAAATGTGAATCAGGATTTGGGGCAATTTGAAGACCATGTCCATGGTTTTAAGGATCGATGCACTATTCTCAAATATGCTTAATTTCATTTCCAAAAAAGTTATGGTTGCTTTTTCCTCCACGTGACTGTATTTTCACCCCTCTTCTTACACTAATTCATAATGAAGACATTTGCTGAGATTGTCGTAGCCAATACACAGAGCCACATGTGACATAAGGAAAATCCAGTGTCCACTTAGCTGGCTGTGAACAATGAATGACAGAGAAAACAGATGGTGGTGACAGGGTGTCACACGACACCCGATTGCATTTGTCACCTCACAGAGCCCACCCATTTCACTTGGCCCTTGCTGCTCTAAATCTATCTGAAGCTGCAAGGACAGCTATGGTCTTGGGTTGACGGGGGTCAGGACGGACAGCCACCTAGCCGCTGATCAAGTATGTTCAAGTGTTAGAGAAGTAGTTGCTTGAGTCCTATATGCTTAGGGTCTGAAAATCGCTAATAGAACCTGGACAATTCCGCAGCTCTCTGCCGTCCTCTGGCTGTTTCATTCCCATACACACAGTCTACATGCCACCTAGTTGCTCATACCTATCAGCATGACCGAAATTTTTTAAATTCACAATTATGATTTAGTACACCGTAAGCCCCTGCCCTGCACAGCACATAATCCATCCACAACTCAATTCAGATTGCAAAAGGAATACGGGAGCTCATTGATTAATTCAGGCAGAGCCCGAAGTACTGTATATGTGAGAAAGATTTTCCTCTTTTCTTCCGTAACATTCTTTCCCCAAGACCATAAATCTCTTAGCGTTGACTTTCCATCTCAGGAAAGTGAACGTCATCCGAGGCAGCATATAAATCACCTTGAGAATAGTTATTCATCATGAGCAAATAAAAACATAAGCCAGGCAGATGGTGAGAGGCTCATTTATACCAGTAGAATTTCATGGGACTAGGCAGGCACGGGGGGGCGCGGAGGGGCTGTAAAACCTGGGGCTACGTTTCTAGTATGAGAACAAACACCCCAAACAACAGAATACTAAAAGTGATCATACCACATGGCTACAACCTCTTCGACGCTTCACCTCAGGTTCAGATCTGCCTTTCTCCCTTCGTGGTAACAGGAGTGACAGGAAGGCAAAGAGGAAAGGAGGGAGAGGGCAAACCCATCCTAAGTACTGCTGTGTGCTAAGCCCTTTCCATTCACCAGTTTCAAAGCGCTTAATCCTTTGGGTACTGCTGCAGGATAGAAGAGACTATACCACTTGGTGCTGATTTTTTTCATATGGCTCCAGCTCACAAATGACAAATCCAAGGTGGCTCCCTCCCCAACACTCTGGAGGGTGTTTATGTCACAAAGCCACACTGGCCTGGGGGGAGGGGAGAGAAGGGAAGCAACACGGTGACCCCTCTAAGGCTACCCCCAAAGTCTTGCTTATTCCAGTGCTGAAATCCATCAAGAGCCCCAAGACACTCTAATGGCCCCTGAGAAAATATGATTTGGAACGTTCCACTGTACCCCACCTCTCTCTTATAAAACCAACGCCCAGCCAAGAAAACAAAACCTTATTATCACCCACGTAGAGGAAGAGAGGAAGAGGAAGGGAGAAGGCATGAAGGAAGGAACATGGCTTTGAAAAAGTACCATAAAGTGAAATTAGTTCCCCAAAGCTGCACAGGAAATTACACTGTCATCCCCTGTAGTCAGAGAGCTCATTTGTGCTGCCAAAAACCAAGTTCAAAAAGCGCCCACAGGGCTTAGGTTTGTGTGAGAAGATGGTTATGTTTGTTGTTGATTTGTTAACAAAAGAGAGAAGGGCAGAAAATGCTTTTTCTGCAAGACAGAAAGGAGCTCTCAGTCATGGAAGGCACAACAATTACAACCTATTAGAGTACCACAGAAACAGGTCTTCAAACCCCATGTCATCTCACAGACGGTCATCTTACTGCTACGGTCAGGTGGACCAGTAGCACATACCACCCGGCCCTACATGGTCTTGGCTTCCTAACCTGGAGACATCCCTTGGCCGAGAACCATTTCTCCTGCCTCTAATCTCAAGACATAAAACATAATTACAAAAGTCCTCTCCTAACGTTGTCCATAGGTTCTGCGACTTTAACAGAAAGTACCTATAACAAAACCAATTGTGCCACAGACTAATTGTTATAAACAAGAGTTAATGTCCTACAGCATCTAATCAACATTATAACAAAACAACATTAAACAAGACAAAGTTATTTTGAGAACCTGCTGCTTAATAACTATTGTGAAATATACAAGGCATTAATAAGCTGAGTATCTTAGTCAGCTCCGGCTGCCATAACAAAATACCATAGACTAGGTGGTTTAAACAACAGGAATTAATTTTTTCACAGTTCTAGAGGCTGGAAGTCCAAGATCAGGGTGCTAGCATGGTGGGCTCTAGTGAGGACCTCTTTCCTGATTTGCAGATGACTACCTTCTCGCTGTGCCCTCCTCATGAGTCAGAGAGTGAGATAAATCTTTCTCTTCCTATAACTCTTCTTATAAGGCTACAGTTCTATCGGATTAGGGCCCCACTCTTATGACCTCATTTAACCTTAATCACCTCCTAAAGACCCTACCTCCCAGCTAAAGCCACAGTGAAGGTTAGGGCTTCAACATACAAATTGTTTCTATGAGTTTGACTACTTTAGATACCTTATATAAGTGGAATCATGCAGTATTTGTCCTTCTGTGACTGGCTTATTTCACTTAACGTAATCTCAAGGTTCATCCATACTTCAGCATATAACAGAGCTTCCTTCTTTAGAAAGTCTGAATAATAATCCATTGTGTGTGTACACCATATTCTCTTTAGACATTCATCCACTGGTGGTCACATAGACTGTTTCCACCTCTTGGCAATTAGGAACACTGGAGTTCAAATATCTCTTCAAGATCCTAATTTTATTTCTTTTGGATAAATATATAAAAGTAGGACTCCTGGATTATAGGGTAGTTTTAGTTTTAATTTTTTTGAGGACTCTCCATACTGTTTTCCAGAAGCCTATATCTTGGAGGCTATAAAAAGTTGCTATACCAAACCTGGAACCACTTACTGGCAGAATTCCTATTGTGTGAGAAAATTAATTTGCTTGAGCTACTAACTGTTGGTTTCTCTCTTATTTGCCTCTGAAAGAATCCTATTGGTACAAGAAATAGTATAATATACAGGGAAGGGCACTGGCTTGGGAGAAAGTAAGTCCAGATATCAATCTTGTCTCTAATACTGACAGTTTCAAGCAAGTTACCCACTCCAGTTTGGGGAATGGCCGTTTGACCCCTTAAAGACTATTCTAATTCTAAGACTTAGTGATTCAAAAGCTTTGGTCCAAAGAGTTAAAAAATATGTCCTCTAGGATCTGAGAAGGAGCTGCAATCATGTTACCTGATGACAGGGTGGGGGATGGGGTGGGAAGGGGGAATCATATCAGACTCGCACTTACTTGGAACAAATTCTGAGGGTGATCAACATTTCCTACATAGCAACCACTTGGAATTAAACTTTGTGGGGTTATCATACAATTCAACAGTGATTTTCAACCATTATAAGTCAGTGACAGCTATCTCACTCCTTGGTCAAACAGATGACAACAAATAAATATGTGTCAAATATTTTCAACAAACCTTTAAGACTGAAAATCTGTGTTAAAAGAATTATCCAAAGGATCAAAACAGCACATTATCTTATTTACCTACACATGTATGTATCGTGGAGATGAAGAATAGAGAGATGGTAATGGGTGGAGGGGATTATACTGGCCAGGCTTCAATTTAGATGCCTGAGGACTTCCAAATGGCAGCTCTACATGTTAAGTAGTTCAAAAGTTCAGTGCTCAAATGACAATTCAACCAAGGACATGAAAATTCTTCCTGGGGCAAAATTCAGCTAAATATTTTAAATCTGTCTCCTTCTGTTATTCACAAAACAATTGTCCTACCTTGGGGAAGGAAGGAATTATGACATGTTTACTTGGAAATTCAGTTCTGCAATTTTCTAACCAAACCCCATTTGGCTAATTTATATACTGATCTAGTTCTCAGTACTTTGGGGCATCATGAGACATCTTTCTACACCTGCTAGATTGGTGGGATGGGGGGTAGCTGTGTGTGGCCTTTTGACAGCATTGTTGCCACTGCAATTGAGACAATTAACCAGGTGAAGCTTCTAATAAAACAATCAACCCAGGGGTTGATAGGAGCCAAGAGCAAGCTCAAAGGCACAGGCTTAAAATCCGTTCTGGTCAGGGTCTCCAGTGGAGGGATTAATAGGCCTGATTCACCATCTCCCCTCCAGGCCAGGGTTAAGGGATCTGGGCACCAAATAATTGCCTCAAATGATTAACACATTAGTTTTAAATGCTCCTCTGTTTCTGTTTCATCACTGGGGGATTTGAGGCAGTTTTTAAAGTTTAACAAATGCTCTTCAACTGGTGAGTGGATAAACCAACTCTGGACCCAGTGGACACTACCCAGAAATAAGAAGGTACGGACTACTGATTAACATAACTACATGGATGAATCTCAAACGGGTTATGCTAAATGAAATCAGGCAGACTCAGAAGACTACAAACTGTATGATTTCATTTCTATGACATTCGGAAAAGGCAAAACTGAACGGATATAAAATGTGAGCGAGCCCAGTCGGTCGTGGCTCAGCAGTTGAGCATCGACCTAGGATCCAGGAGATCGCAGTTAGATTCTAGGTCAGGGCACATGCCCGGGTTGCAGGCTCAATCCCCAGTCGGGGGAGTGCAGAAGGCAGCCAATCAGTGACTCTCTCATCACTGATGTTTCTACCTCTCTCTCTCCCTCTTCCTTCCTCTCTCTGAAATCAATAAAGATATGTTAAAAATTAAAAAAATAAAATGTGAGCAATTTCCAGGGGCTAGGCGGAACAGCTGACTAGAAGGGAACATAGGGCATTTTGGAAAGTGATAGAACCGTTCTAGACTGATTTGTTAAAAGTGGTAAGATTGCATTTTAAAAGGGAAAATTGATTATTTCTGAGTTATACCTCAATAAACCTGAATTTTAAGAAATATTAAGGTTTTTGTCCCTCAGATACATCCTCCAGAAAGGTGGGTCTAGGTGGCCACATTCAAGCTCCGTCATTCAGGACTGTCTCCAGGTAGCCCTGCACTTTCCTAGTCCAACAGCCCAATGAGTCATGGTCCAGTACAGGGAACAGAAACCACTCCAGGTATTTCAGTAAGAAAGTGATGTGATATGGGAATTAGGTGCTTAGAGAATCACGAAAAGATCTGGAGGAGGAAAAGTCCCCCTTGGACTTTTTAATTCAAGGACACACCACTGTAGGAGTCATGAGCCAAGTGTCAGGAAGCAGCTGGCACCACAACTTCTCCTGCCAATGCAGGTGGGACTAAGGTCCTAGAACTGTGAGTCTGGCCACTGCCACTGCCTCCAAACACTCACGTCTCATGACCGTGCCCTGCTAGCAGCACCAGCAGGAGGAACAGGGTGGGTCTTCACCTCAGGCTTCCAAATCCCACACAAATGCATTTAGAAACCTAGCTGTAAGCAAGTCTAGGACCTGGACTGTTAGGTTTCCAATCAGGTGCGGGGAATGAGGTCCCAATACTAGAAGAGAGCCAGTCCTCAGTATCTCCCTAAGCACAGCTCTTCCTGTCCCGAAACGAGGCACTCTTCAACAAAGAAAGTAAACAAAATCCTTTTTCTGTCTAAACTCAAATTTCAAACAGTGTTAAGAGAATTGAAAAATTGTTCTAATGGGTAAAACCAAGATCCTGACTTATTTCATTATGGAAGCATATTTCATTGTCACATTGAGTTAGTTCTAGCTCCAGCAGAATAAAATTTTAAGATCACTGTATTTGATAACAGCCAACCACAGTTCTAATTCATGCATTAAATACACACTGGTCTTTGAGTTTCATTCTGCTGGGAATTAAACAGACTAATTTTAAAAATGCATTAACTTTTCAGACACCTGTAAGTTACCTCATGGTAAGCCAGACCCCGGGGAGGGGGGGGGGTGACATTGTGATTTATAATAAGAAAAAACATGTATTTGGTCTTTGTCTGCATTCCTGGCAGAGAGCTCCTAAAACCCATAGAATTTCCTAAAAGATGGGAACGATAAAGGTATCTTTTGTTGTTACTGAGGTAACTGTTGGAAAGCCCCTAGGACGGGGAAATGGCTGCCAATGGAAACAGATTAAAACTTTTTGTCCCACCCCCTGACCTCCAGGGAGGGGAGAGGGGCTGGAGATTGAGTTCAATCACTTATGGCCAATGATTTAATCAACCATTCCTATGTAATGAAGACTCCAAACCTCCCCAAAAAACAGGGTCAGAGAGCTCCTGGGTTGGTGAACATAGGAAGTCCTGGGAGAGTAGCCACGTGGAGAAGGCAGGGAAACTCCACACCCTTCCCCCACACCTTGCCCTATGCATCTCTTCCATCTTTTCTTGAATTATAAATAAACTGGTAAGTGCCTCTGAGAGTTCTGTGAGCCAATTCAGCAAATTAATCAAACCCAAGGAAGGGGTCCTGTCAGTTGGTCAGGAGCACAGGTGACACTGAACTCATGAATGGCACCTTAAGTGGGGGGGGGGGGGGGGGGGGCAGTCTTGTAGGACCAAGCCCTTACTTTGTGGGATCTGGCACTGTCTCCAATAATACCACAGTAACTACAATCTTAGTTTCCCAATGATCACTCACATAATCACTATATTCTCTGTCTAAAGGGTTAAGGGGCCTTCTCATAAAGAAGTTTGAGCCTTTAGGAATTTCACTCCCTTCTTGGGTTATTTCTCCAAATTGTACAAAAGGGAGGCAATGGACCTATTTTCCTTTTTCTGACAAGAAAACTATTGGGTGGATATTGCCAGCTTCTTTAGCACTTAAGGGAAAAAATATAACAAAGCACAATCACCTAAAGTAAAAATAGCGTCCAGGCAACACTAGCTGTTTGGGTTGCAAGAATCATCTCCCAGAGCTGTCACTGGAAACAATGAGGAGAGTCTGCAAAAGAACTCTAATTCTCCCTCCTCTAAAAACCATCAAAACCCCATCACACCCATCGAGTCCTTACAAACAGTATCTTATGTTGCTTTCACAACAGAAGTAAGGGCAAAAATGACAACCAGAAATTAATGCTTGTTCCTAACTTAAGGGGGAAATGCTCTCCCTAATTCTTACTCAGGGTATTTTTTAAATAGTTAAAGTTGGGAGCTAGCTATTTCTTACAGACAATTATATACTATCTCCTGCCAATGGTACTGACTGGTAAGGCAAAATGGGCCACAATTTTATGTAAAAAGAACAGACCTGGCCTCTCAAACTTTGGGGTTAAAGGAGACACCCACCAAGGAAAAGCAAAAGACCACTACAGAGGAGTCACAGAATTAGGAAGATCCCCAGATTGTTCTATAATTTGCCCGAGAATGCTGCTGAGAGTGACGATCTAAACAATTATTACTAAAGATCTAATAATTTGTTTCTCTACTCTTCGAATTTCTCTCAAGAGCAAGAGTTTAAATATGTTTATTATGGTATGAATCCCCAAAGGTTCCTTTCCAAGAAAAAAAAGGGAATGGTATTTTTCAACCCTTTAGCAGCTAAGCACCCCATCCTCAGATGCCACCTCACCCAGGTATCTCAAAAGAGCAATACGACAGCAGGGCTCCTGAAATTTACTCAGTTGCCAACTTACCTTCCAGTTTACCTACACATCAGCTGTGTTTTCAACCTGACACTCATTGAACAGGTAGCCGCCAATGCCCTTCATCCCCTATTCATTTCTTACCCTTGCAAAGCCACCATATCGATAGTGATGAAATATCTGTAGGCAGGTTGATCCTGCCTCTATGAGAGCAAGGCTATCAAGACACTGTCAGAGAACATAATCATATGAAGCTTGGAAAACAATTTCAACCAAGACCATTTGACTGAAGAAGCTGCCTTGGGGCTTTCAACCTTACAAAATAGATTTTGTGACTGTTCTACAATTTTCAGGCTAAAGTGATTTCAATTAAAATTAAGAATAACCCCTAACATATGGCGAAAGTGGGTCTAAACCCAGGTCACAAGATCATATCAACAGGACATGTGCATCGAAAGAAAAAAACAAAATTCTCTCCCGATACAAAGTGAAATTGACAAAAGGAAGGGCGGTCCGACTTTCCCCCAGCTGCCGCTGAGACGCAGTTAGGAGAGGCGTGTGGGTAGGTGACAGTCCACAAAGCCTGTCAGAGCCTGGCTGGTCGTTAAGATCTGCAGGGGCCGCTCCTCCCTGGCCGGGCAGGGCAGGTGTCCCCTGCAGCCTGGACCTGGGCTGCAGTGCGAGCCTAGAAGGAGCCTTGGCCACTGCCCCACGGGTCTTGGCCTGGGTCTTGAGCATGCGGGGGTTGAGCACGTGAGGCAGGATCTTCAGCGCGAACCACACAAAGAAGCCATTATTCAGGGGACTGACAGGATATATTGTAACTGCTCCCATCATGTCAACAGGCATCACTTTAATGGGCGTGTGAGAATTTCTCCCACTTGAAGTAAAAATGACTCCCATTTCAATGAAAATGGGAGATTCCTCATTGGTAGGATCACAATTCACCCATGACAGCTGCCAGACACAAGAACAGACGTGTCAGGCGTGCACGGGGCTGATTTTTGTCTCTCCAGGCAACGCTTCACATTATAATTTGTCTCCTCTTAAAACGAAGAGATGAGCAAGTTACAAATATAATTACTATATTTCTGAACAAGCGATAACACAGGCCACAAAGTGCTGAGAGGGCTGCTCGCTTACCTCCGGCTCCGGCTGGAAGGTTTGCTCTTCTTCAGCGGAGTTGGGTAAAATTGCCCAGGTTATGTTGGCACTGGCTGGTGGCAAAGAGCCGAATGTCCCATTTTTCAGCTGCTCTGTGGAATGTGACTTGGGCCCGGGCCATCCCAGGATGTTTTCTGAAATAAAGACCTAGATTGATGCCAAGTATTTTCCAAATTAAACATTTATAGCTCAAGAAATCTTTGTACCTCGCTGCCTACAGAGACTGCCTTGAAACGGGCCCACTTTTGAATGGACCGTGATGAATGTAAGTAGAGCTTGTTCTGAATGATTCAGATCATCTATTTATAAACTAGGTTCTATATAACGGCAGTCTCAAAATCACCACAGGCTATTTCCTCATCCTTGGAGAGAAACAATTCATATTTTACCAAAACCGTATTTTATTTATTTTATAGATACGTTTCTTGATTTTTAGAGAGAGAAGAATGGGGGGGGGGAGAAAGAGAGAAAGAAACATCGATCAGCTGCCTCCCGTTCATGCACCAACCAGGAATCAAATCCGCAACCCAGGCATGTGCCCTAGGAATTGCCTAGGTACGTGCTGGGAATTGAACCCACAACCTTTCGGCATAGAGGTCAACGCTCCAACCAACTGAGCCACCCAGCCAGGGCAAAAGCCATATTTTCTTAAAGGTGTTCTCTCTTATTTTTTAACTTAAAAATTTTTTTTAATGTTTACAACAACAACAAAAATGTAATTTTATCAAAAATGGGCTGCTCGCAATGTGGTGTGAACGTCCCTTGACCTGATGACCACAGCTGATGATCACGTGACACCACTTCTGCAGTGAGACACGGCCAGTGGGGAGGCCCTACCGCTGAGAACAGATGTGGTCATCCCATTGCAGCAAGAAACTCTTTTACAAACACCAATCTGGTAAGCAAAAAGCATTTTTCTAATTCTCCACCAATCCTTGAAAAGGAAAAAGACTTTCTAGCTCCAACGTTTTTTTTAAGTCATATGTTATTACAGAATATTTGTACATTCTTACCACTGGAGACAGGGGTAACCAGAGGTGGATTTCTTTACCCCTTTAATAGCACTTCTGCCATTAGAACGAGAATAGGTCTCACACTCAGCTGTCCCACCCTCTGAAGATCCTGTTTTCAGTGTGCATGTGGGATAAGCGATGAAGAAACGGTCGGCTAAAGTGGAGACTGTCTCGTGTGGACTAGAACTCAGCCTTTCAGCATCGTAGATGTCCTATCCATAAAGCAATCATATGCATCAGCTTTTTCATTAGAGTTACTCATAGAAAAATCTACAAGTAGCCCAAACTTTTAACACCAGGAGAGAATCTGGCAGATGAAAACGAAATAACAGAGGCCGTTCCAAGGGCTGTGCCTGTGCATGTGTGGATCCAAGCAGGATCCAAGCCAACATATTCTTATGCAGAAATCGTTTTTTAATGTCAAGTGTTATATATCATATAAGTCAGCCGCTTAAAAGCCTCAAGCGGCTTCTCATTGCAATCGAAACAATCTAAACCGCCTGCCTGTGCGACTGCCCAGCCTCATTTCACTCTCTCCCCATTGCTCTCTGTCCTCAAGCCATGCTGGTATTTTCTCCATTCCTCAGTGAGCCAAGTTCATCACAGTCCAGAGCCTCTGAGTGTGCTGTTTCTTCTCCTTGGAGTGCCATCGCTCCAGTCCTATATGGGGGAGGGGGTGTCCTGCATAAATCCAGGGGCTGCCTAAATGTCACTTGCTCAGCAAAGCTCCCTGCGACCTTTCTGGCCACAGCAGCACCCAAAGACACTCCCTGTCACACAGTCAGTTTACTGTCTTCACACACTGAGCACTATCTGAACTCACCCCGCTCATTTATCTGCCTAGCATCTTTCTCTTCTCCCCAGAAGACCAGCTCCTTGAAGGCAGAAACATATCGCCCTCACTCATGGCTGTGTCCCTAGAACCTAGAGCATGGTCTAGCAAAGGGTGTGCACTTAATAAATATGTGCAGAATGAATGAGCAACTATTAAGACTTTCAGAGACAGTAAATTTCAAAAAATATGTGCATTTTACGACCTGCTAAAAGATAAAAAATAGGAAATGGGAAGAAAAAAAAAGACAAAGTAGAATGGTGGTTGCAAGGGGGTGGGAATGGAGGGGACTGGGGATTTAGTGTTTAATGAGTATAGTTTCAGTTTTGCAAGATGGAAAGAGTTCTGGCAATTGCTTACACAACTATGTGAATGTATATAACACTACTGAGCTGTTAAGATAGTAAACTTTTTGATATGTGTATTTTACCATGATTTTTTAAATGGCAAAAAGGCATCCATACATTAGTCTTTGATGTCATTTAAAATAGGTGAAAACTCACACTAAAATCAAAGGCTGCAGGATGATCTAAGACCAGACTTGGGTTCAAGACACCAGAATTTGCCCTAAGAAAAGTGAAAGGTACTTCTTACCTGTCCTGGTGACCGATGCCTGCCCAGAGTCCTGAAGTTGCATTCAGACCTTAAATACTGAGCAGCTGTCCCATAAATACAGGGGAACCACTTTGTTTAAATTTTATTACACAGGTAATACATGTCTTCTAGATTAATTAGAAAAGCTTAAAAAGCACTAGGGGGGAAAATGAGATCTGCCTGCCTAGGCAATCAGGACAGTGTTCCTTCCACTGCTCCCACCCCTCACTCTGCCCCCCACCCTGACACAGCCCCCCACATGCCACCGAAGCTCGGCAGTATCTTCTTAGGCCTCTGAGGACTGACATTTCAAACACATACAAAAGGAGACAGACAGAGCAGTCCAATGAATGCCAAGTTCACAAAGCTGGGCAACATTTTTGAATAACAAAAACCAAGAGAAAAGTTTTCCAATCATTTAGGCAGAAAAATTAGATTTGTCTGAAAGGGGGAAAGAAATCAAGCGAGCCTTGAATGTTGCTACAACACTAAGTGCCAGAAGGCGAACAGATGAAGGGGAACGCACACAAACTGGGGGCGGGTGAGGGGCTTGGGGAGGGTGCGCTTCCTCTGCTAGGAAACAGTCCACGTTTCCTGAGCTCTTGCTAGGAGCCAGGGACTGCTGTACACAACTTACCAATTTACGTCTGTTAAAACTCGTCTAGTTCTAATGACGGCCCATGTGGTAGGTCCTACTATTATGCCCAATTGGCAGATAAAGAAACTGAGGCACACAGAGCCAGTTAAGTGGTAGAATTAAGATTAAAACCCAGGCAGCCTGGCTCCGGAGCCCAGACTCTTACACTCTACGCTGTATGTCTTTTCAGCAGCACCGAAGTGACTCAAAAATATTCAACATTCTGGTGGGTAGGAAACTCTTCGAGGACATGTCCACTAAATAACGAAAAGAAGCAGAATTTCAAACTCAAGACTGGAGAAGCCATATATAAAAGGACTAGCGCTGAGTGATGAACCCATTTAAACACAGAGCTGAGCAGGGCCGGGATTAGGCTGAAGTAAAAAAGACACTCCCATCGGATGTAAAATTTAAAGAGTTCAGCAAGACACTCAGTAGTAATCCAGATAAATGATATTTTCACACAATATCTTTTAAATCAAAATTAATGCCCCTCCCCAAATCTTACAGGACTTATATCTCAACTTGCCTCTTCCTAATCCTTACCGTCAACAAATCCTATCTTTATGTAAAATTTTTATATTCTTTTTCCCTCCCTCCCTCCCTCTCTCTCTCAAGAAAGAATTTTAAAAAGGCCAGACGCCCAAGTAGCCCAGGCTTTTCCAGTTCTGATGTAGTCCTGCCTGCCTTTCTGCACAGAATCAGAGGCTTGCATCTCGACTTGGGAAAAGAGATGCCCGCTTGCCCTGCGTTCCTCAGTCATTTGCATCCATCAAGCTGCTGAAGTAGATTTCGCAGTCACCAGGAACAGAAGAGAGCTGCAAAGCATACGCCTTGACCAAAAAGCCAAGTCACTTTATTAATTTTAATTAAAAACCTCTCCACAAACAGAAGTTCGATGAAGCATTTCAGCTCACTGCATCTTAGAGACAACATCAGAGACAGGTGTAGGAGCCCAAAACACATAGGTGGGAGGCAGATGACTACAGGAAGTATTTTTGGATTTCAGTCCAGGGGCTCAGTGTGTTTGAAATGAAATGAGCATTAGGAAGCAACATCTGCAGACAAAGGCTCCAAAGACAACATACTCCCCAGGAGGTACAATGAGATGCTACAGGAGATGAAATACTACAAGACCACAAATTAATTTTTGATTTGGAAAAGGGACAGAAGAAAAAAAACAGAAAGCAAAAAGACCTGAGGCAAGAACGATGTGTTTGGCTACTCGGTATTCAGGAGGTGATCTGTGCCTCCCTGCCCGATGAACGTGTAAAGGAAACCCTGGCAGAGTTGTGCTTTAATGAGATTTTTTATTTCCATCAACCCAGCCCGGCACGCCTTAGATATAACCATTATGTTTTTATCAGTGGGAGTCAGGCTGCTGTAGCTCCTACCAACCTCAAGAGCCCTGACAGTCTAAACAAATGTATTTTGTGAGGACACTCCCAGGGTTACTGTATTCTCTTATTCCACTAGTTTGAAAGTCTGGAATTCGGTTTTAACTGCAGGCAACTATGATGTTTTGGATGCAGGGAGTAATTCAATTTTCCCCCCCAATGTGTGGCACAGATTTTTAGATTTTATTTATTTATTTTACTTTATTGGTTTTTTTTAGAGAGGGGAAAGGAAGGAGGGAGGGAGAGAGAAAGGGAGGGAGGGAGGGAGGGAGGGAGGGGGGAGGGGGAGAGGGAGAGAGAGAAACGTCCATCAGTTGCTTCCCACACGTGCCCTGATGGGGGATCAAACCCACAACCTGAGCATGTGCCCTTGACCAGGAATCAGACCCACCACCTTTTGGTGTATGGGACAACGCTCCAACCAACTGAGCCGCACGGGCCAGGGCAATGTGGCACAAATTTAAGACACATGCAGAATGTTTTAAACCTTAAGGGGCTGTGTTATATAGAACTGAATTAAAAGGGTTAAGAAGACAAACAAAATAACCACTGTGATACTTCATGCTCCCCGTATATTCCAATCTCCATCCAAGTTCCTTGACAGAAACGGCTAAAAGGAAGGGAGCGAGACAAATGGAACAGGGCAGGCAGACAAGAGTAACACCACCGGTGGCATAATTTCAGGGACACTGCTGGGTCTCTCTTTCTCCAGGATAGCTTCCATTTCAACCTGTCACCACATCTGAAATTCCACTTTGAGCTTTGTCCCTCCAGGCCCTAAAAATACCAGACAACCAATGAAAATCACAGGGGGGGGTAGAAATTTGCTAGAAACCATCCCCAAAGAACGATGTAAGGAATTGATTTTAGGAAGAAAACAGTTTAAGTTTACGTTTACCAGTGAAAGACTCTTGGAAGGAGACTCCTAGGTTGCAGAGGCTAGAAGTTACGATATAGTATGAGAGAGACCGTAGAAACCTGGAGAAGCCGCCAGTCTCAGTGTGAATTTGTGCCCGAGCCAGAGTGGGGTCGGTCACTCAGGCTCCCTCCGGATCAGGAAATGTCAAGGAGCCTCATGGGAGCTTCAGCAGCAGTTTCATGTTTCAACAGGAAAGGAAGACAGAAGAGCAGGTCTGGGTCGTTCGTGCTGGGCCTGAACGCACACATCTGCACCTAGGCTGGATCCAGCACCAGAAACTGGTATTTCTTTTGTTACGAAGGACATTAATAGAGTAATCGGCAAAATTCAGTAAAGTCTAGGGAATAGGATTGGATTCATGTGAATTTAATGATTTTGACCAATGTGCTGCCATTATGTAGAAGAGTGTCCTTTCTTATGGACTGAAGTGTATACGTGTAAAGGTATAACATGTCTGCAATCTACTCGTAAGTGGTTACAAAATCAAAATAGGCTTAGAGAGAGAGAGAGAAAATGATGAAGGAAACATCATAAAACGTTCTCATTTGGAGAATCTGGATGGATATATGAGAATTTTTCATACTGTTCTTGCAACTTTTCTAGAAGTCTGAAATTATTTCTTTCAAAGTAACAAAATAAATATATAACTGCCCTGAGAAAATTATGATGTGAGCAAGACAGTGTCCCTGGCCCCAGTGAGGGGACCCAGAGCCCACCGGTGGCACAAAGAATCCAGGTGGCACAGTGGGAAGAGCCCGTCTCTTGCCTCTTAGCTGGGTGACCTTGGACAGGTATTTTAACTTGCTCTGAGCCTCTGCATCTCATCCAAATGATCGGCATGATAAGATCTACTTTGTGAAGATTTCAGAAAATGTGTAGCAAAGGTCAAATGCTGGTAGAATCGAACCTCAGTAGATGACAGTGGGTATTACAGAAAGAAACCCAAATGACCTAGACACAGTCCACTCTGGAAAACCAAGACCTCTTTTAATCTTAGTAAAATGGACAGCAGGAGGGACTTGAGAAAAGTATGAACTATGGACTCTACCATCACAGCACAACTTTTCACCTCTCAAGCTACCTCGTTTCCTCCCTAATGAAGTTAATCCTGGGCAACAAAGCTCAATGAGCCTTCTGTTAGTCTCTTAATTCTAACACTTTATAAATTAAACACGACGTGGCCAACCTCAAGCTAGTTTCACCTTCATCGCTGAATTTAACCTTCACTGATATATTTATGTCTGTTTATTGATTAAACTCTCCTCTCCAAAAGAACAGAGGCATCTTAAGGGAGGGTATTATTATCTCTGCTTCTAGATTAAGAAGTAGAAATGCTTCTGGTACGTATTCCAGAGACACTGTCACACACGTCCCTGAGGGGCCATGCAGGAGGATGCTCAGTGCAGCGAGGCGAGAAGAGCAGAGAGCAGGAGGCCATGTGCGTGTGGCTGCGCACTGGAGAGGGAGCCGGGGGAAAGGTGGTGGACACACACCACAGGCATCCTTAGAAACAGTGGACCCCGGATGCTGCTGAGCGATGGATGTTAAAAACACAGCACTGAGCGCCAAGTCACACACAGAACGAGACTCAGAATGTCACGCCAGCCAGTCTAAAAGGAGTTCTTGTAAACATGTTAGTTAGATGTTTCATAGGATGTTATACTTCTAATCGGTAAAAGAAAAGTATATCCCGTACCGGGTGGGGAAGGAGGGAGGGATAAATGGAGAAACACTTGGATAAAAAGAGAGAGGGATGGGTGGGTGGTGGGTGAGAGGCACGGGAGGAAGGCGACGGCATGCGCACACGCGCACACGCACCCTGGACAGTACCCATCTGCAAGCACAGAGCTGCGCACTGGGAGGTCTCACCTGCGGCCGCCGGCCTGTGGCTGGGCTGGCCCGCCTGGTGCACGCTCTGCTGTAACAGGTTGAGGCACTCCCCGAGGCAGCTGAGGGTCGCGGCAGAGGTAGCTTTCAGGAGCAGTAGATCCTGGTCCAAGGCAGTGAGGGGGCCAGAACCCGGCAGAGACTCGATGGCGTGCACGAGGTTCTTCTGCTGTCCTTCCACCTGGCTCATCATCTGCAAAATGGGAAGGCAGCCAGGAGGTGAGCGTCAAGAGTTCTCCTCTCAGCAGGCTTGGGAGCCAGCGCTCAAACCATAGGGACCGGAGGAAAGTCAAAGGGCAGTGGAGAGAGAAACCATCATCACCCAGACAACAGGTGACATCAGGGTCAGCTCAGGCGAGGTCCAGTACGTGAGTGCTTTGAGGATGCAGGCCTGGGTGAAATCTGTCTATCCAGGGACACATCTTCAGTTCTGATCACTAGAGAATTTCTGAACTTTGCAGCTGGAAGGGACCATTACAGCCATCTGGGTACATCATTTTACAACTCTTCTAAAAGTACGTCAATAACAGGTACATTACAGGTAGAAGTCCCTGTGACCATCCTTAAGGTTCTTTCACTGTGGAAAGTTATCCGAGAGAGCTGACGCACCGTGGCCTTGCCTAAAGCAAGGTTAATACCTTGCATTCCCTCCAGCTCCTATTCCTAACTCCTTGTCAGTCTTTCTGAAGTTCAAGAAATGGAAGTGAAGTCTAGGGCTGGTGATTTGTAAGAGCAAGATCAAAGTAAAGCCAGCATTGAACCGTTCCAGCCCCGCAAATGCCAGATAGGATGTGACTTTCTTAACACCACATCAGACGCCAAGAGGAGGGAAAACCCAGGGATTCTAGAACCAGCCCTATTCCATAGCTGAAGCTATAAAAACCCAAATAACCGTATTTTGTGGCCTGCCTTCAATTCCTAAGCTACAGATAAGCAGCAGACTAACTGTATGTTCAAAATACAAATCAAGAGAAAGGAGCTCAAGAACTAGAAAAGGACTTCACTGGTTATCTTGCGAAGTTCATCTCCCTCCTATTTTTATAACTCATCTCACTAAACAAGATGATGTACAGAAAGCGCACATACACAGTCGCTCTGAGGAGTGGAGGAGCTAAAGCAACCTGCCCCGGGTCCAGGGCTGGTCAGCATCAGAGGCAGGGACCAACTCCTGACTCCAGTCCACCGTTCTTTAAGCTTCCCCCACGAAAGCCATCCTTAATCTGAGCAACACCTCCTGCTTTGTCACTGTCATCCCCACAGGATGCTTGTCACCATCATGATGTCACCAGCTGGGGAGAAGCAATAATTCTGTCAGGACCACTGGACTTGGACATAAAACTCATTCCGTGCTCAGTCCTATTTTCTATTTCCTTTGAAAACAAAGACTTGCTGCTTTCTAGCAGTCTGTCATTGTCTGCTTTAAAAAAAAAAAAAAAAAGCTCACTCATTGCAATCCTACTTACCAAAACAGGTACCATTATTTTAAAAAGATTTTTTAAAAAAAACAAACCACACACCAGTGTTGAACGTATTGCACAAACGAGGTTTGCAGCATTCTCACCTTAATGTGCGCACACCCCCGTTGGCCATGCACATGGTTTTTTGCAGATGACAGAGGCTGCTCCTAGCCCTTCTGGCTCCTAAAACAGTACCTGAGGCATAACGGGCTCAGTAAGTATTCACTCCTCCTTCAGGTCTTGGCTTTAAAGTCACCTTCTAAAGAAAGCTTCCTGAACCACAGAATTGAAAAGTGCATCTCCAGCCCACCCCTCGGCACGCCTATCCTCCTTACTGACCTATTTCTCTCCGTAGCACTTACCACCCTCCAACCCAAGTTGCAATTTATTTATTATGTTCACTTGTGCCAGGCTGGAAGCGGGGATTCTATCTGTGCTGTCCACTGATATATCCCAAGTGCAGTAAAGATGTGTTGAATGAACGACTGAATGAAAGAATGCGTGAATGATTCCCAGTCTCACTCTTCTGTCATGCAGATGCAAGAGACCTTTTAAAGGTGCATTTATGACACCTTTAAGTCAACAGAAGTCATTGTGCTTGATTAGCATAAAATGACGAAGACTTAGGAAAGAATATTACCTCCATTATCAGTTTAGGTTTGCCAAGAAATATTGCCAAATGGTTTAGTTTCACTTCAAACAAGATAAAAGGTTTATGTACTCTCTGACAGTCAACTACAGGTCGAGCTGAGCTGCTAACAGCTAGGGAGAAGTGGGTTTCAAACTATTTGTTGGGAGTCAGCAGTTTCTGTAAATTCCTCCCATAAAATCTTGTCCTAGAAAAATGATGTGTTGACAGGGAAGAGAATGATGAGACGTAAAATACATTATGTTCTTGACTATTATGCAAGATGCAGTCATGCTTACGAGAAAAGGTAAGTAAAATTAAGCCATTAACTCTACAGGATACACTTGTTTTTAATCCATGAGAAGAACTAACCACATTCCAATGGTACTGTCTAGGACAAATACTTGTTATTTCACAAGCATAAAATATGATGTTAAATCTTAGGTAGTGAAAACACAAAACTGACTTACGGAATCTTCTAGTCTGCTACAACAGAGGCACGTGCCCAGAGATGGAATCCACATATCTGCTCTCTGAAAAGTACTCAACAGTATTTTATAGAGCCTACAGCCAGTGCCAGAGTCAGGACTGGCCTGCTAATGAGAGCATTTGAACCAGCAGTGGGCTCATTTGACAGTTACAGTGTCTGAGAACTACAGGCACTGAGAGGGAGGGGGCTCAGGAGTGCTAAAGATCCCCCAAGTCAGGACACGGTCCCATGTAACAAGAACCTTCCCGCTCAAAATGCCAAGAGTGCCCCCTTGAGTAACCCTGCGCTAGAGACACGTAAATAACCAGGCACTTGATGAAATTCAACATCTTTCTTGGTAAACTGAGCCCTAAAAATGAAACAAGCCCAGCACAAGGCTTCACACACAGTAGGCTCCTCCTCAAGATTCATTTTCTCCCCTTTTTCCATGTGATGCGAGATAGAACTTTAATCTTGAATGACACAATCGATACCAATCTTCACTTCACTTTAGCTTCATCAGGCTTCAAAAGAAATGGAACGAACCCTAAAAGGAACGCAGGCCGCCCAGCCTCAGAGCTGTACATCAGGGTTATTACTGCGCTAACGTTTCCAAGACAGGGAGGCACCGATGAAGAATCGTCATCCGCCTTTGGAAGAACAAGCTTTAGCTATTTCCATATCTAATTTTCATTAAGGGCACCTATGAAAAGATGAATGTGGCACTGAAAAGCTGTATGCAACAAGAATACCAACAGCCAATGCTTAAAGCAGCTCCCTCTCCCCTTCAAGGTTCCCACAGGCTGATCAGGAGAACAAAGCACAGCCATTGACAAGCAGACTCGCCTACCACTCCTAGGCTTTGAAAACGTCCAGTCACTTTAATTACAGAAGTTTCAAATCCCAGCTCTCCACACTTCTTCCGAGCACATCAACATTAATCATTTGTAGTGCTTAAAAACAAGCAAAAAGATGCCTAAGTTTCATTTCTTTTCTGGCACTTGGTTTCCACCATCAGGGACATCACCATCTTATGAAACAGGGTGTAAATTTCAGAGATCCACCCCCTGGAAATGTCAACCCTGAGGTTGTAAAATCATCTACGTGTAGGTCAAGTTGAACTTCACAGATAAGCAAACTTCACAGGGAGGGGAAAATTCTATGGCCCATTTATCTGGCCATCAAATCATAGGAGTTAATGCTCATAAAATCAGTGGCAGCAGCTTTTATTTTATTAATTTACTTCAGTAAAGCTGAAACTAAGATGCACAGACCGAAACCCAATGTCATCCTGCTCAACAAGCTTGGATCTGGATCGAGAGAACTGAAGGAGACAGAAAGGGAAAGGGGCTTCATGCGCCTTGACTGCTCAAGACTGCAAACCTTGGATCAGGCTTAAGAGGCTACCAAAAAGGCCTAGCCTTTTTTTGAATCCTTAATCAAGGATTTTTCCCCCCATTGCTTTTCAAAAAGAGTGGATGGGGGGAGAGAGAGAGAGAAACATCGATGTAAGAGAGACACATCAACTGGTGTCCTCCCACTTGTGTGCCAACCAGGGCTGAGGACTGAGCCTGCAGCAGAGGCATGTGTGCTTGGCTGGAATAGAACCCAGGACCTTTCAGTCCACACGCCGAAGCTCTAACCCCTGAGTGAAACCAGCTAGGGCCAAAAGGCCCCAGTCTTGATAGGCCAGATGTCAATGAACACCCGCTTAGTCACTCAGCCATTAGGAACCGAAGGATGAGCACCAAGCACCTTCTCCTAAAGTAACCAGGACCGCCTGCCTTGGTTGGCAGAGCCTCCCAGGTCCACAGACCCCTTGGTACCATCAGTAACTCAATCCACCTTGCCTGGAAGTAGAACAAAGAATCTGCTGACGGCTTCAAGGTCACCTTAGTTTGGCATTTCTCCTTAGCCGGGTGCCATTCCAAAGCCCCTTTTAAGTTTCCCCTCTAGGTCAGAGATCACTCCTTGCTAAATTAGGTACTTTTTCACTTGGCCAAAATTCTCATCTAAGCTTGGAACGCCACAGGCCGACAGAAAGACTTGAGTAGAAGGTAAGGGATCAGTAAATAACCACCTTATTCATTCATTACCGACATCTGCGCCCTGACTTTCCACACACGGAGACTCGGACCTGAAGGGGGCGTCGTGAGCAGACGGGGCGCCGCACGTGGATGGAGGGGCACCCTCTCTGCCTCCCAAGCACAACACCGGAGGCCAGGGCTCTGCAGCAGCTCCATCCGCAGGACGCTACCCTGTTCCGTTTTCATTAAAAATATCTTTCATCTCTTTTTTTTTTTTTTTGGTACAAAAGTAATACTGCTCACAGAAAAAAGTAATCAAATAGAAAAAAAAAAAAATTCAACACATACAAAACCAGAGAAAATAAATGTTAAAATCTTGGTGTATATACACTTACATTTCTATGCATATAAATGTACTTTTACTTTTTATGAAAACGGCTGCACATCATGCTTGTCCCCTTTTTTTAGTCCACACACCGTGTCGATAAATTTTAGCCTGCGAGTAAATTTTGACAATACTGTGTAAAATATTGCAGATCACTCCATCACATAAATGTCCCACAATTTATTGCCCAATTCCCGACTGCTGGACATTATGATGACTTCTAACTTTCTTCTCTGTGACAAATTACAATTCCACAAACTTCGCTGGAGCTAAATCTCAGCATAAATTTGTAATGATTTTCTGAAAATAAACTCCTAGAAGAGGAATTGCTTTAACATTAATCTTAAGGCTTTTGATAAATACTGCCAGCTCACCATCAAAAAAATTGCACCAATTTGTAGCCCCTCGGCAGTGTGTGAGCGGTCCTCTTTCTTATCACTCTCTAGGATCATCTTTTTTCTTAACCAATTTCATAGGCAAAACCCCAAAATCAAAACCAGTATTTCATTGTTTTAATTCACTGGGCAAGTCCCCGTATAATGGGGGGTAAAGACGGGTTAAGAAGTTCCCATATCCAGCGTCGAGTAAATTTTCAATTTTTAAAAGGCAGTTTCCATATCTGGTAAAGAAATTGTAAGCAAATAAGACTAAAGAGAGTCCACAGAGAGTGTTTCCTTCAACAGGGTGGAAGCAGCAATGTGGATGACTGGGAGTGGGCACTAGTGTAGGAAATGGGGCAGGTGGTCCCCAGCAACGGAAGGAAAAAAGTCCTGAGGAAAGGGAGGGGAAGGACTATTGGGAGAACCATAAGGATCCAGAGAGGTCTCAAAGAAGCCTAAGTTCTCTCATAAAAGGTCCCAGGGACAAGGGGACAATGGGAAACAGTCCCCACACCCTCACGGAGCCAGAGGGAACGGTTCTACCTGGACCTTGTCCAGCCGCCTAGTTATTCTGGCCCCAGAACCCACCAGAGAAGGGAAGGGAATCTGTCCACCTCTGCCAAGCCCCCCCAAGGCCCCGCCCCTGATTTAACCCAGATTTAAGCTTAAGAGAAACCCCGCAAAGCAGCCCTTCGCCCTCCCACATTTCCCTGTCTCCTCTCACTGTCTTCATTTATCTCTGGTATAAAAGCCATTTACAGTAACAGCCATTTACATGAATAATAGAAGCACAGCCATTTCACATCTGGGGGAAGGGGAGCTCTACAGTTTACAAAAGTGCTCTCACTTTCATAACCTCTCATCTTCCCGCCCCCCCCCCCCCCCCCCCCCCGCCACAGGCAGAGCTGGTTACTGCGATCCTCCTGTTACACCTTGGGGCCCAAATCATGGTCCTTGGACATGGAGGTTAGGATTAAAGCTCAGTGTTCTGGATCCAAATTTCCCTGCCCTTTTCTCAGGAGGCTCACAGAATAACACTGGACTACAGACAATTCAAGATCACAACATGCGCATGCATGCACGTGTGTACACACACACACACACACACACACAGCTGGGTGCTCCCCTAGCATGGCCTTCCACCCGAAAAGAAAGTGGGTGCTTGGGCTCAAGCCACTTTATCCCCTGGGCCAATTCACCCCCAACTGAATGAGAACAGGTCAGACCACAAAGTCTTCCTGGGTGAGATCCCCAGAAAGGAAAACGTGATTCATAAACAAAACCTGAACACTGAAGCGTAAGGATCTGATCTGCACACGGTGTGGAAGTTTCACTCAGAAGACCGCTCATCAGAAACTGTTAGACACACATCATGTAGAAAACAGAGACTAAAATGCTCTTTACTGATCCTTTTCAGGCGTCGTCTGGTTGACCTGCGGTCTCTCGGCGAAGGCTGGCCGGCCGCTGGCATACGGGCTGTTTCTCTTGCGGGACAGAAACTTACAAACCAAGGATCGGCGGAGAGGAAACTAAACCATCTTCCTGAGCCTGCTTCACATCTGTTCACTCGTACTCCACACACACGCCCAGCCCATCGCAAAGGACCTCTACGCCTCTTGGATATTTACCCTCCACTTCGGAAAATTCTTGTCGTTTGTAGGGAAAGAGGGCTGTTTCTAAGAATTCCTGGAGAAATCGCGCCAACGGAATCTATATGTTAACTTCAGCTTGGTAGCATGCACAGTGTGGAACAAAAGTAGCAGGTTTACAGTCGTTTGTATGGAAAAATAATTCATAAGTAATAACACAAGAATAAACTGTGTTTCGCATGCTCACAACTGTAAACCTACTTTTGTCCCACCCTGTATTTGCCTTAAACCAGGCCTTAGCTCTACCTAGTAAGTGCCTGATGATCTCTTTTACAACTTACTGTTTTTAGTTCAAATATCTACTCCGAGTAGCAGACAAGAACATAACAACATAGTTCCCTTTTCCAGCTAAAATTAATTTCACTAGTGCCAATTATTTTCAGGAAAGAAATGCATCTCCAGAGGGCACTTCAAAGAGGAGGGGGAAAATTGGACAAGAGCATCATGACTCCAGGCAAATCCAAGACAGCATCAGAGTCTTGGCAAATGAATCTCTAGAGAGACAAACACATTTATCAGGAATCTGCTTCATTAATCTGAGAGTGAAAATTATGTTAAGGGATAAGCCACCAGTAATTATTATTTATTGTATTCCCACTGGGTAAGTGACACTGCGCTCACGGTTTTACAGACGAGAGAACACAATTCCTGCGCACAAACTGCTTAAAATGCCATCCTCAAGGTGCTCAAATTGAGCCAGGATCATCATAGGGAATACGGTGTGCTCTGCAAAAGAGCTAACCACCCTTCGCAGGTGCCTGCGTCTGCAGCTGCCTTCCGGCGAGGGGAATGAGCTGGCCTGAGTCCGTCCGCACTCCTCCACTCTGCCTCTCGACTTCGGCACGCACTTTTGAAGAAAGTAAGTCTAGGAGTGTGTATAGCCTGGGATCACTATTCATAGAACTATACTAATCAAGTGAACTCCTTATGGGAAGAGCCTATAGCAATGCACTCATCAAAGGACTATCCACAGGAGATGCGGGCCTGGTGTTTACTGGGTGGGTGGATGGCTGTTGTTATATTTAACCCACTTTAAGATTCTGATATGCATGAGCTGTAAGGATGCTCACTATTTACAAATACTTTTAAAATGCACTTAAGAAGATTTGTGTGTCAACTGGAACATCAGTCAACATTCATCTGGAACAATGAGTCCCATAATGAGGTATTTATTTCCCTAAACGTAAGGTTAGTGTGACATGAATGCCAGGGTTACACAGCTTTCTGTCAGAGGGTTCTGAAAGTATACTTTTTTTTTTTTTAAATCCTCATCTGAGGATATGTTTTTTTCTTTTGTTTTGGGGTTGGTTTTTTAGAATTTATTTTAGAGAAAAGGGAAAGAGAGAGGAACATCGATGTGAGAGAAACATCGAACAGTTGTCTACCACACATATCCCGATCAGGGATCGAACCCAAAACCTGGGCATGTACCCTGACCGGGAATCCAACCGAACTGGTGACCTTTCAGTGCATGGGAGGATACTCAACCAGCTGAGTCACACCGGCCAGGGCCAGAAGTATACTAAATTCTTAGAGATGTTTATGATAAACACCCAACCCCGCCAAGCCCAGACCACCCGGCCTATTTTTCTTTTCGCTTGTAGGGCCACATCATCACACAAAAATCGAAAGAGTCCATTTGGTTAGGAATTTAAGAGACAAGGGCTCAATCCACAGTCCTTTCTCAGCCTATACGTTCTCTGATGATTTCCAGCGTCTCGAAAACAACCCACTTAGATGTGTTACCTATTTTCTAACATCAGGTTCAAGGGTCTAACACTTCCACTAACTTCGTGGAAATTAAAATTGCTACCAAGAAGCTCTGGAGTTAGCCAACTCTCATTCAAGAGCCCTCTGGACTTTTCCCTATGCAACTGTGATTAAAACAGTCCTCGTTTTCACGAGAATAAATTCTGCTCTTCCCATGACCATCACCAAACCTGCGAGAGAAAAGGGACATGTCTGGCCCTGGCAATGACCTTGGAAAGGACAAGATCTGAAACGGCATCATGTGCAATTCTCACAAATGGTGCTCGCTTGTCTATCTTGTCCCTGACTTCACATGAATACACTACCTACTTGGGCAACTCTGCACCTCTTGATTTTCACTCAAGTTACATCTTGCCTCCAAATACTTTCCTCTTCACCCCTCACGGTCAAATCCTACTGGGCTTCCAGCCTAGCTTGGGGCAGTGCTCCTCCATGAAGCTCTCCCCGTTTCCCCTCAGAAGTTAACCAGCCCCAATGCCCCAGCTCCTCTGAGCCCTGCCTAGAGCACTCACTTTGCTTCTTTTAAGGTCTTGAGGTCTGGGGGCAGCTCCACACCCATGTTCCCTTAGCACCTGGCTAGCGCAAGGTGGCATTAATTAAGTTTTTAAAGAACCACTAAATGCATCCTTCAGGCTTTGGGTCACTGCTTCAGTCTCAAGGTTTGTTTTTTCCCCGTGAAATGCTCCACTTTAGTTATCTATGTCAGTAGCCTAATTTTGGCTAATCTGGGCATGTACAGAAGGAAAATGCATTTTCTCCTTCCGTTCAGAAAATACTAAGAAATGACTATCTCCCTTTAGACTTATCTGTGTCCTGTTAATTCACCATCTTTAAACAAACCGTTTAGAAAATGTGAAACATTAGCTGTTCTTCCAGATAGCTTGTCATGCTTCCCACTGCAAAATAAACACATGCTGTAATTCTTTCCACAATTACGATACAAATACATATTTCACTCCAGGCATTAAATTGGTTTTATCAGCATGTAAATTCAGTAGCGATAAAAGGTAACACTCGGCATGAGGAAATGCTCACTGGGTCCCTTCAAAGGTTTCTGATTACATGTCCTACCCTCCACCTCACCCTAAAGCATCAAAAAACAAAAAAATATTTAAGAAATGCAATTTCCCTTGTTGGAAAAAAAAAAGTTTAAAATATGACTTGAAACTGAAATATATGCTAGATTTTAATAAAGCTGAATTTAGGTCAAGAATAATTGTCTCAGATTTCCCAGTGGGTAGGGAGTCATAGCTGTGAAAAGCCTGGTGAATCTGAAGAACAGTGGTCATTTTCACCCACTCCACTGCTGCCCCCTGCTGACAAAAGGACGGGCACCTTGGCCAGACACTGCCCTCTCCTGAGAAAAATGGCAACTGGAGGCAGGAAGCCCAGTGCCCTGCTGGGTGCCACGCCCGGCAAAAGGGGACTGGATGTGGTTCCTTAATGGCTTTACGGATGAACAGAGGAAACAAACACATGAAACCATCAGCAAACAGTATAAAATGATACTGTTGAATAATAGAGTGAGGCTGTCAGACTAAACAGATTCTGGGAAGGGTGAGACCGAGGCCCTAAAGGCTGGTGGTTCTCAACCTTCTCACCATTAAGGAACCCCACCTCGCTCAGCATGGACCTCTTGTTTCCAGTGTTTTGTCCACATAAGGAAACCAGAGTTCCCAGCAAACATTCATCTAATTCCAGGCAGCAGCACAAAAAATAGAAAATTGCTTTGACTTCAGTCAGGTGTTTTTAAGTGGTAAAAACAGCTCACAAACCCTGAGAGAGAGAAGGGTCTGGAATCTATGAACCCCAAGATGCTTTCTCAATGGGCCTCTCAGGGCTGGGAATTCCCACAAAGTAGATTCGATGACAGAGTAATGTCCCTGCAAAATTTTCCTGCTGAGAATTTGGAGGAAAATTTGCTTTCATTAGACTCTCAAAGGGACTGTCCCAACAACCCATCAATCAATAAACAAAATTAAAATCTGTTGGCCTAGGGAAGTCAGGCTAAGAACTCCTGGCACAGATGAGGAGAAGGTACAGAGAACACCTCTAGGGGAGATGTCAGTTCTCCCATTGCTATCCTGCAAGGCTACCTCAGGTTTAAATTGAAGAAAAAGTATCTCCTCTTTCTTTCCATTTAATTCCACATACTTTAACACCCATATCACTTCCCTTCAATAATTAAAAAAAAACTAAAGGCAACTATAATAGGCCATAATTTTTTTTGATTGATTGATTGATTTGAGAGAGAGAGAGAGAAAGGGAAAGAGACAGAGAGAAAGGTAGAGGGAAGGAGGGTAGGAGGGAGGGAGAGAGGGAGAGAAACACTGATTAGTTGTTCCACTTAGTTATACATTCATCAGTTGCTTCTTGTATGTGCCCTGACCCAAGATCGAACCTCTAACTTGACGTATGGGGACAATGCTCTAACAAACTGAGCTACCCAGCCAGGGCCCAGGCCATAATTCTTAATTTATCCTGTGTGGTCAGCTCTCATAGGCAAAGAGGTCAGTCTGTGTTTACAGGACTTCATCATCTTATACTTCTTTTATGACAAGCTATAGAAACTGATCAGCTAAAGTATCTGCAGACATTTATCTGAGCTCATGAAAATTAATGATACATAAATAAAAAGTAGAGAGCACATGCACGTTCATACCTAGGGAATCTGCTTATTCCCCCTCCCTCCCCACTCCAGGAAGCAGCAGAGCTCAGGGTGGGAGCATACAGGCTCCGGACCACTTACTAAGTGCAACCTGGGGCATGCTGTTTAATCACTCTGGGCCTCAGTGTTCTGACCTGTAAAATGGGGCTCATCATAGTTCTTCTCACACAGGCATGTTGTGAGGAATGAATTCACCAACAAATGTGAACCACTCAGAAATCTTCCTAACACACAGCAAGTGTCTTTCTGCCGTCCCCGCTCCTACCACGATTATTATGCTGAAGAGCAAATGAGATTTCATGTAAATGGCTAGACACAGCGACGGGCAAGCAGGAAACGCTCAGTAAGTGTTAACCCTGTGATGATAAACACCAGGGGGAATTTCTATCCTCTTAGTTCAGCAGAACATCATAAAACCTGTTTATTTAAGAAGCAATATATTCAATGTAAAACATACTACACTTCTCTTGCAGAATCACTTGCCTTCTCTATCGTAAAAAGTAAGTAGTTCCCTTATTTATTTTTTAAAATAACTTTACTAAGTCAATTGCAGTTGATTCTCCTTCTGTACAGCAGTTCTGCTCCATAAAGTCACCACAAACACTGAACTCGCTCTCTTAATATTCATCAACTGGAATGCCATTTGCATTATACACATTTGTTTGCCAATGTCCTTGTAAGACAAACTAGTTTCATTAGCATGAAAAACCAAAGAACTTATATACTTATATGCACAGCCCATGGACAGAGAAGAACCATATGGTGAAGGCCTGGGCCGGGGTAGGGGCTGGGGGGAGGGGGGGACACATCTGTAATAATGTCAAAAATAAATAAATAAATATATATATATATATATATATATTTTTTTTTTTTTTTAAACTGGCTTTTCTATATGATCCTTTTCCAGTGTAACACTTAGCAGGTACAGTCAATTCTTATTCACAGTAATTATTTTCTATAAAGTAACCATAAACAATGAATTAAAAAATACAGAACCATCATTCCTAGGGCAAGAGTGAGTGTGTGAGTACACACATGTGCATATATATATACACATATATCTCACATAGACATAGGTTATCATATTAAATGCCAGAAACCACTCATCCTGATACATTCTATTTTCTTTATTTTACAAAAGAGAAAATGAGATTCAGAAGTGTTAAATCACTTGCCTGGGGTCACCCCACCAACAGATGCCCGAGCTGAGGTTTCAGCCACTGCAACTGGCCCCAGGTGCGGAGCGTCTTGCCCGCTCCCATGTCCCCCCTCTGGGCATCTGTGTGACAGCAGAAGCAAGAGGGTAGGACGCATTGTTGGACCTTAGCTGGGGATGTGTGCATTGGTAACAAATTTTTTCAGTATTTTGCACGTCTGCAAATGACTACAAAAATGCCACAAGTGCCAATGTGGGGAGCCACAAATAAATTTTAGCAAGTAGGAGAATTTGCGAATCTGGGAATCATGAAGACAAACTATATTTTAAAGTCTTCAGTATCAGTCTCTTGGTCTTCAGAACCTGTCCCACCTTCAAATTTAACATTTTTCACAGTGCATCTATTGCCTTTTGAAATGGATGAGCCAGCCAGCACTAGCCAAGAAGCACTGAACATCTTCCTGGCCCTGGGTCCCATGACCGAGAATTCCTCTGGCTTTCGGCCCTACAACAGTGCTGTCCGCTACACTTTTTAAATCCATCACCATCTAGCTGATGAATCCACAGATTTCGCTGCTTTTTCAGTCTTATCACGCACTACAGATGTTACTTTAGCATTTTCCAGAGCTGCCTCGCATACAGATCAGTGAATTTCTGCTTCCTTTTGTCAGATGTAACCTTATTTTTGCTTCATTGCTGCTGAACTCATGGCCAACAGCACCATGACTCACCCCGGAGCAAGCTCAGGCAACACACACGTTTTCTCCATCAGGCACGTCACAGCCTTCTTGCGCTTGGAACACTTCTGCATCACTCATGGGGACCACTTAAGACAGCAAAACCACTGACAAAAAGCAGGAGCATGTGGCACTAAATATGTTATCACAAGGACATGTGTCTGGGAATGACCAGCTAACCATCTCGAGGACTGATTCTAGGGTTTCAGATAAACTGTAGCAAGGAGGTGAATCCGCAAGGAGGGGATTCCATGAAAAATGAGTATCAACTATATGTATTAAAATTAAGATAGTTTTAAAGTCCAGAGCTGTCATATTCATACAAATAAACTCACCATCAGGAGAGAAATACATGCCGTACGTGTGTGCACACATGCCTGCGTGTGCATGGTTAAAGGAAACCATTTCACACACGATGATAGGCCTCTGAGAAAAGAAACACCTCTAATTCATGATCTTCACTTAAAAAGAGGCAGCTTAGCTTGACTGAATGATTTGAAAGTTCTGTGATGAGTACTAAATTGGAACAATCTTCACCACTGCAGTTATTCAAGTTCAAAAAAATATACTCAGACATGCTCCTAAAGCTTTAAAGGTATTGATTTTGATGTAGAATAAAGCTTCCCAAATACCTTTTTTGGGGGGTAAATCATTCTCTGGGCAGCCTTTATACAACAGATTTTATTGGATTTCACAGCGCAAACTCATTTTAGTTGCTAAATGATATGGATTCCGTTGTGCTCCCTTTAAGTGGGGCCGTTTTTTTCACAGTTCACAGAGGCAATTTTTTTTTTAAGGCTATTTAAAGTTTCTGGGAAGAAACACTGAGAATGTGCCCTCAGCCTTGGCAGGTTTAAACTGCACACTCTTCTCGGCAAGGGGGTACAGCAATGAATGCACCATTGAAAACCCCTGCCCACTGAGCTGATGTTCTAGATGGAGGCAGATGGGCCCTAAGTAAACGAGAGAATGTGATGAGTGTTACAGAGAAAAATTAGGCAGAGAAAAGAGTGAGAGATGGGGGCCAAGGGGGTTGCAATTTTAAGTAGGTAGGTAATCTAGGAAGGTGTCACTCAGGCAAATGGTCTTTGCCTAAATCAATTATTTCTTTGGGGATTGCAACATGGGGATTTTCTAATTCTGTCATTCTTTCTACATTTATTAGTTGACATTCTCCCTCCCCACCACCTGCCACTCTCGTTTTAGCTATCACTACAGACTCATGGATTACTTTTATTCCAAACATTATAAATTACTACTGCTATTTTCTCTTTGACACATGCCCAGGAGCCTTTGAGTACTTCCTTTTCAGGTACTACATAATGTCCCAGGCTCATTCTGTGCTTTCCCTGTTCCAGCTCGAATCAGCCCATTCAGCACTGGCGGGGTTTGAATAAAGGAGGCATTATCTGACTTTTTAAAAGGACGGCTCCAGCTGCTGGATTGAGGACAGGGTTGCGAGTAAGGTCAGAAGCAAGGAGCCCAGGAGCAAGCACGCTCCTGCAGGCACCCAGGTGAGAGCCCACAACAGTAGCATCATCACAGAGGTCTGATTCTGGAGATATTTTGAAGGAAAAAGACAATGGGACATTCTTACAATTATGATGTGGAATGTAAGAAAAAAATGGAATGAATGGCAAAGAATGACCTCAATGCTTGGAATCTAAGCAACTGGAAGGATGGGGGGCTCAGCATATAGATTGTATTTACAGCCACAACTCTGGAAAAGATCACCAAGGGGATGACTAAAGACAGAGGGAGAAAGTCCAATGTTTTAGGGATTGGAGATGTAAGAAGGAACAAGACAGACTATGAGTTGTAATTCTTTCCCCAGCTTAACTTTGCTTATGTTATATTTTTGGCAATGAGAAATCTGATTTTATTTTTCTTGTTTGTTTTTGGCTTAAAATTTTCTAAGTCATGTTTTAAAAGGTCTTCCAAGGTCAAAAAGAATTCTTGTGTGATTTCTTTTCACTTTTCAAGTTTCATTTTTTCACTCCCAAGTCCTCTGCTCCATTTAAAATGCACCATGGCAGGCCTCTCGGGTAACCCCCAATACCACTAACTGGGGCAGTCCCGATGTGAGAAGCTGGGCCAGCCCAAGAGCAGCTTCCGAGACTGAAGAGACAGATCTGAACCAGCTCATTTCCCAATCAGCTGAGAGACTTGAGGGAAATGGTTTTAACCTTTCCAGTCCTTAATTTCCTCCTCCATAGAGATAGCATTACCTGTTTAGCAGTATTTTCTAGGATTAAGTCAGACAACTATGAAAAAGCATTTTGCACAATGCCCATCATAGAAAGGTGGTCAGGACACAGTTGGCTGCCTCCTTCTCAGTTCTCCATTTCCCTTAGTCTCTTTGCCTTCTTGAGTAATTTACTGCTTATCAAAGTATATACAGATATCACAGGGAACTCAACTGGTCAATTTTCTTCCTTTTAAAGTCATAAAAAAAGGGACTTGATCGAGGCTGAAATTAGGCTTCAGGGCTATTTGTGGACTGATTTAACTTCATTAACTCTAGTCCCTTTAATCATATATAATAGATTTGAAAGGTAATAATATATTAATATGGCATGTCTTTTGGGAAGCCAGCCCGGTGAGCCACATCCATTAATCAACAAGATGACAAGTCAAAGACACACCACTCACCCCCAAATCCATTCACACACTAGAAAGCTCACACAGAGCACTGCCAAGAAACGAGATCTACGTGCATGGTGTCAGGACAATTTCCAAAATGAAAGCTTTTAAATGGCAAACAGCCTGCACACCCAATAACAGAATTAGTGCTGTTTCAATAAATTTCAGAGAATTGTGGTATTTTAAGTAAATATGTAAGTAGACTATAACTTATTTTAAAATAAATAGAATATAAATAGAAAGACATTAATCAAAAAATACTAAGTTTTCTGCCCACAAGTGTAATAAATGAACATATTTATGCAAATTGGCAAAGATGAAAAAATGTTATAAAAACATTTTTTCTTTAAATTTTCTTTCACATTATTACTTTTTTATCTCCCCCCAAAAAGATGATTCTAGAATAAATTTTAAAGTTGTCTAGGGATCAACTTATGTCTAGATTTCAGATAAGTCAGCAATCTAACCCTGGCAGGGTTACATAAATTATTTTTTCTAAATCATCAACACGCACAGAAACACTGAAAGAAGTTATTGTACCAAGTTTTATCCTATAAAGGGATCACTTGTCGAAATGTTATTTAGTAGAAGATGAAGTTTATCAACATGGAATAAATGTCAAAACAAACATCAAAGAAATTATAGAAGAGGGATTTTTCCTTGAGTCTTTATTTGACTTAACCCTTTGCCTAGTTCCATCTGCTGGTGACAGGTATGCAGAGAATTCTTGATCTCGTTTTGCCAATTTGGGGTGAGGTGGGAAAGGGAAGCTGGGAGAAAGAGGAACCTAAGAAACTAAAAATTATAGATAATCCAAAAAACATACTATATTTAATCACTAATTTTGCCCCTTTTCTCTAACATGTGTCAGTTTTCAATCTTACAATTAAAGAAATGCAAATGAGAAAAAGTAGCTTTTTTTTGTCTGCTGAGCAAGTTGGCAAAAAATTTTCAATATGATAATACTCGGTGTTGGCAAGGGTTCAGGGAAGTGAGCAGTCACACCAACTGCTGGCCGAGGGCGTAAATTAGGATGACTTTTCTCCGAACCATTTGGCAATATGTTCCCCAAACCTTGAAAAGACTATTTCTAGCCCTAGCTAGTTTGGTTCAGTGGTTAGAGAGTCGGCCTGCGGACTGGAGGGTCCCAGGTTCAATTCTGGCCA
Organism: Miniopterus natalensis; assembly: GCF_054644295.1. Taxonomy (NCBI): domain Eukaryota; kingdom Metazoa; phylum Chordata; class Mammalia; order Chiroptera; family Miniopteridae; genus Miniopterus; species Miniopterus natalensis. The sequence continues at coordinate 11,545,283 of NC_142095.1, read as the reverse complement.
CGGGCACATACCTCGGTTGCAGGCTCAATCCCAGCCCCAGTCTGGGCGCATGCAGGAGGCAACCAATTGATGTATCTCTCTCTCTCTCTCACATCGATGTTTCTCTCCCCCCCTCCATTCCACTCTCTCTGAAAAGCAATGGAAAAAATATCCTCAGGTGAGGGGGGAAAAAATACCATTTCTATGTGGCAAAGCCCTGAGCATGTGCCCAACAAGAAACTCGTCCCGAATTATCCCGATTAGTTAAGATCCAATTTACATATTACACATATCAAATCTTATGTCTCTGAATCACAGATGTTAGGATCCGCCATCTGCCAGTTCCTAAGTACTGACGGAGGATAAACGTACGGGGCCATGTGACGGATCCTGTGACATTCCTCTCCTCCCCACTGGCGGACAGAGACCACTGAGATGCTTGCAGGTCCAAGAGGAGCCTGAGAACTGGGACAAGTCTGTGGGGTCTGACGCCAAAGCTTAAATTTTCTTTTTTAATCCTCACTCGAGGATATTTTTTCCATTGATTTTTTTGAGAGTAGAGGGGGGTGGGAGAGAGAGAGAGAAACATCAATGTGAGAGAGACACATCAATTGGCTGCCTCCTGCATACACCCCTGACTGGGGTGGGGGATTGAACCTGCAACCCAAGTACATGCACTTGACCAGGAATCGAACCCGAGACCCTTTTGTGCATCAGCTGATGCTCCAGCCACTGAGCCACACTGGACAGGGCCCAAAGTTTAAATTTAAAGACTTGAGAGCCCCAAGCACCCAACACCACCCAGTGGCCCTTGCAATAAATGCTACACACTCACCCACTAGATGTGACCTACACAACAGTCTTTTCTGGATTATAGGCTTACACTCTTCAAATCAGCTCACTGGGCCCAGATAGGAAAGATCCACTACATATGTGTCTGAAGGCCAGATGGTGCAGAAAACACAAATATGCTTGTTGGAACTCATTTTAATGTTATCCCCCAACCCTAAGCCATATGGTAGAGGCTTCCCTGGCTGCCTGGCACAAGGAGCTGGGCATCTGAGTCTTGTAAACAAGGTACCAAATGCAGAAGGAGGGAAGGATGGACGGCTTGATTCTGGTCCACTTGCACCATGAAAATAATGTCGTGAAAAAGAAAAAAAATCTGTGTGATTTTTTATTTTTGCAAAACAAAACATTTCAGTTTTAAAATAGAAGTGTCATTTTTAATGCTGGAGCAGCCTGTTCTAAAGGTTTGGTTTTTAAAGCTAGGTGGAAAATCTTGTCATTTTAAAACCATAATGCACCTTTTCAAACCTCAGAGGCTGGAAGTACGCACACAGTGGCTTTTAGAGGAAGAATTAATGTGGAGGGAACATTCTGGGGCTAAAGACTCCCATTTAGTAAAAGCCACTCAGTCGGAGGAAGTCTCAGGAACAGAGTTAGAAAGGAAGGATTAACCCCACATGAAGAAAATACAGATGCACTCCCCCTGAGGCGCTGACATTTTCTGATAGCCTCACATTGTTTTTATAAGCATTCGTGGAACGATAAATTCAGTCTTCCGCTGGGAAAGTAGTTCTCCATACTTATATTCTAATATGCATTTATCTTAAAGTCTTAGGCCCAGTGAAAACTTGGGATCTTATCAGCTCATGGAAAAGAGTACACTAGTTACTTTTATTTTTCAAGTTGAATTTATTGGGGTGACATCAGTTAATGAAATTATACAGGTTTCAGGTGTACACTTACAAAACATTTACTGAGTTGAGCTGTATGAAGCCGAAGTAACTAAAAATCATTAAAACCTATCTTTATGCCCTAAAGGGCTAGTTACCACCAACTGAGAAAAACAGATCATTATGTAATTAAGTAAGTAATTATGATCTTAAAAGCACACAGTGATTACAATGGGAAAGTAGATTTCAAAGGCTACATTTGTAAGGAAGAAAAAAGAGAGCACAGACAACTCCAATTCAGCCCAACATTTACTGAGCCATTCAATGTGTACAGCAGGGCATATGGGTGCTGCGAGGATTAAAAGAACAAGAAATTTTATCATCTGGGAATTCAAAAAACTCTCCCTGAGTTTTCAAGCAATCAGACATTGTGTGTCCCTTACAATAAATATGCAGGAAGGGGAAATCATTATGAAGTTGTAAGACTGATCATTTCAAGGAAGCTTTTCCAAGTTTTCAAGAAAGCCCAGGGCAACTTTCAAACATCCCATTTGAAGCCCGTTGCAATGATTTCCCTCCCCCATGCCCAGCCTATGAGACTATTGAAAGGCTCATAATTACCTAAAAATGAGAGACACATCACAGCAGCTTTTTTGTTTTGCTTTTGGTGTTTGGGGGGCGGGGGGGGGGGGGGGTTACACTCTCAGCTATCCAGACACACTGAATGCTGCAGACAGGAATCAGGACTGGCTTTGTCCCCAAGACTGGCTTTGTCACATAATACGGATTTTCTGGAAGCTAAGCATGAAACCAGTTTTAGACTCTCTTTGTTGTAGCCTCTAAGAGAACAGAAAATCTCTCTCAGTTTAGCCGATTTCACCAGCTCCACTACTCCCCCAGCCTTCCCTGTCCACAAACCAACGGAAGGAGGCAGAAACGCCTTCCTAATCCCTGCCTCTCCTGCCAGTCCTGCCTCCTTCCGATGGCAGCTATACCTGTAACTCCCAGCCAGGCTGGGAAAGCGCCTGTCACTTTCTCTCTGCCTAAAATAGCGACAGCAGCAGAGGCAGGCAGACCCTGCGATGGGGGACGACGAACGAGTGCTCAGCACGGGGCTGCTACACCGCGAGCACTCCAGACGTGATGGCTATCAGCCTCCTTCAACAGATAAAACAAAATGAAGGCTCAGGATCCTAAGCTGCTTGCTCCAAATCACACAAACCCTGAGCAGCTGCACCAGAAACTCACAAGCAAATGGTGCTTCTTTTTTTTAATACTCTGCCTGGGTTCAATGTGGTCAATCCCAGGGCAGAAGGCAAAAAGCTCTGGGCAGAAAATAATCTTAGGGATCATCCAACTTGTCACACGAACTTGAGTCACTGTGATGACCGCACGTGCCATGCACCCTCGCACAGAAACCATGGATGTTTCTCAGCTGGAACGTCCTCGCACATGCTCTGCCGTCCTTCATACTCCCAGTAACATTTCAGGTCAGTGGATGGGCATGCTGGTCCCCAGGGAAGCAGCAACATCTCACTTGGCGATTTCTTGCACTGAGCCGTCTCCAAGCACGCTCAAGTCAACTGAACCTTGTCTCTGGGAGAAGAGAGGCGGCCTAATGACAGGTCTCAGCAGCCTGCTAAGCCCAGTGCACACGGGGGCCCTCTGAGAAAACAGGAGAGCACCTCCTCGCCTGCTGCAGAGCCAGCTGCGCCCCTGGCAGCACCCGCAGCGTCGGCAGCCCCCTTCCCCCAAACCAGAAGAAACGCGGCGGCAATCATCGGCGATCTCGACGGAGCACGGGCGTGTCGCAGGCACTCTCCCGAGTACTTCCCATGCATAACGGGTTTTTAAAAACATTTTACTTTGAAATATTCAAGACTGGCAGCGAAGGGGCGAAACTGCACAGAGAACGTCCGCCTACCGTTCACGGAGCTTCCCTAAGGTTAACACCTTATGTAAACGTTGTACAAAAAATCAAAGCCAGGAAATTCCCACGGATACAATTCTATTACCTAAACCCACACACCTTGTTTGCATTTTACCAGTGTTCCGACTAAGTTTTGTTTTCCTGGTCCAGGATCTGATCCAGGATCCTTCATTGCATGTAGCTCTCACGTCGTCTTCATCTCCTCTGAGCTGTGATACATTAGAAAAGTCCAGGCCAGTTGTTTTCTAAATGTCCTTCTTGTTTTCTAAGGATTCAGTTGAGGCTGTGTGCGTTTCTGGCTAGAATACCACAGACTAACGTTGTGCTTTCTCAGTGCACCGTATTTGGGGATACATGGTATCGTCACAACTTACTGCTGGCAATGTTAACCTTGCTCACTTGGCAATGGTGGTGTCTCTGGGTTTCTCCACTAGACAGTATTACTTCCCGTTTGTAATTAATAAGTGTCTTCGGGGGGAGGCTCTTAGATGCAAACATCCTGTTCCTCATCACACTTTCACTTACTGATCTGAGTATCCGTGGGCAGTTCTTGCTTACAGTTATCACTATGCTGTTTGCCTGGTGGCTACCTTCTATTTCTCTTATTCTTTCTCCATTTCATAATTAGAATTCTACTGCCAGGAAAAGCTGTTCCTTCTCCCATTTTTTTATTTGTTCAAGCATTTATTTATATCAGCATGAACCATAACCCTATATTATCAACATAATGGGACTTTTAATCCTGATGATCATTTTGATAATTAGCCCCATTTTATAGACTAGGAAAATGGGGCAGAAAGAGACTAAAAGCCCTGCAGAAGATTACTCGGCAAGTGAGTGGCAGGGATGCAAAAAGCAGGTCAGGTGGACAGACAAGTTCAAGGTCTTAACTACCAAATGACCCGGCCTCTAGGGTCAACAAAGTGACATCATCTCAATGAGCAAAAGAAAGCAGAATGCGATCCACCCACTAGTCGGCACTAGGAAAGAAAAAGAGGAAAAAAAGAAGCTCTGCACCTTAACGGGCAGAATTATCTACTCCAAAATTACTTACCACCTTCCCAGCCAACCACCGCCACACCACAGTGGGCATAACACAGCAGCACTCACCCAAGGTGCTCCATGAGGACTTGGCAATTCTAGCCACACACAAAGTGCTGACCTCCAAAAGCAATAAGTGCAACATCGGTGATCTAAATGAAGCTTTAAAAACTAAGTTGTTTTGAAGGTCATTCAACTTTAATCAGACTTCACTTTCACAACTTCAAAGTCTGCTTTGGTCTACAATTTATTTGGGCTGTTGAAATGATCAAGGTTCTCCTTATGAGCATCTGCTCAGTAAAAACAATTCAGATTTTAATTCAAACAAGCACCACTACCCCCCGAGGAAGCATCTTACTGCCTGATGACTTTCATGTTCTCACTATCACGCCTAACTTCTTTCCTTCTGGTTTTCGACATCATTCACAAAAATCATTACTATTATTATTATTATTTAATCTAAAAGGTGTTCAGGGTCTGCTTCTCAGTCTCAGCTTTAAGACATATCTTGTGCTCACACTTTAAATGAAGCAGCATAGGTTTCTATTTTCTTCAAAAGTGAACTATGCAAGTGATTTTCTGCAAGGCATTTCAGACTCCTCCTTCCAGATGAATCTTTAAAACAAAATTCACGCCCAGCCGGTATAGCTCAGCGGTTGAGCACTGACCTATGATCCAGGACATCGGGGTTCAATTCCCAGTCAGGGCACATGCCCGGGTGGAGGGCTCGGTCCCCAGTCAGGGGAGTGCGGGAGGCAGCCGATCAATGACTCTCTCATCATTAATGTTTCTGTGTCTTTCTTTCTCCCCCTTTCTCCCTAAAAATCAATTAAGTATATATAGATAGATCTATATATGTAGATATAAATATATAAATTCACAATCTGCCAAGACATTACATGTTAACTCTTTGTAGGAATTTGCAACATGCTCTCCTCACACAAGTAGCTGAACTACGGGTCTCACTGGCAAGTCGGTTAGCACCAGAGGACTAACTAAATATAGTTATGTTTCCCTACCTTGCTCCCCACCATCTACAGAGGGTCCCTCCACGAGCTCGAGGTACTAAATAGAGAAGATGACCAATTATAAGATGAAGGAAAACTGGTTAAGGTGACCATAAATTGCCTTGCTTTTCTCACTCTCCCACTATTGCCAGTGTTCAGTCGTACTTGCTTTTAGTTACATAGCTGGAAACAACGAATGAGTGAGTTTTCTCTCCCATGCAGGCCCAAATAAAAAATTGGGCCTTCTGGCTTGTATGGGTTAGACATAAAGAGCAGTAACCCACATTAAATACAAGGTATGGTAAAACGGCCAATACAGAGCCAAGCCCGGTGCTCTGGCCATAGACCCTGAGTGCTTAGCCACAAACAGCCAATGCACCACTTACCATCTCCTCCAGGAGTGATGAAATACTGTCTTAGACGCTGGAACAGAGGACAGAAGAGCCCCTCCCTTGATCTTTTAAGCCCTCCCTGGAGCCCCTGGCGGAAGCCCCTACTCCACACTTACATCAGGCTCTGCCAGGGGTCAGTCAGGACCTGGGTCCAACTCACCATTTGCCTACTTGACCAAAAATGTTCACAGAAAGCCCTGTCCCAAGCCCCTCCCCCCCAAAAAAATCTCTTCCTGAAAGACTAAACTCAAATGCATGACCTTCTTAACTATTTCTCCACTTCTTTTAGCAAGAATCTAAAGAAATCGCAAGGGCCTTTCATTCTTTCAGTAAACATTTACTGAGCCATCTCTAAGTGCCAGCAGCGACAACGCCAGAGAAAGCCCCTGCTCTCTGTGATGTGTTACGCTCTAGTGCAGGACACAAACAAAGAGCAAATCAAACAAAATATAATGTCAGCCGATGATGAAGTAGTAAGTAGGACGACAAAAATAAGGCAAGGGGCAGAGGGATGGAGGCGGGGGCTGGAGGGAGTGCGGCCTGATAAAGAGTGGTCAGTGATTTGGGCAGAGGCCTGGAGGAACTGAGGCGAGGCATGTGGGTGGCTCAGTGGGGGAAGGATGGGTACGAAGGCCCCGAAATGGGGTGTTGTGGCACGTGCAGGGAACAGCCGGCGGCCAGCTGGCTGGAAGCCAGGAAATAGGGGGGAGGGTGGAAACGGTCTGAGCAATGTGGTCAGAGACAAAGCCAGGGAGGGACCTGTTTTCTGGAGCCTGCGGGCCACGGATAAGATTGGGGGTTTTGTAGTAGGTACTGTGGAAATCCACTGGAGCTTTCTAACAGTTCTACCATCTGACACGGTTATTAAAGGATTCCCTCTGGCTGCTATGTGGAAAATACAGGGCAGCAGCCAATGGCAGAAGCAAGGAGAGTTAAAAGGCAAGATGACAGTGTCTTGGAACAGAGCAATAATGGTGGAGGTGGTGAGACATGGTTTGGCCAAATTTAAAACCAAACTCCTCAAGGGACTATGTAGGAAATAATTTAAGAATTAGAACACAGATAATGGGCCATGATATAATGATGCATTAATAACATTACCTTTCTGTATAAAGACTAACACACGGGGCATTACACTAAGTGAAATAGGTCAGACAGAGAAAGACAGAGAGCACATAATCTCATGTATGTGTGGAGTCTAATTTAAAACCACCACCAAGCTCAAAGACACAGATAACAATTGCTGATTGCCAGAGGGAGGGAGTGGGCGTGGGGTGGGAATGACTGAAGGGGGTCAAAAGGTACAAACATCCAGTTATAAAATAAATGAGTCACGGGGATGTATACAGCATGGTGACCATAGTTAATAATACTGTGTTGCATATGAAAAGTTGCTAAGAGAGCAAATCTTAAAAGTTCTCACAAGAAAAATTTTGTAACTATGTGAGGTGATGGATGTTAATTAGACTTTTTGTGGTGATCATTTTGAGATATTTACATATATTGAAACGTGTACACATGAAACTAACCGAATGTTTTATGTCAATCAGACCTCAATTAGAAAAAAACACACCAGAGGATGGAGGAGTTACATAACATGAAGTTGCTACAGTCCTCATTTTGTCAACTGAGCAACTAGCTACGATGACCCTGAGTCTCACCCGAGATTGGTGACCTGGAACCAAGTGGTGCCCTGGCAAGGTAAGAGCCAAGATTCCGCACTCACCCTGTAAGACTAAAGTCCTTCCCATTCTACTCCTGTCATCCCAGTGGGTGTGACAGGAGACTGAGGAGGGAGGAGACGGGAGAAGAGACAAAGGCAGACATTTCAGCAGCCAGTAGAGAGAGAAAAGACCCACAGAAGCTGCCGGGCCTGCAGGAGCACAAGGAGAGCGGCTGGCCCGGGGAGCTCACAGGCACCCCGCGATCTTCTCAGGTGTCACATCTGCAGATTGTGGTCCCAGAATGCAGCCAGTTGCCTTAGCAACAGTATCTCTACCCAAGGTGATAAATTACCCTGCTCTCTAACAAATTCAGTTCATTTCTTAAACAATCAGTGTCCTGGAAATACTATGAGAAACAGCAAATACCAACCAACCAGTGGACGAAGAGAGCAAATCCATCACTGGGTTTGCCTTGAAGTCCCTGGGCCAGGGAGAAATGATAGAGACTAGGGCTGGGGGGAAGGGGGTGGGGTTCGGCTGGTGTATCCAAAATTTCAAATTAAAAGAAAACAGAGCTGAGAAAAAGACACTTGAAAGAATTCTCAATCCCTTTCTGATCACCCTAAATTCACATTTACTCTACCGTCTCCTCACTCCACTTCATAGAACCTGACATTTATTAATTCTTTGATTTCTGTTCCCATTTGTTCCACTGGACTCTGAGCTTCCTGAAAACAAATGCTGCATCTCTTTCATTTGCCACAGTATCCCCAGAACCAGAGTCCTGTGGGGAACATAACTGGCCTGCAATAATATTTACCGAATGAACTAATATATCTCTTAAATTTCTAAAATCACATTTTACATATCATATATATATACATCTTATAAAACACCCTAAATAACTCAGAGGACAACTGAAAAATTAGGAAAGGTGAATTCCCTTAATATACAAACAACTCCTAGAAATCAATAAGAGACAGAACATATACCAAACAAAAAGGGGGAGAGAGCATAATTTTCATAAAAGGAAATGCAACTGCTCTTATCGATGTGAAATAATGCTCCATCTCACCTAAAATAAGAGAAATTAGAATTACGAGATGCCATGCTTCCCCTAGCCAACTGGCAAATGCAGTTTGATAACACAGGGAGTCCACAGAGGCATAAACTGCCGCTCCCAAACATCACCAGGGGTGGTGTAAACAGTTCCAAGAAATTTTCCATCCACAGTCTTTACTTTTATTGAACAGTACATGGACACAGATATTCCCTACAGCATTGTTTGTAAGAGCAAAATATGAGAAACACCCTAAATTGTTCATCAAGAGTGTTGAGAGCCGAGCTGGCAGGTGAAGAGGTCAATCAGGACCAAACTGAAGGTAACAATTAAGGCTTGATTTCTTTACTGTGACAAAATAAACAAGCAGCAGAACAAAAAAAAGGGCCATTCTTCCCCTACGGAGCAGCACAAGGCGAGGTAAGATCCAGCAGTGTAGATGGCAAGGGGGGTATCCTCTCCCGGCTGAGGGAGAGGGAAAAGGCTAAGTGGAAAAGTACTGAGGACTGAGTCAGGGCGTAGAAAAGTGTCTGCGAGCCCCCCTAATGAGGGGAGCTCAGCAGAGTGCCTGGGAAGGGCCTTGGCCAGAGCCCTTTGCTCGGGCGGCCTCGGAACAGAGGCACCTGGGCCGGGAGGGCAGACACGTGAAAGGGCATGGCACCCCGGAGTCCTTGACTGGCACCCAGCCTGGGTGCGGAGGGCAGACACGTGAAAGGGCATGGCGCCCCGGAGTCCTTGACTGGCACCCAGCCTGGGTGCGGAGGGCAGACTTCCCCTCACGCGGCCTGCCGGGCAAAGCCTTTGCAGCTGCCTGTGTTCGGGCCTGGACGATCACACAGGACGTTGGACTGGAAAGGGGTCCTGAAGTGTGCCACGGTTTATCCACACCAAAGAGCACTCTATCGACATCCAAAATAAAAAGATAGTTCTTGCATGTACTGATCAAGAGGCATGTCCAAGTGAAGGAAGCGGTGTTCATTACAGGATACAACAAGGACATGCCAATGTGTATAATATACTACAGTTGGTTTTTTAAAAAACAAGACTTTTTAAAAACTTAATATACATATACAAACAGGTACCTATAAACATGGATGTGCCAACACCCATAGAGAGCATACAAGAAGCCAGAACAAGGGTTGGCTTGGTCAGGAGGCTAGGGGAGAGGTGTCAGAAAGACCTTTGTCAACACACGGCCAGCACACATCTCTACGGATACACATGTACCTTCTAAATCTGACCTCATGAGTACTTACTAACAATTCAAAACTCTAGTGTATTTAAAGAAACAGAGTCAGCATGGAAGTTACCTTTGAACAAAGTAAATAACTACAAATTTCAAGTGGCCAGGTTATTATAACCGGACAATTCAATACCCAGTTAACCTATCCCAGGCCGGGCTGGAGGGCACCTTTCCCCTTGTCCAAATTCCGGTGCTTGAATTATCTCTGTCAATATAGTCCAGGCACAGTTTCATACAGTGGTCAAATCTCACAAGCTGGTCTATAAATTCTTTTTAGGATCTCAAATGAAAGGCACTGTGTGATTATGAAGTGTTCCTGCTATGATTTATGTGCCCAAATGTGAGTAAATTCTAAATACCATGCCTTGCTGTGATAATTTCTGTCGGTGAGAAACCTTCACTTCGCCGCCTCGTCTCCTGAGTGTTAGGCTGGCGGGTGTTTATTCTGGTGGTATGATGCTGAAACAGTTATCCAAGGCGGAAAAAAGGAAATGATCTCCCCAGTAGCATGTCAGAAGGACAATTATTTTTATGCTGGAGATAAAAATGTGCACTAAAATAACAGAAGTTTAATTTTTTTTCTCCCAAAATATAGGATACAAGTTTTTATTTACTTTTATGATTCTTATTTCCTCCCTACTGGACAACAAGTGTAAATCACGTTTTACACTGGAATCTCTCCAATACGAAGAATAAGGAATATATTATATAAGGAATTTCTGAAATAAAAACAGAAATGTTTCTGTACAGACCTATTTTAAGACTTTGTCTTTGCACTGGAGAAAGTGATAAGGGTGAAAGAAGGTAAATGGAGGGTAGAATAACCTTCAGAAAGAAATCCCATCAAGTTCTGATTTAAAGACAATCAAAGCATCTTTGAGCTGGTGACAGCCAGGAACCTTTATTTTGCAGATGAGGGCAAGGGTCCAATGATGTGCCCAAGGTCACACAGCAACTTAATGGGCCCAGTCCCTCCCACGTTGTTCACCCTGTAGATATTTATCAGCTACACAGGCAGAGATTTTTCTCTACAAAAGAACACATGGGACAGTGTTTAATGTAACTCAAAGCTACAAAAATTAAAACTTTCCGTTGCCTTTAACACCAACTATAACCTGGAACTTACACATAAAATGAGGTATCTGTGGCCAATACTATGCAATGTGCCATAAGTACTATCACCGCCCTGTCATTATGTAGAAATGGAAGCAAAATTTCTAGGGTGTGGGAGGCAACAAGGAGCACATGCGGGCGGTTTTGTGTGCACCTGGCTGTGAGAGAGGGCTCCAGGTGAGGCCTCCAATCCTGGCACCGCTGCTTGTTATCTGCATCAGCTTGAGCACATGCCTTGGCCCCTCTAGGCACCAGTGTCCTCATCTGTACAGTGGGCGTGAAAGCTCCTTCACAGTGTAAGGATTCAGGGAGATGTACGTTACAAACAGGAGCTCCTTTTAGGTGTGCGTGTCGTGCACCTACTCAGCTCCACTGTCCAAGCGAAGGGTTAACCATGAGGCAAGAGTGTACTGAGTGCACACGCTGGGCCTCAAAGCTGTCCAGGGCTCAAATCAGCCAGAGTCAGGATTTCTGTGAGAGCCTTGTCCTGTCGGCCAATCTGCCCCCAAGCCCTCCCATCTCACCTTAGGGCAAAGGTTAGAGGGCACAGGAGAGAACCCTAGAGGCAAGGTGCCTTTTCCCTGTGCTTGACAAGCTCCGTCTGAACTAGACCTACTCCTGGAAGCCCAACAGTGTGGTCAGACGAGCTGTGGTGCCATGGCAGGCTTTCCACGTTGAGAAACAAACCCAAGGGATTGGAGCACACATGATGGCTCTTTGTGCTAAATCATCATCATAAAGTTAAAAAATGGAAGACTAATCTTCAAGTGTTTTGCATGAAATACCTTAACTTCGTAGGAGTCTGCACTGGGTTTGAATGGTGTCCCTCAAAATTCAAGTCTTCCGAGACTTCAGAATGGGACCTTATTTGGCAATGGGGTTTTTGCAGATGTAATTAGTTAAGATGAGGTCATACTGGACCAAGATGGGTTCTAAATCCAATATCTAAGGCCTTATAAGAGGAGAGACAGAGGGAAACACACGGGGAGCAGGCCATATAACAAAGGAACCAGACATTCAAATGATGCACCTACAAGCCAAGGAATGCTAAGGATCACCAGCTATCACCAGAGCTAGGAAAGAGGCATGGAACTCTTCTCCCTCCAAGGCTTCAGCAGGAACCAACCTTGTCAACACCTCAATTTCACCTATTGGCCTCCAGACTTGTGAGAGAATACATTTAAGTTGTTTAAGTCTCCCAGTACGTGGTACTTTCTGCGGCAGCCCTAGGAAAACAATACAGGATCCAAATCCTCGGGTCACACACGCTTGTTTCAAATTGCCCAGACGCAGAGGCTGATAAAGGACTGCAAGGGCGATCATACTGACTATCCCAAGTCAACTTGCTTCCCCATCAGTGAATGCCCATTTTACCCTCTAAAGTAAATCCGCATTAATAAATACTTTCACCTGTCTTTAAATAGTAAGGACCTGTAATACTTCTATTAGAAAGTAACACTACTGCTTTAAAAACATTTGGAAATCATCGCTATTAACTAACTCCACATTATAATTTTTGAAAACTGAAGTCTGGAGCACTTATTTTAAGAGATGGCAAATTTCTACCAAAAATGCATGCCAGGGTTACCTGTTATCATTTATCCCAAAAGTGTACAGGACAATTAATTTAGGGCATTTTCAAAAATCAACATTCTGTTCGCACAAAGGAAAAATCCACTTTCTACCCTAAACGCGGTTTCCCTGGTGATGGGATGGCCCATATTCAGTGCTGCCCAGATTGACCGCTGCCTTAAAACTGTTCTGCTAACAAAATTTGTCAGGGTTATATTTTACACTTACAGCTTCCGCAGCAAAGGCTGTACATGAATCAAGGTTTCTAACCAGGCATTCACTACATTCATATGCACCAGGATCAAACCAACTCCTCCTGAAGGGAGAGACTATCCTTTATAAAGACAGCAACTTCATTAAAGCGCTTCCTTCGCATGTATATGATGTAAATATGACAGTGCAATTACAGGAAGAGGCGTGCATAAATTCACACAGCTGGAAGGAGCTTCTCCTCCACATCTTATGCTCCATGGAAGATTTAAAGCCACATTAAATTAAAAAACAAAACACATTAAATTACACAGCCTCGATACAGTTTATCTACCCCAGAAAAAACCAGTGCAGCAAACAGCTCTCTCTTCAAAAGGGCACGTGCCTGGAAGCAAGCTAAGAAAAAAAAGGTTAATAGAAGGATTATTCCTATTGGTCAATAAATTCGAATGGAAAGCTTAATTAAATCTAAATTTATGCCTCTCACACACCCAGTACAATTCAACAGCATGACCTTCTCCCTCATCAAGCACAGAATCCAGACAAAGCCTCCCTATTAAATTAAGTGTGTGTTTTTTTTAAGTCTCAACTGTCACAACTGAAAAACACATTCAGTCAAAGCCACAACAAGAACCTGGGCTCTGCAAAGTTTATTCTGTTTTTCCAATATTTGTTATGCCCATACCTTTGAACATATTTATATTTAGAAAAAATTTTAGTAGGTACTCTCTTTAGAAAATTTTCTTAATGCTAACCCAAGGAAGAAAATAGTTAAAATAAAACCAATTGTAGATCAGAAATAGTCCCATACAGACACATAAATCTATACACAAACATACACATGCTCTCATGCTAGCAGACACACAGAACATCTCAGTTGTCACTTATAAGAAGTAGTAATGAGCAATTAGGAAAAGAACACCCAACTTTCCTTTCTTCTATTCAGTTCTTATGTGTAAGCAGGTTTGTACACAAACATTATTAGTATGAGGATATATCAAGGGTTGTATTTTTTTTTAAACTTCACCAGAGAATATTTTTTCAAGTGCTTTTCAGAGAGAGTGGAAGGGAGAGAGAGAGAAAACTATCAATGTGACAGAGACACATTGATCGATTGCCTCCTGCACAGCCCCAACCAGGGCCAGGGATCGAGCCTGCAACCCAGGTACATGCCCTTGGCAGGAATCGAACCCAGGACCCTTCTAACCACTGTGCTCTAACCACTGAACCAAACCAACTAGGACAAGGGTTGTATTTTTCAAAAAGCATCTAGCAAACAAGAATTTTATAAAAATCACACTGTACTTGTACCAACTGAACATGTGTCCACTTAAATTAATGTGAGCCATGTTAAAACCTGTTATAATGTAATTAAAAGTATAAAAGTTAAAATACCAGTGAATACCATACATTTCAATCAGCACACACTTAACAGATGAGGGGTCAAATTGATTTTTTAAATGTATTAGATTCTATTTACAAAACAATTCCAACAGCACATTCAGAGGCTCACTCGATCATCGACCCCCCCACCCCACCCCCTCACACCTCACATAGTCATGTAGGTGTCCACCCATCCCATGCTATCAGAGTCAGGAGACTATCTGAATATCTGACTCAACTAATCGCCAGGTCTCCCCCCACCATGCACTGATCACCTCCCTCCGTTGGGAGGTACATTGCCCAGTAGAACCTGCTGCCATGATGGAAATGTTTCACAACTGTGCTCTCCACTAGGGTGTTACGTGGGGCTCATGAGCTCTAAAAATGTGCTAGTCTGCGTTGAGATGTCTTGTAGATGTAAAAGGCATACTTGATTTCTGACTTAGTGCAAAAAAGGTACAATGTTTCAGTAATAATGTTTTATAATACTCATTACATGTGGAAATGGAAATATTTTCTGTAAGTTGGGTTAAATTAAATATATTAAAATTAATGTCACCTGCTTCTTTTACCTTTTTAAATGTGCCTGTAGAAAATGGAACATGGTGTATGTGCCTGCCATTTGTAGCTTGCATTCTCTCTCTCTTGGGCAGCACTGCTCTAGACTGGGAACTTGCTCACTCTGCGATTCCATTCTACAGGTATTAACTGAGCACCTACTATGTGCCAGACACTGGATTTTTATGCTGAAAGTTGTGCCATTCATCTTTGCATCTTCTAGCTCTAGTAGAATTGCCGGGCATGTTGGTTGAACTTACTGATTTAAGGACCCATTCAGTTTCTAGCCGTTAGAGCGCTTCAGAAATGGAATGTGCAGTAATAATACTGACAGGACTTTTATGTTGTTGATATACAGTAATTCCACAGGCTAAGTGTATTATTATTTATTTAGTCATTCCCATGGGTTTTGTACTGGATCTATTTAGTACTATGAATAGCTTTCCCCAAATGAACTTTCTTGCTTCTACCCCCAACCTCTTGGGTTATTTCCTCAGGATCTAGTTCCCAATGGGGAATTTATGAGTCAATGGTAATACACAGCTTTGTTTTGTGTTTAACTCTTATGATTTATCACCAGACTGTAGCAAAAAGACAATGTACAACACTGCCAACACTTATTAACACCCCAACCAAAACCAGACTATCATTATTTCTGGTAATCTAAGACAAAGTAGTATTACTTTTTCTTTCTTGAATTGCTGGCGAGGGTACGCTCCCGTTCTCACAAAGATATTGAGCCTCCAGTTCCCTATACTCACCCCTCCTAACCACATTTAAGGAGGACTTCGGGTACTGACCTTTGGTACCTCAATTCTTTATATTTTAGATGATAACCATTTAATCTTTTCAATTGTCCCATTATTTTTCCCTGTGCTACGGCATTCCATTTAAAAGGTATTCAATTGCCTTTGGCCGGGCTATTTTTCTTTCATTCTTTAGCAAGTCAGGCGCATCTGTCTTGCGTATGATGATTTTGTCTATTGCTTCAGTGGCCCTAAGTTTATCTTCCCTGTACAGCTGGGTGAAAAAGCCTACTCCATTTTCTTCGTTATTTTACAGATAAATAAGAGGAATCCAACAGCAGAGGCCTGTGCACTCTGAAATTAATATACTTTTTAAACTGCAGAACCTTCTGGTATGAATGAAATCTGCTCAGCCAGTTCTCAAGGTGGAACTGTCCCCATCATAAAATGACAGATGTCACAAAACAGCTACCCTTTTCCAATCAGAGTGAAGCTGGACATGACGTGTGAGAATGAACACTTCCAACTCTTCTTTCAGTTCTCTTGATCGCCAGTGTTTCTACATACTTCTCAACAAGCTCACTTAAAATTCATTTTCAGCAAGAAAGGTCATCGATAGACAAAAGCAATCACCTGAAAAGAAATACCATTGCCTGGGAGTACAAAAAAAAAATTAATGGCTATGGAAACATTTTGCCTAATTATTTTTCATATAATGAGACTCTCTGGGAAATTACAACAATCCCCCTGCCCAACAGATGGAAAATGGAGGAACCCCCCCAAAAAAAGTAGCATATATGTAACTGTTTACAAAGTTTAGATCATACTAGATAATGTTTTACATATCTATATATGTAACTAATACAGAAGAAAAAAAACTCAGAAATGAATTCACTGAAATATTAACAGTGGTCATCTGAAGGAAGGGAGGATTACGGGTAATTCTGATTTTCATCTTTAGACTTTTTTTGCAAAGACACTTGTATTACATACTTTATATAATTAACATTTTATATATATACACACACACAAAAACATACTTTTATTCTTTTAAAAATTAGGCTTTGTAAAAAACAGGTGGAAAAGATTTTGGCATTATATCGAATCAAATGCTACTAAAAATCAAGCTAAAGTATCTCAACTTTTACTGAGGCCCCTGCTCACTAAACACAAGCACCCCATTTTTTTCATACGTAAGAAGCCTCCTATCATCACTATAACAGTAAATCTATCAGAGATTCATTAAAATAGAGTTAAAAGAATTCCCCAAATACCAAGAACTTTCAAATCTTTTTCTTTTTGTTTTAAGTCTCTAAAGTACTTGCAAGAAATATCTGCAATGAGGTTTACATAAAAGTGACTTGATGGTATTGTGGTTAAGTTTTTTGTAAGTCTTTACCCGTTAGATAAATATTGAAGCATTTACTGGCAATGTTAAAAATAATGAAATATTTAAGATCTCCTTAAAATACTCTAGCAACAACAAACAACACTGGTGGGGAAAATAGATAAAACAAGAACAGAAGGTTGGAAGTGTTGAGTTGGGTGATGGGTACCATTTTTCTATTCTACTTGGTGTTCAAAGTTTTTCCATAATACCGTTTTTTGAAAGGTGCTATGAAAAACCAAAAGTGACATATACATATGCACAACCTTCCTCATATCCTCCAATGTAGCAAAAGTAAACTCAGAGCCAAACACTTTTTTTTCTTTTTTTTTTACAACAGGGAGTCTACTTGAACGGGAGCATATGACTGCACCTTTTCTTAATTAGGCAATAAAGGGCATGTGCACATGCAAATCTACCAAGAAAAAATAAGCATCTTTTATTTGCATCTATAAATTTGATTCAGAATATTTCAGATTTTCTTTCCTGGGCTGCAATCAGATGAAGGTAGTCAGCTGATTCAACCCTACTTGGCTCGTGACATTTGAAAAATAAGATGCAGGCTGACTCCAGCAGCAGCAAGATGCTATTCCCAGTCACCTTCTTCACACAGGGGACAGGCTACTTCTCTAAGAGGACAGGCTGGTGCCTCAGCACTCAACAGAAGTTAGGCAACCACTACCAATATCACTTCTTTTATACAGTCTGTTCTTAACCATAGTTGCAAAGAGTGATGTGAATCCTGAGGATCTGGGATCCCCAAACTGATGACCTCCCAGTGTATCAAAGTAGGACAAAACACACCCCAACCTGTGTTCACAAGGCACTTCCAGTTGGAGGGATTTCCTGTGCATCATCACAAGTGAGCCTCGAATCTCCCATGAGAGGCTGGTATAGACTGTCTTATCCCCATTTTACAGATGCAGAAACTCAGGTTCAAAGCTGTTAAAAGATTTGCTCTCAAACAACGGAGTCTTCTGATTCCAAGGACAATGTTCTTTACGCTACCCAACCCTCCCCGCCCCTGGAGTGCGCTGTGACAGTAAGGAGGAGGCGAGCACTTCATAGAGGGAAGAAAGGCAGAAAAGAGGGGAAATCAGCTGTAGCCCTAACTCCTCCTGAGTTTCAAAACACCCTTAATTATTTCCTGACTGCCCATTACTTTGTACTATCTATTCTTTGCTATGATCATGGGGACTTGGACTGTACTTCTGCTTACATCCATGTTTCTGCGGGCTTGCTTTCTCTGCCTTCTGAGCCCCGACTGAAGCCTTCTAACAGCTCACTTAACCTAAGAAACACAGAAATACTTTTTTTAAACCAGGAGGGACTGTCATGGCTGTGTGGATGAGACATTTGCTGCTGGTCCTCTCTCTCTGTCATCGAGATGGTATGAAGGAAGAGAAGTTGGCAGAGAAACAGTCACAGCCCTCAACTCCCATGGACCACTTAACCTCGTAGGAGAGCAAAGCCTACCTCTCTGACTTCGTGAAGCTGGCCGGAGTACTGACTCTTGGCTCTTCGGGCAGCTGCAGGCGACTTGTGATGCGTGACTGTGACAACACCGGGGGCCCCCACACCGAGGTGTCTCTGGCTACAGGGAGACGCAGAATTGGGTGTTCCATGGGGGAGCAAAGTGAGGCTTCGGCTTCGGGAGCTTGGAGTAGTCTAGAATGAGCAACAGGTGTCAAAACTCAACAACCAACCTGCAGAGCACAGCCAAGCGTTGGCTTCCATTTATTTGGGGCCTCTTAAACTCTCCCCTTCGCCTGTTTAGAGAAACGAAGGCATGAGGGAGGTACAACAACACTACATGCCCAAATCCCACACTCACTCATCCAAGAGACAATTTCCATTAACTAGCCTTATGATCTCATCCCCAGTGTGTCTCCTGCCCCACACCATGGCCATGAAGAGCTACTGAGAGTCCCCGCAAACACCATGGGCTCTCAGGATCTGCGCCTTTGCATTCACTAGCTCCTCCTCCTAGAATGTCCTTCCCCTCCTGGCCCGCAAACTTCAGGTGAACCTTGAAGACTCAGCTCAGCGTCCTCTGTTGTGTGAAGCTTCTCCCTGTCTGTCTCAGTCTCTCCCCTGCTCTCACTCCACTGCATGAGACTATACCAATTGCCTAGTTACTTTCTTAAGGTATTCTTTCAAACTCATCTTTATATCCCCAAGACCCGGCACATAATGATTAATTTATTAAGCACTTAATAAATGTCTGCTGCATAAGTGAATGTACAAAGTCATCCACCAATTAATACTCATTTGTTAGTATTGAGCTTATATTTTATCCTAAGATAATATATAATCCAAATAACAACTTAGAACATGGTGAAGATGGCATCTCAACTTAGTGGAGATGAATCTTTTTAACCCTTTGTGGTCGTATTAAATTTGGACATGGGTGTCGTACTGGTCGGAATTAATTTCCATTGAAAGAGCAGTGATACATAACATGCAAGATTATGAAGGGTAAACAAGATTTATGAACTGATACATGAATGAATAGAGTTAAGATTCATACGGTTCCTTGCTGTGGTGGCTGAGAGCAGACATACGACCAGAACGGTAAAAAAGCTTTGGTGGCTGAGAGTAGACAAACGACCGCAAAGGGTTAAACTAGGGCAAGGTGTAGACAGTTCACAAAAAAGATAAATGGCCCTTAAGCCATTTGAAAACATGTTCAACTATACTCATAAGATCAATGCAAAGTTAAGCCACATTTAGATACCATCTTTCATTCATCAGACTGGCAAAAATCCAAAAGTTTGAGTCCACAGCCTGTTGACAGGACGACAGGGCTTGTGGGAGCAGAAGGCGGCAACCACCTGTGATGAGGTCAATCTGGCAGGACCCGTAGCAGTTACAGTCGCACCTCCCTGTGACCCAGCAACGCCCTGTGTGGGACTGTACGCTCCAATACTCCCGCACCCAAGTGAAATGGCATATATCTCCATTGGGTTTCATGGCAACGTACAAGAAACGAACCAAATGCCCAGCAGTATGGGACAGGTTAAGTGAAATATGGTGCGACTACACAGGGGGACACTACCAAGGTGTAACAGAATAATGACACAGGTCTCTGAGGTGGTTGGGGGAAAAAATATCTGAAACTATATAGTTAAGTGAAAAAAGCAAGGTGCACAACTACTCTACATACAGTATGCAAAGTTGCATCAAAATGTGGAAAAATGAGTATTTTTATTGTCATCTGTTTAAAATACAAAAAAAATACTCTAGAAGGATACACACACAACTTAAAAAGCTGACATCTGTGGAGAAACAGAGAAATGACAGAGTAGGTGCAGAGAGAACAGGAGATTTTTCACTGTAGAGTTTATTTTTATATTCTTTCATTCTGAACCATGTGAATGTATTACCTACCCAAAGTTTTTTAATTCTACATAAAATTTACATTCTAAACGCTCCTATACCTCATTTCAACTTGAGAAAAGGCAGATGATGTGCTGGATTCATGCCAGTTTTGTATTTCAATGAGCAGATATTTACTGAATACCTACTATGTGCCAATGGGAGTGTCTACAAGGAGAAACATGAGATGTTTCACCATAGATGCTTATGGTATTGCTAGGGATATATATATAAGACGCACAAACACTGAGACAGAAACACACACACACACACACACACACACAGAGGAAGTGCATACATGGTGCTAATTTGGCCGTAGAGCCAGAAAATGCCAGAGAAGTGAGGAAGAGAAAGGTCAACGAGAGTTGGCTTCATCACAGAAGGCTATGTGAAGGACACGAAGCCTGAGCAGGATTTGGAAAGACAGAGAGACACAGCAGCAGTGTACAAGGACCCAGTCAGGACATTCAAAGCATTCTTAGCTCCCCTCCTTGGGTAACAGTCACAGCTCTAAAAATTGTTAAATGTTAATAGCCTGCAACTTTACAAATCTCCAAAAGGTTGAGGAGCAGGGTGGGAGCCAGGGTCAAAATCAGAATTTTACAGTACACCCTGCAATGCCATAGTAGCTTGTAAAGGTTCTCTGGGTCTGGATTTGAATATAATTAATAGGAATACAGATAAAGTTGGAAAGTAGTGCATTGCTTTTAAATAACGTTAGGTAACTGGAGAAATCTGTGGTCCAAGAGTTACATAAACCTTGATTACAAGAAAATACAGCAATCATCTACTTTTGGCCTCAGTCTTTTCACTTGAAGTGTGGAGGGGGAAAGAAGCTATTTTTTTTTTAATCCTTTAATGACAGTACATTTGCCAAAGCATTAAGAGTCTACTAAGACACATTTTGATTGTTCGGGGGGCTCATTCCAGCCTGAGAAAAGGCAGATTTTTCACTGAAGCCAGACAGACAAGTTTCACTCCCCCAGCTCCTAGCTGTGTGACCTCACGAGAGTTATTCAAGCCTTCTTATTAAGCATCAATTTCCTAATCTTTAAAACAGGAATGATAATATTGAGCCTTAAAAGCCACCATGAATATTAAATTAGATCATGCAGGTAAAATGCTTAGCACAGTGCCTGGCGTGTGGGAGCTGTGTGGCCGAAGTTTCTTTCTTTCTTTACATCACTTAATGCTTGATCGATGGAGACCTTGCTGATTTTTAAAATATTAAAAAGTCACTTAATGCAAAATCATAAGCAGTGACTGACCTGCTCTTTATTTTTTATGGAATCAAAGTGCTGATGAAGCCCAAAATATAATTAAATACTTACTGGAGAACCTGTATGGTCAGCAATTAAATCACAAGATTGGAGAGGGGGAAATACTTCCAGATTCTGAGTAGAACGAGAGCCATCAGAAATTAGAGACGAGGAGAGCTGTGGCAACGGGCGCCTTCGCTTGGAACAATATCACGGTAAGTGGCAATAAATCAAGAAATTCACCCAGGAGCCAAATTGTTCCACTGTGGACATCTAACTCCACGGTCATTATTTAACGGCTGTCATTTGGATTCACAAGCAGTAAATTTGAGTTGAAAAACCTGTAATTTGCCATTAACTGTGGGGTTCTCGCAGTTTAATTCACACGCAGACCTCCTCCCCGGGTTAAATGAGCAGGAGAGTCCCACCCTTGGCAAATCCCATAGGTCACGAGGCACCGGGACAAATAGAGAGATGGCAGCTAACTGCCACCGCTATAAACGAGTGGGGTCTTTCCCAAACACAACCTGTATAAAATTTCCAGGTTCTGTGCTTAAATGTCAAACACACTCATTCTTGCTATTAATTTAAAATAAAATATTATCAGCGTTTGAGGAACAACATGGCAGGTTTTTGCTCCAAATATTTACTTCGATATTTGTAGGGGGCGACTAGAAATGCCAAGTATGCCATCTGCGGAAAATTCTGATCAAGGGTAACCGTTCTGTTCGGCAGCGAGACTCACCCTTTCCCTGGGAGGTCGGCCCGCCCCGGCCTGCTCAGACAACGAGGGAGCGGGACAAAGGGCTGCCGCTCAGATCCCGCCCAGGCATTCAGCACGCGACCGGGCCTCAGGATGTTTGCCAGCCTCGTGCATTGTCCCTACGTTCACTGGACTCATAAATTCCCAAAGGTTTCAAGGAAGACACACACTCACACAGACACACACATAGTATTTACTAGCCAAAACTGGCACGAAGAAAAGGTGTGACTGGAAAGAAAGGGAGAGCAAGTACTAGAAAGAGAACATCGAGCCAGGGAGGGAGCATGAGCTGGAGGGAGAGTCTAGTCTGGGGGCTTAGAGCAGAATCCACTGGACTACCCGGAGGCCTCCACCGCGTTCCGCTGTCTAGGAAAACAGCAAGGAGATCTCAGCCTACAGGGCAGTGTGGGGGAGCGGTCAGGGGCCCCAGTGCTAAACTCGGGGGCCTGGGGTCAAATTTGGACTCTACCACTCATGAGCTGTGTAGCCTAGGAAGGTAATGTGGTGTTTTCATTTCAATGTTACCACTTCGTCGGGTTGTTAGAGAATGTAATGAGGAGACTGGTAAACATATGCCACTCAGTCAGCGTGCAGTGAATGTCATCATCATCATTCAGAAATTCATAAAAATGAGGCCTCTCGGCACCAGGGTAGTGCAAGGGTAAGTAGTCCCAGAGTCAAACGCTGTATGGACTTAAAGGCTGTTTTTGCCAACAGTGCCCTAAGAAGATATAACTTGACTACTTCCTTCACTTTTTTTTTTTTAGAGGTAAAGTCAAAGTAATCATTCTAATTATTAAAAAGCTTGCTTCAGAGAAAAGGTACATTTAAAATATGAATTCACATTTTCAAAAGCCCACCTGTTGTAGAACGCTAAGTGCCTGTAGATTATTCCAGTGCTGGGTACCAAAGATAAAGGACCACTTTAAGCAAGTGATGGGCAATTTCCCATTAATATTTGAGAACAAAATACCAAACCCCAAATTGAAAAAATAATTAGTTGGCCCTAAAAATCGCTTAAAACATGTATCTAAAGTTTATAATAGACTTGCTGAAGCTCAAATTAAAGAGCTGAAAAGAAAGGGGAAAATATCTTAACTATACATTGTGGCAACCACTTCTACTGTACAAAATTTTACTAATGGGAAAAATTACTGAGGGCCAATTAATTATAACAGCATTCATATGACATTTAATTTGGAGCATGTTTTCTTCACTTCCTTGAATTCTTTCACAGTGAAGGAGAAAAAAGACACTGCATTTCAGAAGAAAACAGCCCAAGGGAGGCAAGAAAATCAAACCAGCTTGGTTATTTATTGTGAAAAACAAGTTTAACCAACTCAAACCATTTCATTATATTCTTTCTCTCTTCCTCTAAGAAAAAAATTAATGTACCATTTCTAAATATGTGAAAGCTAAGCACAAAAATTGTGATTTATTTCTTTTCTTCCAAAAGTAAACATACCTCAAAATCAACAAAAAAGGGAAGGCATAACAACAATTTTTTAAATAGTATATTCAGTGCCTTAAAATTATTCAGAGTTCTGTTTTCTTGGTAGTCAACATCTGAAGAAAATGTGGAGAAATTTTTCAGTGAATCCATTCTACTGTTTTGCTTAAACAGCTTCATCTGGACTTTTTCATTGGAATGCTTTTTGTTTGTTTGCTTGGTGTTGATTTTTAATATCCAGTTATCTCAAGCTTAAAACAGACCTATAGCAGAAATAAAAATTTTAAAACTGGAACATTTTCCCAAGTCATTTCCACGATTAACTTTCAAAATTACACTTAGCTCTCTCTACTTGTCCAAATTCCGTGCTCTTGCAGAAATAGGAGTTTCAACTTTAAGTTACCCAGCCCGAAGAATTTCTTTCTTTGTCATCTGCAAATCTTCAATATATCTTAAACCTTTTCTAATAACTTTATATCAATAACCTCTTAAAATACACACCCCTCCCAATGTGTGCAAACATGTGTGCAAAGAAAAAATAGTGGTTTTCCCCAGAGAGGCAATCTCTAGCCTGCTTCTAAACATACCATCCCGAAACCATGATTATACACGCAAATGCCAGATCAGCGCAAGCAAATGCATATTCTTTCCATTTCCTGAAAACAAAGGAAAAAAAGATTTAACATCTTTGGCTTGCCTTTTCTTCCAACATCTTCAGCCGCCAAATAAGTTCTGCTGACTCTTCTCTAACAGCTTATCCAACCACTCCAGAATTCCTAATCCATACTCTGGCCCAGCCTCTGTCTAGGCCAAGCTTAAAGGTCTCAAATGGACTTACAGTGTTGGTCTCATGCATGCAGCCCCCTTACCACAGGCCACCCCTTTCTTTCCCACTTCTTCCAGCCTTCTTCATCTTCTAGATCCACATTCTCAGCTTTTTCACCTTCCACCTGCATCCTTTGTTTGGGATCTTGCAATTCCAAGTACCAAGATTCCTTTTCTATGCTTTATTCTGAGAGTGTATAAAGATTGCCTCTTTCTACCAACCAAGCCCAATCCTCCATTTCTCATGCTGTGGCAATAGAAAATTTTAGAGCTAGAAGGAACCTCAAGTCTAGCCCTCTCCTTTTACAGATCTAAAAACTACAGCCTCAAAAAGGTAAAATAAAACATACAAAAGTAGGACCCAAATTACAAATTTCACTCAAGATTCAACTAAGAAAGCCTGATTCAAGACTCAGCCCCTCCAGGTGGCCCTTCTCAATTGAATGAAGACCTAGTCATTTAAAACAGTGTCTAACACAATGTAGACATTAAAATATTTGACAGAAAGGAGGAAAGCTGATATCCGCTATAGACTTTTACCTTTCTTCTTACCCAAAACTTCAACCCACAAAAATATTATCACAAAAATATACACACAACACTTCTTTGAAAGCAGGATAATTGTGTACCATATTCTCTTGGAATTGCAAATCCTCAAAGAAGTTAATTTTATTTTATATATGTTGTTTGTAAACAATATAAAACAAAGACTTTTTAATGTCAAACTGCCATTTTAACAGGAAAAAAAATTTGAAAATAAGAACTAGAAAGAAGCTTCCTTAACTCAGTTATATACCAAAAACCTACAGTAACCACCATAATTAACATAGAAATTTTAGCTTCATTGTTTTTAACTTTATAAAGAAAACAGGGTAAGAAAAAAGAGCTAGAGAAGACAGAAAGGGAAGAAATGAAAATGTCATTGAGTGTAGATGTGATCATTTTACAAAAAAGAAAAGACAACTAACGAGTCCAGCAAAATTGCCAGATATATGAACTTAGAAAATTCAATAGCATTCTTCTGTATCAACAATAACCAATTAGGAAATAAAGTAGAAAATAAGATAGTCACAACAGCAAACAAAAACTATGATGTAGAGGTATTGATCCACTAAGAACTACATAAGAGCTTTGTGAAGTAGATTTGTTTAATGAGGAACTGAGAAAATGAAAATACACAAATCAGATTAATGAATGGGACAGCTTACTATGGTAAAGATGTCATTCCCCCAAGTTACTTTATAATTATCCTAATAAAAGCGGCAACAGGAATTTTTGAGAACTCAACAAATTTATTCTAATATATGAATGGAAGAATAAAGATTTGTGAAGAGCCAAATTAATTTTGAAAAAGAAGGACTCATCCTACCACCAGAATCAAATATTAACAAAGCTATGATGATTATATGGTATTCATGCAGGAACAACCCACTGGAAAAAGCTAGGAAAAAGGGGCATAAAAACATTTATGTAGATATGAGAACTTGGTATATTCCAGAGGCAGCACCATAAGCCAGTGTAGAAAAAAATTAATATTGGGAAAAGCAAAAATATAGCTGGCTCTGTACCTCACAGCATAAAAGTCAAAATGTAAAAAGTTAAACTACAAAGCTAACAAAAGGAAATGTAGAATATCTATGTAACTCTGTATATAGCAAAGCATTTCTTTAAAAGGCCAACAACACAAATCACAAGTTGATCGTCTGATGGATTTACATTGTAAATAAGGGTTTCTATTCAATAAGGACACTTTAGACAAAATTAACAAATGCTGGAGACTGAAAGAAGACAGATTAATATCCAGAATATAAAAGGAGCTCCTACAAATAGAAGTTTGAAAACACTATAAAAAATGGGCAAAAAATAAGAATAGGCAATATACAGAAGGAGAAACATGAATGACTACCAAATATTCAAGGTAATCAGAGAAACACAAATTTAAAGTAACTAGGAGATTCTACACCCCCAAGATCTGCCAAAATCAAAGTGTAAAATAACACCAAGTAAAATAGCAAGGATACAAGGGAACTGGGATCTTCTGCATTGCTACTGGGAGTAGACTGGTACAGCCAGCAGAATTTAGTGAAATACATATGCATGTTCCCTGTGATACTCAAGCCTTCTCCTGGGCAGGTACCCAACACATATGCTCAGTCACTTGTACCTGCAAGAATGTTCACTGTCTATGAGGGTGGGGAGTTTTAGGCAATGTAGGTGTACATCAGTGAGAGTGTGTATAAATAAAATGTAGATTATTCATACAATAAACAATATACACGCATCAGTTCGAAGTAATGACTTAGGGGTACTTACAACAACACTGACAAACTTAAAACATACTGCTGAGTTAGACCAGTTTAAAAAATAATCACAGCTGCAGGACAGTATACCACTTACGTAAATCTAAAACACAACATAGGCGAACAAAACCCATACATATTCAGGAAAGTGAGGCTCACAGGAACAAGAAAATGGGAACAGGAGAGAAAGGAAAACAATCATAAAAAGAGTTTTAAAAACCATTTTTTATTTTGTTGAGTTGTACACTTGAAATGTGTATGGTTTTGTGAACCAATGTCACCCCAATGAATTCAATTAAAAAATAATTTTAAAATATCATTTTTAAAGAGACAGCCTTGTTTAGACTGATGACTTTGCCTTCATCCTACAATGATGGTAATAACTTTTAATTATACTGTATATACATTTACAATAGTTAACACTTACATGATATTATGTGCCGTGAGCTGTTTTAAGTATTATGTATACACCTTAAGTAATTTAACCCTCTTTATCACTCCATGAGGTAGGTACTAATAATTTCCATTTCACATCTAAGGCAAATAAGGTACAGAGAGATTCAACATTTCCCCAGGTCACACAGCTAGTAGATAGTGGAGCTGGGATTCAAGTCCACGCGAGCTGGCTCCCGAGTCCACGGGCTATGCTCTTAGCCACTACGCTGCACTGCCTTGCTAGAGGTGATTCATCCACACTCTTCAGCTGAGCTCCAAAAATGTCACCACAACTCTTACAGACCTTACAGACCACCACAACTGAAAGCTTAGCTGGAATTGAGGAGGGACAATTACTTTTTAATATCAAAGTCCAATACAGCATACCAATTCTCAAGTACTTTTAATAAGTTCATTAAGGTAAAACACATGGAGCTAAAATACATTGACTTAAGTGTTTTATTCATCAATTATCTGTAATAATAGGAGCAATATCTGATAGACAGTATATTTACAGATATTAAAGAAAAAATGCAGGTCACACTCATAACACTTAATGTGTTCTAGCCACGAGGCATTTATCTATGCTTTGCGCAGTCTCTCATAGCCTGTGACCATCCTCAGGCCAGGAACTGTGTCTAACTAGCCACAGTGTACCCTGTGGAACCTAACAAAGGGGCTCACCTTGCAAGTGCTATGAACATAATAAATACTGAGAGAGCAATGAATCCCTCAACCTCAATTTTAACCACTAAAGATTAAACTATTGTTCCTTCTTTGAAAGCCTAACTTTAAAAACATCAATGACTCATTAGTATCTCCTCTCCAAGAGACAGAAGAGTCTGGAAATGATACCACCCACTCTTAACTATAAGTAAACACAAAGTGTTCAAAAAGCAACCAACACACATTATTCAGAAATCCGAGTATTTCTTGAGCATCTATTATGTGCCAGGCACTGCCCTAGGCAATTGAGCTATAACAATGAACAACACAGACAAATATCCCTGCCCTCATGAAGGTGGCATTCTGGTGAAGCAAAGAGATAAAAAAAAAAAAAAATCAGTAAAATACAAAGTAGTTTAGATGACATAAAATTATATAAAGCAGGAATAACATACATAAACAACATAAAGATAAAGGTGGGAGGGCTTTCCAATTTTAGACAGATGGCCAAGGAAGGCCTCATGAGAAGGTGGCAGCTGATTTAAAGACCAGAATGAAGCAAAGCAGCAAGCCATGCTGACATCTGAGGAACATATTCTTGAGCAAGGAAGACCGCCTGGCCGGGGAGAAGTGAGCAAGGCACAGAGCAGTCCAGTTGAGGTCAGAAAGGTAACAGACCAGAAAGATGAGCTCCTGAATTAGAAATTACAGACAACCGCCGGGCAAGCCAGAGTACCTGGTATCACCCGGGCCAATTCAGACACTCAGAATAAGCCAATTAGGACGATGGGTTCCAATAAACTTTTTCCCTCAGGGCCATATTCAGGTATTACACTGTCATTTGCATACAATTTACATATGTCTACATGGCATGTATCACCTCTATCGGATAATTTTCACGGTAAAATTGTATTACTGCTGCCCTGAAGATGGGCATTTCATGAATTTATTCCACTCTCTATTTCTTCCCACATCTCAATATCATCAACCCAGGAGATATTTCATGCCAGAAATGAATCATGGAACAAAAGGAGACTACGTGGCAAGGAATTCTATAAATGATCGCTCTGTAACATGGAGGGAAAGGGCTCTTGTTTTATATTTAAACTTCTGTCACCTATCAGAGGGTCCAACCAGCCATAGGGATGAGAGGCCCAATGCAATACTAAGACCATTTCAAGAAGCATTTCTGATTTTCTGACAATCAATAACTAATCTCTGACAGAGGCAGAGATTAGTACCCAGAGATCATTATCTCCTTCCCAAATGTTCGGGCACAAAAGCGTGAGGCTCAAAGGACTCTCCTACTTGTTTCAATAAGCTTCACACTAAAAAAATTAAGTCACACCATTGTCAACGTGCCTCAGCTGCATGCAGAATCCTCCAGGATCCCTGGACTAAATCCCACTAATTACTTATTCCCAGCTTGGTATTACTGACGAGGTTAAGCCGGAAATGCAAGATCTGCTAATAACTCACGGGATCTGGGTAAATAGTACAAGAGGGGTGATAGCCACTGGAAGCTGCAGAAACCTTATAAGCCTATGAGCCAATTAGGAAATCTTCCTGAAAATGCTGTATGTGACCAGAACCTTAGATGCTGTAGATATTTACCTTCATCTTTGCTGCTGTCTTTTTTACGTGTATATAACACATACACGGATATATTCCTACAACTCTCCCTAATTCTCCCTGGGGCACTTCTTGCAGAAGCAGAAATAAACTGTAGGTTCATAAGCTTATGCAAGCACTAAGCTAGGCTTACATTTAAAGCTCAAAGGAATTTAGATTGTGTGTCTTGGATTTTTCAGAATCCAGACACAGGACTTGACAAGTACACAGAGCCAACAAGTTTTTTTTGTGGTTTTTTTTTTTTTTCTTCTTTTTTTTTGCTTACAACAAATTTCTGGATCACAAGGAAAAGAACTTCATTCTCAGATCTCTCCATTTTTACCAAAGAACTTAAGGCAGGAAGCCAATACAAGTGTAAGTGGTTTAAGAATTTGGTCCCTGTCATTCCAACCACTGAAATTGGCAGAACCTGGACTATATCAAATGAGTATCTGGCCAAGCTGGAGGCCTGCAGAATTCCCACGGGTGCTGGTCATTTCCATGCAGAAAGCACGTAAGTGGAGTCGTTAGAAACAGCCCCAAAGAGGTATAGAGCATTTCACAAGTGAGGATTTTTGCACTGCCCAATCTCAAGGTATCAGGTAGCAGAGTCCAAAAAGCTACATCTCAATTAACCTAACTGGACTCCCCACCACTCTGCATTCTTTCCATAACCCCCACTGACTCACGCACATGGGGTGCCAGTTTCTCACGGGCTGGAGCCTCTCTGACTATGCCTGCACACTCTGCTCCCAACTTAGCTAAACGTCTACGAAAGCCAACGGGATTTAGTCCTACTCTGCTTATGCTGCCATGCTTATTACTTTAACTGTGTAATTTAAATAAATTAAAAATACATAAATATGAAAAATAATCATCTTTATGAAACTAAGTTGCATGACTTGAAAAGTATCAACACAAGCGAACTGCTAAAAACTGTTGTTGAATTACGTGTGGGAACGATAACTATAAAAAGCTAGAAACCATTTATAGAAACCTGGAAGGATTTAAAGAAACCAAAACGAGATGAGAGGCGATACATTATAGATATGCTTTCTATAAGAAAGAAAATGCAGGATTCCTACCAGTAAACCCACGCTTGATGCGAGGTCCTTGGGACTACATCTAAAAATTGGTGAGTGAGGATTTTTCTCAGCCATAAGGTTACAGAACCGTAGAGAGGCCTGTTCTCCAATGTGTGAGCTGCAAGAGAGCAGTTTCCGTAGACTCGCCGGCTCAGCCGAGAGCTCCCGGCTCATCACAGGAGACGTGGTGTCTAACAGGTCAGCTCTGTGCTAATCCTCCGAGCACCCGGAGGAGGAGAGTCTGATCCTCGAGGGCAATGGGCATGCAAAGTTGTCAGGTGTTACAGAAACACAATAAATAGCACCTGCTGGGCCTCGGAATGCTTCTGAGTCAGAACCTTACTGTCGTCACAGACGCCAGAGCACATGAAGTAGAAAATTAAACTCTGATTGTCCCCTGCATGAGAATACATGAGCGATTTTTCCTCATTTCTCTCTGTCTTCAGAGACCCTACCACCTGTTGAAGAGTCCAAATTATCCTTTTTCTAAAAAGAGTGTTTGGTCTTATTACAATCTAATTGCAGTCCTACAGCTTTAACAGAGTTAAGGGTGTTAACTCTAACAGATCAGCCTACCTACTAATTCCATCAAAATGGGTAACGGAAGGGGGGGGAATGTTAAGAGGAGGGTGACAAATACATGACCTTCACACGGAGTCAGGCTGAGAAAAGTCCCCATGATTGGATACTATCAATTCTGGATACTCCTGAAATGTTGAGAGATAAAGAAGCAGTGGCTACCAAAAGAGAGGGAGGAA
Organism: Miniopterus natalensis; assembly: GCF_054644295.1. Lineage (NCBI taxonomy): Eukaryota > Metazoa > Chordata > Mammalia > Chiroptera > Miniopteridae > Miniopterus > Miniopterus natalensis. Next base: position 11,513,789 of record NC_142095.1, on the reverse strand, counting down.
TACAGAAATTTCATGTGCCAGAAACACGTGTCCTGCCTCACATCCTCTCAACCCACCTGTTTTTGTTGGTGTTTTGCTTTTTCATTGTCGACACTATTACAGATGTCCCCCACTCCCCCCCTTTGCCCATCTCCACCAAGCAGCTGCTGAGGCAACTAGTGCTGCACAGATGGTAGTGCCGGGCCTCAGTTGCACTATTTACCTCCTGCTTTCCGACCTGGGGCTGTTCTATGGAAGCCAATTTGGAAAGTCAATGGGAACCAACTTTGAAGAGCATGTACAAGACAGATACAGAGCAAACCGAGAAAGGCAAGAAAGAGATAGCACCCCCATGGGGCAACCGTTGACCAACGGGACAGGGGAGCCAGTGGATAAATAACGACATCATCTTACATGGGGTGGAGAATTCTGAAGCACACTCTGTATGGTTCCTACAAGGGTGACCGGTGGGAGTCTGCTCCAATCGCCCACAGCATAACCAGGACAATAGCACACCTTTTGGGTGCCTTCGGCAATTTCCATTATTTCACTCTTCCTGGTCTTCCCCCTCCACTTCCCCAGGATCACAGTCCTGCATCCAAGCCTTCATCTCTCAGGCTCCACTTTCTGCGAGAACCTACCTAAAACAGCAGGTGCACGTGGTTTCACAGGACGCCAGGAAGCAACCACAATGGTATGCTTGCTTTTATCCCTCGTGTATAACATCTGCGGGCCCTCCTTTTCTCCCCCACCCAGATTTACTCTCTATAGACTGAAGTTGGCATAACAATCACACTTCATTTCCTCCTCAAATCTTTCAAGAACTATACTGAGGAATACAGAGATAAACTGCCAGACAAGGGTCCAGTCTGGACACTGTATGCAGAACATAACTGATTAAAGACTTTGTGGCGGGGTATCTTCAGGACACACGCCCAGTGCTCACAGCAGTAGCATGTATATCAGCTCCAGGGTCACTAGAAGCCCTGGACCGTCCACTCTGAACCAAACAAAGGCAGCAGCCACGAGTGCAGATGCTGTATCTGAGCAGACCGGGCAGCTGAGGCAATGACAGGGACTCTGGGACCTGGGGCTATGGAATGAAGATGGGCTGACGGGCAGAGCAGGAAAAGACTGTCTACCCCATGAGCAGCTGTGACAAGACCGATGAGCTCCTATCTTATGTTTTACACACTGTACATGTAAGATGCTGAACTAGGATTCCTGTAACAAAGCACCAATCACCCTCTCTGGGTGAAAACAGTACCCATGTATTATCTTTGAGCTCGTGACCAAAATCAATATAAAGCAGAGAAGTGCTTTATGGAAGCAAAATGTGCGGATTCCAACCGTGAGCTGCCGTGATGTACGTGGGCTGCCGCAACGTAAGTATTTTACATCCCAGAGAGTAAGGAACAAGATTAACACCTTACCCAAAAGAGCTGAAATCGAGGACTCAGACCAATACATGGACACAAACTCATACCAGCACTCTTCACAAGAGCCAGAAGGTAGAAACATCTCAACTGGCCATCAAATGATGGGTAAACAAACTGTCATATATCCATACAATAGATTATTCAGCCATAAAAAGGAATGAAGGACCCATATATGCTATGCTGTGGTTGACACTCAAAAGCATTATGCTGGATGAAAGAAGTCAACACAAAAAGTCAAATATTCTATGATTCCATTTATATAAAATATCCAAAATAGGTGAAACCACAGAAACAGAAAGCAGATTGGTGGTTACCAAGGGCTCAGAAGGGAAATGAAGAATAACTGCTTAGCCCTGGCCGGTGTGACTCAGTTGGCTGGGCATCATTCTGAGCACCCAGAGGTCACCGGTTCAATTCCAGACAGTGCCCATGACTGGGTTGCAGGCTCGATCCCCGGCAGGGGGCATCCAGGAGGCAGGCAATCGATGTCGCTCTCACATCAATGTTTCTCTCTCTCCCTCTCCCTTCCTCTATCTCTAAAAATCAATTCCAAATCTTTAAAAAAAAGTTCGAGAGAGAAATGTTTTTCCTTCTCCTCCCACAGAAACACACAAGTCAGCAGCAGAGGACACCCAGATCACTCTCCTGACACCTTCAGCATAGAAAGCTCCAATTATTTTATTCGTCATCATTATAATTATATTAATAGGTACTTTGATTAAGCCTCTCTAAAAGTAGCTTTTGCTTATCTTGCAATATCTCTGTGAAACCCAGGAGGGGAAATGTTCCACCTACTTTAGAGAACAAGAAACTGAGGTACCAAAAAAGCAAGTAGCTCAAGGTCAAGGCCAACGGTAGAACCGTCAGGAGACTCAAGTGCCCTCTCAGTCCTGCACTGCACCCACGGATTGTGTCTGCATATAATGTGATGTCTGAAATGGAGAAAAGCACTAACAGGTGAGGAATCAGGTTGGCTTCAAAAGCCAGCAAATCAAAGCTGTTGGCTGAGGTCAGTATCTAACTTTGCAGTAAGACTTCCTAAGAGAAAAGACAGGGATTTTTTTTTTTTCCATTTCAAAGTCAATCAACATTTATAATATTCTTTTGTATTTCAAACATCAGCTTCCAAAGAGAGATCGTCTGCATCCAGTTTGGCCAGTCTATCCTACGCATCCCACTGGGGGAGAGGATATTTATGGCTTCGCAATGTGCCAAAATCCCGGATGCACTGGGGGCCGTGAGTCTACACTGCCCGAGGGAGAAGTGAGTCTTCCTCAGAGAGACAAGGAGAGCTGAAGAGTGAAGCACCCCTTCAATTGCACTCCCCAGTTCCCGGGGCCCCATTTACCTTCGCCGACCAGGAGTGGGGGAGCCGGCAGGAACCTCTGTCCGCATCCGCCCACAGTGGGCCGAGGCAGGAGGAGGCACTGCTGTGGGTCCTCACGGCGACCGAGTGCTTGCAGCCCATGGGGTGGCCAGAAGGTGCGGCCAGGCCCTGCCAGCGCTGCCTCGCCCAGCACAGCTCACAGGCTGTCAAACTTCGCCTCAAGCGAACCTTCCCTCTCGTCTCTTCTCCACTCCGCCAGTGCAGCAGAGCACGGGGGAAAATAAAACATCAGGAACATAGGATTTGCTTCCTCAGCACTAACACATGCCAGAGGTGCCACCCAGCTCTTCTCAGACAGGTGCAGAATCCTGGCACAGGCTGCAGAGTCTGGGGCCCCTTTCATTCCGTGGCTGGGACTGGGAACCTCCCAAGCTGGCCCGGTGGAGCGGGACTGCAAGAGAGCCTTCTTGCTTCCCTGCTGAAATCTCTCTCACATCCCAGCGGCATCCTTCACTGGGGTAGGTGCCCGGGAGTCTCAGAGACGTGATGGATGGGCTGCCGCACACCTGGCAAGAGCGCGGGGCCTTTCCCGAGAGCAGAAGCTCCACTGCAGAATAACCCTGTTGGCCTTGGTTCGCCCTGCACACTGCAACCATTTCCCAGCAGCTGGGGGTACAAAAGAGCCTCAGACGAGGAGCCAAACATATGGGGATGGCTTCAAGTCTCACCCCTGCATGTCCTAGCTCGCCACGTGGCCATTTAACCTTTCTGAGCCTCAGTTTCTTCATCTGTACAATGGACATAAATAATACCTACTGAACAGAACTGTTGTTGAGGATTATATGAGGCAGCAGTTCTCAAGGCAGGATGATTTTGTCCCCACCAGGAAGCATTTGGCAAAATCAGAAGACCTGTTTGGCTGTCACACCTGGTGGTGGGGATGCTACTGGCATCTAGTGGGTAGAGGCAGTGATGCTGCTAAACACGCCACGGTGCTCAGGACAGCCCCTCACAGCAAAGACTACCGGCCAAAAATATCAATAATGCCATCCACAACCTTCTTCCATGATAGGTAAATTATGCCTCCATAAACTTGATTTTTTAAAAAGATAAATGCCAAAGAGAGCATACAGAATGGGCTAGAGAGATTACCCAACCATAAAGGCCAACCTTCAACCCAGGAGCAGTTAATCACTGACTTGCCCCAACCTTCCTCTCAAAATCTCTATCTTCCATAACACACTGTCCTTTCTATTCTGCAAAACCCAGTATCCTAACCAGTTCCCCATGTTAGCCTGACTGCAGTGACCCTATAATGCCTCCTTTCCCCAAATTCTCTTTGACTGTCAGAAAACCAGAGTTCCTTGGTGGTTAGTCTCAGCTAGAAAAGAGCAAGTGAATAATTTACTTACCTTAAAATTTATACTAACATGTAAATGACTTATAAGAAGTATCACCCAAGAAATATATGCATTAAAAAAAAAAAACAAAAAAAACAGGGTCTTGTTTTTAAAAGTGTTAGACTACATGTGATTTTTTTAAAAAACTTTTTATGTGGAAATAATTTCCAACTTATAGAAAGTTGCATAAAAGAATACCTGTGCACCTTTTACTTAGTTTCACCAATTATTAACATTGTACCCCACTTGTTTTATCATTTGTTCCCCTCTTCTCTCTCTCCCCACTCTACACACACACACATATAATTATATATTAAAATTTTTTCCTAAACCATTTGAGGGTAAGTTTATATATACATTCTGACCTTTTAACTCAAGTATCAACTACTTCAGTGTATCTTTCCTAAAAACAAGAATATTCTCTTACATAATCACAATACAGTTATCAACTTCCTTATCTAATCCACTGCCCATATTCTAATTTTTTCAATACAAAAATCAGGCCCAGTTTTAGGGTCAGGTATTGATGCATTTAGTTGTCACGTCTCTAGCCTCATTCAATCTGGAATATTTCAATCTGGAATATTTCCACTGCCTTCTCAATCTTTTATGATACTGACATTTTTAAAGAACAGAGTGCACATGGGATACATTTTTGAGTAGGAAAACCTCAAAACCCTCACTGTTGTTTTCTAGTCCTGGGCCTTGCTTTCCTTTTCTTCATAGAATTCGCCCCTACCTGGCGTACTCCATGTCTGCTTGCTGACTGGCTCCCCCACAGAAGTGTAAGCTCCACGTGGCTACTCTCCGTGGTCCACGCTGACGTCCCCAGGGCCAGAACACCACGACATGCAAGCATTCAGTATTGGCTGAACACCCTTCCCAAGCTGACCTTCTAAGATGTTCTCCCAAAGTCAGCAAAACAGGGACAAGACAAGCCCACTCTGAACAGCTGACACCAACGACATGCCTGGATTCTCTCTGTCTTATCTGTTCACTCATACATGTCTACGGTGATGCTGGGTGCAGAACACATCCTCAGAATTAGACTTGTCTGTCCTGCCTCAAATCAAAACTTTTTACAGAGGTTTATCAATATAAAATCATCCACCATCCCTGGCCGAGTGGCTCACTTGGTTGGAATATTGTCCCACACACCAAAAGGCGGCGGGGTCAGTTCCCTGTCAGGGCACACACCTAGGTTGTGGGTTTGATCCCCGGTTGGGGGCGCATGCAGGAGGCAGCCCATCAATGTTTCTCTCTCTCTCATCCTCTCTCTATATATAAAAACATACCCTCGGGTAAGGATTTTTTTTAAAAAAATTTAAAAAAAAATAAAAATAAAAAATTTTTTAAAATTTTAAATCATACACTAATATTCTAGACAGAAACAGCAGCTAAACTATTGATTCTAGTACAAAGCCCTATTTAAGTACAGGTAAATGGTGGAACAAATTAGTTCGACTGCATCAAAACTGCGCCCTTTTCCCCATTAAATATATATATTTTTTAATCTGAAGGTCCCCTTGCCTAAGATCATCATCCTAAGTAGCACTAATACTTGCCTTTGGGGCAAGGCAGGCAGCCTAACATTAAAATTATGCTTGAGAAGTTATATATAATTGTTGCACTTTATTAAGACAATAAAAAGTCCCCAAACTTTATTGTTTTAATAAAAGCTGTTCTTAAATTGTGTTTTATTTACCTAATTTGATGGTGTGTTTAGGAAGCGGATGTTTTACACTTAATTTTAAGGTGCCAAAAGGTAATTATCTGTGAAAAATTCTGGAAGAAAAATGGCACTGAGCTTACAACAACACCAAAGTAAAGATGTTACAGCAGAAAACAGGACGAGAGCGCCAAGGGAAAAGTAAATCCTCAGATGAGCGTGTCCAACCTTACCTACTTGAAGTTAATCAAGCTTAAAACCATCGTTTTCTATTTCCCCCAGAGACTTGCCACTTAGGAAAACAGACAGTACCCCCACGATGCTCTGCTTTTCAACCCGGGGCGCTTTATATCCTCAGGGTCTCAGTGAGAGACGTGGTTCATCTTGCTTTTTACCCAATAATTTGGGGAAAGAAAACATTTTTAAAATACTAAATCAGGCTGGTATATTATGTAGCAGATGTAACAGTGAAAGGTACAAGTTGAATTTTTTGAGACACAATTTTTTGAGATTTCTAAAAGTGTGGGCAGCATTTAACCCCTGCCACCTCCAGAGTCATTCCCCATCGCTGTGGCCACAGACGGAGGCGTTCCGCTCGCAGGACCCAGGGCCCAGGTGGGCGCTAACTCTGCTGCCAGCCAACCGCCCCAATGCCCGGGGCTTCAGCTCTGGAAGAGGCCTCTCCACCTTCATCATTAATCGCTGTTTCATTCAAATAAAGGGGAGAAATGCAGCATTTCCCACAAAGAGCGTTAAACTTGACACACTTCAAACCATATCAAGTGAAATCAATCCTGAGCAATAAGCACAGAAGCCTAATCTGAACTGGCAGGAATTTGGAATTATCAAATATCTTCAAGGACATTTGGTTTTAAGACTTTCGAGTTAAGAATATAACGAGAAGCAGATTAATCAGTGACCGCCGGGGAAGAGCTTCTGCCTGCAGATTAAGGACCAAGTCAACAGTGGCCCAAGAGAGCACAGAAGGCAGCCGAGCAACCTCAGCGCCACTTAAAAATAATTTACAAGTTTAAATTTTAACCATTTGAGTAACTACAGTTTATTTTTTATATATATATAATCAAACAATGCACACTGTGAAAATTTTAGATAGTATCAAAGGGTATAACTAAATTGCTCCTTTCTTTCAACACTAAATCCCCAATTCCCCCTTCCCTCCCAAGGCAAACTATCCCTTGTGTCCTTCCAAAGACTGTGTGTGTCTGTGTGTGTGTTGTTTGTTTTAACTGGTTGGTTGGTTCCACAACGGCATACCTTGCCTGTCTTTCTTTTTCTTCAAACTTTTCATCAATTTTAACATCTGATTATTTAAGTAGGTAAAAAAAAAAAAAAATTCTCTTCTGAAAGAATGAGGACAACAGTGTGGGGATTGCCGGGGGAAATGTGGGGGGAGTTGGAGGAGGGGATGGGGGGCTAAATGGTGATAAACAGAGACTTGACTTGAGGTGGTGAACACACAAGACAGTGTATAGATGATGTGCTGTGGAACTGTGCACCTGAAACCTGTATAATTTTGTTAACCACCGTCATCCCAATAAATTCAATAAAAAGGGAAAAAATTAAAAATAAAAACTATGGCACATCCATACAATGGAATACTATTCAGGCACAAAAAGGAATAAAGTCTTGATTCACGCTACAACATGGAAGAAGCTTGAAAACCTTGCTAAGTGAAGAAAATCAGACATAGAAGACCACATAGTGAGTGATTCCATTTACATAAAATATCCAGACCAGGCAAAGCCATGGAGACAGTGGTCTGTGGTTGTCGGGGGCTGGGGAAGGGTGTGGGTAGATAATGAGGAGTGACTAATGATCATAGGGGGTTTCTTTTGGGGGTGATAAAATATTCTAGAATGAGACAACTTCATAAATACACTAAAACCACTGAACTGTATACTTGAAAAGGGTAAATTTTATGGCACGTCCAATTATATCTCATGTTTTTAAAAGCAGGCAGCCTCTCACTAGCTATGCGACTGTGGGCAGGTGTATTACTAATCACGCCTGTGCCGATGTGTTCTCACCTATAATGTGCCAATGGCAATACCTGTAAGATAATCCAAGAAAAGTACTTTTCTTAGTAACCGCCACATATCAATGTGTTGATAGATGCTGTTTATTACTATTTTCTGTTCCCCAAAATGTGTCCCTTTTCCTCATTTCCTTCTTAAAAAAAAAAAAAACAACAAAAAAACACAAAAAGTGAAGACATAATTTGAAGTTAATCCTGATTTTCACAGGAAGCGAATAGCTCTTGCTATATAAATAGAATTCTCAAATACTTGAGCTAAACAACATACAATAATATTCTAGGAAAATAAAATGATAGCTTCGATATAGTTTCTTAAGGAATCCAAATCCAACGCCACTACTATTATTGATAAACTACTGTTACTCATACTAATATTGGGGAGCAGTGAGGAAGGCACAAGCAGGGTTGACATTTACTGATCGAGTCAAATGCACTAAGTGGTTTACATCGACCACCGCTTGTCACGCAGTGGCAGGTCTGGAGGACTCAACCATTTTCCCTGCAGTCCTGGGTGCTGAGGACACAGTCAACCAAGAGGGCTGACGCATGCGTCCCGCCCCCGCCCCCCATGAGAAGCGCTGTAATACAGGTGGGTACTGGTATCAATGGGAACACAAAAGAGAGAAGATCCAGTCTGACCAGGCAGGTCAGGAAGGATCACAGAGGTACAGGAGCCTTGAAGACCACGCGGCTGTGTGCTGCACAGAGGGAAAGGCATTCCCAGCAGAGGAAAGAGCATGGAAGTGAAAGTACACAGTGTACCTAGGGAACTGCTCGTCTAGGACGCTGAGTGCGGGGAGGTGGGAGGTGGGAGGTGGGAGGTGGAGGCGGGGAAACTGGGCCTAAAATGTGATGGGCACTCAATGCCAAGGTCAAGTCTTGGGCCTCGACTTAGGAAGTCGGGTGCTATGAAAGGTTGTTGGAGCCAGGGAGTAGCACCAGCGGCAGCCTTCCCTCGCCCCTCTGCTCCTCACAAAAGCTCAGACTAGATGTTTCCTTGACAAACAGCTGCAGTGCAGTGAGGATGGTGCAGATTCTGACCACAAGAGAACAACCAGTTCCTGCCTTCAGCCAACTTAGGTCAACATCCCTGTTGCACAGATGAGGCAACTGGAGAAGTGAGAGTGATCAAGGTTTTAATGCCAAGGCCATAGGGCGGGCCAGAGCCCCTGATAGGAAGGAAGGGATGGAGTAGGACAGAAGGGTTTTAGATTTAAAAGGAAAAAAAAAAAACCTGTCCATAGTGCAAGAAGAGATAAAACTAGACACTGGTAAATTCTTCTCAGAAACCATAAAGTAGTAACTGAAGCTTTATCAGCACTGCCAAACAGAACTTTCTGTGCTGACGGAAATGTTCTGTATCTGAGCCGTCCAAGACTGCAGCTATCAGCCAAATGTGGCTATTGAGCACTTGAAATGTGGCTGAGCGAGATGGAGGAACTGAATTTTAAATTTTAATTTCAGTTCATTTAAATCTAAATTGGCTCCCATGGCTCGAGGCCTCTATACTGGACCACACAGTGCTAGAACCAACCTCTTGTGCTATTACTTCCACCTGCTGTTTCTAGGCAAGTGGAACAAAGGGAGTTTGGGATCCCTTCCCACTTTTTAATCATTCCATTACTTCTGCGTTCTTCCAAATGGTCCTGAGAGGCCTCAAATTTGTTTAATCATACAAGAGAGCTATTTCATAACACTTGTCAGATTACAACCAAAGTTCTCAGCATTCAGTCAATAAGTCACCAGCAGTGCCCTCGCTAGGCAATTAAAACTGGGTATTGTTTTGAGGAGAATCAACCCGTGTTTCATTATTAGCACAGTAAATTTTTTTGGTATGCATTTTTGTGTATATAGTGGGATGCGCTGGGGCCAGGACATCGGACTAGATGACATCTGAAGCCCCTCATAACTAAGTGGTTTCAGATTCTACAGATGTGGCTGGGTTAGTCTCAGCCAGCAGGTGCTTCCTGTTGTGATACATCCTGACCAAGACATTAAAGCACCTCTCCCAGGCCCTCTGGCTCCAACCCCAGCTCCAACCCCAGGGTGGCAGAGAGGCAGGGAAGCTGTAGCCTCTCACCACTAGAAGAGAATGGAGATCGCTGGGAAAAACAATGAAGCAGTAGCTTCAAATCTCCCCACTCTTCAGGTTGGCCATGGACTTACACAGAATTCCCCACCCACGCCCCCTTTTTAATTCCCCAGTAGTTCACACCTTCCCCGTGCCTCTCCAAATAAAGTCTGGAATGTCCCCAAACAGGGCTGTCTGCACCTGGCAGCCCAGCTACCAGGGGTGGGGGTCGCCAGCTGGGCCTCTGGACCCACCCATTTCTGTGCACTCAGCTCAGCACACAGACCCCAGGGACAGACAGATGGCACCCACAGAGCATGCTCTCCAGGGCCAGAGCGAACAGAGCCAGTTTGCCAAGCCAGCCCATCCCTCTTCAGCCTCCTTTCTCACTGTGCCATGCCCTCCTTGAACCCCTACATCACAGGGGGCTTACCAGATATCCTGGCAAAAGCAGGGGATGTGAGGTAGGGTCTACCTACATTACAGGTGTCAGCTATCACAGGGAGGTTGTGTAAACATGGGCAGGTCTGTGCTGAGCATTAGCGTCCCCAAGGTTACAAGAAAAAGGCCTTTCCCCTACTCTTGGGGCTGTCCACATCCAGCCACCACAGAGGAAACGGTGCTCTAACGCCCCAAAGTCTCACATGAATTAGTATGCCGACTATCATCCTAGGGCCCTGGGGGAAGAAAGATAAATACTAGTGATGGGGGCAGCTTCTGGCATGAATATTTATACATACACTCCCTGAAACTCGGCAGCTTTCCCTGCTCACTCGAGACCTCCTAAGACTTATAATGACTTTAAAATCCTATATTAGACAATCATATTCTTCTCTGACCAAATCTGCATAAGATTGTAGCCTGAAATTTACATTTTAATTTAGAATTAGCTGACAAGGACAAGGAGCCCTAACCACACACCAGTGTGATCTAGCCACAGTGTCTTCAAACTCTCTATGCAGACAAAGAGCTCCAGGGACCTCCTGTCTCCCTAAGTGAACTGAATCAGTGTTTGCTCTCAGAGAGCACACGATCAAGTGCAGGAGTCAGACAAGGGGCCAGACCATCGAAGCCCAAAGTAGTAAACGCAAGGATGGACCAGGCCTGCAGCCCAAGAACCCAGAGAAATGATTTCAAGCACAATGAATATTATAAACTACTTCAAATACCCAAAATACCTACATTTCCTTAATTTCTCCACAGATGAAAAAATAGGCTACATTTTCCATATTATTAGATGGGTAAATCACCGGTAAAAATGTTCCCTTTATTCCCTCAAACTCCCATCTGGATATAAACTAGGACAGGGCAAGGAATGAGGGATGAGAAAGGACTGAGAGGCAAGAGCTGGAAGACAGAACACAAAGGAGATCCCAGAAACAGGCCAGATTACACTCATGCATTCATTTTAAAGCTAAAACCACCCAAACAAGGAGAACAGGCCTGTGACCAAAGCCTGATCTTATAGTACATCCTCATGGAGAGGTATACAGCTCATGAAAACACATTTGTGTGATCTCTGTGCATATGCATGTCCAGAAAAAAGACTGGAAGGATGGACCTCCGACTGGAGTCACGCGATCTCTTCCTATGTATCCACACAGCTAAGTGTCCGGATAGATGTACACCCCAATGGTATCATCAGAGATTAGGTCTGGGGCTGGGGCTTGGAGTGAGTTTTTCCCTTCTTTATACCTTTCTATCCTCTGGGTGTTTTATATTGTGTATAGGTTAATATTCACAATTTTAAAAAATAATGCTATTTCCATTATGGGTAAAAACAAAACAAAACAAAAAAACCCACAACACTTTCACAAGCTGTCACCAGTGAATTCATAATATGTTTGTGGCAGAGATGGGGGTGCCAGTCAGAAAGCCAGCTGAGCCAAAAAGGTAAGTAAGTTCCTGAGTTCAGACCCACACCCCATCTGGTCGTTGTGTGATGGCTGAAAGTCTCTACTTAGAGAAGTGATCATCACCACATGTCACACATTTATTGTTTAGGGCTGAAAGTCCACAGGGACTCGGCACTAACACCCAGTTAGCATCAGAGCAGATTAGTGAACAACCCACTAGTCATAAGAGTCACCCCCACAAGTGAATCCACCTTCCATGCCTAAATGAGAAAAAAAAAAATCAAAGAAATATTGAAAATACAATAAGTTTCTATCAAGTTTAGTCTTTAAAAATTCTCTTACTTGGTCAGATGAAAGCCAAAGAAACTAAAATCTTCAAAATCTGATGTCCTTTAAATGCTTTTTAATCACTTGACTATTGTGGCCGTTATCCCACTTTTTCCACAGGTCAAAAGTAATTTGAAAACATCACTATTCATGAGTTCCTCTGACTCCCCACCAGCTCCCCAAATATTGACTTCCATTGATTTTCAATGACCCTGAGCTCTCCGATGTGGCCATTTGAAAGTACTGGAGCCCATCTGAAAACAGACACATAACCGCAAATGGATTAAAAAAGCACACCTGAAAAAAATAATAATAAAAAAAGTACACCTGTTTTCCTTGAGGGGGGTGGCCAAAGCTCCAAGGGTGGCCGAGAGGCAGGACTCTCAAGCAGCAGTGTCAGTGAGAATGTGCTACTGAGACCCTAACTCCTCCCAGTGCTTCACGCCAGACACTGCCTTTCTCCTGCACTGTCTTGCTCGAGCAAGACATATGACACCTTTTAGGATAGATGTCACCATTTCAAAAATGAGGACAGAAAACCATAAATAAAGGGGAACTGAGTGCGTATGTCCAATACATAATTGGAAGAGCAGGGATTTCAATATAGGTCTTCTCACTCTGCACCCTACCGTATTTCTTCTAAACCAGAATGCCGTGCATTGAAGCATGAACAGACTCAATCAGAAAATGCTTGTAATTCAGAGTTCATGGGGAGCCGCCCAAAACGCTCACCTTGTATAAGCTCGCATCACAAAAAATAAGTGCAAAAAGCCAACGTTATTTTCAAGCAAATTCTCTAAAGAAAATTTTGGTATCAGAATCTATTTAAAAGATTGGAGAAGGGTTCCCTTAATTAGGTTACAGCTATCCTATTATAGAGCGGCACCCTCCATGTTATTAAATATAGATTTCATGGGGGGAGGGGAGCCTTTAGATTTCAAAGGCCAGTAATTTTTTTTAATGTGGAAATTGATTTAGGAATTAAGATTTTTAATCTGAGATTTAGTTTGGGAATTGGGAATCACTTTTGATTTTTGGTTTTTTGTTTTGTTTTTTTAAATGTATCTTTATTGATTTCAGAAAAAGGAAGGGAGAGGGAGAGAGAGAAAGATAGAAACATCAATGATGAGAGAGTCATTGATCAGCTGTCTCCTACATGCCCCACAGTGGGGATGGAGCCCGCAACCCGGGCATGTGCCCTGACTGGGAATCGAACTGCGATCTCCTGGATCCTAGGTCAATGCTCAACCACTGAGCCATGCCGGCCGGGCCACTTTTGACTTTTGAAAGTCAAAATACAGATGACCTACTACAGCCCAAATGACAGTCAAAGGACAAATATACTTAATAGACAAAGAGCTATTGCAAATCAAGTAGAAAAAGATAAACTCAATAGAAAAATAGTGAATACAAAATGTCAATTCACATAAAAGAAATACAGGTGACCAATAAACTTGATAACATACTCAGCCCCAGTCATGATTTTAGAAGTGAAAATGTAAATAATGGGGGATCCATTTTTTACCTGTGATACTATCAAAAACTAAATGTTAGTAAGAGCCACGGTCGTGGGGAAGACACAAAATTGATGGGAATGTAAATCGGGGCAACTTTTTTAGAAGGCAATTTAGCAATGTCTACGAACATTTAGAAGACACATTTTATGGCCCGACGATTCCACACATACACACACACATACACATACACACACACACACTTAGAGATACAAAAAGATACATGTACGAAGATGTTTAGTATAGCATTCTGTATAACAATAACAAAAAGCCCTGAATGTCTATCAGTAGAGTACTTCAATAAAGTACTGACATCCAAATAAATGTAATAGATCCATATGTCTAATAGGGAAAGAATCTCCAAACTATATTTATAAGTATACATAATATGATCCCATTTGTATAAAAATAGATGTAGATATAGATACAGATATATATACACACACACTAACATGTGCCTTAGTTTACTAGAATGACCTATAAGATCAGTTAAGAGCAATCATCTCTAATGATCAAACATGGCAATAGTGGAGATACGTTATGTTCTTTTTATTTTATCTCCTTCTGTCCTGTTCTATAAAAAGTAAAAGATACATATAAAAAATAGTAACTGCCACGCCTATATATTTATAACATACTGATGAAATATCCAGAACTCCTACTATAATTCCTGGAAAATAAAAGAGGCCAGAGGGGGAAAAAAGCTCTGTGATAACCCAGATTCTACGCGGGGCACGTTAAGAAGGGCATTGGGCTGACTGCAACTGTAGTAAGCACGGCAAGAAAAAAAACAGATGTCTCTAGAAAGAAAAACAGTGAGAAAAATCCTGTAAAGGAATCATTTCAGGTTGTATTTGGAGGCAGAACAGGGAGATCTAAACTAAGCAAGACATTTCCTGGGGCCCTGAGCAAGACAGCAGGCAGGTTATAGTAAATGGAATCATCGGAAATTTCAAGTGTGGGTCTTTCTAGCTGATGTATGGAACATGGAAAAAGACTGCAATTAGACAAAGCAACTAAACTTGAACTAATGATATAAAAGGGATAGGACTTTGAACATTAAAATTAGTATTTACTGCCCTGAATAAATTCATTTTGCAATGATGTCCTGTACTTTAAAGATTGGAAATCGTTGAATAACCCATGAAAATGCCCACTTCCTATCTCCCTCACATCTGATCCCAGATCTCATACAGTATCCCGAGGAGAAAATAATTCATAGCTGGGTGCCAGATTACCCGAGGACATTCTTACGCACTTAGCATGCGGAAGCTCCTGGCTGAGAAATTAATCCATTTGGGAGTCTATACTTAAGGATCAGCGACAACAAGGCTTCATGAACAGTAAATCTGACTACTCCGCCTCCCCACAATGAAATCATCCACGTAAGCTTCTCAACAGACCAATTAACAGCTGCCTAGATTGACAACAGGGAAAGCAACAGAATTATCTTTCCAGGACCGGTTCCAATAAAATACCAGTGTGCCTCTTCACTCTACCCACAGGCAAATCCTACCACTCTTCCCTTGGCTTTAAACGTAAATGTAGCACGACAAATATGAATTCCACTATGGTGGATCCCTTAAAAAAATTAACATGAAAAACAGCTTCCCCAAAGAGACACATACTTGGGCTAGAGGGGAGCCAATCCCAGTCACTGGAATGCCTCCTGGATTCCCCATAGTTACTTACCTTGGAATTCATTTCCATGTGGTATTTGGCACAAGCGCGAAGCTGAGTCACCCAAAGCTGTTTCTCTTTTGCATCAGCAGCTAAAATAGAGAAAGAAATGCTTCAAGAGACTGTTTCAAAACACATCCAACCTACTTCTACACCCACCTAAGGAGGTGGGGGGGGGCAAAGGGAGTGAGGGGTACAGGGAGATGGAAGGGAAAGCCAATACCGATCTCAATATTCTCAACTAGCCTGTCCTTATGTCAAAAAAACAAATTAACGCTAAATTTCAACAGAAAATCCCCTCTTACGCCACATTTAAAATGTATTCTGAAATATCTGTTATAAGAACAATTTTGCCACTTTTTAACCTTCTCTGAAAAAGTTATTTCTGCTTCTTTAAAAGGGCAGCAAGGAAGGGAAAACCTGATTATTTTTTAAATGCCTCTGCCACATGTGGCTAATATGAGGATCGAAGTACAGCTTTTCAGAGCCTTTTTTGTTATCTATCAGAGCGTACTACGGAGGTATTAGCATTTACAAAATAGTCATTCCGTTGAATTACCATTTTAATATGTGTTCTCAAGGATTCATATTAGGAATGGACAAAGACACCAAATGCTGCCTGAGAGGTCCTCAAATTTCTCCCAAAGAGACAGTCAAGTACAAGTCAACTGCATCATCATAACCGTCCATCATCATAACCGTCCCCAATCTCTCAAGTACATAAAATTCTTTCCTTAAAATAGTATGGATGCATAACAGGTTCTAATAAAATGTAAATCTTCAATTTAAGTGAACAATTAACTTTATAAATATTTTAATATATTAATTAATTGCACAAATGTTGACTATGCAGAAAATAGAACATTCCCTTAGAAATTATAATTGTTTACAAATATGGGCCTGAGCATCATTTGTCAACAAAACCCAATGTCAGCTTGAACCTATAGGTGAAGAAATCTCGAGCTGCAGACAGTGTGAGACCAGGTGACCTTAATTTCCAAAGACAAAGGATTTTGCAAAAACCAGCGGCTTTGCTCCTTAAGAAACGTGAAGAATTAACTGCCATTTTGTGGTAGAACCGTCCAAAGGCTCAGCACTAAAAACATTCCCAAAAGCTGTGCATCTAACGACTTCAGGATTCAACTCTGTGTGTAGGTGAGATGTGAAGTGAGAGAAACAGACACCCAGATCCTTGTGGGATGGGCAGAGAATCAGCCATAAATATGCAGAAATCTACCCTGTCCTTTCTGTAACTGCCAAGTTTAAGTTCATTAAGCCTTTGTGATAATTTCATGCAGATAATAAGACTTATATTTGCTATTAAAACTACCCTTAAAAAGAAGAGCTGAGGTTTAATAATCCAGAGACTAACCCAAAGGCAAAATGAGATGGCTCAATTGTAAACTTTGTCGGGTTTTCTCTTTTGCATGGTTTATGTCATTGTGTAAACCACAGGCGGGGGGGAAGGGGGGAAGGGGAGGGGTAGAAATGACATGAAGCCTTTCCCCTGTATTGTTTCTGCTCTAAGGATTTATTAAGCAACACACAGCAGAGCAAAACCAAGGACCATGTAAATCTAGCCAGCTGGGAAGCACACTGCATGAATCTCAAAAAAGAACATGATTCTTAGCCCATTTTCCCAAAACTGAAAAACTTTCTTCTTCAACCACAGACATTTTTACTTTGTGGGCTTTTGGACTGTTTTATGGATTCTGAAATAGGATTTCTACATAGATAACAAAGAAACATTCACTGATTCCATCTCTTGGCAGTAAAGCTTGGAGGTGGAACAGTGAAATGGACTGAGGTGAGGAATCAAGGCCCTCACCCTGGCTTTGCAGAGGTGACCTATCCTAGGCTCAAGGAGAAATAAGAAGAGGCCTTTTCTTTGTACTTAGCCCTTACTTGGGCAAAGAAAAATGCCATAAAAATGCAGAATTACCAACCACCTGCTAATATTTAATACATACTACTTTCCTCAGACCTTAATAAATAACATTGACTCTGTATGTGTTTGTGTGTGTGTGTGTGTGTGTGTGTGTGTGTGCGCGCGCATTTGGATTTTTGTTTTTGTTGTTGCGTTTTGTTATTTCATTGGAAGAATACTGACCATTTTTCTGGCAATGCAACTGTAACAGAGTGAAGAATAATCTAGCAATCACATTACACTGCTACAGTCAAATCTGACATTCCTGAAAATCTGTGCAATGCATTTGTGGGGGGAACGGGGGGAGCAGGACCTACAGCAAAGGCCCAAAGCTGAACTCTCTCAAGTCATGCTCACTGATCAGGATGCTGAGCACACACAAGTTTTCAAGGAACAAAGAGAAGGGGAGAGAGCAAACCACAGGAAATTAACTCAACACCAGCTGACTTCTCACCAGGCTCACAACAGATTAAATAAAATATATGTGAAGGGGCCCTTTACTAAGAGACGGTTCTAGAGAAATTTGGGGGGAGGACATGCTTGTCTTGTCCTTACAGCCCAAAGTGACCACAGGACACTATAGCGGAGATTCATACTTTAAGGTCAAAGAAAATATCTACTGAGCTAACGTGAAAAATATTCCCAAGTCCTAGAGTTCAGCTGGCTTTGTGATCACTCACCTTTCCTTTGTCCTTAGTTCCTCAATTAGGACAAGCAATTCCTAACTCAGGCCATCTTCCCGCCCCAGGGGTAAGAGACGCTGCACAACCATCTGTCACCACAAAGTCATCAAACATAGCAAACTGTTCAAGTTGATTTTTTAAAAATCAAAAAACAAGCGAGTCATCACCACGGTAACTATGAATGTAGCCCACGAGGCCTGTCTGAAAAGTCAGCAGAAGACCGTACCTCTCAGTTTATACATCTCTCCGTTGGCAGAATACACGACCAGCATGTGCGGAGCTTCGTCGCTCAGGGACACAATGGCTCCAGATAAAGACAGGGCTCCTCGAGGCTTCTGGTGCTTGCTCTGCTCATTCACAAAATACTGCAGGAGGCCAGCCTCAAAGTCCAGCACAAAGTACCTGTGCAGAGAAACCACAAGGCATCACTTTCTCCCCTAGCCCATTCCTCACATGGGGGTAGAAAAGGAAAGGGAATCCTTAAATGGCATCAAGGCTCTAATTCCAGAAAGCTGGAAACCAAAAGTCCCCACCAGGTGCCTTTGGAAGTCAGCCCCCCAAGTCAGGAGAGAGCACTTGATTCCCAAGTCAGAAGGGAGCCTGTGACAGGCATTGTGGGGAAGCACTAGGTCCATTCAGGATTCGGTGCAATGCCCACCACTTCACCTGGTGCCCACGGACACCACAGTAAACCTCAGAACAGCCACAGAACAGCAGATGCATTGGGACACAGGCTGTTAACATGCTCCACAGGACTTCACAGGAATAGCTGGAATTCTCTAAGCCTCTACTGAGAGGCCCTTTCACACCTGGTAGCAGCAAGCTGGGCCTGCCAGCAGCAGGGGTATCGTGAGAAGCCAAGCAGCTGGGGTCACCTGGCAGGGAACTGGAGGTGCTTACACAACCACCTGGGCACACTCGTTTTTCATACAAAGAGACAATTATTTCCTCCACTCTGGGAGGTGGCAATGCCATTGGGCTCCACATCCAGGATGGGGGGGGAAAAGGGCAACTGCAAGTTGCCTAAACTGCTCAAACAAATCTTTGTGGCGAAATTATCTGGCCTAGTTACACTCTCAATCTATCCCTCCAGAAGTAGTTAGGACAACTTCCCCTTCTCTACCAGGATGGGAATTTCTGCACCTGAGACTCAAATTCTTCCCATGGCCTAGATGCCCAGCACAGTCTCTGCTGACTTCTCCCCCTTCTCGCTTTCCACTCCTCCCACCTAGTCCTCACTTGCCTCCCACCACAGGACCTTTGCTCATGCTGTCCCCCCGGCCTGGAGCAGTTACTCCAAGTGTGGTGCACAAATACTAGTGGTTCCCAAAGTGTTACCAGTCCACAACAGCTTTTTGAAATCTTTCCTGCAACTTTGCTTTGCTTCAACTCCCAGCTGCAAGATCAGTGGGTTCGTCTCATAAAACAGTCCAGATGTTGTCCAACACACATGGCACACATAAGTTCCATGCTAGTCACGAAGCCACCAGAATGCAATTGAGGGAGGAAAATAGCAAGTCCTTCACCAAGGTTGGAGAAATACTGCCCAGAAAGCTATCCCCTCCCCCAAAGCCTAGAATATGGTGTCCTCCCCATTTTGACATGTCAACTTCTCAACCTTCAGGAGCAAATCAAGTACCACCCCCTTGAGAAAGCTTTTCCTGACCAGGTCCAGTGTTCCTCCCACAGGCTCTCACAGCACCTTAAAATGATACTTCCTGGCCGTGGCCCCACCAGGAGTCTACGTTCGCAGGATTATCTGACTCAGTGTCTAGTTTCCCTGACAGGCTACACACTGCTTGGAGGAGGAGCTGTTTCCCCCCAGTGCCCAGCACAGTGCCTGCCATTTTGTTGATACTGTTAAAACTTATTCAACGAATGAATGAAGGGGGAAGAAACTACTAAATTCCACAATTTCTAATCCATGCACCAAAGCACCTGGGCGTTGCTACTGTGAACTCACAGGGCACTGCAAAGCACTTTACATTCGAGGGGTCACAGTGATCCTCTGTATAGGTCAGACACCATGCACACGACTACCTCGGATGGTTTCCCAGTTTTGATATTAGATTGCACGACATCATTTCGTTGCAAAGCTGGGTTTTCAGCTGGTGCTGGGAATAAAAGCAAACATCCACGTGGAACAGGAAGAGGGCAGCAATGCCCAACATGGCTCCAGGGTTTGGGAAACTGTGCAGCATCCGCAGGTGCACACATCACGTCAATGCGTAATCGTGGTCATTTAATAAAGAAATAAAAATATACTGCTTTCCATTTTTGTTTATTATTTTTTCAGATGGCTACTGAGTTGTAAGGACATAAATCTGTACGAAGTTGTTTGGAGCTAGCCTCTTAAATAAAACTGCAGAATTGTTTTAACCTATAAGCACCACGAACCAAGAAAGTTTACAGACCTCTGACCTAATTCATTCTCACAGCAACCTAACAACTATGCATGATCCCCATTTCACAGATATCCTGAGACTTAACGAAACTCAAAGCCAAGTCCCACTCATCTGTTACAGACCTCGAGATCCAAGGACCGGGCTCTGTTCACTCTAGCATCATCAACTCGCCTTTGTTTCTCATCGACTCTCTCTGTCACACACGCACTTTCACACACACATTCAAATGGAGGTGACCTACAAGGCAACTTGAGATCTCCACCATAAGTATGACAAAGGCACAAGAAGGAAGGTGCCTGGGTCCCCGAATCACCCCCTGGAAGAGTCACCTGCTGAGGAACACCCACATTAGACTGCTACATGAACAAGAAAGCTCTGTTTCATCAGGCCACTAAGATCAAGACCTGTTACAGCAGCCAGCTTCACAAATTCACCAAAAATCTTTTTAACTTTCTACTTTCAGATCCTTAAAATGTGCTCCTACTCCTTTATGTGGGATGAAAACCAAAGTCCGTCAATGAGAGAACAACTACGGTAATTTCTGAGCTGCCAGTGGTCAAATTACTTAAGTGCTGACCCCGTCTTCTCTTTAGGGGTAAACGTGGCGAACCTGACCTATATTTGATGTCACTGTGACTGTAGCTGTGCGGATACTGCTCCCGGCAAGTCAGGGCGCTCACAGCTGTGACCCTCACAAGTGTGGAGAAGGAAACCTGGCTCCAACTACCGCACTGTGTGTCCCCCACCCCCACCCCCAGAGCTATGGCCTCCCCACTAATAAACACACCACCTTCACACAGGGAGGGGGAGCAGAAAAGGAAGGGGATACCCGAAAAGCCTTCAAGGGAAAGGCATACACTGCTGGTTGGGAGGAAGGGCTTAATATCTTTCTCCCTCCTGTTTCTATCAACTTATCTATCGGGAACCTGTCAGCCTTGATCTCTCCCAGAGACAGCTTCCCCAATGCATCCTGTTCAAACGACTAACCACATATTTGCAAAGGACATTATTCAGAAGCTGGTATAAAGAAATAAATTGAATGCTGTTGTTTTTTTTTCCAATAAGGAAGACAGAATAACCAATTGATGTCACATTATGCAGGATATGGGGACATACTAATGATTTTTCACATTACCCATTTCCAACTGACATCTTAATTCTAACCTCCTGCCTCAGATGGGGGAAATATGTATTTCTGCTACTTCCTAAAATAGTTTAAATGCAAATGCACAGGTTTGAATCATGTGCACTAAGGAAGCCCAATAATTTCCTCCTTTTCTAAAGACAGTTAAAAACTCTTATCATATCTGGAGGCAGCAATGGGAGACTGATTAAAAATTGCAACGAACTAAACAGTTTTCTTTCAGGACGGCCTTTGAAAGTCAAGTTATACAGGTAAGAACTGTCCATACGGCATTAAGAAGGGCAATTTCTGTTGGTCACGTCTCCTGGGAGGAAAGAAAATTATATTCGGCTTCCTGCAGGGTCGTGGCTCTGTCAGGCACTGCTGTTTGGAGCTTGCAGCTATATCTGAAAGTCACAGCTTTCATTCTAAATGGGAAAGTTAACCGTATTTCTAGATTTGGCTTCATTACACCAAGTGAAATTGCCAGATAAAATCCTGGAACATCCTTAAAGGGCTTTCCTTTCAGAGGAATGAGTAAGACAATCCTAATTTCTAGTGTGTGTTTTTAAATTAGTGTTGAGCTTTAGTATGCATTCTCACTGATGTGCAGATGAGCTAAATTATATGCAAAGAGTGTATTTTACTTGCCATGTTAACAAACCAAAGAACGTGCTGGAGAGAGAAAGGAGGGAGTGAGGAGAGAAGACAAACCAGCCCAGGAAGAGAGGCATCTTACTTCTCATGAGGCCCGCTCCTTGCTGGCGCCTGTGCCCGATTCCAAAGCTGGGAGCCAGGCCAAATGGGGATCCCCTTCCTTGGAAGGGTTGAGGACAAGCCATTGCCTACGACCACCCTTCAGACAAACCCCACCGCTCTAGCAAGAACACACAAGTGCACGCACACATTTGGACACACCTGCATACACACGCACTCACACACACATGCTCATACCAGTGCCCACAGACACGCCTGCACGTATGCATTCAGATACTCACACTCATACACCCGCATCCACTCTTGAACTCACACATTCGCACTGCAGACACACACGCATACATGTGCACACACATTCGCACTTGCACACGCTCTTATACTCAATTCCACGCATGCACACAGAGCAGCCACCCTTACCTATCTCTGCTTTTCCAAGTCTTCCATCTCTGAGGGTCATTTGCCTACACCTGTAGCCTTTAAATCCCCCCATCTGCTTGATATAGTTTCATTAAGGTTCAAGATTAGGATCTAAAAGTTGAAATACGTACACATTTACTTTGGGAGGGGAGAGGAATGGGGCCCAGGAGCACACCCACAGCCATGGGCCAAACTCCAGCAGGAGCAGAAATGCAAAGGGAAAGGATTGGAAGGGGGGAGCCTGGGGGAAGAAACTCATTAATACTGACAGGAAGTTAAAACCAAATTACAAGAGAATTACAAAGAGAAAAAAATGCAGTGAAATAAATCCTTTGAAGAGGAACTTTTGCTAGACAGGCTGCTCCTGACAAAAACCTAAATCATTTCATCTAAATTTAAAAGTGAAAATTAAAACGACAAGGGTAACGGGCCTGAGCACGGGAGGTTACCACCCTCTCCTTGAAGACTGAGCAGAACACCTTTCATTCCCACGCTACTGTTATTTCCAAGAACGTGTCAGGACTCTGTCCCCCTGTGAGGCTCAGCCCCTCATCTCTACCCCAGACACTAGGACCAGAGCCACCAAGGCCCCCTGCCTACCAGGCCCCATGCGCCATGTGAAAGAGGAACAAGGACCTCAGCCTCGGGGATCCACCCCACCTTCAGCAGGTACCCCAAGCACTTGCTCCAAACGGCTGGAACCCACTGGACTTGGCTGTGCTAAGACCATATCCTGCCTTGTCCTGACCAATGACAACAGCGACCTTCTTCAGCTTACGGCCCTTCTCTGGGTTCAGTTATTCACTGCCTGACTATTCTAGAATCCCCACCACTGCACCACACACCTAAATGGCAGAGACCCTCACAGAGGTGTGGGTTTCTGCTTTGGGCATTGTCCCCTCCTCCGCAGCCCAAGTCACCAGAGGACTCGATGGTGCGGGCACAGAGCTGCAAGGAGTGGTTCTTTCCAGCACTGTGCGTACTGATTCTGGAGGTTTCGGCTGCCTTCCAATTCCATGCTGCCCAGAACCACTCAAAATATCACCACGTTTAAAATCTAGAATCACCATGTTTCTGAAACTTCCAATCTATTGCTGACAGAAAATAAAAACGCTGGGGGGAAATCAGCAAGGGGAAACATAGTGTGTCAAATGGTGGGTGCATTTTCCTAAGTTTACCTTAAATCTTCAAAATTAACATCATCTATGGATCATTTTCTGAGCCCTTTTCATCATCAGAGATCAACATATTAAAGTTCTCCAGAGTTACCTCCTTGGAGCTGCCAGTTTCCCTACAAGACGGTGTCTCCAGGTGGGCCTGCAACACCTTGATCACTGCGGTCTCCTCACCTAAGGAGAGTTTACTCTTGAAACCCGTAAGAGTTTCTAGCTTGGAAGAAGGGGATAAACCTTCCAGAATTTCTTTCATGATAACCAAACATCCCGGAGAGGAAGATGCTGGACCCTACCATCTAAACCACACATGGGTTCTAAGGCACAGCCCCTGCAAGCAACCTCCATCCCAACCGATCCCAGCAGAGCTTTAAAGTCTGGAGTTCCTCAGCTCATGGGATTTGTGGCTGGAGAAATGCAATGGCCTTCTTGCATCTCTCAGCTACCTACTCCTCAATTCTGTGACCAGAGATTTCCACCACTGCTACCACCATCCCCCAAACCACCAAGTGACAGAGAGTCCAACACTCCAGAAGGTACGAAATTGTCATAGGACCCTAAGGGCTCATCATCAACCACAAGACAAATATATTCTATTATATAAGAACTGGATCCATTATTAATCACACGCAGGCATGCAATACAAGTTTAATCTCAATGTACCGGAAAAACTCACCGTGACCTGTCTATAGCAAAACCATCACGTTAGCCTTCAGAAACCTACAGATACATAAATGGAACCATTAATAAAAAGAATTTCTGGTATTTAGAGAGCACGTTCATGTGTCACGCATTGTGTGCTGCACACATATTAACTCACTGACACCTCCCAGCAGTCCCAGAAGTAGATGTGATCATAACCCCTTTCTACTGATAAAAATTTCAAGCAAAGAAACATTAACCACGTGCTCGAGACCTTCCAGGGAAGAAACAATGGGGCTAGATTTCAGCTCAGGCTGTCTAGTGTTACAGCCCATGGCTCTAAATCAGCAAGATATTGTGTGCTGACTAAAAGGAAGTTTTCACTGTAAACATGCAAAACATAGGGTCAAAAACACAGAGAGCAAACTGACAGAAATACAAGAAGACAATAAACAAAACACAATCAGACTGGGAGGTTTTAGAATCCTATGGCTCAGAACTGGACAGATATGCAGAAAAAAATAGAAATAGATTCGAAACAATATAATCACAAGTTTTATTTTAAGTTTTACAAATAATCCTATAACCCAATAAAAAAATATGACTTTTTTCAATGTACATGGAACATTTTCCAAAACGGCTAAAAAATGTATCTATATCTCAAAGTAGCAACTTTACTGATCACATTCTTTAACTACCCCTCATAGCAAAATAAGTATCTGGTATGTTAAAGGCTTAAATTTTTTAAAAATAAGTAGTATTAGTTTTAATAACATAATATACAATATTATATAACAGCTATTTTATTTTAATTATATAACATTACTGTAATTAGGAGAAATATGGATGAATATTTTTAAACTGTTAAGGTGGGGGAAGCATCAGGAGAGCAAAACCATTAAAAAAGTACTGACTCATATTTCTAAATAAAAAAAGTAAAAACATCTCTGAAGTAAAAAATAATCCACAAATAAAATTAAAAGACAACCAACATAGTTTTTTGTAATTCTTGAATTGCCTTGCCTTCTAAAAAAACAACAACTGTGCCTTAGAGTTTGGGTCAGCCATGCTTCGGAATCCATCGGGGAACTTGTTAAAACGATGGATCCTCGGCTCCCAACCCATACCTAGAAGATCAGAGTCCCTGTGGATCCAAGGTCAGGAAATCAGGAATGTGACCTTCAAGGTCTCCCTAAATCACCTAGCAGTATAAGAACCAGTACAAAACCAGAGTCAGGACAAGACCTCAGTGTTATCCATCACCCAGCTTTTCTTCCGGGCTGCCAAGCTTCTCCCCGCAATCATTCACTCTGCAAGCATCTGAGCACCCACATGCCCATGCAATGAGTGGAGTATATTCCTCAAGGACAACCTGACCTCACATCTTGGGCTGAAAGCTCCTAAGTCACAACAGCACAAGCAGCGGGTTTCTTGGCTCTGTCACTCTGGAATTTTTTTAAGAAAGATTTGAACAAACGTTAGAAAGTCACCTGGCTTAGAGTTCCTGCATAATCAGATGACCGACTAGTGGCATGCAGGTGAGGTGCTCGCCTGCGCAGAGGGGACCCAGGGGCCAGGCTGGATGAAAGACCTGAGATTAAGAACTTCCAGCCGAGTGGCTGCTGCCTCAGGCCCCCCGATAAAGAACCAGCATAAGTCAAAGTGAACTTTTAACACAGGTTTGCTGCACAGCACTTGGACTTGACCTATGATGAGATTCGATCTGCTTTTAAGGACTAGGTGATTTAATACCAAAAGAACTGAGACCTGTCTAACAAGTACTAATACAGGCTGGCAGAATCCTGCCGCCTCCACCTTCAGAACTCCTATTAACTCGTGAGTTTCTGGTGCCTTTAGAGGAGAACTTCACCCTATTTTAAACAAACTGTAAAATATCAAGATGTGTCTGAATGCTCACCACTCCTATTTCCGTTCTTGCCGCCCACATCGCAGGGAACTTACCTGGGGACCCTCGACATGGGCTGAGTCTTGATTCAAGTCCCTGCTTTGCACTATAAGCTGGTTCTCAGCGTGGGCAGCTGTGCGCAGGGTCTTTGATATGGATAAAGCGTTGTGGATACATTCGCTCACATTATGGTTAAAGAAAAGAGAACCTATATAAGCCCAACTTTTTGAAGAAGTTAGCTTTGATTCCAAAACTAAGTTTTATTTCCAAGAATTCACTCATTTCTTTTAAAAAAAAAAAAATTTAACTGAGTACCTACACTGAGCTAGGCACTGTGTACCAAATGCTAAGGATACACGTAGGGGTGGGACAGACAAGGTCCCTCTGATGGGGGAGGGAGTGTGGAGGAACGGCACCAACAAACAATAAAATATTCACTAAAGTAAATACAAAATTACAGCTGTGAGAAGCGTCTCCTGGTAAGAAGAGTAGAATGTTCTAGCCAGGGAGTTCCCAAGGACAAAATGCCCATAAACTGGAGAATGGATAAGCAAAATGTAAGCAATGAAACAAATAAAACACGGACGCATGCTACTACATGGGTGAACCTCAAAAATACTGTGCAAAGTGAAAGGAGCCAGATGCAAACGATTACGTGTTGTATAATCGCACTTGTAGGAAATGGCCAGAAAAGGGAAATTTCTAGAGCCAAAAAGCAGATCAGTGGCTGTCTGCGGCAAAAGGCAAGGCAGTTAAACGTCACAAAGTAATGACGGCACACACCAACGGAGGAAAGAGCCAGGTACCAGGGAAGCATGTAGCTACGGAAGGGAAAAAGAAGGGGAAAATTTACATGGGTAGAGCAGACCTCACGGGGGAAAAAAGAACAAACACTTAAAACAAATATTTTAAAGTGTTATTGAACTATGGGAGGCTATTGGAAACGTGGAGTGGAAAGAAGTAGGACCACCAACTGCAAATACTGGGCTTGAAATGTTTGTCATTTACTAGGAATGAATAAAAATTAATGCTGATTAGAAAAAGCTGGAGGGAATAGTATATGAGAATGTTCTTACTATCTTTGCAACTCTTCTATAAATCTAAAAATATTTCAAAATCAAAAGCTTAATAAAAATAGACATTGACTTTCATGAAATGTCTCTCAGGATCTATTGAAGTGATTATATGGATTTTGGATACACTTTTAAACCCTGTAGTCGAAGCATCTATTCTCACTCATTTCTAATTCATTCTCCCTCTACTCGATGACTTTTTTTTAACTATAAATAAGATCTCCGTGTACTCCTGATTAAAATCCTTAAACGGCTTCCCACTACGTTCAATAGAAAATCCAAAATCCTTTATGAGCCTAAAAATTTTGCATGTCACAGTTCAGTTCACATCTCCTGTCTCCTCAGCAAATCTCCTCATTCCCTCTCTTCCTGCCACACTGGCCATCTATCTTCCTGTTTCCATACCTTTCCTGCCTCAGAGCTCTCATCATGCTGTTCCCACTGCCTGGAGACCTGTTCCCTACTTGTAGTCTGGCTAGTTCTTACTCTTGCAGCAAAGCCTTGCCTTCCCCACCAATCTACACCAG
Source organism: Miniopterus natalensis (assembly GCF_054644295.1). Taxonomy (NCBI): domain Eukaryota; kingdom Metazoa; phylum Chordata; class Mammalia; order Chiroptera; family Miniopteridae; genus Miniopterus; species Miniopterus natalensis. Next base: position 11,485,879 of record NC_142095.1, on the reverse strand, counting down.
GTCCCCTGTCACTCTGCCCCACAGCATATTGTCTTGTCTCTCACAAGTCATCAATCTTTGCAGTTATTTGTGGGATTATTGTTTAAGCCACACACTCACTAGACTGTAACCTTCCTTGAGGTCAGGAACCACATCAAGTTTCTTTACTGCTGGCTCCTTGAGGTCCAGCACAAATGCCTGGCACCAAAAAAAAAAAAAAAAAAGGCATTCAATAAATATCATACTACATCACCTTGGGCAAGTCACCTTACTTCTCAGTGCCTCGGTTTCCTATCTGTAAAATGGGACTAAGAAGACTCCACCTCACAGAGCTATGCTAAGGCTTAAATGAGCTGATATACATAAAGCACTTTCAAGAGTGCCTGGTGCACTGATAACGCTAAGAGGTTGCTCCTTGCCATCCTGATGCAGCACCCCAGGTCAGCAGCCAGTGCCCTGTGAGGGAGAACAGTCACCTCAATGAAGGAGAAAGCTGGGAGCACATAGAAAGATGGAGAATTTATTCGTTCTTGTACTTTTCTGACATTTCCAATTCCTTGCCCTTCCTCCTGGATCCTCTCTCTATTCCAAAGATACATCAAATACAAGAGGGCACAGCAAAGAGCACTCATTAAGTCCTTCCCGCATTTATTCCTTCCACAGACATGCTGAGCACCTGCTACATACCAGGCACTTTCTTGGCACCAGGAATACAGCAGTGGGTGGGGGAGACAAAATCCCCGCCTTCATCTCATGGGCCCTCTATGGGAAAAAGTGGGGACAGTAGAGAAGATGATAACTGCTAATATTGTCCCTCTGATGTAGGTACTACTATCACCCTTTTCGAAAGACAAGGAAACCGAGGCACAGGGAAGGTCTCTCATTTACCAGAGTCACACAGCCAATCGGCAGCAGAGAGGATGTGAGCCTAGGCAATCTGGCCCCTAACCACTATACTATCCAGCCTTGCTCAGATAGGAACATGCTAAATCTTCCATTTCAGACCTCAACTATAAAGAATCTTCTAAAGGCAAGGGCATGGAGTGGGAGGGAACACCTGTCAGGAAATGTCAAATGTGTATGTGTTCAGACTGGAAGTCAAAGGTGAGATTTCTGCTAAAACCAGTGAACTAGGCCTGCCCAAGGGTAATTTCTCCTCAAAGGATTCTGCAAGCAACTAACCATAGGAGACAGGAATGAGAGATGAAAGGGGGAAAAATCCAAACACTACGATCCAAAGAAGTCTCAGAAGGGCTAATCGGTTTCACCTAGAAGAGATCGCATATCCCGCCTCTTCCAGCTCTATGGGCGCTGGCTAGCTGACTCGCTCGCTAGCTCTGCCCCTGGTCCCTCCGCATGGGCTTTAATCCACTTTATTGCTTGATTACCTTCCCCCAGCATGGGATCCCACGCCTCCCAAACTGGCAGGAAACCAAGGCACTCAGCAGGAGCCTAACAGCCACCCAGTCAGTCAGCAGATCTCAGAGCTAGGAGAAAAGTCAGAGCAGGTCCGGCAATTGCTGCCAGGCACTAACTGTAAGAATCAGCCAAAATGTTATATGGGCACTCGGACCTGGCTGCCACAAAGAGCCCTAGCAAAATGTACACGATTCCAAAATGAAATTCGCTTGCTGGCTCTAACCCGAAGGGGCAAGCACACAAAATGCCATCAAAAACAAAATTAAAATCTCAACTGTTCCTTCAACACATGCTCCAAAGCCTCTGGGCAATATGATCCACCATGACCAAACACCGAGTCCAAAAACAAAACCGCCTGGAGGTTGTCAGGGTCCTAGGTGAGCGTGGGCGCATGCTTGCTCCCTGGGGAACACATAATCCCAAACGGACGACGGAGTGGGCTGAAATTTCCACACACTCTCACTCTCCACAGACTCTCAGAGAACCGCAGTCAAAACCATTTCCAATCTGGTCTGACTTTGTTGAGATCTGCCCCTCTGGAAACAGCTGGTGCTTTGCCACTGACCTCAAATAAAGATGGAACTTGCCCAATTTTCTGGGGAGGAGGGGGAGGTGTCAGTTAATGCACAGAATTCTCAGTGTTGAAATTTTTTCCCAAAGAATTTTTGCTTAAACTAGAGGCAGCTACAGACATGTTTATACTGTCACCTGAACATAAAACAAACATATAAGCAAGAGAGGGATCAGGTAATAAAAGTTTCTACCTCACAGGACTTTTCCGAGGATCAAATAAGTTATTATTTGTAAAATGCTTAGAACAGTGACTGGCACATAGTAAGCACAAGGTATATGTAATTATTTGTCAAATAACATAGATTAAGGAAATATTTACCAATTACTCTTAAAGAAAATCCTAGTCTTGCCTACACAGACAACTTATTTTTTCAGGGGCATGTGTTTGTAATTGTGTACTAGTTAGCACACGAGTTGTAACTTCCTACTTCTCAAGACACATGATGACACCAAAGGTATCCAAGTGTCAAAGAGCATTAGCACTCCTCAAAGAGCACCACCCCAGAGAACCCGCTAATTCTCATCTCAGCATAAAATTAAGGCTCATGGGAGAGGAGAATGGAGATTTAATAAACATCAATTGAATTGCAAACATCAACTATGATATTTTCCAAATCTGGTTTGAAATCTCCATTGCACCATCTCTAGAAACAATATCTAAGCCTTCTTAGCAAAACATTCAAACAGAGAACATTTTGACAGCTGCCAGATGGGAGGGGTTTGGGGGGATGGGTGAAAAAGGTGAAGGGGTTAAGAAAAAACAACTCATAGACACAGAAAACTGTATGGTGATTATAAGAGGGAAGGGGGGGAGGTAGAAGAGGGATAAATGGTGGAAACTTGACAGGGGTGGTGAACATACAGTGTAATACACAGATGATGTATTATAGAGTTGTCCACTTGAAACCTATATGATTTTATTAACCAATGTCATCCCAATAAATTCAATAAAAACTTTTTTTAAAGATTTTTAAAAAGAATATTCTTGTGGACATAAAGTACAACATAGGAAATATAGTCAGTTAATACTGTAATAACTATGTATGGTGTCAGATAGGTACTAGATTTATCAAGGTGATCACTTTGTAAGTTATATAAATGTCTAATCACTGGGTGTACACCTGAAACTAACATAATATTGTACATCAACTGAAAAATAAAAAATTATTTTAAAAAAATTTAAAATGGCCAGCCACTTAGCAAAACAATCACTTCCCAACCATTCAGGACCAATTCATTAATCTAGGGACCACTCTGAGCTTCTGGTCCTTTCCCCCCTCCCCCCCACTGGCCACGCTTCCTCTCCAAGCAGGAAATAAAGGTGACAGCCAAATCTGCCACAGATGGTCAGCCACTACCAGATTTGATCCAAATTTCAGGGATAAAAGAGGTCACACCTGATGGTGACAATGTTTTTAGCTCATCCATGGCTAACAGAAAAGTCATTTAAGTACAACTTGACTTTGAAAAGCTATCAATGAAGTCATGGCAGACAATTCTGCCTACCAAACCCACCTCTGCAGAAGGTTTTATGTCGAGAGAACTCTTAGGGCTCTGGGAAGCCGAACATTTCTCCAACCCCCTGGAGAAGCAGTGAAAGTACACAGCCTGCCTCTGAATTACTGATGTCAGAATTTATTGAAAGGTCTCCATTAGGTCAGAGGTCACACCCCAGGTGCAATGCCATGGACCTACCCAAGGGTTTGTGACTGGGGATAAAAGCAATACTGCTCCCGAGCATGTGCTCTGTGCAAGGCCCCCGGCTTCGGACGCTGACCAGCACTCACAGCTTCTAGCGCACCATCTGACTGTCTCACTTTGTGACTAGCGCACCATCTGACTGTCTCATATACTGGGCAGGTATTCTTGACTCCATTTTACTGACATGAAACACAGGCTGGTACATTTAAGTGACTTCCCCACTGTTTCGTTTGCAGAGGGACAGGACTAGGGGCAGATATTTGAACTTTCAGTCTATAGTTTATTTCATTAAATTATGAGGTTCCCTGTACCTTATGTTTATATTCACTGATAGGTATTCTTCTGAACGCTGGGACTAGAGCAGTGAACCAAACAGATAAAAATTCCTGCCCTCATAAAGCTTACATTCTAGTATGGGAGAGAAATTACAGACATATAAAAAAATGTGGTAAGGGTCAATGAGTGCTTTAGAAAAAATAAAAGTATAGTATAAGAAAGTGGGGGCGGGGAGGAAAGGCTGCCATTTGGAGCGTGCAAACTTCACCCGGTCGAGGAAGGCCTGTCCGTAAGGTGGGTCTGAGCAGAGACCAGAAGGAAGAGGGTGGGGTATACCAGCTGAAGGAAGTAACTGTTTGGGCAACAGATACAAAATCAGAGGTGGGAGTGGGCTGGGAGCACTGGAAACAGCAGAAGACAGGCCAGTAGGATGGGAGCCAAGTGAGTGAGGGGGCAAGTGGTGGGAGATGACCTTGCGAGGCAGCCAGAAGCCAGATCTCACGGGCGTTGCAGACTGTGGTTAAGGACCTCAGATTTCATTCCAGAGATTGGAGGGGAGGCGGGTTCTGAAGGGCTCTGACACTAAAGGATCCCTCTGGAAGGATGCTCAAGTGGGTGGTGGGAGAAGTGGGGAGGGAAATTAAGAGCTTACTGCAACAGTCCAGGCAGAGATTTATGTCAACAGACAATGTATAACATGCACAGAGAGGTCACATAGAAGGCTTTCCCTTCTAGTTTTTCCAGCATAGCTAAGACAGCCACTCCCTCCTCTCCTGCCTGCAGCCTGACAACTTGTTCCTCTATCCCCTGATTTAGGGGCAGGGTGGCCAACCTGGGACAATGGCACCAGGTGTTCTTATTGTATAAACGGTTGACTTGTGTCAGCTGTTCTCTGGTGAGGGTGGGGTTAAGGATGGGACAGAAAACACCAGCCTTGACTTTGGTTTCCTATTACTTAGGATGTCTGCTTGCCTCTAAGCATTCTGAGTGTCTCTAGATCTTGGCAATCAATTCCCTGAGAAAAGACTCCATTTCCACAGGACAGGATATTTTGTAAGTACCTGGTGGACATCGATCTCCTAGAGATGATGGCAGCACTTTGGGGCAAAGAGGTGGAAGGAGGAGATGAGCAGCTCCCCTGGGGCATTGCAAGTAGCAGGTCTGATCTGGCATTCATTTAAGTGGTGATTAGTAACCAACAGGAAACCCTGAAATCACTTCTACAACATCCGTCAGAGAGCGCAGCCAGTCAAGGGCTCTCCAAAGACGGTGACTTTAGGTCCCTGGAGGGGTAGATCATGAAGCCTAGAAAAAGGTATTTTTAAAGAATAAAAATGTTAAAACAAAGCTCGCATTCATCAGGATTCATTTTGTTTATATATATATATAATATCTTTACTGATTTCAGAGAGAGGAAGGGAGAGGGGGAGAGAAAGAGAGAAACATCTATGATGAGTCGTCATTGATCAGCTGCCTCCTGCAGGCCCCCAACTGGGGATCGAGCCCACAACCCGGGCATGTGCCCTGACCCGGAATCGAACTGCAATCTCCCGGATCCTAACTAGATGCTCAACCGCTGAGCCACGCCCGGCTGGGCCATCAGGATTCTTAATGGCTGTGTTATTTCCTTTTCCTTTCCATAGAAAACCTACCTAGAGGTTAACAATGGAATATGAGAGCTCCCATCGCCTTTTCAGGTGGCAGGCCTCGGCTCTGGTGGTCTCACAAAGCTACTTTTCTATAATCACTGTCCTTTCTGCTGAAACTGCTGTTGCGATAAATCATCTTATCACCAAGCCCTACAGTTTCTAAATAGTGCTCTCCACCAAGAGAAACATATTGGCGTTCAGCCAGGAGACCAACTTGATCTGGTTTCTGGGCTTCTGCACTGTGTTTTGTGAGGCCGTTTTTAAGGCACCTGGAGATTAGTCCTGGGACAGAGAACTAGCATCATGGGGAAACAAAAGATTGTATTAACTCTATGACACTTGTGGCTGATGAAAGCAATTGCTGGTGCAGCTCAAGGTTAAAATAAATAAATAAAAGGAGAGGGGAAGGGGAACTTCTCACTGAATCGCCTCCTCTCAGCAGATTATTTCATTAGCAAAAAAAAAAAAAAAAAAAAGCAAATTAACATTTCTGCAGTGACTCACTGACTCAGCAGAGCCCCTTTGGCATCCCGGCAATTTTGGATCAAATGTGTGTGCTGTGCCTGCCACAGACCCTCAGCGTCCACATTAGCTTTTCTTTCCAGGGCCACTCTCTACATCTTAGCCTCGCATCAATCTATTTCAAGTGCTCCCACTCTTGAGTAGGAGCTTTGAAACCAATCACCTAACACCTTTAAAAGAAATAATCTGAGAAGCTGAAGACACTGAAAGGAGAAGTCCATGAGCACCAGAGGCTGGCTGCCAAGAGATCTGGAAGACAACCGCTTGGCACCCTTGCCCTCTGGCTTTTAAACACGGAGACATGGCTTCAGAAATGGGCAAGGCATCTGCAGAATTCTGAGACCAGGAATCCAAAGATTCTCTCCCCTCTGCCATGCTTCCTGGCAAATGAAAATATGACAAATCAAAGGTAGTACAGAAATACTGCTCGGTGTTCCATTGCAAAACGCAATGAACAGCCGTCACTTTCTTCACCTGAATCTACGAGTCTCCCAAGCCTTACACATATTTATAGCATGCCTAAATTACCTCCCTAATAAACCACTTTGTGAATTAAAGGGCCCCTACTTCCTTCATTCCCATTATCACATAACCCAGCAGGCTCTCATCTCAAGCGTGGCCCAGAAAAAAATGTTCTTAAGCAGAGATCCCTGTTTCACACCAGGGCTGTTCCTCTGATTCTTTTCAGCACAACGGCACAGCCTTTCAGAAACCAAAGCAGAGTTCGTGTTAAATGCAGCACCACAGGGAACTCAGATCCCACCCATTCTGCTTCAGCCCTCGGTCTGAGGTGGAACCCCACAGCTGGGCACCCGCACCCGGGGCCTATGGCAGAGGCCCTAGGAGAGGAGTTGGTAAGCCTTTTCTTGAAAAAGCCCGAAAGTAAATATGTTAGACTCAGTGGGCTATACAGTCTCTGACTTAGCTACTCAACTCTGCTGATATAAAACAAAAGTACCCAGAGATAATAGTAAACAAACAGACGTGGCTGTGTCCCCATAAAACTTTTACAAAAAAAAAGGCAGTGAAAGAGGATATTGGTCAAAGGGTGCAAACTTTGATTTATAAGATCATTACTTTCTGGGGCTCTAATGTATAGCATGTGATTATGCTTAACAATACAGTATCGTATACTGAAACCTGCTAAGGGTAAATCTTAACTGTTGTCCCACTCAATACTCTTAGATTGAAGCGGACACTTTCACAATCACCTTTTCCCCTGCCATAAAAGCTCTACAAATCCGTGATTAATTAATTCTCAGGCACCTGTTAATCCCCCTTGCTCTAGCCAAGTAACAAAACCAAAACCAGTGGGTTTTTATGTTCTTGCCAAAGAACCCAATTGTGTTGATTCATCCAACTTAGCTCTTTGCTAAAAATGACCGCTTATCTCTCCTTTCCATTTTAACTGTTCTATTTAATAAATGTTTTTATTGTAAGCCTCAACTCCTATTAAGAAATGCACAGACTAAATATATGTTGTTAAACATATTTTGTTCTAACATTTGAGATTTTGAGAAATCTATTTCAAGCTTCTCCAAAAGCATTAACTCTGAGTAATGTGAGGCTTTGTCTCCTTGCATCGCTGTGCATGTCAATAATGTGACTCCAGGAAGGTGAAAGGACACTGGAGAGTAAGACAAGGCAAAGTCAGAGCGACTACAGCCAGGGCTCAGCATTCCACTGGAACACAAAGTCACAAGATAGGGCTCCAGCAGCCACCACAGGTGGCAGCAAGGGCCTCAGAACAGGAATTAAAATTCAGGAGCCTGACTCCCCTGGAGTCCTAACCAGATGAGGAAATCAGTCAGTCTTGACCGTGAAAAGCTATTAATGAGGTGGTTCTTGCTATCTTGTGGCAAATGAAAAGAATAAATCCTTGCTTCTTGATTATAGAGAAAAGCATAAATCCAAGAGCCCCTGTTAATTTACATGATGGGTGGTTTAGGACACCTGGCTGCAGACTCGTGCACCATGTGCAGTCGGATGACTCCCAGCTGAAGGACAGACACCTAAAACCCGGCCCCCTCGTAAGCTGGGTCTGTAATCAGACCACCAGCTGTGGGGGCAAAGCACCCTGACAGGGATGAACAGCTCCAGTGGGCTGATAAGAGTCGGTCAATTCACATGTCCAAAAGGCTGGCCCTGACTGGGCTAAGGCAAGCTCTCTCCTCTTGGGATTCAGTACGATTGTTCCTTCTCTAGAAGATATAAAAATAAGTCTAAAAAGAATTTTTAAATTAAATTAAAAATTAAATAATTGAATTTTTAAATTAAATAAATCTTAAGTATTTGTGCTAGTTTTGAGGAGAATTAAGGTCTGAGTTACCTCATGAACATGGTAAGATGTCTGAGACATCTAAGAAAATCTGTTCCCCTGGATGGATATGTCTGATTTATTAATTCTCAAGAGTTGCTGAAATAATGATGACTTTGCTCCGTGGTTTTCTTATCAGCCTTAGTTGAGGTGTTTCAGATTCTTTAAATTTGAGATTTTTTTAATTTCGTGATTGTAGTTCAAAATGTTCAAAGAGTCTGATTAAGTTTGTAAATGGTGCTAAAAGCCTTAAGAACTTAAATTTGTTAAATTTAGAAATTAAGTGAATGTTAATAAGTGAAACATTTTTAACATAAAAATGGCTAGCTTATAAATAAAATAATACCTACAAGTTGAGCATAAGGTTTAAGAAATACTAGGTGTTAAAATTTACAATTCTGATAAACCAAATAATAACTGAAAAGAACAACTGTCAATGTTCCTTTCCAAGCATAAAAGCCATGTCAGTTATTAAACACACACTGACAATTCACTTAGCCATTAGGCTATTATTTTAAACCTTCTTTTTGGGTTTTTAAAAAAATAGTAATGATGACAAAGTTGAAAGACAGCAAGACAAGTCAATCCCCCGGAAAATGAAATGAGTCCTCTTAGAAGACACGTCCTGAAGCCGGTTTTCATCTAACGCGTTTGGAATGGAAAATCACCCCAGAAAGGAAAAGGGTTAATGAGGGGTCACTGTTGGAACCCCTGCTGGCTAAACAGGAACCAAATGGCAGTACGTCACTGGTCCCATTGCTTCCAGCTGAGTGGCCAAACCTGTAAGGGGGGGTGAAGCCGATGGGCAAGACCACAGCAGTCAGGAGCGCATACACCCCGTTTCGCAATGCCTTGTGGAATGCAGGCCCACTGCCCCAGGATCATCTAATTCTCCCAGACATTTTCGAACGGTGATGTTAATAGATATCCAGACTTTTAAGTGAAAGCATTTGATTTTTAAATCATGGCAACTGATGCCTGCAAACATTTGCACAGCAAAACAAAACACATAGGTGGGCCCCAAAAGTGTGCCTTCTGAGCTGCAGAATACAGTCAAACTCCACAGCAGAGACACTCACAGCCTGGATCCCACCTGCCTCCTAACCCCCACCCAATCACACCCTCGGGCAAACACCCTGCAACTCCTGAGGACGACTCCATTCCCTACCCCAGGCCTTGGCTCCCACTGCACCGTCTACCCAGGGTGCCCTGCCTGGCCAGCCCACTTGGCAAGATCACCTCTTTCATGGACTCTGTCTTCCAGAACGTGTCTCTGAAACTGCTTGCCAAGCATATGGAGATCAGTACTCTGGGCCGGGGAAAACAAGGAAGTACTACACAGGCAGGGCCTATCTGCCCATCAAACCGAGCTGGGCAGGAAGCCCAAGCAAATGCACCTTTTATGGGGGATAATGGTCCGCACACTGCAATGTATGGAGGTATTGTCAAGGTAATGCATTCTAGCTATCAAAATGACCCCCTACTTTATTCCAAAGAGGTGTCCAACTTCCTGCACCTCCCGGAGGAGCGGATAATAACCATGAGCTCTGAATAGCTAGCAATCTTCAGTGGATACTCACTTAAGAGATTCAAATGTAAAAATTTTTACAGTGGAAGGTGGAAATGCAAAACTGTAGAGAAAGCAAGCAGATCAGTGGTCTGGGAGGAAAAGGGGGAGATAAACGGGTGGAGCACAGGATATCTCAGGGAGGTGAAACTGTTCTGTATGACACCACATGGAGGTTATGTGACTAATGCATGTTATATACCAAACCCACAGAACTGTGCAACACAAACAGTGAACCTTGATGTATGCAAATTAAGAAAGTAAATCATTTACAAGGTTGGGTGGGGGGCTCCCCAGGAAAGAATGAAGACTGTGACAAGAGAAACTAACTATATTACAAATGTATGAAACAACTCGCTGAAGCGGGTGGGGAAGAAGGAGCTCTAAGTATCTTTGGAAATGAGTGGGGTTTGTAAGACTGAAGGCAAAAGAAACTGCACCTAAAAACTGACCAGCACTCCTCAAAACTGTCAAAGACATCAAATACAAGGAAAGTCTGAGAAACGGTCACAGTCAAGAGGAGCCTAAGGAGACGTGGCCAATAAATGCAAAGGTACGCAGGATGGAATTCTGGAACAGAAAAAGAACATTGGTAAAAACGAAAGAACTCCAAATAAACTATAATAGAGTCCCAATATCGGCTCATTAATTTGTAACAAATGTACCACATAATGCAGACGTTAATAATAGAATGTGGGGGTAGAGTGGAGAGTATACAGGAACTCTCTGTACTATCTGCTTAATTTTGTGTGGGTTTTTTTGGAAATCTAAAACTGTTGTTAAAAAAAATAAAGTCTATTAATTTTTTAAAAAGTGGAGGAAAGAGAAGAATGGCAGAGCAAGGGCTGAAGGTGTCAGTTTTCACAGTGTCACGGTGATCTGGTCGCCCAGCTGGCTTCAGGGGCGGCTCCGTCTGGCTGGGGCGGAATTCTTCACCTCAGCCCTGCACCCGAATCGGGGCAAAACCCCCTTGACTCTGAGATGCAGCAACTGGTAACCAGCAACAAGAACTTTCTAGGGCACAAAACAGAAGCTATTTTAAAAGCGATACCAGGAATTTCCAGAAAAAAAGTCAAGCACTTGATATGAGGGTTTCACAGGGTGTGAAAATCACCTGGGGCTTTACAGGAAACAAATGAAGATGGACACCCTCATGGGGACACTTCACAAAGAAAAGACAAGAGGCAAGGTCCAGGGCCATAAGGGACTGGAGAGCATTCTTGGTTTATCTGAGCTGGTTTCCTAGGGTAACCACTCTCCTTTCATTGAAGAATCCCTGAAGGCAAGCGGCCAAATCCCACCAAAAGCTGAGCTACCCAGATGGGCAGGGGAAAGGGGGGCAAGGCCATGTTACAATTAATGAACCAATACTGACGCCTCATTGTTACCCAAAGTATATAGTTTATTTAGAGTTCATTAACACTGTCGCTAGCTAATTACCTTGCTGTCCCTGGCTCTCTCCCCAAAGGTCCAGTTTCTACCCAACACCAGTGTGCAGCTTGACACTAATCAGAGTGTAAGTGTCACTCTGAAGGGCAGTAAAGAAATAAACATGGCCATTAAAACCAGGAAAGAGCAGGGAACGGGAGGAGGAAATGAACGAGGCCAACCAAAATAACAATCTCTTTCTCTTCTTGTATTTTTAAAGACTAAAAATACTCTCAAACACATAAACTCATGGCAAACAATGCTTTACTTTTAAAAAACAAAACAAAAAAACCTTGAAATTGAGGAAAAGCTGCCAGACCTAATCGGTGGCAGACAGGGCAACAGTGTGGCAGGCGCCCAGTGTGGAGAGGGCCCCCGCTCAGCCCGTCTGAGCCCTGGCAGCATCTCCCGCGAGTTTAGTAACAGAACCAGTGGGTAGGTTCAAGACTTCCTGTTAGGTGGAAAAGCCAAGTCCTAGAATGCCTCTCCCAGACAACACTGGGTAACATAACTTCTACATTAAGACTGAAAGCACAAGCCCCACTTGGAACAAATGCATGTACCAAAAACAGCATAATTTAGTTAAAACTATCTTAACCAGAGCGAAGATGTGAAAAATACTTGAGTGACTTAGCGATGCTATGAGAAATTTATAGAATTCAGTTGGATCAAACTTTTTCTCTAAAAGGCCAGTCATTTAGGCACTGAGGGTCATAGGGCACCTGTTGCAAATACTCAACTCTGCCTGTGTAGACGACAGTAAATGAATGACTATGGCTGTGTTCTAATAAAATTTTATTTGTAAAAACAAGCAGCCGGCCAGATTTCACCCACAAGATATACTTTGTCAAGTACTAAATTAGGTAATTCCACCTCTCTCCTTCCCTCCCTCCCTCCTCACTAAAATAGTCACCATGCATTCAAATTTCAAAACAGAGCAAAACTTTAATTCATAAGTCAGGAAGAAAATCAGCATGACTCCCCTATAAAGTCTCCTTTACACATTTCTTGAAGAAACTCAGTTGAAAGTCACACAATTGTGAATAGTAAATGGCTGTAACCAAACAAAACTTGGCCAAGCATAACTTCTCAGGGAACTATTTTCTCTAGGAGGAAGTGTTTGGGAGGAGCACATACTATATGACTCAAACCAAAACTTCTCAAGGGCCCAAAAAGCTTTTGTTCCCTCTGGCTGTCTTCCGAACACACTCCCTTACCTGGAAGCTTTGAGATGGTTCCTAGAATGTCCAGAATAAATCCGATCTTGGTAATATGGCATACAAGACCCTTTCCACATCTCTTTCCACCCCCAAAACTACACTCTGACAACTTAAGAGGTCTCACTATACCTCAAATACATCATTTGCCCACTTTCAAGTAGTAAAGGCCTTACCAGAGTGACCAAGTTATTGTTCAAACTAGAACATTTTTTAGACTGAAAGTGCTACTAATCAAGGCAAACTGTAATGTAGAGTCATTTAGCCTTTATCCATGCGTGATGACTTGTCTGTTGGAAAGCTGCTATAAACTCACTCCTACTCATCCTTCAGTGTCCCTCTCCCTTTCCTGTGTTTTTGCAGACCTCTCCCTTTCCTGTGTTTTTGCAGACCTCTTTCTGGCAGAGGTAGCCACTCCCTCATCTTTGTATCTATTATAGCCTTTATTAGATACTGTTATATTCACTTGTTCACATGTGTGTGGGGTTTTTTTGTGTTTTTTTAAATATATCTTTATTGATTTCAGAGAGAGGAAAGGAGAGGGAGAGAGAGGGGCAGAAACATCAATGATGAGAGAGTCATCGATAGAGCCCGCAACCCGGGCATGTGCCCTGACCAGGAATCGAACCCCGATCGCCTGGATCCCAGGTCGACGCTCAACCGTTAGCCACACCCAGCCGGGCACATGTGTGTTTTCTTTAAGGGCAGGAATGCTTGCTCTGTACACATGGCTTTGAGCTAGAATTGTCTTATAGTTAGTGCTCAATAAATGTTTGTTCACTTTCTTATAACAACAGACTACATATTTAACCTTAAAGCCATTCTTTGCATGGCATAAACCAGTGGTTCTCAATTGGGGGTAGTTTTGCCTAAAGGGGGATATTTTCGATGTCTGGAAAGATTTTTGGTTGTCATAACTAGGGGAGATACTACTGGCATCTCGTGGGTAGAGGTCGGGGATACTGCTAAACATCCTACAACACACAGGAGAGTTCCCCACAGCAAAGAATAATCCAGCCCAAAATGTCAATAGTGCTAAGATTGAGAAACCTAGAAATAAACTTAAAACTTCAGCTCACTTCCTCATGAAGTGACTACAAATTCTGGATCACAGAAATAGAAAGTCAGGAAAATTTCCAGCACATGTGCTGTGAACATATTTGAAAAGCCAACACATTCCAGAATTGAATGTACTGTAAGACCAGTGAAAATGGTGCAGATTTACTGCAGAGATTCATGACTTGGTCTGAAGGGTGTGGATACACAGTGCTACGCAGAGTACTTTAAATGTCCTTCTCGTGCAGAGGTCATTAACCCGACATGAAAGATACAGAAGTATTAACACAGGTGGGACTTCCTCAACCACATACAAATCAAAGGGGAACTAAAAGCTGCAAACTCTGGACCCTTCCCGAGTCACTGACATTTGGGCTCTAAAATAGGTTAAAATTGTATTCATTGCAAAAGGTGAATCTGAAACTTTCTCAGCTAAATGCCACTGTTATATGTAACAGAAATCCCAGGATATTTCAACCACATAATCTTATAAAATTAATTTCTAAAGAAACACGTGGCCATCAACTATTCAATTGCTTCCAGACGTTGGAAGTTCTCAGAATAAATCTATTAAGCTTTTATATTAAGAGAAATTTATACTCTTCCATCTTTGCTTGGAAAATTTTCCCAACAACTAAGTCTAAAGCTTACTTGCCCACCCCTCTGCCTTCATAAACATACAAACTATGTCAAATTTGCTTTCCTGGGATGCCCAGGGTCATCTTAACTACTTACTGTATTGTATTAATATAATCCTCAAGGCCGGCTGGAAAGGCTTGCCCCTTAGGCCCATATTCTACTGTTATAATTTCAGGGTCACCCATTAAGCTGCAACTATCATTCCTATTGGAAACACTATTCCTGCCTCTGGCCTTTATCTCCAACCACTTCTAACTGAGCTCTTCTGGAAATCTGCTATGAAGTAATTAACCAGAAACATCTAAACCATGGGTAAAGAGGCTGAGTGAATGAATGTTTGAGTTCTACTCATACCAAGCAAGAGCTTAGCCTGTGAATTCTTACACCTATGTACGTTCGTGCCTTGAGTTTCTCTTATCCACCCCAACCCCTAACCCTTGCAGTCAAGAACAGGGAGGATGCCATATAAGTAAGGAATAAGTTTTTTAAATCCCACAAAGCATAGACTTCATGGACAAAATGAGGAATACAAATGGAAAGTAAATTAAACATGAGTCACAATCAGTAAAAATAAGGTCATTAAACTCCCAAGAGTTGAGTTCAAGTTAGTTACAATTACAATAATCACCTTCTATTCTTAAAGCACAAATAGCTTTAAAAAAAAACAACTAACTGAGACTTGACAATGTTATTTAAAACTCTATAGAAAGTGAGTACTTAGGTCCTTACAAAACTTTAATTCAGAGATATTGATTTTTTAAAAACAGGCAACACATAACAAAGCATCCTGTCCATTTGGCATCTATTGCAACCTGCCTGGGGGAAAAAAAACCACTAATGGAGAGTCTCAGGAATAATTCATACATCAAGGCGACTTTTAAAAGTTTATCTCCATGCTCTCAGGCAATAAATATCGTGTGAGCTCTCTCTCCTCATACCCAATAATATTCTACTCTGGTTTAGATGACACAGGTCCTCACATCCACTTCAGACTTACAAACTAAGCATGCCCAGAATGCTCACTTACACCCATTTAACTTCAATTCGACTAGAGGTTTAACTTGAAGCTACCAAAAGGTGTTGAGAGAAGAAGATGGAAATATAAAAACCACTATCCAAAGTCAATCTATTATCAGATCTGTGTTTATTAAATATTGGTAGCATTTGAAAAGAGATGAGTTGGATTATGGAGACATTCAACCCTGAACAATTTCATTTACTGCCTTTACATCCAGCTAGGATTAAAAAGAAATCTTTTCAATGATGTCATACATCACTGCCATAGGCACTGAAAAGGCTTCTGATATTACTCAACACCCATTCCTGGAAGGAAAAAAAAAAGAGAAGGAGATGAATACTTTTCTAACATAATAAAATATATCTCAACATGAAATCATCTCGCTTAATAGAGAAATCCTAGGCAGGAACAAAATAATAATGTAATTTCTAACTATTTTTTCTAACATGGATCTGAAGATTCCAATCAATATAATTACACAAGAAAAGTTTACCGATACAAAATTAACATGGAAAACAAGTAGCCTTAATAGAGACAAAAAATAACTGATTATAAAATATAATAGAAGACTTCATTCATGATGGCTACTAAATAAAACTAAAACATCCAGCAATAAATTTAACAAGAAATGTTAAGTTTTATATGAAGAAAACTTTAAAACACTACAAGGCATCACTAAAAAAGACTTAAATAAAAGAAAGGCATGTCTTAGGGATAAATTGTACATCATCAA
Organism: Miniopterus natalensis; assembly: GCF_054644295.1. NCBI lineage: Eukaryota > Metazoa > Chordata > Mammalia > Chiroptera > Miniopteridae > Miniopterus > Miniopterus natalensis. The sequence goes on along the minus strand of NC_142095.1, from coordinate 11,469,785 downwards.
GACGTTAATTATCCCTAAGTTAATCTATAAACTGAATATAATTTCAGTGCTCTGAAATCTTTTGGGGGTTTTGACACTGAACAAGCACATTCTAAAATTCATATGGAAAAAAAACAAGAGGGAAGAATAGCCAAGATAATTCCAAAAATAAAGATAATGAAGAGAGCCTGGTCGGTGTTGCTCAGTGGTTGAGCATCAACCCATGCACCAGGAGGTCTTGGGTTCGATTCCTGGTCAGGGCACATGCCTGTGTTTTGGACTCATCCCCAGTAGGGGGCATGCAGGAGGCAGCCAATCCATGACTCTCTCATCACTGATGTTTCTGTATCTCTCTCCCTTTCCCTTCCTCTCTCTGAAATCAATAAAAACATATAAAAAAAGATAACAAAGAGAGAATAGTCCTATCAAATATTCAAACAAATATATTCTACAGTTACAGGAATTAAAATAGTGTATAACTGGCGCAGGAGCAGTGAGTCAGATCAGCGAAGAACAGAGCGTCCAGAAAGATGCAAAATAACTGCATGTGAGAATTTAGACTATTATAGACATGGCATCTCAAATTAATGAGGAAAACATGGTTTATTCAATAAATGATGTGTGGGCAACCAGGGAGTCATCTAAAAAAATAAAGCCAAGATCCATATCTCTTTTCATATACATCAAGTTAAACATCAGGATAAATTCTAAGTGAATCAAAAATTTAACATAAAAAAATGAATGTACCAAAGATATCTCACATAGTTTATTCTAATAAACCTGAAGTGGAAAGGATTTTTCTAATTGTGCCATACTCTGACAAATACAATTACAGAAGTTAAAATTACTGCATGATAAAAATTTAAAAACCACCAAAAGCAAAGTCAAAAACAAACCACAAAATGTGGAAAATACATGCAATTCCTACCACTAGACACAGAACTAATTTCCCTAATATATATAAAGCTCCTACTTAAAAAAGACGAAAAACCTCATGGAGAAAATGACCAAGTAATGTAAAGATAGTTCACAGACAAATATCCATGGCTCTTCTATGAATGAAACACAAGAGAAATGCAGACTAAAACTGAACTGAGCAATTATTTTCAAATCTCAGACTGTCAAAAATCCAAAAGTTTAACAACACACCATGCACACTCTCATAGTTTGCTGATGGAAGTGTGCTACCTTTATCGGGGGCAATTAGGCAACATACATCAGAACTGAAAATGTATATATCCCTGATTCAGCTATTTCCATTTTTAACATTTACTCGGAGCAAAAAGTTACACATGCAAGAAATGATGTATGTATAGGTGTTGCAATATGTATTCTTCATTGATAGCAAAAGGCTGGAGCCAATTAAAGGGGCATTAATACAACGAACAAATTCCTGTAGTATATCCATAAAATATACTACTACAGTCATAACAGAAGAATGAGAATGAGGGGACCCTTTACCTACTGCTCTTGGGACGACCCTAAAAAATACTGTTAAATGTAAAAAAAATGCTCTTGGGTAAAATAAAAAGATGGGGGATAAGTGCCCACGCTCACATTAAATATCACTGGAAACAAACATAAGAAATTAACAACATCGGTGGCAATCTTTGGGGAGTGAGACAATGAGACAGAGGTAAGAGGAAATCAATACCCCCTTTTGGATCATGACCCATGTGAATGTAATACCTACTAAAAAAAGAATTCAAATTAAAAATTTTAAAACCTTAGTAAGACTCAAAACACTCCTCATCTCCAACTCCCAAACACTTAATTAAGCTCTGATGACTGCCTTTCCGAAACATCTCACTTTCCCATCTCCTCCCCCAACTGTTGCCATCCTCCAACCTGAACTCCTGGAGCAACTGTCAGGAGCCTCCCAGCTGGGCTCTGCAGTCCTTCTCTTCCCATTGAGATGCACCGAACTCCACTACCACCCCCACCGCCCCCCGCAAGAGATCAGCTTCACCATCATCTGATGAAGTCCTTCCTCTATGCGTCAGAGGATGCCGACTGCCTACAGAAACCCTGCGCTTCTCAACTTGGCATACTCAGATCCAAGCTACCCTTCCTATGAGCAAGAATGTTTTGTGCTCATTTTTTTTAACTTTTCCAATTATCCTAGAAGTTTCTAAAAGTTCAGTTATTGTCTAATCCATCTTGTCAACTTCAAAAAAAAAACCTCTTGGTATGGCATCTTGCACATATGAGGTGCTCAAGAAATGTTTTGAATAAATACACACACAAGATAAATATTAGCTATAATTAACGAAATATTAAATTTAAAATTGGAAAAATGAAAAGCATGGTCTCTCCTTCAAGCAGCTTGAGAAAAAAGTTTAAAATAACCAAATACTGTTATGTACCAATGATAAAAATTTATTCTAAAATAGTCCACTTCACTAGCGTTTTCAGCTCCAAACATGATCTCTCGCCCACCTCCCTCATCTCTCACTTAGCTTACTTTCCTGACTTCTAGATGATACTGCCTCCAATTCAATATCCTAAGTGACCTGACTTTGTTCATTTCAAATGACACATAAACGGCTTAAGTATCTTGATGCTGCTCATTCTGATAATGGCCTTAACAATAGCAATATAAGGAAAAAATAACAATGTAAGAAGTTATAGGTACAATTTGTTTCATTGATCTGGGCTTCAGCTTCCCCATAACTTAAACTTAATAAACACTTCATCTTTCCAAAGCCCACAGGAAAATCCATAATGTGTTCTAAATCGCATGTAATAAAAATAAGTCCAGTCTTTAGAGTTCTTACTTATCACTTTTTCTTCTACCTGAATCCCATTAAAGGACATTACATGCTCCCAACATCATAAAAAAGCTATTTAACATCTGAGGTCAGATCAGTGAAATGAATTGCGTAACTTCCCATATTGTTATTGTCAGGCCTTCACCAGACTGAAATGGACTCACAGGATGGAGCCCCAGTTCTGCCATCATCTGGCTCCAAACTGAGGCTTTAGTTAAGTTCTCAGTCCCTTGGGCTGCAGAGTTGGGAAGTTAGACTCACTTGCTGAGGTCCCCTTCAACTTTAACATTCCGATTTTATATTCTACTAGAGATTTGAAAAATAACTTAAATGCCCTTTAAAAAATAACCCACAAGATTTGAAAACTCTTTTATCAGAGAATTGAGCCCAACAGTCTTTAAAAAAACACACAAAACCTATGAAAATCCAACTTACAGAAGGTGAGCAATCATACAAGGTTTAAATTACAAGAGTTCTAACTACCAAAATCATTCCCATGAAGAGCTTCCCTAGGACACTGAGCTGTTGGTTTACACCCAATTAATTTTGTGAAGACAGAAAAAGTGAGCAGTGCCATAGCCAAGAATGAAATTGTCCAAAAAAAACTAAACAATCTCTGATATTATGACGGAAATAAATGTACATTCAAGTAAATTCACCTACAAATTTTGAGAACAATTCTACTGTGTAAAGAAGGCATAAATAAGCTAATAAAACCATCTCAGGTTAAGAAAAAAACACAACAACTGGCCTATATAAAGTGCTTTGGTAAGAGGCATGTGTTTTTTTTTAAAAAAAAAAAAAAAAAAGCAAAAACTTCTCATATGAGGGGAATAGGTGAGAACAGAAGAAAAAGACCAAAATTCAAAACCCTAATTCCACAAAGAACATCAGAAAATTCATGCTTATAGAAAAAGGGCTGAATATATATCTTTCCATTCATATTCTTCAAGGCAGCACTACCCAAAGGGTCTTCTACAGTTTCAAAAACAAGTTTCCATGGTTAAAATAAGTTCAATTACTGCTTGCTACATCACCCTTGGACGTGTTTGGACTGCATTCAGCATATAACAGAAACTCAACTACAATAGTTTAACCAAATAAGGTTTTATTTTTCTTCTAGAACAATCAGTCCAAAGGCAGAGCCCAAGGCTGGTTACAGAGTAGCTACATGAAGCCATCATGAGCTCCTTGGATCTTTCTGATTTACAGCTCTTAGCGTGTGGCTTTTGTTTGCCTGGAGCAAGTTGGCTACAGCTCTTTCAGACAGGGAAAGGGAGGAAAGGGCAATGGCAAAGGCGTGTGCCAGTCTCCTTAGATCCCACTGATTATTAGGAAACGAATAGTTTTCCTGGAAGCCCCCACCCTGCAGAGACTCTGACTTATATCTATCTCATTGACCAGTACTGGGTCACTTCTAGTAACAAAGGAGCCTGGGGAGGTAAGAATGTTTAACTAGATTCATTGCCACCTAACAGCAAAATGAGAGTTCCGAAAAGAAGACTGAGTGTTTAACAATTTAAAAGGTCAAAAATTCACATTTGATATTAAAGGCTCTAAGAAACTATGCAGTAAATAAACCTGTTTACCTTTTTTAAACACAGTACTTCTTAAACTTATTTGATCACGAAATTCCTTATTTCCTTTGAACAGCCCGCTGAACCACCGTTCCGGTGCAGCACATCTTGGGAAATACTGGTTTGGGAAGTAAAAGAAGATAAAAAATCTACTCTTATGAAAGAGTCTGTTTTCATACTTGGAAAGGGAAAGGGAAGGACTATGTTGCATTTAAACAAAGGATTCTGGAAATTACTGAAGCGATAACAGGATCTGATATGTTTTCATGTTTTACGTAAAGTCACAGTTCCAGTGAACAAAATCTTTTTCCTTCCCCTTTATGCCTTTATAAGTTGGGTCGTGCCTCATTTCCTCTTCATGATGCTTTCTCAGCTCCAGACTGTCATTTCTTTATGGAACTTCCCTCCATTTGAACATTTTAATCTGGCCCTTAAATGTCCATCCCAGAGTTCCTCCAAGACTTCCCTCATCCTTTGGTTCAGCTTCTCAGGCTTTCCTTTCTTTCTTCTCCCACTCTCATATACCACCAAAACAATTCGGGACTTAGCATTTACTTACTGAGTTAGCCCTTCCTGTATATCTATTTTTTAACTTTTTTTATTTTATTTTTATTTTAGAGAGAGAGGAAGGGGTGGAGGAGAGAAACATCAATTGGTTGCCTGCCACACTCGCCCTGACCAGGGATAGAACCTGCAACCTGGGCACATGCCCCGACCAGGAATGGAACGCCATCTCTCTGTGCCCGGGACGAATATGCTCCAACCCGCAATCAAAACAATCAAAATATAACTTTTCATTCTGATACTAAAGCTTTCAAAAGAAAGCCATTCATCACATCCAGTTCCATTAAAATACTCATTTCTTTATAGAATTGGACGCCTAAAACCTATATAATTTTATTCACCAATGTCACCCCAATAAATTCAATAAAAAAGTAAGAAAATTAAAAAATAAAATACTCATTTCATGCATTCTGATAGTTTAAAGTGGGGACACGGGTACATTTTTCACATTCCCAAACACCATCCCTTTCCACAGCACCATAGGTATTTCCTTGCCAAAATAACCAATGCTACTCTTTTTTAGAAGGAAAGAAAATGCCATCTTTTATTTGTTAAGGAAAAAAATTAAATAGGGCAAATATATAAAGCTTTCATGAAAAAAAGCAGCTCCCTCGTTTAAGCCATTAAAGGAAACTGTGTTTAAACTCCCCAGTGGAACTCCATGCTCTTCAACAGGAAAGGTTTCTTCTCGGCTGACTCTAAAGAACCAGACATGGCTTATCACACCATTTTATGAAGGCGATGAAGGGAACTGAAGCCCACACGGTAGCTTACCCTTCCGTTTTCTAGAAACCAGAAAAGTGAGGGGAAAGGCAGTTGAGAATATTCACTTCTCCAGTAGACAGGCGTCTAGAAAAATCAAAGGATCATGAAATATTCAGATGCCATAAAAGGCCTTTGAGTGCCAACTCCTGGCTATATGGATTCTCCAACTTCTTTAGAGGCTGTCATCGCTCACAAAAGAGAAGGCACAGCCAACTCACTCCAAGTTAGAAATGTGCACAGCATCACTTCAGGTCCGGCACAACACTTCCCAAGGCGCTTCCAGAGAAAAGACTGGGCCCTCCAACCACCAGGGGAGCTAAGAGAACCACAGAGCCGCTCACTTTCATCACGCCTTTCAGCCCCATTTCAAGTTTAGCGGTCCCTGGCCCCCAGCCACCCTCTCCCATAATCTTACACCCACATCCCCACCCTGAAGCCCGTCCTCCTACGCCCTCTTCTGCTGTGCGCCTTGGAACCACTTCACACCGCACCCTCTCCCCGTCTAGGCGGAAACTGGAACTTTTGATGGAAACGCAACCTCTTCTTATTCCCCAAAGCCAAAATAAAAGTGCTCCTCCACCCCTGGGTGAAACTTCCACCCACCTCTACCGGTCACTTTCTCCCGTTCACAAAAGACCTTGTCACCTGGCTGGGTCTTCTCTGAGACACCAAGTCCAGCTGTCACTGTGAATGGTCTCAGGATTCACGGAGCGCACGGCCCAGTCAGCTCCTGTAACCTCCTCTGTGCCACTGCCTTCCTCTAAAGGCCCATCCTGGACTCTCCTGGAACCACTCAGAACTGCTCCACCTCTGACAGTACCTCCAAGCGCCTCGCTCCTCTCTTATCCTCATAAACGCCCCCCCTTCGCAAGTTTCTCACAGCTGCTCCCCCGACACCAACGCTCCCATTCCACATGATGACCCAACTTGGCAATCCCTCTATTTTCCACTTCTCTCATAGTCCTCTGTCTTCACCTCCTTCCTCCTCCATCCATCAACTATCCGCTGGGCAGTGAGCTCAACTCCCTTGCACTCTCCTAGACACCCACCCAACCAAATCCCAGAACCAGGTCCTTTTACCTATCACCTCCTCTGTTTCTCTCCTCGGGATGCTCAACACCAAGGAGAAACCTAAAGCTGATGTCCTAACAGACTCATGGTCTCCATTCCCAAGAGGCCCTCAGAGCTGCCCAGCAAACCTGCTCAGCTCTTCGCCCAGCCCCTCTCAAAGGCCATTTCAAACCTCCTCTATTTTACCCCCTCTTCCCACTTCACCCAGAAAATGACCTCACCTCCTACTTCACAAAGAATGAAGCAACAATGCCTTCAACTTCCTGCTCACCCCCAACCACACTTTGCTCTGTATCCTTCCTCCTACCCCAAAGCCAACAGGCACTCCTGGTTAGGATTCTGTCTACTCCTGACTTTCCAGGCACTGGATCCACTCAGTTAACCTTCTCTTACATCCTCAGACTTTCCTCTCTACCAGCTCCATTCCATTCATCATTTTAGTGTGCCAAGACTCTACCATCTTGGAAAAAAAAAATCTGGCTTCAAAACTACCTATTACCCTTTTCCTCACAGCCAAGCTTTTTGAGCCATCTCCCCCATCTTCTCTCCCCACTCCGCTAACTCTGGAGGCCTTCCCCACACCCCCAGTGAAACCCCTAGCTGCAGTCACCAGCACACCAGCACTGTCTTAGCTGCCAAACTCCATGAGCACATTTCAGACCATTCTTCACCCAGTCCTCTGGAATATCCTCCCTCAGCTTCCTAGGAACACTCACATGGTCTTCTTTATATCTGGCTAGCCAATCTTCTCCTCCTGCCTTACACCACTGCTTTTCAAACTGTAAGTCTTCACCTACGTCAGGAAATCAACTTAGAGCGGAGTTTCTCAACCTTGGCATTACTGACATTTTGGTCTGCATAATTCTCTGCTGGAGGGTGCTTCCCTGTGCTTTATATATAAGCTGTTTAGCACCATCCCTGGGGTTAACTCACTAGATGCCAGTCATGACAACCAAAAATGTCTCCAGACATTGTCAAATTGGCATAGCTCCTGGTTAAGAGCCATTGACTAGAAGATAACCACCAACATATTTTTTAAATGAAAGGAAATAAAGTAGAAACTACCAGTGTATATATCTCCTAAGAAAGAATAAAGATATTTCATGAAATCTTTTTGTCTCTGCCTCGTTTGTATTTGTATACATGCGTACATGTAGAATATAAAATACTTCTTTCTGTGGGCCAGAGTCAAAAAACTATAAATCTCACTGCCTCACATGTTGGTATTCCCAAGGCTCGATCCTCAGCTCCTTCCCTTTTAAAATCATTCAACAATGTAAAAAGGCTTAAACAGACAAAATGAACAGTCACATACTCAGTACTTGTTCAAGAAAACACATTATTATCAACCAGATGAAAGACCCCCTCATAGCCACCCCTCCCATACACCTAGAGGAAACCATAACTCTAATTTGGCCTTTTTGCCCCATGTTTACAGTTTGGATGTGGGTCCTTAAACAATATAAAATACTATTTTTCTCAGTTTAGAATGTTTTAAAAGCTCATGTTATACATAATCTTCTGCTACCTGCTTTTCCCCTCAATGTTATATCTGCGAGATTCACCCCCGTTGGCACCTGCTGCTCAGCTGCGCTTGGCACTGCTGTACAGCATTCTGCTGAACAACTAGAGCACAGTTTCTTCACTTATTCTTTGGTTAATGGGCACTCGGACTGTCTCCATATGTGTGTGCACATAAACAATGCTGCTCTAAACCTTTGTATGCATATATATTCTGGTACAAACATCTGACAGATCTACTTGGATGTATGCTCAGGAAAAGAATTACTGCCTTCCTACAGAGCAGGTGTATTATTCTTATTGCATAAGACAGATTGTCTTCTATACAGGTTGTGCTCATTTACGCTCCTCTCAGCAGTGTATGAGAGTGCCCACGGCCTCACATCCTTGCCATCACTTGTTGCTGAGAATTTTTGATTTTGGCCAATCTAAATGGTGTGGAATAGTGTGTCGTTGTGGTTATAACTGCATTTCTCTAAGGACCAATAAGGTAGACAAAGTTTAATGGGATGAATCACTCTTCTTGTTTCCTCTTCTCTGAGAACTCTCATTTTTTTCATCTGCCCATTTTCTATTAGGTTGTTTATCCCTGTCTTATTGATATAGTTCTTTAATATACTCTGAAACCAAATGCTGCGTTGATGACAGTGGGTCATAAATAACTTCTCCCAGTCTGTGGATCTTTCTCCCCTCAGAGATCTACACTCCCATGGCCTTTATTGCCTTCTCCATGGTGACCACTGCCTACTCCATACCTGAAGGACAGATCTCCCTGCTGGCTCCAGATTCATGGAGCCGGTTGCCTCCTGGCCCACTCCTGCATGCAAGTATCTCAAACTCAGTGACCCAAACAAACCTGTCACCATCCCTCCCAACTCTGCACCTCCTGCATTCCCTGTCTCAGGGGAATACACTGCCATTCACTCTCATGTCCGATGATCCTTTTTCTCTTATTTCTATCTTGTCCATAACCTAGTCCATCAATTCACCTTCCTCATTGAAGGGACTTTTTTCACCCACCTCCAGCATTAAACTGCCCTATTTTTGAACACTTCCATCGCTCAGTTGGATCATACACTGCGGTCTCACTGTCTCCAGCCCTTTGCCTCCAATACATTCTTTAAAAAACAGCCAGACCTAGCAATTCCACTATCACTTATCCGAGAGAAATGAAAATGTAAATCCACAAAAAAGACTTGTGTAAGAATGTTTATAGCACCTTTACTCATCAAAGCCAAATCCTAAAAATTACCCAACTGTCATCAACAGAAGAATGGATAAACAAACTGTGGTTCATCCATACAGTAATAAAAAGGAGCTTCTACTTACAAATGTGAAAATGCGGATGAGCTTCAAATTATGTTGCCTGAAAAAAGCCAGACACAACAGGGCACCTACTGTGTAACACCATTTACGTGAAATCCAAGAAAGACATAACAAGATAAAAGTCAGGAAGTGGCTATAACGAGGGAATTAAATGAGCAGGGACAAAGAGGAACTTTCTGGGGTAACAGAGATGTTCTGTATCTGGTTTCGGGCGGTGGTAACATGAGTGTATACGATTATCAAAACTCATCCACCAAACTGGCCATCGACTAAAATCTGGCCATTTTACTATATGTAGTTATACTTCCAATAGCTAGATGGATCGATTGATTGTTAAAGCCAACTAGAGTAAGCTTGCTAAAAGTAAAATCTGATCAAGTATTTCCCTGCTTAAACTTTTTTCTGAGAGGCCCGCTGACTTCATGACAAAGGCCTTTGGAATGTCATACTTCCCTCCCCCTTCGCTGTCCACTCACACCTCTTCCCTCACCTTCCCTGATGAGCTACACTGTTCTCACACTGAAGTTCTTCTATTTCCCTCAAACAGATGATATCCTCTCTCACCTCCAGCCACCTCTGCATGGACAGCCTCACGCCCCTTGACATGCCCATCCTCTTCTTTCAAGACTCAATGCGGATGTCACTTCCTCCAGGAAGTTCTCCAATCCCCCAACACAGGATGAGGGCTCTCCTTTGGGCTCCTGCATCTCCCTGTGCTCACTGATACCACAGCCCCTTTTACTCTGAAATTGTCGTGTCCATCTGCCTCACCAGAACATAAACTCCCTGAGGACAAGGCCTGTGAGTTGCTTGCTGCTGGATGTTCCAGGGGTTGACGGTGGCAAGTATTCAATTAACATATGTTCAGTGGGTGACTGAGATACTCAAAAAATGTTTTCTCCTCAACCTAGACACAGAGAAATGGAAACTTGCAATATCAATATTTAAGGGGAAAAAAGTAAATAGGTAAATATTTTATATTTGATACCTCAGTAAAACTACATATCCACAGGAGACTATTGTATCAAGATCTGCTGCAAACATAAAAACTGCTGCAAACATTAAAAAATCGTAAGACAAACAGACTCAGCTACCTCTTACTCCAAAAGTCAAGATAGAAGGAAACCGGATGTCATCTTGGGTAAATAAGTAAATCTCAGGGAAGGCAGGCTGAGCGAATGAATGAATAGAAAAGTGGTCATTTTTTCAGTTGATTTAAGGGGAGCTGAGAGTTGGTCCAAAAAAACCTCTCTGAACTGTGTAAATTCCAGCAGCAGCAGCTACCAGGAGCCAAACAATGGTCTGGAAATGGACCAAGAGTTCAAAGTCATCAAGTCTAGACACCTCGCAGTCCACGTCCGTCCGCCCGCGCCCCCCCCTCCCCAAGGGATCTGGCTGCTTGCCTATTGCCCTGATCCTGCTGACCCCAATCTCTTACTTCCCAGAGTCATTTCTGGATCAATTGCTAAGAAGTTAACTTTAAGACCAGCAGTTTCAGCCACCCACCACCTTCCCCATCTCAGAGGGGCACTGCCCATCCTTTGTAAGGGAAAGAAAAGGGACTGGTGTTAAACTGCAAGTGAAATGAACTCCTTGAATATCGGGAAGCAGAGAATATAAGTAGAGCGCTTCCTTAGCCCTTCCTGCTGCCAAATGAGTTCCCAAAGCAAAAAGGTGCTGCTGATTTGCAGGAACACTTCTGAATATTCCAGAACTACTGTTGGCTGCTGGTTGTTGCCGAGGCTTCTTTCTTCCTTCTCTTTCCAAAAGTCAAGAACTCGGTGTGCGGCCCAATATTAAAATATCACATTTCCCTTTACAAATTCTTCTAAACCCTCCCAGGTGCCTCATTAATCATCATCAATATCTGAGCCTGGCATCTGAAACCTTCAAAACAACATTTAGGCAAATTTGCTGGCTCAAAGTGAGGCAAAAATTGAGATAAGTGAACCAAAATGTGACACCGTGCCATTCAAAGCAAACATGTACATAGTTTGTGTTACAAAGTGTGCAGAAACGCAAACACATACTACAACTAACACACAGTTGTCTTATTTTGATTTTTTTTATTGTGGTAACATACATATAACAAAATTTGCCATTGAATCACTTTTAGGTGTACAATTCGGTGGCTTTAGTTCCATTCGCAATGTTGTGTAACCATCACTATCTAGTTCCAAAACTTCTTATCATCCCAAACAGAAACTCTAACCGTTAGTGATTATTTAGGGCTCGGCAACTGGTTGGATGTCGGAGACAGAATGAGACGTAGCAGGTATCTGAATGAGTCACAAAATTCCTGGCTCCAGCAACTTGGTGGATGTCAAAGCCATCGAGCCAAGACAAGAAATACAGAGGGGAAAGCAATAATCGAGGGGTCAGGGTGCATGAGGTGAGATATAGAAACCAGAACCCCACCAGCAGGGATCTGGACATAGCCACAGCCAACTGCCCCACTTCCACCTGGGGATCCAGGCTGTCCATGCAGCCGGCACAGCACCAAAGGCTAAGACACCTTCCCCCACCCAACCACCTGCCCATGGCAACTTCAACATCACTGAGAGTGAGAAATCCAAATGCTGTCTTCCTCACAAAGGCAAAACCATGTGTTGCCGGCTGCCTGCTCGTGGGCAGCTGTCCAAATTACCAACGCCAGGTCCTACACCAACACCAGAAGTCACCGCGCAGCCCCTCTCGGCCTCTGCAGATGCCTCCTCCCTCATTCAGTTATCCTTCTGAGCAGCACTGAGCATGTGCTAGGAGCAGGCTCGGTGTTGGGAGGACTGGTGGAAGTCTAAAGATGAATAATACATAAAACCAGCCCTCAAAAGAATCCAACGGGGGGGGGGGGGGGGAGACTCGGATGTAAACACTCCACACACTGAGCAAAGTGCGACAGGCCAGAGAAGAGAACCCAGGAGGGCCTTCCTGGGTTACGTTCCTTGGAAGAGGAACCTGATGTAGGGATTCCTGCGCAAGTGAGTAACTGGGGAAGTGCTCTCATGAGAAAGTGAGGGGAGCCACGTGGGAAAGGGAAAGATGAGGGTTGAAACAAGCCCAGCCTCAATCTGACCCCACAGAGAGCTCTGGAGCGACTTGCTCTATAGACTTTGTGCTGCCAGGAGGCAAAGGGTTGGGTTATACTCCAATCAATGGCATTAGTCAGCGATGTCAGTCATCAGGTAATAGGCTGCCCCCAGGTAGGGGATGAGGTGTTGCCTCCCATCCAGGCTAGGGGGCTCCTACCCGGAAAGGTAGAATCTTCCAGTGAAGGATACAAACATAAGGAATTAGCAGATAGCCCTGCAACAGCCAAGCCCTATGTGCACTGGCCCCGTAAAGGAGATCTGGGCAGGCCACCAACAGCACCTGTTACCGAATCCAGAAATCTGTAAGAACATATAGGGAGGGTAAAAGAGGGGGGTCATTCATTATGAATCCATCTTTCCACCTCCCTGGGAACTGTCCAGGAGGTTAACAACCTCATCTCCATAAGGTGGTTGAGCACCTCCGAAAAGCCTTGAGCATGCAGTGTGACTTCACACCCAGGCTGAAGGCTCACCTCCCAGGTACTGGGCTTATGGTTCCCTGTTACCAACAGCAGCCAGCAGGTCCTCCTACCTTCTGCCCAGGAGCCCTTTGGCCTCAAAGTGAATCTCTAAGACTGCACTTGAGAGATAAACGGGCAGTCACCCTCAGCCATATAACTGACAATATTCCTCCAATTTTTTATGGTGCCTTTTATGCTTACTTTATAAAATTTCATGTTTTACTTTCCAGATTTCATTGTGTGCACTCAATGCGCCCCAGGAGTGCAGCTAAGTAGTTTTAATTTTCCAAGAAGTATTTCTCTGCCTTTCCTTTCCACTAAAGCATGGCTAAGAAATTGGAAAAAGCCCCCAAAGCAAGTTTTCTGTGCAGAATATACAATCTGGTCCAAGATGTTCAAGCGGAAATTAACTTAAATAGAACTTCCAGCATCCTTGGCTGAAGCCCCCACCATCTCTCTGGGTGTATTTAGAGGGTATATCTATGGCAATATAGAGCTAAATAAGAAAATTCCAAATTAATAAGATTAACCTTTTAATTAAAGACTACCCGATTATTCAGAGCAGAGGTAACAGGTATTTGGTAAGATGCCAGAGAAATTCTGGATCACCAGCCAGGTCCAAAAGGAAATAAATGCTCAAAGCAATTAATTCATTAGTTACGATTTACTCTTTGATTAAACTTACTGATCAAGCTCCTGATAACACTAGAGGAGAGTTTGGGGAGGAAGGAGGTTCCAGGTTGGTCTCTTATCCAATGCAAACCAGCCTACATTACCTTTCGTAAAATGTACATGCTAATTATTTCATGAAGAACCACAGCAATCAAGTGAAAAAGGCAGGTAACTGAAGGTTAAAATAGCAACAACTTTCACCGAGCAACTTCCATATGCCCAGAACCATGCAAGGAGCTGAACGCTTACACTCCTCTCCATTCTCATGAAAACACTCTCAGTACAGGAAACGTAAAAGGATACTGGATCCCTACCTCACACCACAGACATTGAAGTCCAGGTGAATTAAGGACTTAATTGAGAAAGGTAACTTATGAACCATTCGGCAAAACCAGAGTATCTCTCTATCCAACTTCAAAAGAAAATGCTGAAATCCTGCCACATTAAAATTAAGAACTTCTTGACCTGAGGTGCTTCTCTGTGGACTGACTTGGTTTGGGGTCACAGAAGGAAGCCGCTCTCAGTGAAAAATCTGAGTTGTCAGTTGTGCTGTGGATTGAAGTAGGATCTGAGAGTCAGCAAGATTTTGAAAGTAGGTCTCTGGGTGAAATCCTACTTATGTTTGCTTGTGTTTTCTTCCCAGACATCTGAGATGGGCCTGCCAGGAGTGACGGCTGCTGCAGTCAGCCTTGGGCAGCATGATAGATAAATAGGCACAATAAAGATAAAGATAAATAAATATATATATCATACTTAATGGCATATATTTTGTAACCAAAATATAAACCAAATATATAAACCAAATATATAACCAATATATAAACCAAATATATTTTTTAAAAAAAATAATTAGTTCATCTATTCAGCTATGACAGTATGAATTTTCAAAAATGGAAACAAACAATAAATAAATGGTTTTAGATTATATAAGGTGAGTATCTATTACTATTCTCATTTTACTGATGAGGAAACTAAAGTGTAGAAAGGTAGGGTAACTTTCACACATCAGGTGAAGTGAAAGTGACAGCACTGGGCTTTTAATGAACTTAAAAACCTATGCTTTTTAACACTATGCTATTCTGTTAAGATTAACACAAGGGGGAAAGCAACAGAAATAATTCACAAGATTCTGGAACCTGCCCAATACCCCTCTGGTATGTAACTCTTCTTACAGGCCCCTTCCTAGTACCTGTGCCTTCCACGAGGGGTGGAAAATGAGCATTATTTATTCAGAATTTCTCATCTGTAAAGTTCTAACTTTATTTACATCTTCTTAACATGATCGTGTAAACAAAAAGTAATGTGTGTGAAGAGTCCCAAAATCCTTTTAAATTCAATGAAATTTGCAATTTATAGAAAACCTATGATAGAGCATTTTATTTCATTTCACAAATGAAAATAAGGATCCTGGTGGGAAGTGAAAAACCATGCCTCAATGCACAATGGATGGGTTTCCTTCAGGGAACCACATCTATTCAGGGGATGAAAAAAATGGGTTCAGGCTCTTTTCTTTCTTGCTTTCAGCTTTAGCACTTCTTCCAGCTCCCCCATGAAGCCCATGCCTGCTCTCTGACATCTCCAGATCTTCACCAGGTAGTATTTGCCCACCAAGTCTGGACTCCAGCATGCTCTCCCAGTGCCCTGGCTGCTCTGGGACAGCACTCACCTTGTCACAGCTTACCAGCCCGTTCACTATCTCTGTCCTGACCCGTCAACTCCCTGAGGCAGACATCCACCAACAATATTCCCATAGGAACTTCCAGCCAGAGTATGGCAGATGGTAAGCACCAAATGAAAGAAGAACTGAAGGAAGGCATGATCCATTCTACCACTGGAAATCGGGTCACATAAAAAGACCAGAGGAAACAGAGAACAACAGGAAGAATGTGACATTTGCAATCAGACTCACCTAGGTCAGAGTGTCCATTTTGACATCCGTTTGCTCAGTTAAAATAAGACATTACTAAAACCTGCCTGCCATGGATGGTTATTACAAATAGCAGTGATAATATGTGTGAAAATGAGTCCCAAAGGCAGTAAATCAGTGATTTTAAACTGTGGTCACACATGAGAACTGCCTGGGGCAAGGGGCCCACAGTCTGGTTCAGCTGGTCCATAGTGGGACCTAGAGATTGTAAAATCTTCCCCACACTTCTAATGTGCAAGCAGGTTCCTGAACCTCAATGTAGGACAGAAACAAGGAAGAAACTAGCACCTGTGGAGACTTATGAGCCCAGAACGTCTTCCTTCTAACTAAGGTGAGAACCATGCCAAGGGCAGGAACATGGCACAGCAGCCACTCCTTCATAGCAATGCCTCCGTCACAAAGAGGGCAGCCACCTTCCTGGTAATATCACTGACAGCTGCATTGAATACCAGTCACTTCCTTCTTCCAATAGCCTCATAAGTCTCCTACACTCAGTCCTCTGCCCTGTGCTTCTTTTCACTACAAGAATCAACCCACCAGAGGTTTGGCAATCAGCTCTGCGTAATACCTTTGGTCACAAATATTGCACAGTGGCTCATTCAGCACCATTCAACAGTTTTCAAGCCCACCCACCTTCCTGGTCTACAGAGGCTAGAAAGCTAAACACTCCTTCACTGACTCCCTTGCAGCTAGATTCTTCCAAGCAGACACATCCATGCAAAATTTGAAAGACAGAGGGGAACAAGGAGACAGTAGGCATATGCTGGGAAGTCAGAACTTCTAGCAAGGCAGTGGAAGGTGTGCTTGATTCCTTGGGGTAGCTGTAGTAGAGGTTTTAGTTTCTGCCTCTATTGCCACAGATACTAGGGCAGAAATGAATTAAAGCCACGTTATGGTTGGAAATTGGTTGGAGACAAGCTGTGTTATTACTGAACACATTGAAGCTCTGTTCTCCCAGAAATACTATAAAACTCTCTAATAAATCCCCTGCTGCTTAGACAGGCTTAGAAGGAATCTACTGTCTGCAACTAAGATCTTAAGCAGCATGCCTTCTAAACAGCTGAGTCTATCTCCTAACTTATGAGCCTACACAACTTCCTGATAGACAATAAAACTCCCTAGTACAGGACATAAGCCTCCCACTGTCCACACTGCAGGAAGAACAGGGGAGGACAAGGGGAGTAAGAAAAACATATTACAGTCTGTCAGCTTCTATCACATACACAGTCTCCCAGGAAAACAAACCTAGGACAGCCTTTCAAATATCCCAGGTAAGAAGGACAAGAAAGCACATAAAAGTGAGGCCCTTTCAAGGACCCTTGCCTCGCACCCTAGAGTGGGAATTGGAGTAAAGCAGATCAACTTTGGAGGCCAACTTCACGTCAGATGATCTCATTCAAAAGCCACGTTGGCACAGTGGGCTAGTGACAGCTTAATGATGCACAAAGGCATGACTTTTTTTTTTAACTATCACCACTTACACACAGAAAATAAACATTTGTGTTCCCTCCAAAGAAATACCCTCAGAGGTTCCTGACTTATTTTTATTACCCACAACCTTTAGCTCAGTTGAGACAAATCCATCTGCTCTGAGAGTGGTTATGAAATCTGGAAACAGCTGAAAGCAGCTCAGAGCCACAGGCAGTGGCCAAGGTGAGGGAGTTGTGCTAACACCATTTTTAGTCAAAAATGAGGCAAGACTAGAAAGTGTTCAGACTTCCTTTTTGCTGTAGCTTGTAACTTATTCTGAAGGCAATTCCAAAAAAGGAGCTTCAAAATAATTTGAGCAATGGCAGGATGGTTGTAAAAATTAAAAATAAAAATCTTGCCATCCTTGATTATAATATCTGGAAATTCCTGTTTAGAAAAATCGTATCTTTAGAGTCACATCATAAAGAATGAGACTGAAGTATGGTCATTTGTTTCTTGGTTTATTGTGTGCTCACCAACCATGCAGGAAGAAAAGATTTTAACTCTGCTCTGGCCTAGCCTTTGTGACCATTGGCAAAGGTGCAGGAACTGCCACACCACCATGAAACCCTGAGGACCACAAAGTTGACTTAGAGCTCAATAGCCACTACCTGATTTACTTTAGCCCTGGCCTTATTTCTCCCGATAGTCAGTCCACTGGGTATTGCCACTTTGAAGGGCCTAAGT
The DNA here is from genome assembly GCF_054644295.1 of Miniopterus natalensis. Lineage (NCBI taxonomy): Eukaryota > Metazoa > Chordata > Mammalia > Chiroptera > Miniopteridae > Miniopterus > Miniopterus natalensis. The sequence goes on along the minus strand of NC_142095.1, from coordinate 11,451,905 downwards.
AAGGGGGTATTAAATCTCTTTTACTGAAAAACTTAAAAACACATAAAATGACAGTGCTCCTCACCAACCAGTCCTTAAAAATACTTTCTCTGGCCCAGCCAGGTGTGGCTCAGCTGTTGAGCATTGACCTAGGATCCAGGAGATCATGGTTTGATTCCAGTCAGGGGCGTGTAGGAGACAGCCGATCAATGACTCTCTCATCATTGATGTTTCTATCTCTCTCTCTCCCTCTTCCTTCCTATCTCTGAAATCCATAAAGTTTTTTTTTTTAAATGTTCTATTAAAAAATATATATTTTCTCTGCCAAATCTCATTTATTTCTTTTAGGCTTCACTAGATCCCAATGTACTAACAACTATCAGATATGTGGGTGTATTCTGCTCTCTAATAATACCAACTGGTATGTACACACATCAGGACTTTGCAAAAGTACACATACAAGAGAACAGTACGCCAAAGAAATGCACGAAATGAAAATACAGTTGTCTAAAGAATGGTGGGACTAGGGGCCATTTTCCCCCAAGAGCAGCTTTTATTTTTGTTATATCAACTGAAAAGTTATTGAAAAATAACATGAAAGCATCTTCCCTACCATGGATGCCAAATCTCCACTGAGATGTTTATGTTTCTAGTACTGAATTCTTTTCTCCATCACCCACAGAAGCCAAGTTTTCCAAAACACCGCTAAACCAGGGATCAGCAAACAATGGCCCATGGGCCAAACCCAGCCCACCACTGTTTTTGTAAATAAAGTTTTATTGGAGCACAGCCACGCCTACTTGTATACAAACTGTCATGCTACAAAAACAGAGTTGAAATTATTTACTACCTGGCCTTTTACAGAAAAAGTTTGTCAACCCCTGGACTAAACCAAAGAGTAAGGTCCACTACGGCGCATGGAGAGCTCATTAATCCACCATGGGAAATGTCCCCCAAAGGTCAAATACCATTTCTAGAGGGCCAGGGTCCTAAAAGACAATTACAGGAATTGTGGTCCAAAATAGCAGTCCCTCAAGAGTGGTGGAGTATGCACGGGAAACAAACACTACACTGGCCAACAAGCCCAGGTCCAGGCTAGAACTAGCCCCAAGCAATTGAATGCTCTGCCCTGAAGAACTGCTGAGAAACATCAGCCCACAGAGAAAAGTCTCCAGTTTTTAATGCAGCCTAATCCAGTTTAGCTGGGTGCCTTCCTGAATTCAGAGGTCCGCCTTCTATGTAAGCAGCACCACACACAGTGTGTTCTCTACTGACAGATTAGAATCAGTCCTAAAGGCTGGTTCTTTATTCATAATCTGGAAAATAATTTTTCAAAAAGCAACTCTGGCTATTGAAACCTGCTATTAAACCCAGTTCTCTTTGCCATATATTAGAGGAAATTAGCATCAGCCTCGGAGATAAGATCTCCCGATCCTTTCACAGGTGCACGGGGTACAAGAAAGCTCTCTGTACAGTTTGAAGTTGGTCTCATTCACTCAAAAGAGCTAATAAATAAACCAGAACATCAAATGAGTCTCAGGGCAGCAGCCAGGTAATGAGGAACCAGAGGGGATTCTTTGCCATATAACAAAACCGCGGGGCAGGGCATCCGTATTTAGCATCACTTCTCTGGAGTTTTTCCAGAACTGAAGGTCAGAGGTTGGTTTCTTGTTCTAGCTCTGCCGCAAACTCAGAGTAGAACCTGGAGTTCAACGTCATCTCTTTGGGGCAGTTGCCTCATCTGTGAAGTAAGGATTGGGCAAGTCCATCTGAGAGCCTTTTATTTATTTTGGAAAAGGCTTCCAGAAAAGGAATATAGGCTAAATGTCAAGGTGATTCCTGAGTTGTGATATGTCTTCACAGGGCTACTTTAAAATCAGGTTCTCTCCAATGCAGAGCAGGAGAGTTGCCCATCGGTTGAGAAAAATAAGGCCCTCCCTCCTGAGGCCCGATGTATTCCACTATCGATCTGTTTTTTCAAACACCCCAGGACAGAGAGGACCGTCTCAGCTCTGTGCTGAATGTTTCAGAAATTACATACAAAAAAGCTTCCATGAGCAATAAATACCTCAAGCCCCAAGGATCTGCAATTAGGGAGCCTCACGGGACCCTTCCTCAACTTGTTTTTGGGTTTCAGTAACTTCCTAGGCACCTGTAGCCCGGGATGCTAGAGGTGCCACGTAAAATCAGGCTGGCACCAGCCACACTCGGCTTGTCATTCAGACCCTCAGCTACACTCGCCAACGTGATATAAAAGTAAACACATCCTGAACCCTGCATTCAAGTCACATTCAAGATTACAAGAGCATCTGCACCGATTAGGATTATAAACAGACTACGGAAATAAGATGCGACAGGGGAAACCAGCTTAAATATTCTGTTGTCCGGCCAAACTCCTTACTCAGAGCCAGCTGACCTAAAGGAGAGAGCAAGGCTACAACGGACAGCGTAAGGTTGCAGCTAGTTTATAAACCGCAGGTCCTCCCCCAGCTTAACACCATCTATTTCCACATAAGGATGGGAGTTACTCCTGCCCCCGTCTCCCTTTTCACTGCTCAGAAACCAAATGAAAAACAAAAAAAAAAGGAAACCAAATGAGCATCTCCGACCCTTCCCGAGTTCCTGGGAAGGTCCCAAGAGGCTGCAACCCACTCCTCTGTCTCAGGGCATCAGCCGCATGTCACCTATGCCCCTCCCCCCCCCCCAGGCCCTGTCTCCCTGTGTTGCTCACCACCTGGGAGAGAACTGCCTGCTCTGTTTTGCACAAACCAAACTCTATAATCCTTAGTCATCCTTCCAAAAAGAAAATGCACCCCAAGGTCCAAGAGACTCACCCACGAAGAGTTAGATCACAACCTGCTTGGAGAGGAAACAGCCTGAAAATTGGTGTAAACCACCTCCTGGTTCATAAACGCCCTGAGCACCTCCCTCTGTTAATGTGGAAGCAAGAAGCCAGAGCTTTATTTTTTTATTTGCCAGAGTCGTCTTACATACATGTGGAGCTCACCCCAAAAGAGTACTTCCAAGGGGATCTATAATAAAGCAAAATTCTGATGGTGGGCAAATCCACTCATTGGCTTAACCAGCAAATACTGAGCACCTGCTAAGCAAACACGACCTGGTCACTGCCTTCCTGGCACAAGATGGTATAGGGGACCCTAAGTGCCAGGAGCTGTACTGGCCAGGAAGCCAGGGAAGCTTCTGGAAAAGAGTGACCCTGAGCGCTCCAAGGCCAGCATCTCTGATTTTTATTTGAGCAGGCAGGTGCTATTTTTGTAACTTACAATGTAATAAAAGAGGCTGGGGGAGGGGAGGGGTTACATGGGAACTCTCTAGCTCGAGCTTGCCGTGAGCCTAAACTGCTCTAAAAAATCATCTATTTTTAAAGCGAGGGAGAGAGAGAAAACTAATAATGTTTTGGGGAAACTCGGCAGTTTTTTATGTCTTTTGTTTTCTCTTTTTTGTTCTCTGAATTTTCCAAGTTTTCTATAAGGAACATGAAATAATACCTTTATAACTAGAAAAAATAAGTCACTAAAAGAGAGAATAACAAAAAGGAGGCAATGGTATTTGTATTTAATTAAAAAGACACAAAAATCATCAAACTCTACACTGAAAACAGGTACATCTGTCTGTTACTCATGCCTCCATAAAGTTGATTTTAAGAGGTTTTTAGAAAGCCTTAGGGCTCTTACATTTCATTTTAAATAGCATATATTATAGTGTATAAGTTATAATCTTCAGGGAAAGTTAATGTGTGTAAACTAGCAGCAGATGTTCCTGTTAAATTTCTAAGTGTTCCCTTTCAAGATAATTAATTAAATTTAAGTTCTCTGATGTTGGTGCCACCGATTTGTGATTTGGAGTCATGGAGCCTACCATTACTAAAAGTAATGATTATAATTCTATAAAATAAGTGGTTTGCTAAGCAAATAATAATAATATAAGTTATTGCTTAATGGGGACAGACTTTCAGCTTGGGATGCTGACAAAGTTCTGGAGATAGATTGGTGGTGATGGGTTCCCAAGAATGTGAGTGTACTTAATGCCTGCAAACTGTACACTTGAAAATGGTGAAAATAGTAAATTTTACGTTATGTATATTTTACCATAATAAAAGTAAGTTTAGCTTCTTTCTACCTAAACACTTTTTAAATAGGAACCAATAGAGGAGAAATGTCCCAAATGCTCTGCCTGATCCCTCCGGGTGTCTTTACAAGCAAGAAGTCTAAAATTAGGGTGTCAATCTCTTCCATGACACAAACTGTAATGCAAGGTCCCTGAGACAAAACTTTCCCGCTTGGTGATTCCCATGCCATCCACAGAGGCACAGGAAGGCGTGTCTGGGGAAACTGGGGAAATGCATCCAGATGGGCCAGGTGCAAGGCACTCGAGCAATGGGAAAAGCTGACTCGGACTTACCGGCTGCTCTGACTTCATTCCTTCAAATATTTACTGAGTGGCTACTATGTGCCAGGCACTGTGCCAGACTTAGGTCTAACACCTGCTTTCCTGGATCTTGCAACATGATGGCTTGCTTTCAGTCACACTACTTGCAAGTTCAAATAACATTACAGGACACGATGTGACTTGTGTTTCTCAAGGGAGCCTTCCTTTTTTTTTAATTTCCTTCTTTTCTTTTTCTTTGCACTTTGAAATGATTCAAACTTGCAGAAGGGTTGCAAGAATATCACAAGTAACTGTACGTCCCTGCACCCAGATGCAACAATTACTGCTGCTTTGGCACATCTACCCATGTGCTGGGCCCTCTCCCCCTCCCTTCCTCCCCTCCACCCACATCCACCCACATCCATCCTACTCCCTCTCCCTACCTCCTTACAGAAAGTTTTTCTGGAACCATCTGTGTGAGTTGTAAACATCTTCTTTTATCCCTAAATATTTCATGATGTATTTTCCAAGAACACGGACATTCTCTTAAATAACCACAGTCCCATTATCAATGTCTGGCAGTTTAACACTGATTCAATAGTATTACCCAATATGCAGTCCCACTGTCCAGGAGGTGGGCGAAGAGCTGGTGCGCTGGTTCTAAAATGCTGACCTGAAGGCTCCCTCCTCCACCAAATGGACTGACAGCACCTGCGCGGACCCGTCTCACTCCCTTGCTTTTCACAGGACTTTTCCTGAAGGATTCCAGGCACAAGGAAATTCTTGTTACTTTAAAACTCCCTCCGGGGGAGAGAAATAAGATGGTGGCATAGTAGCAGCTGCGCCCGCCGCCTCCCGCAACCCCATCAAAATCACAACTAAAATCCAGAACCACCCTCACTCAGAGCCTCCTGAGATCCGGCTGAACAGGAGCCCCACAGCCAGGGAACTGAAGGAGCATCGAGAGCGGTAGGAGGGGCGGAGACGCGGGCGGATCGGGGCTGGATCGCGGACACACGGCCGAGGGCCCACACCCGGTGCCGCGGTTGAAACCCGGGAGGGAATCTTGGTGGGGGAGGTTTCCCAGAGGAGCGAGGGGTCCCAGCCCCACAGCAGGCCCCCAGCCCAGGGCTCCAGGGCCGGGAAGAGACGTCCCACAACTCAGCGGGGACTGTGGCTGAGGGTCGCGGAGGCTGCAGGAGCCCCAGCAGCTCCTCTAAAGGGCCCGGCGCGGACTCACTCAGACGCTCCCTCTGAGCCCAGCGCCGGGCAGCAGCCTGAAGGGACCCGGGACACTCGGGAGGAACTAACCTGCCTGAGATCCGGGCGAGAGGTGGAGGGCGGCTTCCTCCCAGGCAGAAAAGGGCTGGCGGAGGCCATGGCTCCTGTGGCGAGTCCTCCCGCACAGCCGGCAGGCAGGCGCCATGTTTGAATCGCCAGCACCTGACGCACTCCTTTGGCCCCGCCCCGTGATTCCCGGAGGCCCCGCCCCCCCACCTGCAGCTCATCCAGGCCCTTTCCAGGGGCTTTTCTGTGCAAGTGGCCTCTCGAGCCTCATGCTTAGGACTTGCCTAAAATCTCTCAAACAAGCAGCAGCAGGCCCCATACGGCTTAATAAGTGGCCCCAGGCCTGGCACTAGCGGCAGCTGCATTGGCTCATAACTTGGCCTCTCCTGGGCACCTCCAAGCCCAGCACAAGGAGCAGCCAACCACGGTTTGCGTGTAGCTCATGCTGGGTGGCCCTGGGCAAGGCACTGGCACAGGCTGACTTTGCACCTACCCAGAGGCCCCAGAGACCCCAGAGACAGTGCACCTGGTGGTCAGACTCGACCACGCTGGATTACAACCCTACCACATCCATGAGTGACACACTCAAGGGGCGCACTTGGTGAACACCAAAGCCCCACTGAAGTAAATCCTGCCCCATAGGGGTGTCTCCAGCACAGCAGCTCTCTGGCTGTAGTTGCAGCTGGTCCTCACAGCTGATTGGCCGGGGGGTCAATTCCTCCCAGTGACGCCAACAAGTAACCAAGGCTCAACTACAACAGGACAGTGCACACAGCCCACACAGGGGAGCGCCTGGAAGGCCCAGCTCAGGTTACCGGGGAGGCTGAGCCACTGGACCCTACAGGACACCTACTACACAAAGCCACTCTACAAATTCCAGGAGACATAACAGCTCTACCCAATACATAGAAACGAACACCTGGAAGCAGCCAAAATGTGGAGGCAAAGAAACATGTCACAAAGGAAAGAACAGAAGAAATCTCTAGAAGAGTAACTAAATGAAATAGATCCAAGCAAGCTAACAGATATTTTGTTTATAAGGATGTTTAAGCAGACTATTAGGGAAATAACTGAGAAAATCGATAACATAATAAAGTACCAATCAGAAATGAAGGCTACACAAACTGAAATAAAAAATAATTTACAGGGAGTCAACAATAGAATAGAGGACGCTGAGAATCAAATCAGCAATTTGGAACATGAGGAAACAAAAAACACCCAACCAGAAGAGCAAAAAGAAAAAGAATCCAAAAATATGAAGATAGTATAAGGAGCCTCTGGGACAACTTCAAGAGGCCCAACATTCGTATTATTGGGGTGCCAGAAGGGGAAGAAAGAGACCAAGAAATTGAAAACTATTTGAAAAAATAATTACAGAAAACTTCCCCTACCTGGGGAAAGAAATAGACCTACAAGTCCAGGAAGCACAGAGGGTCCCAAACAAGAGAAACCCAAAGAGGCCCACAGCAAGACACATTATAATTAAAATGCCAAAGGTTAAAGGCAAAGAGAGGATCTTTGCAGGTGATATTCTGGAAAATTAAATCTAAAATTGAGGCAGTCTGTGAAAGGACACAAATTCAGGGGACAGTTTGAATACACATGGCTTATTATGAGCAGGGGCTGTCTTTCTTTCTAGACCACAGTTCCGAAATAATAAAAATCAGTCAGGATATAGAAAAACTGAACAACATAATCAACAAACTAGATCTAACTGACATTTATAAAACAAGACTCCAATGACAACAGAATACATTTTTCAAGTATACATGGTATAGTCACCAATTCAGAACATATCCAAGGTCATAAAACAATCCACAACAAAATTTTTAAATGAAATATACAAACTATGTTCTCTGGCCATAATGGAATTAAATTAGAAATGAGTAACAGAGCCCTGGCCGGTGTGGCTCAGCCGGCTGGAGTATCGTCAGGTACACTGAAAGGTCTCAGATTCGATTCCCCATACCGAGGTTGCTGGATTGGTCCCTTGTTGGGGTGCCTACAAGAGGCAACCAATCGATGTGTCTCTCTCTCTCCCTTCCCCTCTCTCTAAAAAAAACAAGAGTAAGAGAAAAATAGTAAGAAAATCTTCAAACACTTGGAAACTAACACACTTCTAAATAATTCATGAGTCACAGAGAAAGACTCAGGGAAACTAGAAAACACTTTGAAACAAACTGAAATACAACATATCAAAACTTGTGAGGGCAAGTAAAGCAATGCTTAGAGGGAAATTTATAGCACTAAATATTTACATTAGAAAAGAAAAAATAATTTAAGCTTTCACCTTAAAAAACTATGAAACAGAAACTAAACATAAATAACAGAAGGAAAGAATAAAAAAGAGGAGATATAAAAACAATAAAGACCATCAATGGAACAAATAACTGGTTCTTTGTAAACTTAATAAATTGATAAATCTCTAAGACTGTGAAAGACATAAATTACCAACATCAGGAAAAGGAAAGAGGAAACACCACTACAGGCTTCAAAGATATTAAAAAAATAATAAGGGAATATTACAAGCCACCCTATACACCCTATAAATTCAAAATTTTATAAGAAATGGACCTATTCCTCAAAACCATGAACTATGAAAACACACCCAAAATGAGACAGATCATCTGAATAGCTTTATAACTACTCAAGAAACTGAATTTGTATTTAAAACTCCTTCCAAGAAGAAATCTCCAGGCCAGATGGTTTCCCTGATGATTTCTAGCAAATATTTAAAGAGGAAATAGCACCAACTCTACACAATTTCTTCCAGAAAATGTAACAGGAGGGGCCAATGCCCCAACTCATTTTAAGGCCAGCATTACCCTGATACCAAAACCAGAGAAAACAGTATAAGAAAACTACAAACCAGTATCCTTCATAAGCATAGACACAAAAGTCCTTAACAAAATATTATCAAATTAAATCCTGCAACATAAAAAAAAAAAACCTACTACACCATAACCAGATGAGGTTTATCCCAGGACAGCAAGCCTGATTCAAAATTTAAAAATCAGTCAATGCCATTTAGTAGTTGAAAGCAGGGATCAGTAAAAGGCCAGTCAATAAACGTTTTAGTCTTTGCTGGTCTGAAGGTTTCTGTCGCTACTCCTCAACCTTGTCACTATAGAGTGAAAGTAGACTTAGTCAATACGTAAACAAGTGGGCGTAGCTGTGTTTCAATAACACTTTATTTACAAAAACAGGCAGCAGACCCTTTCATAATCAAAACACTCAGCAAATTAGGCATAGAAGGAAACTACCTCAACGTAATAGAGGTCACTTATGAAAAGTTCACAGCTCATATCTTAGTTAATGGCAAAACCGAAAGCTTTTCCTCCAAGACTGGCAACGAGGCAAGGATGCCCGCTCTTGCCAATTCTGTTCAACAGAGAACTGGAAGTCCTAACCACAGCAATTAGGCAAGAAAAAGAAATAAAAGGCATCCAAATTGGAAAGAAGAAAAATTATCTCCATTTGCAATTGACATGATCGTATGTATAGAAATCTCTAAAGATTCCACAGCAAAAAACAAACAAACGAAAGCCTGTGAGAATAAACAAATCCAGCAAAGTTGCAGGATACAAAATCAACACAACAAAAATCAGTTTTATTTCTATACACTAAAAATGAGCAATCCAAAAAGGAAATTAAGAAAGCCATTCCACTTACTACAGCATCAAAAAGAATAAAATACCTAGAAATAAACCCAAGCAAAGAGATGAAACTACACTAAAAACTATGACGCATTTCTAAAGGAAATTAAAGGAGATGTAAAGAAATGGAAAGCCTCCCCACTTGTCCTTTCATTAGAGAGAGAGGAAGGGAGAGGGAGAGAAAGAGAGAGAAACGTCAATGATAAGAGAGTCACTGATCGGCTGCCTCCTGCAAGCCCCCGACTGGGGATCGGGCCGGCAACCCGGGCATGTGCCCTGACCAGGAATCAAATCACCATCTCCCGGATCCTAGGTCAATGCTCAACCGCTGAGCCACGTCCGGCCGGGCTATAAATAATGTTTTTGTTGAGCCGTTTGAGTGTAAGTTGCCAATACAATGCCCCATTTACCCGTAAGTACCTAAATACTTCAGTGCACAAATATTAAAATCAAATAATTAACATGAATACAGTACTATTATCTGTAGATCTTATACAAGTTTTCCAATTATCATAATAATGTCATTTATAGGAAAATATGAGATCACGAGTTGCATTTCATTTTTACAAAATGCACATTTTGTATGTAATGTTACAAAGGAATTTAGAGTTTCAAACTAAGAAACAAAGCAAAAATAAACAAGGAAACAAACAAAACAAAAAACACTAAAAATATCAGTAACTGCTATAGTCCTGGAAGGGAAAAGGAAATAAGCCTTTTAGATAAACAGAAATTCAGGCAATTCCGTGACATGAAAAATTGCAATTTAGTCTCTTCCAGGTTAGGTCACGCTTTGCTTTTGTTCAAAATCACTACTTCATACAGACTTAAATTTATTTCACAGATGCAAGTTCAGACCTCTTTCTTTGAGACAAAGATTTTCTGAAATACCTTTGTCTACCCCATAGTGCAGATATAGATAGATATAGATATATAGACGTAAATATATAGATATGTTGATATATAGATATATATGCCTATTTTGCTATTCAACATGAGGGGGAAAACTGCGGAATTTTGGCTTTTAATACTACTTTCCTGAATTTCAAATGACTTAGAAGGAATTACAAAAACTGATATTTGACAGAAAAGTTTCAATAACAGAAACTCCTAATTAACTAAGTGACTAGAGTAGTGTTCCAATGCACTTTGGGCCAAGTTAACTGCAGGCTTCTCATAAAAAAGGAAAAGGCACACATTAGCCAGGCTAATAAAAATTACCACAAAGAATCTTGCTAGTACAAAGAGTAACATAAACATAAATGTACAACAATACTCTCTCAACAGCACTTACCAGCACAAAACTGGCTCTTGTCCTGTTCAACTTTTTAGGGACCAATGCACTGCATGAGTCAGCTGGACTATGCACAGAGAAAAGTTCTACGCTGTGCAGTTCGCCAAGAGGGCCGGGGAGCCCATTTTTAAGGTATGAGTAATAGGGTGAAACTCGGATACACAAGAATCCCCATAGCAAAGGGCATTCAAAACATGTGACCTGATTTCAGCCAAAGTCCACACACTGAGCTTAATGAATTAAGAGGCCTCCGTGTAATCAAGATCCATCTGTTGTCAGTGATCACAAATAGTCACGGTGTCAAAGAGCCCCCTCTCCCAGCCCGAAAAGTCCAAGTGGGGGAAAAAAAGGACCGTACAGGCAAGGAGTCATTACTCAGCTCCCAGATGGAAAGAAGCAAGGCTGGCAAAGCTCTAAACACAGTCCTAAAACAGTGATGGTTTCTGACCAGGAAAAAAAACCACAAGACATCATCTACTCACAGAAAGATTTTTCCCACCTACAAAATCACTAATTAAAACACAGGGCCCTTTCTTTGGGAAGGCCTTGGGGAAGACAGAGTGAGAGAGAAACAGAATCATGATTATCTCACACTGGAATGAGCGGCTACTGCCTTACCCAGAGGCAAAACTCTCTGTGATCTCTTCTTTCAAATGAGGGGATAGAAAATCTCCGAGTGTTTTCCAGAGCAATGGGAAGAAAACATGCTTTGGAATCAGACAAATCCCGGTTCTGCAACTTTCTAACTGTGCAATTTATGTCACTCTATGCCTCAGTTTCTTCATCTGTAAAATCAAGATTCTACCTGCCTCAGTTAGGGTTAGATTTGGCTGTGAATAGTGGCTTTAAAAAGAGGCATACTCCCCCCTTCATGGAACATTCCAGAAGTTATCAGCACAGAATTCATGAGGTGGCTCTGATCAACAAAGTTCTCAGAGGCCAGGTTTCTTGTGTCTTGATGGCCTTTATCCCACTCACCTCAAGGCTCAAGATGGCAGTTGGAATTCCAGCCATCAGGTCTGTATTCCAGTTTTAGCCATATACCTGGTATTCCAAGAGGAAAGAAAAAAGAGTAAAGAATACAAAAAAGGTTCTAGAAAACTACTATGTGACAACTCTACTTCTCTCCAAAATATAATCACATCCCCAGCTGCAAAGGAAAGGAGGAGTGCACACATAGTTTTATCTAGGACAACCCTGTGTCCAGCTAAAAACTGGGTCCTATGAAGACAAAAGCACCTCTCATCTCATTTTAAGGATTAAATTGGATAATATATGTGAAGTGCCTGATGCTTCCTGGACCTGCAAATGTATTTCTTCCCCTTCTGGTAACACTGACATCTTATGACCTGTGGTCTCAGCATCTTAAGGAGACCTTTCTAAAGTGGCCTTTTACAGCCTGGCCTACCTTTTACAGTCTCATCTCCAGCCATACTCCGCACACAACTTGCATTCCAGCCAGACCAAACTAACCCCCTCCTTCCCTGCCTCCAAACCTCTGTCCTCACAGACCCTTCCACCAGGAATGCCCTCCCCAAGCTCAGCTCTGCTGGATGAAATGGTCTCTTCAACATTCCAGGTCTTCTATCACCGGACACTTTTTCTCCCTTTGTTCCCCCACCCCCACCCTACGAAGAGTTAGTGTTCTCCCTCCCAGGTGCTTCCTCTACCATAGCATTCACCCCTTTTGCATCTAATAAGTGCTTTCTACATGCCAGTCACTGTCCTAAGCTCTTTACACCCGGCTTCTCAGTTGATCTCAACGACCCTATGACACAGACGCTGTATTACCCCCATTTTACAGATAAAGAAACTGAGGTTCAGAGAGATTAAATAGCTGTGCAAGGTCACACAAGTAATAAGTTGCAGAGTCAGGATTCAGCACAGCTGTTGAACTGCAGAATCTGTACTGTTAGTAACCACTCTCGGCTGCCTTCACTACTGATTGAGAAGTCTGGGTGTCATTTCTGACCAGGGATAGTCAAACTACAGCCCACAGGCTAAATCTGGCCCATCACCTGTTTTTGTAAATTTTTTTGGAACACAGACACACCCACTAGATTTTACAATGGGAGAGCTGAGTAGTTCCCAAGCAGACTATAGCCCACAAAACCTAAAATATTAACTCTCTGGCCCTTTCCAGAAAAAGCTTGCTCGGCCTGTTCTGGACTCTCAGTTCCTCACAGCAAGGCCTGAGCTTTTGCTTCTGAGCCTCCCACATCTCACATGGCATGTGGCAGGTACACAAAAGGCTCTCAACAAATATGTGGGGGATGAACATTCACCAGGCCCAATGACATGCAAAGAGGAGCGTGTCTGGGGGCTGATGCCACCACTCATTCAGGGCCCAGAAAGTTTCCCAATTCTGCCGAGATTCTGTCATCAAAAGACCCCGGAGGACTGTCATGGTTTTCCCTGCACTGTGAGCAGCCCACCATGGCTCTGACGGCATGACCGCTGCAGAGCTGAGTGCAGGGTCATCTGTATCTGTCACATAATACACTCAACTCCCCGGAGCAAGGGGCCCAGGCAGAGCTCCCAGCCCCACCTCACGGAGGGAGAACCTGAATTCCATCACTTCCGAGGGGGCTTCCCAGTCTCACACTCCAGCCTCTTCTCCAGCACTGCAGAGAAACACGTTACACATCCGGGAAAAGAGTTATGAAAAACCGAGGTTGGGCACCCTGCCCCTGGGCGGGTGGCTCAGGTGGCTGCAGTGTCATCCCGTATACCACAAGGTCGCGGGTTTGATCCCCAGCTGGGGAACCTGTGGGAGGCAACCAACTGATGTTCCTCTCTCTCTTTCTCTCCTTCCTCTCTCTCTAAAACCAATAAACATATCCTTGTGTGAGGATAAAAATAAAATTAAAAACTGATGTTGGGCTTCTTTCAATTTGTTATACTCTCATCAAAATATTTATAGCAAGAGACCAAACCACACAAAAACATAAATAGTCCTCTAAAGACTACAGCACAACATGAAAAAGTTATTCATGGCTCAAACGCCTTCTCTGACCTTCAAAGAACAAGCTCCCAACAAGGCTGTATCGTGTTTCCTAATTTTCTCATTATTGCGATCATTGCATGAGGGACAATTAAAGCACTTTCTTTCTGGGCTGTGACCATATTCGATCCAGTCTGAGTTATCAAAAATCAAATTCCGGATGGTTTTCTTTTTCATTCCATCCTGGCCTGGCCCCAGATCGCATCAGTCAGGAGCCAGGCAGAGCTGAGAAAGCCTCCCACATTTCCGGGCGATCATTTCAACCCTCCTTTCAGGACACAAATGCCCGCACCTCCTCTTTCTTCCCAGAGTTCTCAGACGACTGGCCACTTGGGTGGCCACTTGAGCAGACTCCGGGGAACCACAGGCTAAGCAGCAAATGGAGACAGTCGTCCATCCACTGTGCAAATCAATTCATTAGCCACCTGGGTCCTATTGCAGTGGGAGGAAGGGCCAAGAAATACTTGCATATGGCTAAAGCTGGGTCTAAAATGCCCACCAAGTCATCCCCCAGGTTCCACGAAGTCACCCATCGGTCTAAAATACAAGACTCCCAAGTAGACAAACTTCTGCTGAGGACCTACTGTGCGTCAAGCATCGTGCTGGGCCTGATGTCTGTGGTAGCCTCACAACACTGCAAGGTTAGTGTCATTTTACAGGTGAACAAAGCAGGGTCCAAAGGAATTAGGCGACTTGCCCAAGGTCATGCAGCAAACAGGAGGCAAAGCTGGAGCCTGTGGTCCTACAGACTGCTGGCCCCTCTCGGAAGCAATGTGACTCCCATGAGAAAGAGGCAGTCCCTGCTGTCCTAAAGCTCTCCAGGTAGCAAGGCAGAGGTTGGCTGGGATGGGGAGCAACCCATTTGCTTATACACTACTGGTGGGGCTGTGAAATGGGTCAGCCACTCTGGAAACACTTCAGGAGTTTCTACATGCACCTATCCTATGACCCTGTGATTCCAATCCTAGGTGTTTACCCAAGAGAAATGAGAGCGTATGTCCACATAATGACCTATACACAAACAGCAGCTTTATTTGTAACAGCAAAAACTAGAAACAACCCAAATGCCCACCTACAGGTGAATGGATAAACTGTGGTATATCCACAGGATATAATACTACTCAACAGCAAAAAGAAACAATTTATAATCTACTGGTAGGTGCAACGTGGACAAATCTCAGACATTACCTAGGCGAAATAAACCAGACTCCTAAAGGGATATCTTATATGGTTCCATCTATATGAAATCCAAGAACAGACTAAATTAATTCATGGTGATAAAAATCAGAAACAGACTGCAGAAGAAGGGGAACTGACTGGAAGGAACTTTGGGGCAAGGGGGGCAGAAATATTCTGTACCCTCGGAGCAGTGATTACATGGTTTAAACAACTGTCAAAGCTCATCAAAAAGAGTGCCAAAGACCTGTAAGTTTTATTGTATGTTAATTACACCTTTCAAAAACAAATCTTCAGTCTAATGAGTACTCCGATGATAAAATGGAAAACAGATTATAACATGTATACTTCCAAAGTGGATCCCTCTATGGTATTTAATGAGATCCCAAAGAAACTCTGATTTGGCTGCTAAGGGAAATTAGGTTTCCTTACTGGCATTAGAAACAATTTCCCTCACAATATTACCTACCTTACACTTGCCCAAGGGGTCTGTCTAGTAGAAGGAGATGAATGACTCCAGCACCCCTTCCTAACAAGCCCACTTACAGTCATGACGGCAACCTGAGGCCTCCCACAACAGAGATGGCTGTCACCATGGCAACCAGAGACCGGTGGGAAAGGTGGATGGGGGAGGAACACAGAGCTCAAACTCTGACTTAGAACTATGACTGAGTGGGAGGCTGTGGATGTCATACCCCCACCCCCAGGTGTCCATGTCCTAATCCCTGGGACGTGTGAATGTTATCTTATGTGGCAAAGCTGTTAGCATATGGCAGGTGAGATTAAATTAAGGATCTTGATCTGAGGAGATTATCCTGGATTATCTGGGTGGGCCCTAAATGCAACCAGAGCAGTCTTTCCAAGACGGAGAAAGAGGGAAATGTGACACAGGGAGGAGAAAGCAGTCTGAAGACAGAGGCAGAAACTGAAGAGATGCAGTCATGAGTCAAGGAATGCCAGGAGCCACCAGAAGCTGGAAGAAGCTAGAAACCAGTTTCCCCTTAGAGTATCTGGTGGGAGAGCGGTCCTGCCAACACTTTGATTTTGGCCCAAGGAAACTGATTTCAGACTTCTGGCCTCCAAAACCATGAGAAGATGAATTTCTGTTGTAAGCTACCAAGTTTGTGGCCATTTGTTATAACAGCCATAGGAAACTAATGGAGACTGGAAGCCTTAGATCCAGTACTGCTTCTGCCAACAGTTTACATTTCCCCAATATCAACCCCAACTTCTAAGAAATAGTCAAATCAATAAAAGGGTGTGTGTGTTTTTTTTAAAAGAAAACATCAAAAAACATCCTGACTACCATGGGGTAGGCAAAGATTTCCTAAACAGGGCTCAAAAAAAAAACCAATCGTAAAGGGGGAAAAAATTGAAAAATGTGACTACATTAAAATTAAGAATTTGTATTTAAGAATTTGTATTTATCAGACACTAGTAAGAAGAGAAGTGGCAAGCTATAGATACCTGCTTCTCTATATATGTAAGGCCCATGTGCACGTGTCCATATATCCATCAATGGACTTCTATCCAGAACACACATGTAAAGGACTTTTACAAATCAATAATTGAGCAGATACCCGGATATATAAATGAGCAAAGGATTTAAATAGCACCTCACAAAACATAACATCCAAATGACCAATAAACACACAAACAGAAGCTAAACTTCATTAGTCATCAGAGAAAGGCAAATTCAAACCACAATGAGATACCACCACACACCCACCACACTGGCTAACAAAAAAAACAAAACCAAGAGACAATATCAAGAGTGGGTGAAGATGTGGAGCACCCAGAACTCTCGTGCACCTCCGGTGGGATTATCAACAGATACAACCACTCTGGGAAATTCTCTGGCAGTATCTAATAAGCTGGGCATTTGCAAACACTATAGCCCAATATTTCCACTCTTAGGTATACACACACAGAAATGCACACATCTGTGCTCTAAAACACATGGCAGCACTGTTCTTAGGGCCAAAAACCAAAGAGAACTCAAACGCAACCTACAATGGATATAAATGTGTTTAGAATATTCACACAATGGAATATGAAGCAGCAGTGGAAACAGACAGACACAACTCTACACAGCAACACGGGTGGGGCTCACAAATGCAACGTTAAGAGAAAGCGGCCAGACACACAAAAGATCACATACTACACATTATGAAATTCAAAAAGACGCCAGACTAATCTACAGTGTGGGAAGTCAGAATAGTGGAAACTCTACGAGGGAAATGAGGGCTGGGGAGAGGCGGGTGGCTGCTGTTTCTTGATTTAGTGTGTTCCACTTACAAAAATTCATTGAACTATGTACACTTCTGAATTGTGTACTTTTCTGGATATATGTTAGGCTTCAAATTTATCCTCAAAAATTCAGTTATTCAGAGATTATGTGAAAAGGTATGAGCAGCTTTCCTTTTTCTCAAAAACATTTTCAAACTTCAAAAGGGATGCAAGTTCACCTTAGGAAAAGCAATGATAATAGAAAAAGGAAAAGAAAATATGAATCACCCACAACCCCACCAACCAAAGAAAATCATGGTAACCATCTGGCATAAGTCTTCTCAAATACACATACATTTTTTAAAGGGGTGGGGGAGGAGAGTGGATCCCACAGGAAGTGGTTGACACAAGGCAGGTGCTCAGTAAATATATTCAACCATAAGTGAATAAATCCTACTACATGCTGCTTTGTAACCTAGTCAACAGCCCCTTTATTATGATTGTTGATGAAGAAATCTATACACCTGAAACTAATACAAAATAATATTGAATGTAAACTGTAAAAGAAGTCTTAACAAAAAATAAGCAATAAAAGAAGTCTTGTGTCCCTAAAGAACTTGACTGTGCAGACTCGGAATAATCCAGCAACCTAGAAAGCAAGATGTGTGGATACTTCGGAAGTACACGCAGGCAAGAACAAAAAATCCAGAGCAGTGGTTTGCAACCCTGGTATCGCCAATTACCTCTAAAGTTATTGGAATACTCAAAAAGCACTCATTTTAAGTCAATGGGGTTTTAAAAGTTAATGTATGCTCCCGATGACTCTTCTAAATGGGCCAAGCGGTCCCAAAACCCTGGGAAATCATGTCTACAGGCTAAACGCTGCATCCTCAAAGCATGTGGTTAACGCAGATCAAGCTGAACGTAAGCCCTGGATACTGGGTCACTAAAAGCCCACACTGAGTGGCTTGTGGTGGGCCCTAAATCAGGGCGTATGGTATGTCACAAGGAAGGCAGACTTTCCAACCCAGAAGACAAAGACTGGTGGCTGAAGAGAGCAGGGCAAATGATAAACATATTAAGGACATAGAGCAGGTAGAGAACCGAGACTTACAACAACAGCTAACACTGGCAAAACTGAACTAAATCCCGGTTTGATGTCTTCTCTGTTACTGATTCTTTTTTCTTTTTCATTCAATAATATTTACTCAGCCCTCATTATATGCCAGACCCTGTTCCAGACACTGCAGGCACAGCAGTGAACAAGACAGACAAAATTATTCTGTCCTCAGGAAGCTTCCTTCTAGTGCCGAAAAGACAAGGGTACAACACTGAGCATGTCAGGTGATGGGAAGTGTTATGTTGGAAAATAAAGCACAGAAGGGAAATGGGGATTAGAGGCTGGAGGAGGGGAGAAAGTCACTTCCCACAGAGACGTGAATGTTTGGATCCAAGTTTTAAAAGGATCCCCTCACAACAAGTCATCACCCCCTCTCCAAAGACTTTGCAATAATTACATTAATGGGTCCCAGGATAATCTCAGCATTCAGAAAACGAACCAAGAATGTCATGGACGAGAAAGGGTCCATTTAAGAAGGAACAAATTGAAGATCCAATAATGCCTACCGCTTTTCCGGATGCTGCTATGCACTATTCTTAGTCCCTGATACACCAGTATCTTCATTTCACCCTCTCATTGAACTAATGAGAAGGGCAAGGGTAACATCACGCTCGCCACTCACAGAGGAGAGAACGGAAGCCCGGAGCAATTACAGAACTGGCCCAAGGTGACACGTGTGCTAAATGTGCTAAATGTGCTAAATGGTCCAGTCGGGATTTGACTCGGAGGCCCACTGCCCTGACTTTCCTTTTAAATGTCCACTGGTGGCCTGAGGTTTTCTTTTGCCAACACTCGTCTTCCTTATTCTATTTGAGATTTGCCTTTCAGTATTTTACTGAGTTCTGACAACCACACCAATCACCAAAAAAAGAATTGGGGGTTGGTTCCATACTTGCAGTGTCCTCTTTTCTGCAAATAACAAAAACTGAATGGCAGTGAAGACCCTCAAATTTAAATATCACTTCCTAGATCCAATTAGAAATTATCTCCTCAAACACTTGACATTATAAACAAACCCAAAGTAGTTCCATTTTGGTTTGAGACTAAAATTAGCCTTAGGGCAGGTGAGAGTTCATAGAAGCAATTTCTTACTAAGTGTAGACGCCTTAAACTGAACACAACCCACATGGAACTCTTGGCTGTCCCCCATCCTACCAACAAGCATGTTCCTCCATTGTGACCCACATTTCCAAAAAGGACACCTCAACCTCCCAGCCTCTCAAGCCTACAAACTCAAGAGCTCTCCTTGACCCCCCTCTCTCTCTCACCTCTTCATCCAATCCATCAGCAATTTCTACCCTCCCCACCCCAAATCGGTCCCTTTTCTCCATTTCTCTTTACTCCAAGTTTAAGCATCTGTTGCCTCGGCCACCATGATGAGCTCCTAACTGGTATCTCTGCTTTCCAACCTGGCCCTCTGAAAATCTCATCACACAGAAGTAGTCAGAGAGAACTTTTTAAAGCACAAGTCAGACCATGTCATCCCCCTGCCTAAAATCCTCCTGAAACTGTTAAATTCTTCCCCCACCTACAAGGCGCTGCGTGATCTGGCACTGGCCTGCTTCCTCACGCTCTTGGGGTTCACTTTCCCCTGGTTCACTCCATAGAAAAACCAAAAGATGGGTGAACTGACGGTATCCCTTGGTTAAAATGTGAATTTCAGGGAAGACACTGGATCCACACAAAATTATTTCCACAAATACTCGCCTTTATTTCATCATCCTTTCTTTAATCTTTTTTTAATCCTCAGAGCACCTGTTATTTTCTGAAAATTTCTGTCCAGTTGTTTAGATGCCTTAGATGCACTCTTTAACACCATCCTGTAGTCTATACCATGCTATTATATCTGAAGTGTTTACTTTAAATAACTCTAATAATAGATTATAGAAACTCCTTAATGTGTATTTTCCCCACGCTCTGATTATTTCACACTCTCTCAGCCAATGAGTGTGAGGTAGGTGTCCTGGACATACTCTCCTGAGTTAGAGTGTCCAAAAACGTGACGTTCTCTCTCCAGGGACCTCTCTCTATGTCATTTACTTTGTGTTCTGGCCCAGGCTGCCTCCCTAAAGGCATGGTGATGGGACTTAGATGTTACAAGTAAATTAAGGCAGAATATGATACTGAATGTTAAAATATAAGTTTTACAGCAACTTGAGGCTGTGGGAGAGGACATCAGAGTAAAAACTGCTAGTGGGTGATTGTTGTGAAGGGCATTATCAAAGCATGGAAGACTCACCAAGAACTTTGTGGCTGGAGATTATCAGGTACTGCAGGCAACTCGAAAAGAGCTGTCAAAGGAAGATGCCATGAGGCCCCAAAATGCAGGGAACCCAAATTAGTTAGCCCGCCTATTTGCACCAAGGCACTCCCCTGGATAAGGCATTCTACTTTTTAATTCTGCGTCTCCTCCACTACTTCGTAAGAAGATGCCCATGTGTTTTGTTACTTGGAGTAGCTGAACAGTGCCTGGTAAAAAGCAGACCCTCAATAAAATAGTCTCTGAACAAATAAGTTCATAAACAAAAAAATGCATTTTCTACGTTTTCACTCTAGCCTCCTCTCTTTTCCTTTTCATGGATCCAGCTCTGCCTTTCTAAGACCCTTGAGAAGGCAGGAGTGTGCAATCACAGAGCCATCATAAATCTTCTCCAGATCACTAATGGACCCTAGGCCACTGTTCAAATGTGGGAAACACACTCCAACACCGAGATATTAACCATCAGAAAGAGACAATGCTTTTGGAGTCGGCGGTAGACTTAGAAAACGGTGAGTCTACTGTGGTAAGAACAGTGAACTTTGTCAGGGAGCTATAAAACCACAGTAACAAACTCAAGATGTGACTCAAGTAGTGTATACAGTACCACATTTCACCTATGCGGCCTGCAATCATGTAGGAATTATTTTTATTATTATTATTATTATTATTAATTTTGCCTCTTCTCTATGTTGCCTCCACCGAAATACCCCAGTGGATTTTAAATCATACAAAAGCCTGGGTTACTCCAATTCCTCCTAAATCTCCTCCAAAGAATAAATCCTTTAATATACACTGCAGGTAAAGTACAGTTCCCAAGTAAAATAACTGCAATCCAGGGTAAAATCTCTGTTGGCCTCATAAGCTACTTGGGGGGAAAAAAGGGGGGGGGGCATTAAAAGTGATTGCCCAGCACACAAACAAAATGCTGTCACTGACAAGGCACAATTACCAAGACCTGAAATCAGAACTGGAGTCCTCTTTTCTCTCTGGTCCTCCACACTCTACCTGTTCTTTTTCAACTCTCGAGAACTGAAGGGGAAAAGGGAGAGGCAAGAGCAGAGACCGGGGTTATTTTGTGAAATAAAAAGAATTAAAAGTTGAAGTGCAGCGTCCACAACACAGCAGATCTCCAAGGAAACCCCGTGACTGGGAAAGTTCTCTGTCTACGGTTTCAATATAGAAACAACTCAGTTTCCAAACTTAGGAAGTCATCTTTCTCCCAGCTGAATTACATATAAAGTCTAGTTGATTTACATGTAAATAACTGCCTAATAAATGTCACCGGTAGCAATCTCACATTTACAAACCATCTGCGGGGAGAGTTGACCAAGTAATCTAATCTAACCAGCAGATAAGAGCAAGAGCTCCCAGGGTGTGATTCAAATCCCACAAGCATCCCTCAGAACCCCAAGTCCTAAGGTCCAAAGGCTACCAAGGGCAGGACAAAAGATCTCAACATCCACCTCTCCAAAGAGCCCCATTCTCTTTGCAAGGCCACTTGTACTGGCCTCTGGCTTGTTTTGTAAAACAATGTCAACAGCAGGGTCGCGTCTGCTCCTTTCAGTTCTTCCTCAACACCTCAAGGGTGCTGGAAGCCCCTTCCCTAGACATCCCCACGTGGGCCCGCGTCCATAACAGGCTTCCCAACTCTGAGGGTAGTGAGCAGGGAACTTCAAAAGGAGCCTAATGGGGAATATAATTATCATTATTATTACTATCATCATTAAAATAGCAAACTGCCCGTTCCGAAAGGGGAGAGGTTTTCTTTTTTAAAACTAAACTTGTGTTGCAGAGATTGGAGGTCCCAAGCCACCAACTGGGCAGAGGGTAGCAAGCGCGCCCGCAGGCGCCGAGGATAAGTGGCAGGTTTTTTTGTTGGTGGTAGTGTTGTTTTTAAACACTGAAGTTTTAAATAAACTAAGTTACGAAGAGAATGGCTGTGAAGGGGCCAGATGCATGAACGCTTTTCGGCCGGGCATGAAGCACGCCCCCTCTGCCTTCTCCCTCCACCACTCAGGGGCGCGGGGAACCGCCACAGGCAGGCCGGGGGCCGCGCGCCCCGCCCGCCGCCCAGTGCCTGCAGGTGCCGGCGCGGAGGAAACCCGGCTCCCGCCTCCCGCCGCGCCGCTGCGGTGCAGCCCTGGGTGGGGTCACGGCGCGCCCCATCCCGGGCACCCCGGCTGGAGAGGAGCAGGGACGCGGGAAGGGCACCGCGCTCGCCGGCGGCTCGGCCGCGCACGCACACTCGCCCTCCCCGGGCGGCGCGGGGAGGGGGCAGCCGGCGGGCACGTTACCTGTTCTGCCAGCCCTGGATGAGGTTGGTGTATTTGCTGAGCACGCCCTCGAGCGCCGGCTCCCTCCTGCGGCCGTCTCCCCCGGACGGGCTAGCGGCCACCGAGCCCGGGCTGCTGCGGCTGCCCCCGCCGCCGAACCCCGCTACCGCCGACCGGCTGGAGACCCCCCGGCCCGCCAGGGAGGAGGAGGGCGAGGAGCCCGCCGAGGTGGCGCGGCTGCTACTGCGGCTGCTGCTGTTGCTGCCGCCGCCGCCGTCTGCGCCCTGGGCCGCCCTCTCCATGGTCCGTGCGCGCCCGGAACCCGGGAGCCCGCCGCGGTCGCGGCCCCGGCGCTGGGGCTCCTAACGCGGTGGCGGCGGCTGCTGCTACGGCTCCGGGCGCCCGGGCCGCGCGTGGCTGCTCCAGATCCCGGGAAACGCCTGACTCATACAGGAGGAAGAGAAGGAGGCGGCGGAGGAGCGCTGGGAAGGGAGCCAACGGGGCTGGATGCAGCTGTGGTCGCCCCTCCTCCCGCCGTGGCCCCGGCCCGGCCCCTCCCTTCGCACGAGTTCCCCGGACAAGTTCGGAGCGGGTGGCCCGCTCCGCGAGCCCTCCTCCGGCTCCTCCTGCGCTTCTTTGGCGTCCTCGCGGTCGCTCGGGCCAGGGGCTGGGGGCGCTCCGGGGCGCTGAGCCGCAGGGTCGGCACGCCCCGCCACCCCCGGCGCTCCTCCTGCCGCCCCCTCCCGGATCCAAAGGGGTGAAAGGGAATCTCTGCGCGTCACTCCCCACCCCCAACCCACCTCCGGACCTGGAGGGAGTGGCGGCCCCACCCACCCCGGCCACCCGGATATGGACCCGCGCGGCCTAACCTGGGCGCCCGAGCGCGCGCCCTGCCGTCCTCCGCGCCAGCCTGGGCCAGACCCGCGCACACAGTACCCTGACGTGAGCCTCCCAGGTGCAGCGTAGTAACAAGGCAGAAGGCCCTCCAGGATCTCCTGCGTGTCCAGTAGGGGGCAGAGGTGGAGGGGGTGGGGTAGGTGATTCTCACTGGTAAGCTCTCCCAGGGCATTTTCATGCTATGGAGCTAAATGGATACCGGGGCCGGTACTGGGGGAAGGCAAAACTGTCAGGTTCCTGCAAATGTCTCCTTAAATTGAGTGGCCGAGCCACCTGACTTGCCCACCCTAATCCCCACCCAGATGGACACACGTAAACCTGGTTAAGTCAGCACCTACACGTGTTATACAACACCAAGCAGCTGGGAACCAGAGACTCTAAACCGGGTAAGACTGCCCTGAAATCAACCGATGTTTACAAGCATAGTGAAGCGTTCTGTGTTGGCTGTAATTTCTGCCCCACCCCCACTGCAACTAGATTTATAAATTTAAAACTGTTGCTCTTTGGCAAAAGTAGATGAGTGGCACTCTTTCCACCCCACTAATAATTTTTGTGAATATAAATATCCAATGCAATGTAGAAGTTTCTAAAATTACCTAGAAAATAGCTTTGAGGAGCTCAGACACACCACACATACAAATTAAAAAATTTTTAAAGGTGGTAGATTGATAAGTGATTGCTGTTCAAAGGACCTACAAGCCCATAAAGCATATAAATAATTCAACAGTTAAAAAATTACTAAATGGAATAGAGTCAGCTCTCATGGGGGCAATTCCCCAAGCCTGATCCCTTTCTAGCTTCAAATCCTTTCAGGAAACTTTCAAAGGTAGGTTAGCTCCAGAAATGTTTGTGGAGAAACTTCTGGGGCTGATGAGAGGTGGTTGTGCCCCTGAATAAATCGCAATTCCAGGTGCCTACACAGAGTAGAAAAGTTCCCCCAAAGAGTTTGCACGATAGAAAGGACCAACTTTGGAGCCAGACAGAGCTGAGTTCACATCTTTGACCTTAGTTTTACCACATGCAAAATGGGACTAATGTTACTATTGGCTGTGATGAACTATGTGAGAATGTTTATTTGTTCAAAATATTTACCACCTCTGCCCTGGTAGGTGTGACTCAGTTTGTTGAGGGTCATCCCATGCACCAAAAGGTCCCTGGTTTGTTTCCAACCAGGGCACAGAGCCAAGTTGCGTCTTCTATCCCCAGTTGGGGTGCATAAGGGAGGCAACCGATGGGTGTTTTTCTCTCTCCCTCTCTAAAATCAATAAAAAACATTTTTTTAAATGACCACCTCTTCCTACAGGAGATGTATCCTCCCTCCACACTGACCTCAGATTTGGTCATGGAATTGCTTTGGCCAGTGGAATATGAAGATGTAATATTTACCACTTCCAAACATGTCTCCAGAATATGTCAAGAACCCTCGAAATGCAGAAATAAGAAAATAAACAGCATAACTTATGAAATAGGAAAAGATTTAAACAATCACTTCACCAAATAAGACATACAGATGGCAAATAAGCACATGAACAGATGCTCGACACCATTAGTCATTAGGCAAATGCAAATTAAAACTACAATGAAATACTACTGTTAAACAAAATTCAACTGAGTAAATATTAAAGGTTTTATTGGCTTTATTCAGCGATACATGAATCAGGCGCCATCCCATCCATCAAATAAATAGAAGGGAGCTCTGCCAAGCTGCAAAGAAAGGAAGGTTTTTAAAGACAGAAAGGGGATGAGAAAGGGAAATTTCTAGCAAAGAGTGGAGAGTTTCAGGCTCAGGAGGAGACTCCTTTGGGGGAATGGAAGGGGTCTCTGGGGATTACCTCACTAATGCTAACCAGGAAATTCCAGACTGACCAGTTAAAATTACATTCCTGGGGGAGGTTGAGACTGTGACTGGGTTAGGTAGTGAGTCTTGGTTTGCTGACATGGGACTTAGCGCAGCTGATTCCATTTTAGGCCTGTTGCTTTTTTTCTTTTTTAACATGACGTAGCTATCAGCATGACAGAACACATCCACAACACACAAGAGGTAAGGACTCGGAGTAACTGGAACTCTTACACATTGCTGGCGAGTATCAAAATAGCCACTTTGGAAAGCTCTTTGTCATTTTCTTTTAAAGTTAAACATACACTTCCACATGACTTAGTTGTCCCACTTCTAGATATTTACCCAAATGTAATGAAAATCTACGTTTGCACGAAAAACCTGTATTGAATGTTTATTGCTGCTTTATTCATAATCACCAAAACTGGGAAACAACCCAGAAATCCCTCAACTGGGGAATGAATGAAAAAAAGACAAAAACAAAACAACTGTGATACATTCGTGTAATGGACAACTATTCAGCAATAAAAGGGGACAAACTGTTGAGCTATACAACAGCACAGGTGAATCTCAAATGCATTACGCTAAGTGAAAGAAGCGAGACTCAAACGTACATGATTCCATTTAGATGACATCCTGGAAAAGGCAAAACTATAGGGACAGAAAGCAGATCCACGGTTGCCAAGAGTTTAGGGTGGAGCAAGGGCTTGACTACAAAGAGGTAGCTGGAGAGAATTTTTTTGAGGGGCCTGCCGTGTGGACCTCTTCTGTATCTTGATTGTGGTGGTGGTTACAAGGATTCCATGCTCTTGTCAAAATTCATAGAGTGGCCACCAGTCTAAAAAGTGGGTGGGGGGAAAGTAAATTTTCTTACCTGCAAAATTTTTTAATATTTTAAAAGATGAAAAAGATGTATGAGGTCAACTGCCCTGTGTACCCTCATATTAGGGAATGGATTCCATGGATGATTGCATGCATGCATGGATGGATGGATGGATGGATGGATGGATGGATGGATGGATGGATGGATGGATAGATGGACAGATGGATTAATGGATGGATATCTACCTGCCTACCTGGTTACGTACTTACTTATTGCTCAAATGTTTAAGTTCCCCAGGTGACATTGCCCAGACCTTTCAGGTAGGAGCGCAGGTGTCTTTTCTGCGGGTGTTGCCTTCAGTACACAGTGCAATGAGCATCTGAGGAGGAAATGAGACACCAAATGTGAAAATTCTTTATAAATTGAAAGAATGCCAGATATACTGCCGCTAAAGGAAGAAACCATCTAGATATTCATTTGTTCTGCAACAATGTTGAGACTCCTGGAGGGCCATAAAACAAATAACAGCTTTTTAAAAAATCCAAAGAAAGCTCCTGTCCAAAGATGAAGGGAGATGCAGGCAGAGCAATGGATGCACATGCAGTATGAAGCCACTGCTAATGACCCCCCTAGACACACCCCCTCCCAATTCGCCACCTGACAAAATGGAAACAGGATGAATCCAATCTCGGCATTTTTTTATGACAAGGAAAATGAAGCCCAGAAAGAAGAAGAGACTTCTACAGCCTCACGTTGTGAGTTGATGGTAGAGTTGGGGTCACCAGTCTCATGGGAGAATGTTCCATTTCAATTGGTGCTTTATGTGGTGTGCAAAATAGTTCTTTCAACTTCCCAAAACAGTTCTTCCAACTTCTCAGCAGCAAACCCAAATAACTAGATTGGCAAAATACTGAAACAGGCAAAACAGTCCAGAGACATAAAAGGGGGGAAAACAATTTAATGTTCCGATAAAGGAAAACATATGTCCAAAGAAGGCCTTTTAAATTTAACTGAGAATTGTAAGGTTTTTTTCTGTAATCTTCTGGGAGTATTCAATTTCTTCCTCCCTCCCATGCAAGAGAACTTGGCCATTTCTTAGCCTCTAAGTATGAGCCATCCTCTGCCTCTAAATATGAGTCAATCTATGCTATGATCTGAAAAAAATTTTTTTAATTAAGGGGAGAAGGGGATTAGTGAACCTTAAGGCCTTTATCCACAGATCTAAGAGTTGGTTTTCCCAAAGTTCAAACAGAAAAGACTGCTCTGCAGGAAATCCATACTGCAACTTTCTAAGTATTCCCCAGTCCAAGAAAAGAGAATTCCAGAAAGAAGCTGCTGCCACGTGTGGATATTTCTTTCTGGGTGAAACCTAGCATTCATGTTGATTTCTGTGAGTTGAAACTATTGAAGAGAGAAAACAAAACTGCCCTAAGGAGAAGACCAAAAAGCAGTAGAGAGATCCTTAAAAGCTCACTTTTGTGAGAACTCCATTCCACATAGCAATGAGGTTGCGAATCTTGGAGAAATAAAGCAAAGGGGCCTCGACCGTCCTCCCTATAATGTTCCCTCCCCGCTCATATTGGGATAGAAGCCAGAAGAAGGGAAATGATCATGGAGATTCATCTTGATCGTGGGTGCCTTTATTTATAGCTGCCGTGCCCTTCTTACAGCTGAACGGTTTACTTTCTGACAAGACACATTTAGGATCATCATATGCTCAAATTTACTAGCAGGCATTATGCAGTAAATTATATCTGGCTATGAAAGCATGCCCGATTTATGTGCATAGCAGAGCCCTGTAAGTACGACTATTCCAATGTCAAGAGATGGTGTTTAAGTTCTAATAGTCTCCTTATGAGCATTTATGAACATCATTCGTTTTCTGAAGAGACACAGAAGAGTTAGTAATTGGCAGATGTCAGACAGAAGTTTTTATTTTACTCTCCATATCAGATAGTCTGCTTCCAACAAATCCCAAAAAGCAAACATTTCGGGACAGGAGGCAGAGGAGCTGTGGCGCAGTGGCATTTGGGGTCCAGTGGACTTGAGTGGGCATTTGGCTTTGCCTCCCTCTTGTCATGTGGGCAGCTCTCTTGGAGCACCAGTGTTTTATCTGAAAATGTGGATGACAGTACCCACCTCATGGTGCTGTTGTAAGGCTCAAATAAGATATTTGGGGTTATGCTTTGTAAACAGTAGAGTATTAAAACATGGGAGGGAGGGTTTGGGCTTTTGTTTTCCTTTGGGCATTTTTTGCCCCCAATAAAAAGGAAGAAATGAGGAATGTCTTCGCCATCAAGTTGTATCTCACCACTAGCCGTTCACCCTGTTGAATGAAAACCACTCACAAAATAGTCCAACGAGTGCTGAGTCCGTGGGTTTCTTCCTAGCGAGGGAGAACTGTTAAGTCAGAATTTGAGCAGATGGTTGTCCCCAAGTATTGGGTTTACTTACAACTTTGAAAAGGAACTTTTGCCCTGGCCGGTGTGGCTCAGTTGTTTGAGGGTAATCCGCTGCACCACGGTTTCCAGTTTGAATTCTCGTCGGGGCATGTGCCCGGGGTTTGGGGCTCAATCCCCAGTAGGGGGTGTGCAGGAAGCAGCTGATCAATGTTTCTCTCTTACCTTGATGTCTCTCTCTCTCCCTCTCCCTTGCTCTCTCTCTAAAAAATCAATAAAAACATTTTTTTTTTTTTTAAAAAAAAGAGGGACTTAACCACTATGTCAATTTGGGATTGCAATGATTGAGATACTCCATTCTGTCACCAGCAGAACCCGTAAGTAAATTCCAATCCCCTTATGTGTCCCTTTTATTAGACATTTTTGGAGAATTTTGACAACTGCAACTGTGTCCCTTTGATCATTTGAATTTCCTATTTTATAGCTGCTCTTTCCCACTGGCTCCCAATCAATTGAGTTAGGACTGTGAACTTCACCCTTCCCCTATTTGACTCTAGTCTCCTGTTCCTGACTGTCCCTATTGGGCCGCAGCCATTGGTTTTTCCAGCCTTATTGAGGTTTTCCTCTTTGGTCATGGTAAATTAATGCAGAGTTTCTAGCTACCTCAGTTCTTTTTCAACTATCACAGATAAATAAAATTTCTTTTTCCAAAGGAATGTAGTCATTTGTGTAGTCACTCACCCTCTGATGTAACTGGATCCTTGACATCTATTGAGCTCATTTGCATTCATGAGACTGCAAGGTTGCGGAAGATGCATAAAAAAAGAAAGAGAAGGGATAGGACTTGCAGATTCCAGCCATCCAGATGTGGACAGCAGTCTCCTGGGGAGGGCCCTAATTTTTAGTTTTCACTTCGTCCTGTTCTGCTGTTACCACTGCTCTGGGCCTTACAGGCTTGATGGGCTGCCTCCCCTCTGCTCTCTGGATGGCATTATTTTTCAAGTCTGGGGACAGGCTACTCTGAGGCTGCAGTGGCCACCTGGGGTGTGGCACCTGGCAAAATTCTCCGTCTTCCCTGTGTTGCCAGTCGCTCCCCCGACTAGGTTCGCCTGTGTCAATGGTGGTGAGATGGCCCAGACTTCTTTCTTTTCAACAAATGTGATTATCTATTTATGCTTCAGGAGATTTTTTTCCCCCCCAAGAAAAAGACATAAAAAAAATCATTTAAAACCATCAAAAGCCATTCATTTTTCTTGTTTTGGGGTTCAAAAAATATGGCTGTTTCAACTATGCCGAGGTGTCAGGAACAGGAGCCCCACCCTGAGAGCACAGCCTTTGCAGGGCATGGCCACCGCTGGGCAATGAGACAGAGAAGGCACTCTGGTCTATAACAGAACTCTTCAAACTGATTCACGGTGATTTCACTGTGGTCTCGGAACTGGGCCTAAAGTCAGGGCATGAGCAGGGCCATTCAATTCCCTCACCTCAGGTCAGTGCCGAAATGCTCAGGAGAGTCCTCTTCAAGACTAATTTCTTTCGTTTCAAGTATCTCATGCTGTGGCCTCGGCTGTTTCTAGAGGTCTGAGTCTCACGGTCTAATGATTATCTTTGTGGGAGAGATTACCTCCCGGTTAGACATGTCAGCCTTCATTTCCCCTTCCTTAATCACGCCAGTTTATTCCATTAGAGGCTTTCTTCCTGTCCCCAGTAAGTGAGGGTTCGTTTTCTCATCAGCGCCACTCTCTTCCACACAGCACTTTCACTGTGTCGTGGTCATTCCGCTCAGATGAGTTAGCACTAGAGACCAGGGGAGAAAATTAAAACCGGAGTCATGTCCAAGCATATATTTTAATATGTGCTTACAAAGCCAAAGGGCCATTTCGAACAGGATTTAGAAGCCAACTGCCTCCAATTGGTTCTGCTACTTCATAGCTATATGACATCTCTGGGCCTCAGTTTCCTTATCTGAAACTGGGTGAGAAGTGACGATCACCGTTTCTCACCAAGGGGCTTCTGTGGGGGCTGATTGAAATTCGGAAGCAGGCTAGAACACTGGCTCACACACAAAGGATAACCCATGCATGTATATGAGCCCATTGTTTATCTAGCTCACAGGTATTTATTTATACATCTTCTGTGCAAAATCATGGCACTCTTCTTAGTACGGCATGTGAACCCCTACCCTGACTGTTCCTCCTTTCACCATGGTCAGCTGGACCCTTGAAATGGCACATGACAGGTTCTATGTAGGTCACACTTCAGTTTCCAAGGGGGTGAAAGGAACCTTCTGCCTCGTTAGCACTCTCCCTCTTCTTGGAACTGCGCCCTCCCTGTCTCCAGCCATGTGGTGGTTCACAGGAGAAATACCTTTTTCTTACACGGCCACCCCTGAAGGTTCTGAGATGGACAGCTTCCCAAACCACTGAGAGTCTTTCCTGGAGATTTCTGGAACTGGAATTGAGAAGAAACTGTCCTTCTCTCCTGGTGGAAGCCTTGGGGAGGGAGGCTTGGGAGCTTTGGCGGCCACGGTCCTGGCTGTGTGGACAAGGTCAGTGTGCAGGAATGGCAGAGTTGAGAGAGGAAGAGGGGGCATCCTGGTGGCACTGGCGTCCTTGAATAAAGATGTCCTCAGGTCCAGGTGCATGTCTGCTCTTCCCGAAGGCTGGCCGTTCAGCATGTGCTTCGTGGCATGACCTCCCTTCATTGTTCCAGGTGGGGTGTGTGCTTGAAACTAGGAGACACCAAAGACTGGGGGGGACAAGCCTCTCCAGTCGGCCAAGATGTGTCCCAAGAGACCTACTACTTCCTCCAGCCTTCGTCTGCAAGGCTGGGCTCTGTGTTGACCCCTCCGCCCTTGCTGACCTGGTGGTGCATTCTGTCTGCTGTTTCAGTCCACTGATGAAGGAATCATCATAGCTCTCACTGGCGGGTCAGAGTAAGCGCTGTACATCTATTATTGCTCTCCGTGATGCCACACTGTCCTTTCAGAAGGCAAAATCATGACTCGAGTGCAAATGTGAAATGAATACAAATCATGGTTTTTATGCCGTTCATTAATAGGAACCCAGTGGGATGTTAAAACTGGTTCGAATAAAAATTAGAATTACATAGATGTGTATCTTCTACCAAGCAAAATTAAGTGGCATTGCTATGAACGGAAAATATCATCATCCGTTTTCTCAACTTAATTTCTATCCTTAGAAAGTTATTAAAAAAAAAAAAAAAAAGCTTGGTCAGCAACAAGTCAATCAAATGTGCATCCCCCTATGGGGTCAGAGATCCCAGAAGTTCCCCTAGACAATGGCCAGCGCTCCCCTGAAAGAACACCTAGTAATCTCTTTTGCCCATTTCCAATTCTTGGACAATCTTTTCTGACAAGTACAACAACCCTGTAAGAGAGATGATTATACTCCATGAAACATCATCTTCTTTTTAGAGATCAGGAAACTGAGGCTCATCGAAGAAACTGATTTTGCTCACGTAACCCGTAAATGGAAGATCAGTATTCAGAAACAGCTCTGACTCCAAATCCTGATCTAGACCATGCAAGCTGCCAGGGCCCGGGTGCACGTCCTGGCTCGTCCTAGGCTGTTGGGGAAAATGGATCCCTCACTTATTCACTCGCCCATTTAACAGAGATTGCTTTTATCCTTTGTGCTGCGGTGTATTGCTGTCCAGACTTAATCAGCCTGAGACCACCAGGAATAAACCTCAGTCTGGCGAAGTCGGGCTCACTGACATGTTGCAGAGGGACTGCACCCAAAGGAGCCGTAGGGTATCTCGCCAAAGGGTTACAGAATTGAGGGGAGAGAGGAGGTTTGGTGAAATGCAAATGAAGAAGTATATTGATGGGCACAAAGCAAAGCAGGGCTTTGCGTAAAGATATCATCATAAATCCTGGACTATGAAGTGGCCCCAGGGACATGTTTCCTCAGAAACAATAAAGTTATGATAGCTGTGGACTGTTGTGACCAGAAGCTCTGCACCTGGGTTGTAAGTTCTGCACCTGCTTCTTTCTCTCTTTTTAATATATTTCTATTGACTTTAGAGAAAGAGAAGGATAGAGGGAGAGAAACACCAATCAGCTGCCTCCTGCACGCCCCCTACTGGGGATCAAACCCAAAACCGGGAATCAAACCGGTTTCCTTTTGGAACCTGAGACGACCCTCAACCAACTGAGCCACAGGCCAGGGCTGCACCTGCTCCTCTAAGTCAGTGACTTAGACGTGCCAGGCAAGAATGAGATGTTTCACTTTTTTTAAATTGAGATATACTTAACTTATAACATTGTGTAACTTTAATTAATTATGATATAATTACTACCATAGCTTTCACTAACACCTCCATCACGTCACATAATTATCATTTCTTCTTTTGTGATAGCTGTTTTGGTCTTACTAACATAATTTCAAACAGCAACGTTCCTGATAGTCTATGATTTTAGAGAAAAAAGTTTCTCAATGAGTCAGAAAGCAGCCCTCCCTCCAAGAAGGGAGTCTATGTGACATCTGCAGCTACAGTGTCCTTGGGAGAACTATTATTTATTGTTAACTTTGGAGCTGGCTTTAAGTGTCTTTGATTCTAGCCTGATGAACGGCCAGGCAGATTTTTAAAGTCTCAGCTAATGTTTACATCCTCATGTCTCAAAGCGGGGGACAGACAATCAGGTCATCACAACACAGTGCGAAGGCGCTGTGACGGGGGCTCACCTTAGACTTAACTTAGGCTAAGGGAGGCTGCCTGCAGGGGCAGACCGCCCAGCGGGGACAAGCAGAAGGCGACCAAATGAAGGTGAGGAAAAGGGTGACAGCACAGCCGGGACTTGGGCAAAGGCATAAGAACGAGGGAAAGGCTGGCAAATTAGAGGAATCAGAAGTGTTTGTGAAGGCGAATCTAGAATGCCTCGAATGCTGGGGACAGCCAAATAACACAGTTAATTAAAATGTATCCCAGGCCTGGCCGGGCGCAGCTCAGTGGTTGAGCATCAACCCAGGATCCAGGCGATCAGGGTTCGATTCCCGGTCAGGGCACAGGCCCGGGTTGTGGGCTCCATCCCCAGTCAGGGGCGTGCAGGAGGCAGCCGATCAATGACTCTCATCATTGATGTTTCTCTCTCTCTCTCCCTCTCCCTTCCTCTCTCTGAAATCAATAAAGACATTTTTTTTTTAAAAATGTAACCCAGACTGTCCCACGTCTAAGGGTAGAAAACATGGTCATCCTGAAGTGTGCAT
Source organism: Miniopterus natalensis (assembly GCF_054644295.1). Lineage (NCBI taxonomy): Eukaryota > Metazoa > Chordata > Mammalia > Chiroptera > Miniopteridae > Miniopterus > Miniopterus natalensis. The sequence goes on along the minus strand of NC_142095.1, from coordinate 11,418,051 downwards.
CATGGTCTTTCTATGTGTGTACAAGTGAAAGGAAGGAGCCCCGCGAGCCCTGTGGGCCGTGCCAAGGGGAATTCCACAAGGGGAATTCCACTGCCACGTCCCGTGGCACCCGGTCGGCCAAACTGATCCTTGTGGAGAAAGTGGAACCGCTTTGCAGACTTTGCCCTGAGCCATCCTGTCCTATCTCATGAGAACACCCAGGGGAACCGGGCTGGCCTTCAAGCCATGCTGAGTTGCAAGAAAGGACAATGAGACTCCAGAGATAAAATTACCGCAAAGGAAAGGGGTGGCCTCCAAGAGAGAACGGGATTCAGCTGTGGGTTGTATCATTCTGAGCCCTGGGAGGGAACAGACTGGACCCTGAAACAGGCAACTCCTCCTGCCTGCTTCTTCACTGGCCGAGCCCATTCAGGAGCCTGCGGATGCATCATAGCTGCCAGCTTCCCAGGGCACGGAGCAGGGGAGGCAGGGAAACCACGTGGAGGGACGGAGTGGAAACTCCTGGCACAGGACAGATTATTTTTACAATCACTGTAAAGTGTTTTTGTTATAAAATATTCTCTAGCCCACCTGCTTACAGTGCCCTGGCGCTGCTTTGCAGGGACTCCTGACCTTCGCAAGAAATCCTATTTTGCATGAGAAGCCGAACAAAAGCCTTTTCCAACACCCGGTGAAGCTCTGCAGTTGCCCTCTTTTGCCACCTGTTGTTGGACCTGCAGTGATAAGTCATAATGAATGGAAAAAGAAGCGGATGAGTCGGCTTTCATAGTGAGCAAACACGGGAGCTGCTCAATGAACAAACACGGACACCTCCAGGTCCAGGCCCACCTCAGGCTGTGCTGCTTACTAGCTGGAGAGACTTGAGCAACGACTTAACCTCTCAGGCTGCCTTGTCTGTAAAATGAGGAAATGCTATGGCCTCCCTCAAAGGGCTCAGCAAGGACTAAGTGAGACAATGCATTGCCTGGCATGAGCTGAGCTGCAATCTGCCTGGGTGTAAATGAACACACTGGTGAAACTCAAGGTGGTGATATTACACGTAAAATCGGATTTGAAATAGCCAAGTGCAATGCAATCATACGAGCCCTGCACCACATGAGGAGTTCTGCATTGCGGTATGGATGCCAGTCAGTCTCAGCTGTGTGACCCTCACACAAGTCCCTTCCCCATTCTGGCTCCAAGTTTCATCACCTGAAAAGTGAAGGCACTGAACTATGACCTCTGAGTCTCCTCTGGCTCTCACATTCTACACTTCTGGGGACTTGGACACAAGAGCCATGGTTGTGCTTGTCAATCAATGTGTTTCTTCAAGTATTTATAGGCAACACTCCGTTACCTTGAGGATAAAAAACTGTTTGGGTTTTCCATTAATTGAATTGTGTCACCCACTCCTCCATCCCAAATTCATATATTGAAGTCTCAACCCCCAATTTGACTGTATTTAGAAACAGGGCCTCTAAAGAGGTCGTTAAAGTTAAATGAGGCCATAAGGGTGAGGTACTCATCCAATAGGACTGGTGTCCTAAGAAGAGGGGTGACATTAGTAAGGCAGTGGGAGAGGAAGTCCCAGCTCCCTGCTCCCACAGAAACACCTCTTGTGATTAAAAGCACTCGATAGCCCGGCCGGTGTGGCTCAGCGATTGAGCATCAACCTAGGATCCAGGAGGTCGAAGTTCGATTCCTGGTCAGGGCCCATGCCCAGGTTGCGGGCTCCATCCCCAATGTGGGGCGTGCAGGAGGCACCCGATCAATGACTCTCTCATCATTGATGTTTCTATAGTCTCTCTCTCTCCCCCTCCCTTCCTCTCTCTGAAATCAATAGTTTTTTTTTAAAAAAAGCACTTGATAAACTAATCACAGAACAAATTTACCTCTTCATAATAAAGGCCATACTCAACAGTGAAAAACCGAAACCTCTCCTCTCACATCAGGAACAAGGCAAAGATCCCTCTCTCGTCACTTCAGCACAGTTCTACAGGTGCTTGTCAGAGCAACGAGGCCAGAAAAAGAAATACAAGGCATCCAGGTCAGACAGGAAGAAGTCGAGCTCTCTCTGTTCGCAAACGATGGTATCTCGGATGCTGGAGACCCTGAAGATTCACACCAAAAACAAACTGTTAGAACTAATAAATGAGTTGGATAAAGTGGTAGGATACAAAATCAACATTCTAAATCACTTGCGTTTTTATACACTAACAACGAACTACCCGAAAGAGAAATTAAGAAAACAATCCTATTTAAAATCCTTAGAGCCCTAGCTGGTTTGCTCAGTGGGTAGAGAGTCACCGCTCGGACTGAAGGGTCCCGAGTTCCATTCTGGCCAAGGGCACGTACCTCGGTTGCAGGTTCGATCCCCTGCCCCAGTTGGGGTGCATATAGGAGGCAACCAATCAATGTGTCTCCCTCACATCGATCTCTCTCTCCCCCTTCCACTCTCTTGAAAAAAGCAATGGAAAAAATATCCTCAGATGAAGATTAAAAAAACAATACTTAGAAATAAACTTAACCAAGGAGATGAAAGATTGGTACATGGAAAACTACAAAACACTGATTAAAGAAAGTTTTTAAATCACAAATGAATGGAAAGAAATTCCATGCTCATGGCTTGGAAGACTTAGTATTGTTAACATGCCCATACTTTCCGCCCAGCCGGTGTGGCCCAGTGGTTGAGCGTCCACCCAGGAACCAGGAGGTCAAGGCTGGATTCCTGGTCAGGGCACATGTCCAGGTTTCGGGCTCCATCCCCCGTAGGGGGCGTGCAAGAGGCAGCTGATCAATAACATTTCTCTCTCATCAATGTCTCTCTCTCTCTCCCCCTCTCCCTTCCTCTCTCTCTAAAAATCAATAAAAACATGTTTTTAAAAATTTGTCGAAGGCAGCCCATCAATGACTCTCTCTCATCGTTGATGTTTCTCTCTCCCCCTCTCCCTTTCTCTCTGAAATCAATTTAAAAATGTATTTTTTTAAAAACATATTTTAAAAATGTGTTGAAAGTTGAAAGTAATACAAAATAATATTGAATGTAAACTGTAATTGAAAAAAAAAGTCTGTTGAGGGTAGATGTCATGTTAAGTACTCTTACCACAAAAACTAACAAACACACGTGAAGAGGAAGAGATGCCAGGGATGCATGTGCACAGAGGAAGGGCCGTGCGAGGACACAGCAAGGTGGTCGGCCATCCGCAAGCTCAGGAGATCGGCCTGAGGAGGAACCAAACCTGCCAACACTTAGATCTTGCATTTCCAGCCTCCAGAGAAAATAAATTTCTGTTGTTTAAGCCACCCAGTCTGTGGCATTTTGTTACGGCAGTCTAACCAGACTAATTCAGAATTTAAAAGCCTACTGTGGTAGAAGCTTCATTTGGGAATGCTCGAGAGGTTTCATGGAAGAGTTAAACATTGAAAGGGTTATTCCTGGCATTAAAAGAGCCATAGAGAGATGTTATCTCTTACTGGTTTTGGTAATCAAATAGGCTGTCAAAATCTAGTGCAATTTTTTTTTAGTTTCAAGCTTTTAATTCTCCCAACAGGTCAGTTTGGGAAGCAGAATTAAATAGCACAACATCAGGTAAGTCATTTCACCGCTGAGCCTCCATTTCATTATTTGTTAAATAAAGGATTTAGATTAGATCACCTCTAATTCTCTGGGCTTTAATGTTCTATCATACCCAGTGAATTTTGAGCAATTACATTCATCGTATCACTAAACTTAAAGAAATAAGTGGTGACAGACTCCTAAGAGTAGACTATAGTTGTAAAAAAAAAAAACAAAAAACACATTACGGTAAAAAGTTTGACCCCAATACTTCAGAAATAAGTTTTTGTAAACGGATTGCCACACGGGTAGGAAGATTAGGCTGAATCTCTGTTACCTTAGACAAGTGTCCATTCTCAGTCTGCTTTTGGTTGTGTGATCACCTTAAGCAGGCTCCTCCAAATATTTTTAAAAAAATAAGAAACAGCCTTGGGGAAAAGTTAATAAAAACGCAATACAGTATCTTTGAAGAGATCTCTTCACCCCGGGAACTGGGCATCAGTGGATGAATCTGGAGGTTGGTCCACTGTGTCCATGAAACACAACCACCACCACCAAGAAAATAATGCTCCCTGTGTGACCACAGTGAAAATAACTGAATAAACACACGCAGGAATTTTAAAAACAACAAAACAATTTCAAAGAACTGGGTAGTGAAAAGTCGAGAGCACGAAGGGAGGAAAGAAAAAAATTACAACCGGCAGATATGCAAAAAAAGGGTTCACGGTGCGTGAAAGTGAGAGGGGAAGAGGCGTGGGGAAGAAATGGGAAAAGGGGGAGCTATTTCCACCGAGAGAGGGCCCCGACCACGGTTAATTTGGGTGGACGTGCAAACATTCCAACAACAGTCCAATTTTAGAACATCCCCCTCAAATTCTCTTGAACTGAATTTCACAAGCCGAGCCCTCCGAAACCCACTGTAGTTTTGGGAATTGAGGGACATGCTTTTAACAAAGCCGAAAGTTGTTTTTCTTCTATCCGGCCACCAGGGGGTGATACATTCCATTCAATTCAACAAACACTCAGAGAAGGTTACCAACTGCAGTGTCCCCACAAATAAGGTGCTGTTCCTTAGAGTCCAGGATTCTTGATAATATATATACACAAATAATTACTACTCGTGCCCGGCCGGGCGTGGCTCAGCGGTTGAGCATCAACCTAGGATCCAGGCGATCGGGGTTCGATTTCCGGTCAGGGCACATGCCCGGGTTGCGGGCTCGATCAATGACTCATCATTGATGTTTCTATCTCTCTCTCTCTCCACCTCCTTTCTTCTCTCTGAAATCAATAAAGATAAGTTTAAAATAATAATAATAATAACTCATAAAGAAATGAGCTACAGAGTTGCACTTGAACTAAGTCTTTAGGCTGGGTGGAAATTCATAATAAGCAGAGATGGATGGTAGGCGGAAGTCAAGAAATACCTTTGGAAAGAAAGACTGGTGACAAAGATCAGTTAAGCTTCAGGCATCTAGGAGAGTTGGCATAGAAAGCATCTCCTTAACGCTATGTTTTTAATGCATTCAGCATCCACAGACCACTTAATGGAGTTTGGTTCCAAGTATAAATAACTGAACAGAAGTCAGTTATAAAAAAAAAAAAAGATTGAACACAATTTTAAAAATGCAATTATAAAAGTTATTAGCAAGTGCTCCTTTTCAATGGGTGAGGTGAAATTGTTTGCAATCGCTCATCATGTTATCTCTACCTGGCTCCACGGCCAAAAGCTTGAATGATAGTCTGGTTCTTCATCAAGTTAGTTTTCTTCTTAACCTTTATCTCTATTTAACTACAAAATATAAATCACAATTATAGATCTTTGGCTACAGCAGGAAGGGCCTCTGGTTCTGAGAGTCCGCTCTAGATATTTGGATCAAACATGGACCTCGAAGTTTTGGAGAGATTTTGCTCGAAATTCTAAATACAGTGCTTTGGAGAAGCAGAGTGAATGAGCCTGTCACGCCAAACCCCAGAAATCTAAATGCCTGGTCCCCCTGTTGGATGCATTTGGCTCTGACAGTAAAATTTCGTAATTTGTTACAGCATTTCAATTTTAACTTTTGTTCTTTTTAATTTTTAAATCTTTATCGAGGTGTAATTTATACACCATTGTAAGTATGCCTTAGAAGTATACAGTTCAATGATTTTTAATAAACTTTCAAAGCTATACAATTATAACACTCAAACGTTAGAACATGTCTTCCCACCGTGGGGGAAGGAGAAATTTCTCTTTTCCCTCTTAGTCCCTCTGACTGGCCTAAGAATTAAACTGACATGAAAGAGACTAGCAGGCGAAAATAAGCAGATTTAATTATATACGTGCACAGGGGCGTTCCATAAGGATATGGGATCCAGGACAGATTGGGCCGTTGAGGCTCACACACCATCTTGAGCTAAAGAGAAGGGGTGGGCAGTGGTTTGGGACTTCAAAGGGCAGGAGGGCAATTCACCTGGAGACGGAAAAGCAAGTGTTTGGTACACAAATGTTATCCTGTCCCCTTTGGCCTTCGAGGTGGCAGCTTCCCTACTCCCTGTGGTGATCCCTGACTTGCTACCTAAGCTTTCCCTCAAAGGAAACACTTGCCGTAGGGAACACCTGTCCTGTTTGTAGCTACCGAAGCATCCGCATTGCGTTACACTGTTGTGTTCTATTATATTGTGTTACATTGTACCGTGTTGCGTTGTATTGTGTTATATCACCTTGTAATAAAGTATACCTGCAGAAAAGTACGTAAACACAAACTGAACACACTCAAGTAACCCCATCTAGGTCAAGAAACAGGACGCGACAAGCACTCTGGGTGCCACCTTCTTGCCTCTGTGACCGCGACTGCCCCGAGGGAAAATCTATATTCCTGACACCATAGATTAGTTTCAGAACTTCATACGAATGTTATGATACAGAATGTACTATCTCTGAGCTTCTTCCACTCAATGTTGGCTAGACTCAGCCATCCTATTTCAGGTGGAGTAGTTCATTAATTTTGATGTTATGTCATTTTCATTGTGTGAATTCTCCATTCTGACCATCGCCGTTCTACTGTGATGTGCATCTGGCTGGTTTCCAGTTTGGGAACAACAAACAGTGCTGCCCGGAACATTCCAGTATATGTATTTTAGTGAACAAATGTATGCATTTCTGTTGGGTGTACCCCTGAAGAGCAGAATTGCTGGGTCACATGACGTGTATAGTTTCAGATGTAGTAGATGCTCCGAGACAATTTTCCAAAGTGAGTTGCTTATGCCGACTCACACCCTAGCCAGCGACGGATGAGAGAGCGTCCCCTTGCCTGCTGCCGTCAGTCTTTTCCATTTCATTCACTCCGGTAGGTATGTAGTAGTACTATTGTATTGCGGTTTCAATTTTCCTCAGCACTTTTTGGACAATCTTCCTACGTTAGCATCGTTTCCTGTAAGCCCTGCTTCCCCAGGGTGCAGAGGTCAGACCATCACTTTCCTGGTCTCCCCCGTGACCCAGGCTGCACCGGCCGGACTCACTCGTGTAGGACTTCAGCCCCCGGGAGGGAAGCAGATGCACTAACCCACTGCGGCAGCACTGACAGGAGCATCCAATCTGGAGGGCCAACGTGCAGCTTCAGCACCTCAGCCAGCATCACTGGTGGGAGCCGCAGGGTCTGTGGTCAGCAGAGGTGTCTGCGACACATGCTGAAGCCGGGTGTCGTCCGGGAATTGTTCCTAGCCCCATGGCCTTCCAGGCCAGCTCCTTGGCCCTCACAGATTCTGTCAGAACCTTAATATTCTAAAGGAATTCCTTTTCTGCTTGCGATAACTGGAGGTCCGTTCATTTCCACCTAAAGCCAGATTGATGTGATTACAGGGATGCCTAAAGGGGCAGCCAAAGGAACTACACAGCTCTAAGAGAACATCGCACCTCGGGGCCTCCTACCGCACACCAGTGGTCACGAGAGAAAGAGACAGAGCCCCTCCACCAGCGAATAGCTGCATTACCTTTTGCCTGGTGAACGAGAATAGCTCTTAGGAAATGACCACCCATGCTAACATTTCCCTCCTGTCACAGCAGGCGGCCCGCACAGCTGCGTTTTGCAGATGGTGAACAGCTTCTGCTATTTTTAGCGGAGACGGCTCTAGCTGAGGAAACAGGCACAGGACCTAAATTCCCCTGAGTCTGTTTCGCTGCCTCAGTGACGCCTCCAGTTCTGGGCCAAGCTACCTGCACCCACATCCACACGGAGTAGCATCAGCCCCTCCGAGAGGCCGCCGTCCTCGGCGGGAGCACACCCTTGGACGCTAGCTCGAGAGAGAACAGCCATGGCCCACTGAGGAGTCAGGATTCATGAAAATATGCAAATCAATGCTGCATATTAGCTATAAACAATTATGTATGAAAATCACAGGCTACGGAGGCCCTGGCCGGGTTGGAGCATCATCTCGATGGGCCAAGGTTGGGGGTTTGATCCCCGGTCAGGGCACATACAGGAATCAACCAATGATGCATAAAAAAGTAGGACAAGTCGTCGTTTCTTTCTCTCTCTTTTTCTCTCTCTCTTCCTCTCTCTCTCTCTAAAATCAATAAATTAAAGAATACGAAAAAAGAAAACCACAAAATACGGATTGGAAGATAGAAATCAAACTTATCAGCGCTAACGGAAGTGAGGACACAGAGAGGGAGAGGAGTGGACTGAGGAGGCGATTCGTGGGGGCCTTGGCTTCCTCCGTCCTGTTTTATATTCATTCACGAAGAGACTAGAAGCCAATCAGACACACGTTATCAGTTACTAAACTTCGATGTTGGAAATGGGAGTGTTTGCTGAAGTTTCCTATGTAGTTTTCAGTGTGGTTAGCTAAAAAAAAATTTTTTTTAAAAAATTAAACTGATCCAGAGTTGCATGTGCTCAGCTTTTAAGCAAGAGGCATTTCTACAAGAAATGAAGACGTCCCTTCAGGCTTCACAACTCAGCTTTTTCTCACAGCAAGACAAGGCCTCGAGCTTCTTGTTCTTTTCCTGGTGGAGCCGTGGGGAGAATGGAGGAGCCACCCCCAACCCATTAGCCACCTCGGTCTTTTGAAAAAAAACTAGCCGCCGGTTCTGGATGTTGGCTCAGCCCGGGACGAAGGACAGCACCGAGAACGTCCCTCCCTGCCCGTGACGGCCCGGCCGCTTCACCCGGCCCTCTCCTTAGGGGATGCCTGTCAACCCGTCACTCAGCCCAGAGCTCACGGGGCTCCCGCTCAGGCAAGAGGAAATACAGACACACACACATGCCCACACGTGTAAATGTGGGGAGCTCAACTTGGCTTTGAGACCAAATGTATTTCTAACTATGGGTCACAGTCAAAATGTCTGAGCGCCGCTGTACTAAGAAATTTACACATAATATGGCCAAATCAGAAAACTCATTCATTCGCTTTCTTCTCTCTAAAGTTTTAAAGAGGTTCCTCCCCCATTGTCTCCACCTCAGCAAAGGACACCACCATCCGTCCCATCCCATGGCTTAAACCAAAGGCCCGAGGTCGCCTTGGCTCTGTCCCTCAGCTCGACGCCCGCATCAGCTACCGAATATATAATAATACTTGCACTGGTTTGGAAAACTTGTGTGTTGAACCAAGACACCCCCCCACAGGCATACAATATGCCCACTGAACTGCAACATAAAATGTATTTCTTCCCTTTTCCTGAAGAGGGAAATTGTTACGAAGAGGTGGGTTTTATACTGTATCCTCTCTAAGGAGCCTGGAAACATCTGGAGCCCAGTTTCTGTCTCTGCTTTTTCGTGTGTTTAAATGTATGGTATCCTCTCATTCCGTTGCTGTCCCTTTTCTACTGCTAAGAAGTCTGCTCCTCGTGTGACACATAACTGATGGGAGGTAGGAGGAAAGAGAGGACACGGGAAGCAAGCTACATTTTTTCAGTTTGTGGCTTCTCTATTGACAGGTGTGAGGCCCGGCCAGGCGCCCGCTCTCCCCTCTGGAACTCCACAGCGCCCCACCTCTAGGCCCCCGTGGCACGTCGCCACTTTGACCTTGTGTGTCAGTTGTCGGGTCACGTTTTATCCTAATGGGGGAAGGTTCCTTCCGTATTCACTCCTGTGTTGTTCCTCCCGCCCCCACCCTCCCACCAAAGGGCCCAGCACAGTTCTTAGAAAAAGAATTCTAACTTCCCTCCCCTCCCTCCCTCCTGCCTGCCTTCCTTCCCTCTTTCCCTCCTATTCTTCCCCTTTTTTTCCTTACAGAGCAGAGAAACTATGCTGTAGAAACCCCGCTTTCAGCTGGCACTGGCACCGGCCATTGGAGGGCCCGGCAAATTGGCCTGCAGAGAACGAAGCTCCAGGAAACTGTGCTCATCAACTGGGGCGCGAGCAGAGTCTGTCGAGTGCCCTCGCCAACGTTAGGGAAGAACTCCCTCGATCTCCTTCCCTGGGGATATTTCTCGACCAGGGGGCTTTGAATGACTCTAACCTCTAAGGTTGTTTCCAACACCTCCTTACAGATATGAGCAACGCCAACCCAATGCAGGTGCTGGAATCGTGAACCCCCGTGACGTGCCTGCAAAGGCCACCGGCATACCTTACTCCTCAAATGTTCCCTCTTCGGGACTTCAACCTGCCTGCCAAGAAATCTAATCCTGGTGCGAAGAGGGCCAATAAACAAGGGAAAATGCATCACCTCACTCTAGCTTGTGCCCATTCCCTATAGGAGGAAATGTCTGAGGCAGAGCCAGAGAAACTATATAGAGACACATCTTCTTTTTTTTTTTTTGGCCAGATAATGGGGCATAGGGCAGTGATTACAGCTTCTCTACGTCTCACATAGCTCCAAGTGCAACCACCAGCAATCAACAGATAATTTTTAATAATAATAATAATGTTATTTCTGAGAGCAATAAATACCTAACACTGTCCATTAAAAGTAGCCTATAAACCATTTCTTGAAATTGCTTCCCAGTCAGTTTCAAACACGACTATTAAACCATTAAATAAGACAGAAGAGACAGTGTCATAAAATGAAAATGAGTCCTATGTCAAAGACGATTAGAGGCTAAATTTACAGCAGGTAAATTTTCTTAAAGAAGCAGGAAATAAAATTTTACTAAGTACCACCCTTAAATAATATATTTTCTGGATGGAGCCATGGTTTATCCAATGTCAATTCTTTATCTCGAGGGAGTAATAAGCTAATATGAAACATCTGAACAAGGGAAATAGAAAGACTCAAAGTAATCGAGGGGAATTTAAGTGAACTGCACCTACAAAAAAAGAAAGTAAAATACTTTGCAATCTTATAATTTCACGGAGCACAACTGGGTTTGTCCTATCAGAATATATCGTAAGCCAAGGTCACTGTGTGGACAAAAAAGGGGCCGCATGCTAACCCTGACAAGCTCAGGGGAGGCCTGCATGGCGGCCTCACAAGCTCGGAGACCCAAAGTAACCACGGAGGATGGTCTCAGATGAAAACTTCCTCACTGCCCTGGCCAGTGGGGCTCGGTCGGTTGGGGGTCTTCCCAGGGGGTTCTGGGTTCGATTCCCGGTCAGGGCACATGCCCTGGTTTCGGGCTCAATCCCGGGTTGGGGGCGGGCGGGAGGCACCCTATGGATGTTGTGCTCTCACATCGAAGTTTTTTTCTCTCTCTCCCTTCCCCTTCCTCTTTCTCTGGAAATCAATAAACGACAACAACCAACTTCCCAGCTGGAGTGCGTCATGGCGGCAGTCACGTCCCAGGCCTTCCTTGACAACGGCCAATCTTCCCCTTCGCTGAGCCTGTTTGTTGTCATTTTTTGCACCAATGGTAACACGCCTTTGGAAGGTCAGAGTGATCCCCTTTATTCCAGACCCCTCGGGGCACAATCTCCCAGCAGAACACGCAGAATCCTCAGTGTTATCTTGTTTGCCCACATACCATCTCTATGTGCTGTAAATGCTAATTGTTAACTGCCCTGTAGCCACCAGCGTAAAAGGTGTGTGTCTATCCGTTTCAATTTTCATCCAGCCTCAGAGGTTTCCCCACTTTGCCTCCTCCCGCCTCCCTAATCTATCACCAGTGCATTTCATGTAACCCCCTTAAATCTTCTCCTGTGATTCTAATGTAAAAAATAAGGCACAAAACTGCCATTCTCTCAACCCGTTCTTGCTTTCCGGCAATTATCGCCAGTTTGGCTGAAGTAAACTCATAAAGATTCCCTACAAGTTAGGACGTTTCTTATGTTGACAACAGGTATGAGGCTCAACCAGCTGAGCCACCAGGCCAGGGCCTGGCTCAAGTTGGTTTTAAGATAAGTATTAGTTTCTCTATTAGTCTTTCTGATAGTCCTACTTTGCATGCCTTTTTGTTAGAAACTAATACATATTTTGGGTCAGCCATTAAAAAGAATTACTTCTGGCACACTCCCAAATGAACCACAGGATTTTGTAAAATAGAATTTGTTCTTATTGGAGGTTCACTGAAAAAAAAAGTCATGCCCTTACTTAAGAATATGCCATGTAGCCTGGGTGGTGTGGCTCAGTGGTTGAGCATCAACCTATTGAACCAGGAGGTCGCGGTTCGATTCCTGATCAGGGCACATGCCCAGGTTACAGGCTGGATCCCCAGCAGGGGGCGTGCAGGAGGCAGCTGATTGATGATGTTTCTCTCTCTCTGTCCCTCTCCCTTTCTCTCTTAAAAAAAAAATCAATTAAAAAAAAAGAATGTGCTATGTAACTAGTAGTCATAGCATATAAAACAGTCACCTGACTTATCAATGCCTGTGCTCAGTAGTCATTTTCGAGCTTGTCAGTCCACAATTTGATGAATATTCTAAAAAATGTGCTCAGATTTTATAGTCTGTGCATTACTCAACATTTCTCCTATTATTTCCAATACCATAAAATAACTTGCAATGCATAGTAAAGCTCAGCAGGGTGTTTTTGGTAGAATTATTTTGGCCCAACTTGTGAAAATTTGAAGATGTTAAGAGCTGTCTCAATTGTGAGAAGGCTTTCAAATTATCTGCATTAATCTTGTAAGATTAATTTTCATCTTAACAGGAAGTTAAGGAACCAGTCCTGACGTTAGGAATTTAATTTTAAAATATCTGGCGCCTAAAAGGTACTCAACAAATACTTGTTGAAGAGTGAATGGGGCGGTGGGGTACCTCCTTGCTAATAAAAGGGTGACGGAATTCTGACTTGCAGCCAATGAACGCTATACTGGAAAATAAGAATATTCAGATTCACATTTCATTGTGTTACAAGTGACGTTGACTTCCAACAGATAGTGCAATAAAAGAGACAAAATTCCATTAAAGCCCTTCATACTGTTTATGATAGGTTTCCCGAGACAGTCAGCCCTGGAGTGTGAAGATTAGTTACCCTCAAGACAGTAAGTCATTAAAAGTTATTATTGGATTTTCATCTCGGCCTTCAGTGCAAAGAAAGGTGAGAAATTAAAAAATTTCTACGAACATAAATGCCCTTCTCTCCCAAAGTTCTGAGGCTTCCTAAAAGAAAACTATTCAATAATTAAATAGGACGATCCATCCCAGGCCCTGAACTGAAGAGGAATCCCCGGCCCACGATAAATGGGTGCAGCCACTCGCAGATGTCAGCTTAGGCAGCAATCGGCCCAGAACCAGCTCCCTCTCCACTGCACAGGCCAGAGAAAGGAGGGAGGACCCAGCTCAGCAGCCCCGACTGGCAGGCACTACCCAGCAGTGAGGTTAAGGTCTCACACCCCAGTGGAGGTTCTCAAAAGAAAAGGTGGACAGACTCGTAGGAAAACAAAGCTTCTTTGTTTTTCCGTGATATGCGGTTTTAAGATACAGTGCCTGGCACAAAGGCAGTCAAGATTCTTCACACTACGGCCCAGCCTACCTTTACAGCCCCCCTTCCTGCCGTTTTCCACCCCACACCCTGAAATTCCAGCAGCACCAGACTGCCCAACAGCTGGAAACACCCCGCGCGCTCTCATGGTTTGACAGTGCACCTGTGACCATCGTATAAAGGGCCACATGCCTCCCGGGGAGAGGGGAGGGTCTATGCGCCTTCCTAGGGAGCCTGAGCTCGCTAACCTTAGCGCCTCTTTTGTAACCAATAGGACGTGGTGGAAGTGATACCATGTACCTTCCAAAGCTAGATCAACAAACGCACGCGGCTTCGCTTCTGGTTCTCGTGGGACACTCACTAGGGAGCCCGGAGCCACCAGGTTAGAAAGCTGACCATTCTGAGGCCGCCACTCTGTGAAGAAGACCAGGCCACACGGAGAGGCCTTGGTCAGGGATTTCTGCTGACGGCCCAGCTGCAGTCACAGCCAATAGCCAGGATTAACTGCCAGACATGTGAGTGATGATGCTTCCAGATAGTTCCAGCTCCCCGCTGTGGGGTCACCCCCAGCCTTGCTGTCTTCTTAGTTGAAGGCCCCAGGTACTGCGGAGCAGAGATGAGCTGTCCCCACGGCGCTGGTGCTGAATTACTGATCATAGACTCTGTAGGCTTAATAAAACGGTTGTGTTTTGCTACTAAATTTTAGGGCAGTGTATTATGCAGTGGTGGTAACTGGAACACGTCCTCCATTTCAAGGAGTCGAAGTCTGACTCCTCCTCAAAGGCCCAGCACAATCATCACCCCTTCTCTGAAGCCCCACTGCCCTCTCTCCGGGGTCAGAATCGATGCCCTGGTTAGACTGCTGTGTGACTTGTCATATTTAGTTACAGGCTGCTCTGCCTGTCCCTTCTCCGAGGCCAGCACCTGGTGGGCGCCGAGTTATCGGGGAGCCCTGCACATAGCAAGAACTCAAAAATTATTCGCAGAAAGAATCTTAATCCTCAACTTAATTTGAAATAGTAATTCAACGCAACCTCCACTTGAAATTTGCAGGGAAGGGAACCTGATTTTAGAGGGCAATCTAGGCCTACCTCGAAATGAACAAAATGCTTGCAAGAACTCCAGAGTGACTCAGTTGTGTCTTGCTTTTAAAGTGGATGTGCAGTGTGAGATAAACTTCAGTATTTAATTTTGCTGCACCCACACTTTGTTGCAACTTTTCAAAATAAAAGAGGCCTTGCCTTTAAGATGCCATAGTGGGTGGGGCTATGAGCTAGTGTGAATGAGGGCAGTCGGTACTGAGCACAGAGGGGTTCTTTAAAGGCAGTTGGAGCCCGGCTAGTGTGGCTCAGCAGTTGAGCACCAACCTATGATCCAGGAGATGGCAGTTCGATTCCCGGTCAGGGCATATGCCAGGGTTATGGGCTCAATCCCCAGTGGGGGCATGCAGGAGGCAGCCGATCAATGACTCTCATCATTGATGTTTCTATCTCTCTCTCCCTCTCTCTTCCTCTCTCTGAAATCAATAAAGACATATTACATAAATAAATAAGTAAATAAGTAAATAAAGGCAGTTCAAGTACAGCTCCCACAGGGTGCAAGCGTTCCACCAGAGAACAGCCCAACCCCCTGTCCATGTAGTCTCGTCTGGGCTTCTCACAGATGCCAGAAAACACTTGTGACAGAGTAGGAACCAGGTTACACCAATGTCTATTGTAAAAGTACATTTTAATAGCAGCAGTTAGGGTGATTATGATAAGAGCAAACTGATAATTGAGTTCAAGCTAACAGATCGATCTGAAAAAAAAAAAAAAAAAAATTGCAAAGAACGTTGGGAAAGAGCCCAAGAGAGGGTGTAAAAGGTGAACCTTTGTGTACACAGCGATAGCCACTTGGAAATAAAGACTAGATCAATAATGGAACGACTATGAGCTTGGCTTTCTAACGAGGGACTTCCAGACAGCATTTAGCCTGCGGTCAGAATTCACAAGCATTTTTAATGGTGGTACCGGCCCCTCCAACTTGGAAACTATGCCAGCCTCTCAAAGCTCACACAAATTCCTCCTGAAAGTGAAACTTGTGGTGTTGGTTAACAGTGGAGCCAAGCCCCTGCCTTCCTCTCTCACCCCACCCTATGGGGCTGACAGCGGGATTAAACAAAAACGCAGGAAGGAATCTGCATGGGTGTGTACCAGGTGTGAGCAGATGAAGCCTAGGAATAAATGTATGTGATTAGTCAACACTGAAAACACACACACACAGAATCTCAGCTCTACAGGTGGTCCTGAACCCACTTTCCTAAGGTTTCTTATTTCTTACTTATAGTACAGAATATTTTTGCATTGCAAAAATGAGGCCCTCCATATATAAAAACACGGCTTGCTTTAAAAAATTGACACTCAGCAAAAGCTGTTTGGTTCTGCCCATCTGTTCCTTCTGTTTACCCCACACCCCCAGTGGCTTTGGTGCTCCCCGGTGACAGCAAATGATAGAAAGCAACCTAAATACCACCTGCAGGAGGCTGGTGAAATCAATCATGTGTCCATACAATGGAACAACACATAGTCATTTAAAAAAAATGAGGCAACACAAAAGATTACATGCCGTATGGATCTATTTAGATACATTTTAAATACAAGCAAAATTAATCTAAGGATCTAGAAGTCGGGATAGTGGAGGCAGTGGCTAGAGAGGCAGGAGGGAGATTTGGGAGGTGCAGGCAGTGCTCTGTGATCGGGACGATGGTTATCCAGATGTAAAACGATCTTTGGAGAAAATTCAATAACCTGTATAGCTACTTACATTATCCACGCTTTTCTGTAGGTGCCAATAAAACTTAGAAAAAAGAACGAGAGAGCTTTATAGGCACTGATAGGGGATGACAGACGAAATATGTATGTCCTGTAATAATCTAAAACAAAGAAGACAACTAGATACTGTATATATGTATATAATGGAACATTGATAGGTTAATAAAAATGATTGAATAAAAAAACTAACCAAATAAATGCTGGCCAAACTCTTCTGCAGGCCAGACTTGGCTGACGCTGTTAGTTTGCACTTCCCTGCTCCCACCTCCCACACATATGCAAGTTAATCCAATGCGCTTTCAATGAGCTCATCACCTCTGTCTCACAATCCATCCGATGCCCCTGCCAGAAGCCATCATTCCCAGTTTCTCCCCCTTTCTTACCCTGCACAGATACTCACCCCACCCTCCTCCCCGTTGGTTTTACCATTTGTCCATATCCAACTCTACCCAGCGCTTCCCACTCCCACCCTAGCCCAGGGCATCAATATTCTTCTGGACAAATGCCAGTCCCACTTACTGTCTCCAATCTTCCCCTTCAACTGTAGCCAGAACTAATGTTCAAAACGGCAAATTTGATCATGTCTCTCTTCAGTTTAAAAAACACTGAGTGGCTCCCCCCCCCCTTACGACAAGCCCAGACTTTCTGGCATGGACCCCAAGGCCCTCCTTGATCTGATCCTGCTTGCCTCTCCCCTCACCTGGGAGCAGTCTCCTGCTCCCGCTCTGCCCTTCAGACACACAGACCTTTCTTCAGGTCCCCAAATGAGCCTCACTGTGTCTCCCCTCCTTGACCTCACACATCACCCTTCACTTCACCAAGCCCTGTGCCTCTTTCAGGCGCTTCCTCAGGAAGGCCTTTACTGAGGCCTAGACTGAGTTAGATCCTCCCGCTCTGTCCCCTGAGCACCCCATCTGTCCCCTCTCAGAACAGTCACACACCTTATTGTAATTATTTAATGTCTTTTCTCCAGATAAACTGTAAGTACTGTGCAAGATGGTAGCTGCCCTTAAACCCACTATATTTCCAGTATCCAGTCCCAGGCCTGGCACATGGTAGGAGTTCTGTAAATATTTATTACATAAGTGAAATCGTAAATGAGTGATGGGATGAAAACACATGCGTCTTAAATTATCCGCAGTAAAATTAAAGTTACTTATCTATCATTATGAGGTGCTTAGTGGACGCCATCCAAGGCGAAGTCCTTGGGGGAAGCCCTGACGTCCTATACAGCGTAAAAGCCTTTTAACGAATGCATTCTCCCTTCGCTCACCCAACGCTGCCCACCCATACCGAGGGAGGGTGCGGGTCTTACACAAGTCGTTGGATTTAGCAACCTAGAGAGCTACTGAGCCTACTTAGAGAGAGGGTCGGTGGCTAGCTTTTTGTTTTTGTTTTTTGAGAAAAAGGGATTGATGGTTTCTGGTCAGAAAAGACTAGAAAACGTAGAGGAAACAACAGAATGCAAATCAATATTGTGTGCCTGATATGTGGCTGGATGGAAGGAAAATTGGGATGGCAACGGGAAGAGCAAGGATAGAGTTGGTTGGAGAAAAGGGGAAGAGAGCTGGAAAACAGGGGCAGAAACAGAGGGTGCTCCAAACTGGAATCATAGAGAAAGGCAATGCAAGCCAAGACCATTCTGTGACTGTTCTGAGAGGGTACAGATGCGGTGCTCAGGGGACAGAGCGGGAAATTAAGGAAACCCTTAATTTCCTATTTTTATTCCCCAAAGTATTTCGCAAATATGTGAAATTTTAAAATGAGCTAAACACAAAGAACGCTGGCCTGGATTCTTGGCCCAGCCTTGTCACTAACTTGCTGTGTGGCCTCAGTCAAATCGCTTAGTCTGCCCAAGTCTGTTTCCTCCCTTGAGATGAAGAGTTTAACGTAAACTAGGTTTACCGTTAGTTCAGAACTTTCGTAAATGCCGTTGTTCAATGACAATGCTTTTCTCAAAGACAAAATGAGAGAACACTTGGAAGAATTCAACCCTTTCCTGTTAACAATCTCTACTAAGTAAGTAACCATCCTCACCTTGGGTAAATAGTTTCTTTCTTAGAAGGCTCTCTGTTCTTAAGTATGTTTTAAATCTGGTACTAATTTCCTGATTAATTTCTATTGCGTTTTCATTCACAATAGCTAATGTTTGTAAAATATATAAATTGCCTTTAGGATTTAGAAGGTTCTTTCACACTGGTCCAGACCAAAACTCTGAGTGCAGAAATGGAAACGAGCCAGGGACACAGAGCTCTGAAGGGGAAACCCAAGGCTGGGGTCTGAGCTTCCTGCACAGACCTGGACTTGGTGCCAAAGTAGCCAACAGCCAGGCATGGCAACTTACATACTTTCTCCTTCCAGCAGAAGACTTGAGGATGTGTTATGGATCCAGACAGACAGGGAAGTAGCATTTGCCAATTCTGAAACCCTTAATTTCCTATTTTTATTCCCCAAAGTATTTCGCAAATATTTGAAATTTAAAAATAAAGGTCATCCATTCTATTTTGACAAGCTGATTCAGAAGCATGTGAGAATATCAATCCTTTCAAATAAAACGCTTCCTATTTCCAGTATCTTTTTTTTTTACCTTGAATGTACAGCCAGAGCACAAATCCTGATATTAGTCATGGATCTCGGATAGCCTCCATTCACAGCAGTTTATGTACTAAAAATATTTATATATTGCTTGGTCTCGATGAGCGCAATAGAGATCTTTCAAAAAGATTGATGCAGTGGGATGTAATAAAAGTTGACTTATAGCCCTGAATCATTTCTAGTTTCAACTCTGCCTCTTGGTTGCATGTTTCAAGAGTAGCACAGAACATTGAATTTCCTCTGGAGGAAGTTAGAAGTGATACTAATTTACTTCTCCAGGGAAGAGGTGCTTGCAGGCCCTATTTTTAGCCCTAGGAAAGAGTGACCACTTTCCAATTTAACTCTGCAGTGAGTAGGGAGGCAGATGAGGAAGCAAGGGGTTTAGAGCCATGTGTTGAAGACCAGGAAGGCCACTGAGCAGAAGCTCCGGCTCTCGGCATCACAGCTCAGGAACTTTGGACCTGAACACAAGGAGGGGTAACCAGGCCCAGGGTAAACAGACCAAGATCAGAGGTTAAGGGCAGGCTCTTCTATCAGATTTAGGAGGGTTCCTGCAACTCAGTAGTGGAGGTAAACAAACTCTCCTCTACCCTCAAGGTTCTTCCGGCTGGTCTAATAATCAAATAAACGTGAGACAGATTAGCAAGAAAAAATAACCACATTTAACACATATATGTGTCTGGGAACCCCACATACATGAGAGAGTCAGAGACCCCACGTGCTGGAGAGGTTTAGAGACCGAAAAGGAACATGGGCATATAAGACACCCCAAGCTAGGGATGAGGTAGGGTCATCGCAGGATGAGAAGAGAAGACACCTTCTAAATAGAAGTTTGTCCGGCCCTACGGATGAGTCAAAAGAGTTTATCGCTGATACCCACTTATTATGAGCAAGGCCCCTAATTCAGGTTCCCCTAGGTAGTTAAGAGAGGGGCAGAAGTTTCTCTTGAGCCTGCAGCTAAAGTCGCCTTTAGCTCAAAACAATTTGCCCACCACAGAGGCACATCTTGGGGTGACTTGTTCTGAACCCATCAACTACGAGGAACACGTGGGCAAGTCACTTAAGCACTTCGCACTCCTGTCCCCTCCTCCATAAAGAACATTAACACCATGTCTCCCTTGGAGTTGCTCTGAAGGTTAGTAACTAATGTATAAACTACCTGAAAACAGGACCTGTGTCCTGCTCACAATTGTGTATCTGGCACCTAGGGCTCTGCTCACCTCCAAATAGGTGTTCATTGAAAAACTGTTGAATGAATGAATGAATGAATCAATGGTAAATGTAAAATGTGTAGCACAGAGCCTACTCACAGTAGATAGCCAATGAAAATTCGTTGGCTGGCCATATAGCACCCAATAAAAGGTAAATATTAATAATACAGGGTGGATTTGTATAAGAAGGGCTCGCCTGAGATAAGAAATCTAAATGTCAGGTCAACTGATCAGCATTCCATGTATTCCCTTCCCAGTAACGCAGCTGACCTGGGAAAGCAAGGTGAATGGAAATATATGAAAAGAGCACTCCGGAAACTCCAAGAGGGGGCAGATTAAGTAGAAGCTACACTGACACTCTCCCAGGACCAAACTGGGATTACAACTAAAATATAGAGAAGCCAACCTGAATAATCAACTGAAGGCCAGCTGGAGAGCACCCTCATAACCAAAGATTAAGGATGCTCTGGATCCTCCAACGTCCTGAACTTTCAGGTTCTCAGAGTAACCAGCGGCTACTTGTCTTTTGCCTCCAAGCCTTCTGCATGGTGTTCTCTCTGCCTCAAACACTCTTCCTTCATTTAACTCCTGCTCATCCTTCAGGTCACACATCCTTCTTCCAGAAAGTCTTACCTGACACCCTGGGTCCAGGTCGGTAGCCCTCCCATCTGGTCCTGGAGTCGTCCCCTGTCTCTTATCAGAGCAACATCAGTCTGGGCTCTATGGAAGATACTTGTTTCTTTATCTGACCTCCTTTCTGGACTGTAAACTTTGTCTCTTTTCTTCAACATTGAATCTTCAGCTCTGGGTACATGATAGGAGTTCAGTGAACACCTGCGGAGTAAGCAAGACGCAAAGCTAGAACCGAGTCCAGGTTAACGTTTGATTTTTAATCAAGTAGAAAATGAATAAATATCTCTGTTTTTCTCTGGTAAGGTACCATACTAAATCTGGTAATTTCATCTTAAAACTCCCATCTGCTCCAAGCGATCCAAGCAGACAGGTACCATAGATGTAATCAATAATAATATCCAGTGCTTGGCTAAGAGCTGGCTGCTGAACAAAGGTAGCATAAGTAGTATGATCTTTAAAAGAAAATACCAATCCTCACACCATCCCAGCATAAGGGACTGGTGGAAAGGAACAATTGGTGGATAAAACCTGGTGCAAAATCCCCTTTGATAATTTAATAAATGTTGATAAGAACAGATTACAATTGACACCTGCCACTGCTGAGTGTCTGGGGCTCTATCTGGTTTTTGCAAGAGCCAAAGCTGCCTTTCATCCATTATGTCTCTAATCCCCAAGGAAGTGAGATAAAAACCCATATATGTTTCCAGAATGAGGCATTGTTTTCCTCAGCCAAAAATCTGTAATTTCTCATTAGACTGTCAATAGCAAGATTGAAGATGGGCAGTTTCATTTGAAGCCAGTTGTACCAAGAACAAATATCACTCCTGGGGATTGCACAGAGTGTAATTAGGAAGCAAAGTGGTGATATATGTACTATGAGGACAAAGTAGCTAAAATGTTTCTCTAGGGTGATCCAGGTGTAAGTCTTACCTGGAATTAAAGGAATGATTTCAACCAATACCAGCCTGTGAAGAAGTTTTTAGTGCCACAGAAAAATGAGAAAAATACTTTGTGGGAGAGTTCTCTGAAAGGCCAAATTTATTCTTTTCATTTTTCATTTTAAGTTTTCATTATGCGCATTCAATTTTTTCGGCATTGACTGACATTTTTAATATAAAATACAGTTAAGTGGGGAAGCAAGTAACAGACCAGTGCGTATACACAAGAAACTGGTAACAAGAGTTTCCTCAAGGGAAGAAACTGGGCACTGCTGAGAAAGGGAGGGAGAGAATTTCACTAGATACCCTTTTGCTCCTTTTGGATTTTGAATCACATGCATGCATGAATTATTCAAAAACAAATTAATTGAATTAAAATGAATGAGTTAAAATAAATAAACTAAGTTGAAATGAAATGGGCCTTGTATAGGCCATAGTTTATGTCCTTCCATGAAAAAATTTAAAAATTGGCAGTTCTATGCCAGACTTGAAAACAAGTTCGAATATATTTAATCTATAAAATCCCAAGGTCTGGGAACAATTTCAAAATATTTTTTTCAACAAGCCAGTATTAACTAAACCCCTTCTCATTCCTGCTAAAGAAGGCCCACATGTTGGTTTGTCCCATCACTGGCAATGTTGACTTTGACCACGTGGTTAAAGTGGTGTCAGGCAGTTTTCTCTAAAAACTCCTTCTCTTGGTTACTCTTTTATCTTTTGTAAGTAATTTGTGTGGAGACTTTGAGGCTAGGTGAACAGCCTCATCAAATGTTCATGACTATTTTGAATAACCACTGATGATTGTGTAGCACCATCATCCCTTCTACGTTTATTAGTCGGCATCCTGCTGTAAGGAAGAGCTTGCCCTCTGCCTCTTTTGTTTACTTATTTCTTTAAATCACCATAGACTCATGAATTGTTATTTTATTTCATTCAAAGGATTTAAGTCCATTGCTACTATTAATTTTGATGCTTGTTAAGCAGATTTAGCTGGTGGGAAATCCTTTTTTTTGTTTTTGTTTTTTTTTGTTTTTAAACCATGGATCACAAGCGCCTATAATTTAATCTAGTCTGACTGCTTCTCTGACTGAAATTCGCCCCTTTCTTCACCTATTTGGTTTTTGTATTAATCTTTGTCACCAGCCTATAAAATCAATGACGACTCGCTCTGTGGCTTCTGGCACAAGGTGTCCTGTATATCAGGTGATCAGTGAACTCCACGATGCTGCTGTGCAGGCACGTCCATGGAGTAGTCGGGCAGCTCCCTATCACGCACGAGTAACGGCAACTCTGGGGAGCAGGAGTTTCCATATGAGGTATAACCTTGTGGGCAAAGGCTAAAAATGAATCAATCACTTGCTGTAAACCTTAGCAATGCCCGTATACTCCTCAAGTACACAAGTTCATTATTTAATGTAACAACCCTATTTTGTAACACACATGCAAGAAAAAAAAATGAATAGAGCTTGAATAGTCCATTTCCCCCAACTGAGAGCAAACCATCCGTGAGAGGGCGGACCGAATGATCTCTCTCGTCCATTCTTTAAGTAAATCCTTGAGTAAAATACTTAAAGTCCTTTAAGTGTTTCCTTGAGTAAATATCATAAGTAACATAGATAAATCTTTCATACAATGTAGAGATGCAAACAAAAATAACAGTCCTCTGGGCTTCAACCTCACGGGCCTAGTCTTTTTCTAGGTACCAGAGGGTTTGCTTCTCCAGCCAGCCTCTACTGGAATCTTAGTTTTCCGGTTCTCAGTTCTGACTACCTGTCGCAATCGCCTCTTGAACTTTAAAAGCATTCTGAGGCCTGTACCCCATCCTGGGAGACTCTGACCTAACTGGCCTGGGCGCTGCCTCCGCGTGGGGGCTTTAAAAGCTGCAGGGACTCGGACGCAGCAGTTTGAGAGCCTCTGGCTTCACCCACCTTGTCTGCCTCCCCGTGTCCAGCACCGCGCCTGGTGGAAGCGACGCTGAGAATGAATGAATGAAGCTCCATTCTCCAGGGAGGAAGGAAGGAGCTTAGTCTCACAGCCACAAACTCCCGGGGGCCCAGGCTGAGAGAAAACGAGGTGGCCGGGAGGTCCTGCAGAGCAAGGGGGGGCGGGCCAGGCGCCGGCGCCCAGGCCTGTCTCTGGACTCTGACGAGGGTCCACCCGGGAGCGCAGGTGCTGCCCGGCCGAGGCCCGAAGGCCTCAGAAGTTCAGTTCACTAAGAAGGTCAGGGGCGCCGGGCGGTCGGGCTCCTAACTAGCGGCGCAAAGGCTGAAAAGGACAGGGGTGGGGACTCCCAGCTCTGGCCCAAGTCTGGTCAGCTCGAGTCCACCTGGGATCCTCTCTCGGCTCCAAAGAGCAGCGTGGCAGCGCTTCCCGCCGGGGGGACGCGCACTGTGGGAGCGGGCACGGTCGCGAGCCCAGCCGGGGAGGGCGCAGCGCCGCCGCCTGCGCTGGAGGTTCACGTCCTTGCGCAACTACCCCGGGCAGCCCGGCGCGGTGGGAGGGGCCGTGCGGGGGGCTGGGGCAGCGGGGGCTGTGGACTACAAGTCCCGGCATGCCTCGGGCGGGCGGGGCGGAGAGGGCCCCGGGACCGGGCGTGCGCAGTGGTTCTCGGGAGTGGCGGGGCGGGTCCTCCAGGGCTGTCCGCTGTGGCCCCGGGCTCCCGGGTAGGGCTGGCCAAGGCCATTGGCGGAGAGGCGGGAGGGGCGGGGCCCCCGGGAGCCGCTGCGGGCCGGGCGGAGCGGGCGGAGGCCAGCTGCAGGCTGGAGAGGCGCGCGCCGGGCTGCTGCGTTTCTGTCGGTCATGGCAGCGTCGCCCCTGAAAGTGTGCATCGTGGGCTCGGGGAACTGGTGAGCGGCGGTGGGCTGACGGCGTGGGATCCGCCCCCAGGAAGCCCCTGTCCGGGGCGTGCTAGGGCCGCGCGTCCCCGCCGCGGCGTGGGCACCGCGCCCCGCGCCCCGCGCCCCGCGCGCAGGGAGGCGGGGCGGGCGGGCTCGGGCCGGGCTGGGCACCGCGCGCCCGGGGAGGCCGAGGCGAGGCGCTCGCGCGGGAGGCTCGGGGCCCGCGTGCCCGCGGGGAGCCGCGCGCAGAGCCGGTCCCGCGCGCCCACGGGCACCTGTCTGCGCTCGTGTCACCGCGCGGCGGGCGCACGGAAGCCACCTGCTCTCCACGCTTGGGTGTCATGCGCAACAGCCTGAGGGCGTTCTCCATTCTCGGCCGGTCGCCTGGGTGCAGAAATTGAAGGAGGCTCGGATATTTTTACTGTAGCTTCGGCAATAAAAAAAAAAAAAAAATTAGAAAGTTAAAAAAACGGCAGAGAGGGCTCAAGGACGCCGGCCACCCAGGTCGCGGGCGGGGCGGGGCGGGGCTGCCCTTTAAAGTGCGATCTCGCCTCCGCCGCTGTTGCGTCCAGTATCTTAGTAACGTTGTATCAGGAAGAAATCCCAACTTCCAACAGGCCTGGCTCCCAGAATAATGCAGGGACTTGAGAATTTTCCTCTGGGGAGATGTTTGCGAAGCTTTGCTAGGCTTTATTTGGCTTTAACATTTATAAAGCACTTTCTGCCAGACGCCCTTCCAAGCACCCTGTAAATGTCTGCTCCTCTAGCTCTTTCAGACTTACACGTGGGCTTCGCTGGTGTGTTTGGGTGAGTTGGGGGAGGGGGCAGAGAATAGTATAGAATCCGATATTTTCAATCGCTTTTTCCTGCATTGTTTTCCCCACGTCGAGGGACTGGTATGCAATGTTTGGAGTGATATTCATTCAGTGCTTTTGTGTTCTTGTGGCCTGACACTCATTACTTAAGGCTTCTAGGAGCATGGCAGCAATTCCTATTAGCTGCTCTTTAACACTTGGCCCAAAAGGTACTTCTTGGAGGAAACCGTAACTGATTCTTTACTTTTCCATTCCTGCAAGTCCAGGGGCCCCTCCGTGTACCCACCCTGTTGCTGACCTGTGACGGCTGGGGAGTGATAGTGTATCCGTTTCTACCCCTCCCCATCCAGCCCTTGAGAACAGCGTCTGCCTTAGCGACTGGCATATGCTAAGAAAATACTGAGTGTGTGGAAAAAAAAATTTTTTATGTAACTATATTTGATTAGGTAATATATTCACGTATTTAAAAACCAAAGGTACCCCCCCAAACAAAAAACCATGAGCCGTTTGCCACCCACACTTGGGCCCCATGTTATCAGTTTCTTCTATTCTTTCTGGAGGAATTGCATCGCATGCGAATGAATGTTTACATATATTCCTTTCCCTCTTTGCCCTGTGAACTCTAGGATATTAGGCACTTACCTGTGAACATCAGAGTGTTCTGCACAACACTGAATGGAGTTGGTACCTATCCACTGCAGAGCTTGACTTTGCCAGTCTTGATCCCAAGGTCACTAGAGTCACATATCAGCTGCCCTGTTGGCCATGGGACTGGGAAAGCACCCACTTGGCATGTGTTCTTTTAACATTAGTTTCCTCTTCTGGAAGAGGGGACAGAAGCACAGGTGACAGCACCTTTTCGTCATTTGCAAGGTGCTGGAAGTAGCACAGCTTTGCCATGCTGGGTTTGGGCCTGGATCAGGAGCAGTGAAGTGAACCTCCTGCCCCTCTGCTGGGACTTGGCTGCCTTCCACAGCTTCACTATGTACTTGACTGTTTTCTTGGCCCACTCCAGCCCAAGGAAATAGAGTAGAACTTGGCCAGTGACACTGGAGCAGAGCAATTGAGAAATGTGCCGTGCCGTGCGGATGGTTTGGGCTGGCTGCCTGTCTCCATTAACTGGGAGATCAGATGGGAACAGTTGTTGGCTTCCTTGCAAGTGCCCTGAGCGTAGAGCCTCTCCAGTCCTAGAGAGAGGATCACAGCCTCGCCAGAGATTCAGGAACTTAGGGGCTCATTGCTTGTTCAGCCCTGGCCAGTAGACATTTGAGTGTTTGCCTGTGTAGTAGGTATTGTGACCTTTCCCAGGATGCAGATGCAGCTGGACACAATCTCTGCCTTTAAGAACTTAGCTTCAGGTCTGAGATAGAAACTTGGAAGATAAATTCAAAAGAAACAGAAAGTGGAATGAAATATCTGTCACAAGATTAGGTGTAACAATTTAAATAGCATTTCTTAAAATGTGGCCCAGAAGCCACTTGCATCAGAATTACCACTGAAGCTAGACCTGCTGAATCATATCCCCTGAGGATGGGACATATTTTTCCCTGAGAGACTTGAGCCTTTTGTTAATTTTAAAACAGAGATCTACCCTTCCAGATGTGGACTTCTCCTCAGGAATGTGAAGGTTATTAAGCAAATGTTCCACCTGGGCCTTTGAAGTAGCTCAGAGTGCTTATGTCAGTAGAGGTATTGTCACATCTGAGATCCTAGCTCCAAGGTGGCTATAATCCTCACACTGAGTGTAAATGATCAATTGCAATACAGATACCAGAAGACGGAATCTAGCTGACTTGCCAGGGAGCTTCAGCCAGAAAGAACATGTGAGGGGAAGTAAACGGGTTATGTAACACACCCTTGTCATGTCCTTTGGCACCTCCTTTCCTCTAGGTCAGGGAAGAGGCGGGAGGGGGCCCGCAGGCATCCAGCCCAGCCCTGCTGTGCTGCACACTCCTGGGAAGCCGCTTCCCTAACCTGCATGGCTCTTCATGGCTCCAGTGACTCAGAAAAAACAGCAAAAAGAACACAGGCACACCAAAAAAAGCTTCTTAAGTAACTCCAAAGATGAAACAAAGTTTCTTCATCAGAACCTTGGGAAGGTCACCCAGATCCAGTTCTAGAACCAAAATATCAGGGCTGTACATACAGCCAAACCTCTGTGCAAGGGAGTACATGTCCCAGACCTCCTTTGGAGGCAGGGTAGAAGGAGGGCTCGGGACTCCCAAGTCCCTGGGTTTCTATCTCGGCAGCTGTTGAGGCCTCGTGCACACTGCTTCTCTCCAGGAATCGTTGCTTATAATATTGGTGCTCCCTGCTGCCTGGGATTATGGTTAGGACTAAGTGAGATGACCCGGGGAGAGTTCAAGGTGAGTAGCACTCAATAAATGTCGGCTCCCATTATCATTGTAATTATTCATTTCATCATCCTTGACCAGCACCATCATTAGGTCATAAAATGCACCCAGTTGGAGCTTGACCAAGGAGTAGAGTCAGAGAAGGGAGAGAAAACAGAGCCTAACTGATACGCAGCTGCAGTTGTTCATCTCTTCCTTGCTGTTGTTCAAGCATCAAGCCCACAGCTTGAGGCCTGAGGCTGAAGGTCAGGGACAGCCTTGGTCTACTTCGCACTGGTGACTCCAGCTGGCCGGGTGTGACTCATCTTTGTGGTCTGCTGGAACCTTCTGAACGCAGTGCTGGGGTTCTTTGTCTGCCTTTTTGTCTGCTGCTGTTTCTGTCCTGATTCTTGAAACTGCCGCGTGGAGAGCCCAAAAGAAGTCTGAGCGGCTGTGAGTTACCTCCTCCCAGATCAGAAATAATCCCTTCCCGGCTGCCGGGTAGGTGACGCACCTCTGCTTTGGAAGCCGGAGGGAGAGTTTGAGTGGACGGGCTAGAGGTCTAGAGGTCCCTCTGAGCAGGGTGAGAAAGTTTGTACAATTAAAAAACAACAACAAATTGATACAGAATCGCCTATTTCCATCACGCCCCCACCCGTTCAGGATAAAATTCATTACTACTTATTCCAGGCATGAGTCCGGGCTCATTTTTATCGTTTGAACTTTCACCCCTTAACTCTGTCACCTCTTTCCTACTTCCTCTCCGCCCTTTGGAAGGACTGTCATAGTAACAGTTACCACTCACTGGTCACTTTCTGTGTGTCAGGTACATTATTTCTTTAAATCTTGTCGCAAGCCTGTGGGGTTACTGTTATTAGCCCTCACTGAGATGACAAAACTGAGATTCCGAGATAACTTTTCAAGGTCAGTGGTCCGTAAGGTGGAGTTGAGACCCAGATCCTTCTAACTCTGATGTCCCTGTTTCTATAAATTGTTGTTTTCCGTGAGAAGCATACTTTTACCTGAGGACAAATCTCATTGTGATAAAAATACTGAGTATCGCCCTGGCGGGGTGGTCAGGGCACATGCCTAGGTTGCCACTGAAGCTCGACTTGCTGAATCATGTCCCCCGAGGATGGGGCAGGTTTTTCCCTGAGAGACGTTAGCCTGTGAGGTGGTGTGTATTTTGTTAATTACACTGGATCATACGGCATGTACAGTTTTGCATCCTGTTTTTGTTCGACGTAACATTCTATCTTAAGCTTCTCAATTGCAGTTTGAATTCTGATCGAAAGTCTCTCTTCATCTCCTCCCCTTCCTTCCTTGGTGCGAAGTGGTTCCCACTGAGCATTGTCCCTCCGTGGTGTCTTCCCTTGATTTTAAGTTTAGAAAGCTCCCCTATCCGGAGATCAAATAAACATTCACCACGTGGAATCTAATTTTAAAATGCTCCATTTTTCACATTTGTATCGAATGCTCTGGCATTTGATTGTACTTTCAAAGCCATTTAACTGCCAAGAATTACATAAAATGTTAACAGTGGCTCTCCCCAGGGGGTGAGATTATTCATAATTGCTTTTTCTTCTTTCCTGTGTTGCCTTTACGAGTAAAAAAATAGATGTTATTTAAACCAAAACGGACTGCGCTCTGTCCGGAGCTCCACAGTCAGGATCAGCGCTGGGGGAGACTGGGCATGGGGTGCGGAAAATCTGGAGGAGCCCTTGTTCGGTCTCCTTGGGTCTCAGTTTCCCCCTTGGTCAAAAGAGGGCTGGACTCTTGGGTCCTTCCTGGCCCAGTGAGAGCCTGCACCCTGGGAAGGAGCATGGGCCACCCGAGTTCGGTCGGGCTTGGGCCTGACTTGATAGCCGTTCCTCGGGTGACACAGCCCATCCTCAGCCTGAGTAAAATATTACACCTTTTTAGGGGGAAGGGGCAAGAAGGCTGTGGACAGAGAGTGAGCGCCAAGGAAGTGGGGGCGGAGGCTGCCAAAGTGGAGGTTAGGACCCCCCGCAGGTGGGCGTCCATCCAGCTGGGACCCAGGGAGGGACAGCAGGCTGTTGAAGACACGGTGTGGGGAGTGACTCTTCCACTAACCACCCCTGTCCTCCAGGTTTCAGTTTTTTCATGTAAAAAAATGGGTCTAATAATAGTACCTGCCTGGGTAAGGTATTTAAAACAGTGCCGCCGTGGTAATATGTAAACGTATTGAATCAACGCTGTGTACCTTTAACTTCCATAATGTTACCTGTTGATTTGATTTTAATAATAACGGCAACCATTGGTGTTAGGGCTGCTGGGTCTGGATGGACCCGTGACTTTGGGTAGCTTACTCTCTGAGCCTCAGCTTTCTCATTTGTCAGGTGGGGATAATGCGTGCACCTCTGCGGCTGCTGTAAAGAGGAAGAGAGCTCTTCTCTCAGGTACCCCGTACATAGCTGGCACTGGAACCTTATTTCCCACGTCCCCTTTGAATTTCATTTGCTCAGCGTTGTAGAATTTGCAAGTTAGTCTATAGTTTGAGGCCCAAGACTTAAGATAAATTCATAACTTCATAGGATGTGATTTTATACATCTGCGTAAAGACCCAGAACTGGCCGCCAGCAGACCTGAGTCCCCCTCCCAGCTCTGCGCCCACCCAGTTGTGTGACAGAAGGTCAGGGTGACTCTGAGCCTCACGTGCATTAATCTGTAAGGGGAAGAGTTTGAATGGGATTAAACCTCCATCCTGCAGGCTCGTGGGGCTTTGGTTGTCTGCTTCACACTCATACTATGATTTGTTTATTGTTTATTGTGACTTTGGGCCTTGGCCGGGTAGCTTAGCGGGTAAGATTGTGGGCTCCATCTCCAGTCAGGGCACATACAAGAATCAACCAGTGAATGCATAAATAAGTGGAACAACAGCTCTCTCTCTCTCTCTCTCCCAAAATCAATCAATTAATAAAAATTTTAAAGTTGACTTTAAAAGAAACTTTGATGTCCCTACTGCAAATGTCGTAAATACAGGAGGACAGCAATCAGTAATATGAAAACAGAGCAGCGTGATAGAATTCTTACCAGATCCTACTACCTGCCAAGGCCCAGAGCCTGAGGCTGCCTCATACTTGGCGGGGAAGGAAATGAGCACAGGCTGGAGAGATGGTAACCAGAGTCACACTCCAGAGACATTCTACACTCTTAGGAGGGCCGTGGGAGCTGGAAAGGACACGAGTGAGTCGTTGTCATTTGGTGCTGTGTGGGTGGGTGGGTGCGCTCAGCCGTCGGGAGTACCTCGGTACCCATTCCTCGCTTTGGAAAACACTGGGCTTGGACACAGACCTGGAAGGGACTTTAAAGGTCATCTGCCCCACCTGTCACTTCGTGGATGGATGAGTTGGGCCAGGTGTGGAAATGGCTGCTCATGCCCTTGACCCAGCAGTGTGAGGATTCTTATCTGACTCTGCTCGTGCGTTGGCAGAACAACCCCTGAAACACGGAGACTCCATCATTGTGGCCGTGGGACCCCAACTGTGGCCAAGCCACACAGCTGCCTTCACAGGCTGCAGTCAGTACTTTTATTTTAAGCTGAGTTCTAATATATTTGTGCATATTTTGTACTGGCCCTCTGCAGGTCAAGTCACTTCTTTTTAGAATGAGATGTGTCACTTGTAAGTAGACTCCAGTCGCTTCAAAATACTCAGGTTCCTCCACAACACTCCCTTTGCTGATTCTGTTCCTTCACGTTGATCACAAGTAGTAACACACTCGTAATGGACACACTTAGGACCATTTCAGAGCCAAAAAGGAGTTTTGGGTGTGAAATATACTTTTTTTAAAAAGCTTTATTGAGATCATTGATATATCAAAACACCGGACAGTTTTATACTCTTAAACTACTCTGTGTTTCACCTAACTGAGAATTCATCTCAGTTTCTTACTAGAAAAAAAAATAATGATTACCCTAACACATGAATTTGCAAAGTGCTGTTTACCATTCTTTCAGTTGCTCATTACACCAGGAAAGTTGTCTAAGAAACAAACTGTTTCTCTCATTCAAAGTCCTGCAGTAGAAGCTTATTGGCCCAGCCTTGTACCAGATTCTGGGGCTTTCTCGATCACAGGGCTCATATTTCCAGGTGAAAACAACTAAGTTTCACATGACTTGTGGCTGACACAACATCACATCTTGAGTTACAAGCTCAGTGCTTGAATACGAAACAGAATGAGAGACTTCTGAATTAGAATCTAATGCATTTTCTCTTCTGCCCAAGTGAATTTAATTATTTTTTCTTTTCCACTGTTTCTTTTGTAGGGGTTCAGCTGTTGCAAAAATAGTTGGTAATAATGTCAAGAAACTTCAGAAGTTCGCCTCCACGGTCAAGATGTGGGTCTTTGAAGAAACGGTTAACGGGAGAAAACTGACAGACATCATAAATAATGACCATGAAAATGTGAAATATCTCCCTGGACACAAGCTGCCAGAAAATGTGGTAAGGCTTCAGGATGAAAAATCACATTTGGTTAATTTTGAAAGCTACGCTCGGCCAAGTTAGCACTTGGGACTTGAAGAAATACAAAAGCTACTTCCCTCTTCCTTTCACCTACCAAGTGCCTTGCTTGGTCGGTTTTGGTTTTCCGGACTCAGAAATGGGTATTGATTTAGTTTGCGAGAGCTGCCGTAACAAAGTACAGTAGACCAGATGGTACAGTGCCGGAGGCTTCAAGTCTAAAATCAAAGTGTTGGCAGGGTGGGTTCCTTCTGAAGCTCTCTCCTGGACTTCTTCCTGTGTCTTTCCATGGTCTTCCTTCTGTGTTGTCCATGTCCTAATCTCCTTTTACAAGGACACCGATCGTGTGTTGCATTAGGGCCCATCCTAAGGACCCTGTTTTAACTCAGTTACCTCTATAAAGACCCTGTCTCCAAATACAGTGATATTCTGAGGTACTAGGGTTATGACTTAGGAATTTTGGCTCACAACAGTTTCCTTTCTTGGCATTCAAACTACAAGTCACATCAAAGCTGGATTAACAGCCTTGTCTTTGGCCGATCGTGCACCCTGGTAACTCCTGATATACCCTTTCTAGATACGTGGACTTTGATCCACTTGTGAGGACATTTAACCCTGGTCTGTAATTAAAATCAGAGTCAAGGCCTAAATTACAGAGGAGATGAGAGAATATAGAAAATTGTAAGACTGACAGTTTAGAATTCAAGCTTGGTAGGTCTGAGAGGGAAATACAGGTTACCACGTGGCCTCACTCCAGTGACTTAGGAGGGAAGGAAGAAATGAGCGAAAGGAGGGTCCCCCGCCGCTCGTCTGAGTGGAGTTTATGAACTGCTGTTGCCAGCTTCACTCCTCGGTAGCGTTCTGGAATTGTTTGAAGACCAGGCCGTGGCTGCCTCGTGCCGGTGGTTAACCAGCAAAACTCCTCTCCTTGGTTATGGAAATACCCATCACTACACATGTTCACTCACAAACCTTTCAAGCGCAGGGTCGGGTGCTGGAGACAGAAGGAGGCGTGAGATGACCTCGCCTCCCTCATGAGTCCAGCGGGGGAGACAGGTCTGTGAACCGACAGGTGCCGGGCGTTCAGAGCTGCAGCGACCGTGCTCGCTGGAGACTTTTGTTTGGCTTTCGGTTACAGTGTTCATTAGTGTCCAGCACGATGCTGAGTCGTTCACATATATTGTCTCATGCTCTCAATAACCCTCTTAGGTTTTGTGAAGAACGAAATTCAATGCAGTAAACTTGACGATCTAATGGGCTTTATGAAGCTATTCACAGTTCCATCTAGTGTCCCACCTAGCAACTGGAAAGGTGCTCAGAGGAGAGGTACAATGTGGAAGGTTTTTATGGGCAGAAGGAGAGTGGGACAGGAAAGTTAAAAGAGTGGGTTATTTCGGGCACAGGCACCTTTCTGTACGGAAAGGCAGGTTATCAGGCAGGTTACCTCACTAGTATTGAAATTCAGGGTGATTGGCTTAAAAATCCCACTCCCTGAAGGAGCTGTAACGGCAGTTAGGTTAGTTATTAGGTTTTGGTTTGGTGACCTGGCTTAGCAAAAGTGACTCCATTTTGGCCTGTTGTTTGTTTGTTTGTTTTAATAGGTTGATACTGTTCGTTTTTCTATGATGATGATGATGATGATTTTATAGGGAAAGAAACCAAGGCTCAGAGAGGTTAATGAACCGCGTCCAAGGCCGCATAGCTAGAGGCTAGGGCTGGAATTTGATTCCTGGTGGACTCCTTCCTGAGCCTGCTGAAGCTGTTGCCTTCTAGACAACGATGATTTTCTCTTCTGTGTCACTCAACGAGGGCCAGGCAGCATTTCCTCAGGGTTATTCTTTTTATTTTATTTTATTATTTTCACTTACAGTTGCCATATAATATTATTTTATATTAGTTTCAGGCCTACAGTTATTCTCGATGCTGTCGGTGGGGAGAGAAAGGATCCCTAGGGTTCTGACTTTGGAAGTTAAGTTGTCCACATATCTGATGGAAAGAACAAAGGGAGCAGCTAGCTGTTCCCGCTGCAGTGCAAGGCCTTCTGTGTCCCATTGGCTTGAACAAGTTAAGGGTCACCTGTGGAGCAGGGGCGGGGCCCGTTCCACCTGAACTGCACGATTCACGTGGGGAAGCCTTCTTTCCTGGCATTTACGAGCCTCGCCCCAAACTGGGGGTTCTCTTGCTGAGGAAGAAGGAACAGACGTTGGACAACAAGCAGCAGTCTCTGCTGGAGACCACATGCTCCTGTGTCCTCACCGGATGCCCTCACCTCTGTCCGTGTGTCTGTGAGTCTGTGTTTCTCTGCCAGTGTTAAAATTTAAAACCCATTTTTGTATTTATCGGAAGGAAAGAAATCATAAGAGCTGACGTGTACTGAGTGCGTGCCAGGTGCCAGACTTTTTCTGAATCATTCGGTCCTCACAGCGGCGCTCTCAAAGCGCTTAGCCAGGGACAGTTTACTGAGGGACCGTTTTCAGAGGTGTGGGCACAGCCGAGGGAGCCAAAAGGCCTTGGTGAAGCGCCTAGAGATTAGCAACAGCGGGAGGCCGTGACCACCCCTGAAAGGGCAAGGGGACAGACCCGTGTCACCAAACCAGCCTGACAAGAGCTTAGAGATGTGAAGAGGGGCTGCCTGTCAGGAGCTGTAACTGTAGAATGAAGCCAGCAGGCCTGCGAGCCCAGGCAGGAGTGGCCCAGGAGGCTCAAAACGCCCTGACCTGTCATCTCTCATCCCACCTCGGGTCCCCTGACAGCGCCCCCCATTGGCTGAAGGCAACTGGGAGGCAGAAAGCAAGGGTCTCAGAGGAGACAGCCCACAATAAGCAGCCTCCCGGAGAACAGAGGGGGGCAAAGAAGGGCAGAAAATGGATTGGGGGTTTGGGAGAGCAGCAGAGAACAACCCACACAGGATCGTGACGGCTCCCTTTTACAGGTAAGGAAACTGAGGCATGGAGAGGCAGGACCCTCCTGGCTTCAGGTACAAGTTGTGAATGAGGAAGGCAGAGCACAGCTCACACTCGCTGTCTGTCTACACAGTGCTCTGCACGTAGTAGGCACCTGGTAAAGGGTCGGAGAATGAAATCACTTGGGCCAGCTTTGGTATAGGAGTAACTGTTTCCTCCTCGCTGTGGCAGGTTGCCGTCTCAAACCTCAAAGAGGCCGTGCAGGATGCAGACCTGCTGGTGTTTGTCATTCCCCACCAGTTCATCCACAGGATCTGCGACGAGATCACCGGGAAAGTGCCCAAGAAAGCCCTGGGAATCACGCTCATCAAGGTGACTCGCCCCCAGCCAGCCAACCGGGGCAGGAAACCCTGCTTCCTGGGACATTTCACTTCCTCTCACTTGCATTTGTTGGACAGAAGGAAGTGAAGGAGAGGTTCTGGCAGGTTTCAGGGTTTCCGTTTGTTTTTGTGAAGATGCCTGGGAGGTAATCAAAAACATACCTCCCGGGAGCCTAGCTTAGGAGGAGCAGGAGGCCACTTTCTCTGGCAGATGTGGGCGGGGGGGCTCCTCCTGGTGAGCCCTGTGGTCAGAAAGAACCTTCCTGACCAGTGTGTGGGTCTCACCAGCGTTCTGGAAATCACCAGGGGTTCGTATTAGTTCCCGCTCCTGGTATTTTCCTAAAAGAGGGAATTTTTAACTAGTAGTCCGTGAACCACCCCCAAAGATCCATAGGCAGAATTCAGGAGGTCTGTGGTCTTAACTTTGGGGAAGGATTGCATTTTTATTTATTTTAGCCTCTAACTGAAATGAGCACCCTCACTTAACGAAGGATGACCACAGGCCACAGTTTCAGTAATAGTTGTATTTAGCAGGACCTGGGACCCTCTTGTCAATAGAAATCGTCATATGTCCACCTCACTTTACAGTGGCTTCAGATCTCTCAAGTATCATTTATGCTCATCAGTACTTTGAAATTACAATCATTTTTAGACCTGCCATGGCATCCTTTCCTAATTGCATTAATAAAACAGCACATATATAACTTTAACAAAAATTTTATTTTTGTTTTTTTAACATTTTGGTGACTATATTTCAATATAATTGGCTTCCTGGGTGATCTTATGTATCTCTCTGTATGCATGTGAAATTCTGAGTGAGGTCATAAACTTCACCAGACTGCCCCGGGGGGGAGTCCACAGCATAGAAAAGCTGACGAGCCCCTAGAGAGACTGTTCCAGAGTGTTCACAGATTAATGTCTGTGATAGCAAACTCCGGTGTCCGCAGAAGACTGGATAAGCGAGTGGTGGACTGTTCATTTTGGAATATTACACAGTAGTACATAGGAATGAACCGGAGCATTCGTGCAGCCACTTGGGGGACTCTCTGAAGTAATAACGTAGCGTAAAACAGAACATCACATTCGAACAGGACAGTTCCATTTACAGGCTTTCAAGGACAGGTATAATGACTTAACATATTGTTTAGGGACAGTTATATGTGGCAAAATGATCCAGAAAAGCTAGGGGGCCCTGGTCGGGTTGCTCAGTTGGTTAGAGCATGTCCCAATATGCCAAGGTTGCAGATTCGATTCCCAGTTGGGGCACGTACAACAAGCACCCAGTGAATGTATGAGTAAGTGGAACAACCATCGATGTTTCTTTATTCCTAAAATCAATCAGTAAATAAAAAGTTTAAAAAAGAAAGAAAAGCAAGGGAGGAGTGCGTACAGAATTCAGGCTAGTGGTTCACCCTGGGGACGAATGAACTTGGGGAGAGACACAGGGGACTTCAGTGGTGTTGGTCATGTTCTGTTCCGTGTAACCTGGGTGGTTCCACATTCAGGGTGGGGCTACATGTTCATTTTCTTGCAATTCTTTATGCAGTACATGCGCAGCGTATACGTATTCTCTCGTAAGAGATATTTTTGAAGATGCATGTGCCACTAGATGTCTGAATCTAGATAGATAACCTATAAAGCAATGCTCCTGGACCTCTTCCCTGTGGGTGGTTTCTTTTCACTGTACTTCTTGACCTCCTTCTAGGGCATAGACGAGGGCCCAGAGGGGCTGAAACTCATTTCTGACATCATCCGAGAGAAGATGGGCATTGACATTAGCGTGCTGATGGGAGCCAACATTGCCAATGAGGTGGCTGCAGAGAAGTTCTGTGAGACCACCATCGGTGAGCGCCGCTGGGCCGCGGGGCCTGGGCCTTTGGGGTTTTAACATACATTTTCCATGTCTGAGATTTCCTGTAGTGGACTCTCCCCTGCCCCCTTAGCATTCCTGGGGTGGACCTTTAGGGGGAATGGGGATTTTATGTAAGAGACCATTCTGTAGAACTGAAGAGTCTCAACAACCTCCAGAAGGAAAGTGAAGCCAAGGAGACCATTTTGACCCGTCACAATCCAAGAACAAATTATTGAGGTTATAAACACAAAAAGGAAAGTTGCTTCTTGTACCAAGAAGCAGGTGGTTACATCTGTGGTGGGGCTCCCCTGGCCTTAGAAACCCAGCTTTTCTTTACTCACAGATGCCAGTATCTGGATCCTCACTGGATTCCAATGGGATCTGAACATTGGTGGGAATGATCCCTGTTTTCAGGTGAAAATAAGTTACCTGCCCCAAGGTCACACAGCTAATGCAGAACCCAAGCTCTCCTTATTTCCTGAAATAGAAAGTTCTTTCTAGTCTTGCGCAACATTGGTGTAAAAAATTTTGTTTCTTTAGGGCTTCGGAATTCTCAGGTGCCTGTGAATATGTTTGCATTTGCAGTTGTTTTGCAATCGTTTACTTAAATTTATCTACCACTCCAGAACTTGCTCGCGCTCTTGTCAAACACTCGAGCGCTATGAATCATTTCTCCCTGGCAGGTTTGCAACAGGAAGCTCTGAGACAGGTCGGGCTCTCCTGACTAAGATGGTATGCATGGGAAAATGTAGCTCCCGATTCTCATTCATGCCTGCAAGTTAGGGCATTTTTACTTTTTTTTTGCATTTTTCCCTTTCTTTTTAATTGCATAGATATTATGTCATTATTGTGGAAAACAGGGGTAATCAAAAGAAAGCCATCTTTACTGTTTCATTTAATTTTCATTATTTTGTTTGTCCAGATCATTTATGTTTGCAGTTTAGTTATATATTGTTTTATAATTGCTTTATTAATGTATAACAGACAACTTTCAAAGTCCATCAGCATACATCTCATAGCTGCATAGTATTCCATCGACAATCCCATATATATGGGCATTTAAAACTCTGTTTTTGAGAAATAATATTTTTGGAGAGGAGAGGTACCACAGAAAATATAAAGAAGAAAACAGGGTGGCCTATAATACCATTTCTCAGGTAGATATTTTCAAAAATGATATAGCCACAAGTATAGAAATTCAAACAATATGAGAAGGTATAAAATTAGAATTAAGATGGTAGTTTCCCACCTACTCCCTCTTCCCAGAGGGAATCTGTTAGCAGTTTCTAAGCATCCTTCCAGAAAAATTTACATATGATATATGCTACTGTATAAATAGGTTTTATTTTTTCACAGTTAATTCTTTTATCTGTGATTTTAATATAGCCTGTGAAATTATTACGTAATTCAGTTTTTTAAAAAACCTGTTAACTACTTGTTCCAACTCAGTCCTTTTTGCCAATAATCAACTGACTATCAGTTTTGCCAATTTGTTGGTTGGAATTGACTGGATACTCCAATCTTTCCTCAAGGCCGAGCTTTCCCCTCCAATCCCTGATTTAAACCTCATGTCCACCTGTAGGTTTTGGCAAGGATTTTACCTGCCTCTAAGCCCTGTCTGCTGTGGGAAAGTTTCCAATGGGGTGCAGGGTGCATTAGGCTCTGTTGATTTGTAAAGACAGACAAATGCAAGGAAGCCACACCTCTTCCCTCTGGCTGTTGTTTACTCAGTGCTTCCACCGCCATTGCTGGGGGTTGGACCACGGTTAACCAGAGCGGCCTGAATTAAGTACAACATTGAAAGTAAGATAGAACAGGAGGGTGATATTTTCTGAATTGTGTATATAACCTGAATTTAATTATAAGGAAATTGCAGAAAGCCCAAAGTAAGGGACATGTTACAAAACAACTGGCCCACACTCTTCAAGAAATGTCATTGTCACTTATGACAATGGCTTAAGGGAGTGTCACAGACAAAAGAAAATTCAGGGGGTGAAGGACAGCATTGAACGACAACATTGGCATAATTGTTAAGGTTGGAATACGGTTGTTAGGTAATTGTATCAACATTAGATTTCCTGTATTTGATAATTGCACTGAACTTACCCAGATCTCCTTTCTTGATGACATTAGCAACCAGCTCATTTTTAATTATGGTAGATCCAAGAATTTCAGCCCATTTGAGTCTTTCATTAGAAAAAAAACGGCATTGTTTTTAGTATCCTGTATAAATACTCACTGGCATGGTGAACTGCGGTGCCCCCTTGTGGTGAGAGTTCTCTTCATCCTTGGCATTGACCTCACAGAATCCAAGACTTGTACTCAGTCATCCCCCAAATATCTTTCAAAGCCTATTACGTGTCAGGCATGGCACTAAACATCGAGGATACTTAAGCTCCTTGTGGAGCTTCTAAGCACAGAAACAAATACGGAATCACAGGCTCATGAAATGAGGGTTTTGAAGGAGTCTAATTAAAGAGGTCGATTCTCTCTCAAACTTGGCATGAAAGAGAAGGGGATTTTCCTGTCTTTTGGTGCATACTGAACTTGGCGCGGCCCTCCCACATGGCTGTTGGACATTACCTGTTCTGTAGCAGGTGGTCAGGGTCCCCGCTTGCCGCATTACTGCGTATGACTGGTAATAGTAATATGGTTAATGCTTTCTGATCCATGATTTAGAATAATCTTTTTAAAGTACACTTGAGAAAAAGTGTTGATTGCTATAAATCCAGCTCACCTCTCCAGTCGACACTGTGAGTAATTTGCAGCTGCAGGAGGACTCACAGACCCCACTTTGTATCCGTGGCAAATGGAGAATGCACTTCTCCCTGCCTGGTTGTCCGTGGCTCACAGCAGCAGATGGCTGGATGGAAGTCACTTGAGGGAGGGGCTTATCTGTGATGCTCACAAGCATCCTTCCTGTTGGAGGCACTGAGCAGCGGCCCACGGTGAGGGCGAGAGAAGAGAGCCAGTGATGATGTCATGATGAGGAGGCCGGGGGCTCGTTTACCCAGCCCAGGTGATGAAACAGGGTGCACAGAATCACCCAGACGGCCTGGTGACGGTTTAAAAAAGGAAGGGGACAGTTTGCTCAAACTGACACATAATATTTGGAAAAAGGAGAACACAGCTAAACAATAGGTAATAGCAGTGAGTGTAGAATAGAAAATGTGTTTCTAGGTATTGGGTATAAATATTTTAAACACTTTATTAAGGAAAATTTCCTTGAAAACAACTGTAGGTAGCACAATATCACGAACCCCATGAACCCCTTGCCCAGCTTTAGTAATGATTAACTTCCGGCCATTCCTTTTTTATTCTTAATGGATTTCAGAGAGAGGAAAACATGGATTTGTTGTTCCACTTATTTAGGCGTTCACCGGTGGTTTCTTGTATGTGCCCTGTCTGGGCATCGAACCTGCAACCTTGGCATGTTAGGTCAACGCTCTACCCAGCTGAGCTACCCGGCCAGAGCCGGCCATTCTTATTTCATCTGTGTCCCCACCCTGTTTCCACTCCCCCTGGACTGTTTTGACATTATATTACTTGTGGGTATAATCTTAATGTTGACAGTCATCTTTGTTTCTGCTTTGGAAGAATAGAGCTCTGTTGTCATGTTTGTTTGGGTTTTGCCGGTTTATCTTCTCTTTTCTCACTCCGGGAGGCAGCACAGCTTAGAGAGTCCGTTCTCTGGAGTCAGAGCACCTGGGTTAGAATTTAGGCTCTGCCTCCTAATGGCTGTGTGACCCTGGGCAAGTTGGTAAACCTCTCTGGGCCTCCTGTGGGTAAATGGGGTAAACTGTAGCCGCAAGCATGGGAGTTGTCACCTAGCCCATTGTTATTACACGTGAGCCGAGTGCTCATTATGACAAATAACCTGTTTTCACACCTGATTCTCATGTAACCCCACAACAGTCCTAGGAGTGCCATAGTGTTTTGCTCATGAAGAAATGGAGGTTAAAAGAAGTTAAGCCACAGGTTTGCAAACGTGGCTGCCCCTTGGAATCCCCTGGGGAGCTTTGAAAATGACTGATGCCTGCTTCCCCGCGAGACCGACTTAATGGGTCTGGGGTGTGACCTGGGCTTTGGTGTTTTAAAAGATGCTCAGGTGACTGTAATGTGCAGACGGGCTGGGGAACCAGGAGGCAGGCAGAGCCCAGGCCCTGGAGGCCTCGGTGGGCCTTCTGCTGTCTGTGTGGAGACGCTGACTTGGGAGCCAGGGCTCGGCTGGTGAGTTTTGTGCATCCTGCTTTCCAGAGCGCACCTCACATCAGGTTTTAGGTGTAAAGTTTGATTTTTGTTTGTTTTTGTTTTT
Source organism: Miniopterus natalensis (assembly GCF_054644295.1). Lineage (NCBI taxonomy): Eukaryota > Metazoa > Chordata > Mammalia > Chiroptera > Miniopteridae > Miniopterus > Miniopterus natalensis. The sequence continues at coordinate 11,376,633 of NC_142095.1, read as the reverse complement.
AACCCAAAGTCCCTAAACAAACCAAAAAAACTGAAAAAACTCCCGAGTACCTATCTCATTCTAGGAACTGTCCCAAGGGAGGGGATCTAGCAGTAGCAAAAACAAGGACTCTGAATGCAAACTTCTACTGCACCATGTCTGTTAATGTCCCGTTGACCAAAGCAAATCACGCGGCTGAGCCCAAAGGCGGCGGGCAGGGAAATGCGGCCGCTCGCTGTGAGTTCAAGCACAGTGCGCGGTCAGGCCTAACATCCAGGTAGAAAGGGACGCCCCTCCTCCCAGGACACAGGGTGAATGATTGTGAACAACAATCTGTTACAGAGGTAAACATAGAAATGGAGCTTATAAGTGTTCATGGTAGCAAAAAGTTGCAACAGTGTTAGATTTCAGACACTAAAAAGATACTTCGGTAAAATATAATGCATGGACACAGCAAAATGCAAAGCAGCCGTTTAAAATGATGTAGAAAAGACATGCTGTCATTGAAAAATCAGTTGGTTAGAAGGTCGTCCCGCTACGCCAAGGTTGCGGGTTCGATCCCCAGTCAGGGCACATACAAGAGTCAACATGAATGATAAATAAGTGCAACAACAAATTGATGTTTCTCTCTCTCCCCCTTCCTCTCCCCGTCTCTCTAAAATCAATAAATAAGAATAAATAAAGAAAATTGGTTATGCCATAAAATGGGAGAAAGCAGATTATGAAACCACACATACATTATGTCCCCAGTTTTGAGAAAGTCTATGTCTGTGCCTATTTCAGTAAGTTAAAGACGTTTGCCAAATTGTTAATGATCATCTGTGGTGAAATTCTGGGATATTTTCATCTCCTGTTTTTACCCTTAGGAATTTCCTAAATTTCCTGTAATGGCCATATGTTACTTTTATAATAAGAAAAAACTTATTTGAAGCTGTGTTAGGTGTGAAAAATTAAGATTAAGAGACTGTTACGAATTTCCTTTCTTTCTAACCTTTCAACAGGCAGCAAAGTAATGGCAAACGGCCTTCTCTTCAAAGAACTTCTGCAAACCCCAAATTTCCGGATCACAGTGGTTGAAGACGCAGATACGGTTGAGCTTTGTGGCGCTCTTAAGGTAAAGCCAGCCTTTCGTTCCTGCTCGAGGCGGGCGGTTCCTGGTGCCTGGCCACTGTCCGCAGGGCTGGCTCTGACCCGGGGCTTAGAATGGGCCCTGTGTTCTGTGCCGTCGCCCCCGCGGAGAATAGTGCATGGAGAGCCTTGTTCGTCGCCTCCCGCTCTGCCCTCGCCGCTCCTGGGGGCTCCGGGCTCCCCTCTCGCGCCTGGTTTGCTTTCATTGATAAATCGGGGAGAATTGCGGTGTTTTGCTCTTCGGGGAATTGGCAACATTCCTATTCGGGAAGCGTGGGGAGCACCTCCGTTGTAGAGCGTTACCTGGGGGCAGAGCCTTCTGTTAATTCATGTGTTTCTCCTGCACGGTACCTTGAGTAGGGAGAGGAACCGTTTCCTCTGAATGACACACTCTATTGGTTTGATGGCTCGGTCGGTGGTTCTTGTGAAAGGAAAAAAAGTCTACTGCTTCTGGAGCTTTTTTCAAGAATAGTTTTATCTCAGGGGAAAGATCAGATTTAAGTAGCAGCTCCTGTTGGCCAGGGGCTTGAGAGGGTTAAAAAGGGAAGTTTCCACCCTTGGGCCCCTTAACCGCCTTTACTTTTTAAAGGCAGGTCAAGGTCCCTCTCACTGTCCTGACTCTGGGAAAAAGCCAGCTGGGGAGCTGGGTTGCTGAGTCATTTTTATTGTAGCAAAAGCTGCTTTTTAGGAACTTGAGCACCCAGGGAAGGAAATGAGGTAATGTGGCATTCACTTTACTTTGTTAGGTAAGAATTGCAAAGATGAAAAATGTCGAGGAGCCCTGGCCAGTGTGGCTCAGTTGGTTGGGGACTGTCCTGTGCGCCGAAGGGTGGTCCGTTCCATTCCTGGTCGGGCACGTGGCCGGGTTGCAGATTTGATCGCAGGTCGGGGACGTGCAAGAGGCAGCCTATCAATGTTTCACTCTCACATCAACGTTTCTCTCTCTCTCCCACCCTCCTTGCCTCTCTCTCTAAAAATCAATAAAACTTAAAAAATAAATAAAAGAATGTCAAGGAGACCAAAATCCAAAGAATGCCTTCCCACTCCTTCTCTAAATTGTACGTCTAGTTTTCTTGTCCAAATTCAAAACCACTTTCTGGAGTTAATAACGTGTGTATGTGTGGTCCCATGTCCCTGCACAGTGAGAATTTGAAAGATTAAAGCCCGTCAGTGACTGGGCTCCCAGGCAGCGTGTGTCCGGATTTCCGAACGCTAGTGGGGGACATTCTTCACATCCTAGGCAGGTCCTGTCATACATGGGAGACGCTGGCTTGGGCGGCTTTGTTTATTTTTGTTGGTTGGGATTTTTATGTGTTTTTAATAGTCCTTCATTAGTTTAATGACCGCTCAACAGCAGGGCCATCGTGGATGCCTAATTGCTCAGCACCCGTCTGTGTCGCTCCAGGGCGGTTTTTAAGTGACTGGGTACTTCGGGTGGTGGGTGGGGAAGCCGTGAGATCCTGCCTAGAACAGAGGGTGCTGGGGGGGAAGATTCTAGAGGGACAGCCCTGGAACAGCTCTGGCGAACGGTGCCCACGCCGGTCTTTGTCCGAGCTTAGAACGGCTTTTCGTTTTTGTTGGCAGGAAGCCTGGGCGTGGATTGGTGCCATGCCGTGGCCAGCGGGTCGCTGGGGATGGAGGCGGATGGGGGCTGAGAGCCGCCCGCCACGCTTCCCCGTGGCCGTCCTTTGAAACAGGAGCCGCTCCGTCATTCCTGTCGGCTTCCTCGGAGCTGGGATTTTTGGAAACTGAGAACAGGCGTTTCGGCAGTAGTTGGGTCCAACAGTGCTGTCGGGCAGATGAGATAGGATCCAGAGAGTAAATGACTCAAGCGTAGCAGGTTTGGCACAACCCCAGGATCAGTGCCGGTTTCCAGAACCTTGGTCCGGTTCTCTGGTTACTGCGTCCAGCCTGACTTTTCTGGTTTGCGTCTGGACGGCTGAATAAAATAAAGCCCTCCCCGTCAGGGCCTGCCAACGCAAGCACAAACGGACATGTTTGTTTTATTACGTAATTAATCGTTTTTTCCCCCTGATTATAAAAGTCGTGCATATTTTACACAACGGAAGGGTGGAAAGAAGACAGTGAAAGTCACTGATAATCCCTACATCCTGAGGTGACCACTGTAGTCTTCGCTGTGTACCCTTCTCATCTTCTGGCAGGTGTGCGTGTGTCCCCTTTTTAAAACAAAGACTGGATCTTACCGTTCAGTAGTTTGACGTGTTTGACCCTTTTTTCCCATTAAGAACCTTTAGTAACCTCCTCCATACTCACAAATGTAAAAAAATGTACTCTATGTTTTTTGTGCTCAGAAACATGAGGGCGTGTGACTGAAAAAAAAGGGAGGGGGAAGTAGCTCCTTACAAGGTTAAAAATAAAAAGAAAATTCAAAGGAATTATGCAGAATCATTTTGTACCAGTGGTCTCACTGCCTGCAGAATGTCCTGCACCTCCCAGCTGTGCTAATCTCCGAGTCAGTAACAGAACGTTCTTTTAAAAATATCAACTTTATTTAAGCATAATTCATGCACATGAAACTGCGTCCATTTAAAGTATACAATACAGTGGGCTTCAGCAGCTGTGTGTGTGCATCCTGAAAGTCACCACCACGATGCAGAACGTTCCGTCTTCCCCAGACAATCCCACGTGTCCCTGTGCAGCTCACCCCCACCCCAGTCAGGCAGCCGCTGATCTGCTTTTGTACGCACGACTTTGCATTTTCTGAAGATTGTATAGTAAAGTTGTACAGGACATAACCCTCTGGGTCTGGCCTCTTTCCCTAGGGATGTATTTTTGTTTCCATGTAAATTTTAAGAGATACTTCATACAGAAAAGTACAAAAAATCGTTACGTGTACAGCTCAACCTATGTTACCGTGTTGAACAGATGCTTTATCAGGATTAAGTTTCTTCAGTGGAGACCCAAATAATAGTGGCTGCGAGCAGGTGCAAGTTGATTTCTTACGTGAAGATCTTGAATCCATGTAACAGCTCTGTTGCACAGGATTCGTAGGAACCCAGGCTCCTTCCAGCTCACAAGAGTACGGTCCTTGTCCGTGTGGAAGGGGAAGAAACTTTCCCCTACCGCTCTGGGTTCTTTTGGCTGGTCTGATAATTAAATTGACGGGAGCCAGGTTAACAAGAAAAAATAACAGAATTTAGTCACATACCTGTGTACGGGAACCCGCATCCCTGAATGAGACAGAGACCTCACACACATGAGAGACCCCGAAACAGAGGGGGAAAGAGGAATACGTGACTTCCTGAGCTAAGGAAGAGGGAGGTGCCTGGGGTTTCAGGGGAAGCGGGCAATTTACAGGACTATAAGAAGAGCAGCTGTTCAGTAATTAGAGGTTTGCCCTGCTGGATAGATGGGTCATGAAAACTTATTTCTGATAACTCTTATTAAACTTAAACCCCAGTTTAACTTTTTTAAGGGATAGGTAAACATTTCTCTTGAGCCCACAGGATCTCGATTTGCCTTCCGCTCAAAATAATTCACATGCCAAGGTGGCACCTCTTGAAGCCTGTTCTGAACCCTTTCATCCTCATGTGCTAAGATGGTGACCGTAGTTCCAACCATCACACCGGCCTTCCAGGCAGCAGGGTAAAAAAAAGAAACAGGGCAGAGGCCATGTCGCAGGTTCTGGGAAGTCGCGTGGAATGCTTTGCCTCCACACCAGTGGGCAGTACTTAATTGTGTGACCATACCTAGCTGCAAGGGAGGTGGGAAAATAGTGTTTTTTCCCCACCCCAGGGAGCCGTGTACTTGCATGAAAATCAGAGACTCTATTACTTTAAAAGGGGGAAGGATAGGTTGGAGAATAAACCCAAAACCTGTGCCACGGGCTCACGACGTTCCTTTGTAGGGTTGTCTCTAGTGAGGTTGACCACTGCTGATTGCTGGGTACGTAGGTTTCCTCCAGGGCTTGGCTTTGATAAACCTGCTGTGATGGCTGCCTTGTGCCTGGTCTCTAGCCAGGACCACTGCCAGACCCCTTTGGCCATATGTGGCTATTTACATTTATATTCAAATTAATTAAAACTTCTAAAAAATTTTTAATTCCGTTTCTGAGTCATAGTAGCCCCATTTCAGAGACTCAGTAGCCCCGTGAGCGTCAGTAGCCAGTGGCTACTGGCTACTTGAATGGATAAGCGGATCTAAAATATATCGTTGCAGAAACTCGTCCTGGACAACGCTGCTCTAGCTAAGACAGCCTCTTTCAGGTTGCCGGGCCCGGTGGGCCCAGGGTGGGCTTGACCGCAGGCCTCCTTGGCATCCCAGCCCGGCTGCCGTGCACAGGGCTCACCCTGCGAACCTTGCCTTGGAGGAAACCCACCCTCCGCAGACACAGCTTCATCTGAGGCCAAGCGCCTGGGAGCTGGCCTCCGGGAGAGCCGGCGGGGCTGTGAACGGACAGAGAACGGTGAGCGCTGGCCTGGGCTCAGTGGAGCGTTCTTCCGAGGCGGTGGGCGCGTTGGCAGCACCCGCAGGTAGCCCGGGCCGCTTCTCCAGCTTTACATTCTTTCTGTGGCAGGAAGGCAGCAGGAGGGAGTGAGTCCCGCCCTGCACGCCCCAACTCAGAATTGCAGAGGGGGCTCTTCGGGGGGGGGGGGGGGGTGCCGCTCGTGTGGCCATCACCAGGAAATGCAGAAGGGCGGAGGCCCGTCTGTCTTCTGAAGATCGTGGTATTTTTAGCTCCTGAGCAGTCGAAAGCAGATTTAAATGCACAGGGCGTAATGACAACTTTCACAGCTGAGCCGTCTCCGGACGGCTGCTCGGATGCTATTCAAACGTGATCTGACTGGCTCGGTGTGTTTATTTTCTTTTGACAGGGATAAGTGGCAGAGGGAGAGAGCGAGGGTTTCAAGATCCATCATAAAACGATTAACCTGGGCTGGGGCCCAGGGTCCCCTCAGAAGGGAAGAGTTTGTCCTGCAGCAGCCCCCTGTTCTCCCCTCCCCACCCCCACCCCATGGGGAGGTTAGATGTCTGGTGGAAACAGTGAGGTGGTCTCAACCTGTGTGCCCTGCAGGGAAGGGGCCGAGAGAGTGGCTGGAGCCCCCAGGCCATGGGCACCCTCATCTGAGTGCAGCGATATGAAAGGTCGGAAGCACTGGTTTGGATGCTTCCAGTGACTGATAGCTCACTCCTTTGTCTCTAAATCTCTTCAGTTGGGCGGGGTCAGCTCTTGGTATTAGAAAGTTCTCCTCTTGACTATGCGCGGCCCCCCTGTGCCTTCCACTCCCGGGCCCTGGAGCAGCATGGTGCGATCTGCTCCCCAGAGAGGACTCGGGGAGCCAGGCCTCCTGGGTTGGAAACCCAGCCCTGCAGGTCCTGACAGTGGGGCCTTGGGCGGGCTACTTACCCTGCGTGCTTGAGCTCCTCACTTCCCGCTGTGCATCTAATAGGACCCGCCTTCTAGGAGAGGTGTGACGATTAAATACACTAATAATATAGGAAGCATTTAGAACAGTTCAATAAGTTTAACTTTTGTTGTTATTTTTATTGATTTCCCCATAAATCTTCCCTCCTCCTAAGCCGATCCTTTTTACCTCCCAGGCCTCCGTGCAGGGGGCCTGAAGGGGGGGCTCTCTGGGGCCCTGGTTATGTTCTGTTTTTTTATCAGGGTTCTGGCTCCATGGGTGTGTGCAGTTGGTGAAAATTCAAGCTGTACACTTATGATTTGTGTACTTTTCTGTAAGAATGCTATGTTTAAATAAAATAGTTGACTTGAAAACAAACCCAAAAGGTAAAGAAAGCAGTTGATCCAAACAGTGTTTAACAAGAGACCACTCTCAGCATTCTGATTTTCTAGCCGATGCTCATCGATTGTCTCCTACTGACCCCAGACGTGGGGTCCTGAAAATGAGAATATAGAAGCCCAGTCCCTTCTTTCATCTCTTTCTGACTCACGGTCCAAGAGCAGGAAGGAGGGTTGTGCAGGAACCAGTGGTCCCTGCCCGGGTGTCTCCCCCACCTGCCCTCCTTCTCACCCGCAGTGGGGGGTGACAGCTTCCTGGCTTCCTTGCTCCCTTCGCAGAACATCGTAGCAGTGGGAGCCGGCTTCTGCGACGGCCTGCACAGCGGAGACAACACCAAAGCTGCCGTCATCCGCCTGGGACTCATGGAGATGATTGCCTTCGCCAGGATCTTCTGCAAGGACCAGGTGTCCACAGCCACCTTCCTGGAGAGCTGCGGCGTGGCCGACCTGATCACCACCTGCTACGGGGGCCGGAACCGCAGGGTCGCCGAGGCCTTTGCCCAGACTGGAAAGGTAGCCCCTGGCCTGCCCTCCCTGACCCCTCCCTCACCCTTGAGAACCCTGGGCTGGGGGGCGCTGCAGCCCGGAGGTGGAAGCCAGGATTTGTTGTTTGCTGGTTTGCCCTATTTACCTGTCTGCTTTCACTTAAAGGTCCTTGAGTCTTATGTCGTTTATCTTGTAGGTTTTCATCTTTCCTGGGCTTGTAGCAGAGGAATGTGGCTCCCCTTCCCCGCTCTCCTCTTGAAATCATTGATTCTCTCTGGCCCTTACCGTAGATTTTTTTCTTTGCATCCTTTGTTTTTAAGACCATTGAGGAACTGGAGAAGGAGATGCTGAATGGGCAGAAGCTCCAAGGGCCTCAGACGTCTGCCGAGGTGTACCGCATCCTCAAGCAGAAGGGGCTGCTGGACAAGTAAGTCCCTGTCGCCCTCAAGACCAGAGAAACGGCATCAGCCCGCTTCTCTCGTGACCGCAGCCCGGTCAGTGCACACGAGCACAGCTAGGTGACCAGTACGCAAGGACTTGATGAGTCCTTTGTGTGACGTGGACATCTCTGGCAGGAAACACCCGCCCGCCCTGAAAATAGGTGTTTATGCAGAACACAAAACCAACTTGGCTTCAGGAAGCAGGGCTCTGTCCTTCACGTTGAAAATAGGACGTTTAGGGTTCTGGTCTGTTTAGTAAGAGCTGCGTAAGTTTTAAATTTTTTAGAAAGCGATCGCTTTGTTGTTTTTATAAAAGGAGAGTCTTGTTCATAAACTGCTGAACAATTCAGAAAACAAAGACACACCACCCCAAATCCTACCACTAGCGGTAAGACGACCCGTGTTGAGGTTTGTGAGCAGCCTTGCAGCCTGTCCTCGTGTGGATGGGTGGGTGGGTAGGTGGATGGATGGACGGGGCCCCCACTGCCCTTCCAGGCTGGTCACATAGGGAAAGTGGGGTGGGGTCGGCTTGATTTGCCACCTGATCAAGGAAGGAAGCCGGACCTCTCTGAGGCTGCTCCTGGCCCTTTATCTTGCTGATCCGTTGAGCCTTCCTCCATCATCACGGCGCCAATTGCACCACCTCGTAAATGCTTGTGCAGCATATTCTGAGGATCTTTAACTCTCCAGTACCCTTTGGGAGAGGGGACCGCCTCTTGCCTGGGGGAGGAGGGAGCTGCGCACCTCTGTTGATGCTGCCTGGAGGGGGGCAGGGTCTCCCTGGTTGCATCTCCTTCATGCTCAGCCCAGGTGTCTGCTGGCCCCAGCCTGGCATCCTTACCTTACCTCTCTCCCCCTTTCACCCAGTACAGATTGATCACCTGTAGAATTCCCTGGCGAAAGTGGAAAACAAGGGAGGACAGGGCATTTGTCTCCCTTCTTTCATTTGCATTTTATTTTTCTGGAATGGCTTTCGAAACCAGCCAGGCAGAGACAGAAGCCGTAAACAAGCCTCCAGAGGAGGCGGATTACCTTTACATCGTGACTGCAAGGAAAACACCTCCGACATGCATGGTTCCCTCGCCCATTAACAGTAGACGGTGATGCGCTTGTGTGTGGCTGGCCTGCTCCAATGGCCATTAAGTCTTTATCAGGAATTTGTTTGAAGTCTTAAAAAAAAAAAAAAAATGCCTGGGTGTTTGTTGATGGCTAGTATCTCCCAATCAGAGTTTTAAAGTGGGATCCATGTGCCACCAAAGGGTGCGTGTGATAAGATTTTATGAATTCACAAGTCGGCTGTGTTCATCTTTTCACTCCAGGAGGGTACCGACCAAAATGGGCATCCTGGGATCAGGACCTGCCTGTTTAAAAAGCAGATGTAATCCAGCAGGTGCAGCTCGCCTCTGAGCAGACGCCTCTCCTCAGTCATGTCCCATTTTCTCTCTTCTGGTTAGAAATTGCACAGACTGTGCCTGTGCTTAATGAAGGCCCTGGAGGGGGCACCCCCCTTCTGCCGGGCTGGAGCGTAGAGCCACGTGGGACTCTCCCTCCCCGGCACCTGCCTCCCGATCCTGCTCAGGCAGAGCCGAGCTCTCACATTCTCCCTTTGCACTACCTCTTGCCTTGATTTTTTTATTTCTTCATTCCAGCCCTCACTTCTCCGATCTTCCTCTATTTCTTCTCTCCTGCCTCCTCCCTCGCTATGGAAAGAGCAATAAGCAGGGGGGCATCGTTCAGGGGCACCTTGTGTCTCACTAGCCATGTGGTCTTAGGCAGGCCCTAGTTTTAGCTGTTCTGGCCCCAGTCTCGCTATCCACAAAAATCAAACTGGTTGACCAGATGATCGCCACGGCCCCTTCCCCCTCCAGCACTCACATTGGAAGGCCGCCTGTTCTTCTGGAATGAGGTCTGTGGCCCTTGGGTTAGCATTTCAGGCAGCCCCGCTCAGTCCAGCACAAGGCCTGCCTCGTGTTGTTTCACTTCGCAGATTTGCCTTTTTCACACATTGACGACAAGACCCTCCACCAGTAAAAAAAAAAGATTTATTTTCTTGTTTTATGGTGATACTGGCTTTATGGCAGTGGCCTGGAACTGAACCCGGAATTCCCTAAGGTCTGCCTGTCCCAGCTCGCCTCCTGGGGCTTCCCTGTGGTTGCATCGCTAAGCTGTTATTTGTTGCACACCCGCCGTGCACCAAGTGTTGCGTGCTTTATGTGTAAGCGTTTAATACAAGAAGCCTGAGTGTCCAGCCCCGTTTTACAGATGAGCAAACTGGGTCAGAGAGGTTGTGAAACTTGCCCAGACTTAATAGGCCTTGGAGTCAGATTTGATGAAGTCTACCTAACTCCAAAAAATAACAAAACATCCTGAACCTTAAGAAACCCACAGTGATAGACTGTCATAAAGACACATGACCTAAGCTGTCATTATAGGATTCTAACTAGACAATTTCAGAATGGCCTTTAAGGCTTTATGGATCCCATCAAGCTCACCTTGGGCTGTGTGTGCGCGTGTGCGTGTTTAAAAGCCTGATTGAAATGAACTTCGTTATTTCCTGTGTGATACCTGCCGTAATACCTGCTGGGCCAGCTGTACCTGGGGCAATGTTACCTTTTCTTACAGTGGGTTAGGAGCCCACTACCTCACCCCCTCATCCATTTCAAACATTTACTTACATGTGTTCACATCTTGGAAGGAAAGGCAGAATAAATCCAGCTTCCGACCCGAGATCAGTGCTCTGTTAATTGTGGGTCCTCGCGTTGGCTCTGGCAGGAGCAGCCCAGGCTGGGCTATTTATGGTGATGTGTGGGCTGCCCATCTTCATTTCGGGAGAAGAGACTTGCCTTAAAATTTATTCTCCGGTCTTTTAAAATAGTGGCAGAAACTTGGACTCATTCCAGGAGCCTCAGCTACAAGTCTCTATGTGAATGACCATAGACTGTTACCCCTAAGGTTTACCACGTGCCTTGTTTGTAGACAGTGCATCCACTTAGGCAGAGGATGACTTAGGTTGTACCAAGATCTTATGGCCAGCAGTGCAGAGGCTCTCTGCAGGCCAAATAATAAAGGAATGTAGGAGGCGGTCACAGGTAGCACACTAATCTGCAAGCTGTTAGGTCAGAAGAGCTGCCTCGTTGTATGAGGTAAACCAGATGGCTTAACTTGTCTTTTCACATTTCCCCGCAACTAGGTTTCCATTGTTTACTGCGGTCTATCAGATCTGCTATGAAGGCAAACCCGTTCAAGAGATGCTGTCTTGTCTGCAGAGCCATCCAGAACATTCATAAAGTGGATCATGAAGCGTGTCGGGCAGGGTTCTGCCTTTCCGATCAGTTCGTTGGGTTCAAATGGAAACTGGGACTTGGCCACAAGATGTTTGCTTGGCTGTAACTCCATCATGGATGTGTATGAATTTTTACAGGCTCGTTTTTGAATTTTGAGAAGCAGATCATTGGCTAAGAGGTACTGGGCAACAACTAGACGCACATAGGTGAACGCGTGTGAGTGTGTGTTCATTTCTCATTCTGTGGATGTCTGCATGAACCCAAATTAAAAGTCCTTTTTTAAAAATACCTTTGAAACGCCCACTGTGGTAGCTTATGAGATTGGAACTATCTCAGCTAAATTTTCTTAGATCTAATTCATATATCTTTGAGTGAAGGAATTATTTTTCATTCTTTTGATGGTGAAATTTACCAGCATTAATAACGTGGTAGAATGGGTGAGTGCGTTCAAAGATCAACAGACTTTAATGACTTTGATTGTGAGTTGATCTTTTTTTTAACAACTGGATGTTTTTAATTAGGTAACCCACTAAGTAGCCTCCTCTCACTGCAGTTTTCTGCGTTTTTAGCCCCTTTTCTCTTCCTGAGCTGCCGGGATGTGCTTTCAGAAGGGGGCAGCAAAGGCAGAACACAGAAGACTCACCTGAGATTTTCCTGCTGTGACTGACACGTTCTCCTGGTTAACACTTGTCTGATGCTTTTTGTTAGGTAGCACTTCTGTGCAAACATTTCCTTGGAGCTTCACAGATCCTCTGAGAGGGGCTGCTATTATTCCTGTTTTAAGGTGTTGTCACTGTGCCTGGTCACCTGGTAAGGAGGGAGCGGAGCCATGAGTCAAGTCTAGTGCTCCCCCGTCCCACCAGGGTGCCCCGGGACCTTCTCAGATGGCACTGGGCTGATTTGACCCCCAGCTCATTGGTTGTGGCAGGTGCCATATGCAGCCTTTCCTGAGGCCATGGGAGGGCTTCCTGCAGCTGAGATTTGGGGGGGGCATTGTCTAGACCGATACCACTCAAAGCGTGGCCCTCACTCCATCAGCTTCACTTGGAGTCTCTTAGACACAGGTTCCCAGGTCCCACTGCAGACCTGTGAAGTGGGGTGTGGTATCGATGCTTTAACACACCTTCCATGTGATTCTGATGTTCCCTATGATTTTAGAAGGACTGCTTTAGAAAATTTACTCTGGAACAGCATTTCTCAAACCCTGTTCCCTAGGAAACTAGTGTTCTGGGGTCCTGTGGCAAGTGCTTCTGGGTGTTCCCTGGCAGGGTCAAGTGAGTTTGGGGAAAGCTGAATCTTGAAGGTGTAGAATGTATGTTAGTGGAACCAGTTTATATAACCCAGCCAGTCCCAAACACATTAGATTATGGAGATTTTTTTTTTTTGGCAAGGAAACTGGCCAAAGTTTCCAGGAGACACTGACCTCAGTATAACTCAAGTATGCCCTTCACTCCCTGTACGAAATCAGGATGAGTAAATACCTGTGGTAGGTAGTTCCCCACTTTCACAGTTCAGGTCTGCCGTGAAGCTTTGCTGAAGCTTTAAGGTGACACCGACAAGTACGACCAAGTGGGTGTTGGCCTCGCTGCAACGCACATTATGAAGAATAAGTGCTTTTAATTCTAGAATTAGAATGGGAATTACTGTATCTTCTTCAGTGAGATTGGTTTCAGGATAGGATTATAATTACCTTACATAGCACTTAATAAACTGTTAAGGGAACATATGAATGTCACTTATATATTTATGGATTTTCAGTCACTTTGTGAGGTTTTTGACCTTTTTTTATGTTCCAGTTTGGGACTTTTTTCTTTCTATACTGGAAATGATTGTAGAATAGATTTTTGTGGGAATTTTTAAAACTCGGTCCCAAACATTTTGGGAGCATTATAAAGCCCCATCCACAGAAGTATATGAAAGCACACAAAAATGCTCCAAGTTTTATTGATTTTAGTGCCACTATTAAGTTAATCAATTTTTGCCTGTCTCATGATTAATCTTTTTTAAAGTTTGTACATAGGTAACAAGGTGTTACTTTTTAAGATACATAAAGGGCTGCAAGCTAATTGTGGTGTCTATTAATTAGAATAATCAGAGGTGAGGAATTCTGTCTTTTGTATGTTCCCATCTGCATTCAAATTCCTGCTTTGGGCTTTGTACTGAGTGTTTTTCTTTACAATGCTCTCTTACCACTTGGAAAGTCTGCCGACTGTACCTCTTGAACATACTTATGATAACCTGCATATTATGGGAAAAGGCAAATTTTATGAGTTTGTGCTCTGCTAACTGTAGATATTTATTACTCTATGAGTTATCTATTTTTGTAATCACCTGTGGTCTATCATCTCTCACTAATTACGGTAATAAAGAGGGAGACATCCAGAAGAGAAGCTTAAATTGTACTATTTCAGCTGATCTGTGAGTGTAAAAACTACACTGTTGCCTTGTTATAACCCAGTCCACTATTAGGCGGAAGAGTTATCTGTCTTGAAATCCATCCTAGCAGGTAGAGTTGAGCTAAACTCCTTCTGGTTTTTCATTAAACTATCAGAAGGCCCCATAGCATTGGCCCAAAGAGTGGCGAGGCTCCAGTGTGCAAGGGGTTGTGTAGTTTTTCCATTAATTCTAATCAAAGAGCATTTTACATGTGTATAATATTTGTTTACAGACTGTAGGTGGATATAATTGATAAAATTTGAAAGTTTGGTTTAATAAACATTTACCCCCCCTCCCCAAAACTGTGCTACTGATCTTATCTTTTTTTTAAATCAGTTAATAGCTTTATTTATTTAGGTCAGCTTTTTTTTTTTTTCCCTGAATTGTATTGCACTAACAAAAATAAATGGCAATTTTTAAAAGAAGTGCTTCATGTCTGATTACAGTCTTCAAACACATCTGTTTCCATTTGTCTGTGTTTCTTCCCATTCATTGCTTGCTGATTTTTTAAAGTTAAATTTGTTGGGGTGACATTGGTTGACAAGATTATGTAGGTTTCAAGTGTATAGTTCTATAATACATCATCTGTACATTGCATTGTGTTCTCACCACCCAAAGTCCCGTCTCCTTCCATCACCAGAGATCTTTTAAGGACACTTTAGTGTTTAAAAAGCACATGTTATAAGTCATGGACATTGTATTAATTCTAGAGGAGGGACGATTACATACACGAAGCCTGGACCTAACCATTTAGTCCTAGAGAGGAAAAGGCCAGATACGCACAGGTGTGCCCACCCAAATTCCAGCACAGCCAGGGCTGACAAAGCAGACACAATGCTGTAGTGACTGATGGGTAAACCCTCCCAAATCTCTTGGTGTTTCTGCAAGTTCCATCTCTTGTCTTAACTTCTCAAACACCTTTTTAGCAATGTCTTAGGGTAAGTTATGCTAGCTGCTGTAACAAGTAACACTTAAATCTCAGTGGCATAATACAACAATAATCTTTATAGTTACCGTAGTCCGATGTGGACCAAGGGGATGGGGGGCGGGGGACACTTTCTTCACAGAGTCACATAGGAATCCAAGCTGAAAGAGGCTCTGCCATCTCCAATATACAGCTTCCAGGTCATCTTGGAAATTGATACCCAATCAGCACACAGAAGAGTGAAGAATCCAACAGAACATAACCCCCAGATGGACGTGGTGTTTTTTCTTTCCTATGTCATTGGCCTGAACTGCTGGGAATGCTGGGAAATGCAGTTTGTGTATCTCAAAAAAATTTAATTTGGTGAACACACAGCATTGCCTCTGCCACAAACGGCTACTAATGTCATTAATATCATGGTTTTTCTCCTTTAATGTGCTGATAAGATTTCTAGGTTTTCACTGACCTTTACAGTAATGCTCAGCTAGGCAGCATAAATATTATTCCCTTAGCAATGAGGAAGGTGACCTGCAGAGGCATTAGTTGACTAAGTGACTAAATGGAGGGGCTGGAACCCAAGGCTTGCCACAGCACAACACGGCGCCACCCAAACCAAAGGTAACATGGCTTCAGCAACGTGAATCAATCATGCCTTCAGTAAATTAGTAGAAAATTATGCTTACAGACTCCTCATACAGCATATTTTCTCAAAAAAAATGTTCACCTGTGACTTAGTTTATGCATAGTCATAAAAAGTTATCAAGACTACCTGGTAAAATTTTATGGAAATATATTAGGAAAATAGTATAAAATTGATTGCATACAAATAATTCTGGGCAAATTTCAGCCTTTATTTTTTTCAAAAATTGTCTCTTCCTCTCCTCTCTTCTGGAAGTCCTATCAGATGTAGTAGGTTGTTCCTCTCTGCTTTTCTGTATTTCTCTTACTAGAATAATTGCTAGAGTAAACATCAGTAAAAGTTGCATGTGTATCTCTGCTCAGTTATACGAACAAATCTAGAGGTAAAATTCTACCAGTGGATATGCTGGATCACAGATTTGTATGTTGTATATTTGAACAGACACTGAAAATTAACCTTCAAAAGGTGGCTGCAATTCGTGCTTTGGACTTCACTTTATCTTCCTAATTATGTGTATAACCTCTTTTAGGGGTCCCTTTATAATAATCAGAGACCTAAACTGAACTAATAAATCCAAGAAATGGGAACTTTTCTATTAAGAATTTAGAGACTATCCTACCAGTTCCACTGTAAAAAGTAAAATTTTGTTATTCAAAACTATAATTTTGTTCAAGCAGCCATCTTACTAATAGTTGTAATAGTTGATAGTGGTGAAAGTTTATATAGGCACCATATGGGTCATGTAAGTCAGATGTTTACAAGGAATGTTGAAACAAGAAACAATATTTTTAAAAAACAACTACAAAGTCACCTTTTAGGCAAAACCCCAGAAGGCTTTTCAAAAAACAAGCTGACATGGGGTAAGATGCCTGACGGGAAATTCCAAGTTCCAGGGAACTGTGGCACTCCAGTCCACTAGGGGACACTCTTTGGGAATGACTTTTCTTTGGGCAGTTGGCAGCCTGCAAAAAGTAACATCATTGTTCCTGTGACTTTTCCATCAAGCTTTTTTTTTTTTTTTAATATGTCTTTATTGATTTCACAGAGAGGAAGGGAGAGAGAGAGAGAGAGAGAGAAACATCAATGATAAGAGAGTCATTGATCGGCTGCCTCCTACACGCACCCTACTGGGAATGGAGCCCACAACCCGGGCATGTGCCCTGACCAGGAATAGAACCGCGATCTCCGGGTCGATGCTCAACAGCTCAGCCATGCCCGCCCGGCTTCCGTCCAGTTTTTATAATGCATTTCTTACGAACAAAGCTGAATTTTTGCTTGGCAGTTGTCAAGTGTCTAGGTTTCATTTGGATTTGTTAACTCAACACCGACTACAAATTTTGACGCACAGCAATTTTGCTTTCACTCTACCCACTGTCCACTTAGACGGCTGATTGGATTTGCTGCTCCCATGTCGATTTCCCTGCCCTGATGCTGGACACCCGCTTGCACCTGCCTTTGCTATAGTTCTGTCTTCTCCCTCTCATCTGACACTGACATTCTGACAAAAGCAGCGCCACCCACTGCCTGCTCTTTGCTCTCAGGAACGACTCTGGGAACACATCTGGAAACCACTTCTAATGGGTGGGCCTTTCATGCTTTACAGAAATTTCGGCAAAGGGTGGTAGACATTGAAAATAAAAACCCTCCCATCTGTTTCCCCTATCCATTATCTTTGGAGGTCGATATGTCTATCTCCAAATTTTCATTTAGAGGCCATTTTATCATGAAGCTAAGGAATTTAAGCTTCAAGGCCCTTATACAAGTCCCTTCTAAGGCCCTGTACCTACCTTCGTTTTCTTCAACTCAGACTCCTTTTCCTAAAAAGAGTTCCAGTTACAAAAGCATCTGGCCCCTTAAAAGGAGCTCACACTTGGTTTCAGGATGTAGGAGTCCGGTAGGGATTCAAATTTTGAATCTATGTGACTTTGGGCGAGTTACTTAATCTCTCTGGGCTTCAATTTTCTTATCTATAAATAGTGTCAGGTTTCATGAGAAGTCAGAAAACAAGTCATTTGCTTTTCACAGTTCCCTGAACACATTAGGGGACTTCAAGATGGAAAGTACCCAGGGAGAAAAAGACATCCATATTTGGTTTGAATTGCTTGGGGCGCTCAGAGGGAGATGCCCAGGAGGAGAGAGAACATTCTGGTCTGCAGGTCAGAAGGCGATGAGGAGCAGAGGTGTGTGGGGGAGGCAGTTATGAAGTCAGAGGAGTGGAGGAGGTGCCTGCGAGGCAGGAGCGAAGGGGGAGTTCAGGGCCCAGGAACAGCGACGTGAGATAAGACTGAAGCTCCCATTTCATTTTGGGGGAGGGGGGTTTATAAATCTCGCATCCATTCCTCAGGATTTACTCATTCCAGGCCCTGTTCTCACGTTCTTTTCAGCTTCATTGAGGCATAATTGACGAGGAAAATTGCATATATTTAAGATGTAAACGTGATGATTTGATATATGGATACATTGTGGAATGATTACTACGAGCTAATGAACATGTTCATCCTTCATGTTCACCTTGTTGTGGTGGTCGTGGTGGGGCGGTAAGAGCCCTTAGGACCTATTCTCTTAGCAAACTTCAAGTATAAAATACGGTATTACTAACTGTAGTCACCAGGATGTGCATTAGGTCCACAGACCTTATACATCTTGTGAGAGTTCGTATCCTTTGACCAGCATCTTTCCATTTCCCCCCCAACCTCAGCCCCTGGCAATCACCATTCTACTCTCTGATTCTATCACTTCTACTCTCTGAATCTATATGTTTAGATTCCACATATAACTGAGATCGTACCGTACTTGTGTTTCTCTATCTGGCTTCTTTCACTTAGCATAATGTCTTCCAAGTTCACCCATGTTTTCACAAATGGCCGGATTTCCTTTTCTGTGGCTGAGTAACATTCTATTGTATATAGAAACTACATTTTACTTATGCATTCATTCGTCGACGGACACAGGTTTCCGTACCTTGGCTGCTGTAAATATGAGGCGATGACCACGGGCGTGCAGGTAGCCTTTTCGAGATAGCGGTTTCATTTCCTTTGGAGATATACCCAGAAGTGGGATTGCTAGATCACATGGTAGCGCTCGTTTTAATTTTCTGAGGAAACACCATGCTGGTTTTTACAGCAGCTGTACCACTTTACATGCCCACCAGCAGTACGTAAGGGTTCCCTTTTCACCGCTTCCTTGCCAGCACTTGCTGTCTATCGTCTTTTTTATAAGAGCCATCCTAACCGGTGTGAAGTGACAGTCCCCTGTGGTTTTGCTTGTCGTTTCTCTGGTGATTAGTGGACTGAGCACCTTTTCATGCCCCTGCTGGGCCCCAGACTCAGTTGATTCCGCACTCGCAGAAGCGTGGAAGCCGTTGGTGTCCCTTTAAAATCAACTGTTGCAACGCCCAGAGGGGTCACTTGAGGGCACCACGGCCCAAGGGGAACGCGACCAGCTTCGCTGATTCAACGGTTACTTACCGAGGGCCTGTACTGTGCTGAGTGAGTTTGTAACTATGGCATCGACCTAGCCTGGGAGGCCGAGGGGGGCTTTCCTGAGTAAGTGACCCGTGAACCAGGACACAGAGCTAAATAGGGGAGGGAGAAGTTTTCCAAGGGAAGGGACGGCACACGCCAAAGCCATGCAACGGCAGCGGGCCTAGGAGTGAGAGGCAAACGGGCCGCCTGGCGGGGGCCGAGACGCGCGTGGGAGGTAGAGGCAGGTCGCCGTTAGGACTAAGTTTCTAGGTTCTGCTACTATTTATTGAGAGTAAATATTTATTTACTGTGCACCAGACACTTTCCCATAACATTTTATGTTCAAGGCAAGTGGCATTAGTCCCCCTTTACAGAGGCACAGAGGCATGGCCACCACACACCTTCCTTTGAGCTGCCTCCGCTTACCAGAGTGTCCCTTTCTCTGCTGGCCACTAGCCCCTGCCTTTCTCTCTTCAACTTGAATGCTCCTGACCGTCCCGGCGGGGCTTTCTGCCTGAGCCAGACGGTTCTGCAGACACCTGTGTCCCCAGGGTCCAGCCCGGAGCTGACGCCCGGAGGGTGCTCCCTTCCAGGTGGTTCCTGAAGCGATGGCGTTGACGAGATGGCACAAAGACGCGGCGATGTGGGAGGTTTCCATCGCGTCCCCACTCTTCACCCCTCCCCAATGCATGTCCTTGGCCATGAGGCTTCACAGTCTACTTCCCAACCCCTTGGGTCAGGGCTTGGCCTTGCGACTTGCTTTGCCAGTGCCGTGCGGCAGAAGTGATGGTGCAACAGCTCCAAGAAATATTTATGTATTTGTCAACTTGACTTTCTCCTGAACCTTTGCTCCCTTTAGGCTCATTTCTAGGAAATCATAGGAATCATATTTAAATACTTATATTACATTTAGTAGCTCAAATTCACTTATTTTTAACTGCTGCCTAATTTTCCATTATATGGATAAACCCCAATATGGTGCCCATTTCCCTATATAGGTTGAAGACTTTTACTAACACAGAACATAATGGAAAAATATCCCCAAGCAAGCCTCCTATATAGATGGATGAGACTTCCTCACATATACATACTAGCAAGTCATGGGATATACACATTTATTGAAATATTGCTAAATTGCTTTGCAAAGATTTTGGACAATCTACTCTCCCACCAGTGATATTTGAGAATACTCATGTCTCCATATTTGCCATCACTTAAAGTCGTCATACTTATTTTTGTAGTTTTTTTCCAATCTGATGGGTCTACAATGGTATTTGGTTGATATTTTAATGTTTATTTTGCTGATTTCCAAAGAGGTTTGGCCTCTTTCCAGGTATACATTGGCCCTTCCTGTTTCCTCTCTGGTGAAATGTCTGTGCATATCCTCCGTTTATTTTCCTGTTGGACTGTTTGCCTTTTAAAAAAATAGACTTGCTCCTGCAAATCTTTATATAATCTTTATATTTTATATTATATATTCCATACATAAAAAATACATATAACATATGAAGGTAGTATATAAAGAATATATTGTATATTTATATACAACACATAAAGAACATTATATTTTCTTTATTATATTTGGTTACAAAGATCTTCTTCCAGTAATTTTTGACAACTTTATTGAGATATAGTTCACATATCACACAATTCACCCATTAAAAAAATGTGTACAAGTCAATTGATTTTTAGTACAGTCCATTGTAGAACTTTTTCACAACCTCAAAAAGAATCCCTGTACCCATTAGCTATCACCCCTCTACTCCCCCATCCCTTCTAAGCAACCACTAATCTACTTCCTGACTCTAAAAATACGCCTATTCTGGATATTTCATATAAATTATATAATTTCATGAAATTATATAACAAGTGGTCTTTTGTGACTTTTACTTAGCATAATATTTTCAAGGTTTATCCACGGTGTTGTATGCATCAAAACTTTATTCCTTTTCATGGCTGAATAATAGTCCAGTGTAGGGATGTACCACATCTGTTGTGGTAACACAGCTGAAGTAACTACAGTCTAACTGAAACTGAAAATTGTTTTTCTCATTTCTGCTCATCTGATCCTATCATTTTCCCACTCAGAAGAAAGGCTTTTTATACCAAAGTGATGAAAAGGTTTATCCTTGGCTTTGAATTGTACTTTATGGGCGAGAATCCTTAGTTCCATCTCATGAAGGAAGAGCTAGCCCTGGAGGCCCTTGTTATCCCCGGGGTAGCCCCTGGACCGACAGCCTCAGCACCGCCTGAAGCTTGTTAGCAGCGCAGGCTCCCCAGCTCCCCCAGACCTGCCTGAATTAGGCTCTGAAGTTAGCAGATCCCCAGGCGCTTCGTATGCCCATTAAAGTTTGAAAAGCACCGCTCTGTGCCACTATTTCTTCCCCTGCCTTGGCACTGAAACCACATGGAAGGCTTTTGAAACAATGCCAGGGACCTGCCCGCTCGTCGTCAGAGATTCAGGTTTCACTAATCTAGAGTGGGTCCCAGACCCTCCAGGGGATCCCACCGAGCAGCCAAATAGCTCTTAGCAGCAACCCCAACTTTTTCCTGTAGACCACTTTCCTCGAGGAATATTTATGCTCCGTGTTTTCAGCCGAGTTTGCGATTCTGTTCGGCAAAACTGACTGAGCAGCTTTCTGGGAAGGACCCGCGTGTCCCTTTCAGAGGAACTGGAGTGTGACGGCCAGTTACACCTTCTGCTCCCTGACCTCCCTCTGAGTCCGTGTCAAAGCTCTGTTGACAAAGATGGCCTGTGTTTTTAAGAAAACACAGCTGAAGCCCCTATAGAGGGTCAGCTGCCAAGGCCGTGCTGGTTTTTCATGTTTCATTCTCAGTAGCCAGTTTACGAACTGGCTCTGCCAGGCCCGGCTGCCGCTTTAAGCGGTGTTTGCCCACATCCGATCCTTCCTTGCTCCTGCCAATGGATTAAGTACAGTCAGAACACACATCTTGGGTAAACACCAGGATTTGTCTCCTTTTAAATAAATGCAGCCTCGATCTTATCTTTGCTAAGGAAGCTGTGGCAACAAGCTGTCAAATCGATACCCCTCCCTTCTCATTTCTCTGAGGATTTCCTTCCTCCCGCACATGGCTTCCTAATGTGCGTTTATGTCATTGGGACCTCAGGGCAGTCGCTACAATAACCATCGCATGGGTCGGTTGGGCTATATGGCCTCCACCTTTCGTACCCACAAAAGGTGTCACCACTTTCCTGGGGTTTTGTCTCCGCCTCCTTGTCATTTATAATCCTGCCCTACATCTGCCTCAGATAGTGTCACACCAATGCCCCAGCCCTGTGGCCGAGGCCACTTTTCAGAGTTAAAGGAACAGGACGGAAAGGGAAGGAAGATATTTTTGTCTGTGCATCCGGCCATTAACTAACTCACAGACACACGTGCAAAGTCCTCTGAGCTGTCCTGTCTGCGTTATTTTCAGCCACCTGAGAGCTTGGTCCACCTCGACTTGCTGAAAGGAATGACCGTGCAAGAATCCTCAAGAATCAAAGGCCCTGAGGTTCGTGAAATCCACACCAAGCAGGGCATTTACAGGTGTCGAATAGCTTCTTGGGTTCTCTCCGTGGGGAGCTGAATTGCTAAGCTGTTAACTTGATCTGTTTCTCTCATACGGGGCCAAAGAATCCTGCTTTATTGTCCAGCCACCAAACACTAAATCTCCTGTGTTTATAACACATTGCTAATTCCAACTCCAGGACATGTCCTTATTACTAAAGCAGACTCCTTGGAGGGTTTTCACCCAGTTACGGAGTTCTCAAGCCTGGCAATTCAAGGTATGAGTCTTGGTCTGAGAGAGGACAGGCCTCGCCTGACCCACCATTTCAAAGCTCTCTCCTTGGGGCCAGTTCTGTATCAACAGGAGCCAGCAAAGCTTGCTTGGTGGTGCAGAACCTGGGGCCTGCCTCTGGCAATTACTCCTGGTTTTGATCTTTGTTAAAGACTTTTGCTTAATTTGCTGGTACACTGCGTCTCCGATCCCATTACAGGCCTGCACCTGTGTGTGTGTGTGTGTCCTTTGTAAATAACAGCCTGTTCTTTTCTATCAGCCAGTCCTTGCCTACTCCCCTACCCTGACCTTTCAATTTTTTAAAAAACTGGTTTCATTCTTTTAAGTTGGAACTCCAATAAATAATTCAGTTATCCGAGCCTGAGATCCCCGCCTCCTGGAGGGGGGAGCACATGCACGGTGTGGGTGGTGATTTCCACAGAAGGGTGCCGAGCCTCTTTGCAGGGAGATCCTGCGTGCCCTCCAGAAGGACCCGCCACACGCCTGGTACGTCTCTCCTGTCCTCTGCAACCCCAGCCTGCGCGCTCCTGCCGCGGCTCCGGACGAGGCCTTAACGCGAACATCGTTTCTTTCACTTTAATGCTTGTCGTATCTGCACAGGAGCCTGTGTTCCTGTCCGTTCGGGGAGCCGAGTTCTTTGTTTGCTTCTAGTATAGAGCCTTCTTGAATAACAGCTGTGTGTGTGTGTGTGTGTGCGTGTGTACACAGAAAACACAAAACAGTGCCCATGGATTGATTTCATTTGACCGTTCTGCCTGTTTCTAGGTGTTTCATTTATCTGCCTGTCTCTCCTCTTTCTCCCCTACACTATGTTTATTTGTTCGTTTTTTTAATCCGCACCTAAGGATATATATTTTTTTAAATGTACCTTTATTGTTGAAAATATTACAGATGTCCCCTTTTCCCCATTAACCCCTCCCACCCCGCGCCCACTCCCCCAGGCCTTCGCCGCGTTGTCGGTGTCCATGGGTTATGTATATTTGCACATAGATTCTTTGGTTAATCTCTCCCCACCTTCCCTCCGAGATTCGTCAGTTCCTTTGCTTTTTCAGAGAGAGTGGAAGGCAGAGAGAGAGAGAGAGACAGAGACATCTGGGTGAGAGAGACACATCAAGTGACTGCCTCCTGCTCGTGCTCCAAGCCTGCAGCCGAGGTCCGTGCCCTTGGCTGGAATCGAACCCTTCAGTCTGGGGGGGGGGGGCTCTCTAACCACTGACATACCCAGCCACGGCCCCACCTCTCTTTCTTTACCCTTCTTTCTTCTTTCCTTCATTTCTAACCACTCACTTTAACTGACCTTAATACAGAACATTATATATAATTTCAAAGTAAAAGAACTTAACAATTTTTAGTGTTCTCTGTTATTAAACGGCAGCAGAATAGAATGATTTTTTTTTTTCTTAAAGGAAAGGACAGGGTGGTAATTAAAATATGTTTTTTCCCCCTCAGTTTTTGTTGAATGCCATATATATGGGTTTTATTGTAAAACTTTTGATCACCCAGCATGATTCCACTTTTTTCATTTTACCTTAAATTAAGAGTATTTCCCATAGTGTTATTAAATGTTCTTAGAAAATGTGTTTTTTTGAAACTCAATGGCATTTCAGTGTTTGCTTTTTAATGTTAGGATATACAGCCTAATTATATCCATTGGTTGAATTGCAGGTACTAAAATTACAGGATTTAAAAGGTATATTTTAAAAGATGTCAATAAATATAACCAAATCGCCTACTAGTCATGTAGGTGGGCCCAGCTTCCTGCCCTTCCAGCTGGCATTGAGCAATATCTTGGAAAATACAACTTTACCCATTTAATAGGTGAAAATAGTATCTTGATATTAATTTGCATTTCATCAATTACCAATGAACTGAACACTCAGAGATAACAGCATTTAGAAAAGGGAAGAAGTTTACTTGCAAGAAATACAAGACTTAGAAGGACCTGCTCATCAAACAAAAAAACACAACAGGTCATTAAAGCCAAACACTGAAAAATTACCAAGTGACTGAACTCCTGATTGGTATGTTCATTACTGAAAACTGGCAATTTTCTTACAGGGCTATCATTTCTGCAAAGGCTGTGGCCAGTCCTCAGACAGCAGCATTGCAAAGGTCAGGGATAAAGCTGTTTGCATTAAATAGTCAGCAACTTGGGCAATGCTCTGGAGTTCATTTATTTGTGTGTGGGAGGAGGGGGGTAGGCTGGAATTAGACAGGGTTAAAAGTCTTTACTGTCCCCTAACCATGGCACTTAATGGAAGCAAGATGTGAGTTTTGCTTCCACAAGACTTTTTTTTTTTTAATGTTTTTATTGATTTCAAAGAGAAGAAGGGAGAGAGAGAGAGAGAGAGAAACGTCAATGATAAGAGAGTCTCATCAATGGGCTGCCTCCTGCACGCCTCCTACTGGGCATTGAGCCCACAGCCCGGGCATGTGCCCTGACGGGGAATCTAACCGTGATCTCCAGGTTCACAGGTCTACGCTCAACCACTGAGCCACATGGGCCAGGCCCACAAGACTTCGTGTGTGTAGAAAGGATGGGGGGAAAGTAGGTTTACAGTTATGAGTATGTGAAACACCAAGTTTATTCTTGTATTATTGTTTATTATTGTATTATTTTCCATATGAACAACTATAAACTTACTTTTGCCCCACCCTGTGGTTTACACCTTTCTTTCAATCTGGATGCCTCGTATTTCATCTTCTTGTGTAATTGGCTTGTCAGTTAGCTGAATGTTGAAGAGAAGTGGTGAGAACAGACCTCTTATCTGGTTCCTGGTCTTAGGAAGATCTCCACTAATAAATGTGATGTTAGCTGTGGGTTTGTTTCATTTTGATCAGGTTTAGGAGGTTCCCTTCTAGCCCTAGTTTATGGTGTGTTTCTATCATGAAAGGGTGTTGGATTTTGCCAAGTGCCTTTTCTGTGTCTGTTGAGATGATCATATGGCTATTTTCCCTTTTCCTATTGATGTGGTATATTGCATGGATTGATTTTTCATAGATTGCCAACCTTACATTCCTGGGGTAAATCCCACTTAGTCATGGTGTGCAATTCTTTTTATATATTGCTGGATTATGCGCACTAGTATTCTGTTGAGGATTTTTAAATATATATTAATAAGAGATATTGATCTAATTTTCTTATGATGTCTCTGTGAGCTTTTTTAAAATATATATATATCTTTTTATTGATTTCAGAGAGAGGAAGGGAGAGGGAGAGAGAGAGATAGAAACATCAATGATGAGAGTCATTGATCAGCTGCAGCCTGGGCATGTGCCCTGACCGGGAATCGAACCCTGATCACCTGGATCCTAGGTCGACATTCAACCACTGAGCCATGCCTGGCTGGGCAACCTTAGATATGTTTTTAAAGGTTATTCTTTTTGACACTTGCGATGAAGGTAAATTGGACATTACATTCAAATAACCCAATTTTCCTTTCTAAAGTGGTGAAGCCAGGATTAGTGGAGGTGTGATAATTTGGGCAATCCTCCAAACAACAGATAACGGGTTGATGTACATACGATATTACAGTTCTTTGTAACACATTTATGTCATTAGTGATGTCCAATATGCTAGAACCAGTCTAGTTACATGGAAATGCCGGAACTCTTTGGAAAAAGTGTTCAATTAATTTGGAAAATAGCAAATGAAGAGACTTTAGAAAAGGGGACCTTTTTCTAAATGTCAGAGGAAAGTACACATTGATTCATTCAAGTATTTTATTGAGGGTATTTGAATTGGTGTGGCATTTCATAGGCTGTTTATTGCTTTGTCCACATTTTGTAAACTCAACCATTAATTTAAAAACAAAAACCTTAGGCCCTGGCAAGTTAGCTCTGTTGGTTAGAGTGTCCTCCCGATAGGCCAAGGTTGTGGGTTCAATCCCCAGTCAGGCCACATACAAGAAACCACCAATGACTGCATGGATAAGTGGAACAACAAAGCAGTGTTTCTCCCTCTCTCTCCCTCTAAAAGCAGTAAATAAATTAAAACAAACAAACAAACACTTAAAAGTCATGCTTTTCTACTTTGCAGATGACCCTAAACTGGGAAAATGGCAAATTAAAAAAAAAGATGATGTGATCAATATTTAACTGATTTCAACAGATCAGAATGCTGAGCTATAACCAACAAGACGACATGGAAACTGCTGCTGTGCTTAAGTACAAAATAAATGAACCTGCACAGGTACAGGACGATAGGTGCATGGCATTGTCCCAGTGCATGTAAAAGAGGTTTGCCACATAAGCCAGGTAAGATAATACAGTTTTACACTGGACACGCAGGAAAAAAGTAGTCATGGTCCCGAGAAATAGAGCAGCCCAGGTACTCTGCATGGCCTCTCCCCTTTGAGCCGCTGTAAGGCCCGTGACGCACAGATTGGGTCCGCCTTGCTCTCTGCCAGGTCCCAGCGCCTGGCCCTCGTAGGTGCTCCATGCACGGTTGATGACAAATGGGTCCTGGGTATGATTAATAGGGTGACAGAAAGCCTGGGCTGAATGTGTGGGACGAACTTCATTGTGATCTGAAAATATCCGGAGGGGAGTCATGGGAAGGAGATGAACTGTGCATCTTGGTCCAGAGCCCAGAACTGCACACCTGGGTAGGAGAGGCAGGTTCAGGTTCAAGGTAAGAACCTTCTCAGGGTGATAACTGTCCGCGATGCAAGACAGACAGCCACGCACGGCAGTGCATCCTTCCCCACTGAAGAGCTCCAGCAGCACTTGGCAGGTTTAAGAGGCTCCCTCTACTGAGGGGAGAATTTTATTTCCCCCCAAATGATGTTTATTAGGTTTCCTCAGACAGAAAAATATGAAGAAAACAAAAACGGTCCATAATTCACCACCTGGGAAACTAACAAAGGTGAAAAAGAAAAGCATTGAACGGTATTTAAAACATTGCTTTAAATTCTCTCCATTAAAGTTTAAATTGCTGGGGGAAACGGAGGCTGTGATTTTTAGCTGGAGCCAGAATTTAGATGGGTCTTGACGATCTGGTCCCCAAATCTAGATTTTTATTCTGCTACTCTCAAGTGGCTTCTTGTTTTTAGGGCCAAAGTTGGCTTTCAAAAGCTGAGGTGTTCAATCAAAGAAGTTGTTCTGAGAAACATATGTGGGTAGATTGCAACCATCAAGGATCATATAACTTGAAACTTCACACCTTCTCAGAGCAGAGACTTCCGGAAAGAAATGAATCGCATTTATTGCTAAGCCTGCTGGGTTTGTTTCTTTAAACATAAATCTCCACAACATCCACCCAAACCTGCAGTTAAATTGTCAGAGTTGAGTCTATAAAGTAATACAAGCCCTCTCTTGGGGTTGCAACCAGGGAGCCCATTTATCAGGCCCTGGCTTCATTCCTTGTCACCCTGTGGAGGAGGGAAGAGCAATCTTTATGAGCAAGTCCTCCAAGACAGCATGTGTTAAAGTCAGGACTTCATGCCTATGATGGACGGCTATTGATGTGTCAGCTCAGGATGGCGTCTGACCCTTCTTCTGGCTCTGTGCCTTGCGCCAACCCCATGCTTAGAGACATAGTCCTTCCGATCTCACCCCCCAGGCCAGTGATTGTTAGAGTGGCAGGCCCCTGCCCCCAATTAAGCCAATCACATTATTCAATCTCTTACCACTGTAATTGGTACAAAGATTCATCCCAAACTGGGCCAAAGGCAAGAGGGGCATCCCTCTAGATGATGGAGCTGAAGTCGGGAGCCTGAGAATCATGGTTGGCCATATCATCCACGCCTAGCAGAAACCCACCAAGGGAATGAAGACAATACACGACATGGCAGATTGTGTTTCCAAAAAATGGCCACAGTAATATTTCTCATCCCACTTGCTTTTCCAGAACCTGGCCACTCCCCATCAAGAGGTGGAGTTTATTACTCTTCCCATTCCTTGAAACTGGGTGGGCCTTTGTCCACTGATAGGGAAGGGTGGAGTGATACTATCTGATGTCTGAGGCCAGCTCATAGGCAATACAGCTTCCTCCTGGCTCTCTCTCCGATGCTTGTCCTTGGAGTACAGCCCTCATGCGATGAGTAACTACGTGGAGAGATTCACATAGACACCTAGAGCCTTCAGCCCAGTTGATCTCCCAGCTGACAGGCCCACTTGCCAGCATGGTGGAGTCATCCTAGAAACAGATCTTCCAGCCCTTATTTGAGGCCTCCAGCTAACACCACATGGAGCAGAGATAAGCCTTCCATTCTCTGCTAAACCTTGTCCAAGTTGCAGATTCATGGGCATAATAAATTACTGTAGTTGCTTTAAGCTACTAAGTTTTAGGTTGGTTTATTATGCTCCAATACCTAATGAGCATGCATGGGAAGATGGGAAGGGTCACAGTGGCTTTCCAGTGCTTAGTTCCATTGTCTGTGATCACCTTCTTGAAGTAATGAGAGCCTTGCAAAATCCTTTTTTCATTGGATTTCTGTCACTTGCAATCAAATGAATCCTGATTAACACTAGTGGACATGATTAAGGAAGGATTCTGCTCAAATAAGAACATTGCCTGACACCCACAGGTCCCGGTA
Organism: Miniopterus natalensis; assembly: GCF_054644295.1. Classification (NCBI taxonomy): domain Eukaryota; kingdom Metazoa; phylum Chordata; class Mammalia; order Chiroptera; family Miniopteridae; genus Miniopterus; species Miniopterus natalensis. The sequence continues at coordinate 11,347,744 of NC_142095.1, read as the reverse complement.
CGCCCCCTGGGACACTAACTTCTAGATTACTGAATTTCAAGGTGAGTAAAATTGCCCACCCTCCCACAGCCCCTCATCTTAAAAAGAATCTGTAAATAACAGAGTTGCCAACTTTAATTTTGTCACATTAGACCATTCAAAAAATATATCAACTGCTATCTACTCTTACCATAATCTTATATAAGAAAAGATATTTAAACATTAAACATGTAGGAAGGACATAATCTCAGAGTGAAGACACGTCCTGTAAATTGAACACATTTGGTGTCATACAAAATTTATCACATTGACTTTTTCCCCTTTTCACTATGGCGTACTGAAGTTTATCAGACTTAGGCACTGGTCCCTGATGCTTGGATACTGGAAAGTCTGCTGGGTACTGCAGGGAAGGGAAGGAAAGTCTACTGTACTACTGAATATAGCACAGTCTGCCCGCAAAGATCTAACTTAAAAGAACCCTGGGGTGGTGGTAAAGAGGCAGCTGAGTTGGCGTGGCCGGCCTCCCTCGCAGGGCCTTGTCCAGAGCCGCCCTTCTCTGGAGAGGCCTAGATGTCAACCGATGGCCTTGTTTTACAAAGCAGCACTGGCTATCGTGGGTAAGTTTGCAGGTCTGAGAATCGGCAGAGTCAGGTTTAAATTTCAGCGTCCATCCCTTTTATGTTTTGTTTTGTTTTTGTTTAGCTTGGGCAAGTCACTTCTCCGTTTCCCTGATTGTTAAACGGAAAAGCCTTATGGTTGACTTTCCCAGAAATAGACCCTGAGGCCAGGATTAGGTGACAGTATATATCGGGAAGTGTTCCCAGGAGAAGCTGGGGGGGCGCGGGGGGGGGGGGGGAGTCAGATGGTGAGAGGGAAGGGAAGAGGGCCCAGCTGAAGAGCAATGCCCAGCCAGGTCCCCAGGGCCATTCTGGCTCACTGCCCTGGGCTCAGGACACCTGGGGGAAGGAGGTTTGTAAACTGCCCGGCATTTGCTACTAGGCTCCCAGCAGCCCGAGGGACATTCTGGGACAAGGTAACCAAAGAGACGCAGGTGCTGGCTAGGGAGCTTGTGTGCAGGGAAGGGGTAAAGAAAGCCAAGGGGACGCAGGACACTGACAGCACCAAACGGGGAGAATAATAGCACTTACCGCCTCATTTTGATATTGTGCCTGGCTCTTGGTCACTACTTAATTTAAAAAGAAGAAAGGAAGGAGAAAGACAAAGAAGAGAAGTGGAAGAGGGCACATGTATTATGTGCGTATAAATAATATGTAATAAAATTCATTCTCATCGTCTTATTCTACTGAATCCCTTTTCAATCCAGAGTCTTGATGTAAACATTTTTCTGCACTATTGGTCCTCTAAGATGTCAAGAATGTCATATATTCAGGTTCTCCTAAGAGAGTGCTCCACTACTATCTCCAGGATTTTGTTCCAATGCCCTGACACCCTTTCCGCAAGAATAAATGTTAGAACTTCTAGATCTTACCCACGGTGTGAATGAAAGATTTCAGACAACTAGGACGCATATTCCTTCTTCAAATGCTTCTTAAATGCTTCGTGAAAAAGATGTATACTCCAGCACTGTGTACCCAGTGCCCAGGCCTGGGCCTGCCCACCAGCTGACCTTCAGTAAGTCTTTCTTGAATAAATAAATTTATGTTTTTATCTTCAAGATTTCTTCAACCTGCTATTTTCCTCTGTTCAGTAGTTCTGGCCTATAAAATTGTACTGTTATTTTGTTTTCCAAGCCACCTGCTTAATAACCACAAACTGTGCGGTGGGAATACCCACATTTCCATATTATTGGTTTTCTTGGATTTTACTTAATGCAACCTCAAGAGAGAAGGAAATGATGTACAAAATGAAGGTGTTTCCAAAATAAATTAAAATATGCTGCTTTTGAGGAACTAACGTGTGGCCCTGGAGGCGGGCATTTATATTACAGTTCAAATATCGGCTTCTTAATTCTGTTATTGGTTACAGATGCTGCTGATTGCTCTGTGAAGCAATGCTCCAAAGAGTACATAATGCATTTAAATAGTACTTTAAAGAAAAATTTATTCTCAATCTCATTACCACTAAGTAGAAATGTGTTTGGTCCAGCAATATCATTTGTTACTCTACATTCAGCTTATTTAAAGTAGAATGGCATAGAATTTAAACCAATACATAGTCCATCAAAGCCCATTCAATGTTGGGTGAGGCTTCTGAATTTTGACATCTGTCCAGGCCTGTGACTTGATGTCAGGTTACATATAATAATAAAAGTTGTCAATCAGTCCTACTGCAATATAGATACCTTGAAGAATTTTTGAATTTTATTTGGGTTTAAAGAATTCAAGGGGCTTCTTGTCATATTTATATCAGGATATTCCCCCAAATACTTGGTATTTCAAAAAAGAGATGATCTTGTCAGCTTCCTGGTTTGGATAGTATACTATTCAGACATAACCACTAGGGAAAGGTGGGTGAAGGGAACCTGGAATCTCTCTACTATTTTTGCAACCTCTTTTTGACTTGGCTTAGTTAGATTGCTATGACAAAATACCATCAATGAGGTGGCTTATAAACAACAGAAGTTTATTTCTCACAATTCTGGAAGCTGGAGACCTGGGATCAGGGGGCCAGTATTGGGTTCTGGTGAAAACCATTCTCTGGGTTGTATCCTCACACAGCAAAAAGAAAGCAAGCTTGCTCTCTGACCTCGTCTTATAAGGTCACCAGTCCTATTCCTGAGGGTTCCACCCTCATGACCTAACCTACCTTCACATACCCTCATACTGGGAATAATTTCAACATAAGAACGCATTTATACATCAAAATTACAGTTTCTACTATTCTGCTACATAAAAGTAAACTACCTAATATATTAAAACTGAATCTTGCCCTGGCCGATGTGGTTCAGTTAGGTGAGTGTCATCCCTGTGCACTGAAAGGTCGCCAGTTCGATCCCAGGTCAGGGCACATACCCAGGTTGAGGGTTCGATCTCTGATCGGGGTGTGTACAGGAGTCAGCCCATCCATGTTTCTCTCTCACATCGATTTTTCTCTCTCCCTCTCCCTTTCCCTCTCGAAAATCAATAAAAACATGTTTTTTTAAAAAACAAAACTGATTATTAGCATGCATTTCCCCAAGGGTTCTGGACTTTTTCAAAAGGGACCAGACAGCTATTATAATTCATTCTATAAAATAGAATTTTTGTTTTCAAGATAAAAATATATCATTCTACAGCTACAGGTAAATCATATACTATAAATAATTTTATCTTTCCAGCACGTGATATTACTGTAAGTATTGAAAGATCTTTATAATTTTTGACTGCAGGGTAGACTGCATTTTCTAAACTTTGGTGTCACAGTAGCATATCCTGTCAAATGAAAAGATTCTGGAGTCATTTCTGTATGTGGAACACTCCCTGTTTTTGGTCATGTTCCCCTCCTCCTGCTTTCCTCTGCCTGGCATCTTTTTCTTTCATCACTTTTGCTTTTTCTACCATACTAATGGCCAACTGCTGATTAGCTAATAGGCTCAAGCCCAATTCAGTAAATAGAATAAAATCATTAGAACTGCACTTAATCAATAGATCTTAATAGGAAATATTAGTCCTTTGGTGACCGACTGGCTGTTAATCTTCAGTAAACACTTCCCAGTAGTTATCATGTGTCAGATCCTGTTCTAGGCACTGAGGACACAAGGACAGAGGAAAAATACAGGGCTCCTCTCCCGTAGGAACCCAGAGTCTCCATAGGGAGGCACCAGCACCCAGTGTGACCTGCACCATAATTAGGGCGACCAGGTCATTTATCCTCAAGGTGGGACAGTTTTGAGAGTCAGAAGGGATGCTATTAATATGACACCTGGGCATGACATGTAAACTCAGATGGTTTCTGGTTCTAATGAAAGTTTATACCCTGTGTTATAGGAACAAAAAGGAAGGAACTGGCTGAAAACACAAAACAACTGAAATAAAAATTACCATCCATTTCAGATCCCTTAATTTCTTAAAGCTATGCTTTGAAAAATCAGGTGCAATTAAGTTATTTAACTTGTGAAGAACATTTATTCAAACAATCATTGTTTTATTGAATTTTTTTTTTTTTGAGAGAGGAATGGGAGGAGAGAGAGAGAGAGATGTGAGAGAGAAACATCAATCAGTTGCCTCCCACATGCACCCCGACTGAGGATTGAACCTGCAACCTGGGAATGTTCCCTGGCCAGGAATTGAACCCACCACTTTTTGGTGTATGGGATGATGCTCCGATCAACTGAGCCACACCAGCCAGGGCTGAAAAGCATTTTTAAAAGCAAGTGTAATTTTTGAAAGTTGTGTGAGCATTTGGATACATGGAGAAGGTTAAAGATAATTTGTTCCTGGAACAAGTATGCCATACATATATTCATTTAATAGCAAAAGTTAATAAACCAGCTCTAATAGAGTAATTATTTGAAAGCTCCCATCCAAATCTTTCCTTTCTCACACATTGCTATTCCCAGCACTCTTTAAAACTGCAATCCCAGCTCCAGCAGATAATTATATATGCTTGTCTGGCTTAAGGAGTAAATTAATTTTGCATGTAATTCCCCCCAAAGATCTAGATGACAGGCAATTCCATTTTATACATGTTTTTCAGAATGGCAAAAAACAGCCCAAAATACTGATATAAAACCACACTTTGCTATAGTTAAAATGTCAAACTACTTCAGACCTATTTGCTTAGATATTTCCAATCCAAAAAGCAAAGTGTTTTTTTCTAGAGAGACTTAGTTAGCACCCTGTAAACTAAATTTTCTGCGTACATCTCTAATAGCTGTGCCTATCAACAAATATGTTTGTTTTCCCAAGTCAGCTGCGTGGGGTGAGGTGGGCTGTCCAAACTCTGTGTACAGAGGCACTCAGAGGGAGCAAAGTCTTGTTTGACATCCAAACAGGCTACTCCATCAGGCAGGCTGGAAATTATATTTGCATGTGTGTTGCAGGTGCCCCAACAGTAGGTGCACTGTGAAAAAATACCTGGACACACATGGCATGATATTTTGACAAATGTGGGTTGTCCCTGTCTGGATGCTAGATCCAGGCTGCCATAAGGAAGAGTGTAGAGTTCATGTCCTAGATTTGAGCACCCATCCATCCAGGTTGCCCTTGTATCCCTGAATTGAGGGTTTGGGGCTCCATGGTCTGTAAGCCCCCTTCCCACTAAAAGAATCCTAGCCCAGTCCACAGCCTTGAGACCGTGTGTCATCGCAAACAATTTTCTTTCCAGAAGATAGTTCAGGCTTAACTAGACGAGGCAATGTGCCAAACGGGACAGGGGAAGTGACAAAAGAGGAGATGCAGTAACCCTGGTCTGGATATACAAGGCTCTGCCCCCAGCCTGTAAGTCCACCAGGGTTGGCCTTCTTTGGGCTACTTAAAAGCATTAAGATTCAGGGTAATCATATAAGACCTCGGAAGTCACCTACAGCATTGCCTATTTCCCAAAAAATAGTGCTATTATTACCCAAATAATAATTATCACCACTAATAATAAACTTGAAGGTAGACCCAGGTTTTGTGGGGTCAGAAGCTTTTGCAGCTTTGAGGGCCCACTTAAGAAAGAGTATACATAATTGTGAATATGAAATTAGGGGAGAAATGTAAAGACATTGGTTAGGGGCCCTCGTAGAGGGTATGGAAGGACCTGGGCGATTGAGGAGCTTATAGCTTACACTCCATGCTCTTCGGGGTTAAGTCTACCCCTGATGTCTACTGCTAACAGCATTAGAATGTAAGCTCCAAAAGGGTGTCATTTTAGTCTATTTTCTTCACTGCTGTTCCCTCCAATGCCCAAACCAAGCTTGGCACACAGTAGCTGCTCACTAAACACTTGTTGCACAAATGAACAAAAGGTGAAAGTGATACCTAACATTCTGAAGTCGAGGAACTATGCTGAGTACTTTACATGTATGAATTCACTTGATATTACAATGTAATGATGAAATAATAATTGCCAATGGCATTGTTATTTGGTAGCAGGTGGTAGCTGTTCTCGTTGCTTTACAGTATTGATTAATGTAATTCTGACAACAGCACTAGAAGGCAGGTGCTCTTATTAAGATCCCTGGTTTACAGATGAAAAATCCGAGGCACAGAGAGGTTGAGTCACTTGCTAATGGTCACACAGCTAGAAACGGCAGAGTTGGGATTCAAAGCCAGGTAGTCTAGCTTCAGGATCTGTGCTTCTGGCTACACTGCTGCCTCCCAGATAAGGATTAGAGAGATCCAGTGGCCAGCAGCACTTCAAACAGGCCAGCTTTTGTTCGTGCCTAAAGTCAGCTCAAGCCTCTTGCATTTGCCTGCAGCATACAGTCCTTAGATGCCACAAATCCTGGCTTCTCACCAGCAAATGACTCTCAGCTTGGTCTTTATTAGAAACCAGATATAGTTGAAACATATGAGAGAAGAAATAACTGAGCCGGTCACATGGTCAACCTATTTGGAAAAGGGGAAAAAAAAGTTGGGCATCTTTCCATTTAAAAGATGGTAATTTTCAGGGCTCAGGGGAGTTACCTCAATTGCTGGCTTCCCTCACCATCCCCTGCTCTTAGCCCAGCCCCAGCCCCAGCCCCAGTCTAAGGAGAGGCACTTTCTCCCAGTGTGGCTACTTGACATAAATATAATTAATAGAAAATTCAGATATATTTAGGTTATGTCCCCCTGCCTCCTCCACTACCAAAGAATAAAAAATAGAAAATCTTGCTCTGATTAACATCAAGGAACTTGGATGCCAAGACATATTTATAAGAAGAATGACTGAGCCATCCTTTCTGGCAGTGTCATTCATTTCCTTGTATCCTTGGGAAAGTTATTTAATCTTTTTTGAGACTTTACGCTGTTCCCACTGAAAATTAAATCAAAATAATGACTCTGGGCTGGATGACTTCCACTTGCCCCTGTAATCTCCCCTCTACCCTTTCGCATCCTGCTGTGGTCCAGGCTGCCCTCTTTAGCCAATTCAGAGCCCCAGAAGGAGATAGAAGGGGGAGTTGTGAGGAAGGTGAGGTCAGGGTGTTTATTTTTCCAACTTCCTCCTTACGAAGTTGACACAGGCTGGCTGTTTCAGCTTTAAAAAGACAGGACTGCCTATCACCACCAGCACACAGCCTCTCCGGTCCTCCTTCTCCAGGCCTGGGAGCAGTAACCCCCACGGGGTAGGGACCCTGGAGTACTGCGCCCTCCCATGTGGTTTCCCACCCTTCTCACAACTTCCCAAATTCTTTTCAAATAACCCAACCCGAGTGTGCCATCAATTTCCAGCAGGGTCCCTGACTAATGCAGGTATCTTACTAACTAGGATGTTGTGAGATTTAGGAAGAAAGGGAATTTGGCAGCTCAGGGCTTCAAAAGAGCATTCCAAGAACTAAGGCAGAAGCTGCAGAGCCTTTTATGACCTAGCTTGAGAAGTCACACAGTATCACTTCCACCCACATTCAAGGGTGACATGCAGATGAAGGAACACAGGTCTAACATCTTGATGGGAGGAGTAGCAAAGAATTTACAGCTGTGTTTTAAAACCACCACCATGCCCAGCCGGGCGTGGCTCAGTGGTTGAGCATCAACCTAGGATCCAGGAGCTCGGGGTTTTATTCCTGGTCAGGGCACATGCCCGGGTTGCGGACTCGATCCCCAGTCGGGGGCATGCAGGAGGCAGCTGATCAATGATGACTCTCATCATTGATGTTTCTATCTCTCTCTCTTCCTCTCCCTTCTTCTCTCTGAAATCAATGAAGATATGCTTAAATAAATCAGTAAAACCACCACCATAGTGAAACACAAATTCAACCCCAGCCAAGACACCGGACACGAGTGGCACCATCTTGGATGCTCCAGACCAGTCCATCCAACAGCTGAGCGACCTCAACTGACACCACAAGAATCAAAAACATCACCCAGCCAAGTCTTGCTCAAATTCCCGACCCACAGAATCTGAGATATAATTAAGAGATATAATTAAATGGTGGTTGTTTTAAGTCATTAAACATTGGGGTCGTTTGTTACACGGCAACAGTAACTGGAGCACATGCCCTTATTTCATGTAATCCTTGTGGAAGCCGCTATTGTTTCCAGATTAGGAAACCAGGGGAGAGAAAAGTTTAATAAGTTAACTGGCACTGCCCAGCTAACAACTGGCGCTATAACCCAGGTCTTTCTGAGCGAGCAGTCTTTGCTCTGCCTGCTGTCACAGACTGCTTCTGGAGGGCAAGAAAAAACCTGGGTGAATGATTGTAGGGTGCTGGAGATGCCCTGGGATGCCTCCTTCATACTTTTGTCTGGTCCAGGCTTGTTCCAAGACTATTCACTATAAAAACCAATACCTCTCCCCAAGGTTCTAGAGCTGGCCTCCAGGGGTCATCATTGTCTTCGGCCTCAGGAAGGTCTTGGAGGAAACGATTCGCTTGTTTGTTTGTTTATTTGTTATTTATACCTCTCTGGGTGTCAGGAAGGACAGGAAGCAGCTGGAGAGAGCAAGAGGTTTATTGTCACCAGTTGCAATGTCACCCTGGGACAGCAAATGAAGTCCCCTTTACTGCCCTCCCCCAGACTGACTTCCCATATCAGTTAATGGCAATCCCATCCTTCCTGATATTCAGGCCAAAACCCTTGCATTGTCAGTCCTTCTTTCTCTCACACCCCCATCCAATCCCTCAGAAAACCCCGTTGGCTCTATTTTGAAAATACATCCATAATCCACCACTTCCCGCCTCCACTGCGAGCAGCGGGTTGAGCCACCGTTTTCGCTCACCTGGGTTTTTACAGTTACCTCCTCACTGATCTCCCTGCTGTCTCTGCTCCTTATGGTCCCAAGTGACCCTTAAAAAACTCATGTGCCCCTCCCCTGCTTGAAACCCGCCAGTGACTTCCTTCCCTCACTCAGAAGAAATCCCAAGGTTCTTGCCACTATCTAGAAGACCCTACGGGATCTGTCCCCACCTCTCTGACCTCATCCCCACTGCGCTCCCTCCTGTTCGTTCCCCTTCTGCCCAGCAGCAGCCTTTTTGGCCCAGCGATGCCTCTCCTGGAGGCCCTTCTTCTCACTGTTCCCTCTGCCTAGAAGGTTCTCTCCCAGACCTGGCCATGGGACTGAGCTTCATTGTTCCTCTCAGGTCTTTGGGACAGATGCCACCATTCCCGAGAGGCCTTCCTTAGGTAACCAGCACTCACCCCCTTCCCTCTTTCCTCCTTTATCTTTCTATGTGGCTCTTAGCCCCACTTGGAATTTATTTCCTGTCTTCCCCTCTGGAATGGAAGTTCTATGAGGACAAAGATTTTTGTCTGTTTTGTTCGCTGTTCATTCTCAGCACCTAGCTCAGTGTCTGTGCCATCAGCACACAATAGTTATCACATATTGTGGCTTTTGAAACTGATGACAGCAAAGATCTTCTCCTGAGAGAAATGCCCAGACGCCCCACAGTGATGGATGGTATGATAGATGCAGGGCATTGGGGGCAACCTCAGTGTCCGCCATGCCCAGACTGTCACACGTGAACTCGTCCTTCAACTTCAAGCCCCGGTTCAGGAAGATCTAAGGAACTGGGGCCTGTTCTCGTAGTTTCAGTTGGCTGCTCATCTCAGCCAGATTTGGGGAGATGGCGAAGCTCCTGGTTCATTCAGTCTTCTCTCTCTGCTCTGCCATTTCTCACCAGGCCCTGATTGCTGGAGGCCGCCTACCTCCCACAGATTTAAGTTCTCTGGTTTCAAGTTTCAACATCTGCCTCAGCCCATTTTAGGTAACCTGACCCTTTCCCAAGAAAAAAAGGAGAGAGTTGGGGAGATTGGAAGGTGACCATGGAAAGCCCAGGATTGGGGTGATGGGGGGCATTCGGGGTGGGGGAGAGCACAGCCCCTTTCCTATGAGGCTAATTTGAAGGATAGTAAAGCAAAGGGGTCCCCTCCCCCGCTGAAGGCCGCCTTGTATAAAAGGACAATTGTTCTGCAGTAGCTTTCAGTGCTTTCCCTCTGATGCTATCTGGCTGAAAGAAAACATGAGCCTGCTTCATGGGCGCAGTCCAGAAGGCTGAGATCTTAAGCAAAATGGAAATTTTCCCTGGGTGGAGACATCAAATGAAGAAGAAACGGCGTTCTGCACTGTGAACACCGAGGTGAGCATCTGGAGGCCTAATGTTTATTCCACCTTCCCCTGCCTTCAAAAAGCAGCTCGGAGAGATGGAGCTCCAGGCTGACACCTAGGGGTGCGGCTCTGGACAGGGAAGGGGTAGAGAATTAGACAGGCAAACAGTTTCAGAATGGATTCTTGTAAAGATACAAATGGAACCTCTAGGGCTGCATTCTTGCCTGGAGCTCTTTACCATCCTGAAGCCTAAATCGACTACCACAAATAGGATAACTGCCTTCTTGGAATTCAGCATCCTAATAATGATGGGATTTTCAGCATTCACTCCCCTAGTTCTGAAAGGGTTCCTTGCTAAGATACATTGCAAAAACCTTGCTGTGGCCTACAAAGAATTTCCCCCGGAACACCAATGCTGGGATTCCATTCCCTCCAGAGCAACTAAATCATAGTCTCTGTGGTGGGGCTTGGATTTTGGTAGTATTTTTAAATTCCCCAGGGGATCTTACTGTGCAGCTAGAGTTGAGTGAGGACCCCTGTACTAAGTAAGTCATCTGGCCCTTACTGTTTCTATGGGAGTGACCCTCTCCAGTTCCACATGGTTACAGTGCACCTGCCACTGTCAATGGGGTGCGGGGGCAGGCAAGGGGTAAAATCAAAGAAAGGTTTCCTTCGCTCGTCTGTAACAGGCTGAATATGAGGAGTCCAGGCTGATAGGATAGTTGTATGGTGTTGGGCACTCGGGCTCCTTCTATTTTGTCCTGACATCTTCAACATGTGGCTTCTATCTTGTAGTTTAAGATGGTGATTTCTAGGAAGGAGAGAGGAGCAATGCAGAGCATGATCTGGAAGTTCTACTCACATTCCATCTGGCTGAATGTGGGCTGGAATGCAACCCTGGAACCCCCACGTTTGGGGTTGAAATCTCAGCTTTACCATTTGCATTCTGTGTGGTCTTGGCCAAAGTCACTTAATGTCTTTGCACCTCTGTTTCTTAATATTTCCTGAAGTGACTGTGGAAATTGAATAGGTTAATAGACCCAAAGCACTTAGAATAGTTACCTGGTACATATGAGTGACAGCTATTATTATGTCCATTTGTTCAGCCACATGGCCACAATTAACTGTGAGAGAGTCTGGGAAATGTCCTTAACTGGCGAGCTGTGTGTCCACCTAAAAGTTTAGAGTTCCATTGCTAAAGGAAGGAAGGGATCAAGGGACATTCAAAGACAAGACTCTTCATGTAAGACTTGCTAAAATAACTAAAAAGACTGCTGAAGAGGATTTCAATCTCTAACTTGGGTCTAAAACACCTCTGTAAAGTCCTTGTGTGATGAACTATGAGCCATTCCTAGAGATGGAGACAGTCATAAAAATAGTGATAATGTGTGAAGCTCTGTACCATGTCTGTCTCAATGGTCCACATGACCTGTTTCAAGGTCCCTTAATACTCTGGTTTCATGAATAGCACCACTTCTTCTTCTTTTTTTTTCAATATATCTTTATTGACCTCAGAGAAAGGAAGGGAGAGAGAAACATCAATGACAAGAGAGTCATCATTGATCGGCTGCCTCCTGCACGCCCCCAACTGGGGATCAAGCCCGCAACCTGGGCATGTGCCCTCACCGGGAATCAAACCGTGATCTCCTGGATCCTAGGTCAATGCTCAAGCGCTGAGCCACGCTGGCCAGGCAGCACCACTTCTTTTTACCCCATTCTCTCCCCAGATCTCGTTGAGGGCTTACCATCTGCAGGCTACATGTCCCTGGTTCATTCCACCCTTGCTAGCGGTGCACCAATCCCCTCCGGTTGATGAGACCCATGAGGCTCTCACAGGCAAGGCGCCAGGATTCCTGGCTCCAGAGGCAGAGGTCCCAGGAAGGCAGCCCACATGCCCCTTCTCCGTCAGCCCCCGCCCCGAGTGAGCCAGGAGATCCAACTGGCTTTTCCAGTTACAGATTCACCTCATCAAAGGAGGGGAGGAACTGGAGTACAATTTCTCATCCAGTAACAAACCTGATGCTAATATGACTTCACTGAATTATTTATTAGTCCTGGGCCCCCACTGAATGGCCTGGGTTCCATGGCCTCCTGAGAGTGCTATTTGTCATAACTTCTGCTTATTAGATAATATGGTCTTGTGGAAACCATATTTCAGACTCTGTATAAACCCTCATTCCATGCACAGATCTTAGATTCTTCTGTATCTTTTTGCACATGGTCTGCTCATCCTGGCACTTGCATCACTTGGGCCTGTTCCTGTAATCTATGGTCCCACCTGCCCACCTTCTCGTTAATTTTTACAAGTTATATACTTCCTATAAGTCTCAGCTCAAAGCTCTGCTCCGCATGAAGTCTTTTATGGGAGGGCACGCTCTACCTTCTCTTCCTTTGATATTTTTCTGCATTTAACAATAAAGTCTGGGTCTCAGCACTCCCCCATGGTGGCGGTGGGGAACAAAGAAAGGTGATTGATAGTCCCCCAAGAAATAGTAAAAAGAAGTGCATAAAAATTAATGAATTCTAAGGAAAAGAACAAGCTTTGTGGAAATCCACAAGAAATCACAGAAAAAGTGGCTTTTGAAGTGGGATTTGAAGGATGCAGAATCTGAGAGGTGGGTGAAGGTAGGAGAGGGTTTCTAGATTGAGAGAAGTTGGTTGTGGGCATAAAGTGGTGATACCTACAGAGACTTGTGACAATGTATTTGGGGCTGGCCTGGAAAGCATTCTACCCTGGTTGGGTAAAGGGCTGGGAAGAGACTCAACCACTTTATAGGGGCTTTTACACTGTGTAGAGTGGGATGTTAGCCCAGATTTGAGCCTGGGGTACAGGGCAATCATTGTTGCAGGAAGATGGGGAGTGGAGTGGGTAAGTATGTCACTGGAGGAATGGACACCAATCAGGGGTGTTCCAGGCACAGATGAACAGCTGAGTTTAGGCAGTAGTTGGAAAGGAGCAGACAGCTGGTCAACAACCAGTGTACCACCGCTTCTTTGTACTTCTGAAATCTAAAAAGCTGAAAACCAGCCCAGCCGGTTTGGCCCAGTGGTTAGAGGGTCGGCCCATGGACTGAAGAAAGGTCCTGGGTTGGATTCCGGCCAAGGGCATGTACTTCTGTTGCAGGCTCGATCCCCAGCCCATCGGGGAGCGTGCAGGAGGCAACCAATCGATGTGTCTCTCTCGCATCGGTGTTTCTCTCCCTCCCCCCCTCCCTTCCTCCCTCCCACTTCTTTCTGAAAAGCAACGGAAAAAGTATCCTTGGGTAAAGATAAAAATAAATAAATAAAAAGCTGAAAACCAAGAGTCTCCTCTCAAGTTTGCAGACAATTTATTTGGTAGGAAAACCTGACTTAAACAGATGTGAAGCTACTTATTGTCTTTATCTATTCCCCTTCGTAATTTAAAAGGTGGCCACAAGTCCGCCCCTCCCATCCAGAGGCGGTTTCTATTCCCTCCATTTGAGCTCAGGCCGCCCTTGTCCCTGGCTTTCACCAACACAATGTGGAGGAGATGATGCCGTGTAGCTTTCAAGCCTGGGCCTTAGGAGAGCTGCAGCTTCTGCTTTCATCCCTCTTGGAATCTTCCCTCTCGGGAGCCAGTTACCAAATAGAAGTACAACCACCCTGAGCCCCTGAGCCCACAGTGCTGTGGGAAGACTAAGCTTCGTGTAGAGAGAGAGGTTAGGTGGAGGAGCACTGAAGTGCCAGAACGTGAGTGAGGCCTTTTAGAAGTTTCTAGGCCTTCCCATTTGGAAGCAGCTGAGAGAACAACTCCAACCAACACCACCTGGAGCGGAAGAGCTGCCAGCCAAACTCTGCCCAAATTCCTGAGCCGCAGATTCACGAACAGATAAGATGGCTGTGATTTCATATCACTAACGTTTGAGGAGCGTCTATTACATTGCAACAGGTAACTCAAACACACACTTAACGTCATTCATATGTTTTCATTGCAGAAAATCCGGGTCTGTGATTAAAGGGCCACTCCAGCCCTTACCAAGGGTGTTATGTTTGAAAGGTTAACGGTCGGTGGTGCTGTGCATGAGGCTAAATAGCCATCAGACGGGTAAATAAAGAAAAATTAAATTTATTAAAAGGAGATGGGGTTACCCGAAGGGAAGGATTACACAGCACTGAGTCAAAGGGTATTGGGTCCATGATGTCAGCAAGATATACTTGGGACAGTAAAACACGAAGGAGCATAGAAGAAGCAACGGGAGAACCTAGGCTGGGCTGCTCTGGCTCACTGAGAAGTCAGGGAGAGAAGGGGGCCTTGGAGACAGGTTCTGAGACCTTGGAGACAGGTTCAGGGGATAAGTCCAGGACGATCTGCCACAGCCCATCGCTCCCCTGGTTGCAAGTATCGTGGGGGTTCCCTCAGAGGGCTGGAGATGGGCTGGCATGCTCCCATGGTGGGGAGCGCACACTGGGTCCTTTATCCTGTGCGTATTTATCTCTTTCTTGCAGATGGCAATCTAAGGGGAGGTCTCAGGGGAGTGTCTCAGTAGAATATTCATCAGCTTTCCAGGTGGGCTCTTTTAGGGTCACGGTCTCCACTGATTGGTCCGTGCCAGGACAGGGTCATTAGTCAATGCACCTGGTCCTGAGTCAGCCAGGGAGCCACTTGTCTGGTTTGCTGCTTATCTGGGCCTGGTGCTGAAATACAACTGTGGTTTAGCTGTTATCTTCAGGGAGGAACGCTCAGGGGGTCTGAACCACATGACCAGAGATATGCTGGGGGAGGACAGGTTACCCTAGGGACAAAGTTCTTGATTTCCCAATATCGGCCCTTGCTAGGCATCTGGGGCTTCCTGCCCTGCTGAGTTTCTGTACCTAGGTTTCTGTACCGGCCCATATAACAATGTAGTCTAAGGTGTATGTACATTTTACCTTTCTCAAAGAAAGAAATCTGAATTTTGAAAACCATCTGGCTGCAAGGGTTTTGCAAGAAGAAATTGTCCTTTGTGTTACAGAAATAGAGTTGTCTAGAGCTCCTTCCTGTCTTCCTGCATTCCCTAAATGTCACGAATGATGCCATAGACTCTTCCAGGCATTTCATGTGTGTATCTCTTATTTCCCCAGCAACATTATCATTTTCTCTAAACCAGTAGTTCGCCAACTTCAGCGTGCATCAGAGTCTCTTGGAGGGCTTGTTCAAACACAGCTTCCTGGGCTCTGCCCCCAGTTTCTGACCCAGTGGATCTGAAGTGGGGCCTGAGAAGTTGCATTTCTCACAATTTCCTAGGTGATGCTGATGCTGCTGGTCCAGGGACCACACTTTGAGAACCACTCCTCTAGGGGAGAGTGCTCTGTTTTAATGTTTGTTATATTTGCCCACCAGGGCAAGGTGCTTAGCAAATGCTCATGGATAAAATTTTCCTAAATCTTTATCTTTGTACTGGTTTTGAAGCCTTAAACTTTTTTACTCCTTAGGTTCTCCAGGCTTGGCCCTGGACTTAAAAGAAATTAATTCCTTGTTTTCTCAGACTGTAGTTTTTGCTTTCTTCTTAGTTCAGCTGATAGGGCATCGTGGATAAAATGTCCAGTCTGACCTCTTTTTTTTTTTAACCTGCCTTGGCACAGATCAGAGGGAATGCCTTCGCTGGAACCCCAAAGCAGTTCTCCATTTGTGACCAAGGATTATTTCCTTCCCTGTTGGTGGTTGCCAAATAAAATTTGTTTCCTGCCATCCTTTCACAAAACAGAAGAAGGGACCACCCAGAACATGCCCTTTTTGGTGAGAAGTCCATCGATCAAAGCCTGCATTTTACAGATGGTGCCACTGAGGCCCAGAGAGGTGGAGCCACTTGCCTCACGGTCACACAGCTGAGAAACGCCAGTGCCTCGGTGTGGGTGCTCAGGTGGAACCTGACCCTAGAACAAGGTACTCACTAAACAGGACTCTGGTGTCCCCAGGCCAGGAGCCATCACCTCGGCTCCAGGGATTCCTGCGGGTCCCGGGACAGTCGCTGCGCGCTTCCTGAGAGCCTGGCCCCGCCGCCGAGTCTCTATGGGGAGGGAAGACCCGCCGGTTGTTGAGCGAGACGGCTCGGCTCCCCTCTGCATCCCGGCTGCAGAGGCACCGACTCCCATGCTAAGGACAGAGGCACAGTCCGTGCGCCACCAACTTCACTCTGCACGCCCGCGGGGCGACAGGAGAGGCGCACCGATCAACCCGACCAGGGACCCAACCCCCCCCCGCCGCCCCATCTCTGGGCCAGGAGCCCGCACTCGGCTCCACGAGCCCCCCCCTCCCCAGCCACTGCGCGCCCGGAGGCGCCGCGCCCTCCAGCCCGGCGCTCCAGTCGGTTCCGCACATTGTCGCCCGCAGGAGGGGCAGGAAATAACGCGGGCGCGCGGGCGGGGGACGCGCTCCGCAGCCTCCCGGGCCGTCCCGGAGGCCTCGCGCCCGTCTCGGGTCTAAGGTCCGGCCGGGTCAGAGTTCCCGCCGCTCTTTCTCGCAAGCGGGCAAGCCACCACCCCACCCGCTGCCCCGGTCGCCGCTCGGAGAGCTCGTTCCGGGAGGCCCCGGTGTCCCCGAGGGGCCCTGAAGCCCAGGCCGCCGTCAGGTGGAAGGAGACAGGTCGGCGGTGGCTGCGCGCCCGGGGGAGGCGGGGCTTGTCGGAGGCCGGGGCCGGGCGCTGGGGCCGCAGGACGCCGGGACCCCGCGCCCCCTCCTCCGTGCGGCCCGCCCCGCGCCCCTGGGCGCCAGCCGGCGCCCTCTGCGCCGCCCCGCGCCCCGCAACAGGTGAAGAGGCCGCCGGCCCGCGGCGCCCCGCCCGCGCCGGGCGCCCGCCCTCTCCACGCCCCCTCCCCTCCGCCCAGCCTCCGCCGCCCCGCGGCCTCCCCCGGCTCCGGCTGCTCCTCCTACCCGACCCCACAGCCGCCCGGAGCCCGCACGCCGAGGAGCGGGGGCGCCGCGCGCTCGCGGGACACGCGCCGCAGCTGGACCGGCCCCGGCTGGTGCCCCCGCGCGCCTCCTCCCCGCGCCCGCCGCGCTCCCCTCCCCTTCGCCGGGGTCCCCCCGCCCCCCGGGCTCCCGGCCGCGCTGGGGGTCCCCGAGGAGGGGCCAGCCCGGCCGAGGCGCGACCATGGAGGAGCCGCCGCGCGCCCGCCCGCACACCGTCACCACCACCGCCAGCTCCTTCGCCGAGAACTTCTCCACCAGCAGCAGCAGCTTCGCCTACGACCGGGAATTCCTCCGCACGGCGCCCGGGCTGCTCATCGTGGCGGAGATCGTGAGTGTCGGGGCGCCGCGGGCGGGGGCGCGGCGGACCCGGCGCGCGCTCCCGGCCGGGGCCCCTCGGGGCGCGGACGGGCGCGGAGGAGCCGCTCGCTCCGCCTCGCCCTCTTCGCAGAGTGTGAAACTCAGAGACCGCCCCCCTGAAAGAGGTCCCGTCGCCTTGGGGCAGAGGCTTGTGACCCTCGGGATGTCTGTCGGGGCAGAAACCCAACTTGTTGGGCCCTGTGGGTGGCCGGTCGCGGCATTGTCCTGGGCGCAGGACGCTTGGCGAGCGAGGAGTTTATGTTAACGAGTGTCCCGGACACTTGGGGCCGCCCTTACCTGCTCTCCACGTGGGTGGCCTCCTCCCTAAAGCGCAGCTTTCCAAAGATCCGGGGAGAGGAGAGGGTTCATTCCTTTTCCTGATTATCTCCCTGGTGGTGAAGTTGAAGCGAGTCTGGAAATGGTCACTGAATAACGTCCGAGGGCCTCAGCCTCTGAGGACCGACGGGTCTCCTGCTCGGCGCTGAGGCGCGTCCTGGTTTGGGCCGGGAAGGCGCCGGGGAGGGGGCCGGGCACGCGCATTCTCCCCTTTCTGGGGGGACCGCGGGCTGAGAGGTCAAGAGATGTCCTGCGAAGTCCCAGCCCGGCCTTCATGGCTGAAAAAGAACTGGAGGCCCCTGAACAGCTAGTGGTGGCCACTGTTCATTGGGTCTTCACCATGTGCCAGGGTTTCCTGAAGCTCTTTAGGTGCCTTCTGCCCTCATGTAATCCACACAGCAACCCTACCCTGTGAAGGTGGGTTCGATTATGATCCCATTTTACATGCGAAGAAACTGAGGCCTAGAGAGGGGAAGTAAGTCACATCTGAAGGTGGAGGAGCTGGAATTCAAACCCAGGCCTGGCTGTTGCCAGGGGCCTGCTCTTAGCTGCTGATGGGCATCCCATCCAGCTGTCTAACCAGTGCCGCTTCCATGTGCATCACATACTCTCTCCTGTAAACATTTGTGGAATGAAAAATCTAGCCTGTGGGAGTAGGGAGTGGGAGCCGTGATGGAAACCGTCAGCAAAACCTGGGTACATCAGATGGCTTGCTTGTTCTTTCATCGTCTCAGACCCCACCCCGGGTCTACTGAATCAATCCCAAGTAGTCCCAGTGCACTTCAAGTTTGAGAACTGTTGGCTTAGCCCATCCCCCAGCTCGTTTCCTTAGCTGATGTTGAAGGACTTCCGAAGACCCAATAAAAAGCTAAAGGATTGGAATCACCATGTACGGCCTGGCTCATAGGAATTCAGCAGATATTTGCTGTGTGAATGAAGGAGTTGGCAGGCTCCCCTGCTCTTTCCAAGCAAACAGAAGCTAAAACAGCAGAGATGGGGCTTCTACCCTTGGGTGGATTTCGCCTGGGCATAAAGTAAAATGCCTCTTGTTTTCTGATTTATGATCAATATGCTCTATGTCCCACATTTTTTCAGAAAATAGAAAAGTGAAGGGGGAAATGTAAATTTTTCCCATCACTGGAAATAACCACTGTTGATACATTGACATGCATCCTTTTGGATTTCAATACATTTTTTAAAAAAGAAAAACATGTAAGAAAAATTACTCTTATTACTACTATAGCTGAGTTTTTATTTTATTATTTTTTAAGTCTATCTTTATTGATTTCAGAGAGAAGAAAAGAGAGAGAGAGAGAGAGAGAAAGAGAAACATCAATGATGAGGGAGTCATTGATTGGCTGCCCCCTGCATACCTCCCTCTGGGGATTGAGCCCTCAACCCAGGCATGTGCCCTGACCAGGACTCAAACCTCGATTTCCTGGATCATAGGTTGACACTCAACCACTGAGCCATACGGGCTGGGCTGAGTTTTTATTTTTGACAGAGCAACATGTGCATATGTTTATAGAGTCAAATAGTCCTGTAGGCAGAAGTGTTTCCCCTACCATCTCTACACCTACAGGTACGCGCATTCAGATCTCTTAGATAACTAAATAATGTGTTTATAATGCTGTTTCTTGATATATATTTCTTTCCAGTTTTAAGTGTTATCCATTAGCTACCTACTCTGAAAGATGAGGCTTTAGCTGTCTGGGACCACCTCTTAACCACCCCATTATTAATACGCCCCCCTGTCTCTCCCTATGTTTTGGGTTAGATCAATAACAAATGTTGACTTTAGGACACAGAGCCACTGAGTAGTCTATGAGCACTTTTCCACTCCTCCCAAATTTCTTGTTTTCCCTGGAGTTAGTAATTCTTTTCTCCCATTTTTTAGTTCTCTAGATATTTAGTCACTAATTTTACCATAGTTGTCTAAATCTCCTCTTAGGAAAACTGAGACACATTCTGAGACAAAGTGAGAGGTGTACTTGTCAGGGTCATCCTCATGACCAGCCCTCCATGGGAGCCTCTGACCTGGGCACAGCTGATGGCCTGGGGGCTCCTGCACCATCACCCCGGAGATTCCCTTCCTCCCTCTCCTGGGCTGGATCCCCTGCTTTCCATGAGCAGTGTCCTCCTGTCTTGCCATCCTCTGGGGGGACACACAGCCTCTAGTAGTTCCCTAAGAAAGGATGCGTGTGTGAACTGAGATTTACATCTTTCAAAATGTCTTGATTTGACTGTTCCACCTAATTAATAGTTTGGGTAAAGAATGTTAGATTGGAAATTGTTTTTCTTCAGAAATTTAAAAGTGTTCCTCTATTGTCTTCTAGGTATTCTATTTACTTTTTAAAAATATTTCAGTTCTTAAAAAAAATTTTTTTATAAGAGTTTGAGCCAAAACTGACAACAATTGCCAGAAAGATCTCAAATGCCTTATTTATTCTAATTCGTGATCTTTTTTTTTTCTTCTAGAAGCCTATAGAATCTCCTTTCTTCTGTAATATCACAGTCATGTGCCTTCATGTCAGTTTGTTTTCTTCCATTACACTGGGGACCTGGTGTGTTCTCTCAGACAGGAAAACTTACGTATCTTTAAGGAGATTTTTTTTTAATTTTGATTTTTAACTTTGCATTTGCTCAGTCTTTTTTTTTTTTCTGAAACTCCCTTTATACACTTTTTCCTCTATGTAGGTATTTTCTTATAGTTTTTTTCATGGGTTAAAGACCTGCTATGTTCACTTACCACACCATGAGCATTTTTCAGGGTCTGGGATCTCTCACATTATTACAGTTTTCTGTCATAGGGAAGTACTGTTTTGATTTCCTCAGTTTTCCATTATAAAACTAGCATGTTTCTAGGTTTTACTAGTGTAGCCAGTGCTGGAGCAGTCTCCCTTGCGTGTCCCTCTTTCCACATTTGTCCAGTGATTTTTATGAGGGAAAGTTCCTTACAGTAGAATTGTCGTGTCAAAGCATGCACAAATGTAAATGCACGCATTTTGTTACACATTCTGAAATTATTTTCCCCCAGAGTTGTACTGCTTTAAACTGTCATCAGAAGTGTGAGCCTTTTAAACGAAAAACATTTTCTTTTAATTAGAAGAACACTTAAAATTAAAAATGTTAAGGATCACCCTAAATGATACATTGTTTTATTGACTCTAAGATACATTTTTGTTCATATTTTAATATCTGAATCAGGATGCAGCTTACAATGGATGGTTTCTTGGATGTAATGAAATATATGGTACCACTGATTGTTTATCTGGGGGTGGGGGCAGGTTTCAAACTATTGCAGTTCCAGCCCTGAGATTAAGATAGGCCGGTCCCCCAAGAATGCTAACTTTTCTGCCTTGAAAAAACAAAATACTGAGACAAAGAACTACTAAGAACCTGACCCCCACACACACCTTGTGATGGTGGGGGGGGGGTGAAATAAGAGAGAACAGAACACAATGTTTCCCCACATTTGTTGTCAAATTTGCTTGCCCTGACTTTCTCACCAGGGTGAGTGGTAGCAGCTAACCTACTAAAACACTCTAGGCTGTGCCAATATAACATCATGTTGAAACCAAATTATAGTTGTTTCCTTTTTAAAATTTTATAACAAACTAAAAGCAGTCCAGTACTTGACCTGTGATTTGTAGGATACTGTGATCTCATAACGACCTTGAGTACCTGAAGAATAAAAGTGATTTGTTAGAAGCGGAGTTAGTGGCACCCTTCCTGTTATTGGTGACTTCAAAATGAATTATAACTTGGTTGGGGAAGGACAAATAGGGTTTTCTGAGAGCTGGAATCTAAATTACTCTATCCTGCTGAGTTCCTTTTTTAAAAAAAAAAAAAAAATGGGGAACAGTTTCTATTTCACAGAAACAATACCTAGTCTTTGTAGAAAAATTAGAAAAATGCTTGTAAGGGAAAAAAAAATGTAATTCTAGCCTTCACAGTGGTCCCTAAGGGGCGTGGTACAACCCTTTGTCTGGGAGTGGGTGGGGTTGTTGGGTTTTTTTATGGTTAGTGTAATGCCTGGAGTTTCTACTAGTGTTTAGTGCCCTGGGGGCCAGGTATGCCAAATGTCCTGAATTTCAAGGAACAGTCCCCAACAATGAAGAATTGCTTCACCAATTGCCCGTAGCACCATAGTTAAGGAACTCTCCAGTGAACCACTGTTTGCCTCTTGGAGTAAACCATTCCAGAATTTCTCAAGTGGTTATATATTATTTACCTGTAATTTTTTAAATGCAGTCACTTGTCAACTATCTTTTGTTTACTCCTTTTGTTTACTGTGGCCGTCTCTGCTGGATGTCTTCCATTTGTCCCTGAGTCCACCCCAAAGGCACACACGCACCTACTGTCTCAAGGGCTTCCCTCTGATGTCCCACCCAAAGGAGGCTGTAAGGTGAGGGGGGAGAGAGCAGGTTCCAGGTATTCATTCCCCGGACTGCTCCCTGCTGGGTCGCAGCAGGCCGGCTGTGTCCCCGAGTGCAAGGCGGCTGGGCTGCCTGGCGGCCCTCCCCACACCAGCTGACTCTGATAACTGTACATTCCCAGGTGCTGACTCTTGCCAGGTACGGCACTATCGCGTGTGGTTTGCCAGCACCCTGCCTTATAAGCAACGCCTTTATTAAACTCCGCTCAAATGACCCAATCTGAATGTGCCCAGTTTCCTGCTGAGGCCTGGTAAATTGCCTTTCCTCATCAATGATTAATTTCTTACACTATACTTAATAGCCACATAGTATTCCATAAATAGCCAGACTCCTACTGTTCACTTTCTGTTTCTTTCTTCCCTTTAACAATGTTGTAATAAACATCCTTTAAATCTTTCTGGATGTTCTTTAATGTTTTTCCTAACAATGAGTACTTAGAATTGAATAAAAGGTATATGAATATTCTTTAAAGTCAAGTTTATTGAGGTATAATGTAAAATTCACTCTTTTTAGTGTAAAGTTCTATGAGTTCTGGCATATGCATTTTTAAAAAGCAGCTTTGTTGAGATATCATTCATAGAATAAAATTGACCTTCTAAAAGTGTACCATCCAGGGACTTCCTAGGATATTCACAGAGTTGTACAACTATCATCACTAAGCTTAGAACATTTTGACACCTCAAAAGGAAACCCTATACCTTTAGTAATCTCTCCTCATTCTTCCCTTCCCTCAGCCCTTGGTAACCACTAATGTGCGTTCTGTCTCCATGTATTTGTCTATTCTGGACATTTCACATGAATGAAATCCTACCATATATATGTGGCCCTTTCTGTCTGGCTTCTTTCACTTAGCATAATGTTTTCAAGGGTCATCCATGCTGTAGTATGTATCAGTACTTCATTCATTCTATTAACAAATATTTCATTGAATGATATATATAACATTTTGTTTATCCATTAATCAGTTGATGGACGTTTGGGTTGTTTCTACATAGTGACTATTAAGAATAAGGCTGCCGTGACCCTTCACGTACAAATTTTTGTGTGAATGTATGTTTTCAGTTCCCTTGGGCATTTACCTAGGGAAGGAATGGCAGGGTCATATGGTAACTCCTTGTTTAATATTTTGAGGCACTGCTACTATTTTCAGAGTGGCTGTACTACATACATTACGAGCTCACCAGCAATATGAAGGTTCCAGTTTTTCTGTGTCCCCTCTAAGATTTGTTCTTTTCTGTCTTTTTGATCCTAGCCATGCTACAGGGCGGGAAGTGGTTTCTCATTGTGGCCTTAGTTTGTGTATTTCTCTAATGACTAATGATGGTCAGCAGCTCTTCATGTGCTTTTGGTCATTTGTATATCTCCTTTGGAGAAATGTTCATTCATATCCTTTGCCATTTAAAAAAATTACATTAATTTCTTTTATTGTTGAGTTGTAGGAGTTCTTCATATAGTCTGGGTACAAGTTCCTTATCAGATATACGATTTGCAAATATTTTTCTTCCATTCTGTGGGTGGTGTCCCTTGAGGTGCAAAGGTTCTTAATTTGAAAAAATACAATTTATGTGGTTTTTTTTCTATTGTTGCTTGTTTGTTTTTTTTATATCTAAGAAGACTTTGCCTAACCCAAGGTCACAAAGATTTATTCCTGTGCTTTCTCCTAAAAGTTGTATAGTTTTATGTCTTAAATATAAAGTTATGATTTATTTTGAATTAATTTTTTTATGTAGTGTGAGGTAGGGGTCTAAATTCATTCTTTCCCGTATGGATATGTAATTGAGCACTATTTATTGAAAAGACTGTTTTCCTCCCATTGAATTGTCTTTGCACCCTTGTCAAAAATCATATAACTTGAAATGTAAGGTTTTACTTCTGGATTCTCAGTTCTACTCCATTGATCTATATGTCTACACTGTATTGATTAGTATAGTTTTGTAGAAAGTTTTGAAATCAGAAGTGAGTTTACCAAGTTTGTTCATTTTTTTAAAAATTATTTTGGCTATTTGGAGTCTTTTGCATTTCCACCTGAATTTTACTATCAGTCTGTCAGTTTTTGCCAAAAAAGGCAGCTGGGATTTCAATGTGGATTGTGTTGAATCTGTAGATCAATTTGGCGGTTGCCATCTTAACAAAATTAAGTTTTCCAATTCATAACCATGGATGTCTTTCCATTTACTTAGGTCTTCTCTAATTTCTTTCAACAATGTTTTGTAGTTTGCAGCATACTTGTCTTAACATTTGTTTTGTTAATTTTAGTCCTAAGTATTTCATTCTTTTTTATGCTATTGCAAATGGAATTCTTTCTTTATTTCATATTTTAATTGTTCATTGCTAAATCATAGAAATCCAACTGAGTTCTGTATCCTTGACCTTATAGCCTATAACTTTGCTGACCTCATTACTTCTTACAGGTGTGTGTATGTATGCGTGTGTGTGTGTGTGTGTGTTTGGCATTATGTGTTTTTAAAGCTTTTGATATTAGTGCCAAGTTGTGCAGAAAGGTTTATACCAATTTGCATTCCCTCTAGTGGTGTTTCAGTGTGTAACAGGGCTTGTTTCTGCAAATAGTCGAACTTTCTTTTAACATTTGCCAATTTTATTGCAGGTAGAGGTACTTGAAATGAAACCAGGTTGGCATAGGCACCCACTAGTAAGAAAGAACATCAGCTAATACTTATGAGAGCCCTGGATATATGAAAAAGAGCAAATTGGGTTATTTTGTTTTTGTTTTAAATATATCTTTATTGATTTTAGAGAGAGGAAGGAAGAGGGAGAGAGAGAAACATCAATGATGAGAGAGTCATTGATCGGCTGCCTCCTGCACACCCCCTACTGGGATCAAGCCCGAAACCTGGGCGTGTTCTCTGACCGGGAATCGAACCTTGGTCTCCTGGATCCTAGGCTGATGCTCAACCACTGAGCCAAGCTGGACGGCCAAGCAAAATTGTTTTTATTTGCAGTTCTGTGATTATAAAAGTTGAATATCTTAAATACGCTTAGTAGCCATTCCTTTTTTTGGTAACTGCCTATTTTTTTTCTTCTACCTATTTGAAAAACGGGGCTCTTTCTTTTAAAAAAATTTTAAAGATATAAAGGGAGAGAAAACTTTAATGAAAATTACCTCCCAGTAGGGAAATAAGATTGGTTTTGGGAATGTGTTTGAATAGGGATGTTGCTGTTTTAACTCTTTATATTTTTATATGGTTTAATTTTTTTTCTAATGAGAATATACATATGCATTGATGTAATTAAAGAAGATTACTGCAGAGTAATGTGTTCATTGTAAAAACAAGTTTCAAGCCCTGGCCGGTGTAGCTCCGTTGGTTGGGCGTCATCCTGTGCACCGAGGGGTTGCTGGTTCGATTCCTGGTGGGGACACATGCCCAGGTTGCAGCTCGATCCCCGGTCAGGGGCGTGCAGGAGGCAGCTGATCGATGTTTTGCTCTCACATTGATGTTTCTCTCTCTCCCTCTTCCTCTGTCTCTAAAAATCAATTAAAAACTGTAAGAAAAAATAAATTTCAAATACAGTGAAAACTTAGTCTCTGCTAACCTACAGCCTTTACTCCATTCCTCATCTACCCACCCACTCTAATGTACTTACCATTCACATTTCCCCCTGACTTTTTTCTGTACATGAGCAAATATACACATAGTATAAAACACACATATAAGAATGAACATAATATATCCTGCAACTTTTTAAAATTTAATATCCTGATATTTTTCCATGTAATTTGTTGATATATAGGTTTCCTGTATATTATGGGTATTAATTTTCTCATCTCTCACTTGATATTAAGCCAGCCCAGGTTTTGGGGAATCCCTTCTTTCAATTCCACTTCTAGTTGAGCCATGATTTGAGGATACAGTTTCTAAATTATAAATGAATGAGTCAGCCACACCCTTGTGGAGTGCAAGGTGAAACAAATCCCATCTGATTGCTTCTCCCTCTTCCAAGCCCACGCATTAGATTCATGGTAACCAGCCCAGTAGGATCTCCCTTCTATGAGAAAGCAGGATATCCATTGTCTTAGTCAAGGTTCAGTTGCAAATGCAGCATCCACTCTAGCTAGTTTAATCAGCATGAGACTTATTGTACATCATTAGGTGGCTTCCAAAAATTTCGGTAGGGCTGGAGGAGCAGGCTCTAGGGTGAGTTTCTTGCAAAATCTCCTAGAATCACACCACAGAACTGGCCTGTCACAGGCAAGAAAGCAAGGACACAAGATTTGCTCTCACAGCTGCTGGGTCTTGGACCTCCATTGCCTCCATGTGTGACACATGGCTCCGAAAGGCTGCCCCCTGACTTGCCTCTCAGCCTATGAAGCTAGGGATGGGACACTGGGATTTCAGTTATAGCTGCCACATACACGCTCGCATGTGTGCGCACACACACACACACACACACACACACTGACTTTTTGGCTGAGTCTGCAAGGGGAGCACAGAGGTAGTTTAAGCGTCTTCTAGCCCATGATGTGCATTTGATTTCTAGCTACGTGACCTTTGCACAACTGACCTATTTCCTGAACTGCCATCTATGATACTGAGGAGAGTGATAATGACTTCACAGGTTAGCAGAAGATAAAATGAGCTAAAACACATGTAAACCCTATCTCAGTGGTCAATATTAGTTTATTTCTTGGGTCAATGTAGGTTTTTTTTCTTCCTTTCTTCCCTCAGTAGGTCCAGACTTTGTAGATTAATCCCACTTGGACAGGGCTGCATTTAGAATGAATGGCCGTGTCTTAGCGTCTAGTGATTTTTTGAAAATTGATTTGAGAGAGAGAGGAAGGGGAGGAGAGAGGAATGAGGAGAAGGAGAGGGAGAGAAACATTGATCTGCTGTTCCACTTCTTCACACATTCATTGGTTGATTCTTGTATGTGCCCTGACCAGGGATCATATCTGCAACCTTGGAGTATTGGGACAACGCTCTAGCCAACTGAGCTACCTGCCAGGGCTCGAGTGAGTTTTATGTTCCCATTAATGAGCGTGAACATCGAATTTAGCCTCTCTTGTCTATACTGGGGTCAGGATTAGGATCATACTTTTAACTAAAGAAAGCTTAAAGGCAACACTGAGAACTACAAAGACCTGCTTATTTTAACTCTTAGCATGATTAGTTCATTTAGACTGTGAGAGATTAGTAAAATGATCCTTCCACAATTATGAATGATGCCAGCTTTGCAGGTGCAGTGGAAAGATTTCTTCGATTTATGTTCCTGGGTAGACTTCATTCAAAGAAAGAGTAAAAAGCCTTGGGGGTGGGCCAGTTTTCCAGAGGTCTGGATTTAATGGCCTGTTTTGGAAAACATGCAGAGCTCTGACCTTGCTGCTTCTCTTGCTTTACCCTTTCCTTCATCTATCCAAAATCTAATTATAGGAGGTGCCACTTTCCAGGGGAAAAATAATTCAGAGGTGAAAGATATCTTTATTGTTGATTTATAACCTGCCTTGTTTCCAGAAAGGACTTGAGGCAAGACAGAAATCTTTAAATTGAGGTTTGAAAGGATGCACCACGAAATCTGTATTAATCAAGGATTTGACAGGCATCAGAGATCAGTTTAGAAAAGACAAACTCCGCCTGAAATACTAAACCATGAGCAGATTTGAAGGGGCATCTTGAGTACGATTCTTTAGAGACAGAAAGTGGTTGGGTTGCCTGACCCTGCACAGGGCCACCAAGAAGAGAAAATAGTGGGGACCTGTGCTAGTTCCCCTTCAGCTTTAGGTTTACTTTAAGGGTAAGACTCTGGCCTTCTGGTTTCACAGGCCGGGAAATTTCCTTAGAATTGGGGATATTTGAGGAGATCTATAGTAGCTATATTTAAGATTCTACTAGTTTATATTTCAGAAATCATGTCTGTGGTTCTTTTTAACTGTGATAAGAATCTTGAGTGGTTTCCCTCTTCACTCACACTTCAAATCCCGAGCTTATGTTCGCACTGCCCCCAGGAAGCTAATGTTGGATTTTCAAACTTCCCTTTATGTGATTAGGTTGATTTAGTGCAAGACCAAAGCTCAGTTAACTAAGTCACTGGTTAATACCAACCCGGCTGGCTTAGCTACTTGCCTGTGGAAAGGGAGCTCAGATGGGAATTGGCACTTGTGTTTCATCTCTCTCGAGATACTTGAAAAGGTTGAGCCACAGTCGTGGAGTTGCTGACTTGCATAGCTGAGGAGCAGGGAGGTGCCTTCTGCAGACTTGTGCCACACCCCCAGAACGAAGATTCCTTAAAACTTCCCTGTGTGTGAAATCTCATGCAGCACCAAGACCTGTATATGAGCTAAAGAAGAATAAAATAAGAAACTATATGCCCACCACTCGATTTAAGAACTAGGATTCTACCATATCTCCATGTCCCCTCGTGGGCCCTGCCCGATTTCTATCAAGGTCAAAGTTTTCTGGCCGTTGTTTAGCCTTGACTCTTTGAACTTCACAGAACATGGAATCACATATTTTTTTCTATGACTTGCTACTTTCATTCACCATTGAGTGTTTTCCATGTTGATATGTATAGCTGTTCATTAACTTTTAAATTAAAAAATAAATTTTTATCCTTACCTGAGGATATGTTTCAGAGAGAGGAAGAGAGAGAGAGAAACGTCAATGAGAAACATCGATCAGTTGCCAACCGGGGATCAGACCCACAACTTAGTTTCATGCCCTGACTGGGATTCAAACCCGCAGCCCTTTGGTGTACGGGACGACACTCCAGCCAACTGAGCCACCCGGCCAGGGCTCGTTAACTTTTAAAGTTGTGTTGTACTCTGTTATATGAATGTACCATAATTTGCCCTTTCTATGTTGATAGCCCCCGTTTTGCCATGTTTTAGAATGATTACGTTTCCCTTTTTATATTTCTTACCCTTTTTCTTTCTCTTATTTGGAAGTGATGCTCTGTCTGTTATTTTAGTGGACCCCCTGGCTATCTTAATTTAACATGCATGCTTAATCTGTTGATACAAGTTTAAATTAATCAGTATTTTTACCCTGCTCCAAAACAAAAACAAAGCACTCTGACAGCATCCCTCGCTGTTGATAATATTTTCTAGTGTTCATTCCTTTTTTCCACCTACAAGCTAGTCATTATAATTGTACACAGTCAACAATTTCATTTTGTCTACAGCCCCCATAGTTGCCTGACATCTTTGCTCACTGTTCCTTCTTATATCTCAGAGCCACCATCTGTTTTTGCTTTTCGAAGATCTTTTTTCTTCCTCATTCCTGAAAGGTAATTACACAGGCTATAGAACTCTAAGTTGGCAGTTATTTTTTTCTCCATTCGTTGAAGGTGTCATTCTTTTGTCTTACTGGTTTCCATGGTCACTGTGGAAGTTGGCAGTCAAATTGCAATTTGTCATTCCTTTTTAATTTAGCTGCTTTTGCTGTTAAAATTGCCTTTTCTTTGTACACAGCAGTCTCATTATGATATGTCTGAGGACTTCTTTTTATTTGTCCTGTGTTTAGTTGGAATTCTTGGACTCAATTATTGATCTTTCAATAACTGGAAAATTTCAGACATTATCTCGGGAAATATTGTCTTTCTCATTTTATTTCATCTCATTCTGAAGCTCTAATTAAATATGTATTAGGTCCTTAGATTCTATCTTCCGTGTCTTTTAAATGGGTAATTATAATTATTTATTTATTTACTTATGGCTATTATAGTTTTCATTTTAATAATTCTTTCATTAGCTGTTTAATCTATTCCTTCCATTTTTAATTTCAGTTCTCTTACAGTTCTAGAAATCCTTTAACTTGTTCAGATCTACTGTGCTCTTAGCCTTCACAGACTCAGCCCCAACCCAAATGAGAGAATGAGCATGGCTCTGAATTGAAAGGGATAGTCTCTCCTCTCTGTTCATCTCCAAGACTTAGCGCTGTCATCTTGCTGTTCCCTCCGGACAGTGAGTTAACTTCATATCTACCCTCACTTAGAAGGGGTAGCCTTTTAAGATCGCAGCTTTATATTGGGGGGGGGGGGGGTTCCTGTTAGACTTTTCACCTTGGCTGGGCCTTTGGCTTTCATTATCTTCCACCATCCAGCACATTAATGGAAGCTTGCAAGGAATTTGAATACCAGTTTCTGAAAGAAAACATATGAACAGCCACTAAGGGCGTGAAGAGATGCTCTGTATCATTGCCTTCTGGGAAATGCAAATCAAAAGCTCAATGAGATGCCACTTCACACCCAGTAGAATGGCTATAATTAAAAAGATAAAAAGATAGACAATAACAAGTCTTGGTGATGACATGGAGAAATTGGAACCCTCATGTATTGCTGTTAGGATTGTAAAATGGTGCAGCTGCTTTGCAAAACAATTTGGCAGTTCCTCCAAAGGAAAAGCAGAGTCAGCATATGACCCAGCAGTTTCATTCCTAGGTATATACCCCTCCAAAATTTAATAAAACATGTATTTATACACATACACGCACACAAAAACTGTACATGAATGTTTATAGCAGCATTCTTCATAATAATATTCATAAAAAGTGGAAATAACTCAGATGCACATCAACTAACGAATGGATAGACAAAATAGTATACCCATACAATAAATTGTTTTTTGGCAATAAAAAGGAATAAAGTACTGATCCATGCTACAGCATGAGTGACAGTTAAAAACATTTGCTAAGTGAAAGAAGCTAGTCACAAAAGGCCACATATGATAGGATTCCATTTATATGAAGTGTCTAGAATAGGTGACTCCATAGAAACTGAAAGTAGGTTAATGCTTGCCCGGACTAGGGGTAGAGAGAAGAATGCAGAGTGACTGCTAATGGGCACAGGGGTTTCTTTTGGAGGTGATGAAATGTTCTGAAATTAGAGCAGAGCAATGTGAATATACTAAAAAAAAATCACTGAATTGTGCACTTTAAAAGGGTGACTTTTATGATATATGAATTAGGTCTAAAGCTTTTTAAAAATGATGGAAGCTCAGTGTCCTCAAGAGGTTCAACCAACTCCCAGCATGAAAACTGGCTTTGGCATTCAGCTACTCCCCAAGATCCCCATTTTATTTCATTTGTGGCCTCTGAGGATTCCTTCTTTTCATGCCAGCTCACAACATGTTTTAAAATGTTTTATATTTTATTTATTTGTTTCATTTGGGAGAATACTGAGCCTGCCATATCACCAGAAATTGAAGTCAGGATCCTTTTCATTTTTAATCTAAAAACGTTCAAGTTGCTAAGGAAAATGGAAAGAATGACATCATGAACTTCTTCGTTCTCTGTGATTTCTCAAATGCAAATATCCTGCTTCAACCTTCCTCTCTCCCTGCCTGTCTACTTAATATTTTTGTGGAGCTATTCAAGAGTAGGTTACAAACACCATAGCCCCTAATACCCTGGGTATTTTAGCATAAATCTCCCAAGGACAGAATATTCTCCTGCGTAACCACAGTATAACCATCAAGTTCAACAAATTTTATCCTTGATACCAATACAGTTCGTATTCACATTTTACCAGTAGGCCCAATAACATCATTTATATTCACTTTTTCCCAAGATGTAGTCCAGGGTCACTCATTACATTTGGTTGTCATATCTCTTTAGTGGCCTTTAACCTAATTCCTCAGTCTTTCTTTGTCTTTCAAGACCTTGACAATTTTGAGGAATCCAGGGGAGTTATTTTGTGGAATGCTCCTCAAGTTGGGCTTGCCCGATAGTCCCCTTGTGAGTAGATTCAGGTTATGGTGTTGTCAGGAATATTACTAAGGTGATGTCCTCCTTAGCGTGGCATATCAGGAGGCACCGGATGGTGACGTGTCTCGTGATTAGTGAATCTAACCCGAATCCCTTTTCTGAAAGCTAAATATAGGCACATTTCTGAGCAGAAATGACAGAATTTGTAGTCAAACAGATCTGGCTCTCAGCCTCACCCTGGCTACTATTACTAGCTTCTGATTGTAAACAAAATATTTAACATTTTAAAGTTGTTTGTAAAAATATATCTAATAATACCTACATCTTGAGATTATTGAAAAATTAAATACCAATTCATGCAAATCGTTTAGCATGGTGGCACAGTAAGAACTCACAACTCTTGTTTTGGGGGGAGGTGGGCTTACCCAAGTGTCATACAGGCCTCCCTGTCCCTTGAGGGTGTTGGTGATATTGCTCAGAATCTCAGTATCTCTGTATTAGGTGCCCAAAGGCCTCCCATATATTTCTGTTAATTTGCAAAGAGCCAGTGTTCTCTTGGTCTTCTCTGCCTTCTCACCCACCGCCTCTGCCCTTTGCTATTGCCCATCTCCAGTGTCCATAAGGAGCCCACTTGCCCGAGGGTTGGGTTAGTGTTAGGTATTGCCCAATGACGGGGGCAGAAGTTCTTGGCAAGTGCAGACAGACCTCCCACTCCACTCCTCCACTCTTGTTTTGTTTTGTCACCTTCCCTCTTGGATTGCTCACCCTCCTCACCTCCAAATCCTTCCCCCTCTCTTATGCAGAGAAACTCTTTCCAGCCCCCACCTTCAAACTTGGGTATCCTAATGCAGTGAGGGTCCCACAGCACCAAGGCTCCACTCTGAACCAAGGACCAACTCCTCAGAAGGCAGATGGTGTGATAAATAGAAACCTCTTTTCCTGTAACATGATTGTTTTTATTCTGTTCATTGTGCTACTTGTGCAACAGTAATGCCATGGTGTTCCTCTTATCTTTATATCATCTGTGAGGATAGCACGTGGTTTGAACCTGTATGAGCAACACCTTGACAGAGTTACTGCCCTGCTGACAATTAGAGCATTGCTTGTGGCTAACCATGGACTTCTGTATAGACCTTTCACCCAAATTCCTGGGGAGAAAGACGGGCTTAGATGAAGTTGTATAAGCTGGGGCCCTGCACAGTGCTGATGCCACTTAGGTTGTTTTTTTGTAACCTGTCTCATCGGTGGGTCCCACGAAATGAGCATCGGATGTTGCATCTTCTGTGTGTTATGCCACCTCCCACTCTTCTCCAAGGAGCGGTTTGTCTGGGTGAACTTGTTTGGTGAGGCTACCAGACCTTCCATATGAAACTGAGGGATGTCTTTTTCACCTTCGTGGGGGATTTTTTGCATAAATGGGTGACACTTCCACAATTCTGTTGTCCATCCCTGTCTCATGAGAAATTGATCTAATAAAGAACGGGGAAGGGAAGAAGGAGACAGTGTTTGCTGTGGTACAGGCCATTGGTATCTAGGGAGACTCACGTAGTGAGGGAGCAGGCAAGGAAAGACCCCGTGGTTGTCACTGCTGCTGACCTACGAGCTTCGGCAGTCAGCTCTCCAGGGGAGTGGAGCTGCTCTGGGCACCGTATTTGAGGGAGATGAGAGTTTGTAGAACTGTCTTGTGTTGCCCAGACTTGAAGGACCCTAATATCTAGTCACTGTTATCATCTTGAATTATGTTAGTTGTCCAAGTGAAAAGTCTTTGTTTCAGAGAAGCTTGTGGAACAGAAATGAGACGGTCCCCAAACCAGTTTTGTTGACTTGTATAGTGTTGAAAATCAGAATTAGCTGTCAGTATTTAAAAGTCAGATATTATAAGGAAATCTAGATTTCCATGTTCTCTTGGAAAATTGGACAAATGCACCACATTGGGCCCACAATCCCTCATGGCAGTAATCTTTGGAGGCCAAGAAATAGCTGCCATGTCAGAGTGTTGGTCAAGATGCATGTCTGACTCTTGTAACAAAGACCAAAATAGGTGGTTTTAAACAAGGTAAACTTATTTTTCTCTCATTTTACAGTCAAAGCAGTAGTTGTCCAGAAGAGAGATGATGGCTCCATAGTGCCAGAGGCCCAGCTGCTTCTGTCTTGTTTTCTCTGACCTTTACCATGGGTTCCACCTTGTGGTCCCAGGTGCCGCCTTGTTTTCAACTGTCATGCTTGCTCCAGTCTGTAATAGGAAGGGGAAGGGGAAGGGGAAGGGGAGGGGAAGGGGAAGGGGAAGATGCATCCCTTCAAGACCCAGCCTAAAAGTTGCATGTATCATTGTGTCTCATGTTCTGTTGGCCAGAACGTGCTGGTGTGACCACGTTGGGCTGCAAATAAGGCTGGGAATGCATGGTCTCCATCTTTATGGCCATGTGAATAGCTAAAACCCAGTTCTTACTAAAGGGAAGTGAGAGTGGGTGGTATGGACAACTAGAATTCTATACTGTGAGTGGCCTTGCACACATCTGTTCGCTGCAGCCCTGGACACACTCTCATCTTCTCATGACTGAGTCCCAGGGTCACTGCCATCCGTTGCATTATGTCTGATGTGTTTCCTTCACGTATGTTACCTGCTTGCTTGAATTCTCAGCTGTGCCCTGATAATCTCTTTCAACCTACTTCTGTGCTCTTACACAGTACTTTCTGTTGCCTCTGTTTAGAATTCCCTTCCCTCCCTTACAGGCCTGGCAAACTCCTTCTCAGGATGACTCACCCCCCTCCTTCCTTTTCCAAATTGAATTCTTTCTTCTTTGTCTCATCTTAACACATAAACTGTTAATTTTACATAATGCCTTTTTGTTTGCTTACCTTTATATGTCTAATGCCTGGCAAAGCACTTGGATATACACCCAGAACTGCAGTCTCAGAGACGCCTGAGGAGGGATAGCCAAGGAATGAAGGCAATCCACACAGAGGCTCGAGTGCACCATTAGTTTAGGGCCAGAAAACGATGCTCTAGATTCGCTGAGGTGCCTATGGTGTCTGTTCTGGACCTCCACTGGTAGATATTCACTGGGTGTTTCATTTATGGTCCATTTCTTCCTAAAGAAGATTTGAAGTAGCTTTATGAGTGTGTATAACTCCCCACGCAAATATACACTTAGATTTAGCAAATAGAAGTTGGGGGGAAAGCTAGCCTCAGAGAATAGGAGGAAGCGGGTAAGTGATCCCTGAGGACTAAGACAGGCCCGGGATGGAGGGTCATGTGCAGCCCGATGCTTTCTGCCAGCCAAGTGCCAGGAAGAGAGGCTGGGGGTCCTGCCCCCGGCTGCCATTGCATCTTGCTGTATCACTCTCACAGTTTTTTCCCTTAGCCATCACGTTGTGTTTTTTGTTTGTTTGCTTGTTTTTTGTTTGTTTTTTTTTTTAATATTTTTATTGATTTCAGAGAGAGGAAGGGACGTTGTGTTTTTCACTGAAACATCTAAGTAACTGATCCTACAGCATGACTTTGAGAGTGGATATAGGACTTTATAGGACTTTCAGTAGACATTCTAGATGATCCCTGCCTGTCTCCACCACCGGCCTGGGATCACAGCGCAACAGAAGCCATGGACTGTGTCTAGTCATCTTCATACTCCAGGACCTGGAAGACAGGAGGAACTTGATAAATATGTCCTTGAATAAATGACCGGTATTATGGTTCCCCTTGCTGGAAAGGAAGAAGCCAGTCAATTATTTGAAGGAGAACTATTTATTTTTGTTTTACTGGCTCCGTGTTGAGAGTTCTCTCGGGTGGGTGGTCAAATGAGAAATGTTGAATGGCGTCTTGGGTCTCGTTCTCAAGAAAACTTGGGAGAAACTTCAGACACAGGATTCATGTGGCTTTTCCTTGCTGAGGGGAATTTGGAAGCCGGACACTGAAGGGCAGGTTTAATGGAGGAGAGTCTCAGAGGCCCCAGGCGACACAGTCTAGGTGGTACCTTCTGATCAGCTGACCTGAGCCAGGAATGAAGCTTAGGGTCGTCGGGAGTATGGGGAATAGCTCCGAGCTGTTCCAGCTTCCAGGCAGCAGTGGGTACACGCTGGAGGTGGTTCACTTGGGAGTTATGTCAGATAGAAATGAAAAGCAGAGACCTTGCATAGGATTATATATAAATATATACCTTCAGAAATGGTTGAAGATGTCCTGGCCTGGTGGCTTAGTTTCTTGGAGCAACGTCCAGTACACCAAAAGGTTCCCCGTCAGGGCTCGTGCGGGAGGCAGCCAAAGGATGTTTCTCTCTCACATCAATGTTTCTCTCACTCTCCCCTCCTTCCTTTCTCTCTAAAAATCAATAAAAACATCTCCTCAGGTGAAGATTTTAAAAAGGGGTTAAGTTCACGTAAACTCTGCCGACGAGTTAAGTGTGTGTGTCCGTATCAATGTCCAGGTTTTAATAAAGTGCTCTAGTGTAAGATGCCACTGTTGGGAGAAGATGGGGGATGGGTACAGAAAACCTCTCGGTACTATTTTTGCACTTCTTAGAAGTCTATAATTAATTCAAAATAAAAAGGATTTTTGTTTTTTAAAAGCAGGGACAGTGGAAACAGTGCTGGCTCTCCTCCCACGCTACCCTGTGCTGAGTGGTGACTGTTCTCTTAGCACTTATCTGCCTATTTGCTGTCTGCCTTTCTCTCCTTGCAGATATAAACTCCTTGAAAGCAGAAACTGTATCCATTTTGTCTCCTGCTAAATTCCTCGGGCCCTAGCACAGTGCCTGGGACCTATTGTTATCCTCAAATGTTTGAATGAAGTTAGCACAACAGAAGTCATGAATCAACTGCATGCAGGAGCCAGGGAGGCTGCATACATGAGCAAAGCAGGCTGGTTATAATGCAGCTCGGAGCAGTGGGTCTGTGGTGAACCAACGACCACAGCTTCCATGTAAAGGGGGCACAGCGACCTGGCTACAGGTGATTGTTGCCATGGAGAAATGAAAGGCTCAGTGATAGCAGATCTTCTCATTTTTCAGAGAAGCCATAAATCTGAATTTTAATACAAAATTTTCTTATTAACCGTTCTTAAAACGTTCTCAAACCACTGTGTTTATTGGTGGGGAAGTAAAATTGTACTGCCACTGTGGACAACAGTATAGCAGTTCCTCAAAAAATTAAAAATAGAATTACTGTATGATCCAGCAATTCCACTTCTGGGGATATAGCCAAAAAATTTTTAAAGTAGGGTCTCAAATTTGTATCTCATGTTTGTATGCCTATGTTCATAGCAACATTAATCATAATAGCTAAAACATGGAAGCAACCCAAGTGCCCGTTGACGGATGAATGGGTGGCAGAATGTGCTATATACATGCAATGATATAATAGGTAGCCTTAAGAAGGAAGGAAAGTCTATTATGGCTATAATATGGATGAATCTTAAAAGACTTTATGCCAAGTAAAATAAGTCAGTGACAAAAAGATAAATACTCTATGATTCCATTTCTAGGAGGAACTAGAGCAGTCAGAATAATAGAGACAGAAAACAGAATGCTGGTTTCCAGGGGCTGTGGGGAGGGAGAGGTGGGAGTTATTGTTTACGGAGTATAGAGTTTCAGTTTTACACAATGAAAAAAGTTATGGAGATGGATGGTGGTGGTTTCACAATAATGTAAATATATTTATTACCAGTGAACTGTACACTTAAAAATGACTAAGATGGTAAATTTTATGTTGTGTGTATTCTACAACAATTTTTTTAAATTGGGGGGAAAAGCAACACTATATTGATCAACACTGTGTGTGCTATTCAGAATTGGCCATTGGTCCTCAAGTTTGAGAATGAAGCCCACTGTATACTCTGTGGCCTCTAAGACAAACTCTGATGGCATTTCCCCAAATGAGTAGGAAGCCAGGGAGCTTTCAGGGAGCCATGTGTCAGGAGGGTTCTTGGAAGAAGTGGCCTTTAAGCATGGATAGTAGAAAAGAGGGGAGAGGTCCTTCCAGGCTAGGAGGGGTTGTATGAGAGGAGACAGAATGTACAGTAAGTGCTGAACCCAGTGAATCTCAAAATATTAGCCAAAGTAATAATATCAACAGTGATACCAATATGCTATTAATGGAATATTAACAAGAAAGCTAGCCTGACTGAAATGGATGGATAGAGAATGTGGGATCAGCCACTAAAAACCTCCAGCAAACATCATATGTAATAATGAAACTTTAAACACAGTTTCTTCTAAAATCAGGAACATAAGGATGCTCACTGTCACCATTTATATTCATCATAGTACCAGAGGCCCTAACCAGTGTAGTAAAACAAGAAAAAGAAATAAGAACTATATGGATTGGAAAGAAAGAAATCAAGCTGTCATTATTCATAGTCAATATTATCGTCTACAAAGAAAATCCAAGAAAATCTACAAATGATTAGAATTATGGTGTTCAGCAAGGAGTGAACACCATAATTCTAATCATTTGTAGATATAAGATTATAATACAAACATCTATTCTATTTCTGTACACATGCAATAAATAGTTTGCAAATATAATTTTTAAAACTCACAATATATGTGACCTTCATGGAGTAAAACTATGAAACTTTATTGAAAGATAAAGATCTAAAAAAATGGAAAGCTATACCATGTTCATGAATGGGAAGCATCGATATTGTAAAGGTTGTCAATTCTTTCCCAATGAAATGCATTCAAAATAATTACAATCCGAATAATAAACATTTTTCATGGGTCAGTGTAAGGTATGTGTAACTTAAGCTGCTTCTAAAATATGTTGTATGTGAAATAGCCTGAGGCCAAATTTAGAGGGCTTTGGTACTAGAATTTAGATCTGATCTAATATGGCAGTGTTGCTTAGGCTGGGGTCAGTGTTTATAGTTTCAAGGATTTAAGCTTTTTATGTGTGTTATTTTAGTGTTAAAAGCGAATTCTCGACATTCTGAATTTGCCTACCGGCTGCCAGGGCACACACTTGTGTACATGTTTACAGTCACCTTGGTGCTGAATTGTAGTAATATGTCACGGGGCTGATGACAAAAGAGCAAGCCGATTGATTATATAAGTGTCTAGTTAGACCAAGTGCAGGCCAACTAATGTCATGGTCTAGTAAGAGGCTTGAACCTACAATAAAGTGATTGGAGAATTGTATTGTCACATAGGATATTAGATGACATAGGCATAGTAAATCCAAAAGAACTGACAGGACTGCTGTCAGTACCATATTTGAGTTGCAAACATGGTCTAGTTTCATAAAATCTTGCTACCTAATAACTAGTGTTACTGATTTGAATTTCATTGTAATACAGTTTTGTGTTCTATCTAACTTGAAAATTTGTTTTTTTCTTTATTTTTTATTTTTTAAATTAAATTTATTGAGGTGACAGTGGTTAATAAAAGTTTATTATTGCACTGTGAGTTTTTGAGAGCTGAGTCCAAAACCCAGGCTCCCGAGTCCCAGTCTAGAGCCCCTCCTGTTGCCCACACATCACAACCTGGTCTTTCTCTTTTCTTAATTAAACTTAATTGCCAAACAGGCATGTACTAGTTACTAAGTCTACATGGCCAAAAGGCAAAATTATAAAAAGCTGTGCACAGAACTCTTGCTACTCGACCTCTCCTGTCTCGTTGCAGCCGTTAGCCCTATCTCTTACAAGGTTTCTTGTTTACCATTCTGTTGATTCTTTAGGCTAGGGTTTCTCCACCTCAGCACTGTTGACGTTTGGGGCTGGGTAATTCTTTGTTGTGGGGACTGGCCTGTGCATTGTGAGCACTTATCAGCATTCCTGACTTCTACACACCAGACACCGGCAGCACCCCCCACCCAGTCTTGATACTCGGAATGTCTCCTGGGGGGCAAAATTGTCCTTGGATGAGAACCACTGCTTTAGGCAAATAGAAGCAAAAGTGATTATCTACCTTCATTTCCCACTTTTTTTTTTGTTTTTACTTAAAAGTAACAATCTATATACATAGCTCCTCTTCCTGATTTCATATATATAATTACTAATTATATACACAGGGTGGAGCAAACGTAGGTTTACAGCTGTAAATACAAATAAATAATACAATAATTGATAAATAATAATACAAGAATAAGCTCTGTGTTTCACATACTCAGAACTGTAAGGTTTTGCCCCACCCTGTGTATATTTTATACTTTTACACTGAGGGAGATCCCTGGGCCGTGCACGGAGGTGGTCCTCACTCTGGCAGCCGCACAGCGTTCTGTGGCATGGAGGTGCCGTCATCGGTTCAGCCGGTCCCCTCTTGTTGGACTCCCTCCCAGCCTGCTAACCTGTGCCCAGCGAGTCAGCTTATTCATGGAAGGATTTCTCCCGCCCTTGTCCAGGGGCATCTGTGGCCTAGGTCCCCAGACGTGGAGTGGCTGGACCAGGGGAAATGCATCTCATTTCGGTGGTTGCTGCCAGGTTTCCCCTTCACATGGGCCAGGCCCTTTGGCACCCCCCTCAGCAGTGACCAAGAGGCCTGTTTCTCCAGGGCCTCACCAACCTTGTTATGAAACGTCTGGGTTCTTGCCAGCTCCGTAGGTGAGAAATGCCTCATTTTCCTGATAGATAGCATCGCATTTATTTTAATAATCTTACTCGTCTTGAACAAGGAGCTCCGTGCTTTCCCCTGAGTGCAAGTGTCCTGTGCTGGGCTGCTTCCTGGCCTTTGCTCTTGCTGTGCCCTCCACCGGGAATGCTCTTCCTCCTCTCCTCACTTTCAAAATCTTCACGGTCCTTCGAGACTTCCAAATGCCATCGCCGCTGAGAAACTTCCTGATTCTGCTTCCCACCCCCCCTTTCCAGTCGTTTCCTCCTCTGAGTTTCCCTGGCTTTACCACAGCTGCTTTGTGCTGTCACCAGTCACGGGGTTGTCAGGTTGCCCAGGGTCACACGGGAGTCCAGAGTCAGGCAGGTCTGGTTTTGAATTCCAGCTTTGCCATTAACCATCTGCAGGTCTTTGGTCAGATAGCTTAACTTCTCTGAGCCTCAGTTTTCTCACCTGTAAAATGGGAACAATGCTTCTCTCCTAAAACTACAGAGAAGACTGACCAGCGACCCTGCATAAAGGGTGTAGCAGGATACAGGCATTTACACTGTGAGTTC
Organism: Miniopterus natalensis; assembly: GCF_054644295.1. Classification (NCBI taxonomy): domain Eukaryota; kingdom Metazoa; phylum Chordata; class Mammalia; order Chiroptera; family Miniopteridae; genus Miniopterus; species Miniopterus natalensis. The sequence continues at coordinate 11,306,860 of NC_142095.1, read as the reverse complement.
ACTGGGGGCAGGAATGACGACTGCTCTTTAAGGAACTTCCTTGGGGCCTCGTATAATAGAGGAAACCCTAACAAATCTGTTAATGTCTACCCACTGCTTAAACCCCTCCACAGCTCCTCATGGCCATCAGGGCACAGTCCAGACCTCTTCCATGGCCTGCAAAGGCTGGGGCCCGCCTTTCTTTCCAGCCTCATCTGTTGTCTTGCCTACCCCTGAGTCCTGCACACACCCCAGCTCCACTGCACCTCCAAGTTCTAGAATGTCCATGCTGTCTCGTCTCTGCTCTTTTGCACATGCTGTTCCATTTGCCTGGAATGGTTTCCTTGCCTACCCTACCTGGCCAGTATTCTTTTGGTCTCTATTAAATGTCACTTCCTTCAGGAAGCCATTCTTGACCTCCCCACTGCCCGGCCTGGGTCACGTGCCTTCCTCTGTACTTTCTTCTCTTCAGAATTCCACAGCCTTGAATTGCGATTGCCGGTTTACTTGTCTGAATCTCCCTAATTGTTTAGGACACACACAGGCCCGCCCTCGCTGGCAGAAGGGGACCTCTCTCTCATCTAGTGCAGTGCATCTGTAATGAGCGCTTGCTGCAGTGAGGGAGGGAGGGACAAATGGTGGTAGCAGAGGATGGGTCGTGGACAAGTGTTCCGATTTGTCTTTAGTCAAGCCAGCCCAGTCGGAACCTGTTTCCCACTGTAGGACTCCGGTTTTCCTTTGCCACTCCCTTGAGACACAACATGTTCTGCTTGTGGCCCAGCTACTGACCAGATGGCCCTGGAGAGATCATTTACTCTTCTGGAGCATTTATTAAGTGACCTAGTGTGGCTGCAGGGTTGCTTAACTCTGAGGGCTCTGTTGACACTGTATCCCATGAAAGTACAACACGTGCGTTGCATAATGTGCTGTGTTGCTCCAGATGTTCCTACCAGTTTTGAGGTTCCGTAGGTCAGGCCCACTGCCTTTCTCATGCAGGTTTTTCTTGTTAAGAGAAGCACCTAATTCAGCCGCAGAGGCACAGGAGGGGTCTGTGCCCACTTATGGGTGCCTTTGTGTGTTGCTCATCCTAGCCAAGAAAGGCCAGCGGAGCAGCCCTCCATAATGTCCATGTTTTAATTATTTTAATAAATCATCAAGACTCACGCTCTGTTTGTTTACTCCCAAAAGATGGTTGTTTTCCTGGAAGATTTGTGGTTTAGCCGCTGCACATAGAGAATAAATTCCCCTATTGTGTGTTAGTGTAAACAATGGTTTTAGGAAAATTGCCCTCTATTTTGATATTTTTTGTTATTCCTCACCTGAGGATATTTTTTCCATTGATTTTTAGAGAAAGTGGAAGGGAGATAGGAGGAAGAGAGAGATACATTGATATGAGAGAGACACATTGATTGGTCGCCTCCTGCACGCATCCCAACCAGGGCCAGGATCAAACCTACAACCCAGGCACATGCCCTTGACCGGAATCGAACCCGAAACCCTTCAGTGTGTGGGCTGACTCTCTAACCACTGACCCACACCGATCAGGGCTGCCCTCTGTTTTTGAAGAGGGATCACTTCATTTCCGCACCTACAATGGACACAATCAGTAACTAAATAATAAATAGGCTGTTCTCTTCTATGACCCAACATTTGTGACCAGAGCTCACCCTGTGAAATAAATGGTGGCCTCACACAGAGGATGACGTAGGTGCTATGAGCTCTGTTTGCGGGGGGTGGACAGTCCAGGTCACTTTGTCTGAAATCCCAAGGGTGTCATTACAGCATCTTGTGCAAAATGGTGATGGTAAAAGATAATTTCTTCTGTTTTCACCAGCTATATCTAGAGGAACATTTAATTGCCAGCTGGTGGTAGTTAAGGAAAAATAAAGTTCTGAAACTCGGGATTTGGCAGTTCAAAATAAAGGCCTGAGTGTTCGAAAATGCGATCTGTATGTGGGAAGGATGTGGGGAAATAGTTTGGGTACAATTTAAGGGCTTGCAGTGTTTGTTTGTGAGGGAGCCCTGGATAAGAACATTTTAAAAGTTAAAGATGATGAGACACTCAAGGGCAAAATTTCTCCAACAGGTTTTCACATCATTAGCGGTATTTGTTGTTCATCAAATTCCAATAGAATCTCTAGTGTCTGCTATCTTTCTATGCGTATTGGAATATCTAAAATATGAGACATGCTATAGGTGTGACATTTTGCTTTTTGAAATATTTTCTTTTCTTTTAAAAAAAAATTCAGAATTAGAACTTGGTCTATTTCCAGGGAGACCCCAGCTAGAAATTGTCCTTGCACCCAACATCAGCTTATTAAATTAAAACAATCCTGATTTTATATTTAATTGCTCTCCTCTCATCCAGCTCCTCAACAGATTGCAAGTTTAAATTCTTCTTGGGTTCACACCTCAAAGCATCCTGATATAGTTCCATCAAGAACAGTTTGTGGACCTAGGCATATAGCAGGAGGTGAGAGAATTTCAAGCCACTGTTTCCAAATATAAATGTTTCATTCCTTCTACCCCTCCCTTTTGGAGAAGAGGTCAGAAGGGAAATTCATTTGAATTGATGAAAATATTGGCTTAGGTTACCCTGTGTTTTGTAAACGTGTTGGAGTACTTGGGTTTAACCTAGCAATGCCAGAATTCTATCTAGCTCAGCTATTCTAACAGTGGAGGGAGGTTTTCCTTCTACAGGAGTCATTGACTCAATGAGTAAAACATAATAAACTGGTGGAAAGGTAGTTTTATGAAAAATTTATCGAAAACTTAGGAATACGGCAAAAATAAAAGGTTACTGAGTGCCTTGCAGTATCCTAACTGGAACAGTGTTTAACAAGCCCACCAAAGATCATCCGATGTTCTAGGGCAGAAGCCAGCGGTTTTTTTCTGTAAAGTGCCAGATAGTAAATATTTTAGGCTTTGCGGACCATATGGTCTGCGTGGTTCCCACTCAGCTTCTCTGCTGTATCATGAAAGCAGCCACAGAAATACATAAACAAGTGCACACAACTGTGTTCCAATAAAACTTTACTTATGGGCACTGACATTTGAATTTCATATGATTTTTCATATGTCATGAAATACTGTTATCGGAGGATTGCACGGGTGAAATTTCTCTGTTGCTAGTGGGAATGGGGTTCTTGCGATATCTTGAGAAAAAGAATTTTCTAAGACTTGCACCTGAGAATGAATAATTTTTATTTGTGTAGAATTATATCCCTCGGTTTGCAAAGTCCCATTGCCCTTAAACCAGTCCTGGAAAATATGCAGCTGGGGGTTCAGTAGAGCTAGAAGCAGAGCCAGTGTCCAGAGTTTCCGTTCCATGCTGGAGCTGGATCCAGTGTAGTATCAGGCTAAAGTCCATTAGTCCATTGTGTGGGGTCCACATGACTGTGGGCCATGTGGGCAAATGTAGGGGAGCATTCCCCCTGCAACAGGAGGCCCAAGAGAGCAAGAGGACCACGAGCCAAGAGCCAAGAGAGGGAACTCCCTTTGTTCAGGAGTTTAAATATCAAATCTTCCCTCACTTGCAGTAGCCACACCTACACGCCTGTTCTGGCCAGTGTCCTGTTCCCAGGTATGACTGACAGGCAAGCCCCTTCTCTACATCACTTAGGCTTTATGGGGCATGCGTCTCAATTGCAGCTTCCCTTTGTTCCTTTCTAGTTATTAATTAATAACCAGGTTATTACAGTGCTATCAGTACTGTTTATTCTTTTTATTTCATTCAATCACCTAAAAATATAAAAACCATTCTTCACTCACAGGCCCTCTGGAAACAGATGGCTGATATTAATAAGTTGCACAGGATCTTTGTCCAGTTAAGACACAAGCGATTTCTCCCAGATAGAAAAGGACCATCAAGGGTATTATTTTTATATCTAAATTTTCAGTGTATTTATATAGATTTATATCTAAATTTTCAATCTATTCCAGCATTCATGGTCCCACAGATTTACCCCCCTTAGGTCTCATGTCTCCCCCTGAGTCAGTTTTGTCATCCTGCTGATTCCCTCATCAGTGAGTTACATCAACCTTTGCCATGTGCTTTTACATATTTATATGATAGTCAAGTGCTTTTCAAAAATTATACTTTGACGGCCACATATAAAAAGCAGTGTGGGACATTTTAAGCAATATATGAATTTTTGTTCATTTGTTTGTAAAACTAACAGAGAAATTCAATATAAGAGTAAAGTATGCACACTTTATGTTCCATCCTGCCAGCTAAATGTAGGAACTGGTCAGGGAGAGTGAAGGTGGGTGAAGAGGGACAGAGCCAGAGGCACCCGGGGGTGGGGGTCCTCTCTGTGTCCACTTGGTCTCAGTGGAGTTTTAGTGTTGCTGCTCCAGGCATAGTGGTGGCGATGCCCTGGGAATTCTTGACATCTCACACAATTTTCCAAGAATGATTTTGGTTTCCATTCAGAGGTTTTTATCATTGATAATTTCGTTTTAAGATTTCTTTAATTGATTTTTAGAGAGAGGAATGGAGAGGGAGAGAGAGAGAGAAACATCTATGTGAGAGCCAAACATGCATCAGCTACCTCCTGCAGGACCCCTACTGGGGATCAAGCCTGCAACCTGGGCATGTGCCCAGGTTGGGAATAGAACCGGCAACCTTTTGGTGCCTGGGACAATGCCCACCCAACTGAGCCATGCCAGCAGGGCATTATCATTTTAATATTTTTAAAAAGAAGAAAAGAAAAAGAATTTTTTCAGAAGACATTAATGTGAGAAGCCAGTTGATGTCCCAAAGAACACTGGACTGAGTGTTAAGAAGTTCCTAGTTTTGCATCTGTGACCAACTGTGTGACATTGGGTATTGCAGTACTTTTGTTTTTGCATATGTAAAGCAAAAGGCTTGCACTCTCTATAGCCATTAATACTCCTTATGGTGCTGAAAATTTTGTAACAAAAAGATTCACATTCCTTTGGGTGGAATGGAGTGGTCACTCGTTCCTAATTTTTGTCCCCCAAATAAACAGAGTGTAGTCTGTTCAGTCTAGATTTCCAGGTTTGACTTCTTACATAAAAGATAAAATATGACCATATATAAAAGATAAAAATAACACTTTCAAGTTAATTTTCTACTTGGAAAAATAAGTGTGGCAAAGCATGAAGTGAAATCGTCTGCCTTTGTTTGCTGTTCGGTTTATGGTGCCAGGTGCCTCTAGCAGGATGTTTCTTTTCCCTGTACCTTAGGGTCACTTCTCAGTTCAAAGTTTTAAGCCTGAAAGCGGAGATTTCCCTGGTCAAGGGATGGTAAGGTGAAACAAAGCTCCAGAAAGGCAGGTTGGCACTCTGACAACCCAGAACACTGGTAAGAGGTGGAAATAAGATAAGGAATCAGAAGCCCTTTTGAATTTAAAAGTACATTTGTGGGTGCTTGAAATCCCCTGCGTAATTCAAACCCAGAGAGGGGATTACGGCAAATCTCAAAAGGCATTGGCCCTTGACCTTTTTTACGAGGTCAGGACTCTGTTGAGAACTGAGGAAAGCTAACATCCCTCTCCTCATAAACACACACACACACACCAAGTTTTGCCTATAATTTCAGAATCTTTTGAGACCCCAGATCACTAAGAGATTGACTCCCTGAGTTTGAATAAAAGAACCAGGGCATTTAGTGTAGAGTCTTGTCTTTGAAGAGGGGCCTGGTCTCAAGTTTTAATACCCAAGTGGCACTATTAAACTACTAAACTAATTTTGTCTCTCTAACCTCCAACCCTTACAAGCAACCACATGCCTAACCACATGCTTAATTGTGCAGCTTTCTCCTTTCTCCAGCAAATTGTTCTTGATCACTGTTACATGAACTCTAAATGGAATGTCCAAATTGCACAAGTCCAGAATCCAAAACAAGCAAATTTAGATTATAAGTAAGTTAGGTTTTTCTAAAGAAAACCTTTGTCATCTTATTTTTTGTTGCTGATAGTCACTGGTTGCTGGCAAGTGGAGGCCTTTTCTGGCAAGATTTCTCCAAGTTCTCTGGAGAGCACTTGTGTTAACAAGTTACAAAGATTGCCTTAATCTTTGCTTGGAGTTCATTTAGTGCGTGCATAAATCTTCATATCGATGAGAAATTCTTAGAACTTGAAGAGCTCTGATGCATCAAAACTTCTGATTTCAGCGCATTCTTAATTGGTGACAGAGTCAAAACATGTATGATTGGATTCAGGGATTAAAAAAAATTTTTTTTTGAATCTTATGCTTCCAAACACTTAAACTCAGGTTACTTGTCTTCAGCTTTGAGGCAGAGAATAATATTTGGTTCTTAATACTTTTTTTCCTTGTGTGATACATTCTGGCTTAATTACGTATTAATAGCAACAGACTTATACCCAGCATTCTTTTTGTACCCAACTTTAATTTTGAAATTTTTTAAATCTGTAGGAAAATTGAAAGAACTATTCCTGCTCCTTCACTTGAATTTTGTGGACCCCCTTGATTAAAAGTTGTCAGTTAACTTTTTGCGATATTTGTTTTATCTCCACTCCATGTGTATGTATATTATTAACTTATTTTTATTTTTTTGTTCATCACTATGAATGAAGTAAGTTGCAGACATGATACTTAAATAAGTCAGTGTGTATCTCCCAAGAACAAAGATACTCTCTTCTGTAATCGTAATACCATCACACTGAAGTAAGTTAGCATCATTTCAATGCTATATGATGCAGCCCATATTCAGATTTCCCAATATGTCGCAATGTCCTTATTTCCACCCTTTGTTCAAGGATCCAATCAGGATCAACAAATTGCATTTGGTTGCCATGTCACCTTTAATCTAGAAATTCCCCCTCCTTTTCACGTCTTGTGACATTGACCTTTTAGAAGAGTCCAAGCCATTTTCTTCTGGAATGCTCCACAGCCTGGTTTGCCAGTTTCCTCATGATAAGCTTCAGGTTAAACAACTGGGCAGGAAAACACCTAGGTGGTGCTGTGGCCTCGGATCCCATCACATGACGAGGCTCGTGAGAACAGCTGGTTGCTACATCAGGTTGCTCAGCTGGGACACTTGGTTACAAGGGCATCTGCCAGATCTTACGAAAAGGAACCCTTTTCCCTTGTAATAAGTCTACAGGGGCCTTTTTCGAGACCATGCAAATGTACTTTTTCCCGAAAGTCTTTCACCCACTGATCGTAGCCTCCACTGATGTTCTTTTTAGCTTTTTTTTCATTTGTCGTTGGAGGTGGCACAGGGGAAAGAAAACGTATAAAAGAAGGGTACCCAGTCAGATCTGTGTACAGTCATCCCTATTGCTCCTTTATTTGTAAAACTGCAAGAAATGAATGATGTGAGTTCTCTCTGTTTTCCCAATTGTTACACTCAGTCTATACGGACAAAAGAAGCTTAGTTTCCCCTCTGCCTCTCCATAGAGAGACCTTCAAGGCAAATATTTGTCTGGAGTCAGTAGCCTGCAGTGATTACTGAAGGTCTGGGTGAGGTTATTAAAATGCCTGATGTTTGCCCTGGTGGCACACACAAGACAGATGAGGCGGGATTCTTTTAGCCTGGTTACGCGGTGGTGTTCACGTTTTAGTTAATAGTTACAGAGCGGGGACGTCTGCTTCAGCAGCCCCAGCGAGATCAACAGCCTCTGCAGTGTCAGAGAAAAACCGGCGGCACTTACTGTCGACTTAAAAAGACAGATTTAAATTTGTCAATAAAAGGGTTGACTCAAACTCGGGAAGAGAAATCCCTTTGCATGGATGGGAAAATTCAAGTGAATTTTGTATTTCATCTCTCCCCATGGGGTAGTGGACTGACACATTCGCTTTGGGCCAGTGGGTAAGAACCACCTGAGAGAGAAATGTTGGCAACCTAACCCTCCCTGAGAAGATTATACAGGGCGCAATGTAGGTCAGTCATCGCAAACAGCATTTGTTTCAAACACGTTAGCTGTTTCTCCTGTGCCCTTTTAGACTGTAGCGCTGTGTAGCCCAAGGCTTAATGGCCGTAGTTCTCAACCAGGGAGTGATTTGACCCACAGAAAACATATGGCAACGGTTTTTGACTCTCACACTGGGAGGGTGGGATTGGCACTAACTAGCCTTGTCCATGTTCTCTAGGCTTTGTCATTTCTCAGGTCACAACAGGGACCAGGAGCTTTCTAGGCGGCGTCCACCTACTGTGGGCCTCTTTGCATTTGTGATGGGAGAGTTTGTTCACAACACCACCACCACCACCACCCCGGGGCATCTGATGACTGGTCAGTCACCCTTCACCCTGCTTGGTCGGCCCTGCTTTCTAGAAGCAGGATCGTTTGAGATTCTCACGGCTAGTCTTTCTTCTCCCAGCTCAGCCTTTAGGGGAGAAAAGAGGAAGCAAGAGAGAGGCATTTCCACGTAGTACTAAGTGAAAACAGAGTGGGACAGTCGCCCAGTCTAATGTTTTCCATTTCCACTACATGTGCAGAAGGGAGCAATGGAGTTATAAATGGTTTTTCACATTTCGCGGGGTGTTTTTCTCAATAGCTATTTCAAGGCTGACGTGTGGCTTTGAAGAAGCCGCGTCTGTACTCACCTGGGGGGAAGGTTTGGGAGTTGGCCCCTTGGGAGGAAGGCCCCATCACAACCCTGCCCTGGCGGTGGACAGCAGAGGGGTTTGCTGGCACTGTTAGGCTGCAGCTTGAATTTGCAGTCCAGCCGTGTTTTTCCTCCAAGAAAAAATATACCTGACTTGTGGCTGCACTGTCTGCAGGCGCTTTAGAAACCTCCCATCCAGTAAATAACATCTTAATAGGAGGCCTGATCCTTGCCTGAGAGGGCTGCCAAAGGAAGAAACGAGTTCACTGGAAATAGGTTAGACTTAAAAGTAGCCCTTCACTGCTGCTTTCTAGGGTTCTTTTCCTGCAGCACCAGGAAGAAATCATGCTGTTGGGGGCAACGCTGCAGTTGAGTGCGTTTCCTCCCCTGAATCCGAGGATTTCACTGCCAGTGCCATCTGTTGGTAATCCTTTATCGCCAGCTGTGGGCACTGGCTTCGCATGGTGCCAGGTTCCGGGTGTGCCTCTGAACCGCTAAACTACCTAGGAGAGACTCTGACTTATTTTATAGCATTGTTTTGCATACAAATTCAAAGAATTATAAAATTTTAGAAAAAATTCTAGAAATTTAGAAGTGCAGAAAATTTTTTAAAAATTTAAATATCGATGCTAGTATAACTATGATTGCTGCATTTTTTTTATTTTTAGGACATTTTACTGATTTTTGGAGCAAGAAGAAGGGAGAGGGGGAGAGAGAAACATCAGTGTAAGAGAAAAACATTGATCGGCTGCCTCCTGCACACCCTCTACTGGCAACCCCTCAGTGCCAGGGACAACACCCAACCAACTGAGCCACACCGACCAGAGCTGATTGCTGCTTTTCATGCTGGATATTTCGTAGAGCATAGACTTCATGTTTTAACAATTCTTAAAGATCACGATAGAGGAAATATAAACAGGTAGGCCTATCAGCAGTTGAATGAATGAACAGTGGTGCATAGCTATACAGCGATGATGCTGCACAGTGACACACACAACAATTCGGATGAATGCCAGAAGCCAGACCCAGAACAGTGTATACCATACCAGGGGTCAGCCAGCCACAGTCTACAGCCCAGACGCAGCCTGCTGCCTGTTTTTAATGACCCACAAACTAAGAATGACAACGTTCTTTTAATGGTTGAGGGGAAAAATTCAAATAAGTAGACTGTTTCATGATATATAAAAATGACATGAAATTTGAAGTTGTGTCCACGACCAGAGTTTTATTGGGACACAGCCATGCACTGTCCACCTGTGTGCTGTCTCTGGCTGCCTCTGTGCTCCTGGGCGGAGCTGAGCGACTGTGACAGAGACTGTATGGCCTCAAAGCCTAAAATAGTTACTATCTGACCCTTTCTAGAAAAGATGGGCTAGCCCCTGAACTGTATGATTCTATTCATGTGAAATTCTGGAAAATACAAATTAATCAATAGGACAGAAAACAGATCAGTGGGCTCCAGAAGGTGGCAGGAGGGGGGGAGGGAGAGGGTTGATTGCAAAAGAGTACAGGGAACTTTGGGGGGTAATGAAAATGTTCTGCCTCGTGGAATTGTTAAGATGAAATGATTTTCTACACATGAGGGTTTAGAATAGGGCCTGGCACCGCTTTAGAACTCAGTCATGCTTACTGTCTTCATCACTTCCATTGTCATTATGTTCCATAGCTGTTCCTGCCTCAGTCTTCTGAGTCTTTGGGGCCAAAGACATTTCTCTTCATTGGCTGGCTGGCATTTTTCACTTAAAACACCTCTTAGAAAGGAGGTATATTTAACATCTGGGCTACAGGTTTACTACAGTGCTGGGGTTTGTTTGTTTTTGTTTTTTTCCAGGTTTCTCATTGTTTTGGGATGTAACAAATTATGACAAACTTAATGGCTTAAAAAACCACAGATTTATTCTCTTCAAGTTCTAGAGGTCAGGTCCAAAATCAGCCTCACTGGGGTAAAAGTCAAGGTGTTTACAGGGCTTTGTTCCCTCTGATGGCTCTGGGAGAGACTCTGTTTCCTTGCCTTTTCTAGGTGTCTTTTTTGGCTTGTGGCTCCTTCCTCCATCTTCAAAGCCATCCTCAAATCTCTCCCTGACTCTGATTCCCTTGCCTCCAGTTTTCACTTATGAGGACCCTTGTGGACCACTGGGCCCGTCCAGTAATGCAGAATAATCTCCTCATCTCACAATCCTTAATTTAATCACACCTGCAAAGTCGCTTTTGCCATATACGGTGACACTCGCAGGTTCTGGGGTTAGATCGGGGATATCTTTGGAGGTAGGGAGCATTATTATTTCTACCACAATGAGTCACTTTTTCTCCTATACTTTATTCCTTTTAAGAAAGCCAAATAGCTCTCCCTCTTTTATTTTAATGAATTAGCTCTATTTTGAGAAACTCTCGACATTCCTTGAAATATAACTAGACATTCTCCAGTAAGTTACAAAAGGAAATCGCCAAAATCCAAAATTTTACTCAGTATTTGGTTTGATTTCACCTTCTCACTGGCTCACATCCATCCAGAGGTTAAGTAGATTTGATGAAGTTTTGACTATTGTCTTTTTTTAAAAAAATTCCTCTGAGATTAACTTGGACTTTTCCAGATGCCCACTGTTTACACGTTGGGTCTTGAACCCTGACAGATGGACAGCTTTTTTAGAGCGGCTTAAAAGATGGTTGGCAGAAGGTATGACAAGAATGTGACCTTCATAATGAGAAGGTCTGAGGCTAAGCATGGAGCGCCGTATGGAGGGCCTTACGGGGATGTCGGACCATCTGAGCTCTGCGCTCCCTGAATAGGAAATGAAAGCTGAATATGAGCATGTCTGCTTGCTCGTTTGGGGGTGGTTTTTTCCAAGACAAAACAATTTCAGTTGAGACTCGAAGAAGCGTATTTGAGGGGAATGATGCTTGGGGATAAGGGGGGAAGGTAAGTTGAATGACTTGATTTGAAAGCCAAATTTTTCAGTAAAGAGAAACCAGTTGGTTATATGACGAGAGAACCCCCCAAGGCTGCTTCAATTCTTTTTTTCTCAGTTATGGGATATATAGACTGTTGTGATTTTTTTATTCTTTTAATGTGAAACATTTCCCATTTATAAATATTTCAGGGCTTAACACTCAGATCAAATCCCTGACTAGTTGTGAGCCCAGATTTGAGGGTCTGTTTGCCAGTATGGTAGATATTTTCCTATAATTTATTTTTAAAAAGGCAGAACATGCCAGTGTTTGAAAATTGAACACCAGACTCGCCTATTACTATAAGAGACCTGATTGTTGGGAAGGGGCTTGGGTTCTAAATGTGTATCTTTCCTAACCCTTCAGGGGGTTGTTTCCAAACAGCAGTAGAGGGACAGGGTAGAAAACATCTGACATCTGCTTGTCACTCACAAAGCTGGGACAGTGACTTGTGTCTGGGCTTCTTTTCTCATCTGAATTGATGTTGGTAATAGAGTTGACCTCAAGGCTGTGCAGGGATTAAGCGTGTTGATTCACAGAAAGGCCTCAGAGTGCTGCTTGGGGGTGGCTCAGTGTTAGTTTATTTCTTATGTAAGTACTTAAAATACAGATTAAGCAGTAATGACGATTACTTCTCTAAAGTAAATTCTTCATGTCTGACTTAGTCCATCTTACTCAAAATGACATTTAGTAGGAAAATAAACATTAATATTGGATATCAGACTTACTGCTGAAGGGAAGAGGGTAAGAGATGGTCATAACTTTGTCCGGGTTTTATTTTTCAATTCACATATTGTTGGTGGGAAAGTAAATAAAAGTAAAGGAGGCCTAACCTTTATGAAGGGCACTTTAGCAATAGCCATCATAATGACAAATCACATATTCTTGGACTTAGTAGTTATACTTCTGTAAAAATGTACCCTGCAGCGAACCCAAACATGTACAAAATGGTGTTTATACCCTTTAAATGGGTGAGTTTTATGGTGTGTAAATTACATCTCAATAAAGCAAAAAATAGGATTTGATTAAGTTACCACATGCCAGCTTCTCCTGGAGTTGGGGTGCAGTGCAGCCCTGGGGTGGGGAATGTGGTAGGTAAGTGGAGAAACTTTATGTAAACTTAGTTTCTCTCCCCCCAAAAATCACATGGAAGACAGTCGCAACTTTATTTGACCCTGTGATCGTAGTTTCCTTTCCTTCTTCTTTTGGGGTTAAGACAGTCATTCCTTTAGCAGATGACAGCTTCCTTCCTCCTCTGCCCACTTCCCAAACTTAATGTAGAACATCTTCTTGGGCTATTCCATCAGTGACTTTCCTTTCCTGGAATTTTCCCGTGTCAGAAATTGCTTTGGTCTTCAAAAAGCAATGCTGGCACCGTCTAAAGACGTTCCCTCCTATTTATATGACCCACCGAGAAGATGGGGTTTAAACATAACCCCACGTCAGGTGTATTTTCCTCCTGGGGAAAGAGCCACGCCAGCATTGTCTCCCAGGGACACGTGGCACGACTGCAACACCACCAGGGACCTTCGGGAGCTTTGGGCCATATGCCAGCTTATTCACCCTTTCGGTGCTGAGAATGGAAAACCGTAGAGCGGAGGGGGGGGACACACAGCTGGCAAAATGCACGCGCAGTGCGAGTGCACGCGTGTGTGGCCTGGCTCCCCGGTGCCCGCGTGAGGCCTGGGGAGGAGGGACGAGCGCGAGCCCTGACTTCTTCCGTGAAGCGTGGTGAGGACCGTGTCCCCAGCACGGCGTCCCCGGCTCCAGTGGAGAGGGAGGGAGATCGCGGCTGTGATCTGCTGCCCCGGGCGTTGGCCGACCACAGCCTGGGGCCAGGTCTGGCGTGCTGCCTGTTTTCACAAATTCTTGTTCAAACACAGCCATGCCCATTTGTGTACTTAATGGCTGCTCGTTTTACTTTCTTGGTGTATAAAAAAATGTATTTTTAAGTTACAGCATGGCAGACTGTGACGCCAAACTTGGTAACTTGTACCCAAAATGTAGCTCTGTAGCTTTTACTCCTAATAATTAATTCCACATAAATGTCCCCTCTTATTCCTGAACAAGGGACCAGGTCGTCATAAGCTTTCCTCGGAGGACTCCTGAGAGCTCTGTGACAGAGCCCCCAGCTCGAGCTTCCCCAGAATGGCGTCTGGTACCCAAAAAGTCTGAAGTGTGACATCCCTTTCTGGCTCTCTAAGCGTAACTCAAATGAAGAGGTGACCAGAGATCTTGGAACTGAGCCTCTAGAGGTCAGAAGACCACATGCCCATCCCTCCTCTACCTGTTGCTGGCTTTGGGCAAATCGCCAACTTTGCCTCTGTTTTTCCATTTTTAAAGTGTGGACAAAATTACCAATATTGTCAAGTTTTTGCAGAAATTGGTGGTGGTACTTAGGGAACCTTCAAGGTATGCTAGGGCTCAAAGAATGCTAGCGGTTTCTGTTTCTCCCCTGGAAAATGACGCAGGCCTAGGCCAAGACTGATCGGTTCTGCTGGTTGCTAACAGCCCTGCAGAAATCCGGGTGGAAGCAGCAGTGAATGGTTTTGAAACTGCTGAAGTGAACTGGGGGGATTTCTGGTCAACTTTGACTTGGCTATGCCAGCCCGTGTTCCTGCAGCTAATCGAGCTGGCTGTACTTAACTTTCCGTTGGGACCCTTGCCTTCACTTTTACGAGGTTCACAACAATCAGACTTTATCTCACCAGTAGTTTGCAACAGGACCTATGTGCCATTGTCTTAAGAACAGTGAAGTGGGTGTTGGGCGTCTGGTTCTGAGGCTGTTTGCTTATAATGTGAAGACATTTTTCCAGTCTGGGAGCTTTTCCTGATGAGTTAGAAACCCTACTTCCATCCGCAAATGTTTTCAGGTTTCCCCTGCAAAAGTGTTCTCTGGGTCCCTCCTTCCAAAAGAGAATATGGACTTGTTATAAATATTTTATAACCTATTTGCTAAAAATTCCTGCCTCCAGTGGGCAAGCTACCCATTACCTTAGTTCCCCCTTATCCGCGGTTTTGCTTTCTGCCATTTCAGCTACCCATGGTCAACTGGGGTGCAATTATGAAATGGAAAATTCCAGAAATAAACAGTTCATAAGTGTTAAATTGTGCACTGAGTAGCGTGATGAAATCGTGTGTCCTCCGGCTCTGTTCCACCTGAGTTGTGAATCGTCCCTTTGTCCAGACTCTTAGTCACTTAGTAGCTGTATTGGGTATCAGATCGGCTGCTGTGGTATCACAATGCTGGGTTCTAGTAACCCTTATTTTACTTAATAATGGCTCCAAAGCCATTCACATAACTTTTATCACAGTATATTGTTATAATTGTTCTATTTCATTATTTTTAGTTATTGTTGTTAATCTCTTACTAGGCAAAATTTAGAAATTAAACTTTATCATAGGTATGTAAATATAAGAAAAAACATAGTATATATAGGGTTCAGTACTGTTTATGGTTTCAGGTATCCACTGGGAGTCTTGGAACATAGGCCCCATGGATAAGGGGGGACAACTGCAATCACCTCAGGTTTATAGGCTTGTTGTGGGATGTTCTCTTACGTGAAACCCT
Source organism: Miniopterus natalensis (assembly GCF_054644295.1). Classification (NCBI taxonomy): domain Eukaryota; kingdom Metazoa; phylum Chordata; class Mammalia; order Chiroptera; family Miniopteridae; genus Miniopterus; species Miniopterus natalensis. The sequence continues at coordinate 11,291,826 of NC_142095.1, read as the reverse complement.
GTCATGCCTCTCTGAAGAGGGTGAAGAAAGTAGCAGATGGTCTCATGTTCCTCATTTAGGAAAGTATTACTGTTAAACTCATTTAAGGAAAAAAGGAGGCTGGGGTCTCTTGGTATCATCTTGCCCGGGAAGGAACTTGGTGAACTATTCAAAACCTCAGCTCAATTGGCAGCAGCATCTTATTCCAATTTTATCGGGAGCTCTGAATTATGACTGTCCTCAGTGGATCATTACAACGCCTATTTAAATCGCAAAACAGACCAAGGAATGGTTTGGTGTAACTGAGTTACAGAGAGGAAAAGTTCCAATAATAGACACGCATTGTTATTGGCAGGCTTAAAAAGGCCTCCAAGTGGTCGTTCTGCAGAGAAAAGGCCACACTGAGCCACCAGTATTGTGGTTGCCCCTAGAGTAGGGGAGGGGACTTCTTTTTTTAACACTCAGTGGAAGGGAAATATCACAGTAGGTGTCTAAATTAATGAGCCTTGTTTCAGTAAGCCTGGGCTTATCCAGTTTTTCAACCAAAATATCCCAGACTTCTGAGAGTGAACTTACTCAGGGATCTGAGGATGAGTCCTGAACCTACCCTGGTGAAATTTTTTTTAAATTTTTTTTGTCATTTTATGTTTCATTTTTTTAAATTCTTAAGAGCTGTCTTCACCTCTCCGGTATTTCTGGTTTTGATTTTCAATGAAAAGATACTGTCTTAGTCTGCTCCAGCTACTATAACAGAATACCATCATCCTCTGGGTCGCTTATAAACAGATACTTATTTCTCACAGTCCTGGAGCTGGGCTTTCCAAGATCAAGGTGCCAGCAGATTCAGTGTCTAGTGAGAGCTTGCATCCTGGCTCATAGACAGTCGTCTTGTCCTTGTGTCCTCGCATGGCAGAAGGGGAGAGGGAGCTTCCTGTCGTCTCTTTTATAAGGGCACTAATCCCACTCCTGAGGGTCCCACCCTCATGACCTAATCACCTGCCGGAGACCCACCTCCAAATCCCATCACACTGGGGAGTAGGTTTCAACATAGGAATTTTGGAGGGACAGAAACATGTGGTCTATAGCTGGTACTTTATATACCTGCAATAGTACCTGTTCCCTGTCCCACTCCCAAGTCTTTCAGTAAAATTGATGCTAAGATAATGTGGCTTCAAGTACTGCAGCACATTGCTGGGCCCTCCCCAAGGCTAGTTATACACTAAACAGTATTCATTCTCATCAGTCGATAGTCACAGAGGAAGTCCCAAGGGACCAGTGGCGGGCCATTCTGGATTGAGCGTTCTCACTGAGCAGAGGGATGTTACTCCCCCAGGAGCGGTGGCAGTTAATGGCATCAACCGGGATGGAGGCGCTTCACAAAACCCAAGAAATAAGCCGGCTGGGGCCGTGCGGCTTAGCACCTTCTCTCAGGAACGTGGGTCTGCTCCCAAGATGCAAAGGCAGCCAGGAGAGGTGCCAGGGCCGGCCTGGCAGGGCCCCCGACCTGCACCCTGCCCATCCGCTGGCCTTCTAAGCAACATTATCTTGAAACAGATCTGCCCGATGACGGGTTCTCGCCATGCAGCCAAAGGAGATTTTAAAGACGTGCCAACTCAAACGCCAATGCTAGAAATACCTGTATTTAAAAATGCCTCGCCCGGCCGGGGGTGGCTCAGCAGTTGAACGTCGACCTAGGATCCAGGAGATCGGGGTTCGATTCCCGGCCAGGGCACATGCCCGGGTTGCGGGCTAGGCAGCCGATCAATGACTCTCTCATCATTGGTGTTTCTCTCTCTCTCTCCCTCTCCTTTCCTCTCTCTGAAATCAATAAAGATATATTTAAAAAAAAAAAAGAAGCTTGGGGCTCTCCTGTATTTGAAAAGATAAGTCCACATGTGGCATGCACACAAATATTCTTCATAGTAACCAAATGTCTATCAGCTGGTAAATGGATAAATGAAACGTGGCATATCCGTACCATGGAATATTATTCATGACTAAAAAGGAATTGAAATGCTGATACATGCTGCCACATGGATGAGCCTTGGGAACATGCTAAGTGAAAGGAGCCGGTCACAGAAGATCTCATGTTGTGTGATTCCACTTACATGAAAGTCACCTGTGGAGACAGAAGGCAGATTAATGGTTGCCTAGGACTGGCGGATAGGGTGGGAGGCGGTGTGGTTAAGGGGAAATGGAAGTGACTGCTCTGGGTACTGGATTTCTTTTTAGGGTGATGAAACTGCTCTAAAATGGATTGTGGGGATAGTTGTACAACTCTGAATATACTAAAATCCATTGAATTATTCATTTTAAGTGAATTCTGTGGTATGTGAATTATAGCTCAAAGCTGGCATTTTAAAAAACCCACAAAAACATATTCTATACCCAGCCTGATTGTCAGTTAAGTTAAAAGGCAAGATAGGCCTTTTTCAGAGAAAAGTTTTGTTAGGAAGCTATCAACAGTAGTTGCCAGCTACTGTTGCAAATGCTTCAACTTACCTGATTATAAGGATCATCTGGGGAGCTTCTTAAAATACAAATGCCTGGGCCTTCCTCAGAAATACAGCTGTGGTGGTCTGGATGAGCCCAGGCATCTGTATTTCTAACAGGCGCCCCAGGTTATCTCCCAGAAAGCTTATGTAGCACTTACTGTGTCAGGCATGGTTCCCAGAGCCTTCCAGATGCCAACCCTTAATTCTCATAATGACACTAAGGTGGGAAGGATTATGTTCATAATGTTTTCATTGGAAAAATTCTTAAACATCTGAAGCACTTTTACCAAAGTGTTAGCAGTACTATTCTCTAAGGTGTAACACATGCATGATTTGTTTTCTTAATGCTTTTCTGAGTTTTCCAAGTTTTCTGTCACAAATCCGCTGCTTTTATAATTTAAAACAAAGTTAGCGAACTTCTATGAGTTATTGGAATGCTCGTGCAGAATCTGACAAATTGCTACCCTGAGAGACCCTGACGGAATCCCTGGGCCTCCCTGTGAGTCACAGTCCCAGCCAATAAAAGCCAGGCCAGTGTGTCATTGGGACTGTGTTTTGGCCAAAAGACTCAGCTGTCACAGATGCCGTAAGCCATCACGCACCCCGTGATGGCTGCCCTGTTGGCTTCTCTTGGCAGAGCCCAGGCTTGTCTGAGCTTCCGAGGCTGTTGGAATATGAAGCACATGAGAAGGGCTGCATGGGCTCAAGCTCCAGCGAGTCTCAGCCCCGGCTGGCCTGGGGCTGGCGGGCCTTAGTCAGACGTCACCGCGTTTTCCACCTGGAGAATCCGGGCATGCCATTGTGTTCATTGATGACTTCTTGGATGTGACACCCAAAGCAAAAGCAGCAAAGGCCAAAAGGGAACTGCATCAAACTCTGAAACTTCTTCAGAGCAGAGGAAACCATCAGCGGAGTGAAAAGGCAGCTTATAGAATGAGAGAAAGTGTTTACAAATCAAACATCTGAAGAGGGGTTAATGACCAAACTGTACAAAGAATTCTTACAACTCAACAACAACTAAATCCAGTTTCAGAATGGACAGAGGACTTGAATAGACATTTCTCCAAAGAAGATATACTTCTGGCCAGACAGCATATGCAAAGATGCTCACCATCAGTAATCCTTTGGACCATTCTGTTATTTTGGGGGGCAGGTGGACTGGCTGACGAGCGGCAAGGCTCTTTGGTGAGGTGTACATCTCCCATCAGAAGCAGACCAGCTGGCCCAGGGGAAAGTCTGCTTGAAAATGTAGAGGTCAGGCTCATCTTAATATAAGGCTTGAGACTCCGGAGTTTGTGTCTAGGGGCGAGATGTTCACCTTTCTCCACATCTGCAGCTGTGACTTCATTGACCATTGCCACTGGACCCCACTGAGCCTGGGCCAGCTGGTGCCATCAGGGCAAAGGCTCACTTAGGAAGAACAGATGTGTTGAAGGTTGCCTGTTCCCAGGTGTTTCCTGAATTAACTGTTACGATTTATACTCACTTCCTAAATTTCCTTCTGTTTGCAACAAAAGACCTGATAACCCAGGAAACAGAATTAAGAACGACTGGATACAACAAAGGAGTGTGCATCCCTAAGAGGCCGGCACGTCTGCCAGGGCCCTTTCAGTTCTGTGGATGCCAGGAGACCTGCAAGCTGTGAGGTCAGAACTCTCACTCAACAGTGAATCACAGTTGCATTTCCTGCACCCGGAGGCAGCTAACTATCCAGGGAAGACACACTCCAGCAAACAGCAGCCCAGACAGAGCGGTGAGCCTCCCACCTCGAGATGATTCTCCACCAGAGGGTCTAACTTTTCACACCTGGCAGCTGTGGGGCAGGTGCTCGGCGTCTTTGGCGGAGGGAAGCATTTCATAATCCTGCCTGTTGGATGTTTACTGTGGTTCTTTTGAGACTGACATTAAAGAACAGTTTGTGACTTTTGATATTACATTGTTACCCACAGACCTTCTGGTCTGATCTCCTCCCTCCCTGGTGCCTCAAGGTAGGACGGAGGTGGAGCTGTCCCAGGTAGGAAGAGGCAGGTTCACCTGTGAGCAGGCCCCGCAGGCGACCTGGGGTGAAGTGGAGTGGGCACACATCAAGGCTCGTGCGTGTAAGGGTTTTCCTTGACCTCAGATGGAGCCGTGGACCTGTGGGCAGTGCTGGGAGGCGCTGTAGCAGATAGGGCTCCTCGGGCCTGGCTGGGAGCTGGGGCTCCACCCACTTCGTCGAACATGACTTTGGACGTGGCCTTTCACTGCTCTGAGCCACAGTTCATCTGCCTAAATGGGGATTAGGATGCCTCCATCACTTGGCTGTCGTGTGGCTAAATGAGACGAGAGGGATGGGACTGGTAATACCTTAGACTAATGGTGCTGCTTACAGGCCAGACAGCCATGGTCATTATGGGATGGAGTGTCTCTTTCCCAGGTAGAAGTGGAGACGCTTGTATAGTGACTCTCACCTCCCTCTCACTCCTTTCTCACCTTTCCTGGTGCTGCTATCCTAGAAGCCTTGCATCTCTCTTTTGTTCCTTAAAAGATACCCTTTTTCCTTCCCTTCTTTGCCTTTTATACCCACACCCTTCACCAAGACAGTAGGAAACCAACATTCAGATAAATTTGCTTAAAGAAGCACGTAGAGCTGGGAGCCAGGCTGGCCTCTGACCACAAAGGGCTCCATCCAGAGGCGGCCTCAGGCTACCCCTGAATCCAGGCTCTTCACTCTTTTTTACCAGTTTGTTCTCTTGTCTTGAAAATCCTAATAGACTTGGCTGGGACTCGCTGCTGCTTTGCTGATGAATTTTTCACTGATTCATGGAGAATGTTGAGATGATGAGTGTTCTTCGTGAGGCCTGCGAAGATCTTTGCTCAGGTCATTGTCATCCAAGATCCCTCTGAAGTCCCTGGTGCACAGGGCTCCAGGTGGCAGAGAGGGACGGGAGGTGGGGCTTCTCTAACTCGTGCTTTAGAGGGGCTTGTGAAAACAGGGTGCTGGGCCCCTTCCCAGGGAGGCCGGTCCAGCAGAGCTGGGTGGCCTGAGAGCATGCATTCCTGACAGATGCCTGGGGGTGCTGATCCTGCTGCCCTGGGGACCACACACTTAGAGAAGGGAGGCTCGGGGCAGAGGTTGGCGAATGATAGCCCACCAGCCAAATCCATCCCGCCTCCTGTTTTTGTAAATACAGTTTTTCCGTGGAGCAATTACTCCCACCCATTTGCATATTGTCTCTGTCTGCGTTCATGCTGCAATGACAGAATTGAGTAGTTGTGACAGAGACCATATGGCCCTCAGAACTGAAAATATTGACTAGTTGGCCCTTTACAGACAAAGCGTGCCAACTCTGCTCTAGCGATTCCGCAGTACCCTGAGCCCAGTGGTTCTAATTATGAGCATAGACTCCTTTTCTCTCACTGGCTAAGTACTCTAGGACCCTCAATGCCAAGATGCCAGCTAAGCTAAGCATTAAATCATATTTCCTGGAAGAAAAAACATGAGACTAGTGGTCACTGCTGTTCACCTAGATCTTGCAGATCACAAATTACCTTTTAGACCCTGCAGCAGCCTAGATGGTGCTGTACCCATCTTGTGGAGGCACAAACTGAGGCCCAGAGGGGAAATGGCTTAACCTATGGCTCAAAGAGCAAGTTAGTGACAAACCTAGGTCCTCTGTCCGTTCTATGACAGTGCCCTTTGTTTACAAGCCCAATTGAGATGGAGCTTGGTGTTTTAGTCATCTGTTACTTAGATTAAAATAGCAGTAAACATTTATTATCACACATAATGTCTGTGGGTCAGGAATTCAGAGTCAGCCTGGCTGGGCAGTTCTGGCTCAGGTGTTTTCCTGACATCAGTGAGATGTCCCCTGGGGCTGCAGTCATTTAAGGCCTGACTGGGACTAGGAGATCCACCATTACCCACCTGGCCGGCAAGTCGGTGCTGGCTGTTGGAGGGATGGAAGCCTCTTTTCCTCTCCATGTAGGCCTCCCCACGAGACTGCTTGCATGTCCTCACAACATGACCACTAACTTCCCCAGAGCATGGGATCCAAGATCAAGATAGCGGGGGATGTGCCCTTTTTATGACCCAAGTCACGTGTCATTTCTGCCAACTCTGTTCATCAGGACCAAGTCTCTACATTCAAGAGGAGCCTATTTTCAAGCGGCGTGTCAGAACTGTAGACAAGACTGTAGCACCTTAATCCTTCAGAAGCAGTGTTTGGCCGCCCTCTAGTGGGTAAATGGAGGTCACCGTGTTTGCTGACCGGAATGGGATGGAGATGACTGGCTGGAGGAGTCCCCTTGACTCTGGAAGGAAAATGCCCGGCAGGTGTAAGGAGCGGTCAGCTTGAGGATGCTGTGGTTCCCTGATGGTGCAGGGAAGGGATCCCCGCTTTTGTCCTGTCATCTTCTCTGGCTCGATGTATTAATAATCTGGTTTATTTGAAACAATGCAGGGAACAAAAATGTGAGTACGTGTATGTGCTCTGTGTGTATTTCCTAGTGCAGAGAGTATGTGTGATGGTTGACAGGGTTGGCTAAATTTTTTCTGTAAAGAGCCAGAGAGTACATATTTTAGGCTTTGCAGCCAAAGGCTATGTACTCTGCCATTATAGCATGAAAACAGCCATAGATAATACGTCATGAATGAGCATGGCTGTGTCCGTGGGCTGTAGGTAACAGGCAGTGGGCTGCACATGACCACTGGCCATAGTTGTCCACCCGGTGAGGAAGAGTGAGCTGAATTGTCTCTTATGCTAGATGGTAAGTAAATTCCTTGGGGTCAGGACTCTGAGCTTTGCTCACCTTTGAACCCTGAGCACCTAGCACTGTGCCTGGCATGTAGCAGATGCTCAGAGCGTGTTTGCTGACCTGAGAGGGATCTCATGTCAACCTCTGTGATACAACAGCTTTCTTCCAGGATTTCTCGGAACTCATTGTATTAAAAGCACTCTCTCTAAACCATCAGAGCAAATAGGATTAGCTGCCATCCAGTTTTCTTTCCGTTTGTTTCTACTTAAAATGAACCAGCTGGTCCCTTGAGAGACCAAGAGGTAAAAGGGCCTTGTAATGATCAGCCCCACGCTGCCCTGAGCATGGCTCTCCCTGGTGGCCCTTCATTAGTGGGCAGCTGCTGGCAATCTTGTTTTGCAGAACTGGGGATGGCTTTGCATTGAGGCATCTACTGATTTTGCCAGAACCTCCTTCTGCCCAGAGATTAGCACTTGGGAGGGGGCTGGCTGGGGGCATTCTAGGTCATGCTATGTCCCCAGCACAGCAAGAAAACAGCAAGAATCAGCTTCCCTGTCCTCTGCACCACGCAAATTTTGCCTGGCTAACGCCCAGTCACCTGTTCAACTCTCGAACTTCCTCTGACCCTCCAGACTTGGTTGGGTCCTTATGCTTTACATTCTCATACGGCCTAGTTTCCTTTCGTAGGATTTATCACAGTTTATAGTTAAATATCCACTGATGTACCTTCTCCAGGGGCAGAGACTATGTCTGATTCTACCCTTGAGTACTCAGGGAGGTTTTTGAATGAGTGAATGAATGAATGAATGAATGAATGAATGAATGTTGCCTGTGTGTTTAACATCAGGAGAAGAGGAGCCAGGCAGGGTAACACTGTTTGGTTCCCTCGTTGCCGGGCACATAAGAGTAAATCTCGTTAGCTGATTTCCAGTGCCACTTCATTGCGAGGAATTAATATGGTAAATGATTTAAAGCCCAGTGAGGTATTTCATAGGTGTGCTGAACTCACACCGGAACAACGCAGCTGCTCTGGGCAGAGCCAGCTGGGAACAGCTGGGACAGTGCTCCTCGGGCGGCCTAGTTAATCGTCAGAAGTCACTTGTCCATTTTCAAGGCTGAAATTCAGATGCAATAGTGGTGGTCGCGCCAATCAAGGCTAAAGTCAAATAAATCAGCCATCCTAGCAGTGTAGCATTTCCTGCCCCACCCACAGTGTCTAGAAAAGCCCCTGGCTCGTCATAAATACTCGGGAGATATTTGTGCAAATGAGACCCTTCAGCAAGGGCATCAGGTGATTCCTCTGAGCAGCAGAATAGCTGTCACGAAGCCCACAGGCTGCATAGACCTGACTATACAGGAGTCTTCACAAGCTTATTGTGTCTTTTCAGTATGATTTTTAAAAATTTAAGACATCTGTTTTCTTAGTCTGTAGGATGCTAGGATAAAGAAGATGTTCGTGGGTGTGTGCACACAAAGGGCAGAGGGGAGCAGAGGTGACCATTGATGATTTCCAATTTAAAACATTCTCTTAGAAAAACACAAATATCTGGTACCATTCAGAGGAGGGGCAAGCAACCTCATTTCATAGCACAAGGCAGTAATTGAAACACTCTGTTCGTGATGACCCTGGGTCATCCAAAGCATTAGCTGTGTTAAGAACTCTGTACTTAATTGTAAAATTAAGCTAGAGAAACGGCACCCAGCGGAGCTCATTACCCTCCTGTTCAGGAAGGAGGCCGGAGGAGAGATGCAGCCGCCGCAGGGCTACCTGCATGGCACACGTCGTCAGCAACGTAACCCCTTTTCCTTCTGAATATTTTTTATCCCCGGTTGGTTGAATCCGCAGATGTGGAACCAGGGATGCAGATGGCCGACTGTCATCTTCTCCCATTTGGATCATCGTGACAGTCTCTGAACTGGTCCCCTCCCACCTACCCTTCCCCTCCATGTGTCCATTTCTCGCCATGCAGCCAGAGTGGCCTTATGAAAACTTAAATTGATCTTATCGTGATCTTGCTCAAAACCTTCCCACTGCCCTTAGGATAAAATACAGACTCAAAACCTTCCCACTGCCCTTAGGATAAAATACAGACTCCTGGGCCCACATTATCTGACCCTCCCCAACCGTTCCAGTGTTTTGCACCAATATCCTTACTCTCTGCACTTCCAAACAGGTTCTAGAAGGCAGAAAGCTCCCCCCGCCCCAGACCTTCGCCTGTGCTGTGCTCTCTGCATAGCACGTGTCTTCCCTTCGACTTCAGCGTGGCCTTCCCCACACTTCTCACGCCTGCCTCCCTGTTATACCCTTTGTTTTCTTTTAGCATTTCTTTCATAATTGTATTTATTCAGATATTTCGCCCCATCAGACTTAAGTTGCTGTTTTTGCCCCACTCTGTTCTCAGGGCCTGAGAGCAGGAAGCTTGGCACGTTTTAGATGCTCTCAATTGCTAAACAAATACATGAAAGCGACCTTCCCTGCTTTGTGATTAAAATTGCCCTGGTGTTCTGTTCCCTTTTCCATGAGGAAAGCTAAAACAGAAATGAAATCATTTGTCCCCAGTCACTCAGCAAGCCCATCTGGGACCCCTGATGCTGTCTCCTGGGGCTATGGTTTAGATACTCTTTCCTTTTTATTTTTTCATTCTCTCTCTCTCTTTTTTTTTTTTTGTCTTTGGATACTAACTTTCTTATGGCTTAGGAATAAAGTCCTCGCGGTCCTTGAAAAGCCCTGGAACATGAGATGCATCCCTCACTCTGGCCTCCTTTGTCCAGGACTAAACACGCCTAGGATGTCCATCGGGGTCTTCTCCCCTGATGAAGTCCTTTAGTCAGTGGTGACAGTGACTTGGCTTGGGGTTTGGTCTTGCTCATCAGCAGAGGTGAAGTGTTGGTGAGTGTCGCCGGATAAACGTGTGGCTCGCGTTCAGACGCTGAGTGCCGGGGCTGGACGGGGCCCTTGCTGATGGTGGCTCCTGAGAGCTGGACGGGGCCCTTGCTGATGGTGGCTCCTGAGAGCTCTCTGACCGCCTGCGAGGAGGGCACTGGAGCAGGGGCAGACTCCTCAGAGTTCACCCCTGAGAGCAGGTCAGTCAGGGACCACCTCCAATGGACCTGCACTTGTTCCCTGGACGGGTATCAGGCTGGGAGCAAATTCTAGCCACAGATGTGTGTTGCTTTGCCCCCAACGATGTTTTAAAACTCTTGTTAGTGCCATCATTTAAAAATCAAGGTTGTCATGTAGAAACTTGAGTTTCTGTGTTCTCCTGGAGCTGAGTAGAGACTGCCCCTTAAAATGAGACGTAGGTGTCCTTGTTTGCCATGGTCTCTGCCCAGCCTACTGTGCTCGCTCCTTTTACCTTCCTGGCCTTCGGAGGCATGTAAGTGTGTAACCCCCACTGCGTTTGTAAGTCACGTGTCTGTGTGTGTATGTGCGCAAGGGGGTCACTGACACTCTAATGGTTGTTTCCTCTGTCGTCTTTGTCTCCTTTACTTTCTCCCGCCTCCTCCCTTCCCCGTGGCCTCGATCATTTCCCAGGTCCTGGGCCTGCTGGTCTGGACGCTGATCGCCGGAACCGAGTACTTCCGAGTGCCTGCCTTCGGCTGGGTGATGTTCGTGGCTGTGTTTTACTGGGTGCTCACGGTCTTCTTCCTGGTCATCTACATAACCATGACCTACACCAGGATCCCCCAGGTGCCCTGGACCACCGTGGTAAGGGAGCCCGCCCACCGCCCTCCAGCTGGGGGGGGATCGAGTCATCCGCCTGTGGGTCCTGCATTTTACTATAAGCGGTCAGGGGGAAGGAAGCTGCTCCTTCAACGCTTTACTTAAAAATCTGCTCAGCTGCAGGGTAAAGGGGGGTAAATGGTGATGGAAGGAGACTTGGCAGGCGGAGAGCACACAGTACCGTGTGCAGATGACGTGCGACAGGGCTGTGCACCTGAAACCTATATCGTTTTATCTACCAATGTCACCCGGGTAAATTCAATTTTTAAAATTCCTCTGCATAACTATATGGCTCCATTCGTGTGAAAGTGAGTGTTTGAACCCCAGAGGCAGCAGCCGAGGTGGAAAGGGAGGTGCTGGCTTCTTACTCCAGATTGTTCTGTCTAGAGCTCAATTTTGTTTGGGTGCGATGATCATGCATTTGGCTTTTTAAAGATCTTGCAGTGGCTTAAGGAGCTCATTACATGCCCCTCCCTGCCTAGAGCGAGGGGTCGGAAAGTCAGCTGGGCCTGCTTTGGGACAGCGCTCCCGCAGCTCCCTGCGGGCCCAGGTGCCCAGGGTGCAGCTCCAGTGGGGGGCCACGGGCTGAGGCACTGCTCACTGGTGGCACCTGCCACGGCCTTCCTTCCTCAGCCAGTATGTCACCACAGCTGACGTCGGATGAAACAAGGAACATGCAAACTGAGGGAGAGAAGGGGCTAAAGGGGCAGTGTGCAGCCTGGGTGTATGCGGGGGGACGGCGGGGTGTCTGGGGTGCTGTGAATGAAATGATATAAAACCCTCCTCTCCCCAAAACACGGGTGAGCTGCCTTCTCAGAGCCCTAGTCCCCTGCCCTCCCCCAAGTGTCCAGATGAGCTCCTTACCACACCCGGGGTGCAGTTCTGTCCGATTCTGAGGTTCAGAGGTGCCCAGACCTCCCCTTGCCCCCCAAACACTCCAGCCCTCTGTCTCCCCAGGGGCTGTGCTTTAACGGCAGTGCCTTCGTCTTATACCTCTCGGCCGCTATTGTGGACGCGTCTTCCGTCTCCCCGGAGAGGGACAGCCACAACTTCAACAGCTGGGCGGCCTCATCGGTGAGTGAGCCAGTCACCCCCCACCACCTCCTCCCTGCTCCCCCAGACCCTCTGGGGATCTGCCGGAAAAAGCACCACCTGCAGTACGACGCATTGGCAATTAGCTCATTGGTTTGAAAGCGACATAAATCGGTGGGGCCTCCTGATGCCCAAAGTGCAGAGGCTGAAAGGCTGTGCTTGAGTGAAAACAAAAGGGCTGGGACAAAATCAGTATTTGAGGGAGAGAAAAAAATACTTGAGGCATTCTAAGAAGAATTCTATTGACTGCCGTCTAAGTGGGAAGAGTTGCAGAAAATGAGCATGTGATGATCCTCTTTGGGGTTTGTGTGTGTGTTTTAAATATGTTTTTATTGATTTCAGAGAGAGGAGGGGAAAGGGAGAGAGAGATAGAAACATCAACCAGAGAGAGTCATTGATTGGCTGCCTCCTGCATACCCCCTGCTGGGGATCAAGCCCACAACCAGGGCATGTGCCCTGACTAGGAATCAAACTGTGATCTCCTGGATCATAGGTTTATGCTCGACCACTGAGCCGCACTGGCCAGGCCTCTGTTTTTAAGTAGAAATGTTTGTTGATGCATTGAGAATGCTTAGAAAAATAAATATACACCAACAGAGAGGTTCCTTCCAACAGAGAGGGGCTTCTACTTTTTAATTAATATGCATCTGTACTGTGTGCATTTTTCAACCATAAGCATGTATCGTTTTCCTAATTTAAAAACTTAATTTTGAAAGTTTGTCTAATATTGGCCTTAAAATACTCTATCCACAAAGGGGGGGGGGGGGCGCCGTTAAACGGGAATGCCAAAGTGATGACGTTAAAGCTGATTGATGATATGTGGCATTCATTATATTCTTTACTTATATTTCAAAATTGCTGTGTAAAGTAGAGAGCATGGGGCACATGAGATTAAAAAATCACAGGCTTTCGCAGCACAGGGCTCAGCAAGAATCAGCTGAACTGGGTGGGGGTTGCTCCATAAGAGGGGCCTGCATATTCCAACTCACCATCCTCGCCACACACCTCGTATGGGCTCATGACTTCCTCCTGTCTGTTTGACTCATTTGTGTTAACCGACCCTGTGGCAATCTAACGGTAAGCCCTGGTCTAAGATTGCCTGTTCGGGAGTCCCCCATTGTCCGTGGTTTTGCTTTCTGCAATGTGTTACCCGCAGTCAACCACGGTCCAAAAAACCTTAAATGGAGACTTCCAGAAATAAACAATTCATAAGTTTTAAATTGCACACCATTCTGAATATCATGGTGAAATCTTGCACCATCCCACCCTCTCCTGTCCGGGATGTGAATCATCCCTTTGTCCCTCGGATCCAAACAGTATATAGGCTCCCTGCCCCTTAGCACTTAATAGCCTTCTTGGTTATCAGATAGATTGTCAGAGAGAGGGAGAGAGAGACCACATTCATATAACTTTCATTACAGTATATTGTTATAATTGTCCTATTTTATTATTAGTTATTAGTAATCTCTTACTGTGCCTAATTTATAAATTAAGCTTTATCATAGGTATGTATGTATAGGAAAAAATGTAGTATATATAGGGTTTGGTACCATCCACATTTTCAGGCATCCACTGGGGACCTTGGAATGTAACCCCTGCAGATAAGGGAGAAACTACTATACGAAGTTAGAAATACACATGCTTTTCTCAGTGAATACCTTGGGGTTATTCAAGCAAAACTGTAGGCTTTCCAGATATGCTCCCAAAAAGAAAAGCACAGCCAGAAATCATTTCAGAAGGAAGGTAATTGAACCAATGAAGCAGTTTTAGATGAGAAAGCCTGGAGTCAGGGGATGCTTGCTGTGAGTGCATGATTCAGTGGAGGTGAAATGATGACTTTTGCCAATTAGAATCTGCCCTAAACCCCTTTTCCTTTATGCTTTGTTTTCTCCAGTTCTTTGCCTTCCTGGTCACCATCTGCTACGCTGGAAACACATATTTCAGTTTTATAGCTTGGAGATCCAGGACCGTACAGTGATTAGCCATTTTGAGAATTATGGGGGGGGGGGTCTCACTGTAAAAACAGCTGTAGGTATAATGTATATTTCCAGAGAACTGTATTTAACTAATGTTTTTATATACTTAGTTAAATTTTGCTCACAGTGGTTTGTTACAATTAAACTGGATGCTTATTTGCAAAGTGCTATAGGTTATAAGACCTCTTAAAGATCTCATTGATGTCTTCGTAGACCTTATTATTATTTTCTTAGACAATGTAAAAATGGATCAAATGCTAATATTAAGAATGTGTCAAGTTTGTAACCCTAACTTTTAAAATGCCAGATTTTTTTTTTTTTTTTTGATTAAATGTTTCAAAATCTTGGATGCTGTTGTACTGATTTGAGGAAGGAGACCTGTTGCTGAAGCCCAAGGTGGGGTGCTGTCCGTCATCCTCAGGGCTGTCCAGGTACAATATTGCTAGGAAACACTTGTCCATGGCCACTAGGCCGGGGTGGTAGGAGAGACCCATCTCCCCAACTCTGGGATCATTGGTGTCCCTGATTCTCACGCGCTAATCAGTAGGCCCAGAGAGCATTAAGACACTGACCTTGGATCTTGGTAATGAGCCCACCCTAATTGGCGCTGCTGAGTCCAGTGACTGATGTGCTGGTGGTATTTTTTTTTCCTAATACATATTAAAGTCAGTGTGTAGCCATTAAAAGGATAAATACTTGTATGTACCTTAAAATAATCTTGCTGCCCACAGTGGCATGTGCACCATATTTCATGGGAAATACTGGACCAGAAGTTCTCCAGTCTCCAGTCTCCAGCACTAATGCTCCGTCACACTGTTACTCTATATTATCAGCCGGTGGGAAGGACCCGGTGGGCCAGGCAGATGTGCACTTAGAGGAAGTGTTTTTGGGCAGACGGTTCTTGCTACAGCAGTGTATCTTGGGTGATTTTTCAACAGGAGCTTCTTTTGAAAAACAAGAAACCACAGAAACGTTAAGTAGAGTTGATGACAGTGAAGAGAGTTTCAGCCCTGCTCTCGCTCTGTGGACCCCTGCTCTTCTGCCCTCTCTAACGGATTTGTTTCTTTCTGTTTGTTGTTTGTGTTGGGTTCCTACTTACCTGATTCTAATTCCGTATCCAAGTTCTGTTTACCCCTATAGAGGAGAGGTGGGATTTCTTCAGTGTCTAACACCCACCCCAGACCTTTGAAGGGCACAGTGAAGAATGTTTTTGAATTGTGGGTCCAGAGAGGTAGTGGGGAGGGGCTACCACACATAAGAGGTGGTGTAGGGTGCAGATGTGTGGGAGTGGGTGGGTGTTGGGGGCACAGGAGGCTACTCTGAGTCCCACCATTTAGCAAGCCGTGAAGGTGGAGCTTCGGTGACAGAGACCTGCAGGACCCGGACAGCCTCTAACTCACTCATGTTGCAAGAAAAGCAGAAATAATTCACCAGAATGTGTATGCTCTGCTCCATTCATCTCTCACACTCACAGAGTCATAGTCATCTTCCACGTGCTCTGTAGGGTATTTCTAAGTACTTTATATTGCAATCAAGTCTCCATAAAAGGCAGAAAAACTATAACCTACAATGGTCTGCTTCTGGGAGCAGTCATAAAGAAAGAAGCCTGCTTTTACATCTGTCTCTCTCTCTGCCCCCCTCCCCCCACATGTGCCTGTGATTTCTATAATCATGCCTACATTAATAGGAAGTAATTTCTGGGGTAAAAAGTTCCATAAACCACATTGAAACATCTTCCAAACAGACTACAACTGTAGGTCTGTCATGAACCAGTAGCAGCAAACACACCTATTTCAAGAAAACAATGACTCGCCTGTGTCCATGCAGGTCACTTGCTGTCTTGTCCTTGTTGGTGGTTTTTCAGGAACGTGACCTTTTGTGTTGCCCTGAGAGTTCACCAAAACACAACACAAAACAAAAAACAGCATTTATTTTTAACTGAAAGGAAATTACTATTTCCCCTTTTGAATACTGAGAGATTTTGTTCAAAGAATAGTTTTTAAGTGTGGGATTTTAGACAACAAAATGCGTGTCTTGTTCAGATGTAGCGGTAAGTTTCTAACTGGGTTTGCATTAATTTTTCTCTTAAGAAAGAAGGGGGGGGGCACATGCAACACAGCCAACATAATGAGAGAATAGGTTTCTGGGGTTTAAAAAATGTGGTAACGAGGGGTAGTGCACAGTGCACTTGAACCCCTCTCTGCCACCTGTGATCGCCGTCTGCACGCACCCCTCAGCCCTTCCAAAACCAGAGCGTTTTCTCTGAGGGAGTTGGGTGGGTTTTTAATTTGATGTATTTACCCACTCATGGCCGATCAATGAAATGCTTCAGGCAGTTCGTCTCCATTGCTATTTCCAACTCAGAGCCCCCAAAGATAAATATTTAGCCAATATTTGAAAATACAAGAGAAGCTGGAGACAACAATGTTCAATATCGTTATCTTTGTAGATTTTTAAATTACTTCCTTCATAGGAAAATTCCTTCAGGGCATCAGCACACTAAAGATTTTAAATACATAAACTATCTCTGTGTAGAACACAGACAATTAAAAACACTAACTGAAGAAGCAGCCCTGGGTAGGAAAAAAATCAATTTAGAGTTTATACTCCTGTCCCCTAGACAATTATTATTTTAGTTGAAAGATGATTTTTCACAGAAAAAAAATAATCCAAACTTGGCCGGTGTGGCTCAGTTGGTTGGGCATCGTCCTGTGCACCGAAAGGTTGCTGGTTCGATTCCTGATCAGGGCACATGCCTGGGTTGTGGGCTCGATCCCCAGTAGGGGGCATGCAAGAGGCTGCTGATCCATGTTTCTCTCTCACATCCATGTTTCTCTCTTCCTCTCCCTTTCTCTCTAAAAATCAATAAAAAATCTTTAAAAAAAAATCTGTCATATAAGGCTAGTGTGCACACAGACACTAAAGGGTGGCAACCTAAGAAGCCTTCGTTCGTTACCTTGGCTTCACGTAAGTTCTGGCAGAGTTCTGAGGGAAAGTGAGATAAATGGTCCAGTGTCGATGACTTAGGACAACAAGGAAGGTTCCACTACATATTGTTATACGTTAGGGAGTAAGTAAATTTAGGTTTTTGATGTCTGTATAAAAGAAGATAGGGTTTGGGGGGAAGTGCTTGGCAACGCAGACGTGATGACTTTTCAGACACTTAGGAATGGTGAGTGGCAAGAAAGTTGTTGACCGAGGAGACATTTCATTTAGAAGGTATGCTTTGAGAAAACATCCCTGTCAGTGGCAGATTTTTCAAATAGAATATTCAGAATAACTTGCTGTCTCCCCCACATCTCTTCTCCCTCCTCTTGTTATCTAACTACCCTTGTTTTTATTCAGTATCCACACCACCCACTTAGCACCCCAGCTCCTTCAGGGAAGCTAACCCCATTGTGGCTCTAGGAATGGAGCCTGTAGCTCTGCCAAAGGAATGGCATCCCCTGGTGACGCTGAGTGGATCAAGGATGGGGTGTGACTCAAGGCTTGCTCAGGAGTTCTGGGAAAAGTTCTGAGGACATGTAGGCAGGAAGCTGTTGGCCAAAACTATATTGTGACCACAAGGGGGAGCCAGTCATAGGATGAAGGTGACTGGAAGGAAAAGAGACGAAGCTTCATCATGATTATGTCATTAAGCTGTTGAACTAATTCGGCCCCGGATGCTGGCACACTTGGGACTTTGCAATTACATGAGCAATTATACCCACCTTGCTTGGCCCAATTTCTGTTACTTGGCAACAGCATGCATCCTAACCAATACACAGGACATCCTGGCAAATGGCTTTCAAGCAAACGCATAAAATCTTGGTTCTGGTTTACTTCGTAATCGTAAGCCACCATAGGGCCTTAGGCAGATGGCGGGGTGGTAATGATGGGATAAATCAACTTTAGCACCAGTGCTCGTTATCAATAGAAGGGTAGAAAAAGGAAAGTTTGAGAGTCCACTTGGGCGACTCAGGCCTTCCTGAAGCTATTGCTTAAGGGTGGTGATAGCATGGAAAGATCCTAGAAAGAGAAGCAGAGGGAAGGATGGGTTCTTAAAGGAGTTTTCATGACCTGACTTTGGTCATTGCAATAAGAAAGCTGAGTGTGGAGCCTTTTTTTTTTTTTAACACCAGGCCAGCACATGGCCCTTGTACTGCCAAGCATCTTGCTCAAGCTCTTAAGTGATCATGATGAAGTGATGGACAGAGTGGCACCACCAGTCATTATTTCCTATCTGGGTTGGTAGCACAGTGGCCAACAGCAGTCAGAGAAACCCAACAAAGTCTCAACTTTGGTGGGCTCAGCAAACTCCAGCATGCATCAGAATCATGGGGGAGGTGTGGGGAGGTACGGCTTATCAAAACACATTGCTTAGCCTGCCCCCCAGGTTTCTGATTCAGCAGGTCTGGGTGGGGCCCAAGAATTTGCATTTCCCACAAGTTCCCAGGTGCTTCTGGTCTGGGGAGCTTACACTGAAAATCACTGATTTAGAAGGTTCCTAGAGGATTGGATGAAGGCCGCTCGGAGGAGTAGAAATGATCCAGTGCTTGGTTTTCCGCTTCCCTGAATCCTTCACTTCCACAAAGACTCTCTGTCATCTCCATTGTGGGGTTTTGAAGCCTGAGACAAGTACATGAGTGAGAATGTAAATCTACATGAAAAATGATCCACAATGACAACGTCATGCCTGGGGGCACAGAGCTGGAAAAGTTACGGAATGCTTGCATGTCTACCGCATCGTCACAGCAGCAGCCCCTAGATGCAATTATCATTGTTTTACAGAAAAAGAAATGGATGTACCAGGCACTGTGACTGCTGTCTAAAGACAGGTATCAGAGACAATTTATTTTTGGTCATGGAAATTAACAATGTCTCAACTTTGGCAATGACTGGTTCTCAAACTTGAGTGTTCACCAGAATTGTCTGGGAGACTTGTCCAAACAGGTTGCATGGGTGTCTCCACATTATAGAATTATCAAGACTGCCACGTTGACGACAGTCTTCTGATGACAGCACAGCTCTGGCATCCGGTGATCTCATAAAGGAGATTTTTAAATGTTATCTCCAAGTAAATTTACAAGTTTGGCCACAGGGACACTCTGCTCAAAAAGAACACTGATAACATATTTCACTGTGGTAGCCCTGTTTTCATTTAAGAAATAACCCAGAAGGAATGCAACATCGTATGTTCCTTGAATGACTGTTTGACAGCTTCTAATGGAAGTGAACATAAGCTCAACTTGTGACCCAGCCAATCCATTCATTGATAATTACCCCAAAGAAATGAGAGTTTATGTTCACAAAAAGATCTTAACCAGAGTGTTCATCACAGCTTTATTGGGTACAACTGGAGACTCTCAAATGTAGTGTGCTGAAAGGAGCGAGACACAAATGACATTTTTGTGTATTATTTTTAGTATTTTGTGGACCCTGAGAAAGGGCTCCTGGGAGCTAACTGGACTCAAATTTTAAACACACACACACACACACACACACACACAAACCACACAGTGCTTACACAAAGTCTCACACACAAACCGTACTTCAGGGAGAAGCCTGCACTTAGCCTCCTGCTCCCTGCACTGAACTGCCTGCCAGTGTTCTTGGCGTCTGAGCCAGCCCTTAGAAAGGAGTTCCTGGCACCCTGGCTGGTGTGGCTCAGTTCGTTGACCTCATCCTGTGCACTGAAAAGTTGCCAGTTTGGTTCCCAGTCAGGGCATATGCCCAGGTTTCGGGGTGTGCAGGGGGCAGCCGCTCTCACATCGATGTTTCTCTCTCTCTGTCCCTCTCCCTCTTTCTCTCTAAAAAGCAATAAAAATATTCTTTAAAAAAAGAAAAAAGGAGTTCCTGGAATTGTATTTCATCCAATAGGTCCCAGGCCTTCCCTATCAGCATCTTCACCCACTAATCAGAGCGGCTCCATTCTGACCAGTTAGGACAGTGCCGTTTGGACCAATCCAGCTGAGGATCTGAAGTCCTCATTCGTATGAGGCTGGACCAGTCGGGACGTGGGTCTGTACTTCTGTCTGTCTAAGTCAGCTCCCGGGTGGCCGGGAGAGCACACTGTCCCTCTCCACTGAAGATGGTGTTTACCTGGCTGCAGCTGAAGCAAAGATGAAACACCAAACAGCCCTGGGGGACCAGATGAAGGGGCGTGGAGCAGAGCAGAGCCGCCGGCCTCGGGGCCCCCGAACAGCCTTGCAGCCGGCAGCCCTGCTGTTCCCGGCCTGGGGCCCCTCCGAGCTGTGAGGCCCCTGAGCTGCTCCACAGCCCCCGCTGCATCAAAACTGAGCTGTGTGCACTGAATAAAGTTTCTTTCTTCGCTGCGCCCCACATTGGGGATTCCAGTTGGCTCTGAATTGGCAAAACTAAAGTGCAAAAGGCAGACTATCTTGGTTACCTGAGGCTTGGCAGAAAAGGGGGTGCAGTGAGGGAAGGCAGACAGAGAAGGAGCCCCAGGGAACTTTGGGGGGAACTGGCATGTTCTGCTTGTTGATCTGGGCGGTGGCTACACAAGGGGAGACACACCGAAAAGGTAATGGAGCTGAACGCGAAAGGCTCGGGCCTTTTCAGTGTGTGTGCGTTACACTTCAGTAAAGCAGGCGCTCCTGGCACCCCCGGCACCCACACACCGTCCCGGGGGGCTCGGGCGCAGCTGTGCCCCGCCTCGCCCGGTAAGGCAGGCCTGCAAGCCCCCTCCGGTGCCTGCCGGGAAAGCGCGCGGCCGCCCGCCCCCCGCCCCGCCCCGCCGGCCGCAGCCGGACGGGCGACCCCCGCACGGGCCCGGCGCTCGTGCGCCCCGCCCTCCCGGCCGCCGGGACCGCGGGCCGCGGGCCAGGCCCCGCCCCGCCCCGCCCCGCCCCGCCCCCTCTGCCCCTCGGCCCGTCGGCCGGCGGGAGGCTGCGGGCGGGCAGGGGCCGCGCGATGTCGCACGGAGCCGGGCTCGTCCGCACCACGTGCAGCAGCGGCGGCGCGTACGGCCCGCGGGCCGGCGCGGGGCCGCCGGGCGCGAGCCCCTCGGAGGGGCTGGTGGACCCGGTCTACCCGCGCACCCACGGGGCCCTGCTGAAAGTGGCGCAGATGGTAAGAGAGGCGGGGCCGCAGGGCCGGGGTCCCCGCAGTGGCCCGGGAAGGCGGGGAGCCAGGTCCCGGGAGGGGGCGCGCCGGGCGGCCGGAGCCGGCGGAAGCCCCCGGAGCATCGCGCGGCCGGCGGGCGGGCGGGCGGGTGGAAGGAAGCCCGCTTCCCCGAAAGTTGGCCGTGCAACCCCCGCCCCGAAACTCGGCGCCACCCCCAGGGTCCCAAGCGCTTCCGGCCGCCCCGCGCGTGGCCTCGCCGCCGCCCGATGGGAACCGCGGGCAAAGTAACTTTACGTCGGCGCCTCCGGGCCGCCGCCTTGAACCCGGGCCGCGGGGGCGGCGCCGAGGCTGAAACCCGCCCCGCGCCCCGCGCGGCCCCTGCCCGACCCCGGCGCGGGCCTCCCCGCGCCCCGCGCGCTGCGCCCGGAAGGCGGCGGAGAGGGGGACCCCTGGTCCCCTGCCTTCGCGGGTTCAGAGGGAGGGCCAGGCGATCGCCGAGGAAGGCCTGTTTTGAGGAGTCCGCACTTATGCGGGGGAAGCGGGGTCGCCTGAGGGGGTCACCTGTGGAGCCACCGGGACCAAGGTCTGGGCCGTGAGTGTGACCAGCACAGGGGTCTTCCACCAGGACAGATGTTGCCCGGCCTGTTCTCTTGTTCCCCACTCTTTCTCCCTTCTATTTTTTTCTTCTTTTAAAAAAAATTTAATCTTAAAATACCTTTCTCGATTGTTTTGTTTTGAAACCGGGCTGTGCGGATTGTGACTCTCCACTCATTGTAGTGTTTGCAGCAAGAATGGTGAAGGGGGGAGTGGTCATTTTGAAGAGGGATGTGGCGACAGGAACAAGGCCACAGCCTGAGAAGCTGGAGCCCGCCGAGGTGGACCAGCCCCAGCAGCTGGGGCCCGCGGAGGTGGACCAGCCCCAGGGAGCTGGGGCCCGCGGAGGTGGACCAGCCCCAGCAGCTGGGGCCTGCTACGGTGGACCAGCCCCAGAAGCTGGGGCCCGCTGAGGTGGACCAGCCCCAGGGAGCTGGGGCCCGCCGAGGTGGACCAGCCCCAGCAGCTGGGGCCCCCTGAGGTGGACCAGCCCCAGGGAGCTGGGGCCCGCCGAGGTGGACCAGCCCCAGGGAGCTGGGGCCCGCCGAGGTGGACCAGCCCCAGGGAGCTGGGGCCCGCCGAGGTGGACCAGCCCCAGGGAGCTGGGGCCCGCCGAGGTGGACCAGCCCCAGGGAGCTGGGGCCCGCCGTGGTGGACCAGCCCCAGGGAGCTGGGGCCCGCCGAGGTGGACCAGCCCCAGCAGCTGGGGCCCGCCGAGGTGGACCAGCCCCAGGGAGCTGGGGCCCGCCGAGGTGGACCAGCCCCAGGGAGCTGGGGCCCGCTGTGGTGGACCAGCCCCAGAAGCTGGGGCCCGCTGAGGTGGACCAGCCCCAGGGAGCTGGACACGGGGTGCGAGCTCTCCATAGATTCGTAACACTGTTATTGTGGTGTGTGTAGAGGGGCCTCTCATTTCCTGCTTGGGCTAAATCTGAAGGGAAGGGGACTGAGTTCCCTTTTCTCTAAGAATGGTGTCGCTCTGGACCAAAAATTAGGAAGTAGAGGCATGTTAGCCACTACTAACAAAAAATTGTACTAAGCAGTGTTGATTTTGAGCAAGGCATTTGGGTGGGGGAGGGGTTCAGACTAAGAGATCTGATCAGCCAAATAAAGGGGACCAGTTAACCTCCCATCCTTAAAAGATGGATGGAGTGAGACAGGGTCTACCTGAGCACTGGAAGACATACGTTAGTCAAATGATGGTGGGCAAAGGCTGGGATCGGAAGCCTCCATCGTGGTCTATGAGTTTGACGGACAAAGGGAACAGGGTTGAGAAGACTCCGTGTTGGTCTATGAGACTGGTGGACAAACACTGGAGAGGAGAAATCTGTTTCATTTTAAGCTCCTCAGCTCTCGCCCGTGGCCTTTGTGCCAGGTTGCAGGTGACATTGATGGGGCCTGTTCCAAAGAAGACAACAAAGATTTGGAGAATTGCTTCTCTGTGTGCCCCTCACAAAACCATGCCCAGGGATTGTCACACCTCCTTCCCTCCCTGGGGAGCTCCCTGTGGCTGCTGGTTGATTTCAGCAGATCCCCTGGGAGTGAAGTTGCCCTTGCAGGGTGGTCGTATTACAGCAGAGAGACTATTTAGGACTGTCTACTTGCGCCTCTTGTCTGACTGCTCCCCACTCTCCTCCCCCTCCTGTTTTCTGGGGTAACTCCTTAGGTGTTTGGTGCTCACTTGTCTTTGTTGGAAAATGCATAGCCAGGTTTTAACATTGGGGGAGGGTGGAAGCAGCTAAAATGGTGTCACCCTTTGGGCATTCTATGGGGCTCTCGTCTTGACCGTTGATGTCTCACTTGCATCCTGAACATGCTGACCCTTCTGTCCTAAATTTTCTCTGAAGTGTCTTCATCATGGTCTGCTCAATGGACCTGTCAACACGTTACCTTAAGAAATTGCTGAAAAGGTCCTTCCTTTGGAAAACAGCTTCCTTTCTTTGCATTGGGCCTCTCCTGAGTCCACCACTGTCAGAAAATGAGAAGGTGAGAAAAATAGAAAGCGAGTTTCTAAGTGGATACTGGTACTTGACGTGTCGTTTCAGTGAATCCTTATAATCCTGTGGCCATGATGGTCTAGGTTTTTTGGGTCTTCCTCTTTAGACCAGAGATACAGTCACAATTGTTGGCTCTAAGGGACTGGGTTTTTTGTTGTTGCTGTTAGTAGCTATATTTTTCAAGCCTCCTATTCTTGCTGATGTGCTAGGAATTGCATACTGTATATACCATGTATGTGTTATTGGATGTTTTTGAGAATCCAGTGAAGTAATGTGTTTGACAAATGAGGACACTGGTGGAAAGTCTGAGGCACTAAAGTCACACAGCTGTTGGCAGCAGAGGTGGGGCCCACCTAGGCCTGACTGGCTCATATCCCCAGAAGACTGAAGTTAATAGAAGTAGGGAAATCGATACCACAGTGAGATACCACTCACTTCACACCGAATAGAGTGGCAGCAATAAAAAAGGCATCATGCCAAGCAGCGAAGAAATCAGAATCCTCCTACACTGTCCGTGGGACTGTCAAATGGATACAGCCGGTTTGGCAAACAATCTGGCAATCAGGGCCTCAGACTATGAGACACAGAGTTGCCGTATGATCCCCCAGTTTCACTCCTAGGTATATACTCAGGAGAAATGAAAGCATGTCCACACAAAAATTTGTGCACGAGGTTCATAACAGCATTACTCATAACAGCCAAAAGGTAGAAACAACCCAGTGCCTATAACCTGATGAATGGATAAATAAAATGTGATATATCCATACAATGGAATACTGTTCAGCAGGAAATGGGATGAAGTACTGACAGTGAACTTCTGGTAATGCTATTTCCTCATTCTTTAAATATCTCTTCCTCGGAGAAGCCCTTCCTTATTCCCCAGAAAGGTCAGACGCCTAGTTAATTCTCTATGACACAGACAATGGCTCTGAGCCTGGAGGAAGGCAAATTGCTACGGTTGGAGTGGAGGGAACAAGGGTAGGAGAGGCTGGATGAGACTGGAGAAATACACAGGGACCAGACCTTCCAGGGCCTGCCAGATCATGAGAGTGTGCCAGACCCTGTCAGGGAAGCTTGATGTCAATATCAACTCACGCTGGGGCTTCACTGCCCCCCTGGGGGTCATTTTGGAACTTTGTTGAAACTCTCTTGGTTGTTGCAGGGATTAGGATCTATAAGAAATACATTTTATTCATTTCAGGATAGTAATGAGGGCATTGCAAATACTTAATGTCCTAAAGAGATGTTTTGTCTGAAAGAAGATTGAAGGAGTCTAGCTGGGCTGGGTGGAACCTGAGTGGGTGTGTGAGTCTGGGGAGGAGGCCAGGGCACTCATGGGCTACGTTTTGGCAATTTACAGCCCAGTTCCCAAATGGAATTAGACGGTGGATGATGTCAGCCTCTGGTCTAGCTGTGAACAGACATATGAGTGGAAAATGACCCAGCATAACCCAGAACGGCCCACTCTTCCATGTTGTGTTTTAGATCTGTGTAGCAGGGGAGCACCAGTTTGGTTCCCAAATGCAATCTGCACACCCATGTCCTGTTTCCTGTAAGCTAGAGAGTTAAGGGCAGCAAAGCACCTCACTGCCAAGGTTCTTTGACTCCAACCCAGTCCTGATCCAAGAGCAAGAAACTATTTTCCATCAGTGGTCAAACAAGTAAAGATAAAAACACTAAAACAAAATAAGTTATAGGCCTTATTCCTAATAACAAAAATAATACCTGTTCCTTGTAGAAACTTTGAGACTCACAAAGAAGAAAATAGACTCTTCCACTCCCTCTCCGCTATCGGCGTTGTTGTAGCCAGTCATGGATGTACCAGGGTCTATGTGACCAGCCCTCTCCCCCTTCCCGTGGCTCAAGGAGCCTCCAGCTCTGCCCATGCACAAACAAGGCTGTGATGAGCTTCCTTGCAGAGAAGTCCCGATATACAAATCCGCAAATACTTCCTCAGAATAAATGGCAGTGACTTTTCAGAAAAAAATGAAGGGCTTCTTGCCCTCCCGAGAAGGGTGGCATTAAACAATTGCTTCGACTCTTTAACTTAATCTGGAAATTCATGGGTGCCCCTTTATCCAGAAATTTCAAGGAGCCAAATGGGATAGGAATCATATTTTAAGTTGTAATAGTATATTTGGTGTACAATGACGTGGAAAAGGAACAATGGCATAGATGGGCTAGAAAATTCCACAGTGCTGTTAAATGCACTTGTGTGGGGTTTTTGTCTCTTGTTTGTTTGTTTAGAGAGGAAGGGAGAGGGAGAGAGATAGAAACATCTATGAGGAGAGAGTCATTGATCGGCTGCCTCCTGCATGCCCCGTACTGGGAATCGAGCCCACAACCTGGGCATGTGCCCTGACTGGGATTGGAACCGTGATCTCCTGGACCGTAGGCTGGTGCTCAACCACTGAGCCACACCGGCCAGGCTAAATGCATTTGTTTTTAAGTCATGGCACCAGCATTTGCAACATTCGAAGAATGATAGTGGCACACAGATGCAAGACCTTATTTATTCAGGCTGCAAAGCGTGTGGATTTCTTAACCACTGGCAAGAATTCCCCTCCAGGGCACCCCTATAACCGTCTGCCCCCAGATTGGGAACCACTGCTCAGAGGAGATGGTACTGAGGACACCACTAGCTGAAGGGGCCGCCAGGCTACCGGGGCCAGGGTGGAGTGTAGGTGTGTGCGTGGTCCCACGTCAGTCTGGAGAGAGTCCCACAGTTTTCTGGCGTTACTGTGGGTCCTAAGACCCTCTAGGGCCATCCTAGATCTCAGCTGGGGGAAGCTCTCCGTGTGGGTCAGTGTATTTATTTGAATTCTTGTGTCAGGGAAGGCCGCCTCACTGCTCCCTTCCTCCAGCCCCCGGTCCCTGGCTCTCGGCACCACTGGACAGCCATCTGTTTCCTCCCCCTGCCATCTGCCTGGCTGGGCTGGCCCAGGCATGCCGCCCACTGTGACAGCCTCCCTCTGACCTGCTGCCTGCCACATGCTCGCCTTCTTTGTCACCAGTTTGGCTCAGTGCTTCCCTCGCCCGCTGCTCATTCTCTGGCATTCCTCGCTGGGGTCCTTGGCAACCGCTGGCATCAGCGGCCTGGCTCCGAGCCTAGTGCTGGCTGCTGGTCACTCAGGCCAGAGGGGAAAGGAGGGTGGGACAGAATCTCCCCACCGGCCCATCCCTCTTGTCCCACTGGCTGGCGGAACCATTAACAGAGATGCTTCTCAGCCTCCCGCAGAGAAAGCTGTTCCCCTGGTCTGTGTTTACACAGAAGTGGCAGTGACATCACTCTTCCTTTCCCTGGGACAGCCACGCTCTTTTTTTTTTTTTTTTTAACTTTAGATAGAAGGACAGATGGATAGAGAAAGAGCGAAGTCAGCTGTGGAGTGGTTTATACAGATTGCCCACAGAAAGCCTTGCTGTGAAACTTGAGCGTGTCATCCTCATCTTTAAGATGGAGAAAACGATCCTTCAGGAGGGAAACGCAAGGGGAGAAGGAGCCGTTAATTCAATGCTTTCGGGCACAGAGTACATTGGAAGCTTCTGGAAGCAGAAAGAATTGCTAAATATAGTATGACCGCGTGTTTTTACTCACTTCTTTCTCTTAGGGTTTCTCTATTTCCCTAAGAAGACAGCAGCAATGCTAATGCTATTTATGAAAGCTTTTTTAAAAAAATTCTTCCTCTCAAATTATAAAAACAGTACCAGTAATAATAATGATAGCGTCTGTGATTCATTGAGTTAGGTGACGGCCACTGGGCTAGGTGTGTCGCCTCATTTGAGCCTCATGATGGGTAGGTCCTGTCTGCATTTTACTGAGGCGCAGAGGGGTTAGGTAACTTATCCAAAGGCGTAAATCATAGTGAAGCTGGGTTTAGGGCCAGGAAGTTGGAGTCCAGGTCTTGAGCTCATAAAAGGACAATTTGGGGTCATTTCTTTTTCATTATCAATTCACCGTAGTTTTCCATGTCATTAAACCTTGTTTGAAAATGATGTTGTGATAACCGCACACGAGTCCATTATGGGGTTGTACCATAATTTACCCATTTGGCTCCTTGTTGGTGGGCCCACGGTAGCAGATCTAAAAGGTGCTATGAGATGTGACAGTTTCGGGTGCTAGTAACAGTTTCACCCAGAGATGAAGTCAGCTGGAGTGGGGAAAACCCCTCACGGGGGTATTGAACAGGCAGTGTGTGCATAGTGTTTATCAAGCATTTTCATGTGTTGTGCACAGGGCTGCTGGAAGGCCTAAGAAGAAACTATTAATACCGGGTGGCAAAAGTAGGACTACAGTTGTTCATGTGGAAAATAATACAATAATAAATAATACAAGAATAAGCTCTGTATTTTGTGTACTCACAGCTGTAAACCTACTTTCGCCTGCCCCTGTATTATCCTAGGTTTTAAGTCATGAGTTCCTCCATATAGAACTAAGGTTTGAGTGTCTGCTCTACTGTCATGTGATTTTACATGCATTTGCCTTTTTTAACCCCTCTAGAGTCTCTATGTGTTGTTTCCCCCTTGTTGTGGTCGAATGGAGGCTGAGAGGTTTTGCAGCTTGCCCAAGGTTTAAAATATCCACTAAATTTCTGGAGCCAGCATCTGAACCTCAGTGTGGCCAAGGCCTGGCCTTTTCCCACTACGCTGTGCCATCTCTGCATGTGTGGTGAGCAGCTTCCCAGCCTGGCCCACTGCAGCAGACACAGCCAGACACAGTGGGAGTGGGGTGACTCCCACTGAGTGACAGGCTGGTGTAATTCCGTCCCCTTGAGTGTGGGTAGGACCTGTGACTTGCTTCTAACCAATAGAATATGACAGAGGTGATGGATGTCATCCCCACAACTATGTTAGTTATATGCCAAGGTGAAAGGGATGTTGTAGATATAATAATTAAGATCCCAAATATGTTGGTTCTGAATCAAAAGGAGATTATCTCCAGGTACTGGGTGCTTCCCAAAGGGAAAGATTCTCCTCGTAGCCCTGAACAAGTAAACTGCCTTGTTGGGAGAGAGCCACATGGCAAGCATCTAAGGGCGATGTCTGGAGGCTGAGAGCAGCCCTCAGCTTACCCGCCAGTAAGAAAATGGGGACATCAGTCCTACAGCTACAAGGAACTGAATTCCATCAACAACCCTGTGAACTGGGAAGAGGGCCCCAAGCCTCAGATGAAAACCCAGTCTGGCCAACATATTGACTGCAGCCTTGTGGGACCCTGAGCAGAGGACTCCTGCCCGGGCTCCTAACCAATGAAACTGTGAGATGATAAACGTATGCTGTTTTAAGCAACTTAGCAGTAGCTACTTCATATACCCTTAGAAGCCCGTGTGTCCTGCATCAGATCTGCACTCTTGTGGCTGCATCAGTGAATGGAGTGCCTGCTTGGGTTCCTCGGGAGCCATCGGAACTGCTTCCAGCCTATCTGATCTCTGCCGAGGCTCTATCTACGCTGATGCACTCTGGGGACATACCTGACTACAGCCTCCTTCCACCTGCAAAACTGGTTTATCAGAATTTCTGCCCAGGCGCCATGTGGACCTACAGTGGCAGGCTGCACAGGATTTTGATGTTACTTTCTGCTGTCCACTTCAACAATCGTGTTATTTCTTTCAACTCCTCTTTGAAACAGGAGGAAAAAACAAATCAGTGTTTACCGAATGAAAACTAAAAGCAAGAGGAAGACAAATTATTTCCGTAACCTTTCATGGGAGAATTACAAGCCTTGTCACGGCAGTGTAAATTTAACTTGTTGGAAGACCTCAACACCATAACCAGGGGGAGAGTTTCCTGGAGGACAGGTGCTTGATTTCAGAGATGGGGCCTTATTGACGCTCTTGTGAGTTTCACTTGGGAAAGGTAAAAGAGACACCTCCGACTCTTGTGTTGATAATGTGACGTAGGGTGTACAAGGGTTTCCTGAGTGTCACCGTGATTGAGCAGTGTGTCCTGTTTACTGGCTGAAACTTTGGGCAGAGGAAAAACTGCAGCATAACATGCATTCCCTGGGCCCGATGAGCTGCTCCGTGCTGACAGTAAGTCTCCTGTCACAGTTCATGGTGACATCAATCCTGTATGTATAGATGTGATTGTTACTTCAACATATCGTTGTCTGGATTATCTGGATGGGCCCCAAATCCAATGGCAAGTGTTTCTGTAAGTGACACGCAGAGGAGGAGACGGCAATGGTGATGTATAGATGTGATGGAAATTGCTGTCACACGCCATGAGCCCACAATGCCAGGGCAGCCACCGGAAGCTGGAAGAAGCAGGGACTGGATTCTCCCTAGAGGTGGGAGAGAGAGAGAACACTGTCTTGCTGACATCTTGAGAGAGAGAGAGAGTGCACCATCCTGCTGACACCTTGATTTTAGCCCAGGGATACTGATTTCAAACCTCTGGCCTCCATAGCTGTGAAAGGATAAATTTTTTATTGTTCTAAGCCACCAGGTTGGTGATAATTTGTCGTAGCAGCCGGAGGAAACTCATACAGCCAAATGAGGAGTTTCCACTGTGGTCTGATTCTGAAAATCTTCAGCAGAGGAGGGTGATAGGCGGTTCATGTTTTCTCGCTTTAGAAGTGTGTGTTCATTTCCAGGAACAAAGTTTCAGAGGGGCGATGGCCACCGTCTGCCACTGTGGTTGGCGATCACACCTCAGCCTTCCTTATTTTAGTCCATCTCTTTCCTTAGTAGCTTATTCAAAGAGAGAAGCAATACTTGAATTTCTGCTGAAAAAAGCAGAAATGTCAAGACAGAGAAATATAAGAACACGAGGAGAACATCAGAGTCATTCTCAGACAGCAGGTTGGAGGCAAAAGATGAAAAGTGCTTTGCAGAGGAGCATGCTTCTGGCCTCCCATGGGCGTTGAATGAAGTGTCCCCAGTTCCCCCAAACCATTAGATAGGGAGATCTTACAGCCAATTCTTAGGGCATTCTAGAAGAATCTTTAAAGATAAGATACTGCAGCTCAAAAAGTATGTATTACGGTGGACATGTTAGCCCTGCTTAATTTACTGCTGCTTATTAAATATAGTTACTATTTTTTAAATATTTGTAGAGTTTCCCAGTGATTTAAGTCTCTAAATTATACATATACACTTGTGTGACTTTTTATTTATAAATCATTCCAGATTGATTGCAGAAACAGTACAAAGAACTCCCCATGTATCCTTCCCCCAGGTTCTCCAGTTGTTAACATTTTCTACATTTGTTGAATCTTTTTTGGTTTATATATGTATTATTTATTTTCTCTGAACCACTTCAGTGTGCCTTTCCTAAGAAGGATGTTCTCAGACGCACCCAGAGGACAGGTCCCTAAATCAGGAAATAAACGACACCAGTGCTGTTATCTAATCCACCCGCCTTATTCAGATTTCACCAGTTGACCCACTAATGTCCTTTCTCTGGTCTAGGATCTCATCCCGGGCCACACTCAGTTGTCATGCCTCTTTCACAACTCTTTCAGTCTGGAACAGCTTCTCAGTCTCTCTTGTCCTTCATGACCTTGATATTTGTGCAGAGTCCAGGACAGAGCAGCCCCATCACTGGACATGAAAAGTTGGTTTGGAGGACCCTGCTGACTCTCAGAATATTGTAGCTACAACAGAGGCGAAAGAAAACATGTTTGGATCATGGCAGACCTTGTCTCGATTTTAGTGCTTTTGTTTTCACAAAAGTCCCTTTTGCAGACTTCCTATCTGAAGTTAGTTAATAGTTCAAGTTGAGCTTAACAGCATGCCTTATTTAAAAAACAAGAACCAGAAAAACTACTTAGCCCAAGTGTTACATCCTTGGGACAATTGCTAAAAATTGTTGAGGCTTTATCACCTTACCAAGTCCTGTTCCATGAACTTGACGTGAATTAACCTCATTTAATTCTCACAGCAGCCCTGTCATTTAGGTACTATTATTTTGCATATATCTTGTCAAGCATTAGCACTCACAGTAATTATGCAGCCAGATACTGCCGTGCATGGTCAACTTGATGGGAGAGAGATTTATCTGTCACCCCAGAACTCACGCCCCCCCTTTCCCAGTGTGGGCTTGTTTCTGGTTGACCTCTGTGCAGACAGACACGTCCGGCAGCCTTTGTATGTGAGCGAGGCCGTGCGACCAGTTCTCACCAGTGGAGTGACTGTGGACGGGATCCTGCCACTTCCTTTCTGAGGCTTTTAAGAGGCAGGATTCTCTACTCTTCTGTCAGGTGTATGCAGAGGACTCCAAGACCCTATTTTTTTATATTTGACGATCAGGAAACAGAAACAAACCCAGGTCTAGAGACTGCCTGCTTCCCTGCTGGGCTGCTTCCTGTCTTCCTCTGAGGGCCTTCCCTGACCCCCCCAGTCTAAAATCGTCCTCCTAACTCCACCGACACCACCCCCACCCTGTCCTGTTGTCCAGCTCTGGTTTCTTCACAGCCATTCTCTAGCTGAAATCCCCATGTTCAGGACTTTGTTACTCATTTGTGGTGGGTCTTCACCACCAGGACCTGGACTGGGATAGGACAGTGACCTTTCTGTCTGGGTCCCCACGGGGCTCTTGGTTCCTAGGGTGTTGCCTGGAACATAGAAGGCACTCATAATCCTTTTTTTTTTAATTTTATGAATGAATGAATCAATCAAAGCTTATTTTCTTTGCCAAAGCATCTGGTAACCGCACTCCTTTCAAAAAAGTCCGCCTGCCCTGGCCAGTGTGGCTCAGTTAGTTGAGCATCATGTGTACCGAAAGGTTGCCGGTTTGATTCTCGGCCAAGGCGCATGCCCGGGTTGTGGGCTCAGTCCCCAGTAGGGGGGCGTGCAGGAGGCAGCTGATTGATGTTTCATTTTCACGTCGATGTTTCTCCCTCTCCCTTCCTCTTTCCCTAAAAAAATCATATATATAAAGTCAACCTGGGTGAAGGGCTTGGGCAACTTGGATCTTCCTCAGAAGACACAATAATGCCGTGTTGGGAGGTGCCTCCTGCGTTGTGTGGTGTGGGCCCAGCTGCAGAAGGGCTCTGTTGCCAGGCCCAGAATGTACTACAGGGCCTGGAGCGCATCACTTCAGGCTTACAGGCTGGAAGCGGGGAGTCTCTGAGCAAAGGCAGGGAGAAGGTGCAGGTGGGCCCCCAGCAAGGAGACAGTGGGATGCCCAGCCACAGTTTCTGAGAAAGATACGGTTTCTGCACTGGCTGCCAACGTGAGCACACCTTTCTTTTTTATCCAGTTGAGTTGACAGCTTTCCACTCTCTCAGTCAAAACAGCAGGTTCCTACGCCAAGGTAAACAGACAAGTGGAGGGATGAGAGAAGTGTCTATCAGTTTGTCAAGCTGTCAGGACAGGGTGCCTCATTTAAAACAACACCA
Source organism: Miniopterus natalensis (assembly GCF_054644295.1). NCBI lineage: Eukaryota > Metazoa > Chordata > Mammalia > Chiroptera > Miniopteridae > Miniopterus > Miniopterus natalensis. The sequence continues at coordinate 11,258,830 of NC_142095.1, read as the reverse complement.
GAAAACACTGAATAGTGGCATTACTGTATTGGATTAAAGGCTAAAAGAATCGAGTGCCAGACGGGGCCAGCTCACTCTTGGATTTCTATTTCTGGCTCAGGAACTAACCCTTTGGTGTGGTCCTTGTCATGTCTCTTTGCCTGGCCAAGGCTACTTCAAGTTCCTTCTTCAGATATTTATTTAGTGCCTACTCTGTCCCAGCCCTGTGCCAGCTGCTGGGGGTACAGCAGTGAGCAAAGCAGGTCTGGACACTCGCCTGTGGCTGAAAAGTCTCGACACTAAACAAGTGTGGTGTTTCATCACCTCTAAGGCACCACTGTTTTAGCCAGTGCTAAGGAAGGAAGGAAGTGTTTTTAATGATATGATCACAAGTCTATTTTACCATTTAGAATTTTTATTTTATGATTATTGAAAGAGGTCTTTCAGACTTAATTAAACGGAGATTTTTATATATTCTTATGAATACATATAAAGGAAATTTGGTGAAGGAAAAGAAATTGGTTAAGATATCCTTAAAACTTTTTACAATCAGAGCCCTCCTAAATTCCTTTTTTTTAAAAAAAAAAATGTTTTTATATTGATTTTAGAGAGCGGTAAGGGAGAGGGGGAGAGAGAAAAACATCCATGTGAGAAACATCGATTGGCTGCCTCCTGCACGCCCCCTACTGGGGATCAAGCCCACAATCCAGGCATGTGCCCGGACTGGGAATCGAACTGGCGACCTTTTGGTGCATGGGACAACACTCAACCAACTAAGCCGCACAGGGCCAGGGCCTGAATTCGTTTTTTTTAATGTGTTTTTACACACTGTCATCTCAGTGCCATCAAGAGTGTGAGCAACGCCTTTGGACCTCCTTTTGGGGAATGATACTAAACAGGCCTGATTCGCCATCCCCCCATCTCAACCCCACACCGCTCTGCTTTCCAGGGCTTCGCAGAGTGCTCCACCCTGGCTCCGGGATTTTCTCCCTTGCTGACACCCACTCTGCAGGTTTTGATGCTGGCACACTGAACATTGGCATATGGCAGGCGGTGGTAACTAAGCCCACAACTGCTCTCCGGTCTTGCCGGCAGCCACTGTAGGATCCACCCCTGCGTTGAGGGAAGTAAAAACATGCAAGAATGAGAATCTGTGAATCAGTGAAGTGTGGTTAGTGCAACAGGGCCGAGCATCAAGAAGGAAGAAGCAGAGGGTGCTGTGAGCACAGATAACAGGAGTCCTCCCCAGGCTGTGGTCAGGCCTTCCTGGGCAGGGAAACTTCAGGCTGAGACCTGGCATGGGAGGGGACAGGACAGGAGGAAAAGGTTGTATGAGTATTCTGGAGGCCCTCCTCCTGTGCAAAGAAAGGCCCAGAGCTACAGAGAAGGTAGCGAGTTTGAACTTTCTTGGCGAGTTCACAAAATGGGCTTTTTAGTAGCGGTGGAGTGTGGGAGAGCTGTTAGCCACAGAAGTAAGTTAATAGAGGTTCTATGAGGCTTTGACAACGTCTCTGTCATTGTCAGGTGTCTCACAGGAACTGCCGGAAGAAAGAATGATGCAATGAGCATGTTAACTTACCTCCTTCATCTGGGTTTTCCACTGAAGGCCTTCTATAGGGTTAGCATTTCATTTCTGAGACTTTATATTATTACACAAATATGATTACAGCAACATTAACATAATTAGATCAAAAAAAAGTATTTAAAAACAAAAATCACACATGGCCCACCATTGCACAAATTCCACCAATGTTTTAGTTGGATCCTCGTGTAAGTGCATAGAAGTTTGCAGGGCTGTAATCCTACTGACTACAGTCATGGATTCTGCTTCCCTCTTACTGTTTTATTATAAAATTGTTAGTAGCACGTCTCTGTTGCTCTAGAATCTTCATAAATGTGCATAATATGTGCAATCATCCAAGTGGATATTCTTTAATAACCATTCACTTTCAAACATGAGGGTTGTTTTTGAGCTTTTAGCTACTACTATAAATGATATTACACTGAACATTTGCAGGGGTTGGCAGACTATAGCTTTCTGTCCAAATTTGCCCTACCAGCTGTTTTTGTTTTGTTTTTTTAAATAAAACTTTACTGGTACACAGCCAAACCCATTCGGTAATGTATCGCATGTGGCTACTTTCGCACTACATTGCAGAGTTGAGTCGTTGCAAATAGTGATTATATGTCCCTCAAACCCTGAAACATTTACTCTCTGTTTCTTTACCAAGAAAAATTGCCAGCCTCGGTTTAGATTGCATGATAGAGCTTTCTTCTGACTAGAGCTATTTTCCTTAAGAGAAATTCTGAGGGATGGGTTTATTCACTTATAGGATGTAAATGTTGGTTTCAAAATAATTTCTCATTTGCAGCATGAATATGGTCCATTGGGGACAGTAACGTCATGAGAACAAGCGAATGAACCAATTCACTGACCATTATAAGATTATAATGATTGGAAACTATTATAAAGCAAGTATTTGCGCTCTGAGTAAACGTTAGTTGTTACTGTTACATCCTTCCCGTGTCCTAGTGAGAGCTTTCGTCTTTAATATTTTCCTTGGAAGTCAATTGGATGTCTCAGTGTTCGTGATAGTTGTGTTGCCTACGAGACCTTCATCCGCTTCCCCTCACGTGTCTCATCCGATTTCTAAGAGTCTGCACTGGTCCTTTTGATAGGAATGGTAGATTGGCGCAGGTCAGTGTCTGAATGGGGAGAGAACCCGCCTTCATTCAGAATATTGCGGACATTTTATTTTGCATTTAGCTATCAAGGGTAGAGCATGCAGTATGTGCCAAGCTCATAGTTTTGACCAAGCAGAGAGGCATTGAGCTGGCTCTTGCCTCTGCTACCCATCAGCTGAGTAACCCTGGATAAATCATGTCCCTTTTCTTGGTCTCAAGTTTATCTCTAATAAAGTAGGAGGGAAATTTTCAAGATCACGGTTCTGATCATTATATATGTACATATATGCATGAGTGTACAGGGTCAGAGTATGAATTGCTTGGCAAGTTCAAAAAAGCCGAGGCACTGGTGTAGATGAACTGTGAGTTTAGGGGGCTGTGCCATTCCTACATAAGGGGCTTTTCTAGAGGTTTTTCTGTTTGCATCAAGAAATTTTAGGGCAGAGAAAGTCAGAGTTCTGAAAAACCCCTGTGGAAATGCCGCAGTGAGGTTTTTACATAGTGTAGTGAGGGCTGGGACCTCTGAATTTCATCTTATCTATCTTATCTCCATAACCTCTCACTCTGTGGTTTGACAGTAACATTGGACCACCTCTGATGCCTCTTTTTTTTTTTTTTAACTTTTTTGGGTTATTTTTTAAGAAGTTTTTCTTGATAACAGCTTTGTTGTTAAATAAGTCACACACTATACAGTTCATCCATTTAAAGTATACAGTTCAGTGCTTTTAAACATATCCACAGAATATGCGCCACCATCACCACAGCTAGTGTCACAACTTTTAGGACAGTCCTCTGCATTTTGGTGAATGCATAGACCCATGTGTCTATCAACAGTGTGATACAGAACAGCTTCACCACCCCCCAAGTGCCCCTGTGCTGTCACTGTGTAATCAACCCTTGTCCCCACCTTGTAACCCCCTTGCCTTTCCATATACATTTTAGAGTCAGCTTGGCAATATATACCCAAAAAAGCCTGCTGGGATTTTATTTGGATTATGTTGAATCTGTATATCAATTTGGGGACAACTGACATGTTGACAATATTGCACGTTCCAATCCATGAACATTGTATACCTCTCCTTTTATTTAGGTCTTCTTTGATTTCTTTCCTCGGTATCTTGTAGTTTTCAGCATTCTACAAAGTTAGATATAAACCTATGAACTATTTCCCCCCTTTTTGGCAGCTACTGTAAATAATCCTATCTAGTTCCAATGTTTAATTTCAGTGTATTGCTAATATATAGAAACAGTTGATTTTTTTATATTGGGCTTGCATTTATTGAACTCATTTGTTAGTCCTTGGATCTTTTTCTGTAGATCCTTTGGGATTTTCTTCACAGGTAATCATGCTGTCTATAAAAACGTCTTGTTTTTTCCTTTTCAATCTGTGTTCCTTTTATTTCTCTTTCTTACCTTATTTCAACTTCTGGAAGTATGTTGAATGGGAGCAGTGAGCAGGGACATCCTTTCATTGTTCCCTGTCTTAGGGGTAAAGCATGTGGTCTCACCAGGAATGTGATGCTAGCTAAAGATTTTTTTTATAGATGATCTTTGTCAGGTTAAAGTCATTCCCTGCTATCCTAGTTTGCTGAAAGTTTTTATCATGAATGGGTATTGAATTTTGTCAAATGCTTTTTCTGCAGCAATATTGACATGAATGTTTTATTTTTCTTCTTTGGTGTGTTAATATGGTGCATACACTGGTGTTCAAATGTTGAACCAGCCGTGTGTTCTTGGAATAAACTTTAGTTACTTATTATGCATTTACATTTTTTAATATACTGTCGGATTCAATGTACTAATATTTTGTTGAGGATTTCTGATAGCCTGGAAAGAGTTTATCCCTGAGCTTGCTAAAGACCCAGCCCACTTTCAGTCCTTCCCCTCAAGACAGTCATGTACTAAGAGTCTAGTGTGCATTATTCTGAATCCTTCCCTCTCTTCCTCACCCTGTGGTGGCTGTTCTTTTTGGCTTTACCTGTTTCTCATTTCCACTCACATGTTAAAAAGCATGACGTTATGAAACTCAGTTCAGAAACAGGATTGGAGAAGAAGGATTTGAGTCCAGTAGCTAGATCCAGGTTGATCTGTCTTACCTTATTGAGGTCCTGCTAAGTGTCTGTCTCCCAGGAGGACAGTGAATTTGTGTTGGATTTATCCAGGTGGTCCAGTTCCCCTGAGCAGGTGCATGAGAGGAGGCTTTGTTTAGGATGAGCCTTTTGTTCATGCCTTCCCTGCTTCCTCCAAAGGCATCCAGGCCTGGGCAGAAGCAGGGCTGCTTCCAGGGGACTGAAAGGCCCCTTTGTCTTACCACCAGGTGGCTAAGGCTGCCCCAGGGTGACCCTGCAGGGGAGGTGAGGGGAAATGCAGGGGTGGGGTAAGGGGAAATGCAGGGAGCGCCCCAGTCCAGCCCTACCAGGTTATTTTTAATAAGTGAAGGCCAAGGGGGCGGGGAACTTTCTGAAGGCAAGTCTTTGTTTTTTTACTGTCACTCAGGTGACTCAACAGTGAGAGTGCAAAGGAGAGTGTAGCCCTCAGAGAAGGGCCTGCTTAGTGCCTTCCTCCTGAAGTGACTTCGCTGAACCTGGGGGCACAGGTCAGGTCACAGTGATCATGCCTTTGAACTGAGGACAAGGTAGCTGGAGGAGGGAGGAAGAATGGGGCAAGGCATCCACCCCACAGCCCCGAGGTCTGTTCTGTCTGTCACCACGGCTGGCTTTCTGCTCCCCAGAAGCGTGGGCAGCCCGAGGGCAAGTGGGATAGTACCTCTCTGGGATCTGTTCTCCAGAACTGGGTCCAAGAGCGGGAGAGGGGGACACCAATGGCCTGTAGAAGGGGTGACGCCTGGTGCGTTTTTCTTTAATCAGTGGTTTTGTATGTGGAAATGTTTGGACACATGGAATTGCCAGCTCATTCTGAGCAAGCTGTCGGCAGTCTGAGGAATCTGAGGCAGCTGCCTCCCTGCCGAGCAAGGGGAGCTTCCTGGTGGCCCCACTAGCTGCAGGGACCTTGTGTGTGTGTGTGCTCGCGCGGGCGAGGGGGGTCTATTCCCTACATCACCGTGCAGCCTGGATCCCTGGAGGCTACCCCGGAACATCCATTCCACCTGCTGCCCCCCTGCCTACTCCTCTCCTCCCCCACCCCCTCTGGCTGGTGCTTCATTCCTGTCTTCATTCCCTTGCTAGGACTGACCCCGCCTCCTCCTAACTGACCCCTGAGTCTCTTCTCCCCATCTCCCGTCCACCTGGACATTAATTTTCCAAAAGCGAAATTCTGCCTAAGGCTCTTTTCCACTCAATAACCTTCACTGGCTCCCCTTTGCCCGCCAATAATGTCAACTTTCTCAGCCTGGAAGCTGATGCCCCGCGGCTCCCTGCCATCTTTGTTCCCATCGTCCCCCTTCACACACATGTAGGGTTTGCCTAAAACGGGCAGCTCCCCGGTTCCCAAACATGCCCTGTGTTTTTCCACCCCTGTGCCTTCTGCCGTGTTCCCTCTGCTAGAAGCCTCCGTTTTTCATTCTGTGTATGTTCAAATCCACACCAGGGCCGCCTCTGCACCACCCCGGGCCTCCTGCCTCCTCGAAGCATCCTTCTCAGAGATTGTACCTCCCTGACGGTGTTCAGCCCATTTCCTTTTTCTTTTTTTAATCCTTACCAGAGGATATTTTTCCATTGATTTTTAGAGAGAGTGGAAAGGGGGGAGAGAGAGAGAGAGAGAGAGAGAGAGAGAGAGAGAGAGAGAAACATGGATGTGAGAGAGACACTGATTGGTTGCCTCCCATATGCGCCCCAACCAGGGCCAGGGTTCAAGCCTGCAACATGCCCTTGGCCGGAAGCAAACCCAGGACCCTTCAGTCCGAGGGCTGATGCTCTAACCACTGAGCCAAACCTGCCAGGGCCCATTTTCTTTTAAGGAACTTGTGTCTGAAGCTCCTTACCCTTTAGGACAGGGCCTGTGTCTGAGCCGTCCTTATATTGTGCTCGTCTCCTGGTGACAACTCGCTGCACTTAGAAGATTAAGTGCTACTCTGTGCTAAGAGCTGCTCAAACGTTTCCCGTGCTGCTCTTCCCGGAATAACTCTGAAAGGAGTTTTAATACCTAACACTTGTTGAGCATTTACTAGAGCAGTACCAGGCTGTTCTAAATATTGTGCCCAAATCAGCTCATTTAATCCTCATGTCCACTCTGTGTGGTTGGTTTCGTTAGTATCCCCATTTAAAGGTGAGGAAACTGAGGCCCAGGGAGGTTAACTGGCCCACTAGTCACCGTGTTTGTGAAATGACTGTTTGACCTACGGGGGCCCTAGCCGTGCCCTATGCTCCCACTCAGCCTTCCTTATTCTGATCGGAGGCCAGCCTTTGGCCGACAGTCTAACTTCCTTCTCCGCCCCGCCCTGGGTACCATATGGCAGGCACGCATCCTTAACTACTGCGGTTTTCCATCAGTGACACACGCTTACAGGCCCTTAATGGTTCTTGTGTATTTGCTGTGTCATTTTTTATCCCAGACTAATTTCTTCTTCCCCGAGCTGGCACTGATTTGGTATTATGCTGCCTGGGTTTTTAATCAAGGCATCCCACACCCACATTCTCAAATTCAACTGGTGCCAACTTCTGGCACATGCCGAGGGCTGGATGCCAGGCCCTCCTGCTGAGACTGGCCCCGCAGCTTCTCCTTGTTTTTATTTCCCCAGAATAGTGGCCAAGGTCCTGAGCAGCATCGCTATGTCTCATGCAATCAAGGTTTCTTTAGGATTGTCTCTGGCAAAATGGAAACCAATGTAGCCTTAAATCACTAGTTCTAAGGGTACTCAATAAATAACCATTGAGTAAATAACTTTATTCTTCTTTCCACTTTAAAAACCAAGGGGGGCCTGACTGGGAAACCAGGAAAATTCTGATGTAGCAGTTAGCTTTCGCTGCATAATAAATAGTCATAAAACCTTGGTGGCATACAACAATAAGTGTCTGTCGTTCACATGACTGAAGTCACATGAACTAGGCTTGCTTCCATGTCTGGGGGTTGGCTTCTGTCGTCTGAGCTGGGCTGGGTTCAGCTGGAGTAACTAGGGTGACTCAGCACTGTCTTTTCTCCTTTTGGGACCAGCAGGCTAGTGGCTTGAGTGGAGAAAAGTGGTGAGAGGCTGACATCACAAAGGACACATTAGGCGGTATGAAAGAAAATCAATATGTAGCTATAGTTGGTGGTAGGATCTTTTCAAATGGAATCTTACCAGGAAGCATCAATAAATGATTCTTCCAGGCTGAGCTGCCCAGGGGTGAGGCTGGGAGAATGCCAAGGCAGCCGTTCTTGTCTTCCTTACCCCCCCACCTACAGCATGCTCAGAGCCCCCGCCTCAGCAGTTTCAGCCCCATCGGCGCCTCTAGGCTGCCGAGGAGTCGAGATGAGCATCCACTCAGTGATACAGGATGGAAGTGGGGATTCTCGAGTCGTCTCCACCACGGCGGGGTTTCGTTATATGACCGTTAGGGACAGTGTTCTCAGAGGCGACAGGTGCCTTCCAGCTGAGCCTGCCCCACGAGCATCTCTGCTGAGGGGACATGTTTAAGACAGAGTCGCAGGTGCAGGCCACAGATGTTATCTCTCACCTGGGCTCATCACTGCCCTCTGGACAGAACGCATAGCCTCTCTGTGCAGAGAATGAAAACATGAAACCCAGAACAATTCATGTGCTACTTTCAAAACAGACCAAGTGGGACCTGTTTTTGTTGAAGTGCCTGCTCCAGGTACTATGGTTGCAGAATCAAATTACCGCAAAACGTAGTGGTGTAAAGCAGCCAGTATTATGCTCGCAGATTCTGTGGGTCAGGAATTTGGCCAGGGTGCAGTGAGGAGGGCTTGGCTCTGGGCCTCGGCTGGGAAGACTTGGAAGCTGGGCTGGACAGGGCTGAAGGCTCACTTGTGCACGTGTCACAGTGGATAGTAGCTGGGGCTGTTGGCAAGACATCTACATGTGGCCTGTCCAAGTGATCCACGCTTCCTCATAGCATGGTGGGATGGTTCCCAGGGTGAGCGTCCCGAGACAGGGCCAGGGGAAGCTGCATCGAGGTCTAGGACCTAGTGTTGGGAGTCCTGCAGTGTCATGTTCACCACGCTCTTGGTGGCCACCAAGGCTGCCCTGGTTCTCGAGGAGGGGAAATAGATTCTGCTTCTTGATGAGCAGCAGCAGGTTCTGGAAGAGTATGTGAGATGGAAATGTTGCTGTGGCCAGATTGGGAAACACAGGGCTGCTCCCTGTGGAGAGTGTGACATGAGAAGTAGTGCTCAGTCCCAGAACATGTGGCAGGGACTAGAGAGAAGATGCCCACTTGGGGGCTGTACCTGGAGGCCTGCCTGAGAGGTGTTTTCTCTCTCTCTCTCTCTCTCTCCCCCCCCCCCCCCTTCCACTCTCTAAAAATCAATGGAAAAATATCCTCAGGTGGAGATTAAGAAAAACAAAGCAGAGTGTTCCTTCTGTCCTTTGCAGAGTCAGACGAGTTGTGTTCAGCTCCCCTTGCACCACCTTTGGGGAAGCTACAAGCAACAGCTGCCCACCTGTGGCCCACCCATGGCCCTGTGGCCCCACCCCTACACTGGTGTGCACCAGACACACTGTGCCTGAGTCTCTGCACTGGTGTTGGCCCTGGTGACTTTTGTGACTGTAAAACCTCCTCTCTCGGTCTGGCTGTGGTCAGGACGTGACCTCTGTTGCCCTTTCATTTGGGTTTTGGAAGGAACCAAGAATCATTGTCTGGTCTTGGATGAAGCCCCGTGGTGTCACACTACCTGAATTGCTCGCAAAATGCATTTCCTCCTTTATAGTCTAAAACTAAAAATAACTTCCACTCGTGCCTTGATGGTAAGAGCAATGACTACAAATCTCAATTCATTTCCCCCCTCTTCTCCCCTCCTTATGGCAGTTAGTTATTTCTCTGAGCTTATTGGGCGTTATATATTTTAACTTTTTCATTATGGAAAACTACAAACATATGCAAAAGTTAAACTTTGGTAAAATGAAAGACTGAAAATAAAGGCAAATGAGGGACTGAGAGAATTATTTGTAATATGTATAAAGATAATAGGTTAGTATTCAGAATATAAAGAGTTCTTAAAATCCATAATAAAAATACAAATAATAGTAAAATAGGCCAAGAATATGAACAGGCAACAACCTATAAACATATGAAAAGATATTCAACCAACTAGTAATCAGGGAAATGAAGATTAAGAAGATAGTATTTTCTTTCTTTTTTTTTATTTGAGAGAGAGAAAGAGAGGAACATCGATTTGTTGTTCCAGTGACCCATGATGCACCAGCCAGGGCTGTTTTCATTTTTTTAAACACTGATAATAATCTGTTTGGCAAGATTTCCTATTCAGGGAAACTCATATCTTTTTTGGATAGCATTTTGGCAGCAAACATCAAAATCTTAAATATGCTTTCACTTGGTAATTTCCCTTCCAGGAATCTTCATACAGAAATGTGCACACATATACGAAGAAGTGTGTCTAAGAATATTTGCAAAATTGTCTGTATTTGTAAGAAACTGGAGATGTGATAAATGCCTGTTAATAAAAGACTGTCTAAAGTAGTGATTCTCAACCTGAGGACCTTTTGACGATGTCTGGAGACATTTTTGGTTGTCACTCCTGTCTGCTAAACATCCTATGAGACAGCCCCAAATGTCACTAGTGCTCAGGCTGAGAAGGCCTGGGTCAAATGAAGCTGCAGCCAATTTAAAGAAAGGGGTAACCCAGCCGGGCGTGGCTCAGCGGGTGAGCATCGACCTAGGATCCAGGAGATGGTGGTTTGATTCCCGGTCAGGGCACATGCCCAGGTTGCAGGCTCCATCCCCAGCAGGGGGCATGCAGGAGGCAGCTGATCAGTGATGACTCATCATTGATGTTTCTCTCTCTCTCTCCCTCTCCCTCTCTCTAAAATCAGTAAAGATAAATTAAAAAAAAAAAAAAAAAAAAGGTTGATCTGTATATATGTGCCATTAATGATCTCCAAGACATGGCATTTAAAAAAAAAAAAAGCTATTTTACAACTTAATATGTGATCTTTATAATACCAAAGAACAAAATAAGCGAATTTTCTCAACCACTAAATAATTCATTCTCCTCCCCAGAAGCAACCACTGTTCACAGCTTCATACATGGCCTTCCTCAAATACTCCCAGCACGAGCGAGCAGGCTCTGCTCTTTAGCTTACCGCAGTGACTGCCGCAGGGTTGGATTCAGAAACCGGTACATTACCTGGCTGCTCGGGGCCTGGACCTGAGGGCCCCTGACATAAGGTTTCCTGGATGATTCCCCTCCCTTGTGTTTTCTATGGCAGTTTTGTATTTTAATACAGAACAAAACTAGGTGCTGGGCGTGAGAGGGTGGAAAGAAACCTGTAGCACAAGTCTGATGTTGCTGGGTGGGATGGGGTGGGGGGAGGAAGACAGGGTGAGGGTTCTCTCTCTCAGTGGGTGTTACTGTGATGGCACCAGGGCTGTTTCCTGGTGATGACTAGTGGGAGCTTTAATGAGGAGGTGGGGGTAAATTTGTCTACACCCCAGGGCAGAATTCAGCCAAAGTTGGGAACATTTCACATTCTTCTTCCTGCCTGCCCACTGCCAAGCAAAGTCATTTATGGGCCTACGTACATCTCCACGCAATTTCCAACCCTGAGTCTCATCATTTACGTCTCTGACTTTTTGAACACACCTGGCTTTCAGCTCCTGGTCTTTTCCAGAAAAGCCTCTTAGAGTTGGGCCTGAGACTTTTTGCTGTTGCCTTTCATCCCTTACTTCCCCCTCCTGCTACCTGTCTCTCTCGTGGAAACATTATTCCAAGGTCCGAATGAAAACTCTTGCAAGAGGTCGGGTGACCTGCCAGCTTCAGCCAGACACAGGCACACTCAGTGGCCCAGACTTGGCGAGAGCATGGAGAGGCCAGGCCTGCTCAGGGGGAGACCTGCTGGAGCCCCTTTTGGTCACTGGGAAACTCCCATATCTCTGTGTCACCACCCTGTCACAGATGAAGGGCTGTAAGAATTATTCTAATCTTTGCATTAAATTAGGTGCAGAACTTCATCCCACTGCCTGATGCTGGATTGTGTGCATTGTAAGGCAGGCCTTGAATAAAATGCCGCAGCGAGTGAGGGGGTCGGTGTAGGACTGAGGCCCGTCGACGCCCAGACGGAGGAGGCCTGAGTCTGGGGACTCACGATGCAGCAGAGCCCTGGCTACCATGTGCTCCTGAGTGAAGCCAAGCTTTGCAACAAGCTCAAGGCATGAATCATTCTGTCGCCATGGTTGATGGGCTGGAGAGGAACCGAGAACATGAAAATGCGCTGCTCATTAGCAAAGGGAAATGCACCAGTGTTGAGGGTCCCTTCTTGTCAACCGCACTCTTCTGCTGTGACCTGTTGAGCAGAGCTTTCTTCATGTCCGCTCCAAGCCTCAAGCCGGGAGTTCTTTTTCCAGCTGTTGTGCCTGTTGCTGAGGACCTTGGTAGTAACCCGAAATGAGGGGCTTTAGAAATGAGCACTCTTAGCATTGACTTTAACCACCGTTAGATCCATGTTGTGGTTTAATTCTCATTATAGACCCACACTTCCTACAGCAGGTTTCTCCACAGCAGCGCCACAGCCTGGGCCACCTAGGAGACCAGACTGTGCTCTTTACAGGGGCTGTCCTGTGCATTGTGGGGTGTATAGCAGCACTCATGGCCTCGGCACTCTATGCCAATAGCATCCCCACCACAGTGTGACAACCAAAAACGTCTGCAGACATTGCCAGCGGACACAAAATCTCACACACACGCCCTGTGAGAATCGCCCTTCTGTAGGAAAGGGGCAGCGTAAAATAATTTTTGTCCTAAATTAGTTGTGCTTTTAAAGTAGACCCTAAGATTTGACATACATGTAACACGTATGTTACTGGTTTATTCCCTCTGTAGAGTGGACAGGAATTTATCTCTCTGAGTGGCCTTCCCCAAAACCCAGAATCTTCTCTCCCGTAGTAGTCGTACGCTGCTAATAATTTGCCTGACCTGTTAACCCATCACTAGGTCATTAATTTATTAATTCTGCTCATTCATTTGCTTGTTCATTCATTCATTCATTCATTCCTGCAACAACACACTTAGCAAGTGAGTTCTTACCACCCGCCCAGTGGTGACCGAGCAGCACCTCATTACCAGGATTCTCACACACTTCATGGGACATTCACCTTCCTCAGCTTCCGTTTTTAAAAGGCAAAACTGCATCTGACACAGAGGAACATGGTCCCCCGAGTCAGATAGACTTGGGTTCCAGTCCCACTTCTGTTGCTTACAAGCTGGGTAGCCTTGGGCTAATTATTGAACCTATGTGCCTCAGTTTCCCCATATGAACATGGGGGTGATTTCATCTACCTGGCAGAGCTCTGTGAGGCATCCATGAGACCCTGTATTTCAGGCTTCAGTAAACAGTAACTATTGTCTGCCAACTGATAGAGTGCAACCCATGGATCGCCATCTTCGTGGGTCTAAACAGTCAGATGTTGGCAGCTTCCTCCAGCTCCACCTAATATGCAAACCCAAGGTGCAGTATCACAGTGACTGTGTCTTTGCTCTCTGGAGGTCCAGCAAATAAAGGGAGTGGTTCTGCTTGGCTATTTTCCCACGTTCCTGCCCTCTCTCCAAGGAGGCATCCTAAAAGCACAATGTAACAGACCAAAGGACAGTCACTCTCAGCTGTTCTTAGCATTCACGAGCAGCATGTATTTTAAAAGCTTGTGCTACAGGAAATTGTACTCTTCCAGCCAGTGTTTGGGCAAGTATCCTGAATTGTAGCAGTTGATCGATTTTCTGTTGTTGTTTGGGCTTCTGTTATTTCTTGCTATTTGTTCCCCAGGAGCCTGTCTTGGGTGGGTATTTCTCTGATGTGTCTGTGTTTATGTCTCAGGTCACCCTGCTGATTGCCTTCATCTGTGTGAGGAGCTCTCCATGGATCAGCCAAAGTGCCTACAGATACTTTGAAGTGGTCACCATTTGCAACTTGATAATGATCCTCGCCTTCTACCTGGTCCACCTCTTCCGCCTCTACCGCGTGCTTACCTGTATCAGCTGGCCCCTGTCGGTAAGGGAGCGACCTGGCCCTGTTCTCGGCTCAGAGGTCAGGGTATTAGCTGGGGCGCCGAGACCCCATGGAGCCCTTCTCGCCTGCCTACCCCACCTCTCGCACCATCCTTAGCTGTTTCAGCCCTGATTTTTCCACTGTTCGGTTTACACCTCTGCCTGATGTCCCACTGCTTTCTAAAACTCACCTTCCAGCTACAAGAAGACTCTGTCTTTATCCCAGTGTTTAATTTCTCAAGTGACAGATAATGGGCTGTGTGTGGGTTGGGAAGAGGAACATAGAAAGGAGAAGCTGACAAAGGTGGTGGGTATTTATAACGTTGTGAGTATTGAATTTATAACAGCTGTCAGCTAAAATGAACTGGCAGAGTCTGAGGAAAGATTTCAAAGTTGCCAGGGTTTTCTCTTCCCACTATATTATTTTTTAAAACAGCTTTATTGATAGATAGTTCACATGCCATACACATACCCATTTAGAGAGTCTAATTCAGTGGATTTTAGTATAATCCCAGAGCTGTGCAAGCATCACCACTGTCAATTTTAGAACATTTCATCACCTCAAGAAGAAATCATGCCCTTTAGTTGTCACCTTCTACCTTCATCACTTCCAGCCCTGACCAACCACTAATGTACTTTCTGTCCCTATAAATTTTCCTATTCTGGACATTTCATGTAAATGGAATCGTATATGTGGTCTTCTGTGACTGGCTTCTTTCACTTAGCAGAGTGTTTTCATGGTTTATCTGTTGTAGCATGTGTCGGTACTTCGTTCCTTTTCAGAGCCAAGTAATATTCCATTGAACAGATATACCACATTTTGTTTATTCATGTACAAGTTATTTGCATGGACATTATTTCATTTTGCTTAGGAATATATCTAAGAGTGGAATTGCTGGGTCAGATGGTGACTATGTTTAATTATTTGAGGAACCGCCAGACTGTTTTCCAAAGTGGTACATCAGTTTACATTCCCATCAGCAGTGTATTTGGGTTCCAGTTTTTCCACATCCTTGTCAACACTTGGTATTTTCTTTCTTCTCGCTTTAGGTTTAGTTTGCTCTTCTTTTTCAGTGTCTTAAGGTGAAGGTGAGGTTATTAATTTGAAACCTTTCTTCTCTTTTAATGTAGACATTTATAGCTCTATATATCTCTCTGAGCACTGCTTTAGTTGCATCCCATAATTTTGGTATATTGTGTGTTCATTTTCATTCATCTCCAAGTGTTTTCTAATTTCCCTGTGATTTCTTCTTTGACCCATTAATTAGTTAGGAATGTGTTGTTTAATTTCAACAAATTTGTGAGTTTTCCAAATTTCTACCTGCTGTTGATTTCTCATTTCATTCCGTTGTAATTGGAGAGCATACTTCGTATTATTTCAATCCTTTTACATTTATTGAGGTTTGTTTTACGATTTAGCATACGGTCTGTGCTAGAGAATGTTTTATATGCACTTGAGAAGAATGTGTATTCTACTATTGTTGGATAGAATGTTTCATAGATGTTTGTTACGTCTGAGTCTTCTATTGACTTGTTGATCTTCTCCCTAGTTGTTCTAAACATTATTGACAATGAGATATTGGAGCCTCTAACTATTATTTTTGAATTATCTGTTTTTCTCTTCATTCCTTTGAGTTTTTGCTTCATGTATTTTGTTGCTCTTGTCATATTGTATACATGTTTGTAACTGTTATATTTTCCTGATGGATTGGCATTTCCATCATTATAAAATGTCCCTCTTTTAATCTCTGGTAACA
This sequence comes from Miniopterus natalensis, assembly GCF_054644295.1. Lineage (NCBI taxonomy): Eukaryota > Metazoa > Chordata > Mammalia > Chiroptera > Miniopteridae > Miniopterus > Miniopterus natalensis. The sequence goes on along the minus strand of NC_142095.1, from coordinate 11,243,297 downwards.
TTTTTTCTTTTAAAATCTATTTTGTCTGATACAACTGTAGCCACTCTAGCTTTCTTCTGGTTGCTATTTGAGTAACAAATCTTTTCTTTCTGCTTTCAAGCTACTTGTCTCCTTGAATATAAAGTGTGCCCCCTTTAGAAAGCATTTAGTTGGATTTTTTTTTTTTTTTAATCTAACCTAACAACCTCTGCTTCCTGAATGAATTGTTTCATCGTTCACATTTAACGATTTACCCACTATGTTATTTTAAGATACACTTCTTTTGTGTTCCTGAGTTCCAAGGCCCCTTTCAAAGTTATGGCACCTTTTGGCTTCTTTTGAGAACAAGCTCCTCTGGGCTTCCCTGATGCTGCCAATGAACAAGCAAAGGAGAAAAGAAAAGCTGGGGGACAGGAATGAGGGTGGGCGGAAAGGGGGTGAATGTCGGAGGGACAAGTTCAGCCACACGTTCTCTAGCTGAGTACAGTTTAGGCGCCTTGCGTTCAGGACTCTCAAGTCATTTTCCCCACGCCACGCCACGCCACGCCACGCTCCTCTCTATGTGAGCATCTTGGAGGCAGAGCCTCCAGTTACCAATCTGCTCATAGTCAAAATCTCTGTGGTCAACCTTGCAATATTTTCTGGTCGTTAAGGGAGACGTCGGGGTCTTTGTGCACAGCTCCGAGAGGAGCTGCAGCTTGCAGGTGGAATGCCTTCCCAAAATGTAGTCGCCACCTGCCCCAACGGGCAGAACTTCGCGCAGGAATCACCCCTGAACTCCCGCTGAAGACTGACAGTGGACACAGGCTGGATTCAGAGCGAGCACTCTGAGTGGCCTTACCCCCGGTTCTGCTCTGACCTGGCACTTACTGGGGAGGAAGGAAGATGTGGAAGTATTTCCATGCTGCTGAATGTCATCCTAATCCTGGAGAGGGAATGGGGTGGACAAGGGCCCTGAACCAGGGGCCGGAGCAAAGCCGGAGTCGGTCTGGCCCAGGCCCCTAGATTTACCCGCAGAGCCTGGCCTGGGGCACACTTCCGAAGAGAAGAAAAGTGGGAAGAAAAAGAAAGAAAGAAATGAGGCCAAAACCCGTGGGGCTCAGGGAGGGAAAGCCAGCTCCCGCCACGCACCCCGGCACTTCACAGGCGGGCGCTGACCGCACCCCAGGCTCTGGCTCCGCGTCCGAAGGGGCCCACACCTAAAAAACCGTCCGCAGAACAGGCAGTCACCCCGGGCAGCCACCAGGGCCGGCACGTGGTGAGGCCGACACGTCCTCTGAAGCAGCAGCGAGAGGCAGGCACGCAGCTCCTTAAGCGGCTTCGCTTCCCGGGCTGGGAGCGGGAGAAGCGCGTTGGCTTTGTGGCTTTGGCCAGAGGTCACTGCACTTCTACACGCCGGTCTCAGGAGTGGAGCAGCCCTTCATGGACGTCTGTCCTCACGCAGACGCCCTTTCGCTTTGTACCCTTCGCCCTGCCTGCCTGGCGCCTTTTCTCTCCTGCTTGGCCTCCTGCTGGCCGGCCTTACGCTGCTCCTGCCGGGGTGCTACACTCCCCCCTTCCCTTCATCTCTTCTGACGCCCGGTTGCCTCTGAGAGCCAGGAGTGGATCCCCCAACCCACTGCTTTGCTTTGTTTTTGCCCCCAGGAACTTCTGCACTATTTAATTGGTACCCTGCTCCTCCTAATCGCCTCCATCGTCGCAGCCTCCAAGAGTTACAACCAGAGCGAACTGGTGGCGGCAGCGGTGAGGATCTTCTCGGGGCGCCTTCGGCCATGAGTTCATGTTCTGAACGCTCACTATCTTCCTGACGGGGACAGCGAAGGGGCTGTTCTCAGGGGCCTTTCTTTCTCACAATCGGTGCCCGCCTCGATCCAGGCAGCCCGGTCTCCAAAGAGCCTTAGACTTGGGTCCCCGGCGGAGGGTCTCAGGAGGTGAATCGTCAGGGCTGTTGGCAGACATACGGCCCCAGCGGCCCAGGCCTCTCTCTGGAAGCCGCCACTTAGATCAGGTGGCAAGTGGGTTTGGAATCATGTGCTCAGTGTGGTCATTTGCTCCTGGCTGCCTCGGCCCTGTACAGAGAAAGATCCCGGAGCCTCCTTTGGGCCCAAGGGAACAGCGATCTGTCAGCGATCTCGGCCATCAGCCCTAGCTTTGCCAGTCCTAACTTGTAGCCGCATTCAGGCCAGGAAGTAACCCTCCTCTACCTTTCAGAGGTGAAAATTGACCCATCCGATAGCCTAAATAGAAATAGCATGGAAGTGTGGAGAACTGCAGTGCGGCGGGGCTACCGATATTTATCACACATATGTACATATGTGTATGTCATTGTGTTGAAGACTTATGGACTCCTGTCGTGGGACTTCTGATGTAGTGAATTGTTTACAGCTTGGCGGCCTATGGACCACTTGCTGATTTGCCTCTCCAAGGAACAGGCGCAGTTTTTAAAACAAGTCTTAAGAAAAGCTGCCTGTGTGACAGTCACTCTTTCATATATAGACATTACCAAAACTCCCCAGACTTTGGGCTGAGAGGGGTTCGTGCCTGGAATTCCACCGAGGGGTAGAGTCTGCCCTCTAAAGGTCAGCATGGGGCAGAAGGTCACTCTTCTAAACACTCATGCCCCGTAAGTGCCTCCCAGGTCCCTCCTTCCCACCCGCCCCTGCAGTCTCCAAGGAGAGGCGTGGTTCCCACCTACAGGTTTCCCCCTGCCCAGCTGCAGACAGGCTGGTGCAGGAGACGCAAAGAAAAGTGCCCACTGTGTCTCAGGCCCACATGGGGGAGATTCCCACTGGGCTTTATGATTCAGGTTGCACATAATGGTGTTAGCCCTGGAATCCCATTCATTCCCACGTATCATACACCGTCTCTGTGCCTAGGACCAAGCCTGGTTCCACAGGGGAGCCAGAGGAAATAAAAAGATAGGTCCCTTGCTCATGAGAAAGTGGTGGTCCAGCTCAGGAGTCAAGGCCAAGGCACGGGGAACAATTAGCAAACGAGGCATTGTCATCCAGAATAGCATTACGTAGGGATAGAGTAGACTGTTCAATTATGCAGTGCGGACAGTTGGAGACCGGGATGGTATATAAAGTGCTAATTGTGCAGAACAGACAATGAGAGGCCAGAATAGGCTCTAATAGGCTAATTATGTGGCGCAGACAATCGGTACAAAAGGAGCCAAGGAAAGGGACCTAGGGGAAGGGGAGGTGGTGTGAGCCTGTGGGGGCAGCCACGTATGCAAACCAGCAGCCAGGCTTGGAAAGAAAACCGAACCTTGAAAACCATGCCCTTCATCCGGGAAGACAGATGTGGTTTCCACCAGGCACTTGGTGGCAACATAGCGAACCTGAGGCTTTTTGTAAGTCTGAGGACACCTGGGCAATGAGTAGAGCAGAGCTTGGACTCTGGAGCCAGACTCCCCGGGCTCCAATCTCAGGTCTAGCCCTTGCTGTCTCCGTGGCCCTGGGCAAAATAGTTGACCTCCTGTCCCCCCGTTTCTTCAGTTGTAAAATGAGGGGCTGGGAGGGTAACACCAGGACTCACCTGACAGACAGTTGTGAGGGTTAATGGAATCAACACACCCGAGGGCTTGGAAGACTGGTGGGTACATAGTAAGTGCTCATTAAATTTTAGCTGCAGCTGCCAGATTTGTCCACAAGTAAGGAAAATGGCTTCAGGCTTTGAGGTTCCAGGCAAGACACCAGGGTGTGTGCCTGCTTCTCGCTTTCCCATTTGATGAGCCTCATGCGAGGCCCTCTTCCTCTCCGGGTGCCTCATCCCCATCCACAGATGAGGGGGCTGGACAGGGCCAGGTCCCCACAGTTGAGCACTGGTTGGCCCCTCAGAAAAGAAAAGACCGCTGCCTGAACTTATTTTAGTCTAACAGTATTTCAGTATGTGCAAAAGTGAGGCTAAGCAGCAAAGCCTCAGTTCCTGGCTCCTGCACAGCTCTAAAGCCAGACAGAAATCATTATGAATGAAATGCAAACAGTGCTACCACACCGATAAAATCCATTTGAACATTAAAAATTTTAAAACCCCCATTAAAATGAACAATTCCACGTTTTCCCTTTGTCATTCCCGGGATAATTAAAGTACAGTAGTTTGGCCCAGCTTAGTTGAAACATAAACCTGAACGTGGGCACTAGAGTTGCCCAGATCGAGAAGACCCGGAGGCCTGGCTGGCAGGCCTGACCTGGGTCCCAGCCGGGGGACCTGGGGACAGGGCCTCATCTCTGTACCTGAGCAAGAACAAGGTGTGTGGGCCAGGTGATTCCCCAAGCCCCCTCCCAGCCCCAGTCAGCGCAGGGAACAGGCACACAGGTGAGAAGCAGAAGGACTGCCCGAGTGGTTGGCCCTGGCCTGGACCTTCCTCTCCTCTGTCTCCTATGCAGATCTTCGGTTTCGTGGCCACCTTCCTCTGCCTGGCGAGCGTGTGGCTGTCCTACAAGATCTCTTGTGTGACCCAGTCAACAGGTGAGTTCTGGTTGTCTGAACAGAGGTGATCTCTGATGGCTCCGTGAGCTCAGGGGCAGGAGGACAGCCCGTTCTGGGGCTTTACAATAGAGCGCAGCCTGCTGTGGAGGAGGCCCGAGAGCGCAGGCGCCAGGAGGGCAGGCGTAACCCAAGAACCTCTGCTCTGGTCCTGGTGCCCGCCCCTCCCCCCCCAGGAATGCCCAACGTGTCAGCCTCTGATGGAGAGGCATTTTCTTTGTTTCCTAATGACAAAGATAATATATAGGCCATTTAGAAGCTGCAAATAAGAAAACAATGTTTTTAATAAAAACCATCTGTCATCACACTCTCCAGAAATAGCACCTGCTGAGTGTCTTTCCTTCCAGGATTTCCTCTCTCTGTATAATATATAGAGAGAGGTAGAGATACATAGATGTACTGTTGCTTTGGCTGAAAGGATCTGCACAATATGTATTACTTTGTAACCTGATCTTGCCTCCTACTTTACCATCTATCAGATACTTTCTGTGTCAGTAAGTTCTTCTGTTAATCCTCACTGGAGGATATTTTTTCCATCGATTTTTAGAGAGAGTGGAAGGGAGGGAAGGAGAGGAAGGGAGAGAGAGAGAAACATTGATTGGTTGCTTCTTGCACATGCCCTGACTGGGGCTGGGTATTGAACATGCAACGCAGGTACGTGCCCTTGACCGGGAATCAAATCCACGATGCTCTAACCACTGAGAAACGCCTGCTGGGGCAATTTTTTTCTTTTATTGAAATGTATTTTAAAAGAATGAAATAATCCCAATGAAAGTTGGTGCTGGGTGGAGGGAGGCAGTGCACCAAGCAGAACATGGGGCAGCTGGCTGGTGTTTGGCTTCTGGGTGGGTGGGCCCCCCCTGGCCAGCCATCCTCACTTTGCCCTTTCCTTCCCAAGATGCAGCCGTCTGAGGACACCACAGCCTCCGACCCACAGGAGGCGCTGCAGGACCTATAGCCCAGCAGACAGGAGGACCAGAGGGCCAGTGACCTTAGGAAAGATTTCTGAACCTGTGTTCCTGTGCCAAAGTCCTGCTCAGGCTGGTGGGCACAGGAGGGGGCCTTCTCCTTCCTCCTGGGCTCCTGAGCTGCTCTGAACCTCTCTCTGGCCTTCCTTGGAGAATATTCCTCCCTGCCTGGGAAGGAAAAGAAGCCTCCAGGGAAATCTGGTCTCTCCCTTGTGCTTTAAAAACTGCCTCAGGGACTGGTGGCTGCACTTAACACAATGGAGGGGTTTCTGGATACTCCTGCACAAATCCCACTCCTTATGGGAGTGAAGCTGCCTTAAGTCTGCCTAGAAAAACCAAGCCCTCTCCTAACTTATCCAGCTTGGGAATTGGGCCTTGAAGATGCTCTTTTTCTTAAAGTGAGGCGTGCCTGTAGAAGCACTATGTGGTCAGCCTGTCCCCAAAGACGAGATCTGTCTCCTTTCCCGGCTCTGCCTTCATGAGCAGTGTATGAGTGAGTATGTGTGTGTGTGTTTTTTAATAAAATACTGACTTGGCCAATTGCAAAAGGATTTCTTACTAAACCAGAAGATGGCTGTAAAACCAAGAGTGAAGTGAAGGGGCCCATGAGGCTCATGGAGAGATGCTACCTGGGGTCCACCCACTGGAGGTGAGATGAGTAAAGGATTCAGAACACAGTGGCCTCTCGAGATTTGCATATTTTCAAAGTAAATTGGTTTCAAGGGTGGGAGCCAATAGTGTTCACACAAGACATAAAGCAGGACTCAAAGAACACAGGCAGCCTTTAAAAAGAGGGAAATTCTGACACGTGCTATCCCATGGATGAACTGTGGGGACACTATGTTAAATAGCCCAGACACAGAGCAACAAGTGCCGTCTGATTTCCCTTCCGTGAGGGAATTCAGAGACAGAAAGTAGAATGGTGGTTGCCAGGCTCTGGGACAAGGGGAGTAGGGAGTTACATTTAGTGGGTACAGTTTCCATTCTGGAAGAGGAGAACATCCTGGAGACGGACAGTGGTGATGGTCACACAATGGGAATGTCACTAATGCCACTGCGCTATTATGCCTAAAAAAAATGCTAAAATGGTAAATTTTCTGTAATGTATATTTTACCCCAATTTTTTATTATTATTATTTTATTATTATTTATTTTATTATTATTTTTAAAATATATCTCTATTGATTTCAGAGAAAGGAAGGGAGAGAGAGAGAAACATCAATAATGAGAGAGTCATTGATCGGCTGCCTCCTGCACACCCCCTACTGGGGATCGAGCCCGCAACCGGGCATGTGCCCTGACCGGGAATCGAACCACAATCTCCTGGATCCTAGGTCGATGCTCAACCGCTGAGCCATGCCCAGCCGGGCATCCCCAAATTTTTTAAAATGTTTTTATTGATTTTAGAGAGGAAGGGAGAGGGAGAGAGAAACATCGATGAGAGAAACACCAATTGGCTGCCTCCTGCACACCCCCTGCTGGGGATCAAGCCCACAACCCAGGCATGTGCCCGGATCTGGAACTGAACCCGCGACCTCTTGGTGCGTGGGACGAGGCTCAACCAACTGAGCCACACCATCCCCAATTTTTTTTTTTTTTAAGTGATACAGTGCCTTCTGTCTTGGCACCAAAGTAGCCGAAAGAGCCACTTGGGGAATGGGCGAAGACAGAGACCCAGCCACAGCGGTGCCTCGGTTTTCGAAGGTCTCCATTGACGAGCATTTCCGGTTACAAAAGCCGTAAACCCGGAAGGAAATGCTTCGGTTTTCAAACGCCTCGGAAGTGGAACCTGCCACCGGGCTTCCGCTGAGGGCAAGATCCTGAGGCCCAGCTGTCGGCTGCGGATCCCTCGGGTTTGGAACGTTTCGGAGCTCAAACCATCTTCCGAGCGGATCGCATGGGAAAACCGAGGGACCACTGCGCCCGACCCGAAGCAGAGGCCAGCGCCTCATTGTGAGGGCGAGGCATCACAGCTCCCAGAGATTACACGCGGTGTGCCGTTCGTCACCTCTGAACCAGGCCCTCCTGGGACTGCCCAGCCCGGGGCAGTGCCCGTGCGGAACCCAAACTCTATGCCCCCCCAGCTCCCAGCCCTGGGAACGGGCCCACCCGGCTGTCACAGCCAGGCAGGACCAAGCAAAGATGTGAGAGGAGGGAAGACTGGACCCCTGGAAGGGGCAGGGTGTTGGGGGCCTGCCCCAAGGACCAAGAGGCAGTCCTGGCTCATTGGGGCCACCTGAGGCCCAGGAGAGGGTGTTGGTACCTGTGGCCAAAGTTGGCCTGCCCTCATTGTCGGCTGCAAGCAGCCAGCTCCCTGGCCTGCGGAGCCTCCCTCAGCCTGGCCTGGCCCGTGGGAGGAAAGGAGGGAAGGTGGAGGCTGGTGCTGTCCCTCAGGCAAGCCTCTGCCACAGATGTTTCTCACCACCCACAAGAAAGACTGGAAAGGCTCTCGACGGCGGCTTTGGTGTGGTTCTCTCTATAGCGAGGTGGTGTGTGGAGGCAGGACTGCCTGCCCCTGTCTTTGACGGTCTGTGGGGAACCCCCACCCTGAACGAACTGGCAGTGGAGCTGGAGACTCGAGGAGAAAGCCTAGTGGACCTGAGGTAAGTGACAGCTGGGAATTGAGTCCGGGTCTGGTGTCTCCGGGGCCACTGGGATGTTAGAGCAGGGCCTGAGCTGACCGGCTTCCTCCACCGGCGGTTGGCCGTGGCCTGGCGCACCCCAGTGCTGCAGCCCCGTGCTGGAGGCTTCTCTTCCAGGCATGTTCACCTGCTCAGCCCTGAGCCTGGGCCTTCAGCCAGGACACTCAAGTGACCCAGGGCTGGCCCATCATATTTGTGTTGCCAAGGAAACCGTGGGTTTTGGGCCTCTCAGCAACCACCACTTCCCCTGTGTGGCGGCTTCGGAGCTGCATCCTGTGAACTCAGAGGTGCTTCAGGGGCCCACAGATACCTGATTCTATGTGCAGAACACGTTAACACCTAAAATGCACACTCTGCTGTCAGCAGCAAACACTGACACTGGGGACCCACAGGGCTCCCTCACCTCCGGCAGCCCTCAGGGAACTCTTGTGGCCTCTCGTTGAGGAAGAAATGTGTGAAAAAGCTGCTAACACACCTACCATCACCTTTCCCTCCAGCCGGGACCTCTGGTCCTGCACAATTAAGACAAAGCGAGATGAATCGGAACTGGGCTTTTCAAACTAATCCCACTGTTCTTAAAAACGGCGTTTATAATAAGTAAATGTAAATCGATGATTTATATTAATGTATTTCCTGTTTCACATAATGGAGTTTCACATATGATTTAGATCAAAAAAGGTAATTTTCTCTGCTTGGAAAAAATACACCCAAACACTAGGAACCCCCTAACTTTGATGAAAGGAGCTGCCAGGCTGGCTGGCTGCTGGGCACCAGGGGGATGGAAGGGGCACGGCCCGGGCTGGAGCAGCCGGATGGCAAGGGCTTCCTCCAGGGTGAGAATACCAGGTGCCTCCGCACCATGGAAGGAGATGGAAGCAACTTGTGTACCTTTGGATTTTGTCATGTTCTGTGTGCATAGAAAATTATGCACAATTTTTAAAAGACCATAATTAACTCCACGGAGAATTGTGGGGAAAAGGAAATGTTACAGTCAAGAGTGTGCCACGTGGCTCAGTCCTGGATAGTGATGGCAACCAGAATAACGGCCAGGCTGGACAGTAATCTGAACACCACTTGAAAAAGCTCGTTCCCAGGCAGGGGGGCGCGCAGGGGACGGAGCGCCCTGTGGCCAGTTGCCCCAAGTGACCGAGAGAAGCGGAAATCTGGGCTTGCAGGCTAAACATTAAACCAGTTTAAGGCGCACTCCGGCCAAGCCGAACCCGCGCGGGGTGCAGGGCAGCCAGCGCGCCCGTGGGAGGCGGGTCGGCGCAGGAAGGCGGGCCCCGGGCGGGAGCGCGCGGAGGCTGCGCTGGGCCGCAGCTGCTTCCTCCCGCAACGCGGGGGCAGCGGGCCGGACGGGGCCCCTCCCTGGGGAGGGCCCGGGATCCCCGGCCTGCAGCCGCCTGTTTGGGGCGCTGCCCCTGCTCCCAGCTGGGCGCAGCTGTCCTTTCGCGACAACGAAACCCCCGGCGCAGGTGGCTCCCCAGCCCCGCGCCCGGCGCCCTCCCCTAGCGGCGCGCGCCCCCTAGCGGCCGGCGGGAGCAGCGCCGCCCTTGGTCCCCGGCGGAGGGCCCGCAGGCTCCTGAATCCAGGGTTCCTCGGCATCCAGGGCTCACCGTTGATACACCAACTTGTACATTTTATTGGACCCTCAGTTGCACAGATGAGTCATCGTCCTCGGTTCATGACGCGCGCACACTGTGGTCGCTGGTCCACGCAAGGCCTCCTTCCTTCCTCCCTATTTTTAATAATGCAGTCAACGTGAAGCTAGTATCATGACATAACCCACATTTCACCGTGGCCACATACTTCCCTGTCCCCTCTGCCCATTTCTCCTCTCCAGAAATGGCCTCCTGAATCTTCCATTCACCATACCTTCGCTCCTTACTATATATTTCTATTGTAGTTACGCCTATTGCCTAAAAAGTGCATAGAAGTATGATAGTTGTTTATAATTAAATGAAAAGAACGCCACACTGTGTAGATAATCTTTTGGGACTTTATTCACTTACCATTATATTGCTGTAACAGTGATTTTGAACCTTTTTCATCTCATGGCACATATAAACTAATTACTAAAATTCTGTGGCACACTAAAAAATACATTATATTTTTTGCTGATCTGACAACAAAAAATAGGTATAATTTTGATTCACACTGGGCGGCTATTGTGTTGGCTGTTGTCATTTTTTACTTGGCAATCTAAGGGAAAAGAGGTCAGTGCCCCTGACTACAGAGTCAGGTGTTGCATATTTAAAAAACTGTTCCCGTACACCGGTTGAAAATCGCCGCTGTAACAAACACCCTTCATGCAACGCTTTACATCCTCTTGCCCTTGCCTCTCTCTTGACGCTGGAGCTTTCCTGTGGATACTGCCAGGGGACCCACTCAGCACCCACACACGTGCCACCTGCAGAGCCTGCCCTGGAGGTAATATAGGCCAAAAGGACACAGCAATCAGTGGATTCACTTGTACTCCTTCGCTTCCGGAGCAGACTGTCCCAAGGCGGGTTTCATACAGCTTCTCCCAGGACAGCCCCGGGGGACCAGGCAGACACTCACTCTGTGTAGTCGTCCTTGCATCCGAGCTCTCTCTCCCTCCCAGCTTCTCTCCTGATGTAGGTGGGCTGGCTGCAGGTGTGGGGACACACCAGAAACATGAGGCAGCTGCCTGAACCGCCTCACTTGGTGGCCTTGGAAGACTGCAGTGAAGGAAAGTGTCCCCAGGGGCCAAAGCACAGCCTTGGGGGAATGGTGAATGGATGGCGGCTGGAAAGAAAAAGACTCGTAGGCTCCCCAGGGGTAGGTGGGGCAGAAAGCCACTGAAGTTCTCAAATGAGCAAGTGACTTGAACAGAAGATGCGTTTCCTACAAAATATAAATCCTGAGTAATGAGGTCACTGGATGCTAGAAAAAAGATAGCCCAGGAAAAAGCTCTGCACAGATGCAGATATTTATGACAAAGCCAGGGAACTTTCAGTCCCCTGGGAGAAAAAAAAACCCATGGTCATCTCACGCAATGTTCCCCGCAGTCAGGCAGCAGGGAGTGCCAGGCAGGGCTTCCAAGCTTCCTGTAAGTGGAACACTGTTGTCGGCCAGGGGAAGCTGGGAGCTTTACTGTGGACTGTGGAAGCTTAAGCAAGAACGTGGCCACCTTCGTCTCCACAGTAGCACCCGGTGAATGAGTGTGCCGCGGCCATCACACCTGGTTCTTGGTTTGCAGCCTAGGTAGGGGGTTGTTATCACTTTAGTTTTGAGATCCCTGGGGGTGGGGGTGGGGAATCAGTTGGCCTTCACCTGACACAGGATACGGTACACATTCACGGCCCTGAATTCTCATAGGAGTAGCTTGGACATACCTGGTAGAATGTGAACTACTGGTGGACATACAGGACATCCCAAACCTGGGAATACCCCTACAGCCTCCACCCCAGGTCATTAGACATGTGGCCACATTTGAGTGAGAGCCCTGATGACCGTCTCAGAAGCAGCCCAGGCAGTAGAACAGGCCTTACCGACAGCTCCTGTCTCCTTCAGGTCTCAAGGAACTACAGGTGTCCACGACTGACTGATTACACAATTGACTGGGGCCTTTCGCAACAAAAACTCCTCCACTTCTGGGCCTCTGAGTTTTTGCACTTGAGGACTTCCTCAGGCTGTGAGAGGCAACTAGAGCCCTAATCGAAACTGCCTCCAAGTTGACATTCTCATTGTGCAAGTCTGAACTAAATGCCATAAGTAGAACAGGCTCTAGAAAGTCCTACCATGAGAAGAAGAATCTTCAAATTAAGGACCAAAACCAGCCCCTGAGCCTTTAATCATCTTCACAAACAGGTGGTTGCCCACTCATTACACAGAGAGAGTGTCTTCCCCAATGTACTGCTGTTTTAATGAAAGTCTCACCTGCAAGAGACCACCTGACAAGAATCACTGGTGAAAGAGTCCACAGACCTCCAAGGTGAGCACCCACTTCCAAGGTGAACAGGTCCCTGCAATGCTACTGCCACCCAGTGATGGCAAATGGCACAGTAGTGGTCACTCCATGCCACGGGCTGAACATGTGGGACTTCTAGCCACAGAGTGTATCACCCCAAGACTTACTCAACAATATCTATACAGAGTCTCACAGGCTGTCACTGATGGCCTAGCTGTATGGTCAGGTCTTTGGGCCTCCCAGGACTAGACTAGCGAAGGCATACCATATATTAGGTGCACCCTTCATGGAAACATAGAACTATTTAACTATAGACTCAATAGTTATGTTATATATATGGTTATATGAAGCAACCACTTTTCTAAGAGAAAAGTGTCTAGACAAACATACATGGAAAAAGCCAAACACATGTGGCTGTCATCAAGGAGAAGTTACTTTACATGTTGACCAGATCGTAACAACAAGCTGTTCCAGGAACCAGCACATAGCAGGATGCAAGAGAGAGGGGCTGATTTATGTCAGAATGAACACCAATTACCATCAGACAGTCTCTAAGGGGGGCTTGCAGAAAGCAACCTCCATTCTGGCGTGGGTCCAGCTTGTGGGACAGACAGACAGTGGTCACATTATGGAACAGTCTTTCCTCCACAGCAAGTTAAATGAATAGAAATCCACCTAGACACCTTTCAGTAAGACTCAATATCAAATACAAAGCTAAAATCTTAAAATAACCAAAAATTATGTGCTATGTGTGGAGGCTGACAGATTTTTTTGCAATGTTAGAGGCTGGGTGACAGTGGAATAGTATCTTTGAAGTAATAAAGAAAAACAACTGTTGATCTGGAATTCTACATCTGGCTAAAAGATGACCAACACCTGAGTCAGAAGAAAACGGAATGCAAAAATAAGGAGTAGAATGCAAAGAAGCAATGGTGCACAAAAAAAATATATATATATAACCAAATCTAAAAAAGCAGGGACTGCATCAACAATAATAGCTAACTTGAGGGAGGTGTTAAAACAAGATAAATTTAAACTACGAGGCAGTAACAGCACAGCAGAGGAGTAGGAGTGCTGATTAACTTTACAAGTTTTATAAAGTCGAATATGCATGCGAAAAAATGTAAAAGGATCACTGAAGAATGTTCGCTAATAAGTGTGGCAGGAATTACAGAATTATAAAGTCACCATTTTGCGACCTCTGATAAAATAACAGATTTAGACAAAGACGAAGGAGTGGAACCTTTCGGGGGGAGGGATCAGGCCGCAGCCGCGAAGCGTGGCACTTCCCGAGAACGGCCTCTCGCTGAAGTGCACAGCATCGCGGGCAAGAAACCTGGAGCAAAGAAGAAGACTAACCTGAATTTAATCAGCCTTTAGAGCTCTCTTTCAGTTTAGAGGAAGTAGTGGGAATAGAGGAACAAGTTAAATAACACGAGCACACACCCAATAAACCCACAGTGTGAGACGTCCCACAGGAATCCATAGGCAAACCGTGAGCAGCAACAGAAGATGCCGGTGACATTGCTGCGTACGAGATCAATAAAATCAATCCCATCCATCTCACTATTCCAATCAAGATATGAAAAATTTTAATAAGCCTCCCATTCTGGGTAGCTACAAAAATAAAGTATCTGGGATACATATGACAAAAGATGTGCAGGACTTTTATAAAGAAAGCCATACAACTTTACCGAAAAACAATAAAGCCTGAAATCAGTGGAGAGCCTATGTTCATGACTGTAAAGTTCATTTGTAAGTCATGTTTCCTCAAATTAATCTATAAACTCAATGCAACTCCAAGAAAAAAAAGGCAGTTAAGGGTATTTTATGGAACTTGCCAACCCCATCTTAAAAATTTATAGGAATAGTGCCTCTGTACCGTCCTCTTGGTTTTATTGGAAACGTAAAACTGTTCGAAAAAATAGTCTTTAAAGTAAAAAAATTAAGTGCCAAGAATAGAACGATTTTGAACTTGCCTTATCAGATATTGAGATTTTATCAAGACTGTGGTATCAGCAAAAGTATAGCAAAATAGCCCAAGAAAGCCAGCACCAGACCCATGCGTGTACATCAGCGTGGTAAATGACAGGCAACATTGTCTCGCAGAGGAGCAAGGAGTCACTTGCTGAAGCAATAAATCAGATGGCATGAGGTCCTTACCCATACAAATTAAGGTAGGATCAAGTACCAGATAGAAAATGCAAATCTTTAAACATTTTAAAAAGTAGAGGACAAGTCCTCTGACCTTGAGGTAACCAGTGAAGCAAAGTTAAAATACAAATCACTGCAAGAAGGTATTTCAAAGGCATGTCACTAACAAAAGATGATGTCCACAGTGTGTCGAGAGCTCTCAATGAAGAAAACCCCAGTATGAACAAATGGCAAGGGGTAGACACGAGCAACTCACAGGTGGGCGGGCGCCCACTCTGGCCAAAATGGTAAGTTGAAGTAACACAAAGTACGAGGAAAGTGCGAGGAAAGTGCGGGAAGCAGGCCCCCTCCTGCACTGCTGCTGAGACACCAACTGGTTCTGCCACTTCGGAGACCCATTTGGGCATACTTAGCCGTGTTGCAGCTGCACATACCCTCTGACCTATTGATTTTCTTTCTGACTACACGCTCAACAACGGAGCTCTTGCGCAGGAGCACGAGACGCTCCAGTATGTCTGTTCACTGTAACCTTGGAGGAAATGGTCAAAAAGAAAACCACATTAGATTTTTTTTTCTGTTACAGGGGAATGAGAGGTAAGCTGTGGCCTAGTCATGCAATGGGATACCAAACAGCACTTAAAAGGAATGAATTAAGAGTTACATACAGGGTGTCCCCCCCAAAAATGCATACACACTTTAACAGGTGACAGCTCAATTTTGCAAATGAAACGTATTTTAATAAATACTGCCTTTATAATTATTCAAAGTATGTGTGTACACTTTTTTGAGACACTCTATATACCACATACATTTAAAAGAGCAAGCTATAAAAGAATACATATAGCACAAACACCATGTAATTTGTTTACAGATACACCCGTATATGGATAAGAAAGACAATAAAAATAGACAGGAAAGATGCCCACGAAATTCAAGGTAGCATTTACCTTTGGAAAAGGAAAGAGAATAAGGTTAGAGGTGGCAAAACTTTAAAATATAACTTCATTTTCTTTTTTAACCAACGACCCTTAAAGCAAATGTGGCCAAATGTTATGATCTGCCAAAGCTGGGTGGTGTTTACAACAGAAGTTATCCTCTGAGGTACTTCCAGTGCCTGACCTATTTTACAATAAAAAAATAAAGGTAGCCAAGTGCAAAGGTAGCAAGGGAAAAACAATACTCCCTACCTTTTATTCAACCAGTTTTCCATGATTCGCATTGCTTGTAGAATTGTAGTTCTGTCAAAAAACAGAACTGTCGGTTTTTCTATGCTAAATTGCTTTGCGGTAGTCAGGCCCACAAAGTGTCTTAAACTGGGAATTTTATTTCTCCTAACTGGGGCACAATCCTTAAGATGCTTGTGACACTCTCGATCCCCAACCCAGCAGCCCTTTCTCTTGCTAACAGAACCAATTTCGTTCAGGTGTCCGAGGGCTGTCTTCTTCAAAGGGCACTCAGGGCCTGTGGGGAGGAATCTTGATTATTTTAAGCCAATTACAGTAATCCCATTCTGTGTGTCAATAAGTGATTCAGAAACGGGCATTTCATGTCCTGTCGTCAGCAAGCAGGTGAAGTCCACCGAGGGGCCTGTACGGAAAAGGCACGCCTCGGAGAGACACAGAGCAGCACACGATCTCCTCTTGTGGCCTGCGACACTGCTGCCAGTGGGTGGTGCCTGGAGATGCTGCGACAGTCTTGCTGCACCATGAAGGGCCCGTCCTGGGGACCGAAACTCACAGCAGATGAATGGGCAGAAAACCGTGGCAGGAGAGACCCTGGGTTCCTGCTGCCACCACTGAGCCACTGAATTCCCCAGTCTCGGAACTGTCCTGCCCAGGTTTCTTGTGACATCCATTTCCTTACTGTCTACGACCCACTTGATTGCTCTTGAATGAAACCCAAGGCAACTCTGAATGAGCAAGTCCCAGTGAGCTCTTGGTGACTTAAAGACCTCGCTATTGTCATCCGGGCTGGAGGCGGCAAGTTTGCAGACTACACAGATAGTTGTAGCTCTACCAGAGCCACCTGGTCCCGCTCGCGCTCTCCCTGTCATCAGACAGTCTGAGAGAGAATGTGCCCGTTTGGTCTTGAGCATTGTTGGCCACGTCGAGAAACATGCTGAAGACTCCAGATTTCCTTCTTTGGTAGTTACTTTAAGGCGTTTAGTCTATAACATTCCTTTACAACTCTTCTCCCAGTTAGTTCCTTAAGACTCTTCTTAGTTTTGTTGTGGTTTTAAAATATATTTTTATTGATTTCAGAGAGAGGAAGGGAGAGGGAGATAAAGGCATCAGTGATCACTGATCGGCTGCTTCCTGCACTCCGCCGCCCCCCCCCCCCCCGCCGCTCCCCCGCCGGGGATCGAGCCCACAACCCAGGCATGTGCCCTGACCAGGAATTGAACCTCGATCTCCTGGATCCTAGGTCGATGCTCAACCGCTGAGCCACACCGGCATATTCAATGAATATGCATTCATTGAATGCATATTCCAACTTTCCAACAAGAGGCAAAGCCCATGGGTAGGAAGGGGGTGTGTTTCTCCTTGTGCCCCCCACCTGGGTAGGCCATAGTCCAGTCTTCTATATGGGTGCTCACCATGGTCGTGGAGCCAGCTCCTAGAACTCTGGGGAAAGCTTTCTTTTAAGTACCATGCTCCTGTAATAATTAAACAACTACAAAAGTATGGACAGTAAGGTGGATTTATTTAAAAAGAAGGCTACAAAATTTGACATGGAGAGAGATAAAAAAGACCCACAGGATTTCAATTGATAAATACAAAAATGATTGGCTATAAACAATGTAAAAATATATTTTCCAGTCCCCAAACTGAATATAATTAAGTACAGCAATTATAAAACTTTTATATTTTAAGTGCATTTCCCTTGTAAGTTTTAAAAACCATTCTAAACAGTTTATTTGTATAAAAGATAACAAATTAAATTTATCATAGATGTTAATAAAAATTATTTTAAATTTGAGTTTACTGAGTCTGCCCTTTTCTGAACATAATAGTGGTTTTGGTCACAAGTTCTCCTTGAACTTTTTATTTACCACAATGGTCTTTTTACTCCTAATTTCTTCTATAGTAGAAGAGGGAGGCTAATCAGTCATAGGTCCCATAAAAATCAATGTGAAGAGAAGTTCTAATGACAAAAATACCAGTAAATATATTATTTTTCTGCAAAGGCAAAGATTAAGTGGCCCTACGCCAAGGAAATAAATGGAAGTGAAACCTCAGAACAACCAGAGCTTAAATTCAACCAGCTACATGTGTGAGGCCAGCTGAGGACATGGCCATCAAACTCCACTAAACCCAATGCATGGGTGGGACCCTGAGGTAGTCCAGATGGCTGGCTGTGAACCCCAACTGGGTCTAGGTGATATTTACAATGGCAGTGGTACAGTAGTTTGATGTGAAATTCCAGAACTTACTGACCATAAGCTGGTAATTTCTGAACCAATCTTTACTCTTGAACCCAAGATCCAAGCTACTTCTCCTCTCTTAGATCACCCGCCCAGCAACAGCAGCGGCCATGATTGGTTTCATCATCTCCCGAGCAGGTAACGGTGACATCACCACTAATACGAACATCCAAACTCTGATACAAACAGGTAAGGTCCTGAGTCACTAAGACAGAGCAGAAGCTGTTTCTGGCCGTAAGAACCCATTTTTGAGAACCCATCTACAATGCACAAAAGGCAGACGAGTTAAAAAAGGGTGGTGTCATTAAACTGCCTCGCTGGGAACATGATTCCACTTCTTCAGATAGAAAACCTAGCACACTTAACTTGGGAGACCACCGAAGTCCTGAAGGACCTGACGCATGGGCTTATCTCCTTAACACCAATGTCTTGAGTCAAAAATCTAGGAGGACAAGAAAGGTCTAGTCTGGGGGCCACGGCCTGCCAACAACAGACAATTCTTCCAAATTATCCGAACTGGTTATGACACGTCTCTTGAGAATGGTCTGACTACTCCCTTACAACCATCAACAATACTAACCTGGACAGGATTCTCTAGATATTCACTTTCTTAAGGTCTCCTCCAGAGAGAAATTAGAGCAATGCCTCTGTGGGAACAAAAACCCTAAGGATCCTGCTAACACTCTGTGCAATTAAAAGGGCCCAAGATCCTGGGCCACTGGAAGACAACTGCCAACAAGAAAGAGCGAGAGGTCCGCCTCTGCCAGATGATGAAGCAGCGTGTGGACCATTCTGGTAAGAACACAAAAGCAAGCATCTCACATGGATAAAAATCAAAGGCTGGGGTTTTAAAAAGAAGACTAGCTCCAAAGAAAACACGAAAGAGGAGCGGCAGAGCTGTGTCAATTTCGGCAGAAACAACCACGTGCCAACAGGATGAACTATTTTCTCACTCCCAGATGGAAGCGCCTCTCCCGACACTCGGTAAGTGGCTGCGGCCTGCTCTTACTTCACTGTATTGCACGAAAAGTACACCTTTATCATCTCTGGTCCTTAGGTGTGAGATGAGCTTCTTCCAATTTCTATGTGTTACATACAAATCTTTTTCTTTTTACTTAATATTAACAATAACCAAAGTGCAGTATGTTGCTTTTATACATATAAAACACCAACATGCCCCATACATTTCCTATTAGGCTATAAAAGAGTTAATAACAATCATCTTAAAATGTTACAATAGAATTTTAAGGCTGTGGGAGATACAGTAAAACCTGGGTATTATATTTTAAGGAAGAAACCTAGACCAACATTTTACATTTTGAATTTAAAAATTTTAATATACATTAAATTTTATCTAATCATCGAAAAACAACTCAGAGCTAAGCAAATTAACTTAAAAATGAAACAATGTCTAAATGGATGAACTTAATCATGCAGTTCGTATAGCTATAAAGAATAATCTGAAAGCTAAGCCTAGTAACAAAGACAAATAATTTATCATCAGTTGAGCTGTGATTTAAAGAAACAACTCCCCCCTCCAAAAATGAAACATCATTGACACAAATTTCAAATGTTATAAAAAAACAAAAAACCCTCTCGCCTGACTTTGGTGACCGACACACTGTCCAATATTGATAAAACTGCCTTCCGGCCCTTCCCTTGCTCTTCAAAAGAAGTGGTTTCGCAATTCTACAGATAGTACAAGTGCTTCTGCCCGGGCTCAGGTACCACGCAGTCGCCACATTTCACAACACCTGCTCCCTAGAGTCTTTAAGCATTCAGTGGTTCGGTGAGGGCCTCCTGCCTAGTGGTAGCCTCAGGTGGTTTTCTCAGCTGGGATTCCTGTCGTTTTTCATACCACATATAGCAGAAGTCAAACAAGAACATAGAACTTGCTAGAAATCCAAACACCTGAGGAGAAAAAAGGGGAAATGGTTATATGAGGAATTTTATAATATAATCTCACGTTTCCTACTTGGCTTTGAGGGTGTTTCATACAAGCAAGATGACTCATCAATTTTATCTTAAATTCAGTGGTAAAAAAAATGTTTAAGGTCACCAAAAATGGAAAGAAGTTACCAAAAAAAAAAAACCACTCCAGAATAATGGCTATTGGTCAAAGTCTCACAAATAACAAATGCCCTGTTTTAAAAGTGCACGTTCATATGTGGGGTGCCAATCTATGAAACTAAGGTTAACAGATGAAGAACAAAAATCATTTAAAATGATACAAATATGGGATTATTAGCAAAGGTTAGATTGACCCACAGATGAGATAAGGGACATATGATAGTAGGCAGCTAAGCCTAGGCGAAAATGGAAAAAGTCATTAATATCAAAAACAGAAATTCTATTTTGAAGATACCTTCGGGTTAAATTATCTAAAAAAAATTTTTTCCAGTTATTTGTCACACTCTAATGACACAGCACCATGACGCCACTTCCCCTTCCTTAAATCACTTCCTCATTAGGTACTCTTCGAACATCTGATCCACATTCCGAGAATTCTGTCAAGAGACAGAAGACCTGGTTCAAATACAGCTCTCCACTGGCAAAACCATGAAGGAAGTGGGAGCCAAAGTGCTCTACAGAGAGAGAAAATTGATGCAGGTAATGGCTAAAGTCCCTTCCAACTCTGGCACCCCACCCGTCTCCGTGGTTTTTAACATTCTGTTGTCATCGGCTTCAGTCTCTTTACCCTTCATGTTCAACCTCTCCACCCTGAAGAATATGCATTCTGCCTCATCTCACTGTAAAGCAAACAGCTCCAAACTCATTCATTCACCTCGGTGTCCCCAACACATCCAACCTAAAATTAATTATCCACCCCAACCCACCCAACACCCAAGGCTCTTCTCCCCTAATGGCACCTACCCTCTTACTGAACTGGCTAACGGAGCAGCACTAAAGGTAGACCAGATGTCACCTTGTCTGGGACACCATCTCTGGTCACCCCCAGAAAGCTCCAGTCCATGCAGGGCCCTCCATGCATATCATCCAGATAGATGACTGTCCAGCTCTTTTGCTCACATACTTCACAAAAAAATTTTTAATGGATTCCCCCACTTATTTAATTCTACAAAATTTTTCATAATCTAAATAGCTGCAAAAGGTAATTTTCAGCACATTAAAAATGTTTTTAAACTGCCAGTTGCTCTTAAATATATCCAATGAAATCTAAATACTGTAACAATCTAACAATCATCTAATTAAAACACATAAATAAGCTCTTTTTTAATAGCTGAGAAATTTTTTTTTTAGCTGAGGAATTTTATGCCATGCTTTTCCCTCCGAAACTCAACATTTCCTCCATTTCCACTTCACTTCCTCCACCAAATTTTATAGTAACATATTTCTATTCTTGAAAATATTTTCTTGACCTATCTTCCTCTGCAACAAAAATATGTACATACACTGGAGTTAACCATAAGGCTCTGCTAAAACTTTCGGTTTTCTCTTTAACTGGTTCATGTCTCCATGGATAAATATTACATATTGCCAGAGTGAGTCACAGTTCAGCATTAATTTTATTACTATGTTTTATTTTTACATACATAAGTGCTAAGAAACTGTGAATAGGTATGTTATAGCCATGCAATTCCTTTTAAGTTGTACTACTAGAAAAAGTAATTTTAATGATCTATTAGCTGACCACTCAATTACTACTTCAGTTTTTGTCATGAACAAAGTATTAATTGGAAACCAGCTGACTTATAAGAGGATTTGTTATCCAGTTGTTAGCTGCTCACATTCAGAATACTGGTACTAATTCAGTCTATGATCCTTGACTTGCAATTCTGAAATCCCAAAAAAGTTGAACATTTGCCCTGTCCCATGTGCCTCAATGGTCAGAGCGTTGGCACCAATGGGTCTCAGGTTCAATTCCTGATCAAGGGCACATACCTGGGTTATCGGGGCACATGTGGGAGGCAACCAGTTGAGGTGTCACTCTCTCATATTGATGACTCTTCCATCTCTCTCTCTCTCTCTCTCTCTCCCCCCCTCCCCTCACTCCTTCCCACTCTCTAAAAAGCAATGGAAAAAATATCCTGGGGTGATTTTTAAAAAGCTCAATGTTTTCATGACTTGCTATTTAAAGTCTTTACCTGTCCCTTTTACTGTGAATATTCATATGCTTCAGAAATACTACTATGCTGGGTTACAGGATAGCACCCAGGCCCTCCGAAGGTACTGTGTAAAGAAGTTTATGTTCAGCGTAAACTTTCTAAAATCCAAAATATTCCGAATTCTTAAAAAAACCTGCCCCTCCCCTCCAAGGGATTTCAGATAAAAGCATTTACTTATCATTTCCTTAACTAGGCTCAGCTTTTGGATCATTTCTCCATGTAGTGTCTACACCTAAACAGCACATGGCAAGTAGATGAGTTTTTGCTGAGCCAAAAAGCAGAGAGTAAGGCAATAAAGTCAATTCTACCACTTCCATTAGCAACATGTTCATATGTGGAGTAAGTGGGTTTCTGTTAACAAAACTCAAATGCTAAAGGCAGGTTCTAGAGTTTTCAGCTATCACATTTAAAGCTACTCACAATTACAATAAAAAATAAGTTAAAAGACAAACTACTCTCCCATATTGGGTAACTTGCCAAGCACTTTCCAGACTCCATATTTCTAATGTAACGAACATAAGCAAAGATAAAAATACAAGGTACTTACAATTGCAGCCATTTCAGCTGCGGTGTGGTCATGCGTGGAAACGAAAATGATGGATGCCAAAGTAAACACACATGCTATCACCAAAGTAATATAAAAGTCCTATACGTACATATAAAACATAAGGAATACAGTATGTTAGGTTGATGGAAACAAATATCTTAGTTTTTTACTGTTAAAAAGCTTTAGTGACTTATATTTTTTCCCTTCAGTTTTCAATAAGTCTGGCATTCCATAAACACCCTGTAAAGAAATACCATCCACTCTTTGGAAAGGGTATAGTCAGAGACTACGTTACAAAATAAGCTTGTCATGAAACAGTTCCCCAAAAGATCGTGTGTGTGTGTGTGTGTGTGTGTGTGTGTATTTCTCTAGGACACATTAAAATGATCAAAGCCAAAGGATTTATTAAATCTAGCTTACTTCCACAAAAAAAAAAAAAAAAGTATTTTTCTTTCCTTTCAGCATATTCTGTGCTAGAACGGCCTCTCTGAGAGGACTTTGGTGCTTTGAAAGCACTTTGGAAAAGAGAGAATCAAAAGAACCACCCATAATTAACTAAATAAAATCATGTCAACGGTATGTTTTTTAGCCACTTAAACTTTCTGTGATAACATGTTATTTTCAATTGTTCCAAGTGGGTAGGTAATACAAATGAGCTTGTATGACAGGTTACCTACTACCATAAAAGCTTCCACATCTCATCACAATGTGGCTTACAACAATGGGGTTCTTCATGGGTTTCCAAGTGCCCTCTCAGGCATCACCTCATAAGGCTCTCTCTCATATGCCAACTGAAAACTGCTGGACATACATACTTGATTCAGAGGAGAAACGTAAATGATAGCCACTCCAAAGTGTTTTACATCTGATGCTCTGAGTTTTCTGAAATGCAATCTTCACTAAACCTAGTATCGATAAAACTATCCCACAGAGAATTCCTACACTATTGTCAATCGTTCATTTAACATTTGTAAAAAAATTAAGAAGTTTTCTCTTTGCTTCTAAAAGAGATGCTTTCCTGCAGTACTTGAATGTTATTTCAAATCTGCTACATGCATATATAAAACTCTACTCACTAATATTTGGATTACATTCAAGGAGGTATTTAAACAAGACAGTCGTTTTGAGATGGAATAATTTACTATTCAATAAGCATGGGTTCTAGAGCCAGACTATCTGAGTTCAAATCCCAATTACACTACTTCCCAGCTATATGGCTTTGAATTAGTTACTGAACGTCTGTGTGCCTTTGTCTCTTCATCTGCAAATGGAGGTAGTAACAGTATCTTTTTCATTAGATGAGTCTAAAAATTAGTGTTAATCCACTGAAAGTGCTTAGATCAGTGCCAGGCACACAGTAAATGTCCCATAAATGTTGGCTATTGTTATTCTTGATAGAATCTGACCCACAATAGCACGGAACAGAAAAGATTCTTTCTTATAAAAGATTATCCTTCTACCCTAGACACCACCACTACACACTCAAAACATTTTCTCTAAAACAGAAAACCTCCCTTATATGAAAGTATACTTAAAATTTAAATACATTAATATGTACACAGTAAAAGTGATTTTAAAACCATTGAAACTAACATGAAATCTTTCCATAGTTAGGTAAAAAGCAGAATATATACACTCAATGATTACAACTATTTAAAATTTTTAAAATTACCTCTTAATAGAAACAAAAGACCCAAAAGAAATATAGTAAAATACTTACAAAATATAGTAAAATATATACAAAAGCTGTTAATATTTATAAAATAACCGAATTACTTATTTTATTCCCCAGTATTTTTAAATCACTATTTACTCAAAAATAATTTTTTAAATCAAGCTTGATGTAATAAATGTTTTACATTTTGTTTTCTGTTGTTAGACCATTACACTAAATGGAAAATATTACACTATTATTTCTTGTCAAAAAGATTAATGTTCTTAAACACTACTAATATGGCACTAAAGTAAAAACTAACATTTCTAAAAATATTCTTATTAGGATAATGATACTGTTTTGTTAAGAAATAAAAAATGTTTTTAATTTTTAATGTTTAAAATATAGATTTATACAAACAACAAATCAATCAGCTCAGATATTAGTGAGATATCAGCTCAGATATTAGTGAGCTTTTCCCCTGTCCAAATCTTATCACATCTAATCTGTAAAAAGGAAGACTTCTCAAGGATTATACTTATTGTAACAAAAATTCCAAGGTATTCTCCTCATCTCTTTTTCTATGTATTTCATAAAATGCATGGGTGTTATTATCACTCTTATACAGAGATTCCTGTGGTGATATTTGCCATGATACATCTAGAGTTGCTAGGGCCTCTCTGGCCAGGTAGCTCAGTTGGTTAGAGCACCATCCCGATACGCCCGGGTCTGATTCCTGGTCAGGGCACATACAGGAAGCAACCAATGAGTGCATAAGTAAGTGGAACAGCAAATCGATGTTCCCTCCCTCTCTTTCCCCTTCCTCTCTCTCTCAAAAAAATCAAGTAAATGGAGCATTGAGGTGTGAGGACTCAAAACCACAGCATATAAAGTACCTGGCACACAGTACTCACTGACAGCAGCTACTATCAGATAAGATGACAAAACAATCATACACTGGCCATACCAAGAACTGTGTGCAGGAACTCATCAAAGACTTGCTGGATTTGATTCAGACTGTTTTCCAAAGTTATTTTTTTAACTGTTTGGTATCGACTTTAAAAAAAATTTTAAATCTAAATTCTTTTAAAAGAAGGTAACAGATTCCTACGATACAAAATTTAAGAGGTATAAAATGGTATATAGAAAAAAGGAAGTATCTTAGGTGTAAAAATCAATATATAACCCAATGGTTGCTTCTCATTAATTTAAACTAAAACATAATCTTACTGCTTTGTATTTATCCTATTATCTTTTGTTTTTAATAGTTAAAAATTTATCCTAATTTTTAGTCGTTTCTCTCAGAGATGTGAATTCTCTACGTCAATCCTGACATGTACGATTAATTCTTCACAGACCACTACTGGTAATTCACCTGCTACTGAAGAAGTAAACTGCTCAGTTCTTTCTTTCTTCAATGCAGTACCTATGAGAAAAGCTCGCCTGTCATCTCACAAATCCTCATACTACACTAAATAAAAACACAGGGTCAGCAGAATAAGTTTTTAGAAAGTTATGCATCTCTAATAAATGCTTCTTAATTTGCTTATAGAAAAATTTTCCCCATAATAAAATCAAAACAAAATAGGTAGAATTACATGCTGTTTTATTTATAAGCTCCAGGTACATAGCACATCAGTTCATTCCTCCATGTCTAGTGTTTAGCATAATGCCTGCCATATAATAGGTACACAACGAATAACTGTAGAACCAATGGGTGACACTCTGAAATGCGAGAAATCGAAAGTGACAAACTCTTAGTTTTTAAAAATATCTAATGTGAATTAGATTAAACCACCACTCATTGTAAACTACGGGTATTGTTTGTCACTTTCATTCTAATTTCACTTTCCCCGTCTATCATCCAATTTGGCAGGGAAGACGAAGTTGCTTAGGGGCAGAACTGCAACCACTTTTCTCATGTTACTGAGTTTTGAAAGCGTTACTATTTTGAAAAATAAAACTATACAAGATTCCAAAATAGCTATGTTCTTAGTAGAAGGATTACATTTTTTCATGCTTACCGAGGTCTTGACTTTTACAGGTTCAACTCTGTCATACACTGGAGTGCAGTACACTATCAGGATAAGGAGACAAAGGAGAAAGGCACTGCTGCTTACAAACTCGAAAAAGTAAAGTCCTCCACACAAAGTGCACTGTGATACAATTTCTTCACAGATAAATGCCACCAGAGACAGCAACTAAGAAAGAAACACAACATTTTACTTCAGTGTTTTCAGAGAAACCTACAGTACTCAAAAACACCATCTGTTCACTCAAATATTTATAAAGTGGAGACCATGGCAAACAAGCTTACTGAATGGCGGATCTACACAGAACTTACAGTCTGGTTACTTTGAAGGGAAGACAGGTACACAAATAATTAATCAACTACCATGTGCTACAGAATAGGGGAAATACAGGGTGTTGTTATAAAAGCACACAGAAGCCCTGGAGTGGCTCAGTTGGTTGAGCGTCATATCCTGAGCGCCAAAAGGTTGCTGGTTCGATTCCTAGTCAGGGCACATAGCTGGGTTGTGGGTTTGAGCCCCAGTTGGGGCACCTATGGAAGGCAACCAATCGATGTTTCTCACATCAATGTTTTTTTCTCTCCCCCTTCCTCTCTCTAAGCATGTCGTCCAGTGAGGATTTTTAAAAAATAAAAAACACACAGAAGAACCACTGAACTTGGGAGGTCAGGAAAGGCTTCCTGAAGAAAAGCTGAGACCTGAACGGGCAGTAGAGTCAATCTGAGGAGTTAAAGACAGAGAAGCTCCAGGCAGAGCAGCAGTACATACGAAGACTTAAGAGGGAAGACAGCATGGCACCCGCCTACCCCAACACACACACACATATCCCACCACCCGCAACTGAATGTGAAAGCAAGTTGAGTCACCATGGCTGACGTGTCCAGTTTGAAGGAAGGAGACAGCAGCACAAGAATGATTAAATGAGGCAGAGGTTAGCAGAAGCCAGATCGAAATGTCCTCTTTAACTAGTTTAAGGACTCTGAATTTTAAGGGTTTTTAAAGCAAAGGGTAACGTGATCAGGTTCATGCGCTTAGTAGTTCTCACTAGCTACAATATGGGGATGGGACTGGAGGAAGGACAAAGCTTGGGGCAGACATCTAGTCGGGAAGCTGATGTATGACTTTGGGGAAAAGAGAGCGAGCAGGATAGCTAGCAGTAGTAACGGACAAGAGTGGCTAATCACTAAAAAATGCAGTAGAGCCCTCACCAGACAGGATAAATACCAACAGAGAAGGAAACAAGATAATGCACATGTACTGAAACATTTTAACTTAGTACAAAACAGCATATTTATTCACCAATCATTTGAAGTGGGCCTTGTCTCTGAGTATGAGTCTACAAAATTGGAATTCCACATCACGTTTCCTACATTAATCCCTGCATCATTTATGACTACCACTTCCAGACTGATATTATTTTAAGTGGAGCAAGAACTTGGACATTGATAATCAGGGTACAGAATCCTTCTAGAGCTGAACTAGTTTTACTAGTCTTTCAGTTGCCTTGCTCTTACTTAACTGCATAGCAAATATTTTAGTAACTTATTTTTCCGTCTTTCCAAAGTATGCTAGAAACAACTCCTTTTCACACTCCATTTTAGCCTGCGTAATATTTAACTAAATGTCTGACCATAAAAATTGTTAGTATAAACCAGTATGGGGATAACATAAGTCAACTGCTGGCAGAGGTTAAGAGTAAAAGAGTGCGCCCCAGCTGGCGTGGTTCAGTGGGTTGGGCATCAGCCGGTGCATCGGAAAGTCATTGGTTCGATTCCCAGTCAGGGCACATGCCTGAAGCAGCCAATTGATGTTTTTCTCTCTCCCTTCCTCTCTCTCTAAAAAGAAATTTTTAAAATAATAATAATTTTTTTTGAAGAGAAGAGAGTGACAAGTGCTCCAGAGGTGTTCGCTGGCCATGGCTGTCTGTGATAGACAGGCATGGGTTAGAAAGAGTCTTGCACTGAATGAAGAATGGTTAACTCTGGTTGATTCGGCAATTCAATTAAGTGGAAGTGTTCCCACTGTTGTGTTTGTGGTGTTAACATACTGCTGCTTCACTGCAGAAAGAAGAGTTTTGTTTTCTTTTTCTTTTTAAGGGGCTAGGGTGTTGGGAAGAGAATAAATTCAGTTTTAATCATGCTGTGCATGAGGGGTCTGCGATAGAGTTAAGCAGAGATGTCTAGGAGGTAAGTGGATATATAGGTCTGGAGCTCAGGGAAGAGGTCTGAGGTGGAGACAAGATGTGTGAGTCAGTCCTGGCCGGTTAGCTCAGTTGGTTAAAGTGTCATCCTGATACACCAAAGCTGAGGGTTCTATCCCCAGTCAGGGCACAAACAAGAATAAACCAATGAATGCATAAATGAGTGGAACAACAAACCGATGTTTCTCTTTCTCTTTCTTAAAAAAAAAAAAAAAAAAGATGTGGGAGTCAGCCAGTGAGATTACCCAGAACAAGGAGAACTCTGAAGAACCCCAAGATTTAAGGGATATGCAGGGGAGGAGAGAGAGGGGAGGAGAGACCAGCAAAAGACAATTAGGAGCAGTAGATAGTAGCAAGGGATAGTAGACCAAGAAAAAAGTATTTCTATAAAGAGAAAGGAAACCAGAGTGCTGAATGCTCCTTAGAAGTCAGATTAAAAACAAAACTGAAACGCATTAGACTGAGCTGCAAGAAGGCTGCTGATGACATCAGCAACACAATTTCAGGGTAGTGACATAAGGAAGCTTAGATTACAGCACTGCATGCTGGGAAGTAAGGGGAAGACAAGGCAGTGGAATAGAGACAGCAGAGGCAAGAAGTGTGGTTTCAAAAGAGTGGCCAGAGAGGGTAGTAAGGGACAAGGTCAAAGGGAAGGGAATCTCAAGATGGGAGAGAGTCGGCGTGTCCAACTGCTCAGGCAGAAACCAGTAAGACAGGTGTGTCTAAGACAGAAAGAAAGGAGGCTCTCTAAAGGTAAGATTCAGAGCTCAGGTTTGGGGCTAACTCCTATCTAGAAATAAGAGGGAAGAAAGTGAAGGGAGTTTCACTTGGGCAGTTTGTGTGGATTTTGTGGAAGCTGAGGGAGTTTCCTCCTGAGAGTTAAATCCATCAGAATAACTATGAGCTAAGTAGATGCCCATCAGGAAATACTATCTCATCCAAGTCAGGCTGGTAGAAGCAACCAGATATATTATGGGCAACAAGATTGCTACCAAAAGCAATAGATGTATTTCATAGTACATAATAAAAAAATTTTCCTACAAGGTATTTCCATACAAAAGAGGTCAATGATATAGCCATTCTGAAAAGCAGTTTAGTAGTTTCTTAAAAAACTAAGTATGCAAATCCCATAAACCCAGCAACTGTATTTCTGCATTCTGCACCCAACCAAGAGAAATGAAAACTTATGTTTGTGCAAAAATGGATACAAACATAAAATCGTTATGAATGCTTATAACGATTTTATTCATAATAGCCCCAAACTGGAAACAATCCAGATGTCCTTTAATGGTTAAGCAAACTGTGGTAGGTACATCCATACCAAGGAACACTACTTAGCAATAAAAAGGAACAAGCTTGACATACCAACAACCTAGATGAATCTCAAGAGAATTATGCAAAGTGAAAAGAATCCAATCTCCAAAGGTTATAGACTGTATGATTCTTTTTATATAGCATTCCTCAAAACAAAAAAACAAAAAACACCCCAAAGATTATAGAGATGGACAGAGGAGTGGTGTGGCTTATGTGGAAGCATGAGGGAACCCTGTGGTGATAGAACAGTTCTGCATCTTGCTTGTGGTAGTGACTATAGGAAGCTACACATGTGATGAAACTGCATAGGAGTAACAGACACATGCACACAGGTGCGGGCATACAGGAACTCCCTGTACATTTTTTAAACAAGTTCCTGTGAATCTATAACTACTTCAAATTAAAAAGTTTTTTTAAAAAGTCCAATCTATGCCCAGCCAGTGTGACTCAGTGGATGAGCATCAACCTATGAACCAAGAGGTCACTGGTTCGATTCCTGGTCAGGGCACATGCCTAGGTTGCAGGCTCCATCACCAGTAGGGGGTGTGCAGAAGGCAGCTGATCAATGACTCTCATCATTGACGTTTCTCTCTCTCCCTCTCCCTTCCTCTCTCTGAAATCAATAAAAACATATTTAAAAAAAAAAAAAGTCAAATCTAAATTGGTATCTAAGCCTCTAAGGGATTTTCCCCCTTCTACTGAGCAATACAAAATTCATATATCCCCACAACTGCAAAGAATCTATATAAGGACAAAAACAGATCCTACAGATTTCCTGTTAGTGAAGCATAAAACCATCCAGCATATCCCAAACAACTTCCTTCAGAAAGATGTTAGGTGAGGCATTCCCAATCACTAAACCACAGGATATAAAGGGCACACCAAGACAACCGCCAGAAGGTCACTGAGTAAAGGTACTTCCTTAGTCTCCTGTAATTATAGGTACAGGCGGAGTCTTTATAGAACTAGAGTATAATAAAATACTGTCTACTACTCTATTTGCTTTATTCTTGCCTTTATGTTGCCTCTATCTTAGGAGTTTTAGGAGTTTCTCTATGAGAAGTTTGCCAAAATATACCTCAGTTGTATAAAAGTCAATTAACTATGAGAAGATATCAGCCTAAAACTCTAATTGGGGCTTGAGAACAGCTGAAGCATTCTTATCACAATAATTAGATTATTAGGAACACTCATCTGTGTAGGCTATATGACCAAAACAATCTTATCTGTAGTATAAATACAGGCTGCTTATCTAGTCTCAGTAAGAAAAGGGCAGGATCCTGCTTGGCCAGGAGCAATCAATGTCATTACAAGTCCTGTTCCCAACTTATTAACAGGAATCATTCTTACTAACCTTAAGCCTCAGAGCCGTATTAAAAGGCGGGTTCTGCATGGGCATCCTAAGAGACTGAAGGAGTACAATGTCAAGTTTGGGCATTTACTAGTTCTGATTCCCAGTTAAAGGCCAAGAAATTAGCACTACAAGCTATATTCAGCATAAAATTTTCTCCCTGATGCTATTAAATAAGCTTCCTTTATATCTCCCATAGCACTATACAGTTTGTAGTACAAAATAAAGTGATCATTTCACAATATGTACAAATAATGAATCATTATGTTGCACACCTGAAACTAATGTTACATTTCAATTATACCTCAATAAAAAAATAGTGTATTTGAGTATTAAGTATGCAGCACTATAATATGCAAAGGAACATATGTAATGACAGAGCAATAAGACCAATGTACAAAAGACAATAAGAACACAATATATTTTGTAAGTTCAGGAAATCTCAGGAAAACTTCAGACCCACCTGGGCTGAGTAGCTGGAGAAAGATGGGTGGAAAGGCAAGACGCAGACCAGAGCCAAGAGACTCACAGGATCCGGACAGGCAGAGGGCATTCCAGAAGGGGCATGAACAAACCAGAACACACTCCCAAAGGCAAGAATTTGCATGGTAAGCCCCAAAGGGAAAATAAGGCAACTGACCTAACTGGATGGGGAGTGATGAGAAAAAAGGTTAAGGTGCTGGGTGTGGTTATGTAAAGATCCTGCCAGGGAGGATGGACTTCCAGATGAAGACAGCAGGGACTGCCTGCTGGGCTTAGCTGGATAGCAGACAAAAGGAACAACGACTGGGTGGGGCCTGAAGGAATATCACAGTTCCAGAGTCCCAGGGAAAGCAAGGGACACCAGACAAGCAAGTCATGGGATGTTCTGCACTGCCCAGGAAAACTCCTTTGAGAAGCAAATAAATATCCTCCAAACTGTTAAACATCGATGCTGGGGAGTGTGAGGGGTATAGTGTAGCTTATTTTAATCATATTCTTAGTTGATTTTTTTTATAAGCAGACTTTTTTTTTAATTAAAAAAAGAAAAAATGTGATAGTTAAGGAAAGAAAAAATTTCAGATGGGAGGTCGCCAACACTAAATACAAAGGTGATTAAGGAGAGAAAAGAGATAAAGTCACTGAATTGGATAAGGAAATAATGGTGAAGGCAACCCGTAAGTTAGAAGGTTCAATTACTATTATCTGGTGAACAGTTTTGCCCTCGATAGCACGAAGACACCATACAAAGTGTTACTTACTAAATATGAAGCTAACCCCCTAACGACAGAACACCAATGCGGCTCCTTCTAATGACAAAATTTTACCCAGATACAACTAAAGGAATTACCCAACTTTTGGAGTTGGGAGGGCCTTCGGAGAGCAGATAGTCTCCCACCCTCATATTTACAAGTGATGGAATTAATCTCTGACAGGCTAAGTCCCAAATTAGCCAGGCACAGACAAGAACCCAGGTCTCCTGACTCCCACTATGTATTTGTGACCCCCATAAAACACTATTAAGTTCATTTTATGACTATGTATGCTTGTGTAGGTCTCCCCTGTAAAACTGGGTTTTTAAGGTTAAAACTACAATTTTGTGTATTTCCCCTTTTGCTGATAAATCACACATTAAAACTAATTTGCCACAGTCAACACATTGGGGAAGTCTCAGTGACTAATAAAAGCTGGTCTTACTCACAGTTCTAGTGATTTACACATTCAGATAATTACTACCCTGGGCCTCTCTCCATTTCAATTTCACTACCTTTTCTGAAACTTCAAGTCTTCCTTAAAACTAAGTCATTGTATTAAATACTAATTCTCCATCATTTGTCTTTAACAGTCTGTTATGGAAAAAATTTCTTATAAAAAAGAACTTTTTAATGTTTGCCATTAATTATAAAACTCCATCTACAAAATTATGTTAATTTGTGCATTAATGAACTTGTAGTCATATGTAAGTTCCAAGTAAACAAATCTGTCTTCCTGAAGTTAGGCTAGGCTTCCCTTGCCTTGGGCAAACATTTACTCTCACAAAGGTTCAAAGATAAAATTTGCTGACATTATGGATCTTCCTCAAGTAAAAATAGAGCATTTTTAATTTAGTACATATCAATCTTCACATTTAAATAATGAAAAGAGCACCAATATAAGTTGCTTCTAAGTGATTTGTTTCTTGGCACTTACAGAGGAACATTATTTATCATTTAAAAAATTTAAATCACTGATGAATTCCAAATCAAACTGCTTGCTTGGTCAATATAATCACAGTACTGTGCAGCCCTCGGGACATCCAACTGGCACAATAAACACAATGTCAGCTGTTGCAGAGAGAATATTACACATATTTAGATCACTACACCAGCTTACTAGCCAGGAATTAGGTTGCCAAAGGCCAATTCACCCCTTAAACACAAACTCTCTCAAAAGTAACAAAAAAAACTTCACAAAATAAAATGCATGGGCATAAGGATCAATCTAAGGATAGAATAAAATGATAAACTGAATGTGTAAGTTTAGGACTGTAGTGACTCCTTACATTGAATTCCTACCTGAACCTTTATGTCTTCTTCGGCTCTGGAAGGGTAGGTGGTAGTTAGAGGCTGCTTATGTTTTGAATGAGCCTTTGACAAAATTAAGGTCATACCTGAACAGAAGACACAGCTCTACATCTCCAACTCAAGAGTTACAAGCATATAACTCAAGTGCTTAGTTACACTCTTCTATCTCTACCCTTCCCTCCTGTGTTTGTAGGCTCCATTCTCTACCCCTTTGGTGTTCAGTTCTGTACCAGCACGACCCACAGAGCCTCAAAGATCTGTAAAAATCTTCAAGAGTGGAAAGGATCTCAGAGGAAATCCATTTCAACCTCCTAGGACTCTAAGAATTTCCTAAGTAAACAGTCTCTGGCTTTGAAGTTTTAGACTAAAGTTCCTTTCTCTTTGAGGTCTTTAAGAATCTGGTAAGATGTATGGATTTAGAATCGCATACCCAAACACAGAAATGCACTACATTTTAAATAAAATGTCATAGGGCTTGTAGGTCCCTTGTTAAAGTACCTCCTCTTCTGATTATGAGTTTTTCCATGATAGTGTTACGTTGTTGGAGCTCTGAAATTCTATTTAATTTTTAAAAATAAATCATCTGCCTGGTCAGGCGTGGCTCAGCAGTTGAGCATCGACCTAGGATCCAGGCGATCGGGGTTCGATTCCTGGTCAGGGCACATGCCCTGGTTGCGGCCTAGGCAGCCGATCAATGACTCTTATCATTGATGTTTCTCTCTCTCTCTCTCTCCCTCTCCTTTCCTCTCTCTGAAATCAATAAAGATATATTTTTTAAAAAATTAAAATTAAAAAAAATAAAATAAATAAATCATCTAAAGTAAAACAACCTAAAGGCAGAATTTGAGTTAAGGCAAACAAGACTTTGCCTGTTGCCCCAGGCTGGACGACAGTTTTCATTTACTTGGAACTTTCTGGGTAACTCCTATAATATACTGTTGGGAAGAGATAAAATATTATTAAAACAAACAAAACAGGAACAAAAAAACAACCATCAAAATGAAAGGCAATAATTAAGAAATATTTTTAAAAATCTATATTAAAGAAAGCATTCTTATAATATTACAATATTCTTACAATATTCCCCATAAACAAATAAAGAGATTTCAAAAGAGATGGTTTCTATCCTTTCCCTCTTTCTCCTTATGGATGATGGAAAACAAGCCGGAAGAGTCTACCAAACTCGCACGGCAAATTCACCTTCCCGGCTTCTTTAAGTCCAAGCAAATTCTACCACCAAAATTTCTAGTTGCATTCTGTTCTGAAGATACACAGCTAGAGTTTATTAAATCATAAAAACAAGGTCATAAAAAGTTTTACTTTCGCTTTGCTATTTCTGATTAGGAAGAAAAATATAAAGGCAACTGAAAATAAATTTAATGGGCAACAGGCGAATATTGATGATGTCTTTTAAGCAATAAGAATGCTTCAGATTAGTATCAATTCATTTTGTTCTAAAGAGTTCTACTCAAGTAGAAACATTTTAACTCTACTGCAGAGAAACAGCTGAAATCCAAATCATGTGAGAGCTGACAAGAGGAAGAGCAGAAGGAAGCGCTTCTGGGTAGAAGGAATGAATAGGTGATGCAAAGAAACAGGGAGCCCCTGCTGCTTGGCAAGAGCCTGGAGGTTGGCAGTGTGGGGCTACCTAAAAGGAGGCTGGAGACACAGACAGAGCCAGGCCCTCTTGGGGTCCATTGCCCATATTGTTACTTGCCTCCAAGTGACTTCCCAGTTATTCCCAGATGTGGTTTTGGTGGCTTAAAAGTAATGGCAGTTTCCTAACTGCCATTTTTCTATTCAATAAAAGTAGGTCATCTGAGTTCTAAGAACATAAGCTCCGGTTACCTGAGTTCTAAGAATTTAAATTCTTCCCAAAAGAAACTAATTGGCTCCTTTTACTTGGGGTGGTTTAAAAAAACAAACCAACCTCTAAACATTCTTAACAGTCTGATTTTCCATCTTGCAGAAAATGCTGCTTATTACTGGAGCAATCCGTGTGTAAACGGAATTAAAACTTAAATCGCAAAGATGTTTTGATATTTTCACTAACACGTTCACGGCACCTTCACTGCCTGCAGCAAACTAAAATTCAATGAAACTGAAAATGCCGTGCCCTAGTTCTGCTACCTGCACTCAAAACATCAAAAACCTGTCCTTTTGACTTTGTACTTCGTACACTCGTGTTGTCCACTCAGAAAGAGCTATTTTCCAATCAAGATAAAACTTTTGGGAGACAGTCTGTTGAACACACACATAACGCCAAGTGCGTGGTATGGGAAGACTTCGTCCACCCCAGTTAGCCGGCCCCACGGGCTCGCACCAGGAAAACCGCAAGAGCCAGGGAAAGATAAAACGCTCTCGGTCGTCTAAATTCAGGCTCCTCGGGAGATAACGCAGAGCAACAACAACGCGGGGAGAAGGGACGGCGGGGGCTGCAGCCTAGCGTCCCGCTCGGGTCCGCCCGGCCGCATTTCCCGGATCCGCCGACCTTGCTCGGTGGCCCTCAGTCGCCATCGGGGACCCACCCGGAGAGAGGCCCGAGGATGCGGGGCCGCCCAGCGGGAGGGGCGGGGGCCCGAGGGTAACGTCCCCTCCCCGAGCGGAGAGGGAAGGAACCCGGGGTGTGGAAACGGCCGCTTCCTGAACGACCACGTTGAGGAGAGGAGGCTGGGCGGCCTCGCAGGCCCGCAGGCCGACGGCCGGGAACCAGACGCCCCCCCCGCCCGCCCGCCCGCCCGCCCGCCCGCCGCGGCCAGGGGCTTACCAGCTGCGAGACTTTGCACAGCAGCCGAGGAAACCTGAGCCGGCCCGGGATGAACCAGGCGGCGAGGCCGCTCCTGGCGCCCCTGCCGGGGACCGGATCCTCCTCCGTGGTGGGTCTGTACACGGCTCCGTTCTCCATCGCCTCGGCCCGGGAACACGGCGACCGCCAAGGAGCCTGGCAGGGCGGACTTCACCGACTGCAGAAGTCCCCGGGCTGAGCCGTCACTTCCGGAGCCTCCTCCTGGACATCCGGCCAACTCCGCCCCGCCCCGCCCGGCCCCGCCCCTGTCCTGGCCACGCCCTGTCCTGGCCACGCCCTGTCCTGGCCACGCCTCCTGGCGCCCGCAGGCCTCACCCACCCCCTGGGGCGCCGCGAAGAGCTCTGGGGAATCCCTGGTCGCTCAGTTGATTCGAGCATCCCCCCTTGGCCAAGGTTGTAGGTTCGATCCGGGCCAGGGCATGTATAAGAAGCAACCAATGAATGCATAAATAAGCGGAACAGCAAGTCAGTGTTTCTCTCCCTCTCTCTCTCTCTCTCTAAAATCAATAACAAAATAAAAATTAAAAAAGGATCGCCCCCTTTTCCCCAGCTGCTGGTAAGGTGCTTGGTCCTCCCGAGGAAGCTAAGGCCGCGTTGGGGTTCATCCGGCCGCTGGCACCGCTCGGGACAGCGCTCGCCCGCGGCTCGCCCGCACCACAGCCTCCGTCTCGGTGCTCGCGTGGGTCTACTCGGCCCTGACCCTGCACGACCACGAGGTGACGGTGACCGAGGGTAAGATCATTAAAGCAGCTGGGGTCAGTGTTGAGCCCTTCTGGCCAGGTTTGTGTGCAAAGGCTCCGGCCAAGGTCAGCATTGGGAGCCGCCTCTGCACTGTGGGGGCTGGTGGGCCTGCCCCAGCAGCTGGTGCTGCACCCGCGGGGGGTCCTGCCCCTCCACCCCTGCTGCCCCAAAGTGGGGGCAAAGATAGAAGAACCTGAGGGGTCTGACGACAGCATGGGCTTTGGTCTTTAAGTATCGGGAGAGAAAAAATAAAAAAGATGTGGGGAGAGACTTTCACAGAAAGGAACAGGAGGTGCACAGGTCCTGAGAACCAAAGGAGCTTGGCTCATTCTGAAACCAAAGACTGGTGTGACTGGGGCTGCCCAAGGGAGAAGAGGAGATGAAATTGGAGATGTGGGCAGAGGCCCGATAATGTATGGGCCTCACAGGGCAAGGGAAGAAATTGGGTTTCATTTTAAGTGGAGTGGGTTGTCTGGAAGGACTTTGAGGCTTGCTACCTTCGGCACCTCTTTAACTTCGCTTAGGTTTACTTATCAACATCATTTCGTTTACTTGTCTCTTTCTTGGTCAGCTGCTACAATCGTGTATATTAATTGTGTATGAAATTATGGAAACTCATCAAGGAAGGTAGTTATATTTTAGCACCTGAAATTGATTGCATTACATGTCAGGCACACATATTTTCTCCACAACAATATAACGCAGGCACTGTGATTACTTCCATTTTTCAGATGAGAAAACAGGCCCAGAGGCTGAAGATCACATCCCAGGTCAGACAGCCAGGGGCAGCGGGAATGCAGGCCTAGGCGTCTGACTTGAAATCTTGCTGCTAACTGCTAAGCTAGCAAACCTCGGCTTCTAACCCATCTCTCCATTAGAGACTCAAAATCCATGGAAGAGGGGAGGGGTAACTGCTGGCACCTGCTTCCACGTTTATCTTCTCTCCCAAACCCCCCTTTCTTCTTCCAGAAACCAAACAAAAGCTCTCACTCAAATGAATAGAGACAAGTAAGATATTACTTTGTGGGAGCTGCCTATAGCCAGCCAAAACTATCCTTCTGTCTTTGATTAAACGCATTCTAAATGTGCTGCCGAGGCCAAGCAGCCACCGATTCTGTCCAATAGAATGAGGCCACTGTGTTTTCACCAGGGCTACAAGGACTCACTGTCCTGTTGTTCTTCAAGTCACCACCATCCCAAATGAGACGCTACTGGTATCTGAAATTTACTTTCAGATTCATCCAATAGAGAGACGGATAAAAGGATAGACTGTAGTAACCTGTTCATGGTGTAGTTTATAAGTGTCCACTGTACAATTGTTTCAACTTTTCCATGTGTTTGAACAATTTCAAACTAAAACGCTGAGGGAAAATTATAAAGAAAAGGGACACTTTGAGAAAGGAGAGAAGGTGAACAAAGGTCTCTCAACCCTCTTGGCTTGTTTAAGGTGCACTTGGGCAGTTCTATAGGGTGTCTGCTTTTGTTTGACTTTAGAACAGGATAAGAATTCAGCCAGTGAGCCCGGCTGGCGTGGCTCAGCAGTTGAGCGTCGACCTAGGCTCCAGGCGACCAGGGTTCGATTCCCGGTCAGGGCACATTCCCTGGTTGGGGGCTCGATCCCCAGTAGGGGGCGTGCAGGAGGCAGCCCATCAATGACTCTCTCATCATTGGTGTTTCTATCTCTCTCTCCCTCTCCCTTCCTCTCTCTGAAATCAATAAAGATATTTAAAAAAAAAAAAAAAGATTTTAACCTGTGAGTCACAAACTTCAGGGCGCATAAGAATCAACTGTGAGTTCGACTAAAAAACAGAGATT
This sequence comes from Miniopterus natalensis, assembly GCF_054644295.1. NCBI lineage: Eukaryota > Metazoa > Chordata > Mammalia > Chiroptera > Miniopteridae > Miniopterus > Miniopterus natalensis. The sequence goes on along the minus strand of NC_142095.1, from coordinate 11,204,577 downwards.
CTTAGAATCCAGCTCCAAAGGGTCTGAATTTGGGTAGGGCTCGGGAACATACTTTTTGTAACAAGCTCTCCAGGTGTTACTGATGAGAAAGCCATTCATATGGAGGAACATTGTATTATAATGTGATGGGAATGAAGGCCATTGGGTAGGATACAGCAGATGTGCCATACTTCCTTTGCCTTGATTGTTTGGGCTCCCAGTTAAAAAAAAAAAAAAAAGTATTTGTCACTTATGTTTTCTTAATAAATTAAAAGACCAAATAAAGATTTTAGGGAGCCCTTTTGATGAATGTATCCACACAGAAAACTGTCATCTTCATTAATGAATAAATAACACTGAACAGTGAAATGCTGGGGCTTGCCGCACTGAAATGAGAAATCTTATTTATGAAGATACACCAAATAGAAGGAAGAGTCATTTAAATTTGAAAAATATTCATTTTCCTCCTTTAATGTTAAATAGTTAATATTTTTAAATGAGGGAAAGAAAATAGTCACAAAAAGATAGTTTAGGAAAATATACTATGGTGAGATTTTATACATTCAAAAACTAATTTGGCACTACTTTTTCAGTTGAGATTTACATTTTTCAGCGGCTCCTGCTCAAAAATGTCACTAGCTCTTATCAATATAGGCACAGATAGGTAACAGTGTGGATACAAAGTTGGGTCTTAGAGGCTGTCCTACAAGAAGACCACAGAAGCGTCCATAAAGGACCATGTCCCAGAATAGAAAGTGGTATGCGCCATAAAAGAGAGAAATTAAATTATTGGGAATGCACAGCTGAGAGGAATAACTTAGAATTAAAGGATCAGCATGGGTGGGGGGAGCTTCAAGCTGGGGGTTAACAATTACTTAGGTTTGGACTTGTGGACACAGGAAGGGGTGTTACAGGCCTCTAGAGGGGCAATAAGAAGGAAGGTAACCAGAGTGCATATTGGCACAGATTATGGAAGTTATTATTAAGGACAAATAGGAAAGATAAGCTTGGGGTCAAGTTGTGGAAGGCCTGACAAATCAGGCTAAGGATCTGGGGATTTCCTTTGTTGAACAGCGAGGGTTCCGGTAGGGAAGTGAAACGACCTGTGTTCTTCCTTGGGGATATTTTTCCAGCAGCCTCGGGTAAACTGGATTGATTTCGAAGAGCCAGGTTGGGGCTGTTGTAAAAATTCAGGAAAGCGGGAATAGGGCTTCAACTGGGGCATTAATCATGGAAACAGCGGGGGTGGCTCCAAGCAAAGCTGTGGAGGGGGGTAAAACTAGTGAGATTTCGAGACTGGTTTGATCATCAGAATCACATGGAGGGCTTGTGCGACCGTATATTTCTGGACCTCACCCCCAGAGTTTCTGATTCAGTAGATCTCTGGAGAACCTGAGAAGCTGCATTTCTAGCAAGTTCCCAAGTGCTGCTGGTACTGCAGGCCCAGGGCTGCGCTTTGAGAACCACTGCTCTCTTATGACATCGGGCATCGAAATCGCACTGTGATCCTTTCGCCTTATTTCCAGCTTTTGAATCCTTTGTCTAATAAAGGCAAGACTGAGAGCTCAGATCGGAACTGGGGCTGCAGCTCCAGAGGGCTCCAAGTGGAGTCCTTGGTAGGTAATTTAGATAATTTCAAATATGGACCTGGAGCGTTGGAGGAGATACAGCATGTGGGAGATACAGAACTGACAGAGCCATGCAAGTGTGAAAGGGCTGAACTTACAGAAAGAAGATTGAGGCTAGAACTTTGTGGGAGTGGGAGCGAAGGTGAAGAGGGGCCAGAGGAACAGTGTTCAGAGAGCTGGAAAGAAGTACACAAGGCAACGGGCTTTTCAGAAGTGGTCTAATTACACTAATATATTTAGAGGAGGTAGCTGAGTATTGTGGACCCAAAAAACGAGGTTCTATGGCAAGTAACCTCACAGAGTGATCTGATCATAAATTCCTAACTGGGCAGGTCATGGTGGGGAGTCATGCCCCAGGCATAGGGCTTTTTAATAAAAGGTTTATCTTTGCCTTACCCAAGCCCTGTCCATTGTTTTGGTGCATCTAGGTTAACACCCCTTTGATTTCACCCTCGGAAGAGCACATCGTCTTATATCCGATCACCTTAAATTCAATCTCTACCTTATTTCCTCCCACTTTCACGTAATCTTCTGTGCATCCCTTCCTTAATTTCAACTGCATAGAGCAGCTGCAAAACTGTTACTCTCCAGGGCAGTTGAGATCTTGCTGCCCGCCTCTGTGGCTCAAATAAACTCAAGTATTTTCTACAGGTTTGGATGTTTTTTATATCAACAGCATGCTTGCCTGAATAATTTACTCATGGGACTAGTATTTACATACTAGCATTTAAATTACCTGTATGTAAATTAAAATCCCTTCCCTGGTGGCTATAAACACTCACATCTGTGTAACACTGTACAGTTTAGAGAGCACCCCCACATCCTCAATCTCATTGATAACCTCAGGTGCTGAAGGAGAGCACAGGATGTGTGATGGAAGGAAAGAAAGTCTCACGTTTTCCTCGGCAACGTTTCCAAACAACTCGAAGTAGACAAGGGTGCCAGAGAAACAAAGAGAAGTTCGGGTCAGAGATTTTCTAGGTATGATGGAAACGCCCCTCGCCCTCCCGACTGAACTAGTCTTGAGGATAAGCAAACAAAATCGCCAACCTCCACATTTCATTTACACCAGCAGAGGGCTCAATGGCAAAGGAATGTTCATGATGCCTTTTGTTCCAGGGTTTCTGCGTCTGGTGCAAGTTCAGTCCTGAATTGTATTTGGGGGGGTAAGAGGGGGGAGTAAGACTATGGATCACTTAGCCTCCTTGTTTCTATAATCCATTGGTTGTCCTTTTAGTCCAGAACAGTTTGATTACTTGCGTAAGAGATGCGATGAAGACAGGTGGGATCGTCTGATTTCCTGGGGGAGGGTGGGGCCCAGTTTGGTGTCTGGGTGACAGGGAACCCTGCCAACCCCAAGCAATCCTACCACAAAGCCTTACCTGGTACTGAGTGTCAATAAAAAGTGCTTAAAAACAAACCAAAAAAAATAGCTTGCAAAATTGGGACAAAAACAGGTTTTAGGTTTAAAGATGGTAAACACAGGGTTTTAGATCAGTTAAAACTGAATCCCATGTAAAGTGAATAATTACAGTCATTTCAGGTAACAACTCAATCACTTTCAAGGATTTCCTAACATATCTCTCATGTCACGCAGAAATGGGTTGGTCTAAACATGCACACACAGCAGCCATAGCCAAGTAGCACACCATGCACAGTCTACAATTTTCTTTTCTTCAGTAGTTTCACTTACTTCATCAAGTACTTGTTTAGAAAAATTGGTCTTTACACACTATAATTGTAGAGCGTTTTCTGGACTAAAGATTTTATCAATGGCATTTTTCATCTCATGTTTATCAAACATAATGTTTTTACAAATTAATTTTTCCATGCCCATGAACACCCTGTTTGTTCCCACATTGAAACAAATTATTACCCTCTCATATATTTTTAGCATTTATACTCAACTATTAGGAGCCAAATACTATTCTAAAACTAAAGATTTTAAGGTTCTAATGAAAGTATTATGTAGACATAATGTCTCCAAACATTTTGTTGAAAAAAATTCTTTAGAATATGTACTTTAAAGTAGTAACAAAGACCAACTTAAAGTATAGTAACCACATTTTCCAATTATCTGAAAAGACTCAATAGGTCAAAGGTACAAGTGTTCTTTAGTTGAATTTCAATAAGATGAAATTGTTCTTGTTCTAAAACAAGCACTAAAAACTAAGTATTTGAAAAGGTGCAACTCCTAACAGGTGTTCTCACCTGTTAGAGAGATAGCTAAGCGTCAGTGCATTTGCCAAGCTTTTAAAAACAGCTTCTGCCCGTAAGATGATAAAAGGCTGTATTTTTATCTACTGTGTATGCTGACATAGGACTCCACAGTTTGAGACGTGGGGAAGATGTGTTGATCAAGGTAAACTCCCAACTTAAGGAAACTTACAGGATAGTGAATCTCATGTACTCAGTCTCTTAGAAACAAGAAGAAAGATCAGAACGCTTAATAATCCTATTAAGTCAAACACTTCAAAATACTAACAAATCTTATTCATATTATCTGATTTTAAAAAAACCTTAAATATAAGAGAATGCAACAAGTTATTTGAACCTGAATGCAGAGAATAAATACTTTATTAACTGATTACAATTGAAAGTCACAAACAAAAAAAGGGGTATATTAAGGCAGAGCCATATATATATATATGACATACACATATATGACATATATATATAGACAAATCCAAAGACTGTTACCGCTTTACACAATAACCTCTGCATTTTTCTTTTACACATTAGGCAGTGTGCTTTCTTTTCTCCTCAGCTAAAAAAACAAATCTCAGCAAGTATTTTGAAATCGTGTATTGATAAAAGTTACAGGATCATGGATTTAGACAATGACTTGTGTATCAAATGCTATCTGATTGCTTTCTCAGTGGATTCCATGTGTAGTGGTATATTTATGTTTGTGTGGAAAATACGATAATTATCTTCTCTTTCCCAGTAAAACTAACACATAATTTTAAAAACTGATTTTAATAGTCTTAACTAAAATAAGCTTAGACTTCCAAGTCAGTCAAATGCCCAAAGCATGTTCTTTTCTGCCCTTCCCTAAACCTTCCTATGTTTTAAGTAGCCTTTAGCATACGATCACATGGTTGTATTTCAGATCTATAAATTTTGAGGTTTTCAAAATCCAAAATTATTTTCTTATGCAAAGTGGCAATGCAAATAGCAATCCTACACAGTGAACAATAATTTTCCTTCTGTATAGCTCCCTTTAATAAAAATGGGCAACCACAAAAAAAAAAAAAAGACGTAAGTTTAGTCCATCTGATAAAGCACTCCAGCTCCCTAATTCCACTCTTGAAGGAAAAGGCAGAGGCAAGTTTACATTATCCCAGAAAACTGAATAAATGGCTTTATTTGGTATCTTCAGGAAGCTTCTCCTTCCGTAGGAGATGTGGGTGTTGTAGGAGAAACTGTAACTGGTTTTCGTGTAATTCTGTCCAGTTCCGCGTGAACATCTGATAGGACAGGCTTCTGGCCTACATTGAAGGAAAAGAAACAAGATTTAGGTATAAGTTGAAGTATCTTTTATACCAATGTCTCTTCATTAAAAAAACTGCCAATGCTTTCATTAATTTTCTCTAGCACACTAATGTAAAAAAATAATACAAACGAAGCGACTTTAGAATGGAGTTGGAGCTGTCATCCCAGAGGATGCCTCCGACATTTGGAATGTTGAAACAGGAGAAAATAACCTTGGACTGGACCTAAAGCAGCATTAAATCCCAAACAACTGTTTGCAAAGACAAGAAAGCAGATTACTATGACTACAGGATGGACAATTAAAAACACTCTTTAGAATTAGCGTCACTATGTTAGCTTATCTGCACCTATAGAAATGCCTTCTTCTACTATTTATTCCCCTTCCCTTTCTCACAAATAGCCCTGACACCCCCAACCTCTGTCTCCTAAAACTATTTAGGTTTCTCACTTCATCAGTGCTTCCTCAACAGCTATTTTTTTGGATCTCAAATAAATGCTGTTGCTTTGTTCTCCTTCCCTTTCTTACAAATAGCCCTGATACCCCGACCTTTGTCTCCTAAAGCTATTCAGGTTTCTGCCTGAATCAGTGCTTCCTAAATAGCTATTTTTTTGAATCTCAAATAAATGCTGTTGCCTCTCATTTGGCCTTTTATTTTTAGGTTACCCCTAAGTGACATAAACATCCTAATTTAAAAATAAACTCCCTCATTTTAAATTGTGGGGTCTGAATGGAAATAGAACGAGCACCTATCATTTAATCTCATAAAGATATTTTCAGAAAAGACGCAGGACAATAAGAACAGTAAAACAGAAAATAACAAAATTTTGGAATCCGGAAAGAAGATGGATTAGTAGTAAATAAATTAGCAGTACTGAGAAACTTAATCTTCTACACCGTCCATAAGAAAAGCCAAAAAGTAATTCAATTTATACCCAGAAACCTGTAAAAGGTTCAAAAACATGGTAGCTGCAGGTATTTGCAACAAGGGTGGCAAGGAGGTGGGATTAAAAAAGGAAAATGGGTTAAAAAGTCTGTTTAAAGAGCAACAAGAGAAAAATAAACGAAACTTGTTCAAAATTCAAAACTTGTGTGCTACAAAGGGCACCATCAAGAAAGTAAAAGGACAACCAAAACAATGGGGGAAAACATTTGCACGTCCTTTATCTGGTAAGGGTCTAGTAAACAGATATTCAAAGAATACTAAAACTCAACAGTAAGAAGTCAAATAACCTAATTTAAAAATGGGCAGAGGATCTGAACGGACATTTCTCTGAAGAAGATATACAAATGGTCAATAAACACACGAAAAGATTTTCAACAGCATTAGCCCTCAGGGAAACGCAAATCAAAATCACAATGAGAGGCCTTGATGGACACGGGGATCTTCAGACACTGGGGTCGCTCTAACCAAAAAGATGGGCAGTGACAGATGCTGAGGAGGATGTGGAGCAGCTGGGACCCCAGGACCCTGCTGCTGGGAATGTAGTTCAGAGCAGCACATTCCCAACAGCCAGGAAGTGGAAACAATGTAAATGTCCATCCGCTGATGAATGGGTAACGAAAATGTGGCATACCCACACAATGGAATTTCATTCAGCAGTAAAAAATGTATATATATTGGAATATTGAAACATGGATGAATCTTGAAAACATTATGTTAAAGAAGCCATAGAGAGTATGATTCCATTTATATGAAATCTCCAGATAAGCAAGTCCACAGAGACAGGAAGCAGATTAGTGTTTCCTAGGGCTGGAGGTTTCTGGGGAGGGAAGGAGTAACTGCTAATAGGTTGGAGGTTTCTTTTTGGAGAGATGAAAATATTCTAAAATTAGATTATGGTGATGGTTTGCAGAATTCTGTAACTATACTCACACTTGAACTGTACACTTTAAATGAATGAACTTCACAGTATGTAAATTATATTTCAATAAAGCTATTTTTTTTAAAAAGCTCCAGGTAACTATACCTGACTTTTTGGCAGATGGTGGTAAGCCACTACTTCCACCTCCAGCCCCAGCTCCAGGGCTGCCACCACCAACACTGGGGCCTCCTGGAGAACCAGTCTTTTTACTCAGCAAACTATTGAAGAAATTTGCCAGGACACCTTCACTTGTAGCTCCAGCTATAGAACAAAAAACAAAAACTTTCAATCAAAACATCAGGTTTTTCTACAAATTATTTTAATAATCGCACACAGAAAATGAACAATAGGCTTGAAATTTAAGAGCTGTATGTCCCGAATTCAAGTCTAGTTTGATCTTTAGAGGTTGGGTACTTCTCTAATCTATTCATATACAAAATAAAATATAAATAACCTTTAAAATTAAGTGTAAGATAATTATTTAGAAATTAGAACATTATTTTTTTAAAGGCCAAAGACATTTTAAACAAACAGATGCTAGTTGCTAATGTATCTCTGCTTTCAAAGGGGTTCTTCAAAAATATAACTTGAAAAATATCTGCCTCAAGCATTACAAAAAGTTACCTAATCCTCCTACATGATTATGCATATAGTTTTTTTCTTCCTGTTAACAGCAGGTAACCTATTATTATAAAAACATAAATTCCTTCAATAACCTACCACAGGAGAATGACTAAATAAACACAAAGCTTTCGTAAAGCTTACATCATAGAAATGACATATTAAGACTATACTGTAAAATGGTTCTCAGTCTGATTAACGATGAGATTACATCTACAGAGACAAAGATTAGAAGCTATTGCACAAAAATAAAAATTGCTATGGTAAAAGGGGATTCTAGGCAGATTTCTTTCTATTGTAAACTGTATTGTGTTGTTTTCTCCAAGAAAGAGAGAAATGTACCTTTCATGTTTGGATCAATTTTTTTTGAGCCAGCAGGGATGGGTGACACGCTAGCAACATTGGACGACACTGATCTGTTTGGTGTTCGAGGGGAGCCTCCTGGGACTCTTGGTGAGGCATCCTATGTAAGAAGAGGAAAGCCACGATTATAGAAACTGAAAACTTTCAACTTTACAACATTTCTTATTATAAAAAGAAATTACTTTGCAACTGTACCTCATCTGTTCTTTCACACTGCAAACCACTGACAAAAATGTTTAGCAATCATGTTCTCATTATTAGAAAATACCAGAGGACCATCACATTTTAGAATACTAATTTTCCCTTCAGCAGAAAAAGAACGTGTTGAATAATGAAGGGTGGCTATGAATACAAGTTTGAGAGTCAGATCTGGGTCTCTATGTGGCCTGACATCCTACCAGCTGTGTGATCTCAGGTATGCCAATGTCCTTCAAAGCTTCCATTTCCCCTACTGCAAGATGGGCTAATAATAGTTCCTGCCACAATATATCCTGTTGTGAGGATTTATAAAATAACACACATAAAGGTTCAGCACAGTAACCGAGGCACGGCAAATATTGCAAAATAGATCTTTACCATTTAAGTCATCTAAAAGGGAGTAAAGTTTATCTTTAAAAATCTCACAAATTCCAGAAGAATTCTTAGTTCAAGTTTATATCAAAGTGCACCCACATGAGACATGTATCTGGTTAAGAAATAAAGAGCTAAAGCAGTATGCACTGCATTTTTTTTTAATCCTCACCGGAGGATCTTTTTCCCATTGCTTTTCAGAGAGTGGAAGGGAAGAGAGAGAGAGAGAAACATTGATGTGCGAGAGACACATCAATTGGTTGCCTCCTGCATGTGCCCCAACCTGCGCGGGGATCGAGCCTGCAACCGAGGGTATGTGTCCTTGGCAGGAATCAAACCAGGGACCCTTCAGTCCATGGGCGAACACTCTAACCACTAAGATAAACCGGCTAGGGCTGCACTGCATTTTAATAATTTTGTCAAAATCTGTAATACTGACCACAGGCCTGCCAGCTGCAGTTGGTGGTTGCTTTGCTAAAAGGGTCTGAAAAACACAAAAGAATTCTAGGTTAGATATTCATAACATGTATTGCTGTATTTTTAAAGTAACTATGTACAATAAGAGTTTACCCATTAACCATACTAAGTCTGCTTCTTAAGTAATTTCGTACCTGTAGCTTCATAAGAAACACTTGGTCGTCTTCTGCCATAATTTCCTTCTCATGCACAAACTGGAATGAACAATGAGCAGTGCATAAATGAGCAAGTCTAGAAACAGTAGAAGCAGGGGCGTTTGCAACTCATTTTCCTAATTATTCAGCAGAGAGAAGAGCCATTCCATTCTTATCTCAGGGAAACCAGGAGCAAGTTGCTTTTCACACACACTTGGTCTATTTTCCACCCAGTAGCCAGAGTGATCCTTTTAAAAGGTTAGGTCAGATTACATCACTCCTCTGCTCAAACTCCCCCTCTCAGCACTTTCCATCCCTCTAAGAAGGAAATCCAAAGTCCTAACTGCAGTCCCAGTGAGGCCCCACAAGACCGTAACTCTGCCTTTCATCTCTGCACCCCTGCACATTCCTGCCTCAGGGCACGTGCACTTCCAGTTCCCTCAGCCTTCACCATTCTCCCCTCAGCACAGACCTCCCGAACCACGCCAACAACAGCGGCCCAGGCCTCCCTTTCTCCCCTCCGCTTCGCTTCCTTAACGCTTCTGACCACTTGAGAGATGGCCCCTGTATGGATTTATGTTATGTTACATCACACCCCCCTACTTAGCACCTAGTGCCTGAACAATAGCTCAATAAAGACAACTAAAACAAAGCATAATTTGTTGGTAAAAGAGAAACGGGGGAAAACCATTGCTTTTTGATGTGTGCATTTCTTTTAATAAAAATCCAAACCAAATACCATGCCAACTGATTTTTCATTTGACATTACTTTTCTAATTTCTGATTACCCACAAACAGAAGACAGCTGCTGAATGTAAATGTTTGGATTCTTAAGTAAGACTCTTATTGTATGTTAGAGCAAAATTACTTTTTCTCGAAACATCCAAATTAAAAGTCAGTGAGAAGTACTATACACAAACACTCACTTTATACAACTTTTCAGAAACATCTGTAATACCTAACTAGAGAACACCATAAACTGCTTAACATGAAATTAAGATATATGAAGAAAGCATGTTTTCTAGAACCCAATTGAACAGAAGTAAGTGACATGTAACAGTGAAGGCTAAATCTCAATATAAGAAACTGGAAGCTCCTGGGTAGCAGAGGTAATCCATGACTGTGGAGAAGGTCCAAGATCTGCCTCAATGGTTAGAAGCTAATGGAATTATTCCCCCAATGTTTTCTTGGCTTTTGGCTAAACTCTAGGTTAGCAAGTCCACAGCTTCTACCTATTCAAACTGTTCAAGATCCACATACTCATACTAATCTATGATTTCCTTTAGAATATGGACTCTGAACTAATATTTTCTAATATAAGTATGCCAAAGGCTAAGGCATGACTCAGTAACTGAACAGCTGATTTATATTGTGATAAAACAGATCTTTATTTTGAATGACACATTACCCGCACTCAAATTACACTTGGAAACCCCTCTGAGAGAACCCTTTTACCTTTCTACCTGACAATCTTAAAATTATGGACCCCCCTCAGTTTAAAAGCCGAAGTATTGAGACTATATACTAAAACGGTTACCTTTCGAACGGGTGGTTTAGTTATAATGTCTTCAAAATTATCTTCTGCTTTTAATGTTTGAAAATTTTCATGTAATATTCCTATTTTCTTATCATTATCCCACCCTGCTGGACTGGAAAGAAACACACATTAGAAATTTTCAAGCATTTACACAGTCACTCTTTCATTCAAGCCACCATCACATTAAAGAGAACATTTTTATGAAAATAAATTTGACCAGTTATGGAAAACTAATCAGCTTTTTAAATTATAGTGCTCAAGTCATAGTTTACTAATTTCTACTTAAAATGATTATCAATCTTCCTTATTTAAAAATGCCATTATAGTTTTTTGGGGGGGCAGTAGTGATTGGTGGTAATTATTCCTACCTCCTAATTTTATTCAGATAACTTTTTAAAAGCATGTCTAAATTATACATTGGGTGCTTTATGGAATCATAACCAATTAAAGAGTAAGTAGATATACTTGTATATACACCCAACGGATTGCTATAATAAAATGGCCTTTCGAAAAGGGCTCAGGCCCTTTTCTAAAAGATAAATCTAAAAGACAATGATAAATAGGTCAGGGCAGGTTATAAATAAAACAGTCTAGGAACAGATTCTCACCTACTTATTATGGAAAGGTCTACTGGTCTTACCTCAAAAATGAAAGTGATGACTCCCCATCAAATTATAGCAACAATACATGATAAAATAATATATTTAAGTGTATACTTACATAAATACTGCATCTTTTTCCACCACAACAGCAGGAATCTTATACGGAAATCCATATAGTTTCTGAACGATGTATTTATATACTAAATCTATATTTTTGTTTTCTTTTACTGAAGTGTAAATAAGAGCTGCACCATCTGAACGGATGTTAAAGAAATTTCTGGGCAAATTCCATCAGGTACCATAAAGGTACCATCAGGTACCATAAAGTTCTCATTCTCAGCCTAACATTCACTGCTACATGATTTATTAGTTCAAAAATCATCTCTAAAGGTATATTATATGGTAAGTGAAAATTTCAAAAGTATAAAATACATACAGGTTAAAATGCAGATAAAACATTGTATAATAAACTACAATAAAATAACACCAGAAGTCTCATTAAATCAAGAAAGAAAAGGTAAATTTAATAATGCTGACACCACTACCATCTCTATTTAAAGCACATGAAGAGGCAATTTCTTTTTGTTTTTAAGCTTTCTAAATTTCATGGAGGGGTATTATTTATCAACAACTGTTTTGCTTGCCTTTTCAACAAAAATGGTTTGCACTAGTATCTCTTATGGTTTTTACTAGGTCCAGGAATGAGGACTTTGGGGACAAAGCCCAAGAGACCCATAAAAGAGAGAAGATGAACCAATAGGTATTACCAGGAAGCTTTCGGAAATGATCCAAAGTAGATTTCATGACCAAAACTTGAGATAAGACAACCTCACATGATGATAGATTAAAGTTGATCCTAACTTTTATCTAACCAACGTGATAGATCAAAAGAGGCCTGTGGGAAAAGGGTCAATGTGACTACTGACAGATAATGCGATCAGACAGGCTATGAGAAATTCTGTGACCACTGCTAAGGACCACTTTCTAGCACTGGCCATAGTGTCCTGAGAGAGATGGTAACTTAGGCCATAAAGAAATGCTGGGAATGGGATGACTTCTGATCTGGGATATTCATACTTTCTAGGACATGAACCTAAAAGCGGTATTGCTAAATACTACTTATCATAAATCTTGGTAGAAACAAATATCATAATCTTAAATAAAAGCTTAATTGTGTAAATTTTTCATTAATGATCTTTCTCTTGAGAGCCAATGGATGATCATTTGAAACATTTCTACAGCTGAAAAATTTGCATTGCAATTAAAATTTAAAAAATAAAGATTACTTTGCACTGTTACCCTCACTCACTGATACACACACACACCCCTCACTATCTTGAAGTGACTTGTGACATTCTGTATTCTTTTAAAGTCAACTAGCTCTACTAAAAGGCTGTAATTATTTCAGTGGACAGCTTCCTTCCTGATTACATTTCTCTATGTACATTTTCAAGTGGAGCATTAAATACACGTTAAAGAGACTGTTCTCCAATTTTGTAATCTTCAAGGATGAAAAAGGCTTTATATACCTACTTCAACCACTTCCACTTTTTTTCTTTCTGAAGGCCCTTAAGTAGACAAACGCCCTTTAATTCAACCTGACTCGGCCACTGTGTGACTTGAGAGGACAAGGGGCCGTGCAGAGAACAAAGTGCTGAAGGAAGGAGGGAGGGGAGCGGCCAGCGCCAGTGATCTTACCCCCTTGTTCCGCTCGGCTTCCTATTAAGTGGTCCCTGATTTAAATGGCCATTAATGAAAACGAAAATCTACTAACGCTGCGGACACTCATATGTTACTTATGATTCCTGCCTACTCCTAATACCATGTCCTCCCTTTCCAGAGCCGAAAGCCCGCAGGCCCCGGAGCACTCAGGTTGCGGTGGCTTCCAGGCAATCCCCCGAGGCACCCGCTCCCAGCCCCTTATCCTGCCTTCAGATGTACCTTAGTCACCGGCTCACCTAACCCTCGCCACCCACACTGCACAAGATTCCTCAGGACAGCTTTTCCAACCTGGTGATTATCAAAGTCACCCAGAAAGTTTTCAGAAGCACAGATTCTCCAGCTAACCTAGGCGCGCCCGTTCAGTAAGCCTTAGATGGGCACGGCCAGATTTTGAAACCACTGCTTTACACTATTTGTGGAGATAACATACTAAACATTAAAAATGAGAACACACAAACCTAAATGTTGATCTTCCCCACCGCCCACCCAATAAATGAATGCCACTTTTTGGGGGGGTAGTCTGGTTTCATTTATTCAGACTCTATAACAGAATGTCAATCACGTAATGGCCAGCTAAAGGATTATTAATTATACTAATAATACTGAATTATTCTACGTGTAACTTGGAATTGGACTTTTAAAAAAAGATAATACATACTGGTTTGATAACAATTTCACCTCAGCATTTTAGGACATAAACATATTGGTGGCATGAATTCGGCTTTCTAATCAGAATGTTTACAATGCTAACTCATTAGAATTTTCTAAATAAGATTAATAATTATTTTTCTTCAGCATAGTACTTTAAACACAGCAAGTCAAATTTATATATTTCAAAACTTGCTTTTATATTTCAAAATACCCAGATATAAATGATTTGAGAGCTATATGAAATTTCCAACCAGAGGCAGAAGGAACAAAGCTTATAGAATTTCTAAAGTCCATCAGTTTGATTCCTTTCTTTAAAAAAATAAAAACACACCAACAAAAAACAGGTAAGGGACATTGTAGCAATTAATGTATTAAAAGGATACACTGTAAACAAAACTTCCGGATATGTGACTGAATAAAATCAAAATGTTCATCTTTGTAGTCATGCTCTTTCTCCAACACACTAATGGCATCACACTGTAGAATTAAAATAATTTAAAAACAATATGTTAACTTAAAATAATCAAAATTAAATATAATGCTTCAAACAGTTCCATTCTGGGTGCGGGACTATCACAAAGCTACCACTTTAATATGGTGGCTGAACAATAGGACCTAGAATATCAATTACTCCTATTTGTCTAGAGACATTTAGCTGGAATCTTAAGACTAATAAACAATTTTTTTTTTAAAGCATTGAATTCTAAGTTATATTGAATGTGGTGAGAACGCTAAAGAGTAAGTTTTAGCACAGAAAGGAGTAAGGACAGGACAAGCTTATAGTACTTGCTAATTCAACTACTACATCCTAGAACAAGGGTTTTAGGATCTAAAATCTATTCTAGTTCTATAAAACACTGTATCCAGGGAGGCTGCACCTCGCACTATTTCCTCTTTGTTCCTGTTTATCTGATAACTCTGTTGACCTTCATTTCTTTCCTGGTGCTTTTTCACTCTCACTACAATTTCACCAATATCAAAAAAAGGGGAATTAATTACAAGCTATTTTTAAAATGGCACCTGTACAATCAATAAAACAAATTCTAAATTCTACTTGCTATACAAAAATGTTACAGGAAAAAAAGGCATGTTCAAACATCATATCCAAATAACTTCATCACCTTAGAACCTTTCTGAATTAAAGGTATAAAATATAAAAATAAATCCTCAATAATGTTCATTATACCTAATATTAGTTTGGGGTCAAATCTGATATTTAAGTTTTGTTCTGCATATATACATCATAGAACAGAGTCTCGTTGTACAACAGTGATGTCGCATGTTTGTCCATTTCATAGGACATGGAGAGTAATTATATCAAATGATTAAAGACACTTATAATTACTGTACTGTTGATTTGTGACATGTTTGGTGAAGTATGCTAGTTTAGTACAGAAATCTTTAACTGAAATAAGAGGGTCTGGACCTAAGGCAAGAAGCTTCGTTCTCTGAACCTTGATGTCCAGTCTTTAAGCTGAGTTGAACTGCCATTCTTCATCCACCCTGACATACACATTCTCCCACCCCCTACACATTTTAAAAGCTCTTAAACTGAAAAACAACTGATGGTGCTTTAGATTCTGTGAAGTACAGTAGATGATCTCTTCTGGCTTGAAATTTTTTATGAATCTATGACTCATTATTTAATGATTCAGATCCCTTTAAGCTTAATATTTTTCATTTGGAAATTTATGAGGCAAGTTGTAATGGAAAATAGGAAAATATCTGCCAATAAAAAGCTCTTTGCCAAACAAAACAAATCACACACAAAAGGATTCTAGTGTGACAGTTTAAAGACAGTTTAAAAGAAAAGGTGTAAGTAACAATTAACTAAACCAGAATCATCACTTGAAAAGCAGATAAGACTTGACTTAAATGCTACCCTTCCCCAATTGTTACTGGTAAATTTTGTAATGTTTAAAGTAAAACTTAAGCTAAATTTAAAATTTTTACCATTTTTATCCCAAAGATGAATAAATTCCATACCCTCCTTCAATTATATGTGCAAATTTTGTTACCAAAAATATTAATAATTTTAGATCTGAAAAGGGTTTATTTGTTTTGTCATTTTCTTAACTATTCCATAACTTACAAACAATAAAGACATACTACTTAGGACCAAATGGGGAGAAGATAAACTTGAAATATAAATTATTTTTAAAGGAAATTTGAATTTATTCTAAAGTGTATAAAGTGACAGACTAAATGGACAGAATTTTGATTTTAGCAATCCTATCAGAAACTCTTTAGTAAATAAGTAAAAAGCCCCTGATAACTGCATATCAACTTTTATATAATGAGTGCTTAAAAGTTTATTTTAGATGCTAAAAGTAGGTGTTTAAAGGTCTATTTTATTCTAAGTACATAATCTTCTCCTTGTATTAGGATATTAGTATACCAAAACTTAATGTGAAAAACTTATAAAAATTAATAATTAACTTATCATCTTACCTGTAATTATTTCTACTAAACTGACTGTATCATGAAGTCTAACTAGAATTTGGAAAATGATACTCAATCACAAACAGAATATCTGAAATAACATTTTCTTTCAAATAAACTAGGATTAAGATCCTAAAACCAACACGTGAATATCATTCAATTATTTTAAACTATTATTTCTATTTGTTAAGAAAAATTATCTAGAAAAAGAATGTCAACTTCAAAAGGGGTCTGGGAAACAAAACACTTGTTCATCCTTGGTTAACATCAGTAACAGGATCTCTAGGAAGCAAACTAACCTTTGTGCAAACTACTAGTACTGGAATGCCCAAGTTATGTGTAAGTGTATCCGCACCCAGGGGTAAAACCACACTGTCGTCTTTGTCTTCCTGCGACACGGTATTTCTTCTCTGAGGAGAAGCTGGGAAATCTTCTCCTGGCTCTACATATTCTTGAAAGTCTCTAATCACTGAAAATCAAAGTAAATTAATTTAATACACAGTTTAGAAATTGCTTCTTTTCAGCAGGTAGCTTTTTCTGCCATAATCTAAATTCATATTTTACTAGTGTTTACACTTGGTATTGTGTAAAAGAAGAAACAAAGAGGGTTTATGAAATCTATTTCAAGGACAGTACAGAAACCCTGGACCCATGTTAATTATCAGGAGGCAAGTACAACACTGAATGCCTCCAAAGAGTGGGGTTCAACGTAGGCCTGGTTCAGTTTGTGCAAATTACTTCAGGCAAGTCACAATCTAGCTTTGTCTCCCGCCTTCTCTAATTCACAAAGGGCACTGAAAAAGGTAAAAGAAAAATATGTGTGTGGGGGGAGGTATGGGGATTCTACAATTTAAAAGACAGTCCTAGATGACTTCCTACATATTAGCTTCCTTCTCTAAGCCCTTTAGCAGGTCTCCCTTCACATAGGTGCGATCCTGGGCCATATTCAGTCTATAACCCTCGTGAGAATTAAGAGATATTACCAATGCTGACAAATTTTCAGAACTCATTTGCAAGGCTGTCAAAACCTTCACTTAAAACAAGTTAAGGTGAATGTATCAAGAGCCTAACAATATACTTTGACTCAGTAATTACTCTTTGAGGAATTCTCAAGGAAACAACCAGGGATTGCCATGAAGATTGCTTTTCATGTTTAAAAGCAAAACAAATCTGGAAACAAATTATTCACAGCATAGGGTTAAAACAGTACATGAGGGAATGTTATACAGAGACATAAAGGAGGAAAGTGTCTAAAACTTACATGGGGTCAAGGGAGAGGAAATCCTGAACACTTGAGTGCAGTTCCTCCAAGTACA